>NC_135239.1:192467756-193899256 GCF_051348905.1 Ranitomeya variabilis
GCTGCAAAAATGGCGCTAAATGCATCATACGAAACGCGACTTTCGCGCCTAGATTGCATACCACATGGCCGACCCCACACAGGGATCGGGTCGGGTTTCATGAGACGCCGACTTTGCCAAAAGTCGGCGACTTATGAAAATGAACGACCCGTTTCGCTCAGCCCTAGTCCAGAGAGGTAAGCAGTGGGGTATTAGGTTTTTTAAGCTTTTTCTTGCATTTTATGGTTCAGCAAAATGGTGGCCAGCTGTAACCATTTTGCTGAACTCACATGGAGCAAATTACAAACAATTTACATTCTGAAAACGGCAGATTTTTGTAATGTTTTTACAGAATTCGAGTCCACTAGAATAATTTCGCCCAAGTCTAGGTAAGACCTCATACAAATAAGATTGAAGTGGTCATCCAGGTAGTTTAAAAAGAAGCTAAAGGCAATGAAGGAGATACAAAAATAAAATAAATATCTTTGCAATCTTCCAGTTTGGGTGATTTTGACCAATCTTATTTATTCTGCGGCAGCGAATATGTTCATCAATCTTGTGCTATACATTGATGTGATCATTGCGTCAACTCATTGATTGACTTCCATATCATTGATTTTAATATCTCAATATGTCATTCTAACAATAACATTTCAACAAAAAAAACTTGTGATAAAAAATGGAATTTATAAAAAAAATGTTAAAAGCTTTCTGTGAAGCCATGCAGTATTTTATGCCCGTTTGTATGTTACAATGTGACAATGGTGAAGTAAGTGGAAGAAAAGGGTGGAAAAATATCATATAAAGGTACTTCCAGCTTGCTAGTAGCATGGGGCGGACTATCATAATACCTGTGTAATTTGCCCGTGATTGCATTATACTGCTAGCAGACGAATTACAGAGAGTCAAAGCGCGCTAACATGCAGGGCAATCACTGATAGAACTGTACATTCTGCCGAACATTAGCTGTGCTCTGGGGGTGCTATTATAAACCATGGGTCAAGTCTATAATTTACTTCGTAAGTCACTATCTATTAGTAAATACAAAGCCAAATTATAATCCTTTGGACCATGTAAAAAAAATCAACTTACATCCTACAGCACAAAGTACAGGGCCTTTTCTATTTTTTATAGCCATTACAAATCATTAAGGATTGTTCATATTGGCCAGCCTTCCATCAACTGGTTAATAATAACACACAACTTGGCTTTTTCACAGTTATTCTTGCGATTGCACAGTTTTAGCACAAGGTAAGCAATGCACACTTTTGCATTCGTCACTTGCCCTCAAATATATATATATATATATATATATATATATATATATATATATATATATACATATATATATATATATATACATATATATATATATATATATATATATATATATATATATATATATATATATATATATACAGTTATATGAAAAAGTTTGGGCACCCCTATTAATCTTAAGCTTAATGTTTTATAAAAATTGTTTTTTTTGCAACAGCTATTTCAGTTTCATATATCTAATAACTGTTGGACACAGTAATGTTTCTGCCTTGAAATGAGGTTTATTGTACTAACAGAAAATGTGCAATCTGCATTCAAACAAAATTTGACAGGTGCATAAGTATGGGCACCCTTATCATTTTCTTGTTTTAAATACTCCTACCTACTTTTTACTGACTTACTAAAGCACTTTTTTGGGTTTTGTAACCTCATTGAGCTTTGAACTTCATAGCCAGGTGTATGCAATCATGAGAAAAGCTACTTAAAGTGGCCACTTGCAAGTTGTTCTCCTGTTTGAATCTCCTCTGAAGAGTGGCATCATGGGCTCCTCAAAACAACTGTCAAATGATCTGAAAACAAAGATTATTCAACATAGTTGTTCAGGGGAAGGATACAAAAAGCTGTCTCAGAGATTTAACCTGTCAATTTCCACTGTGAGGAACATAGTAAGGAAATGGAAGAACGCAGGTACAGTTCTTGTTAAGGCCAGAAGTGGCAGGCCAAGAAAAAAATCAGAAAGGCAGAGAAGAAGAATGGTGAGATCAGTCAAGGACAATCCTCAGACCACCTCCAGAGAGCTGCAGCATCAACTTGCTGCAGATGGTGTCACTGTGCATCGGTCAACTATACAACACACTTTGCACAAGGAGAAGCTGTATGGGAGAGTGATGCGAAAGAAGCCGTTTCTGCAAGCACGCCACAAACAGAGTCGGCTGAGGTATGCAAAAGCACATTTGGAGAAGCCAATTTCTTTTTGGAAGAAGGTCCTGTGGACTGATGGAACCAAAATTGAGTTGTTTGGTCATACAAAAAGGCATTATGCATGGCAGCAAAAAAACACAGTGTGTTGTATAGTTGACCGATGCACAGTGACACCATCTGCAGCAAGTTGATGCTGCAGCTCTCTGGTGGTGGTCTGAGGATTGTCCTTGACTGATCTCACCATTCTTCTTGGTGGCAATATTCATCAGCCGGCGCCTGTGCTCTAAATAAATTGCAAAAAATTCCAGCATGGGTTACCCTGTATTTTTGATAAACAGCAGGACATAACAGACAGCTGATGCTGCAACCTTCAGCTGTCAGCTTCAGCAAGATTGGGTAACAGCAATAGAGGGGTCCCCACACTGTTTTTTAATTTATTTGAATAAATAATTTAAAAATATGGTGAGGGGTCCCACACATTTTTGACAACCAGGGACCATGGATAATGCCCCCAAACTAAAAATAGCAGCCCACAGCTGACCATTATGGCACTTTGCCCTGCTCTTCCCACTTGCCCTGTAGCAATGGCAAGTGGGGTTCATATTTGTGGGTTTGATGTCACCTTTGTATTGTCTGGTGACATCAAGCCCACGGATTAATAATGGAAAGTCATTTATAAGACACCTCTCCATTATTAATCCATACAGTTATATGGTGAATAAAGACACAGCAAGCACAACGTCTTGTATTTGAGATAAAACAAAACACACATTTCCTTTTTTTATTTAAAAATAACAAACACAGTTATACTCACTTACCGCCCATTCCATTGAATCCCTCTTCTCCTGTAATAAAACAAAAATAAAAACCAACATTATCCCTCACCTGTCCAACGTTCTGTCCCACGCTGTAATCCATGTCTGGGGATTACTAGTTTTCAACATGGACAGTGCAAAGATGCGACCGTCCAGGCTGAGAACACCTGGTGAAATAGCTGTTGCAAGCGCAGCATCAGTGAGCAGCAGTGACCTAATCGTCATCGAGGTTACCGCACCTCACTGAGGCTGCATTCCCAGCCAGGCCAATGAACTGCGGTGACCTCCCTCTGGTGAGATCACCGCTGGCTCTGTGAGAAAAGTCTCAGAGGTGAGTTCAACACAGAGAATTTCACTATGATGAATTTGATCTGCGGTCACCAGCAGCTCCACATCGCTCAGCTCCGCAAACTATAAACACAGATAAGGAGAGTCCGATCAGTCTAGCAAAGTGAGGTGAGGAAGAGTCTTTGACATTCTGGCATCAGACTAGTCATTTGAGACGCACAGTGTCCAACTGGCTTTTCAAAGTATGTTTACTCTGCATCATTTCAGGCTAAAAACACAAATACACAGGGTTGAAATGACACATGCTGTTCATGGTTTAGGCAACATGAATCTCAAGACAAGTTCCATTTAAGCAAACTGTACAATTCCACTTTAGAAAGCCATATACCTTAGCTGGCTGTTGGCTGAATGATGCTTCGGCCAATTATTCGACCAACTGCCATCTCAGCTGACTTTACCAAACACAGGAGTGCTCATTCAACCAAGTGCTTATGTGTTCTCTATGGGAAAGCCACCATATTACACATTGGCAGGTGGCTTATCTCCAGGAGGACAGCGTGATCAGCAGTCCAACATTGAACATGCCTGATCAACATTTCTCCCAACTATCAGTTGTCCGGCGCCCCCATACACATTAAATGGCCAGCCGAACCTATCAATATCAGCATGTTCTGCCGACTATTTTCTAATCTGTATGTGAGTCCTTTAGCCATTGTGTGTGAATTTATTAAATCTTTCATCTCTGAATCCTTAGTGAAGCCCACCATATGATGCGTATGTTATGTATTTTACGTAATGACAGAAGTGATCTAGGCTTGTGGATTTCACCATATAGTCAGTAAATACCTTTTTAAAACCACTTATGGATAATGTCAAATGGGTCATTACTATAAATTAAACCTTAAGATGACTGATATACTTTTTTTAAATAGCAAAATCCATATGCGAAAACCAATATCGATCAACCACGTTATTATCATGAAGTCTCCTATTTTACCTTCAAGGAAAACAATGCACCTCTAATAAGGCAAGCAATACGGTATGATAAACTGTATTTCCATTTTTATGGGTGAGATGTGGTTTCTCTGGATATGTACAGTTCATAGATGATCTCCATGGATCTCATTAGAAATACACAGATACTGGAGGAATTATCAGCTGGCAGAACATTTTAGGCTGTAGACATTGTAGAAAACACATCTGGGCACAAGGTTCACTGCGGTCTGTAAGGAATAAGTCTACATGATGTTACGTTGAGCTCTCGGTCTTGCCTTGTGCTTCAATATAATGATCCCTCTATGACTTGGAATCAGTATCTGTGCCTATCCAGTAGACTGACAGCCCCAACTAACATAATCGCGCTTACTTCACCATTATGTGGCTCTGAAGAGAGGATATTAAGCAGGTCACTGCATAGCTTCTTTAGACATTATCAGTTCATTGCAAAACTTTAAGAAAAAGATGTTATATATATATTAAAGCACAATTTTTCCACCAAAAAAACAATCTTTATTTGCATTTTATAAGATAAGATTCATATGGATGCATTTTATGGGTCCACAATAGTCTATGATCAGGTAGAATGAAGGAAGAAAGCCAGCACCCGCAATGGACTATAAAACATTATTTTTTAGTAACTATTAAAATATAAGACTAAATTCACATTAGGTGTTTTTGCTGCTTTTTTTTATGTGTTTTTATGCTAATTTTCAGCTGTGTTTCACAGCATCAGTAAAGCTTAAGAGATTTCAGAAATCTCATTCACACACATTGTTTTTTTTTTGTCATCAGTATTCTGTGCTTTGCATGGTTTTTTGGACATAGAGCATGTCACTTCTTTCCGAGTTTTTTCTGCATTTTTCACCCATTAACTTGAATAGGTGGTGAAAAAATGCTGAAAAACGCAACAAAAAAGGCAGGTATCATGTTTTGCTGCTTTTTTTTGTGCCAATACCTGATTCTATGGAATAGGACTTTTTTCCAACACTAAACTTTATCAGCATGCACAAGAGAAAAATCTAACATGCCAAAACCGTCACAAAAAATGCACGAAAAACAAGGAAAACATGCTTTTTTCTAAAGCTTCTTTCCTGCCAAGAGATCAGGTTTTGCTGCAGAAAAAAATACAGAAAAAACGCCTTTTGTGAACTTACCCTAAAAAGGAAAAAATAAAAACACTAGGCCTACGCGTTTCAAGCACTAAAGCTTTAGTTATCAAAACACGTAGGCTTAGTGTGTTTATTTTTCTTTTTTCCCTCTTGATCTTTTAATAGTTGCTAATGAATAATGTTTTATAGTCCTTTCTATTATGGGTGCTGGATGTTTTCTACATGAAGATTTTCACCCTGGAGCCAGCCCGTCTTTTCTGTCCATGTACTGTATCCTTATTAAGTTGAAAGATACCTGGACAGGGTGAAATGATTAGATATTTTTTGTTTGCCTTTGTTCCCACAACAGTCTATAGCAGGACATTTGCATAAGCCCTTAAGGTGACCATATACCTTAGAAAGCATTCAGCTATCTGCTCATGTGGCTGAAAGCTTTTCCTCTCGACCCCTCATACAAATGCATGCTCAATTTGGCCAAGCATGCATTTATTCTGAAGATAGTTGAGCGAATATGTTCAGAATCTGTCGTCGAATCTGAATTTGCCATATTTGTGCCATATTGGTACCTTAATGGTGCCGAATTTATGCTTGACGAAAGATTCCAAACATATTAGTTCATTTCTACTCCCATTGACTCCAATGACATTCAACTGTGTTCGGCGTATATTGCTAAAACAATATTTGCCGCCAATTGTAATCGGAACCGAATTTTGAAAAATGTGCTCAACTCTAATTTTGAATGGGTGAAACTATTAAGCCCGGGCCGGGCAACTCTGATGGTAGTTCACCGACTTGAAGAAAAAAAGGTACGGCAACTATAATTGATTATGTTCCATTCTTCTTTCTACCAACTTTTGGGGAAGAGTCAAGAAGCCCTCATAAACATTAGATGTTTAGTTGTTCCTGTCATTAGTGACAGAGATAGTTGACATTAATGCTTATGGTGTCTGAAGTTGGTAGGGAAAGTAGAACTATATAATAATGTAATTGTAATTCATTGAGTGACAGGAGATCTTGGACCTTCAACCCTAATATGGACCTGAAAATGCAACCATATTTAAGGGTTGTTCTCAACATCGCTTTTCTAGAGTGCCCCACACTCATACATCCTGACTTCCAGATTGTTGGGGAAGGGGCAGGTGCTTCTTTTTGATTGACTTTTCAGATCAGTGTCATCATTAGGTTGACCTAAAGTCTATAAACCCGAATAGGGGCTTAGGAGCTGATGGTAGAGGTGAGCAAATCTGAGGGAGCATTGTTCGGTCTCTCTGGCCAACAATAGTTAGGGGGTCGTGAGCTGATAGGGGGCGATAGATATTTATTGGGTAGTCTGATACTGCGCACCTAAGCACTGTTCTGTCTCAGCAACAGATGAGGAGGATAGGGATAGATCAAGGAGCTGTTTCTTTTGAAATACAAAAGCCCTGATGAGGGCTTCAAAAGCTGATGTAAATGTTGAACAAAAATAGTAGAAATGCTCCAAGGTTGCTGTGCATGACCAGGAGCTGTTCTACAGAAATAAAAGGGGCTGCTGAGAGGTGGCCGAAATCTGCAATGACAGTACTCCCAACCCTAACCAACCTCAGTGTATGCCATGCACGTTGAGCCATCATTTCAAGTCAGCAGTAGTGGTCGATCCCTTTGGCAACAATAAAACCCAAAAGAAGAGTTAGCGGAAGAATGAAAGCAGACAGTAAAAGTAAATAAATTGCAACTGATTAGCTGTCAATATCCAGTTAGCAACATGAGAATAACCCTTTTTTCAAAAACCAGGTGGAACGCCAGGTAACTGGGAAATTAGGTGCAGGACCATACATCGGCATCGTATATGGCAGGCAAAAAGGGAATACATCTGGCACTTAGATGTGGATAACAAATGAAACTTTATTCTTCACAGTAAAAATCCAAAACAACAACAAAAAAAAAGAATTTCCCTGACGCGTTTCGAACACAATATGTGTTCTTATTCATACCACCCTTTTTCAACCAGTTGACATTGACCTAAACCAATATTTCTTGAACCCCAACTTGTAACTTGTAATTCGTGCTTAGCTTCCTATTCTTTTTTCAAGCTTACACTGTTTAAGCAAGGCTACAGCAAATATTCTAATGTTTTAGAAATTCTGATTCAAATCTCATAAGAAGATGCAATAGCACTCACCAAATATACCAAATTCTTTCCCACTAATAGCATCTGAATTATTTGCAAGTGAAACTTTTCTTTTTTTTAATATGCATTTTGCCCCCAGTTGAATAAGAACTAATTCCTGTATTATGAGATAAATTTCGACTCTTTGTGTAACTAATCTGAACAGAAGTGGAATTATTAGATTTTTGCTTTACTGGAGTGTCATGCTGTTCTCAAACAAAGCTTTAATTAATATTCTATTGCACAAAAATGTGTACATGTTTAATAGATGTTCTGCATATTTATTCCAGACAATGGAAAGGAAATCTGACTTCTCGGTTGCAAGAAGGAAACATTCAATAACTTAAAAGAAGAACATAAAAAGGAAAAATATATATAAAAAAGACTAAACTTACAAAATAATATAGTTTTTGAGATGCTTGTTTTGCTGGTAAAGTTGTTAAGTGTTATGTAAGGATACTTGAAGGCTACTCTACAGTCGGCAGACACAATTCTTGAAAGGGTTGTCCGATATTTCTTATGACCCTTACAAAAGATAAATAAAAAAGGTTGAAACTACCTTGATCAGGCATCCAGTGCCACTAGACCAAGGAATTATTCACTTCTGCACCAGAGTGACCAACCGTCCAGAAATGTTTGAACAATCCGAAAAATAGGTGACTTTTTTCCCGTCTGTAAAAAGAATTTTGATGTGTCTGTGAATTTTTTTTTTGAAGCTCGGAAGAGACTTGTACAAATTTTTGCTACTGTATTTATCGCCCTTTTACAGTTCAGAGTGAATGTAGTTAATGTCTTCTTATATGATTTATGGCCTATAGACATGTACCACTTATAATTTTAATTATTTTTTTATGGCCATCCAATGTATCTGTAAAGAGCTTTGGATGTCCATAATTTTTTGAGAAATTGTCTAAAAAAAACCCCCAAATTAAGTTGGCCACTCTGTTCTGCACTTGTTTCAGCATCGTTGAGGTCTTTCTGCTCACTTCGCCCAATGACATAGACCTCATATGACGTCATGATGTGTGTCATTCCTCAACATTGTAGGGGGCTAATAAGCAGCAGAGGAGTACTGGATGCTACCGGCAAATAAATGAATATTGCCCTGGTGCCATGAAGAACATAGCAGGAGGCCAGACCAGTGTAGCACAAATTAGAGCCACTCTGTCGCTGTCAATCAGGAGCCACTTCTCTGGAGGGTCTCACTGGTTATGCAGCAATGATATTGCAAGCGTCATCCTCAGTGGTCAAGTAAAGTCTTGCGCAAACATCTCGGATGAGGCTGGTGACTATATGCAAGAGTGAGAAAAATTATGGATGTGAATTATGAGTTCTGAAGTGTCCATGGATGGAGTAGTTAAAAGACTTGCCCAATACTTGGACAACCCCTTCTTATTCCCCATATTTTGCCCCTATAAAATGAAAAAGCTTATACCCGCCTTCCGTGCCGGCGCCATTCCAGCAGTATCGGCACTCGCATTCCTGAAACTTAGGTGCGGTTGTTATTACATGTGAGCCGGCGTCCAAATACTGCTGGCGTTACTGTCCCCACCAGTAGTTTGTGCAGATTTTCCCCATAGACTTGCATTAGATGCAAAAATTTACAAATAAAAAACGCACATGTGCTTTTAATCTGTTTCTGCATCAAAAATGTATGTAATCTGATTGTCTTAATGAAGTTTTGTCAAAGCCAAATACATGGAAATATCAAAATTAAAGTAGCTTCACGCAAAACGTGACATACCAAGAAGAGCCAAAGTGTGATAAAAATGCAATTAACAGAATGCACTAAAAAAGGGCAATAAAAAAACGCAAGTAACCAAATTTATTTAGTAGGTGCATAAATGGTGCAGAAAATCTACAATATCAAAAACTCACAAAAATCTCATCATGGGAACGTAGCCTAAAGGACACCATGACCATACGACAATGACCATAATTAAATGAATATTAGGATGGTTTCATATGCTGAAATTTAAGCAAAAGCACTACATTCTTCACGTTTGCAACATTTTCTGACACTGTGTTTTTTTATGTTGGAAAAGAAAATCACAGCAGACAGATGTTAAATTAAATAAAAATTTATTAAAATGTCAATTAATTATTTTTCAATATTATTAAACAATTTTATTTCAGTTTTTGTGCTTTTTTTAATCCTTTGTGCTTTATGATAAATATAGGATTCACTAGGTATTCATGTTATGGCATTTTTCCATAACCTTCTCAGAGAAAAAAACTCAAAACTAAATTGAAAAAAATGGTAAAACAAAAGGCAAAATTAAGTTAAAAAAAATAAGGGGGACAAAAAATTCTAAAATGATAACGCATAATGATAAACTTTGCCAGTATTCTACTTTTTGGCCTTCAAATTCCAAATATGTATTGAGGTGATGAGTGTGATATTTTGCTATTTTTAATTCCTTAACATGAATCCAACAAAATAATGGCAGATTGAGTTCACGCAAATAAAAAAACTTTAAAATCTGTGAATTTGGGAAAATTTGATCTGAGTTTCATTTGTTAGAATTCATTTGCTCATCCTGTGTAGATATGTGGCGCCCTGTGTTGCCACAAAATGGTCAAATATGTACTATTTTATATGTGTATTGTAAATGATGGGAGTTATGTTTTATCTGCTGGGGACAACTGTACTCAAAATTTACCCTGTTCCCTTACTCTGTCTGAAGCTTAGAGCTTTGCAGAGATACCCTAACTGGGAGGGGAAGGGCATAGTTAGTCTGTGAGGAGACAGTTTGTGAAAAGAAAGTGGAGAATGTTCATGGAGGAGAGACACATGCTCTCTCCAGGGACAGTGCTGAGAAGGATCAGGGCATCAGCCCCTAGGCCATCCAGGCTTTCAGAGTCAGGAGGTAAGCTGAGATGCTGTGTGGTTTTCATAACCAGCAGTGACGTGTTTTTCCCATGAGCTCCTTAGCAACAGAGAATCAGTGACGGATTGTGCAAGAACAAACATGTGCTTCACATAAGATTCACGCTGCGGGCTGCCTGGGTAGAAAGCACAGTGAGTACATGGCTGTACTGGAGGTTTCAGACTCCAGGAAACCTTTGTCCCAGAAGGCACTAGAGCAGCAGGCAGTTCATACTAAATCACAGCAGAGAGTGATAATTCCCATCGTGCAGAGCAGACTGTATACCTGGTGAGTAGTGTTGAGCATTCCGATACCGCAAGTATCGGGTATCGGCCGATACTTGCGGGTATCGGAATTCCGATACCGAGATCCGATACTTTTGTGGTATCGGGTATCGGTATCGAAACAACATTAATGTAAAAATGTGTAAAAGAGAGAATTAAAATAAAAAATATTGCTATACTCACCTCTCCGACGCAGCCTGGACCTCACGGAGGGAAGCGGCAGCGTTCTTTGTTTAAAATTCGCGGTTTTCTTTCCTTACGTGAGGTCCCGGCTTGTGATTGGTCGCGTGCCGCCCATGTGACCGCAACGCAACCAATCACAGCAAGCCGTGACGTAATTTCAGGTCATTCAGTATTTTAAAATTACGCTCCGGCTTTGTGATTGGTTGCGTCGCAGTCACATGGGCGACGCAACCAATCACAGCAAGCCGTGACGTAATTTCAGGTCCTTAAGGATTTTAAAATTACGTCCCGGCTTTGTGATTGGTTGCGTCGCAGTCACATGGGCGACGCAACCAATCACAAGCCGTGACGTCACGGGAGGCTGGACACGCGCGCATTTTAAAATGCGCGCGAGTCCAGCCTCCCGTGACGTCCCGGCTTGTGATTGGTTGCGTCGCGGTCAACCAATCACAAGCCGGGAGGCTGGACACGCGCGCATTTTAAAATGGCTTCCCGGCTTGTGATTGGTTGACAGCGACGCAACCAATCACAAGCCGGGACGTCACGGGAGGCTGGACTCGCGCGCATTTTAAAATGCGCGCGTGTCCAGCCTCTCGGCTTGTGATTGGTTGACAGCGACGCAACCAATCACAAGCCGTGACGTCACGGGAGGCTGGACTCGCGCGCATTTTAAAATGCGCGCGTGTCCAGCCTCCCGGCTTGTGATTGGTTGACCGCGACGCAACCAATCACAAGCCGGGACGTCACGGGAGGCTGGACACGCGCGCATTTTAAAATGCGCGCATGTCCAGCCTCCCGTGACGTCACGGCTTGTGATTGGTTGCGTCGCCCATGTGACTGCGACGCAACCAATCACAAAGCCGGGACGTAATTTTAAAATCCTTAAGGACCTGAAATTACGTCACGGCTTGCTGTGATTGGTTGCGTCGCCCATGTGACTGCGACGCAACCAATCACAAAGCCGGAGCGTAATTTTAAAATACTGAATGACCTGAAATTACGTCACGGCTTGCTGTGATTGGTTGCGTTGCGGTCACATGGGCGGCACGCGACCAATCACAAGCCGGGACTTCACGTAAGGAAAGAAAAGCACGAATTTTAAGCAAACAACGCTGCCGGTTCCCTCGCTGAGGTTCAGGCTGCGTCGGAGACGTGAGTATAGCAATATTTTTTATTTTAATTCTTTATTTTACACATTAATATGGATCCCAGGGCCTGAAGGAGAGTTTCCTCTCCTTCAGACCCTGGGAACCATCAGGAATACCGTCCGATACTTGAGTCCCATTGACTTGTATTGGTATCGGGTATCGGTATCGGATTGGATCCGATACTTTGCCGGTATCGGCCGATACTTTCCGATACCGATACTTTCAAGTATCGGACGGTATCGCTCAACACTACTGGTGAGAGTTGTATTATATCCTCTGAAACTGCATCTGGAGTTCAGTAAATGGTAAAGTGACTTTCCCTGTCTCCTGCCTTATTACTCTGCACCATCTACCGTACTTCCATCACTATTCCTGGGGGCCAGCCCTAGTTGGAGTGGGTTAAACACCTGCACTGCCATCATCACCTAACTCCAGGGATCATCTGCAGTACCGGCCATCTTACAGCCAAACACTTCATCTGGCGTCATGAACTCTTCTTTTTAATTTTTGCTTTCTTTTTTATCTTTCCCTATGTCACTGTCCCTGAAGCACAGGCACCGGGCACAGCTGCCATCCCCATGACCCCTTTAATCCAACGCTGTCCGGTGACCTGAGTACCCCGCTCTGGGCGATACAGATACATATAGCATAAACATCTCCTGACAGAGTATTGTGAAATCAATTTTTTCCTTTTTTGTTTTAAAGCTTGTTATCTTTATCCATTTCATTTTGAGAAAGGTCAAGCCAAAGGAAAAGGCAATAAAGGACACAACTGTGGTCAACTCTTGGTGTATGAAACGTAAAGAAATTAGATTGTACGCCCTGAAAGAACAAGTATATAGGACGTTTTGAAAGGAAAACAGAATACCTCCAAATGGTACTGATATTCTGCTTTATTATAAGCATGTGCCTCCAGGGTGCCTTATTCATTTGATACAGCAGTGCGATGGATGTAGGGTTGAACCATGGATGCAGGAGAAAGATGGAGCTTGGCATTTGGTTTCTTAACCAGATTATAGACAAGCAGGTCACAGCAGATTCCCTGTCTTGCTTCATTGCTCAGCACCTGCTAAACTTGATTAACAGCCTTAGCTAATTATCTGTTAAGAGATTTTTCTGTTGTGTTTAATCCAAAAAGGTCTAAAGAACTGACCTGATTCCAATGTGTTGTCTCCTTTCAGAAGGTCTTACAAGAGCGGATTCTTCACTGCTGAGTCTGACATTCAAGGAATAGCAATTTGGAGAAGATCTATAATTAGTGTCTAGAAGTACATGAATTTGTGAAACCAACCTGAATATTTTCTCAAATTGATGCATTTTGTGTGATACATTTGCCTTAATTATTTACTATAGATTAACACAGGAAAAATATATATCTTTGCACCATGTTAGCCAGAAGATTGCAAAATGTTAACATTTGAGAGTCCTCAGGGGTTAATATCATTTAATGGCTAACTGAAAAGATAGTAACAAACTGCAAGCTTTCAAGACTACTCAGATTTTTTAGTCAGACTAGATGTTATTCTGAGTAGTTTTGAAAGCTTGCAATTCATTGGAACTTGCACGCCCAAGCCCAGAAGGCTCCATGTGTGGACCTCATTCTTGGAAAGAGACTGCAAATGGTGAGCTGATTTCTCCCATTCCCCAATCCTTTTTTACATATGACGAAACCTGCCCACTGAAAATCCCGGACATGGAAAAGCTTTTTTCTAATTGGATGAGGCTGATAGATACTGTAGGTCTGGATGAAAAGTTGGGGAAGATGTCTGAATATACTCTCTGAAGACTCCTCCTGAATGTATATTTACAATGTGACCTGTTGTTATATGTGTTTTCATCCTCATGTAGGCTGCAGTTTTCCTGTGTACAGGGGTGGGTGGGGTTAACCGTAAGACCAGCTCATGATTTGGGCAGGAGTAAGTGGGCAATGGGCGCATAATGGGAACCTGTCACCAGGTTTTTCCTATATAACCGAAGAGCCCATTCACTGGCTTTCTTTGGCCTTGCCCCGTGCATACGCAGAACAGTACTTTGCTCTGTCCTCAGCAAGGCAAAAGAAGATCGCCTGTGCAAGAGCGTGATGGAGAATACATCATTCACATGAAGTAGAGAAGCACGATGGCATTGCAAGAAGAGTGGAGGCGCTGGATAAAGACCAGGAACGGCCATCGGGCTGGACCACCTCACAGATTAGTATAATAAAAGTTCATTTTTTGTTTGCAGGGTGGCTTGAAGACTTAAATTCAGCATTGCAGAAAGATGGTGGTCTTGGGTTATATGGAAAAAAACAGTTGACAGGTTCCCATTAATTCCTGTTTATCAGTTAGTATAATTCAGCTACAGAGAAAGGAAAAGTACTCTCAACAATGTCGGTCATACTGAGTGTGTGCAGAGAAGAGCATGCTCAAAAGAAGGTAGTGTAATAGAGTGCAGGGTTGCGTATGTCACCACGGAACAGACAGACCAACTGTTGAAGGGGATTTATTAACGGGGTAAAATTCTCCTTGCAGGGAGTAAACGGGGTTAATAGAGTCAAGTAAAACAGTAAACAGTTAAGCGGAATCAAAGGGTTAACGAGTGTTCTTGTAACTTATCAGCCCAGGGAGGTCCTGGCTGGAGGGTCCTTTTCCCAATGTGGATACAGTCACCAGCAGGGCTTGAGATCCTGAAGTCTCTTCTGTGTCTCCTGGAAAGTCCAGGGTTAAGTCTCTCTGCAATCTGTTCTTCTCAAAGTGAAACTGAAACCAGTAGGGTTGAGCGAAACGGGTCGATCATTTTCAAAAGTCGCCGACTTTTGGCTAAGTCGGCGTCTCATGAAACCCGATCCGACCCCTGTGCTTGTCGGCCATGCGGTACGCGACTTTCGCGCCAAAGTCGCGTTTCAATGACGCGAAAAGCGCCATTTCTCAGCCAATGAAGGTGAACGCAGAGTGTGGGCAGCGTGATGACATAGATCCTGGTCCCCACCATCTTAGAGAAGGGCATTGCAGTGATTGGCTTGCTGTCTGCGGCGTCACAGGGGCTATAAAGGGGCGTTCCCGCCGACCGCCATCTTACTGCTGCTGATCTGAGCTTAGGGACAGGTTGCTGCCGCTTCGTCAGAAGCAGGGAGAGCGTTAGGCAGGGTCCACTAACCACCAAACCGCTTGTGCTGCAGCGATTTCCACTGTCCAACACCACCTTCGGTGTGCAGGGACTGTGGAAGCTATTTTTTTTTTTTTTTTCCCTCAGCGCTGTAGCTCATTGGGCTGCCCTAGAAGGCTCCGTGATAGCTGTATTGCTGTGTGTACGCCACTGTGGAAACCAACTGCTTTTTTCAAAGCACATATCCTCTTGTTCCTTCCTTTCTGCACAGCTATCTTTTTTGTTTGTCCACACTTTTTATTTAATTTGTGCATCAGTCTATTGCTGCCTGCCATACCTGGCTTAGATTACTGCAGGGAGATAGTAATTGTAGGACAGTCCCTGTTTTTTTTTTTTTTTTTTTTTTTGTGGGAGATTAAGATTTGCATTTCTGCTACAGTGCCATCCCTGTGTGTGCCATCTCTCACTGAGTGGGCCATAGAAAGCCTATTTATTTTTTCCGTGATTTGTGTTCTAAATTCTACCTCAACACAAAAACACTACATCAATCAGTGGGAGAAAAATATTGGCCTCAGTCAGGGCTTGTGTGCCACTGCTGTGTGTGCTATCTCTCATTCAGTGGGCTATAGAAAGCCTATTTTTTTTTTTTTTTTAATATTATTTGGTTTCTAAAGTCTCCCTGAAAAAAAAAAAAAAACCTAAAAAAACAGTGGGAGAGTAATATTGCCCTTTCAGCTTGTGTGCCAGTCTTGACTCCTGGGTGTGCCACCTCTCTCTCTCATTCAGTGGGCCATAGAAAGGCTATTTTTTTTTTTGGTTTTTTTAATATTATTTGGTTTCTAAAGTCTCCCTGAAAAAAAAAAAAAAACATAAAAAAACAGTGGGAGAGTAATATTGCCCTTTCAGCTTGTGTGCCAGTCTTGACTCCTGGGTGTGCCACCTCTCTCCCTCTCATTCAGTGGGCCATAGAAAGCCTATTTATTTTTTTTAAAAATATTATTGGGTTTCTAAAGTCTCCCTTAAAAAACAAAAAATACATAAAAAAACAGTGGGAGAGTAATATTGCCCTTTCAGCTTGTGTGCCAGTCTTGACTCCTGGGTGTGCCACCTCTCTCCCTCTCATTCAGTGGGCCATAGAAAGCCTATTTATTTTTTTTTTAAAATATTATTGGGTTTCTAAAGTCTCCCTTAAAAAACAAAAAATACATAAAAAAACAGTGGGAGAGTAATATTGCCCTTTCAGCTTGTGTGCCAGGCTTGACTCCTGGGTGTGCCACCTCTCTCCCTCTCATTCAGTGGGCCATAGAAAGCCTATTTATTTTTTTTTTTAAATATTATTGGGTTTCTAAAGTCTCCCTTAAAAAACAAAAAATACATAAAAAAACAGTGGGAGAGTAATATTGCCCTTTCAGCTTGTGTGCCAGTCTTGACTCCTGGGTGTGCCACCTCTCTCCCTCTCATTCAGTGGGCCATAGAAAGCCTATTTTTTTTTTTTTTAAATATTATTGGGTTTCTAAAGTCTCCCTTAAAAAACAAAAAATACATAAAAAAACAGTGGGAGAGTAATATTGCCCTTTCAGCTTGTGTGCCAGTCTTGACTCCTGGGTGTGCCACCTCTCTCTCTCATTCAGTGGGCCATAGAAAGGCTATTTTTTTTTTTTGTTTTTTTAATATTATTTGGTTTCTAAAGTCTCCCTGAAAAAAAAAAAAAACATAAAAAAACAGTGGGAGAGTAATATTGCCCTTTCAGCCTGTGTGCCAGTCTTGACTCCTGGGTGTGCCACCTCTCTCCCTCTCATTCAGTGGGCCATAGAAAGCCTATTTATTTATTTTTTTAAATATTATTGGGTTTCTAAAGTCTCCCTTAAAAAACAAAAAATACATAAAAAAACAGTGGGAGAGTAATATTGCCCTTTCAGCTTGTGTGCCAGTCTTGACTCCTGGGTGTGCCACCTCTCTCTCTCATTCAGTGGGCCATAGAAAGGCTATTTTTTTTTGGTTTTTTTTAATATTATTTGGTTTCTAAAGTCTCCCTGAAAAAAAAAAAAAAACATAAAAAAACAGTGGGAGAGTAATATTGCCCTTTCAGCTTGTGTGCCAGTCTTGACTCCTGGGTGTGCCACCTCTCTCTCTCATTCAGTGGGCTATAGAAAGCCTATTTTTATTTTTATTTTTTTTTAATATTATTTGGTTTCTAAAGTCTCCCTGAAATAAAAAAAAAACTTAAAAAAACAGTGGGAGAGTAATATTGCCCTTTCAGCTTGTGCGCCAGTCTTGACTCCTGGGTGTGCCACCTCTCTCTCTCTAATTGTGGGCCATAGAAAGCCTTTTTTTTTTTTTTTTTTTTTAATATTATTTGGTTTCTAAAGTCTCCCTGAGAAAAAAAAAAAAAAAAATTAGGTGGGAGATTAATATTGACATTAGTGCTTGAGTGACAGTCCTGCGTGTGTGTCATCTCTGTGATTTTGTGCCACAGAAAACAGAGTGTGTAACATTGTGCCTGATTTTCCTTGTGGTCTCACCAACCTGTTAAGGGATATTGAAATCATACTGAAGTTATAGCTCACCGTGTAAGTTGTTTGACAGCAACAAATAAAGTTACTTTGGTTAAGATTTTAAAACAATGAGGAAGTCTGGTGCAAGAGGTCGTCGTGGGCGTTCATTGTCAGCTGGTAATGATGGTAGTGGTAGTGGAGCATCAGGTGGTCGTGGGGATAAAAATATTCCACCTAAGTCTGGAGCTGTGGAGCCAGTTTCGTCATCAGGCTACACAAGGCCTCGAACGCTCTCTTTTCTGGGAGTAGGAAAACCGCTTTTAAAGGCGGAGCAGCAACAGCAAGTTTTGGCTTACATTGCAGACTCAGCCTCTAGCTCTTTTGCCTCCTCTTCCGAAACTGGTAAATGTAAAAGCAGCGCGTCGCTTGTGGATGTTCACGGTCAGGGACAAGTCGCTTCCTTGTCCTCCTCAGCAAAAACTACAACAAGAGAGAAGGATGCAGCAGGCGACACAACGGGTCACTCCATGGAGCTCTTTACACATACCGTCCCTGGCTTAGAAAGTGAAACATTTAACAGGCCATGCCCATTACAAGTATATTCTGACATGGAGTGCACTGATGCACAGCCACAGCCAGAGTACTATGCTGCTCCTTTGACTCAGACCACCACATTGCCCTCTCAGGGTACAGATCCACAATCAGACCCTGATGAGACTATGTTGCCCCGCCACGAACGCTATACCACCGACCGACACAGTGACACAGATGAAGTTGCACACGAGCTCGAAGAGGAGGTAATAGATGACCCAGTTATTGACCCCGATTGGCAGCCATTGGGGGAACAGGGTGCAGGCGGCAGTAGTTCAGAAGCGGAGGTGGAGGAGGGGCCGCAGCAGGCATCAACATCGCAACAGGTTCCATCTGCCGGGCCCGTATCTGGCCCAAAACGCGTGTCAAAGCCAAAACCTGTTGGAGCACAGCGTTGCCATCCGGTTAAAGCTCAGTCTGCAATCCCTGAAAAGGGATCCGAGTCTAGGAAGAGTGCAGTCTGGCATTTTTTTAAACAACATCCAACTGATCAGCGCAAAGTCATCTGTCAAAAATGTTCAACTAGCTTAAGCAGAGGTCAGAATCTGAAAAGTCTAAATACTAGTTGCATGCATAGACACTTAACCACCATGCATTTTCAAGCCTGGACTAACTACCAAACGTCCCTCAAGGTTGTAGCACCCTCGGCCAATGAAGCTAGTCAGCAACGCAACATCCCTTCCGTCACTGTAAGGCCACCATTTTCCGCACCACCGGCAGTATCTGTGCAGGTTTCTTTGCCAGCCAAAAGCAGTCAGGGTCAGGGAATCACCAGTTTTGTAGGAGGAAATATTGCATCTAGGGCACCGGCGGAAACAATACCGTCTCCAACCGTCTCTCAGTCTGCCATGTACACCGGCACACCCGAAAGTTCCACGATCTCCAGCTCTCCAGTCCAGCTCACCCTACATGAGACTCTGGTTAGAAAAAGGAAGTACTTATCCTCGCATCCGCGTACACAGTGTTTTAACGCCCACATAGCTAGACTAATCTCGTTAGAGATGATGCCCTACCGGTTAGTTGAAAGCGAAGCTTTCAAAGCCCTGATGGAGTACGCTGAACCACGATACGAGCTACCCAGTCGACACTTTTTTTCCAGAAAAGCCATCCCAGCCCTGCACCAGCATGTTAAACAGCGCATCGTCCATGCACTCAGGCAATCTGTGAGTACAAAGGTGCACCTGACTACAGATGCATGGACCAGTAGGCATGGCCAGGGACGTTATGTGTCCATCACGGCACACTGGGTGAATGTGGTGGATGCAGGGTCCACAGGCGACATCAATTTAGGGACAGTTGTGCCTAGCCCACGGTCTAGGAAACAGTTGGCTGTAGGCGTTCGCACCCCCTCCTCCTCCTCCTCCTCGTCCTCCTGCAGAAGCTACAGCTCTTCCACAGAACGCAGTCTGCCAACCACTCCATCGGCAGATGACACTGTTGCACACCAGTTGTCCCATTATGGGCCAGCTACTGCCAAGCGTCAGCAGGCTGTATTGGCTATGAAGTGCTTGGGCGACAACAGACACACCGCGGAAGTTCTGTCCGAGTTCTTGCAACAAGAAACGCAGTCGTGGCTGGGCACAGTAGATCTTGAGGCAGGCAAGGTAGTGAGTGATAACGGAAGGAATTTCATGGCTGCCATCTCCCTTTCCCAACTGAAACACATTCCTTGCCTGGCTCACACCTTAAACCTGGTGGTGCAGTGCTTATTGAAAACTTATCCTGGGTTCTCCGACCTGCTCCTCAAAGTGCGTGCACTTTGCTCACATATCCGACGTTCGCCTGTACACGCCAGCCGTATGCAGACCTATCAGCGGTCTTTGAACCTTCCCCAGCATCGCCTAATCATAGACGTTGCAACAAGGTGGAACTCAACACTGCACATGCTTCAGAGACTGTGCGAACAGAGGCGTGCTGTTATTTATTTGTGGGAGGATACACGGGCAGGCAGTAGGATGGCAGACATGGAGTTGTCAGGTGTGCAGTGGTCTAAGATACAAGACATGTGTCAAGTCCTTCAGTGTTTTGAGGAATGCACACGGCTGGTTAGTGCAGACAACGCCGTAATAAGCATGAGCATCCCCCTAATGCGTCTGCTGATGCAAAGTTTGACGCACATAAAGGAGCAGGCGTCTGCACCAGAGGAAGAGGAAAGCCTTGATGACAGTCAGCCATTGTCTGGTCAGGGCAGTGTACAGGACGAGGTAGCGGGCGAAGAGGAGGTGGAGGACGAGGAGGATGATGGGGATGAGTATATTTTTAATGCCGAACCTTTCCCGGGGGCACAGGAAATTGGTTGCGTGTCACGGCCGGGTTCTGGTTTTTTGAGGGACACAAGTGACGTAGATTTGCCTGCAACTGCCCCTCAACCAATCACAACCGGAGATTTGACAACTGGAACTTTGGCCCACATGGCGGATTATGCCTTACGTATCCTAAAAAGGGACACACGCATTACGAAAATGATGAACGATGACGATTACTGGTTGGCCTGCCTCCTTGATCCACGCTATAAAGGCAAATTGCAAAATATTATGCCACATGAGAACTTGGAACTAATATTAGCAACCAAACAATCAACTCTTGTTGACCGTTTGCTTCAGGCATTCCCAGCACACAGCGCACGTGATCGTTCTCACACGAGCTCCAGGGGGCAGCAGACTAGGAGTGTTAGGGGTGCACACATCAGAAGTGGCGTTGGACAGAGGGGTTTTCTGACCAGGTTGTGGAGTGATTTTGCTATGACCGCAGACAGGACAGGTACTGCTGCATCAATTGAAAGTGACAGGAGACAACATTTGTCCAGTATGGTTACTATTTTTCATCCCTTATCGATGTTCTCCCTCAACCGTCATTCCCATTTGATTACTGGGCCTCCAAATTAGACACCTGGCCAGAATTGGCAGAATATGCATTGCAGGAGCTTGCTTGCCCGGCAGCAAGTGTCCTATCAGAAAGAGTATTCAGTGCTGCAGGTTCAATATTAACCGAAAAAAGGACTCGTCTGGCTACCCAAAATGTTGACGATCTAACATTCATTAAAATGAACCACAACTGGATTTCGAAATCTTTTGCCCCACCTTGCCCGGCCGACACCTAGCTTTCCTATGAAAGGCTCTTGCCTGTGAATTACTTTTCTAATGTCTAATTTGCTGCAGCTGATTGTACAGCATACGACATGTTTACACCTCCCTAAATGGCCAAACTCCCCACACGGGGCCGTGGTATCGCGACTTGGCGCAAGCACCCGTGAGACTGCTGTTTGTCTGAAGAGGTGGGTGTGCTCGCTTTTGGTTGACGGCATTGCTACTGGGTCCCTCATAGTACAATGTAGTGTCTCTGGCGGTGGTGGTGCGCACCCAACGTCAGACACACCGTTGTAACATGAGGGGCCCTGGGGCGGTCCCGCCGGCCTCTAGAGAGTTCCCCCCGTACCCCAGCTCAAAATGTGCTCTACCACATGCAAAATTATGTCGCACAGCTCCACCAATCTTTAGTCTATTCGCTGACATCATTCAATGTCTGGCACTGACAATACAAATTTGTAGACATCTATGATGCAACTTAAAGTAGTCTGTGTCTGTGTCCTATATTGGCACCATTAAATAGTTACTGCCAAATTACTATGTCAGAAACTCAGCAGATGAGCCCACCCCTGTACCTAAGTATGCCACCTTTTTTTTTGTTTTGGTTGTTTTGCGAGACATTAACATCTATTTATATTTTGGGAGTACTGGGACAGACACTCCTTGCACTACTCCTCCACTCACCACCAAGCTGCCCGTGTATCCATGTAACCGCTGTAAAACTGCCATGAGCCTATTGTTTGTTATTTTAGGCCTTTGAAGCCTGTCTGCGGTCCCTCCTTCCACTAGTCCTCCACTGACCAGACCACTGCTGCCCGTGTACCCCTGGAACCAATTATAAAGTGCCTACAGCCAGCCCATTTTTTTATGTTAGGCCTTTGAAGCCTGTCTGCGGTCCCTCCTTCCACTAGTCCTCCACTGACCAGACCACTGCTGCCCGTGTACCCCTGGAACCAATTATAAAGTGCCTACAGCCAGCCCATTTTTTTATGTTAGGCCTTTGAAGCCTGTCTGCGGTCCCTCCTTCCACTAGTCCTCCACTGACCAGACCACTGCTGCCCGTGTACCCCTGGAACCAATTATAAAGTGCCTACAGCCAGCCCATTTTTTATGTTAGGCCTTTGAAGCCTGTCTGCGGTCCCTCCTTCCACTAGTCCTCCACTGGCCAGACCACTGCTGCCCGTGTACCCCTGGAACCAATTATAAAGTGCCTACAGCCAGCCCATTTTTTTATGTTAGGCCTTTGAAGCCTGTCTGCGGTCCCTCCTTCCACTAGTCCTCCACTGACCAGACCACTGCTGCCCGTGTACCCCTGGAACCAATTATAAAGTGCCTACAGCCAGCCCATTTTTTTATGTTAGGCCTTTGAAGCCTGTCTGCGGTCCCTCCTTCCACTAGTCCTCCACTGACCAGACCACTGCTGCCCGTGTACCCCTGGAACCAATTATAAAGTGCCTACAGCCAGCCCATTTTTTTATGTTAGGCCTTTGAAGCCTGTCTGCGGTCCCTCCTTCCACTAGTCCTCCACTGGCCAGACCACTGCTGCCCGTGTACCCCTGGAACCAATTATAAAGTGCCTACAGCCAGCCCATTTTCTTATGTTAGGCCTTTGAAGCCTGTCTGCGGTCCCTACTTTAAATACTCCTCCACTGACCACCAAGCTGCCTGCCCGTGTATCCATGTAACCACTGTAAAACTGCCATGAGCCTATTGTTTGTTATGTTAGGCCTTTGATAGCCTGTCTGCGGTCCCTACTTTAAATACTCCTCCACTCACCACCAAGCTGCCTGCCCGTCTATCCATGTAACCGCTGTAAAACTGCAATGAGCCTATTGTTTGTTATTTTAGGCCTTTGATAGCCTGTCTGCGGCCCCTACTTGCAATACTCCTCCACTGACCACAATGCTGCCTGGAGTGCCTGCCTGTGTATCCACGTAACCGATGTAAAACTGCCATGACTGCCTACTGTTTGTTATTTTAGGCCTTTGATAGCCTGTCTGCAGCCCCTACTTGCAATACTCCTCCACTGACCACACCAATGCTGCCCGTGTACCCCTGGAACCTATTTAAAAGTTCATAGAGCCTAGTTATATATTTTATTTACTATTAATAAGGCCATGATGGACTACGCTGTACCACGCTACAAGCTAACCAGTCGACACTTCTTTTGCGAGAAAAGCCATCCCAACCCTCCACCAGCATGTAGAAGACCGCATTGTCCATGCACTCTGGCAATCTGTGAGTACAAAGGTGCACCTGACAACAGACGCATGGACCTGTAGGCATGGCCACGGAAGATTACGTGTCCATTACGGCGCAATGGGTTAATGTGGTGGATGCATGGTCCACAGGGGACAGCCTACTAAGTCTGTCTGCAGTCCCTAATTCAAATTGTCCTCCACTGTCTAAATCGGAGCTTCCACCTTCTGGCTTTCGGCCTATAGTATCAGAAATTAAACTGCATTTGGCCTTCAACTTTGGTTAGGGCCTACTAACGGCTTCTGCCCCTCCCTGGTGTTGCCCTCAACTAAATAAAGCTGAGCTTCAACCTTCTGCTCCAAATTACCATTTTAAAAAATGCAATAGGCTTTTCCGGCCTACTAAAGGTGTCTGTGTGCCCCTGCCTGGTGTTGTCCTCAACTGAATAAAGCTGAGCTTCAACCTTCCGGCTCTCATTAAGTGGTTTTAAAAAAAAAAATGGTGGTTAGGGCCTACTAACGGCTTCTGCCCCTCCCTGGTGTTGTCCTCAACTAAATAAAGCTGAGCTTCAACCTTCTGCTCCAAATTACCATTTTAAAAAATGCAATAGGCTTTTCCGGCCTACTAAAGGTGTCTGTCTGTGTGCCCCTGCCTGGTGTTGTCCTCAACTAAATAAAGCTGAGCTTCAACCTTCTGCTCCAAATTACCATTTTAAAAAATGCAATAGGCTTTTCCGGCCTACTAAAGGTGTCTGTCTGTGTGCCCCTGCCTGGTGTTGTCCTCAACTAAATAAAGCTAAGCTTCAACCTTCCGGCTCTCATTAAGTGGTTTTAAAAAAAAAAAATGGTGGTTAGGGCCTACTAACGGCTTCTGCCCCTCCCTGGTGTTGTCCTCAACTAAATAAAGCTGAGCTTCAACCTTCCGGCTCTCATTAAGTGGTTTTAAAAAAAAAAATGGTGGTTAGGGCCTACTAACGGCTTCTGCCCCTCCCTGGTGTTGTCCTCAACTAAATAAAGCTGAGCTTCAACCTTCTGCTCCAAATTACCATTTTAAAAAATGCAATAGGCTTTTCCGGCCTACTAAAGGTGTCTGTCTGTGTGCCCCTGCCTGGTGTTGTCCTCAACTAAATAAAGCTGAGCTTCAACCTTCTGCTCCAAATTACCATTTTAAAAAATGCAATAGGCTTTTCCGGCCTACTAAAGGTGTCTGTCTGTGTGCCCCTGCCTGCTGTTGTCCTCAACTAAATAAAGCTGAGCTTCAACCTTCCGGCTCTCATTAAGTGGTTTTAAAAAAAAAAATGGTGGTTAGGGCCTACTAACGGCTTCTGCCCCTCCCTGGTGTTGTCCTCAACTAAATAAAGCTGAGCTTCAACCTTCTGCTCCAAATTACCATTTTAAAAAATGCAATAGGCTTTTCCGGCCTACTAAAGGTGTCTGTCTGTGTGCCCCTGCCTGGTGTTGTCCTCAACTAAATAAAGCTGAGCTTCAACCTTCTGCTCCAAATTACCATTTTAAAAAATGCAATAGGCTTTTCCGGCCTACTAAAGGTGTCTGTCTGTGTGCCCCTGCCTGGTGTTGTCCTCAACTAAATAAAGCTGAGCTTCAACCTTCTGCTCCAAATTACCATTTTAAAAAATGCAATAGGCTTTTCCGGCCTACTAAAGGTGTCTGTCTGTGTGCCCCTGCCTGCTGTTGTCCTCAACTAAATAAAGCTGAGCTTCAACCTTCCGGCTCTCATTAAGTGGTTTTAAAAAAAAAAAAAATGGTGGTTAGGGCCTACTAACGGCTTCTGCCCCTCCCTGGTGTTGTCCTCAACTAAATAAAGCTGAGCTTCAACCTTCTGCTCCAAATTACCATTTTAAAAAATGCAGCAATAGGCTTTTCCGGCCTACTAAAGGTGTCTGTCTGTGTGCCCCTGCCTGGTGTTGTCCTCAACTGAATAAAGCTGAGCTTCAACCTTCCGGCTCTCATTAAGTGGTTTTAAAAAAAAAAAATGGTGGTTAGGGCCTACTAACGGCTTCTGCCCCTCCCTGGTGTTGTCCTCAACTAAATAAAGCTGAGCTTCAACCTTCTGCTCCAAATTACCATTTTAAAAAATGCAATAGGCTTTTCCGGCCTACTAAAGGTGTCTGTCTGTGTGCCCCTGCCTGGTGTTGTCCTCAACTAAATAAAGCTGAGCTTCAACCTTCTGCTCCAAATTACCATTTTAAAAAATGCAATAGGCTTTTCCGGCCTACTAAAGGTGTCTGTCTGTGTGCCCCTGCCTGGTGTTGTCCTCAACTAAATAAAGCTGAGCTTCAACCTTCCGGCTCTCATTAAGTGGTTTAAAAAAAAAAAAATGGTGGTTAGGGCCTACTAACGGCTTCTGCCCCTCCCTGGTGTTGTCCTCAACTAAATAAAGCTGAGCTTCAACCTTCCGGCTCTCATTAAGTGGTTTAAAAAAAAAAAAATGGTGGTTAGGGCCTACTAACGGCTTCTGCCCCTCCCTGGTGTTGTCCTCAACTAAATAAAGCTGAGCTTCAACCTTCTGCTCCAAATTACCATTTTAAAAAATGCAATAGGCTTTTCCGGCCTACTAAAGGTGTCTGTCTGTGTGCCCCTGCCTGGTGTTGTCCTCAACTAAATAAAGCTGAGCTTCAACCTTCTGCTCCAAATTACCATTTTAAAAAATGCAATAGGCTTTTCCGGCCTACTAAAGGTGTCTGTCTGTGTGCCCCTGCCTGGTGTTGTCCTCAACTAAATAAAGCTGAGCTTCAACCTTCCGGCTCTCATTAAGTGGTTTTAAAAAAAAAAAATGGTGGTTAGGGCCTACTAACGGCTTCTGCCCCTCCCTGGTGTTGTCCTCAACTAAATAAAGCTGAGCTTCAACCTTCTGCTCCAAATTACCATTTTAAAAAATGCAATAGGCTTTTCCAGCCTACTAAAGGTGTCTGTCTGTGTGCCCCTGCCTGGTGTTGTCCTCAACTAAATAAAGCTGAGCTTCAACCTTCTGCTCCAAATTACCATTTTAAAAAATGCAATAGGCTTTTCCGGCCTACTAAAGGTGTCTGTCTGTGTGCCCCTGCCTGGTGTTGTCCTCAACTAAATAAAGCTGAGCTTCAACCTTCCGGCTCTCATTAAGTGGTTTTAAAAAAAAAAAATGGTGGTTAGGGCCTACTAACGGCTTCTGCCCCTCCCTGGTGTTGTCCTCAACTAAATAAAGCTGAGCTTCAACCTTCCGGCTCTCATTAAGTGGTTTTTAAAAAAAAAAATGGTGGTTAGGGCCTACTAACGGCTTCTGCCCCTCCCTGGTGTTGTCCTCAACTAAATAAAGCTGAGCTTCAACCTTCTGCTCCAAATTACCATTTTAAAAAATGCAATAGGCTTTTCCGGCCTACTAAAGGTGTCTGTCTGTGTGCCCCTGCCTGGTGTTGTCCTCAACTAAATAAAGCTGAGCTTCAACCTTCTGCTCCAAATTACCATTTTAAAAAATGCAATAGGCTTTTCCGGCCTACTAAAGTTGTCTGTCTGTGTGCCCCTGCCTGCTGTTGTCCTCAACTAAATAAAGCTGAGCTTCAACCTTCCGGCTCTCATTAAGTGGTTTTAAAAAAAAAAAAATGGTGGTTAGGGCCTACTAACGGCTTCTGCCCCTCCCTGGTGTTGTCCTCAACTAAATAAAGCTGAGCTTCAACCTTCTGCTCCAAATTACCATTTTAAAAAATGCAATAGGCTTTTCCGGCCTACTAAAGGTGTCTGTCTGTGTGCCCCTGCCTGGTGTTGTCCTCAACTAAATAAAGCTGAGCTTCAACCTTCTGCTCCAAATTACCATTTTAAAAAATGCAATAGGCTTTTCCGGCCTACTAAAGGTGTCTGTCTGTGTGCCCCTGCCTGGTGTTGTCCTCAACTAAATAAAGCTGAGCTTCAACCTTCCGGCTCTCATTAAGTGGTTTTAAAAAAAAAAAAAATGGTGGTTAGGGCCTACTAACGGCTTCTGCCCCTCCCTGGTGTTGTCCTCAACTAAATAAAGCTGAGCTTCAACCTTCTGCTCCAAATTACCATTTTAAAAAATGCAATAGGCTTTTCCGGCCTACTAAAGGTGTCTGTCTGTGTGCCCCTGCCTGGTGTTGTCCTCAACTAAATAAAGCTGAGCTTCAACCTTCCGGCTCTCATTAAGTGGTTTTAAAAAAAAAAAATGGTGGTTAGGGCCTACTAACGGCTTCTGCCCCTCCCTGGTGTTGCCCTCAACTAAATAAAGCTGAGCTTCAACCTTCTGCTCCAAATTACCATTTTAAAAAATGCAATAGGCTTTTCCGGCCTACTAAAGGTGTCTGTCTGTGTGCCCCTGCCTGGTGTTGTCCTCAACTAAATAAAGCTGAGCTTCAACCTTCTGCTCCAAATTACCATTTTAAAAAATGCAATAGGCTTTTCCGGCCTACTAAAGGTGTCTGCCCCTCCCTGGTGTTGTCCTCAACTGAACAAAGCTGAGCTTCCACATTCTGGCTTTCGCCCTATACTATCAGATATTAAACTGCATTTGGCCTACTAGTGTGGTTAGGCCCTTGAAACAGTGTCTGCTGCTCTTGGGTTTGCTACTCCACTGAACAAAGCAATGCCGCCTGTTTAGTCCTGTTACCAATTTTGAACTGCATGTAGCCTACTTTATTCTTTGGCCCTATATCTGTTTCCTCCTCATCCTGCCCATTGCCCAGCCACTGCTAAATGAGTCTGCTGGTACATTGACCTAGACCACTACATTCCCCTTGTACTCTACACAGCCAGAATCTGACCCTGCTGAAAGTAAGGTTCCCCTTCCCGCATGTTATACCACCTTACACAGGGACAAAGAGGAAGGTGCAGATGAAAGTGCAGGTTCCTTCATCAGGTGGGGGGGCATACTCGTTGGCGACGTCACTGGCACAGGGCCCCTCAGAGTACGCAAAAGTGTCGCTGCTGGTGGGAGGCGCCCCCGCCATGCAAACACACCGCCGTACTTTGAGGGGCCCTGTGCCAGTGGCAATGCGAACGAGTGGGCCCCCCCCTGCTTGCTCAGGATCACAGCACTTGCAACGTTTAAATACTTACCTTTCCCTGCAACACCGCCGTGACGTAGTCCGCATTTCCTGGGCCCACGAAAAACTTGAGCCAGCCCTACTCCCCCCACAACTTTCCCCCAATTCCCTATGCCCAACTATTATTATACAGTTAATTAAGATTGGCAAGCTTCAGAAACAAGAATGGATGTTTTTGGCATTAAAATGGGCACTGTAGGTGTTTTCCTGGCCTCCACTCACTGCCGACTATGCTTCCCCATTGACTTGCATTGGGTTTCGTGTTTCGGTCGATCCCCGACTTTTAGCGATAATCGGCCGACTGCACTCGACTCGACTCTGGACAAAATCGGGTTTCCCAAAACCCTACTCGATCTTAAAAAAATGAAAGTCGCTCAACCCTAGAAACCAGGAAATAGCACAGTCTCCTTCGCTGCTGCAAGAGCCTCTGTGCACCAGGCTGACAGTCTCTCTGTAGTAACGCTGTCACACACACACTGGGTAGTTACTTATCACACTCAGGGATTCTTTGCTTGTCACTGCGGTCACCAGGGATTCTTTGCTTGTCACTGCGGTCACCAGAGCTGCACAGTCACTGTTTCTGATTCTGGAGGCTTCCAAATCTACACCCCCACATCCAGTCTTCACTCTGGTGGGTATCTCATCCTCAGTGCCCTCACGGGGAGCACTACTTTTAGGGGAGCGCGGCGCTGCAGCCTGCCCTCTCTTTGGCGCGCTGCTTTCTCTCTGCTCTCCCGCTCTTTTCTGACCACACCTCTCTTTTCCCAGCAGTCCCCTGGTCCCCTCTGTCCAGGGCAGAATGTCTTCCCCCCAGCAACCCAGCTGTCTGACCAAGTGGTTCCAGGCAAGGAGCAGGGAAAGCAACCTCCTTACATCCCCCCTCTCTTAAAGCTCGCCATTCCACGGGCGAGGACTCTTCGTGCTTCTCTTTGTTCTTTGGAGGGGAGTCAGATACCTGCGATTCTCGCATCTTCTTCTGCCTTTCTTCTTGTACATACTCACAGACTAAATGGTCTAGGAGCTGCTCATCAGTCAGGTTGAGATATGCTTTCTCTGCTTCATCAACTGCTGCTGTCTTCTTCTTTTTCTTCTTCTTCTTCTTCTTAGCTTTGCCGCTAGCAGATGTCTGTGTAGATGATTCATCCTCTTCCTTGTCGTTATTGGAAACTGTAGGGACTTCTTGCTCGGGCTCCTCAGTTTGGGGGCTTAGTACAAGCAATTCTTCTCCATTGCTCCCCCTCTCTTTGACAGGAGCATTCTAGTTGAAGCTTGAGTCAGATGAATTAAGACCATGCAGGCCGGCTTCTTTGTCATCTGCGCCGGACTCTGCGGGCATCATTTCCCAGGGCTTCTCAGCCACACGCCCTGTCTCACACAGCTGCTCCATTTCCTGTTGTGAACTATACTTTTTGGCTCCCTCTTGTGGTCACTAGCGGTATGGCCTTGGATTGTCTTTCCCCAGGTTGGTAGTCACCTGGTTCGTTAGACCCTGGGTGTTCCTATTTAAACTTCCTGGATTCTTAGTCCATTGCCTGGCATCAATGTAATCAGTCCTTGTCTGGTTGCTCCTGTCTACTGGTCCTGATTTTTGCAAGATAAGCTAAGTCCTGCTTTCTTATTTTTGGTTCATTTGTATTGTTTTGTTTTTTGTCCATCTTGTTCATAATGTGATTCCTGATTTTGCTGGAAGCTCTAAGGGGGCTGATATTCTCCCCCCACACCGTTAGTCAGTGCGGGGGTTCTTGGATATTCAGCGTGGATATTTTTGTAGGGTTTTTCGCTGACCGCATAAGTCCGCTTTTTATATTTCTGCTATTATATAGTGGGCCTCTCTTTGCTGAATCTAGTTCATACTTACGTTTGTCCTTTCTTCTTACCTCACCGTTATTATTTGTTGGGGGCGTGTCTTTACTTTGGGGTACCTTTCTCTTGAGGCAAGTGAGGTCTGATTTTCTCTGAAAGGGGTAGTTAGTTCTCCGGCTGGCGCGAGACGTCTAGAACCAACGTAGGTACGTTCCCCGGCTGCTATTAGTTGTGGGTTAGGATCAGGTATGCGGTCAGCTCAGTTACCACCTCCCTATGAGCTAGTTTTTTATGTTTGCAGACTTTGCTGAAAACCCTGATATCCTCTACCATTGGGATCATAACAGAATGCCAGGCCGAGTGAATAGTTAATGCATTGCAGAAGTGGGATTAAAAGAAAAGAAGTTCTGAGTTTTTTTTTTTTTTTTCTTCTTCCCCTTTATCTCTGAGTGGCTTGAAGCTCTGCTGCAGACATGAATGTTCAGACTCTGATTACTAGTGTGGATCAGCTTGCTGCACGAGTGCAGGGCATTCAGGATTTTGTTATTAGCAGTCCTATGTCAGAGCCTAAGATACCTATTCCTGAGCTGTTCTCTGGAGATCGATTTAAATTTAGGAATTTTAGGAATAATTGTAAATTGTTTCTATCTTTGAGACCTCGTTCGTCTGGAGACTCAGCTCAGCAAGTTAAAATTGTTATCTCCTTTTTGCGGGGCGACCCTCAGGATTGGGCTTTCTCATTGGCGCCAGGAGATCCGGCATTGGCAAATATTGATGCGTTTTTTCTGGCGCTCGGATTGCTTTATGAGGAGCCCAATCTTGAAATTCAGGCAGAGAAAGCTTTGCTGGCTATCTCTCAGGGCCAGGATGAAGCTGAAGTGTATTGCCAAAAATTTCGGAAATGGTCCGTGCTTACTCAGTGGAATGAGTGCGTGAGGAAGTTTTCGCCTGCTGAGCGGAACTATGATGTTGGTAATCGGGAGTTGTTGGCCATGAAGTGGGCATTTGAGGAGTGGCGTCATTGGCTCGAGGGAGCTAAGCATCATGTGGTGGTCTTGACTGATCACAAAAATCTGATGTATCTCGAGTCTGCTAAACGCCTGAACCCTAGACAGGCTCGTTGGTCATTGTTTTTCTCCTGTTTTGACTTTGTGGTCTCATACCTGCCTGGTTCGAAAAATGTGAAGGCTGATGCTCTCTCTAGGAGCTTTGTGCCTGACTCTCCTGGAGTCTCAGAGCCGGCTGGTATTCTTAAAGAGGGAGTAATCTTGTCGGCCATTTCTCCTGATTTGCGACGTGTGTTGCAGAGATTTCAGGCTGGTAGACCTGACCCTTGTCCACCTGACAGACTGTTTGTTCCTGATAAATGGACCAGCAGAGTTATTTCCGAGGTTCATTCCTCGGTGTTGGCAGGGCATCCTGGGATTATTGGTACCAGAGATTTGGTGGCTAGGTTCCTTTGGTGGCCTTCCTTGTCACGGGATGTGCGTTCTTTTGTGCAGTCCTGTGGGACTTGTGCTCGGGCTAAGCCTTGCTGTTCTCGTGCCAGCGGGTTGCTTTTGCCCTTGCCTGTCCCGAAGAGGCCTTGGACACACATTTCCATGGATTTCATTTCAGATCTTCCAGTGTCTCAGGGAATGTCTGTCATCTGGGTGGTGTGTGATCGTTTTTCCAAGATGGTCCATTTGGTGCCCTTGCCTAAGTTGCCGTCCTCTTCCGATCTGGTTCCTTTGTTTTTATAGAATGTGGTTCGTTTGCACGGCATTCCTGAGAATATCGTGTCTGACAGAGGATCCCAGTTTGTGTCCAGATTCTGGCGATCTTTTTGTGCTAAGATGGGCATTGATCTGTCGTTCTCGTCTGCCTTTCATCCTCAGACTAATGGCCAAACGGAGCGAACTAATCAGACGCTGGAGGCTTATTTGAGATGTTTTGTTTCTGCGGATTAGGATGATTGGGTGACCTTTTTGCCAATGGCTGAGTTTGCCCTCAATAATCGGGCTAGTTCCGCTACTTTGGTTTCGCCATTTTTCTGCAACTCTGGTTTTCATCCTCGTTTCTCCTCAGGTCATGTTGAGCCTTCTGACTGTCCTGGGGTGGATTCCATGGTTGATAGGTTGCAGCGGACTTGGAATCATGTGGTGGACAACTTGAAGTTGTCACAGGAGAAGGCTCAGCGTTTTGCCAACCGCCGCCGCGGTGTGGGTCCCCGACTTCGTGTTGGGGATTTGGTTTGGTTGTCTTCTCGGTATGTCCCTCTGAAGGTTTCCTCTCCTAAGTTTAAGCCTCGCTTTATTGGTCCTTATGGAATATTGGAGGTCCTTAATCCGGTGTCTTTTCGTTTGGATCTTCCTGTGTCGTTTGCCATTCACAATGTGTTCCATAGGCCTTTGTTGCGGCGGTACATTGTGCCTGTGGTTCCTGCTGTTGACCCTCCTGCTTTGACCCTCCTGCTCCGGTCTTGGTTGAGGGCGAGTTGGAGTACGTGGTGGAGAAGATCTTAGATTCTCGTCTCTCTAGACGGAGGCTTCAGTATCTGGTCAAATGGAAGGGCTATGGTCAGGAGGATAATTCCTGGGTGGTTGCTTCTGATGTTCATGCGGCCGATTTGGTTCGTGCCTTTCACGCTGCCCATCCTGATCGCCCTGGTGGTCGTAGTGAGGGTTCGGTGACCCCTCCTTAAAGGGGGGGTACTGTTGTGAACTATACTTTTTGGCTCCCTCTTGTGGTCACTAGCGGTATAGCCTTGGATTGTCTTTCCCCAGGTTGGTAGTCATCTGGTTCGTTAGACCCTGGGTGTTCCTATTTAAACTTCCTGGATTCTTAGTCCATTGCCTGGCATCAATGTAATCAGTCCTTGTCTGGTTGCTCCTGTCTACTGGTCCTGATTTTTGCAAGATAAGCTAAGTTCTGCTTTCTTATTTTTGGTTCATTTGTATTGTTTTGTTTTTTGTCCAGCTTGTTCATAATGTGATTCCTGATTTTGCTGGAAGCTCTAAGGGGGCTGATATTCTCCCCCCACACCGTTAGTCGGTGTGGGGGTTCTTGGATATTCAGCGTGGATATTTTTGTAGGGTTTTTCGCTGACCGCATAAGTCCGCTTTCTATATTTCTGCTATTATATAGTGGGCCTCTCTTTGCTGAATCTAGTTCATACTTACGTTTGTCCTTTCTTCTTACCTCACCGTTATTATTTGTTGGGGGCGTGTCTTTACTTTGGGGTACCTTTCTCTTGAGGCAAGTGAGGTCTGATTTTCTCTGAAAGGGGTAGTTAGTTCTCCGGCTGGCGCGAGACGTCTAGAACCAATGTAGGTACGTTCCCCGGCTGCTATTAGTTGTGGGTTAGGATCAGGTATGCGGTCAGCTCAGTTACCACCTCCCTATGAGCTAGTTTTTTATGTTTGCAGACTTTGCTGAAAACCCTGAGATCCTCTACCATTGGGATCATAACAATTTCCCCTGTCCGATCAGGAACTGGTGAGCTGACAGCCAGCACATTCTTCACCTCAGGGGACAACATCAGTGGTTCCTCCTTCTCATCGGCTCGGACGCTGAAAACGAGTGTCGCAGGAACACTTGGCACTTTCTCTCCTTCTTCAGGAACTCGTGCTGGACAGGGTAGTAAAGCACTTTGGTGGTCTTCTCGAGTGAACGTCACTTTCTTTCCTCCGGACTGAGTCTCACCAACAAAACCTTCACACCCAGGCCGTAGATCCACCAGGTTCGCCTTTACACGTTGGGACAGCACAGTCATTTCACCAGAGATGCTTGACACCTTCTCCACCTCTCCTTGGCATCCGACACGGTGGTACTGTCTTGTCCTAGGTGGAACTCTTCTCTTCCTGCCGTACCATTCCCTCCAGGGGCAACGTTCCTTCCAGTTAGCAGGACCCTCAGAGGGGTGAGCGGATCTCTGCCACCGCTCTTCTCGGGTAGGGCAATGTCTGGACATGTGTCCCACCTTTCTGCACGTCCAGCACTCACGTCTGCGTCTGTCTGGAGGGCGCTTCAGTCTGGATCGTCGACCTCGGCAGGGGACATCTTTCATCTGCGGTTGCTCTTCACCCCAGGCTACGGGGTTACACTCTGGGGCCACCACCAAAACCGCCTTCATGCTGCGCACCTCTCCTCTAACTCTTTCTGGCGGCTCCCGCATGTCACCTCGGGATATGCCGCTGGTCCCCAGAACGGCAGAAAGGGCTTTCCCCAGACTCTCAATCTCCTCCCAGATTCTTCTTATCTTCAGCTGGGAATCTCGGGTCCACATCGCCTCCTCTTCGTTTTGACTGGGTGCTCCGCAGTTGTAGCATCTAGGCAGTCTTCTTCGCCGAGCGGCACTAGTCTCACTTTGGAGGGCAGTCTCTCTTTCTCGCACCGGAGGGCTGTACTCTGCAGCAGGGATCTTCTTATATTCAGCCACCTCCTCACGGACTCGCTTAACCTCCTTCTTCAAGCCTTCTACCCATTGAGGGGCTGTTACCTCCCTGCTCCATACCTTTCCCACTGGCACTACCACCCATTGCTCTTGCTCGCGTGTGCGTGCCTCACTCCCGACCTCAGAGAAAGTCATATCTAGCTTTACACGCATGCGCTCTCGCAGGGCCTGTTTCATCAATACATCTTGCAAGCCTGTCACCAGTTGGTCTCGTAGTACAACGTCAATTGACCCCACACCTATGCCGTCCTTCCGTATAATGGCAGTATGAAGCTCCTGCAGTGCGTTCATATATTGCGTCACGGTCTCCCCCTCTCTTTGTACCCGGCGGAACAGTCGCATGCGCAGCTCCCCTACGTCAGTGGGGTCCCCATGCGTCTCCTCAAGTATACGTAATACTTTGTCCAGGGTATCTCTCGCCTGGGGGGGTCTTAGCTAGTCTTATTTTGATTTATTGCTGTATTGTTAACATTGTTACCTATGACTTTTGTGTTTGAAACTGTTAAACTGTAAAGCGCTGCGGAATATGTTGGCGCTGTATAAATAAAGATTATTATTATTATTATTAGCATAACAGAGTCCCATGCATCCCCCTCTAGGGCCATCACAGCTATTTCCGCCTGCAGAGCCGGTGTCATAGGATACATCCGCATCATCCCTTGGATGCGCTCCGTCCAACCCCACAACATGACATTACTCCCTGAAAATTTTGGCAGGTTAGCTAACATGGCTCCCAGGGAAATGCTAGACCTGGGGCCTCCCTCAACTGCTTGGTCTGCCCCTTCTGCGCTACCGTGTGACATCCTGCCAACTACGCCAAGTGTAATAGAGTGCAGGGTTGCGTATGTCACCACGGAACAGACAGACCAACTGTTGAAGGGGATTTATTAACAGGGGTAAAATTCTCCTCGCAGGGAGTAAATGGGGTTAATAGAGTCAAGTAAAACAGTAAACAGTTAAGCGGAATCAAAGGGTTAACGAGTGTTCTTGTAACTTATCAACCCAGGGAGGTCCTGGCTGGAGGGTCCTTTTCCCAATTTGGATACAGTCACCAGCAGGGCTTGAGATCCTGAAGTCTCTTCTGTGTCTCCTGGAAAGTCCGGGGTTAAGTCTCTCTGCAATCTGTTCTTCTCAAAGTGAAACTGAAACGCTGTCACACACACACTGGGTAGTTACTTATCACACTCAGGGATTCTTTGCTTGTCACTGCGATCACCAGGGATTCTTTGCTTGTCACTGCGGTCACCAGAGCTGCACAGTCACTGTCTCTGATTCTGGAGGCTTCCAAATCTACACCCCCACATCCAGCCTTCACTCTGGTGGGTATCTCAGCCTCAGTGCCCTCACGGGGAGCACTACTTTTAGGGGAGCGCGGCGCTGCAACCTGCCCTCTCTTTGGCGCGCTGCTTTCTCTCTGCTCTCCCGCTCTTTTCTGACCACACCTCTCTTTCCCAGCAGTCCCCTGGTCCCCTCTGTCCAGGGCAGAAAGTCTTCCCCCCAGCAACCCAGCTGTCTGACTAAGTGGTTCCAGGCAAGGAGCAGGGAAAGCAACCTCCTTACAGTAGTAAGATCCTTCCTTATCAAGCAACAAAGATGGCAGTTTCTCCTCATAGCAGGCAAGTTGGGGCATCTACAGAAAGAGACTTTCAGCAAGAATCTTAGTGTTAGCCAGATCTGATGGTTTTTGTAAAGGAATATGGGATCAGCCAGGCTGGGTCATGTCCATAAAGTATTGCAGTTGGAAGAGCTCCATAATATAGTCTACAGAGGTTAGTGCAGAGTGCAATGGTCGCAGCAAAACAAATTAACCCACCTGTGTGGGCCCGAACTGGCAAGTTGGAGGACCTCTACGTAACCTGTTGTTCTGCAGTCACGTTCGTCAAAAGTTATGTGCCACCATCTGCAACTGAAATGTTTGTGCCTCTGAAAAAGAAGTATTTAAGTTGTATATAGTTTCAATACCTAATAAACAAGAGTTTATTTTATTAATAATTCCTGGCTCATTTTTCACTAAAACAAAGGGTCCCAATTTGCTCCAAGATACGACAGGATGAAGTCTGAGAGTGAAAGCAATTTGAGCCTACACATGTGCACACACCCAAGGATCCCTATGTAAGGTGTTTAGGGGTGCTGAATTAGATGTAGGCCAATTTCCCCCTTTAAATTGTCACATGTCCCCCCATCAGCAGTCATTTTGAGTACAGTAGAGCTGTGCACTATTGATGAGCGAGAGTGCTTGTGACCTAATCGAATATTTTTGGCATGCTCAAAAAAATGCTCGAGTCGTCACGGCTGCATGTCTCACAGGCAATCCCTGCATGTGTTGTGGTTTTCGAGCAGCATTTTTTCTAGCACGCCAAAAATACTCGATTAGGACAAGAGAGTGCTTGGATAACACCTTATTCGAGCATGCTTGCTAATCATTACTGTGCAGTCTTTGAAGGACCTACAATAATTGCCACAAAATCATGCCTACAACACATTTGTAAAAATAAAGTGGACAACTCCTTTAAGTACTTATGACTTTAAATGGCACAACTCTGTGGACTCCGCATGCTGAGGCACAGGGCGAAAGTTCATGTTTTTTGCCTTGGGCATTAGTTCTTCATGGCACAATGGTTCACATGTTTGGATGTACTTGTGTGTGTGAGACAGATATGCTTTAATTCTCATTGTAATAAAATCCTCCAAAAGAACAATGCTTGAGATTATCTTGGCTTGGAAAGCGGCATAAGCTTCCATTCATGTTAATAAATGCAAATATGCAGAGAAATTAGGCTAGGCGCAAAATGACTTATGCCCATATGGTTTACTGAGCATTATTAGAAAAATAACTTTATATTAGCTGTGCTTGTAAATTTGCCATACTTACTCGAAAATATCAGAATATTATGCAGTACACATCTATTATCTCACTAACAGCGGTAATTGAAATTGCATTATATATTACAAGCAGGAACGTCAAGCGTGTTGTTCATTCCCTTTTTAATAAGTCTTTGCATATATCTGTGCGGCTCTCCGTTTAGATCGCTCCGCGTGCTCCGCACTTTGACACTATTTCTCACGCACTGTGTTTGAAATTCCAAGCAGCTTATTTTCAGCTCATCTCTGTTCATCTCATGTTCTCGCTCGCTGTTTGTCCTTTTCCTGTGCTTTTCTCCTCTTCAGATTCCCGAGGTCTTTTCATACAATCTGCTATATATGTGTCTGCTAGCCTCAGGGTACAGTGCTTTCTGGCTTTGATTAAGGTTTCCAGCTATCTAAAATACAGGTTGTTCTGAGTTTCCTGCAAGATTCCCCGACATTGTGCAGGATTTGATTATTTTTCCTTCATTGAGTCATGATCTCTTGTATTCCAGTTTCGTGGTGAAGTTTTTATTTGACTGATGTAACTTTTTTCTTTTTTATTATTTTTGACTAAAAATTTTAGGAAACTTAAAAGGGTTATTCAGGACTTCGTTTCAAAATTTTCCTTTATCGGCAGGTAGATACTAACTATCTGCCTTTGCTGTCCTACAATGATCTCTCCTGGCTCAGCCTAACACAGGAGGCAGCCAGCTGTCAATCAACATGACAATGGTAGTGATGCTCCGTCGACAGACCAAATCCTCCACTTTGGTGATGGTGCTAGTGAGACAATAGATGTGTTCTACATAATATTGTGATATTTTCCTCCATCGGCAATTAGATACTAACTATCTGCCTGTGCTGCCCTGCAACGATCTCTCCTGGCTCAGCCTAACACAAGAAGCAGCCAGCTGTCAATCAACATGACACTGGTAGTGATGCTCCGTCGACAGAGCAAATCCTCCACTTTGGTGATGGTGCTAGTGAGACAATAGATGCGTACTACATAATATTGTGATATTTTCCTCCATCGGCAAGTAGATACTAACTATCTACCTGTGCTGCCCTACAACGATCTCTCCTGGCTCAGCCTAACGTAGGAGGCAGCCAGCTGTCAATCAATATGACACTGACAGTGATGCTCCTTCAACAAAGCAGAGTGGAGGATCTCTTCTTTTGACGTGATGTAACAGGAAGCAGAAGATTCGCTGGCAGAAGTGGTCTGTGATCACTCTGAGCCAGGAGAGATCATGATCGTTGCACTGCAGCACAGGGAGGTTGTTGGCAACTACCTGTCGAAAAGTGCTTAGCCCCATAGGGAAAGTAAGAAAAAATCCAAAACAACTCCTTTAAAGACAACCCAGGGAAATGCAATTATTATATAAAACTAAAAAGAGTGCAGGTTGACATGCACATAAGAAAAAAGTTATCGGAATGCACTCGTTGCAATGGGACCAAGCCATCAATTTGAGAATTTGGGACCGGTCAACTATCTTATGCATATGAGGGTGATCCAAGAACCAGGCTTATTGAATTTTAATGGCCTATCCTTTTGTTCTCAGGGGAGATAAGCCATCTCCAAAGGGGTCTGAATGCAATTTACTCCACTCTCTGAATTCATCACAACTGTAAACTGAGTTTTAATTTTTATGGGGGAGTTGGGAGGAATAACTGCAAAACTAAATAGTGTGCAGCTCACAGTCCATGAACGTTTGCAGCAAGCGTAAGTGGGTTGTGCCAAGCATACATGTTATTGCAATCAGCTTAATGGTGTTGTATCAATCAATAAGTTATCAATAAAAGATTGATTGTCGGGGGTTCGACCATTGGCACCTACACCTGTTTCAAGAATGGGACTCTGTAGAGCCCCACCTCAGTAGAGAGTAAGTATCGCATGCACACCTTTTCTCTATGCATTTTGCTGCCTCCTGCAGTTCCACACAGAATGAATGGAATGGAGGTGTGCATGATGGGGATTGGTGGGGGTCCTAACAGTTGAACTCACAATGATTAATTTGTTATCCTCTATTGAAAAGGAATACCTTAAATAGCTGCTACTAACCCTTTAAAGGGAATCTGTCACCCCATTTTTGGCATATAAACTGCGGCCACCACCATCAGGGGCTTATTTATAGCATTCTGTAATGATGTAGATAAGCCCCCAATGTAACCAGAAAGATAAGAAAAATAAGTTAGATTATACTCACCCAGGGGCAGTCTCGGTGTGGTCTGGTCCGATGGGCGTCGCGGTCCAGGTCCAGCGCCTCCCATCTTCATGCGATGACATCCTCTTTCTTGCTTCCTGCCGCAGCTCCTGCGCAGGCGTACTTTATCTGCCCCGCAAAGTACTGCAGTGCGCAGGTGCCGGGAAAGGTCCGAGAGGCCCAGCGCCTGTGTACTGCAGTACTTTGCTCTGCCCTCAACAGGCAGATAAAGTACGCCTGTGCAGGAGCCACGACAGGAAGCAAAGAAGAGGACGTCATCGCATGAAGATGGGAGGCGTTGGACCCGGACCACGACGCCCATCGGACCAGACCGCACCGGGACCGCCCCTGGGGTGAGTATAATCTAACTTGTTTTTATTATCTTTCAGGTTACATCGGGGGCTTATCTACAGCATTACAGAATGCTGTAGATAAGCCCCTGATGGCCGTGTCCACAGCTTATAGGCCAAAAATGGGGTGACAGATTCCCTTTAAATCTGGTAAATTGAGATTCTTAAATTGATTTCTGTATAATTTTCATGATCCCAAGTCCACTTATTGTCCCTGTGTGCCATCATGACATTATGACATGCATCGCCAAATAATTATACAGAGCACAAGGATGCTATTGGCCTGTCAAGCCAGAAGTCCTAGCCTGGATTAAAAAGGCCGAAGAGGATCCACATGGTGAAATGGATGCGAAGGGTCACGAAGGACTGGATGGGGGCTACAAGGGTGATGGGACAGAAGAACAATGGGTTAGTATTAATATATATATATTTTTTACCTTCTTTTACATCTTCTATCTTTTATGTTCTGGGGTCTGGATAGACCCCTGTGCATAAGAAGGAACATTAATTTTGTATTTGGAGAACATTAATCAGCTCACTTGCCCAATGCACGGCAATTCCTCTCTGTAGCACAACAATCCACAGGTTAAACCAGCAATCGTTTCTTTAGTATAAGAAAGTAAGACTTTATTTTCTTCCTGTTAAAAATCATCCAACCTGGAGTGGTTTGGTAAAATGTAGCTTAAAAATGTAAATATTGGCAGCAAAATTGCATAAATTAGCACAGGCAATGTGTTTCTGACTTTTAGCAGTCTTTAGTCTTAGCCTTAGTCTAAGCCTTTTTTATACTAAAGAATTGAGTGCTGGCTGAAACATTTATTTTGCATTGAATAACTGCAATTAAAATTTCTAAGTAAAATCCACACAATTTAACTAGTTTGAATCTTGGTAGATCCGCACATCACTAGAGATGGGCTGACACCTGAATGTTCAGGTCCAGTGGGTATGGCCGAACAGTTACAGAAAGTTTGTGTTCGGGTACCAGAACGGTACACGGACCCGATCCCGAACCCCATTCACTTGAATAAGGGCTGAATTTCCAGTGTTTGCCATGCTGTCATGTGCATGACAGCACCGCAAACACCACTTATGTCAAAAGACAGTGTGAGTGTGCAGCTGTGGTCAGAGGTATGAAGTTTATCTCCTGTCATTGGTGTCAGCTGATGGGACTACTGATCCCATCAGTGGACGCCTGCTGCCACTAATAGCAGTGAGAGCAGGAGCAGCTGATCTGAGTATTCATCAGCTGGCGCTTACACTGTAAATAAATGATTATAAAAAAATGGCTTGAGTTCCCCTGTATTTTTGATAATCAGCCAGGCAAAACTCACAGCTGTTGGCTGCAATCCTTAGCTGGCAGCTTCATTAAGGTTGGTTATCAAGAATACAGGGGATCGCACACCATATTTTTTATTTATTTACATAAATAATTTAAAGAAACAACGTGGAGTCCCCCCTGTTTTTGACAACCAGCCAAACTAAAGCAGACAGCTGAGGCTGGTATTCTCAGGCTGGTAAGGGGCCATGGATATTTGCCCCTCCAGCCTAAAAATAGCAGCCCGCAGCTGCCTAGAAAGGACACATCGATTTGCCGGGCTCTTCCTAATTGCCCTGTTGTGGTGGCAAGTGGGGTGCATATTTATTGGGTTGATGTCACCTTTTTATTGTCAGGTGACATCAAGCCCACAGATTAGTAATGGAGAAGCATCTATAAGACACCTATCCATTACTATTCCTATAGTTATATTGTAAATAAACATGCAGCAAGAATAAAGTCTTTTATTTGAAACAAAACACTTTTACCTTTTTATTTATAAATAACAAACACAGCTATACTCACCTAATGCCTAATTCCAATGAATCCCTCGTCTCATGTAATAAAGCAAACATTAAAAAAAATTATCCCTCACCTGTCCATCATTCTGTCCCACGCCATAATCCATGTCTGGAGGATAAACAGTTTTCAGCCTGGATGGTGCCAAGATTCTGTAAGGCAGCCAGGGTGATAGTTGTAGCAACTGGTTGTACTGTCCCCACACCCTGGCACCTCACAGATGAAACAACAAGTCCTGTCAGCTCTGCACACAATATTGTACTCACTTCAGCTGCTGGAGTCTCCGCAATCCCTTTTATTTCAGTCTCCAACGCATGAGCCCCATAAATCACTCTGTACTCCATGTTCTCGATCAAAAGCGAAACTTTACTGAACATTAAAACAGTCTTTACTTTGGCAGCACACATCACATGCAGAGTCATCTTCCTTTCTTTCCCTGTCATCCAGACAGGCCCTGTTCTTTCTAGCAGCTTCCACTGCCTGGCAATCTTGGTCATATCTTTTGAACAATTGGTGTCCCTCCCATTCTTTCCTGTCACCAGCTCCTTATCAGCCCCTTGTCCAGCTCCAGTGGGAAGAGGTGCCAGGAACACTTCCTCTGTGGCACCTGCCCTGGTCATAGACCCAGGATCCTGATTGGAGATGGTTCTATTCAGCTGGTGCCCATCTGCACTGTTCACTGCCTGGGGCCCTTCACTGCTACAGCAGCTTTATCCCTATGACTATAATCATCTGCTCTATCACTGCTCACACGTCCTGCCTGTGGGCAGGTTGCCTGAGTGTCTGACACTAATCAGGAAGTATCCTGACTAAACTTCTCTGCTCTGTGCTGCCCCTGCCATTTACTTAACCCCTGTGCTGCCTACCTCCTATTCTATCCTATGCTGTCCTCTATCACTAATGTGCCCCCCTCTATTCTACACCACTATTGTCCCATACTACCTAAGATCGTATTCTAGCATTACAGTATACAAACATTACATATCACATCAATAACATTAGGAAACCGCATATGACATTAATAAACAATGAGGTGCCGCATGTAAGTGTACAAACATTGACTAAGCGAGAGGGGGCACGTGAGGTTCCCTACCATCCCCTTACCCCTTACATTCCTCCCTCTTAAAATATGGTCTTCCACGACCATGGCGGCACCTGTCAATATAAAGCAGCACATATAAAAATATCAAACATATTAATACAGTCTTCGGATGGGTCATCATTAACATAATCGACCTGATTTTCCCGCATGAAAGAATCTATGCTTGTATGAGCACAACCGAAAGCTAGGGTCACACAACAGTATTTTATTTCATCAGACATTAGAACTGAATAAGCTAATCACACTTTCATCAAACTCTGGTCAGTGTTTGATCAAAGTTTGATCACAGTGTGATCCGATTTTCTCAGATGTGGAAAAGTTGGAGAAAAAGTTTTTTCCATCCTCTCCATCCTCTCAGTCTGTGAAAATCAGACTGCACTCAGATGTCATCCAAGGGCAGCCCAATGGTTTCTATTGACTCATTGATTTTTTTTAAACTCTTTTTATTGAAAGATTCTACAGAATAAAGTTTTGACTCAATTTTGCATAGCTGAGTGCGATCCGAATATCGGATGAAAATCGAGCATGCTACTATTTTTTTCCTCGGACAGTTTCTATGTCTTGAATGGAGCAAAGGTATGTAAGCTTGACTTTTGCTCCATTCATTATCTAAAGGATTGCTGGAGAAAGTTGAGAACAGCACTCCACTATTTCTGGCAGTTCCACTGATAATCAGTAGAGCAGATGCTGAGCAAGTGCATCTCTGCCACATTCAAGACAGGGATCTGCAGTGTCCCATTCTCTGGGATCTGGAACCTGTTTTGAGATCATTGGATTCCCAAAGATCAGACACCTAGCAATAATGAATATGGTATATCTTGCAATTTTGGGAAACCCAATTTAAATTGGAAACATCCTGCAGCTTCATCCCCCTCCTCCCACTCTTCTATTTACTGTATTACCGCAAATGCATATTCTGGTAACAAGGTCTCCTAACATTTACAGTGCGCCTGCAGGCTGAGGAATTGGAATAACAGGCTCCTCGAAGATGAGGAAGATGTTGTTTACTCCCTTTAAAATATATCGCACAGATTCACCTTCTATTACCATCATTACGTCTCCTGTCTGTAAATAGCGATGAACACATTTGTTTCTAAGGCAGGGAGGTTAGTAAGGGCGAAGATCATAATTAACCTGGCTATGTTTGCTGACCTTCCACATTTTCCTTCTAGACATGGACAAAAATATGGCATGACAGACAGGACAAGACAAATGAATGAAACGTTCAGAATAAAACAACTTTCACATTGTATAGAGCATGACATATTCTCTGCCGGGAATAGACTTCGTACAATACCCAAGATCTTGACTTTTCCAAGCTACCGGGATTTATTAAAGTCTAATTAAATTAATGAAAAAGTATAATTACTGAGTGTTCTTATCCATTCAGCAATCAGTCTCCTATTTATTCATCAGCATCCCATAGTTGAAGAAACGTTAGCTGCAAATATTGAATACAATTGAATTAAAATAGAATTCTTCCATAATTGGAGGCACAATATCATGTATTCTTCACATGGGGCCATTGTGCCAAAAAATAGATTTTCTCCAATTATAGTTTGTAGATATTCAGTAATTAATGCTACCATTTCATAATCAGTTGAGGTCACTATTAGTGAAAATTTTGTTAGTCATCCAATAGCAAACAATGAAACAAATACAATTTTTTTTTCAAGACAGTACTCCTGTTTAATACTGATGGACAGAGTCACTAAGGTGATCACAAAGAGATAGTGGAGCCCTATTGCAAATGTCCAAATTGGCCAACTGATGCCATTACAGGAACCCATTGGGTTGGGCATTGCAGGGGTCCAATGGATGAGACAGAGGCCTCGATTCTGTCTAATCAATCAGATGCCATGGTCTTTGTTCATCACAACATCTAAAATATTAAACTGTTAGCCATAGTAGTTATCGGCCGGTGTCTTACACCAAATACACAGTTAATATCGAAGAAGTGGGAGGGCTTTGGTTAAGGGATGAGATCATTTTGCACATGGCCCTCCAACACACTAAACCCATTGCAGTTGAGTGGCACGGGCATCCTCGGAGAAGACTTGTGCTTCACAGTGCTACAGAATGGAATAAGAATTTCAAAAACTATTATGGATATTTATTATGTGACTTGCACCAAAATTCTGGTTAAAAATGTTGATAATTCTGGTGCATTCTGCAAAAATGTTATCTTTTATAATTTTTAAAATGTAGACAGGGCTCAACAAGGAGGGGCATGGCCTACTGTCGCAAAAAAAAAAAACGTACTACAGTTTACACCAGAAATTGTAGTACATTTTAACACAAAAGATGAGTGAATTTAAAAAAAAAATCTTTTGGGGGTCGATTCGTCTGAATTATCCCAAATTTGTTTAGTCCAGAATCGATTTGAAAAGAATCAAAGCTGTGAACTCTCTACAAACCCAAAGTGTAAGAAATGGAGACACAAGATAGAGTTAACAAATAATAAAAATTTTTACTCACCTTCACATAAATGACAATTTTCACATCCCACGTGACAGCACGAGACCTAGTCAGCACAGGAAGACCCAAATAGAAGTTCGAAGACCAATGGTTGGAAGCATATCCATAGAGAACACCAGAGGATGGAAGCTGAGAATCAGGTCTAGGACAAGTAAGTGCAATTTTTATTACTTTTTTAACCAACTCCCCGACCTCCAAAGCAATCTAGCAAATGGATGTTGCCATTTTTTCTGTATACAATAGAATCACTAAAAAATTGGATTTTGGTGAATTCAAGTTTTTTAGGAAATTTGAGACAAATCCATTTTTTTTTTTAGAATAGATTGGCTTATATCTACATAACACAAATCTATGACTGTGTACTGTATGGTAAGTACAAAGATGCAACAAATTCATTTAGAGATCTGTACTACAAATTTGTACATTATATTACAGCGCATTATTCATTACGAGCTACATAAAAAGCACGGTCTTAATGGGAACCTGTCATCTCAAATTGGCGGGATATTAAAATTATTTGTTAACGGTCCGATGGGCGGCATATCCTCTGCATTTCTCCACCCCGTCTGTCCCTGTTTTCCGCAATATTTTAGGGAATAAGAGTATGCGTGCACCATAGTTGGCGCGTGCGCAATGCAATCTTCGGTGGCGCATGCGTAGTATGCTTTGCCCTACTGCGGGCAAAGCCGAAAAGCATTACTGCGCATGCGCCCGCGCACTATGTCCCGGAAGTATTTTGCTGTGTTCGCACTATGGCGCACGCATACTCTTATTCCCTAAAATATTGTGGAAAACAGGGACAGACGGGGTGGAGAAATGAAGAGGATACACATCCCATCTGACCGGTAACAAATCATTTTAGGCTACTTTCACACTAGCGTCATACGACGCTCATCGCAATGCGACGTGCCGACGTACCGACGCATAGTGTGCAAAAAAAACACAACGGGAGCAGCGGATGCAGTTTTACAATGCATCCGCTGCCCCATTGTAATGTCCGGGGAGGAGGGGGCGGAGTTCCGGCCGCGCATGCGTGGTCAGAAATGGCGGACATGACGCACAAAAGAACTTTACATGTAACTTTTTTTGTGCCGACGGTCCGCCACAACACGACGCATCCGTCGCACGACGGATGCAATGTGTGGCAATCCGTCGCAATGCATCGCTAATGCAAGCCTATGGAGAAAAAACACATCCTGCAGGCAATTTTGCAGGATGCGTTTTTTCTCCAAAACGACGCATTGCGACGTGCGTCGTGCAACGCTAATGTGAAAGCAGCCTTAATATCCCGCCAATTTGAGTTGACAGGTTCCCTTTAAGCAAATAACCATCTATAGATTAGAAAGCTACATTTGTCTCTCTTACCCACTTGTTTGCACACCTAAAAAAGTAGCCAACCCCTTTGAGCGCACATCAGCTCCTTCAAATATTTTTTTCTTAAAATCAATATATCTTAGGTAGATAGAAAGTTAATAAATGGATAGATAATAGATAGATAATAGATGGATAGATAATAGATAGATAAAACATGATAGATAGATAGATAGATAGATAATAGGTAGATAGATAGATAGATAGATAGATAGATAGATAGATAGATAGATAGATAATAGACAGATAGATAGATAGATAGATAGATAGATAGATAGATAATAGACAGATAGATAGATAGATAGATAGATAAAGAAAAATACAGCAGCACTCCATACAAGCTAAGATATATGCAAACACTGAAGAGATTGAATCTAAACTGTGTTATTACTCAGTAAGATGAACTTACAAAAATGAAGGTTCTTAGCGCATACACTGACCAATTCATGTGTGCCCATCAACCACGGCAAGGTGACCTCCCTTTGATGGGTCCCTGTTCTACTGTACATACCTCTCTTGAGCTATCAGCCTACAGTTAAATGGACAAACATGTCTCCCCTGAGCTATGAGCTGTGGTTGATGGGAACACATAAACTGGCCAATTTATGCACTAAGAACCTTCATTTTTGTAAGTTCATGTTACTGAGTAGTAACACAGGTTAGATTCACCATCTTCAGTGTTTGCATGTATCTTGGCTACTATAGAGTGTTGCTGTGTTTTTCTTTCTCTTGCTTGCACCTGTTCACACTTGGGAGGTGCTGGTCAGGTTTTTTCTTTATAGATAGATAAGTAGATGCACTGTTAAGGCAAAGTCATCAGAAAGATTTGAGGGATTCTGGTCCAACATCGTTAGTTTGTGATTGCTGAATCAGAGACCTGAGAACCCTCTCAGGTGGATTCCGAGCACTGCCATTGACAAAGGTGATTCAAAGCGGTATGTATAAAAAGAACCTCCCATTTTATTGCAACACGTTTCGCAGTAGATTCTACTCCTTCATAAGGGTTAACACAAATGGGACATCCTCCCCCATTTTACATTGGTCAGAGGTGACATATAAAACCCCTTTGTAAGAGAGAAGGATGTTTCATTTGTGTTTTACTTGAGGAAGGAGTAGAATCTAATCCGAAATACCTATCAATGAATTGGGAGGGGTTTTTTTTTTATATGTGAGTCACCTTTGTAAATGGCAGGTCTGGGGATTCACCATACCTCATTCCTTTACAAAGGCCAGTTCAGCAGCCACTTTTGGATCTTATATCACCCTTCAATGGAGTTGTGTTGAGCTCAACCTTTTCCGATCTGCAACCAACCCCCCATCTCACCTCTACCTGTTGCTAGCGGTGTTACACAGGGAGTGCCTGTTGTTGTTGATGACATCATTTTGACACAACAAATGAATGACATCAAGCAGGGCATGCCAAATAGAAGACGTGTCGGTGATGCCAGCTGGTAGGAAAAGGTTCACAGGGTCCCGTGTGGTGGCTACAGACTACTTATCTGACTACTGGAACAAGGTCTTGCTAATTTTTTGGCTCAACTCTTCCAATCATGTAAATATTTTCACTGTGGTGAAAGCTAGTATGCAATGGTCTCCACAGTCATAATATATTGAAGATTTTTTGACATCTCATAAATGTTAAGTCCTATTACTCAAGTGTTCTATCTTCTATCAAGACTCATTGTCTTCCTGTCCCATGACTTTCCATCTCCTATATACAGCACAAGTCATACTCTTAAAGTCATTTCTTCGAGACTGAAAGATGTTTTGTTATCCAAACACTCTAACAATTTGGGAAACATGGATCACTAATGAGGTTTGTGACCTTCAAAGCCTATTATCTCCGTTGACATGACTTCTAAATCTACATTATTTGATTGTTCCTGGGCAGATTTCTGTGAAGGGCAATCACATTTAAATTTGCATAATCGTGATGATCGCATTTCATACATTCCCAAGTACCTCAACTTAATGAATAAATCCATGCATTATAGAAGAAAAGACCCCGGCAATGCGCTAACACTCTTCACAATAAAGTTCAATTGACTTTTCAGTGTTAACATTTGATAATCAACCTTGACAAATTGCTCACAAATTGCATTCCTGTGGATAATACTGGATTGCTTTACAAAATGTTGCATGAATTATCTCAGAATTCTGCTCTTCAGATGCTTTTTATATATTGCTTTGTTGTGAAAAGTTCAACCCGAGTATATAACTTGGAGCTTCCTCCTCAATATGCTTTGAAATGTATTCAGGACAATCCATAATTGATGGTTGCTTTCTCCTTTTTACATAAGAATTTGAAATGGTATGATCATCAACAAAAGGAAAAAACTCAACCTACCAAAAAGTAAACATATTAATAAATCTGAATTTCTATGTATGCTTAGAAGATAAGAAAATACTCATAAATGTCATGACAGTCCTTCATTCCCCGATACTATGATAAAGTCCAGTGATGCCTACGTCTTGGCCTTGGAAAACATGTAATATTCAACCCTTGTGTGATTGGTGAAGGGGTTCTCAGGACATGAGTAACAACTAGTGATGAGTGACCACTAAAATACTTGGGTGCTCATGACTTGAATCGAATAAATTGTAATGCTTGGGGGCTCATTTTGAATAACAAGTATAATGGAAGTCAATGGGAAACTTGAACATTTTTCTGGCACACCTTACCAGGAGGTCTGGTGGGGTGGGAAAATCACTGAAATGGATGGAAACACCACTGAAATGGAATGGGAACAGCACGGAGAATAACCCTTGGACATATTTCTGAGCCCCAGGTCACTGCTGGGAACAAGGTTAGGAAACAATCTTCCCTTTATAAAGGCTTGTATATAAGGCAAAATAAGAAAGACAAGCAAATGCCATCTCTTGTCTTATTTCCCTGTCGTTTTTAGCAATAAATAAATAATTTTAAAATATGACTTGGTGTCCTTCCTATTTTTAATAACCAGCTAAGGCAAAGCAGACAGATGTAGGCTGATATTATCAGGCTGATAATGTCCATCGTTATTGGCCTCATCCCAGTCAGATCTGCAAAGAGGAGTGGACCAAAATTCCTCCTGACATGTGCGCTAACCTCATTATCAACTACAAAAAAACGCCTGACTGCTGTGCTTGCCAACAAAGGTTTTGCCACCAAATATTAAGTCTTGTTTGCTAAAAGGAATCAAATACTTATTTCTAACTGCAAAATGCAAATAAATTTATATAATTTATACAATGCGATTATCTGGATTTTATTTTTGATATTCTATCTCTCAATGTTAAAATTAACCTACCCTTAAAATTATAGACTGTTCATGTCTTTGTCAGTGGGCAAACTTACAAAATCATCAAGGGATCAAATACTTATTTCACCCCTGAATATTTATTTTCCTAAAATACAAAGGGAATGTGTCATCTTAACTTTAGCCCTTTTAGAGATCATTTCATCTTCAACTTGCTTAACTGTTCACAATAACAGTAATTTTGACCGGGGTGCCCAAACTTACATGCCACAGTATCTGTACATTGCTTATTTTATACGTCTATGGTCTATGTTCCTATGATTTGTCAAAAACAAGAACAAATCTTGGAAGATCTGTGTTTTACAAAGTTTTTTGTTCTTCATCTAGAAACAAGATAGATAAGCCAAGATAGCCTTCTGATTGGGTGTCGTAAGCTCGTGACATTGTGACGTAACAGGTTGCACCAAGACCATACAATACATATGCACTGGGGTGTTGCAAGCCTAGTCGCAGCTAAAAGTCGCAAGTTAGTCTGAAGAACCCTAAGATTTTATCGTGCGGTGGTGGTAAGAAAAGGACCTTTGAGGCACAGCGAGCAGTTGGGATCACCAGAGAGGTGAGCGATGACTTGAGAATTAGTTGTTTTTTTTACATTATACATTTAGTATGCTCTGAGGTCTCTAAGAACTCCATAGCTAAATAAGGGACATTCGAATTGCAGACAATAAATTGGCTCCAAATAGAATTTCCCACTAAAACCCCTGCACTTTGGTGAATTCAAATATCATCAGATCCACTCCTCCCATTTCCACTGCCCATAGTCCAATGGTGGCATGCTTTATTCCACTCCATCCAACCCTTGGCATTGTGCTTGATGATGTAAGGCTTACATGAAGCTGCTCGGCCATGGAAATCCATGCCAAGAATCTCCCGGCACACACTTTTTTTTTGCTGATGTAGTCAATATGAGCCACTGAGCTGCGGCACTTTAATCATGACTTTACCTCTGCAGCCTGCACACACTCACTCGAGAGGTGGTGGAGACACAGCGCTAGACACAGAGAGGGTGAGTGCCAGCTGATTTTGTTAAAATTATCATATCAAGAAAATTTTTGTACAAAAATTATTTTATTGATAAACACATTGGGAAGAATTATTATAGAGACGATATAGCGCTAATGCATTCTCCAAGATGGTCAGATCCAGGAGGGCAAATCTGGTATAAGCTCAAATAAAATTTTCACATCACTGTAGTCAGCATTAGAAAACATGACGAAGACTAAAACTTGGTTGTATTATTATGGCTGCTCTGCCTGAGAGCACGCTTCCTAGAAGCATCGAAGGAAAAAATGATATTGGGAATGACCACCAGCAGGTGGTCTCAGCAATGTCTCTTAACTCACGGAAACAAACTATTATAGACTCTTTTCCGGTTAACTCAGCTCATTTGGTCCAATTATAGTCTGCTTAAAGAGGCTGGTGAATGCCGTATTTCTTGTTAATAGAGAATGCCAGGAACACGAATGGAGATGACAGATGCAGAAAAATAAACAGATCAAAAGAATTGTTAATAGCAGGTACCTCATTTCTCAAACAGCCTGGGTCCTGTACATTCCTACCGCGTATTCTCATGCCTGAGAGCCATTCTATTTATACCCTCCGCGGTAAGTACCGATGAGATACAATGCAAAACATTACATGACCTTTCAGATAAGATGCAGCCGGGCTTGTGAAAATGAAATGTATCGTCGCGGTTTAGATATTGTAGTGTACATATAATGGAGAACATTACCACCGTGACAGATGATATTTACACCATCCATTTAAGGCTATTATTACATTTAAATGAGAACTGTGCTTCCAACAAACTTTGCATAAATCAATAGCACAAGCAAATATGAGAAACTTTGTGACATATATTATAAGAGAATTTGTTTTCTTTCTACAACTATAAGCCACTTCGTACTTTCACACCACCCCGTTCTCTAAACTCACCATCCATTATAAAAAGATAGCTCAAATCCAGCTTATTCAAGGCAGGATGGACAGACCGTAGAGTGAGGTGTCTGAATACACCGCCTACTATACGTTATGGCGATGGGAGTAGAAGTGATGAGAAGAGTAAAAAACAAGCAGAGAGATTGCACTGCTGAACTTTCTAACAAGTCTTTTACCATATTCTAGAGCTGGATTCACATCTACACTGATGTAGAGCTGGATTCACATCTACAGTGCTTCTTTATGATTTCATCCATGCTTCTGCTGCTTCTCTGTGTGCTAAGGAATGAAGAGTAGGAATCCATCTGTCAGCGTGCTGAGCTGGGCATGGGAGACTTAATAGCAGCTAGTCTACTCCCACCAGCTCAATTGAAAATTAAGATATATAATCTGCAGAGGGGAAAACTGGTGATCATGTAGGATATAAGTCATACAGTAGCCAGACACAGTGTTATTCCTCGTGTACACACACAGGACCTTATTTTGAAAAGTTACAGTTTACTTTTTTATATTAATTTATTTTATATGCTTATATAGCACCATTGATTTCCTCAGTGCTTTACAGACATTATTAACCCTGTCTCCATTGGGGATCACAATCTAAATTCCCTACCCTATCAGTACACATTTGGAGGGTGGGAGGAAAACCACACAAACATGGAGAGAACATAAAAGCTCCTCACACATCTTGTTCTTGGGTGGATTTGAACCCAAGAACCCAACGCTGCAAATCAACAGTGCTAACCACTGAGCCACCATGCTGCTAAGTAGCTAAGCAGAAATACAACGCGAGAGATCTGCATCATGTAAATCTGTAACTGCTATTGGTCCATTTTGTATTTTTATCTGTTTCCAATTTTTATGAACGCACATGGTAGCCTTAGTTAAAAATATTTCCCTTGAAGTAATGCTTCTCGGAGGCAGATCCCTAATGGAAAATGGAAGAGAGAGTAGCGCGGTGGTTCCCAGGCACCGCCACTGAGAACATTGAACAATAAAGGCATGGTCACTTTAAAGTTACAGAATCTGAAACAAAGGTATATTAGAAATCATAACAATGTGGCATTAGGTTGAATATGTAAAAACAATAATTGAAAACCTTTTTAAGTAGGAGATTGATGGGACCCCATTAATCATATAATGATGGTCTATCCTAAGGATGAAGTGTCTACATCAGCATGGAAAACTCTTCTTATTGTAGTCTTACTTTTATTTGTAGTCTATGAATTTTGAAGCTCTCTCACGTATTAAAAATGTTGGCAAAACAAAATTAGAATTCGGAAAAAAACATTTCTTGTTATCCTGGAAATGAAAAAAAAATATTCTGAATTTGTTCTACTTTCCGAGACTCTCATCATTACTTTTTACTCCGATAAATGAGTTGACTTCTTAGGTGTGACGCGTCTGTCATTCTTTCAGCCGACTGATGTAATGCTTTTGGGATTATCTTTTTTTTTTTTTTGGTTTAAACTTGGAGGAACAGTCCTTGGAATATACCATCGCCTGCTCGCACATAATCTGCATCACATTTATATGTAAGAAGCCTGCTGAAGACGTCTGTGGTTTGTGACTCAGTCCCTTGGGGCCAGGCTTGATTTTACAGTGAACTCTTAGAAATCAGAATTTGTCATCAAAAGAAAGAAGAAAAAACAGTCACTTAGATGTTGAACTTTATAAAATCTTCCATTAGTAAGAAGTTAAGAAAACCTTTTATTTCAGTTATGGTTTTTAATGAAAAAAAAACAACTGTTGTGAAAAATGTCTGAGTTGCACTTGTACTCTTGTGTTTATTTTATTGCATGGACATACGGGTGAGTCAAAAGTTGAATTCACATTTTAGAATGAACATTATACAAATTGAACAACTATGTACTGTGACCAAAACAAGGTAATGCAATTCTAAATGATCTTGCTTTATTAACCCCTTCACGACACCCGCCATATATGCACATGTTGGAAGCGGGTATATGGAGGTGGGCTCAAGCAGAGAGTCCAACCCATACTCAGCAGCTGATGGCTGAGTATTACAGCCAGGACCTCCCACTAACAATTGTGGGTGATTTTTAACAGTTAAATATTAACCTGTTAAATGCCACTGTCAATCTCTCACAGCGGCATTTATCAATCGCCAATGTTCGCGTGTATCAGTACTTATGCCCATCGGTAAGCTGGTTGCCGATGGGTTGTTATGACAGCTGGAAGCCAGCTGATGACCCCCGTGCTTGTCATTACGGAGCTCCTTCAACGGAGCAGAGGCAGCTACATGTAGCACAAGCGAGCAGACGATCACATCTTGAAAAGGCACTAACAAGATCAGTAAAAAATAAGAATTTTTTTTTTAAATATGAAAAATAGAAAAGAAAAAACAAAAATTCAAATAACCCCACTTTCCCCCCATTCCCCCAATTTCAACGCACTTGGAATATTTTTTTTTCCCAATTTCACAGCATGTTTTTTTTAAAGTTGTGCAGCTGTCATTGGTTTTATATCCACTAGATGTGAGTGAATTTCCTAAAAAGAAATAGATTTGCTCAATTCAAGGGATAGACTTGATTTGCATCCTGTAATTTTGGTGCAAATCAAATAAGTCAAAAAATGGTAAAAAAAAAGTTACATTGATTTCTCCTCAGCCAATTTTATAGTTTTCCCACTGTCACCAGTCTCTCTGATCAGCTAATCTATCTTCTGTCCTCTATCTTCCCTCCAGCTTGGTCATCCGTTCACTAGACCCAAAGCCAGCAAATGAAGTTCGAAGCACATCAATGATGATGATAATGGTGTGGGTCCTAGTAAATAGAAGAACTGACTGGATGTAAGGAGGCATGGAGTATAGTGAACTCATATACTTACCTCACCTCTGTCTAAATCATACCGGTCCTTTAGCCACCACTCCTTTTTCCTTCAGTTGGCCAATTGGCTCTTCTTCATTGTTCTTTGGTCTAGTCTCTTTTCGCAAAGTGTTCCTGGGGATTGCTGCCCCTACTAAGACACAACAGTCATGTGGGGTGCAACAACCATCAAATTTGTAGCAAATGTTTTGAGTTTAGAATAAATTCGCTCAACATTAACATCCAATTGTTGTCTATCACGATATTATATCTTGTGAAGTCGTATCTGCAGTCATAAGCAACCATGACCTCGTTGTAATTGCTATTGAGATAACGAGGAGATCAGAGAATAATCAATAGAATAAGCATGCTAAAAAGTGAACATTTATTTAGACCCAAAATAATTTGATACAGAAAAAATTCCTTCCTTTACCTGTATTATATTTAATGCTTAACATCAATGTATTTTGTGTCGCTCGGTCTAACATTCACAGCCAAATTCTGTTAGAAAACCATTAGGCGTCTGCCTTTAAGCACTCCTGAGAACTTGACTGCAAATGTGTTCTTGCAGAAAAGGTTTGTAATTATGATAAATGAGAAAGTACATCATTTCAGTAGACTTTATTTGGTTCTTTTCTTAACTCTCATGCATCAATGAAACGTCTTGATTAGATCAGATGTGATTCTATCCATCGGCTCAGAACAGTCTTCTGCTTGTGTCAATAATCTTAAGAGACTTCTCTCTCCCAAATCATTAAGCATCTTCTGAGGAATCACAATTTAGCTGTGGAGTGTGAACCGGCTTGTTTAACCTAGCCCTCCCTTCCTAGCATCGCCTCTCTCCTAAGAACATTATTAATGTCAACGTGCGTGAGTAGGAAACATGGAGAGTGTGTGATAGAAAGCGAGAAGCATATAGAAAGAGATAAGGAACCATCAGTTCAGAAGGACCAAAAACCTATTCAGAAATGATTGGACAACATGTATTTGTTTAATGACCTGTAAAAATGAATGCAATATCAAATGAGATTGAGAATGACAAAGAAGAACTTACAATATGGAGCCAATTCACAGAAAGGGACATAAATCTAAAAAACATCATTGAAAAAATAAATCATGCATACAATACCTGGATACATTAATAATGCACTGCAGGATGCTGCAGACCCTTATGATAAAAATTGGAAGAAGCACAGATGCAAAATATTGATGAACAGCTATATCAATGCCTATCATCAATGAGAGCAAGATGTTTGCTTAGTATCCCAAATGCAGATGGACAAGGCTTATATAGGGTTCCAGACACCCAGATACATGTAGTGCACCATGAAGACTTACAGCCTATTAGGTCAGGTGTGCTGCCCGGTAATCCTGAAACGGAACTTGTCAGGTCACCCGTGCACCCAGAACCACCAGCAGTTGTGTGTGCATATATATATATATAAACCCTGCCTAACAGTCCCTGTATTACATTACAGACACAAACAGAGCCTAACAAAAAGTACTTCTAAAGTCCTTTTATTATATGTAAATGAGGACTTTCAATAGCCGAGGGGGCGTTAGTGTCCCAAGACTAGTTGGCCCATTTAGCATGCTATCACGCCCCTATTATTTATAGAGAGGGTGCAGTTAAGGACATTCAGGGTAATTCGGCGTTGAGTGGGGGCACCATACTTAGGCCGGGTTCACATTGCGCTAGGGCAGTCGTCTAACGGACACGTTTTTAAGTTGTAAAAGTGCAATGTAACGGACATTGTAACACACCCATAGACTTTCATTTGTATGACGCATCGTAACGCATGTCAAAATTGGCATGCGTTTGCAACATTCCGTTTTTTTATGACGTACGAACGCGGCCTGCAACGTTTTTGGGTCCGGTCAAGCTAACGCAAGATTAACGGAAGCGCTAATTCTGCCATTCAAGTCTATTTCTAACGCAGCCAGACGCAAATCAAGCAAAATGTCCAAATGAAACCATACGTTGGATTGTGTTAATGAGGGTTGTGGGTGGTCCATGAGGGTCCATGAATGTTTTCCATACACACCTAACGCTGACAAAAGAGCAAAAAAAAAAAAAAAAAAGAGAACAACTTTTTTGACAGTGCCTGAACGCAGACAAACAGATGCTTCACGAACGGACATCAAAATGACATAAACGCAGTCAAGTGCATTAACGCATGCGTTAACGTGAAGCCAAATTTTCACCAAATTTGGCTCATTTCTGGAAATGCGTTTAACGGATCCGTTAAACGGATTGTACTAAACGCAATGTGAACCTAGCCTTAGGGTGCCAACCAACACGATCAGGCAGGGACAAATCTAGGTCAGATTAGTCTGAACAGGGACCTGTTGGGTTCAGGAGTTTGTCTCTCCTGGTTTGTACATTACCTGTGAGAGTGTGCGTATTCAGTCCTAACACATGTATTCTCTCCTCAGAAAGAATTAGATTATGTAAATGACACTCAGATCAAACTATGATGAGAGTTTTGTCAGCTTAGTGACAGCTTAGTGTGATCCGATTATGATTCTGATCCAATGAGAGAATAATAGCAGAAGTGAGAAGATGGAGAACAAATCTCTGCATCTTCTCCATTCTGTGAGTCCACGGAAAACAAACTGCACTCAAATCTCATTTGGGTGCTGTCCAATGTTTTTCGCGCAGCTATAGACTTGAATGGCCAACTGTGATCCGGCTTGCGGAGCCACCTGCAGCATGCTATTATTTTTTTCTTATGCCGAATCGGTATGAGAAAAAAAAAAACACTGATCGGCACTGCCCCATAGACTAACATTGATCCGAGTGATAGCAGATAAAACATTGAATAGCACTCGTCCGATGTTTATGCTGGCGTGAGCCATTCACAGAAAAGGACACAAAATCTAAAACAAAATGATGAGAAAGAGGAGGCAACCAGAGAGCGGGGATGAGAAGTAAAAGGGAACCAGGGATGATTGTTGTAGAGAAAGATAGTGTGAAGTTCATCTAGTTGGTGCAAGTGAAAAAGAAAGTGGTGAAAAAGTTAATGGGAGACGTCTGGGAAAGAGATGAGCAAGCGTGCTCGGATAAGGTATTATCCGAGTATGCTTGCGTCTTAATCGAGCATTTTCGGCATGTTCAAGTCCCCGTGAACCGCATGTCTCACGGCTCTTCAACAGCAGCAACACGTGAATGGATTGCCTGTTTGTTAGGTATTCTCCGCATGTGTTGCCGCTGTCGAAGAGCTGTGAGACATGCAGTCACGGAGACTTGAACATGCCGAAAATACTCGATGAAGACGCAAAAAAGCTCAGATAACACCTTACTCATCACTAGTCTGGAGCCATTCAGGCTGATAGCTGAAAGCTGCTGTGGATAGTTTGACAATGTAATGTAGTGGAGAAAATTAATAGTAATGAAAATGATATGGAAGATTGAAACAAACAAACAAAAAAACTCTAAAATTAAAATACAGGTTTTTTACACATTTTTATGATGGCGCCTTATGAAAATAGCCTAGCGGTGGTGGCTAAAGTGATTTTTAACACCTAATAGAATGTATATAAATATAAAACAATGAATTTGCTGATTCTTCATCCTGATATACGTTGTTATGACATTCAGAGAGTAATGGTATCAAGTTAAAAGTTTTCTCTTATGTTGTTTAATTAATTTTTTTCTTCTGCAATTAAATATTTTGTTGTAACCGACAGTAATTAGTGCTAGTATTTAATTGCAACATGCACCGGCGGACAATCTGTTGAGAAATTCTTTACATTTCCTTTAGATTTCTTTGCTGAGGTAGAACAATTTATTTAGCGATGCTCTATCGCTAATTGGAATAATTACTGTACATTGAATAAAACATCTCGATAATTTATCTCAATACTTATTCTGAATTTGTGAATTAATTACATTTACCCCAGAGAAAATAAATCTGTTTAGGTGTTTATTGATTGAAATTTGTTGTTCGTAGAGAAGATTTTTGAGAAAAAAAGGAGGATTCCAGCTTCATCAATTTACAAAAATTTGTTCCAAGTGAAAGGAGGCCATAGTTAAAAAACAGACATAGCCACGCGTTTCGAAACAAATTGTTATGCCTATTTTTTAAGTATAGCATCCTTTCACTTGGAATAAATTTTGGAAATTGATGAAGCTGGAATCCTCCTTTTTTCTCGCATTTCACTACAAGTTGTCCTTTGAGTTCTGTGCTTCAGAATGTCCCTGGTTCAGGTGAGCTGGTCACCCTTTCTTTTTTAGAGAAGATTTTTTACCAATCGATGACATAGATATTTAGAGAATTGTGGTGATTTTGTTGATTTGCATCACTATAATTTGAGAGTCACATTTTTCAATTTTTTGCCACTTATTTTCTTTTTTGCTTCCTCATTTATTATTGCATTTGAAGTTGCTTTTTTGTTTTACTTTTGGTGTTTTTAGCCTTTTTTTATTTTATTTTTTAAATTTGAGACTTTTTTAAGTAACTTTATTTTTTACGATCACCAAGTTGAGATTTTTTTTCTAGATGTTTGGGGCTGTTTCATCATTTGCGATTTTTTGTAAAAGTTACAATTTTTTTGCGCAAACACATTACAATTATCCCCCTTCCCCCCACCCTTGTTGGAGTAATTTTCTTTCAGTTTTTTTGCATGCCTAATTTTTTTTTATGCAAATTCTGTTGAATTTAGCAAACCATGTGACTTCTTGATTTAAAACATCACACAAAAGGTTACATCCAGTATTCACGAACCATGTTGAGCTAGTTTGAAGAGATTGATCCAAAAAAACCCATCAACAAATACAAAAAAAAGAAAGTGACTTTTAAAAGATATAACAAATTAGAAATGAGTGAATCAACTCGCCAAATCGTCTTGACTTTACAGTGAAATTTGATTTTCAGGAAATATGTTCTCCACGAACTGAATGTCAAATATTGTATTTTGGTGTCTCTCCACAATTCAGAGAATAATAAATGTAAGATGTAGAAAAAAGAGCAAAAAAAAATCCCTACTGATACTCACTTTACCAATCAACTCTTAAGCCGATCCCGACAAGGTATGTGCCGGCAAAATGGCAGACAACGGGAAAAAAAGAAAATAGCGTTAATATTTATTAAAAACAATCAAACAAATGAATAAATAATATAGTAAATATTGTAAAATGTGCAAATCATACAGAGATAAGGCAATTGGCAAAATACCGAAACAATAATAGTAAAATTGCATGCAAGAAAGTTTAGGTCCAGGGCAAATTTTGGAATTCTGTTAAATAAATGTCATCACACCCATAAGCACGAAAATAACAATACTGACATGGCAGCCGCTGTCACGGCGTCTGAGGTTGGTCGAGATTCGAGGCGCAGTGATATAATAGACTTTGTCAGGTTCTCTTCTGCATTGCTGCTCTTAATGATGATGGTGGACGATGCTATGAGCCGGCCTTCAAAGTTGTCTGCTTGCAAGCTGTTTCTGTTGATAAGCTAATTTTCCATTTTGTAATGCAGATGTGCCGTGCCTGTCCTACAATAACCTGTTGGAGGGTTCTGGAGACATGCCAGTCAGTAATTGTTCTTCTTTAAGCTCCCAGCGCTCTCTTCTAATTATTGTCAGCCCAGGAAATCTGGCTCCTCTCTCATCGTTACTTGTTGCACTTGTAGGGATATATTATAAAGATTTCTGCCTGTTTCCACAAAAGACGCCAAGGTCCATTGTTTGGTAAGAAAATCCTTTTAGAAGATAAATTCTTTTTTGCATTAACATGCTATAAAGGGAGGTTTAGTAATAAATATTACGATATATATATGCGATAACGGGGAATTAATTGGAGTTCTGACAATTCTTTATGAACATAAAGTTAGGGGTCAAGCACTTCCTTCAGACTCTGATGTGATACCGCCATATTATATGTCTCGTTATAGATGATATAGGCTTAACATAGGCTGAGAAAACCTTGGTAAACCATTGTCCTCAATTCATCAAGACTGCTGGGGTAAATTCATTAAAGGGAATCTGTCATCAGGTTCTTGACACCTAATCCGAGGGCAGCATGATGCAGAAACAGAGACTCTGATTCCAGTTATGTGTCATTTACTGCTCTATTTATTTATGAAATCACAGTTTTATCAGCAGGAGATTATCCCTAGAGGACTAGTAAACCTGCTGCCTGGTAGTCCAACCACGCCCCCACCACTGATTGGGATATTATAAACAAAAAGCTTCCAATCAGTGGTGTGGGCGGGTTTACAAAGAGATCAGCATTTCGAGAACTGGTAAACCTTCAACAGTTAAAACAGGGATTTAAAAACAGGGGTAAAAGCAGCCCAGTAAGTGATACATGACTTGAATCAGGGTCCTTGTCTCTATATCATTTTGTTCTAAGATTAGGTATTAAAAATTTGGTGACAAATTCCCTCTAAATGAACTTAGAGCTGCCTGGTGTCATCACAAGAAAGGTAATCCAGGAGAACATTTCTGTTGTAAGTTACCCAACTTCTCTGGTGTAAACGATGATGAGTTTACCAGCGGTGCTCAGCCATGCTCACTTATGGCAAAGCCCAGCCAAAATTGATCGAGATGGCTGGGAACAGGATATAAATAACAAAAGTCACTCTTTGTTGTTTACATAACTACAAATTGTGCAAAAATTTTGTAATATGTCAGACAACGTTATACCAGAACTCTGGCAGTGAATTAGAGCCATTATATATTCATGGTATTCTGTAATATTTCACAGAATACAGACTCACAAAGACTGTATCAGTGATCAGGCAGATTCAGTATAACTTACAAACAAAAAACCCAGTTGCATCTTATATGCGAGAGGGGAATATCACACAATGGTGGTCCACCCTCAATTAAACTGCCCCAACTCCAAACAAATGCACAGAAAATAGGAGAACATGGAGTACATACTGTAGGTGCATAAAAGTTTATAATTTTATTAATCTACTTCAAAAAATGATGTATATATATAAAAAATTGCGATACAAAAGACACATTCAGGAATAAACAGAGATATTAAGGTCACTGTTGGTAGGTCTACAATCTTGCACATATCTCATAATGGCAAAATCAAGTGGGTTCAATATTGTGCCAATGCACAACTACAGGTCAAGGGTCACTAAGTCAAAATATATATATATCTATCACACAAAGTGCACATCCTAAAAAAGAGCATGCCCCAGACCTGATAAAAATTGTCCCACAGGAGGCACAAAAGCACTGAAATCAGTGCCTATAGCAAAATTGCACATGCCCCACATAATACCAAAAGGAAAAAAGTGCTATTGTGCAATATATCAGGGGAAGGTACCGGTTCCATAGTAAAACTTCTTTATATCAGGCAAATAAATATTGAGCCCATGTATGACAGGTCCTTACCGAGAACAAAACAGTGATACCCCAGGTCAGGTGGGGTCTGATTGTTGATCAACAGGACCTTGATCAACAGGACCTTGAACAACAAGAGAATGTCAATGTCTCATTAAGACCCCTAGGGGTCATGGTTTCCAGGGTCACTATCCATTTAGTGGGACTTCTCTCCCCCCGTGCAAGCACAGTGATGCTGGATGCCTTTGCAGTATCTGCCGGGAACTTTCGGGCGCACTGCGCATGCGCCGCTCATGCTACTGAGATTGGTCAATTTCAACCATGTGACCTGCTGTCCGGAGCTTAAGAAGGTCCTGTTGATCAAGCAGAGTACTGTCCCTTGAGAAAGCTGGACACTACACCCGTGAAACGTGCGTTGGGACTGTTTCACAGGAGGCGTCCAGTCTGCCAGCATTGGAGTTCTGGTTGATGAATTTTGTGTTGCCTTGGTCTAGCCGACACTGAGTACTACATGGATGCCAGAACAGAGTCCTGCAAATATTTGTTCTCAATTCTACTTACCTGTCCTAAGCTAAAGCTGACATCAATGCTATGTCTGTATGCAATTAGACAGAAAGGAGAGCAGGAGCAAAGAGAAAAAATACCAAACCCTTGATTCTTGTAGTCCTCATTTGCAGTTCCCCTGCTAGAAATGGATTACACATGCAAAGGACAGTGAAGGTTGCACAGAAAAGTAGATACTGAGGCCCCAATTCACTAAGATTGACATTGTACATGCTGGTCTTAATGACGGGATGTGGTAGAGAAAGAAACTCCTTATTCATACCCCCTCGTTCCTTTTATACGAGTTTGGTAGAGTTGGCCGGGACTAGCATAAACAAAGCCAAAAGTCGCAAAGTTTTTTTGAAACTTAAAGTTAAGCTAAACTTTTTGCAACTTTTCAAAGTGTTTATGTATACATTGTTAGGAATCAAGACCAAAGTGTCTTGAACTTTGGCATAAGTTTTTTTTTTTGGGGGGGGCGGTAATTTTTAATAAATTGGTCTACAGTTTGCCTATTTTTCACTTTACCTATATATTTGTGCACAGCTGGCATCTAGTATTTAGAGGGGTTATCCAAGATGAAAAAATAATATATTTTTTTCCATTACCAGCAAAAGTATTTTCCATTGACTGTGTGCGGAATCACACCTTACCCCTAATCAGTAGAGCTTCACTGGAGCACCAGGCACAACCCCAAAACAAGAATGGTGCTACTTCTGCAAAAAAAAGACTTTATTTTTGCTATCCTGAACAACTTCCTTATAACAGTTCCTTACAGAATTCTAGACTGAATGAAAGGGATTTCGAAGTGTCCTACTGCCTGAGATACGAGACTACGAGACTAAGTCACAAGAGTGTTAAATATAAATTGATTTCTGAAAAGTGCAGTTACTCGGTGTCTGTGAAGAGATCAATCTAGTGACAAACAGGTATTTACTGGGTCACTGAACTTACTGTACTTAAGAACAACTCTACCCAAGCAGAACGATGTTCACAATACACACTGCACCATTCCGGGCTATTACTAAGAAGCTTTACCAGTCGTTTTAATTGGCCACCATGGGGCCAGAGAAGCAATGTAAGTAAATGTATGCCTTTCATACTCATATAGCTCTTACAGGCTCTGCACAGCTCAGTCAATGAGTAGGAAAATCAGTGGAAAGTTTCATAGAATTCATGTATACATTTTACTTTTTGCTTGACTGAGTTTAACCATTATAATTACAGGTACTGGTGGATGTGTATAAAATAGCGAGAAGTTGTTCCTCTGCCTAGAATTTCCAACTATGAGCCATTACATAGAGACTTAATCACCTGAAGGAATTATCCTCCTCTAGTCCTCCTTGGTCAGACCTCATCTGGAATACTGTGTCCAGTTCTGAGCACCACATTTTGAAAAAGACATCAAAAAATTGGAGCAAGTTCAGAGAAGAGCTACCAGAATAGTGAGCGGCCTGCAAAGTATGTCCTACGAGGAAAGGTTAAAGGATCTAAGAATGTTTAGCTTTCAAAAAAGAAGGCTAAGGAGACTTAATATCTGTCTACAAATATCTGAAGGACTGTCAAAGTGTAGAGGGATCATCCTTATTCTCATTTTCACATGGAAACACGAGAAGCAATGGAATGAAACTGAAAGGGAGAAGATACAGATTATATATTAGAAAAAGCTTTTTGGCAGTTAGGGTGATCAATGAGTGGAACAGGCTGCCACGAGAGGTGGTGAGTTCTCCTTCAATGGAAGTCTTCAGAGGCTGGACAGACACATGTCTGAGATGGTTTAGTGAATCCTGTATTGAGCAGGGGGTTGGATACGATGACCCTGGAGGTCCCTTCCAACTGAGAATAGAAAACATCTAATCAACAGGGGTGCTGGGTGACACACTCCCAGCAATCAGACATTGATGACCTATCCTAAGGATAGATGAAAGATGAATGCGGGTCCAGCTCATATACAGACTGGCATGGAAGGTGTAGGCGGTTCCACCTGATATACACATTGGCATGGCAAGTGCAGGCAGATGCTAGCTGAAATACAGACTGACAAGGCAGGTACTACCAAAGAGAGATGGATAGACAGAGACTAGTAGCACTAGTTGGTACTATCAGACAAGGACCGGAGAACTAGCAAGCATGTAGGGAGTAAACTAACAACATTGCATAGGCACCTTCATGCAGGAGGAGGTGGCTTAAATAGTAAGTGTCTCCCAGCCAATGGCCCAGGACACATTAGGCTGGCACGTGTGACCCTTTAAGAAAGAGGGAGCATGCTCACGTCCTAAGTGCAGCAGCCGGGGATTTGCACTCCATAAGGGCATCCCGGGCACCAGCAGACGAGAAAGGAAGAGGGAATGGGGACAGCGGTGGTGAGTGAGTCGCGTCTATCCTGGGTCCGGGGAGTAGTGTGCAGGGACGCTGGCACTACAGTAAAATTGCAGAGTGCTTCAAATACATGTAGCTTTGCAATTTGCCTCTTATTAAAAATACTCTCTGTTCTCATTTACTGCTCATTGCAGTCTATCAGAGGTGGATGGTTTACTAAGCAAAGACAACAAGCTTGCTTGCGCAGGTCTGAAGTTGTCTATAATTTATTACCAAAGAATGTGAATTAAGTATCTTACTTAATACATAGCAATAGTGGAGTTCATGTATTCATTAATCACAGTGAGGTGGTGCATAGTGTACATATTCTTTTTTATTTCTTGCATAACCCTTTTTCTCTTTTCTAGATAACAATTTTGTAATTGATTCATTGCTAGAGATGAGTGAATCACTTCTAGGTGATGTCAATTTGACTCAAATTTTACAAAAGAAAATGTAGATGGTGGAAAAATAACCCTCTCACCTGTCGCCACAGCCCCCGTATCCTCCTTTGAGCGTCTGCTCCTCTGTGTGTCCTTTTTGGTTCTTCCATCATCTTCATCGGTGTCGGAGCTTCCAACATTAAGCAGGCCTCAGACCTCACGTTCTGCGTTGTGAAGTCACAACTCGTGTCAAAACATCATGAAGTGTTTTGATGGGTCAGATCCAGAGCTGAAGATGATGGAAGAACCAAAGATTGCACATGAAGGACCAGAAATGCTGAGCACCAGATAGAGGACTGCACATGAAGGACAGGAAGTACTGAGCACCAGATAGAGGATTGCACATGGAGGACCGGAAGTGCTGATCACAAGATAGAGGATTGCACATGGAGGACTGGAAGTGATGATCACCAGATAGAGGACTGCCCATGGAGGAACGGAAGTCCTGATCACCAGATAGAGGACTGCCCATGGAGGACCGGAAGTCCTGATCACCAGATAGAGGATTGCACATGGAGGACCGGAGGTGCTGATCACCAGATAGAGGACTGCACATGGAGGACTAGAAACACTGAGCACCAGATAGAGGACTGCACATGGAGGACTAGAAACACTGAGCACCAGATAGAGGACAGCAAGTTAGCAGTGATGAGAGTATTTCTTTTTTTTTATTCTATGCTTATTATGCTCTGTAGTCTGGAATCTATAGGTACATGAAAGCATTAATACAAACAATAGATTCACATTGAATGACTTTGATGAGAATCGAATTTCCAGACCAAATTCGAGTGAAGTGTTCAATTCAAATTTTGGCTGATTTGCTCATCCGTATTTACTACCTTATTCAGTTGCCTTTTGGACACGTCCCCTTAGGATAGTAAATTCAAAAAAGATCCATCTTTTACAATAGATGAGATTGTTTACTCATATGAATTCTTAAGCACAATATATTACATATCCTCGCTTTCCTCTTGAACAATAATGAAGATGTAAGATTACAGATAAAGATACGTCTTTGTCTTCATTTTTCCTTTAATAACAATCCCATGGCTGTATGTCAACTGTGACCAGGCAACAAGACGGGAAGATTAAATTAATGTTTTCCACAGTTTGCAAAACATCTTTTATACAATTGATATTTACCATACTTATTCATTATTCCTTATTCTCTGCATCTTCTACTTGTCACCAGGTTAAATTATTATTTCCTCCATAGAACTTGGTGTCTCCTTTCCTTCCTGCACCTTCTCTGTATGTTGGCAATTAAATTAATTGAAAAGTCAACGCGAATCCTTTAAGTCTCTCATGGCTCGTACTTTGATTAGACAAGATCAGTAAAGTTATTTTGTGCCTATTTGATAAGAAAGGATAAACCAGATTTTAACATCATATTTAGGGTTGAGCGAAACGGATCGGACAATTTCAAAAGTCGCCGACTTTTGGCAAAGTCGGGTTTCGTGAAACCCGACCCGATCCCAGTGTGGGATCGGCCATGTGCTCGGCGATCTTCGTGCCAAAGTCGTGTTTCGTATGACGCTTTAAGCGCCATTTCTCAGCCAATGAAGGTGCACGCAGAGTGTGGGCAGCGTGATGACATAGGTCTCGGTCCCCACCATCTTAGAGAAGGGCACGGCAGTGATTGGCTTGCTTTCTGCGGCGTCACAGGGGCTATAAAGGGGCGTGCACGCCGACCGCCATCTTACTTCTGCCGATCGTAGCATAGGAAGAGTTTGCTGCAGCTTCGTCAGAAGCAGGGATATTGTTAGGGAGGAAAGATTAACCCCCAAACCGCTTGTGCTGTAGCGATTTCCACTGTCCAACACCACCTTTTCTTTGCAGGGACAGTGGAGGCTAGATTTCTGTGCATCAGCTCTGTAGCTTATAAGGCTCCCTGATAGGTGTGTTGCTGTGTGTACGCTGCTGTGCAAACCAACTGCTTTTTTAAAAGTAAAAATCCTGTTGCTCTTTCCTTTCTGCACAGCTATCTTGTTTATTTGTCCACACTTTTGTGTGCAGCAGTCCTTTTTATTGCTGGCTGCCATACTTGTCCTGACTGAGATCATTGTAGGGAGATTGTTATTGTAGTACAGTCCCTTTTTTAAAAATACTGTATATCTGCCAGCCACTGTCTGCCACTGAAACTGTGTAGTGTAATACAGTGGGCCAGATTTTTTTCTGCTGTCTCCCACACATGAAAAAGGGAAATTTCTATTGCCACTGAGTGCATCTGCGTCGGTCCTGTGTGTGGCATATCTGTCAGCCACTTTCTGACACTGAAACTGTGTAGTGTAATACAGTGGGCCTGATTTTCCCAGCAGTCTCCCACACCTATAAAGGGAGATTTTAATTCATAACAAGTTTACGTACACATTCTACCTGGTTTTACAGTACCATATAACGGTTGTTAGTTTGGTTACAGTTTTCCAAGAATGAGGAAGTCTGGTGGAAGAGGTCGTGGCCATGGGCGGTCATTGCCAGCTGGTAATGATGGTAGTGGTGGTGGTCGTGGAGCATCAGGTGGTCATGGGAAAAGCAATATAGCACCTAAGTCTCGAGTTGTTGAGCCAGCGTCATCATCTGGCTACACAAGGCCTTGAACGCTCCCTTTTCTGGGAGCAGGAAAACCACTTTTAAAGCCAGAGCAGCAGGAAAAAGTTTTGGCTTTCATTGCTGACTCTGTCATGAATCCCCAATGGCTAGGGATAGCACAGGATAAGCAAAGTATAATAAATATCGGACGAGCTCTAGGGTGATGGAACCTGGGCTGACCGCAGCCCTACGCCTGACAAACGCAACTAGAGATAGCCAGGGAGCGTGCCTAAGTTGGTTCTAGACGCCACGCACCAGCCTAAGAGCTAACTAGTACTGCAGAGAAAACAAAGACCTCACTTGCCTCCAGAGGAATTAACCCCAAAGATATAGTTGCCCCCCACATGTATTGACGGTGAAATGAGAGGAAGGCACACACATAGAGATGATGTATATAGCTTTAGCAAATAGAGGCCCGCTGAAAACTAGAAAGCAGAATGACACAAAAGGGGACTGAGCGGTCAGCAAAAAACCCTAATCAAAAAAACCATCCTGAGATTACAAGAACCCATGTGCCAACTCATGGCACATGGGGAGAACCTCAGTCCACTAGAGCAACCAGCTAACAAAGAGACATTCTAAGCAAGCTGGACAAAAAACCAAACAACTGAAAATCAGCACTTAGCTTATCCTGAAAGATCTGGGAGCATGTAGGCAGGAACCAAACAGAGCACATCTGAACACATTGATAGCCGGCAAGGGAAATGACAGAAAGGCCAGGTAAAATAGGAAACACCCAGCCTCTGATGGACAGATGGAAACCAAAGGCCGCAACCCACCAAAGTCACCCAGTACCAGCAGTAACCACCAGAGGGAGCCCGCAAACAGAATCCACAACAGTACCGCCCCCTTGAGGAGGGGTCATCGAACCCTCACGAGAACCCCCAGGGCGATCAGGGTGAGCTCTATGGAAGGCGCGGACCAAATCAGTCGCATGAACATCGGAGGCGACCACCCAGGAATTGTCCTCCTGACCATAACCCTTCCACTTAACCAAATACTGGAGTTTGCGTCTGGAAACACGAGAATCCAAGATCTTTTCAACAACATACTCCAATTCTCCCTCCACCAGCACCGTAGCAGGAGGCTCGACCGAAGGAACAACAGGCACCTCATACCTCCGCAACAACGACCGATGGAACACATTATGAATAGCGAACGATGCTGGGAGATCCAAACGGAAAGATACAGGGTTAAGAATCTCCGAGATCCTATAAGGACCGATGAACCGAGGCTTGAACTTAGGAGAAGAGACCTTCATAGGGACAAAACGAGAAGACAACCACACCAAGTCCCCAACAAGAAGTCGGGGACCCACGCGGCGACGGCGATTAGCAAACTGCTGAGTCTTCTCCTGAGATAACTTCAAATTGTCCACCACCTGATTCCAAATGTGATGTAGCCTGTCCACCACCACGTCCACTCCAGGACAATCCGAAGACTCCACCTGACCAGAGGAAAAACGAGGATGAAACTCCGAATTACAAAAAAAAGGAGAGACCAACGTGGCCGAACTAGCCCGATTATTAAGAGCAAATTCGGCCAGTGGCAAAAAAGCAACCCAGTCATCCTGATCAGCAGAAACAAAACACCTCAAATAAGTTTCCAAGGTCTGATTAGTTCGCTCCGTCTGGCCATTCGTCTGAGGATGGAATGCAGACGAGAAAGACAAATCAATGCCCATCTTGGCACAAAACGTCCGCCAAAATCTAGACACAAACTGGGATCCCCTGTCAGAAACGATATTCTCCGGAATCCCATGCAAACGAACCACGTTCTGAAAAAACAAAGGAACCAACTCAGAGGAGGAGGGCAACTTAGGCAAGGGCACCAAATGAACCATCTTAGAAAAGCGGTCACACACAACCCAGATAACGGACATTTTCTGTGAAGCCGGGAGATCAGAAATAAAATCCATGGAAATGTGCGTCCAAGGCCTCTTCGGGATGGGCAAGGATAACAACAACCCACTAGCCCGTGAACAGCAAGGCTTAGCTCGAGCACACACTTCACAAGACTGCACAAAGGTACACACATCCCTAGACAAGGAAGGCCACCAAAAAGACCTGGCCACCAAGTCTCTTGTACCAAATATTCCAGGATGACCAGCCAACACAGAAGAATGGACCTCGGAGATGACTCTACTGGTCCAATCATCCGGAACAAACAGTCTTTCTGGTGGACATCGATCCGGTTTATCCACCTGAAACTCCTGCAATGCGCGTCGCAAGTCTGGGGATACGGCGGACAATATTACCCCATCCCTAAGGATACCAGCAGGCCCAGTGTCTCCAGGAGAGTCAGGCACAAAACTCCTGGAAAGAGCATCTGCCTTCACATTCTTTGAACCTGGCAGGTATGAAACCACGAAATTGAAACGAGAAAAAAATAACGACCAACGAGCCTGTCTAGGATTCAAACGCCTGGCAGACTCAAGGTAAATGAGATTCTTGTGATCAGTCAAGACCACCACGCGATGTTTAGCACCCTCAAGCCAATGACGCCACTCCTCAAATGCCCACTTCATGGCCAAAAGCTCCCGATTACCCACATCATAATTGCGCTCGGCGGGCGAGAATTTTCTAGAGAAGAAAGCACATGGCTTCATCACCGAGCCATTAGAACTTCTCTGTGACAAAACCGCCCCCGCTCCAATCTCGGAAGCATCAACCTCCACCTGGAAAGGAAGTGAAACATCTGGTTGACACAACACAGGAGCAGAAGAAAACCGGCGCTTAAGTTCCCGAAAGGCCTCCACGGCCGCAGGAGACCAATCAGCAACATCAGCACCCTTTTTAGTCAAATCAGTCAAAGGTTTAACAATACTGGAAAAATTAGCAATGAACCGACGATAAAAATTAGCAAACCCCAAGAACTTCTGAAGGCTCTTAACAGATGTAGGTTGTGTCCAGTCACAAATAGCCTGAACCTTAACGGGATCCATCTCAATAGTAGAAGGAGAAAAAATGTACCCCAAAAAAGAAATCTTCTGGACTCCGAAGAGACACTTTGAGCCCTTCACAAACAGAGAATTGGCCCGCAAAACCTGAAACACCTTCCTGACCTGTAGAACATGAGACTCCCAGTCATCAGAAAACACCAAAATATCATCCAAATACACAATCATAAACTTATCCAGATATTCACGGAAAATATTGTGCATAAAGGACTGAAAGACTGACGGAGCATTGGAGAGTCCAAAAGGCATTACCAAATACTCAAAATGGCCCTCGGGGAACTTACTGCCAGGAATCAATTCTATAGCACAGTCACACTCTCTATGGGGAGGGAGCGAATTGAGCTTAGGCTCCTCAAAAACATCCCTATAATCCGACAAAAATGCAGGGACCTCCGAAGGAGTAGATGAAGCGATAGAAATCGGAGGTGCATCATCATGAACCCCCTGACATCCCCAGCTTAGCACAGACATTGTTTTCCAGTCCAGGACAGGATTATGAGTTTGTAACCATGGCAGACCAAGCACTAGTACATCATGTAAATTATACAGTACAAGGAAGCGAATCACCTCCTGATGAACGGGAGTCATGCGCATGGTCACTTGTGTCCAATACTGCGGTTTATTCATAGCCAATGGTGTAGAATCAATTCCTTTCAGAGGAATAGGAACTTCCAGAGGCTCTAGACTAAAACCACAGCGTTTAGCAAATGACCAATCCATAAGACTCAGGGCAGCGCCTGAATCCACATAGGCATCGACGGAAATGGAAGACAGTGAAAAAATCAGAGTCACAGACAAAATGAACTTAGACTGCAGAGTATCAATGGCAAAAGATTTATCAACCCTTTTTGTGCGTTTAGAGCATGCTGATATAACATGAGCTGAATCACCACAATAAAAACACAAACCATTTTTCCGCCTATAATTTTGCCGTTCACTTCTGGACTGAATTCTATCACATTGCATAGTCTCAGGTGCCTGTTCAGAAGACACCGCCAACTGGTGCACGGGTTTGCGCTCCCGTAAACGCCGATCAATCTGAATGGCCATAGCCATAGACTCATTCAGACCTGTAGGCGCAGGGAACCCCACCATAATATCCTTAATGGCCTCAGAAAGACCATTTCTGAAGTTTCCAGCCAGGGCGCACTCATTCCACTGAGTAAGCACCGACCATTTTCGAAATTTCTGACAATATATTTCCGCTTCATCATGCCCCTGAGAGAGGGCTAATAAAGCCTTTTCAGCCTGAATCTCTAGGTTAGGTTCCTCATAGAGCAATCCCAATGCCAGAAAAAACGCATCCACACTGAGCAATGCAGGATCCCCTGGTGCCAATGCAAATGCCCAATTCTGAGGGTCGCCCCGTAGGAACGATATAACAATCTTGACCTGTTGAGCAGGGTCTCCAGAGGAGCGAGATTTCAAAGAGAGAAATAATTTACAATTGTTCCTGAAATTCAGGAAGGTAGATCTATCTCCAGAAAAAAACTCTGGAATAGGAATTCTAGGTTCAGACATGGGAGTGTGAACAACGAAATCCTGTATGTTTTGAACCTTTGCCGCGAGATTACTCAGGCTGGAAGCCAAACTCTGGACATCCATGATAAACAGCTAAGATCAGAGCCATTCAAGGGTTAAGAGGAGGTAAGAAGCAGCTAGACAGCAATTAAGGGCTAGGCAGCAAAACTCTGAAGGAAAAAAAAAAAAAATTTCCCTTGAACACTTCTTTTTCTCCTGCTTCAGCCCAAACAATTAACACTTTGTGGGCCGGCTATACTGTCATGAATCCCCAATGGCTAGGGATAGCACAGGATAAGCAAAGTATAATAAATATCGGACGAGCTGTAGGGTGATGGAACCTGGGCTGACCGCAGCCCTACGCCTGACAAATGCAACTAGAGATAGCCAGGGAGCGTGCCTAAGTTGGTTCTAGACGCCACGCACCAGCCTAAGAGCTAACTAGTACTGCAGAGAAAACAAAGACCTCACTTTCCTCCAGAGGAATTAACCCCAAAGATATAGTTGCCCCCCACATGTATTGACGGTGAAATGAGAGGAAGGCACACACATAGAGATGATGTATCTAGCTTTAGCAAATAGAGGCCCGCTGAAAACTAGAAAGCAGAATGACACAAAAGGGGACTGAGCAGTCAGCAAAAAACCCTAATCAAAAAAACCATCCTGAGATTACAAGAACCCATGTGCCAACTCATGGCACATGGGGAGAACCTCAGTTCACTAGAGCAACCAGCTAACAAAGAGACATTCTAAGCAAGCTGGACAAAAAACCAAACAACTGAAAATCAGCACTTAGCTTATCCTGAAAGATCTGGGAGCAGGTAGGCAGGAACCAAACAGAGCACATCTGAACACATTGATAGCCGGCAAGGGAAATGACAGAAAGGCCAGGTAAAATAGGAAACACCCAGCCTCTGATGGACAGATGGAAACCAAAGGCCACAACCCACCAAAGTCACCCAGTACCAGCAGTAACCACCAGAGGGAGCCCGCAAACAGAATCCACAACATGACTCTGCCTCTAGCTCTTTCGCCTCCTCTTCGGAAAGTGCAAAATTTAAGAGCAGCGCATCGTCAGTGGATGCTCCCGGTCAGGAACAAGTTGCTTCCTTGTGTCCTTCACCCAGAACAACAGTGAAGGATGCGTCAGGTGACACAACAGGTTACTCCATGGAGCTCTTTACACATACCGTGCCTGGGTTAGAAAGGGAAATTGTTAACAGGCCATGCCCATTACAAGATGAATCAGACATGGAGTGCACAGATGCACAGCCACAGCTAGATCATTATGCTGTTCCATTGACTCAGATCACAACATTGCCCTCGCAGTGTACTGAGCCAGAATCTGACCCTGATGAGACTATGGTGCCCCGTCCAGAACGCTATAGCACCGGCTTACACGGTGACACAGAGGAAGGTGCACAGGACATAGAAGAGGAGGTGATAGATGACCTAGTTGTTGACCCTGATTGGCAGCCATTGGGGGAAGAGGGTGCCGCTGCCTGTAGCTCAGAAGCGGAGGAGGATGATCTGCTGCATCCATCTACATCGCAAAAGCTGTCATCTGGCAGGCCCGCATAATGCCCAATACGTGTGTCAAAAACCACAACAGGTGTAGGACAGCATTGCAATCTGGTGATAGTAGCATGGCGTGCAAAGCCTGAAAAGGTATTCCATAGTAGGACGAGTGCAGTGTGGCAATTTTTTAACAGTCCAAAGTAATATGTAAGAAATGCTCCAAGACCTTTAGCAGAGGGAAGAATCTACAAAGTTTAAATACAATGTGCATGCGTAGACATCTAACCAGCAGGCACTTGGAAGCATGGACTAACTACCAAACTTCCCGTACCGTTGATGCACCTCCTCATATTGAAGTTAGTCAGCAACGCAACTTTGCTTCCCTCACTGGAAGCCCACCGGTTATGGCACCACCAGTAACAAATGTGGAGGTATTGTCGCAAGGCCAAAGCAGTCAGGGAATCACAAGGTTCTTGGTTGGAAACACTGTAGGTAGGCCCACATCAAGAATACCATCACCAAGCCTCTCTCAATCTGCCATGTCCACCACCCCCGCCGCTAGTTCCACCATATGCAGCTCTCCAGTCCAGCTCAGCCTACAAAAGACTCTAGATAGGAAAAGAAAGTACTCTTCCTCTCATCCGTGTACACAGGGTTTGAACGGCTACATTGCTCGACTAATCTCATTAGAGATGATGCCATACCGGTTGGTTGAAAGTGAAGCTTTCAAAGCCCTGATGGCCTATGCAGTACCACGCAATGACCTACCCAGTCGACACTTCTTTGCGAGAAAAGCCATCCCAGCACTCCACCAACATGTCAAAGAACGCATTGTCCATGCACTGAGGCAATCGGTCAGTAGAAAGGCGCACCTAACAACTGATGCATGGACCAGTAGGCATGGCCAGGGACGTTACGTGTCCATCACGGCACACTGGGTTAATGTGGTGGATGCAGGGTCCACAGGGGACAGCCATAGTGGCACAGTTCTGCCTAGCCCACGGTCTAGGAAACAGTTGGCTGTAGGCGTTTGCACCTCCTCCTCCTCCTCCAGAAGCGAAAGCTCGTCCACAGAGCTCAGTCGCACGAACACTCCATCCGCAGCTGCCAGTGTTGTACCCGTGGTGTCCCATTATGGAACAGCTTGTGGTAAGCGTCAGCAGGCTGTGCTGCAAATTAAGTGTTTGGGCGACAAAAGACACACCGCGGAAGTACTGGCCGAGTACTTGCAGAAACTCAGTCATGGCTGGGCAGTGTACATCTTGAGGCAGGCAAGGTAGTCAGTGATAACGGAAGGAATTTTATGGCTGCCATAGCCCTTTCCGAAATGAAACACATACCTTGCCTGGCTCACACCTTGAACCTTGTGGTGCAGTACTTCCTCAAGAATTACCCTGATTTACCAGCCCTGCTCCTGAAGGTGCGCAGACTTTGCTCGCACATCCGCCGGTCGTCTGTACACTCCAGCCGTATGCTTAACATCAATGATCGCTGAATCTTCCCCAGCACCGCCTAATAATAGACGTTGCAACAAGGTGGAACTCTACACTGCACATGCTTCAGAGGCTGTGCAAGCAGAGGCGTGCTGTCATGTATTTGTGGGAGGATTCACATACATGGGCAGGCAGTTGGATGGCAGACATGGAGTTGTCTGGTGTGCAGTGGTCGAAGCTCCAAGACCTCTGTCAAGTCCTTCAGTGTTTTGAGGAATGCACATGGCTGGTCAGTGCGGACGACGCCATCATAAGCATGAGCATCCCACTAATGCGTCTGCTGATGCAAAGTTTGACGCATCTGCGGCCGAGGAGGAGGGAAGCCTTGGTGACAGTCAGCCATTGTCTGGTCAGGGAAGTCTCCGGGACGAGGTGGTGGATGAAGAGGAGGAGGAGGAGGATGATGGGGCTGAATATTTATGGGAGGAGGATGCTTCTCAGGGGGCAATAGAAACTGGTGGCATTGCAAGGTCAGGTACAGGGTTTTTGGGGGCCACAAGTGAGGTAGATTTTCAAGAAAGTGCTCCTCAACCCAGCAGAAGCAGTGAATTGACACCTGGAACTTTGGCCCACATGGCAGAGTATGCCTTGGGTTTCCTAAAACGGGACCCCCGCCTTATCAAAATGATGACCGATGACGATTACTGGTTGGCCTGCCTCCTGGATCCATGATACAAAGGCAAATTACAAAATATCATGCCACATGAGAACCTTGAGCAAATATTGGCTACCAAACAAGCAACTTTTGTAGATCGTTTGGTTTAGGCATTCCCAGCACACAGCGGCGCTGATGGTTCTCACACGAGCTGTAGGGGGCAACATGGCAGAGTGCTAGAGGTACACAAAGCCAAAGTGGCATTGGACAGAGGGGATTTCTCACCAGGTTGTGGAGTGATTTCGCAATGACCGCAGACATGGCAGGTACTGCTGCATCGATTCAAAGTGACAGGAGACAGCATTTGTCCAGTATGGTTACCAACTATTTTTCCGCCATTATCGATGTTCTCCCTCACAGGTCATCCCCCTTTGATTACTGGGCATCTAAACTAGACACCTGGCCCGAATTGGCAGAATATGCATTACAAGAGCTCGCTTGCCCAGCTGCTAGTGTGCTCTCAGAAAGAGTCTTCAGTGCTGCTGGTTCAATACTGACCGAAAAAAGGACACGTCTGGCTCCCCAAAATGTTGATGATCTAACCTTCATTAAAATGGACCAATCATGGATTTTGAATTATTTTGCCCCACCTTCCCCTGCTGACTCCTAGCTTGCCAGAAAAATTTCTTGTTTTTGGCCTCCTCTTACTGACTGCTCCAATTCCGCCATTTGCAGGTGCCGAATGTCCACCATGGGCCATTTGTATATCTCCCTAAATGGGCTGACTCCCCCCACAGGGCCATGGTCACAACGTGGCGCAAGCACCCGTGCGAGTGCTGTTTGCCTGGACAGGTGGATGTGCCCACTCTTGGGCCATGGCACTCTCACAGGGTCCCTCATAGTACAATGAAGTGTCTCTGATGGTGGTGGTGCACAACAAACGTCAGACACACCGTCGTAATATGAGGGGCCCTGGGCCAGTACCGCCGCCCACGAGAGAGTGTTCCCCCCCAGCTCGAACTGTGCTCTACCACTTGCAAAACTTTCCTCTCCCTGCCCCACCACTTTGTAGTGTGTGCTGTTAAATCCTTAAATGGCAGTGCAATAACAAATTTGTTGCAATGATAGATGATAGTAAAAATATACAGGGGCCCTGGCCTCCATTTAGACCCCTTAATACTTTGCGCCAACTACCCCTGTCTGCAACTCTGCAGAGGAGCCCACCCCTGTACCTTGCTATGCCATCAGTTTATTTATGACCAATTCCTTGGCTTACATTTAGCCCACTTTAGTATTTTGGCCTACTAACTGTGTCAGCCACTTCTAACAGTTGACCTCCGCTGAACAAAGCAATGCCACCTCTGTACTCCTGTTACCAATTGTGAACTGCATGTAGCCAACTTACTTATTTGTGCCTAGTAACTGTGTCAGCCTCTCATAACAGTTGTCCTCCCACGCTGAAACAAGCTAGGCCACCAGGTTAGTCCTGGTAGCAGTTTAGAACTGCATGAAGCCACCGTTTTTTATTTTAGGCCTCTGTCTGTCTGTCTGTCTGTCTGTCGGCGCCACACATTACAACAGTCTCCCCCTGAAACAAGCTAGGCTGCCAGGTTAGTCCTGCTAGCGGTTTAGAACTGCATGAAGCCACCATTTTTAATTTTATGCCTCTGTCTGTCTGTCTATCTGTCGGCGCCACACATTACAACAGCCCCCCCTGAAACAAGCTAGGCCGCCAGGTTAGTCCTGCTAGCAGTTTTTGAACTGCATTTAGACACCTTTTTGTTAGGATAGGCCTCTGTCTGTCTGTCTATCTGTCAGCGCCACACATTACAACTGTCCCCCCCTGAAACAAGCTAGGCCGCCAGGTTAGTCCTGCTAGCAGTTTTGAACTGCATTTAGCCACCTTTTTTATGTTAGGCCTTTGTCTGTCTGTCTGTCTTCGCCACACATTACAACTGTCCCCCCCCTGAAACAAGGTAGGCCGCCTGTGTACTCCTCTTACCAATCTAGAACAGCATTTAGCCAACTTATTTATTTTGTCCTAGTAACTGTGTCAGACTCTCACAACAGTTGTCCTCCACCGCTGAACCCAGCAAGGCTGCCTGTGTACTCCTCTTACCAATTGTGAACTGTATATAGCCTTCTTTTTAATTTTACGCCTACACAGTGTGTCAGAGCCACTAATTACACTTGTTCTCCTCCGCTGAACCACGCTATGCCGACTGTGTACTCCTATTCCAAATTTTGAACTGCAATTAGCCACCTTTTTTAACTGTAGGCCTACTCTGTCTGTCTGAGCCACTTATTACAGTTGTCCGCCGCTGAACAAAGCTATGTCGCCTGTGTACTCCACTAACCAATTTTGAACTGCATTTTGCCTACTTTCTTATTTATGCCTACTAACTGTGTCTGCCTCCCATTACAGTTCTCCTCCACTCTACAAAGCTGAGCCTCAGTTTTCATCCGATGTCAGATATTTAACTGCATTTGGCCTACTTGTTTGGTTGGGCCCTAGTAACGGTGTCTGCTGCTCCTTGGTGTTCTCCTCCACTGAACAAAGCTGAGCTTCAATCTTCAGGCTTTCGGCCTATGGGAAATTTTAAACTGCATTTGGCCTACTACTTTGGTTGGGCCCTAGTAACGGTGTCAGCCACTCCTTGGTGTTCTCCTGTGCTTTTCACCTGAGCTTCAATCTTCAGGCTTTCGGCCTGTATTTAGAATTTTAAACTGCATTTGGGCTACTAGTTTGGTTGGGCCCTACTAACGGTGTCTGCCGCTCCTTGGTGTTCTCCTCCACCGATTAAAGCTGAGCTTCAATCTTCAGGCTTTCGGTCTGTATTTAGAATTTTAAACTGCATTTGGGCTACTAGTTTGGTTGGGCCCTACTAATGGTGTCTGCCGCTCCTTGGTGTTCTCCTCCACCGATTAAAGCTGAGCTTCAATCTTCAGGCTTTCGGCTTGTATTTAGAATTTTAAACTGCATTTGGGCTACTACTTTGGTTGGGCCCTACTAACAGTGTCTGCCGCTCCTTGGTGTTCTCCTCCACCGATTAAAGCTGAGCTTTAATCTTCAGGCTTTCGGCCTGTATTTAGAATTTTAAACTGCATTTGGTCTACTACTTTGGTTGGGCCCTACTAACGGTGTCTGCCGCTTCTTGGTGTTCTCCTCCACCGATTAAAGCTGAGCTTCAATCTTCAGGCTTTCGGCCTGTATTTAGAATTTTAAACTGCATTTGGGCTACTACTTTGGTTGGGCCCTACTAACGGTGTCTGCCGCTCCTTGGTGTTCTCCTATGCTTTTCTCCTGAGCTTCAATCTTCAGGCTTTCGGCCTGTATTTAGAATTTTAAACTGCATTTGGGCTACTACTTTGGTTGGGCCCTACTAACGGTGTCTGCCGCTCCTTGGTGTTCTCCTGTGCTTTTCTCCTGAGCTTCAATCTTCAGGCTTTCGGCCTGTATTTAGAATTTTAAACTGCATTTTGGCTACTAGTTTGGTTGGGCCCTACTAATAGTGTCTGCCGCACCTGGGTGTTCTCCTCCACCGATTAAAGCTGAGCTTCAATCTTCAGGCTTTCGGCCTGTATTTAGAATTTTAAACTGCATTTGGGCTACTAGTTTGGTTGGGCCCTACTAACAGTGTCTACCGCTCCTTGGTGTTCTCCTCCACCGATTAAAGCTGAGCTTCAATTTTCAGGCTTTCGGCCTGTATTTAGAATTTTAAACTGCATTTGGGCTACTAGTTTGGTTGGGCCCTACTAACGGTGTCTGCCGCTCCTTGGTGTTCTCCTGTGCTTTTCTCCTGAGCTTCAATCTTCAGGCTGTCAGCCTGTACTTAGAATTTTAAAATGCATTTAGGCTACTAGTTTGGGTGGGCCTACTAACTGTCTGCCACTCATTACAGTTGTTCTCCACTGAACAAAGCAATGCCGCCTGGTTAGTCCTGTTACCAATTTTGAACTGCATTTAGCCCACTTTATTATTTGGGCCTATGTCTTTGTTTCCTCCTCATACTGCCCATTGCCCATCCACTGCTACATGAGTCTGCTCGTACATTGACCCAGACCACTACATTCCCCTTGCACTCTACACAGCCAGAATCTGACCCTGCTGAAATTCAGGTTCCCCTTCCCGCATACTATGCCACCTTACACGGGGACAAAGAGGAAGGCGCAGATGAAAGTGTAGGTTCCTTCATCAGGTGGGGAGGGCATACTCGTTGGTGACGTCACTGTCACAGGGCCCCTCATAGTACGCAAAAGTGTCTCTGCCGGTGGGAGGCGCCCCTGCCGTCAAACACAACGCCGTACTTTGAGGGGCCTTGTGCCAGTGCCAATGCGAACGAGTGGGCCCCCCTGCTTGCTCAGGATCACAGCACTTGCAAAGTTGAAATACTGACCTCTCCCAGCTTTACCACCGTGACGTAGTCCGCGTTTCCTGGGCCCATGAAAAACTTGAGCCAGCCCTACCCCCCCCCACAACTTTAGCCAAATGACCCCCAATTTTCAATGCCTAACTATTATTGTAAGGTAAATTAAGATTCACAAGCTTAAGTGACATGAATTGATGTTTTTGACATTAAAATGGGCACTGTAGGTGTTTTTCTGTCCTCCACTCACTGCCGACTTTGCTCCCACATTGACTTACACTGGGTTTCGTGTTTCGGTCGATCCCCGACTTTGCACGATAACCGGCCGATTTCACTCGACTCGACTTTTGACAAAGTCGGGTTTCGCGAAACCCGACTCGATCCTAAAAAAGTAAAAGTCACTCAACCCTAATCATATTATATGTGAATTAAAAGGTCAAATTTGTTGGCACCAAAAACTGTAAGTTAGTAAGGGTGTATTTACGGTGGCTTGTCATTGGGAATAATGATCATTTTCCAATTACTTGCTTGTCTAAACCGGTCACTGAACACAGACGAACAAGCAAAACACTTGTTCTTCGGATGAAATTATTTCAAAGGGGTTGACTAGCCTTGGGGCTACAAATCTGAAGTGCGTGCTGTGAGGATTCTCTGATGTCGGCGTTGGGAGCGGTCAGGCACGTGACCTCAAGTATGCCATCTGCATACGTGCGGTACGTGCTGACTAGACGTGTCCGACCTCACTCAATACAAGTGATTTGAGTGAGGCCAACATGTCTAGTCGGAAGGTGGCCTGAAGTATGCAAATTTCATACTTGTGGTCACATAACGGTCCACTCCCACAGCTGGAAAGGGAAAAACCTTACATTGCAAACTCAGGCAAAGAGAGAATTCACATGTCTGCAGTCAAATAGAGTGACTGCAGACTTGTACCCCAATGTTGGACAACCTCTTTAAAGCTTAGCATAAAAGCATCATTCTCGGCAGCACATTGTCTTGCGTAAACAGAACACATGCTGCTGAGAACAATAATATTTTATTAATGATCATTCTGTACAGATGGTAATGCAGTCCGTCTTGCTAAGTGTATTAAGCAACCGCCCATCAGTTCTCATTGAATGGCCTCGGTCAGGCATTATAAGTGCACCCTACGTGAAAGTAGTGGTAAATTCTGGACATTACAAAACTGATAGGATCAGATCAGTCAAAGTTCGAATTTTGCTCTTTGTGCATTTATTCCTGGGAAACTGGATCTCAGCAGGGTTCTGCACATGCGAGCTTCAAGGTCACAGCGCAGGTCATAACGTTTTGACTTTTTGCAAATTTGCACAGAATCCAACAAAAGATGGAAGTACAAATGTACTAAATTCCACCACCGTTATATAGCTAAGAATCTACGATGGTGGCATGGTGCTGCACACCTTTGAAAGCTGTATAGCTGTTAAATTCTTATATTTGTATTAAAATGGCAGAGCTACATAGTGTAAATGCGTCAAACAAACAGTTGCCCATTTAGAGATTGCTATTAGTGATGAGCGAGTATACTTGTTGCTTGGGTTTTCCAGAGCACACTCGGGTCTCAGGGGTCCTCCGAGTATTTATGATTGCTCAGAGATTTAGTTTTCATCCCGGCAGCTGAATGATTTACAGCTACTAGCCTGTTTGATTACATGTGGGGATTCCCTAGCAACCAGGCAACCCCCGCATGTACTTAGGCTGGTGGCTGCTAGCTGTAAATCATTCAGCTGCTGTGATGAAAACTAAATCTCCGAGCAGTTGCAAATACTCAGAGGTCACCCGATTGTGCTTGGGAAAACCCGAGCAACGAGTACACTCGCTCATCACTAATTGCTACATCTGTAACTTTAAATCGATTTATACGCCTATTTCTGAACTCATTGAGAACTCAATACTGTAATTCTGCTGCACTCAGCTCTTCCCAGTGGTAGCTGGAACTACAGTAGCATTCAAAATAATAGCAATGTGCTTAAAGCATAAGTTAATCACAAAATCCTTTTACTAGTTTTTTTTCCAGAACTGGGAACATTGTGCACTGTTTTTTTTTTAATTCAAATTACGAAGAGAAATGCATATAATTTGTAACTACTTTAGAGAAAATAAAAAATAAAATTGGGCTCTTCTAAAAAAAATAGCAGTGTCTGCATTTGTCTTTGCAAACTCACAATATATACTTTTTTGTATATTTAGCATTCACCTATGAATCACTAATCTAATATTTAGTTGTTACCCTCGGTTTTTTGGTTCACATCTATGTTGCATAGAGTCACCCAACATCTGGCCCCTGTCACCTGTTATTCCAGCCCAGGATGCTTGGACTACATCTCACAATTTATTGGCATTTGTTGGCTTGGCCTCAGAAACTGCATTTTTAGTGTCACACCACAAGTGTCCTATTTGATTAAGGTCTGGGGATAGGGCTGTCCACTCCATGACCTCAATTTTGTTGGACTGAAACCAAGATTTTGCCCTTTTACTGGTGGGTTTACGGTCGTTGTGTTGTTGAAACATCTATCTCAAGGGCATATCCTCTTCAGCGTAAGGCAACATGATCTCTTCAAATATTTTAATAAATGCAAACAGGACCATGATTTCAGGTATGCGGTAACTAGGTCTGGTACCATAGTAAGAGAAACATCCATATCATGATACTTTCACCGCCATGCTTTACTGTCTTCAGAGTGTACTGTGGCTAAATGCAGAGTTTGGGGGTCATCTGACGAACTGTCTGCGTCCCTTGGACCCAAAAAGAACAATTTTATTTTCATCAGTCCACAAAATTTTTCTCCATTTCTCTTTAGGCCAGTTGATGTGTTCTTTGGCAAATTGTATCCGCTTCAGTACATGTCTTTTTTTTAACAGTGGGACTTTGTGGGACTTCTTGGTAAGAAATTAGGCTCACTCAGGTGCCTTCTAACTATCACAGTCCTCACAGGTAACGTGAGACTGTCTTTGATCATCCTGGAGCTGATTTTTGGTTGGGCCTTTTCCAGTCTTCCGTTTTCTTCCACCTCTTTCTGGTTTGGCTTTCTATTTTAAAGCATTGAAGATCATTTTAGCTGAACAGCCGATCATTATCTGCACTTCTTTATAAGTTTTACCCTCGCCAATCAACTTTTTAATTAACGTACGCTGTTCTTCTGAACAATGCCTCAAACGACCCATTTTCCTCACGTTTTCAAGGAGAAATGCATGTACAACATGTCCTGGCTTCACCCTTAAAAAAGGGTCACCTGACTCAGAATGATTGAACTCACTAATTGATCTCCACACTGCTATTATTTTGAACACACTCACTTTCAATTAATTACTCTAATACACAGACTCAAAAACATGTAGATCATGAATGCGGTGTCTGATGGTTTTCTTCTGCACCAACCGGTAAATTGTTTGACACATGGTAACATAATTTATATCAAAAACAGTGATTAATCTGGTTAGTCATATTGGATTGCTATTATTTTGAAGATGGCATAACCACTTGGTCATGGCAGTCAAAAATATATGTACGGAGAACCAGAGAGCAGACAGGTAGAAGCGAGCACAGTCGGAGAGAGGAGCTGTGAGATATGTTTATTTTGTTAATGTTTAATAAAACTCTTACTTCTACTTTTTCCTGTAACCCTGCTACTCCATGCGGTTCTCTGCGCCTCTGTTGCCCCTCATCTCCAGTATGATGCTCTCTCTAAGCCATGACTTTTATGTGCAGTGATCCCACGGGGTCATCTCACAGCTGAAAGTCCTGGTCAAGAGTAAACGCCAAGCCAAGACTTAGGGCCGCAGACCTCAAGTGACCACAAGGAGGTGCAGAGAGTTGGACAGCAGGCAGGTAGCAGGGAGCAGTGGAGGCAGCTGGAGAGGGGAGCTGTGATGTATGTTTTTTTTTTTTCATTTTAACATTTAAACAAACTCATACTTACTACTCCTCCCTCAAACTACCCTCTCTACTCCCTGTTAGCTTTCTGTTTTTTTTTCACCTGTGTCGCACCTCATCTCTGGTTTGGTTTTCCCTCTAAACAATTATTTCCATGCTTAGTGACCTCCCAGGGTCCTGGCTTAAAGTAAGGCCTAGAGCGAACAAAGGGCCGTACATATGGTGCGACGGAGACACAGAGAACCGGACAAGGAGCAGCGAGGAGTGAGGATAGCCGGGTAAGTGAGCAGTAAAGTGAGCATGTTTTTTTTTTTTTTACTTTTTGACCTTTTGTTGAACCTCTACTATTCAACAAGGTGGAGACCACAATTTATTGCCACTCAAATAAATTTGCACATCTCTAATGCATTTAATTAAATAGGTGGACAACCCCTTTAGTCAGTCAAAACTAGGTAAAGAGGAAGATATTGTAGACGGCTTGCTGAATAAGAATATTTCCAACTTCCTATAAAAAAAGCCGTTAAATAGAAATATAACATTTTTAAATTCATTATAAAAGCCAAGAAACTGAATGAGAATTTTGGAGAATGTGAAAGAGACATACCGTATATCATTGCAGAGCGTTCTTGGCTCGGCTTCTTGTTATATAGTTATTACACTTGTTCACTCTTGATTGGCAGCGCAGAATTAATTGGATTTCAGATTGGAATCTGATTGGCCTGGTCTCATTAAATCATCTCTGCTAAGTCTGTGGTCTGAGCGATTTATTTATGATAAGTAAGTGGTAGTATATGTTCAGAAACAATCATGGCCCTCTTTGATTTATAGCTCAATGCAAATCAGATGGTTAAAGCTTCGTTAAAGATACAGCCCCGTATTAAATTCCCAGGCTCAAACGGTTGTCAGACGTGAATGCAAATTGAGAGTCTTGTTTCCAGTATGGCAGTTCCTATATGCGCAGAATGATAAAGGAATGTTAACGAACTCATCAAGTTTCCTCTATGGTTCCACGAGAAAGGTGCTAATTAAATTTAATTAGCTAACGACTGTACATGTATTTTTCTGGAACTTACCTACAGATTAAACAATGTATAAGTACAAAAATGAAAACCTGATATGGCTCTCGACAGTAGATGAAATTTATCCCTCCAAATTCATGGTCCATATGTGCTACCAATATCCCAGGTTAATTGCAACCATCAGACTTGTTGTTTGCTTTGAAATATCCTCGGAAAAATAATTCTAAAGTTGGATGCTTGAAAAAGTACAAGGCAGATGGTAAACATGCAATTTTTCAAAAAGTGTTTAAATTCTTATCTTTCTTTATCAAATTAATTAGCACCCCACACCCCCTTAAAGGCCATGGACACACTTGCGAGTGTGATGTGAGAAACTCGCCTGAGTCTCTCGCATCAATACCCAGCACTCGAGACCAGAGCGTGTGGCTGCATGTATTTCTATGCAGCTGCATGCTCTGGTCCGAGTGCCGGCGGCAGTGCCGGGTATTGATGTGCATCACACTCGCAAGTGTGGCCCCGGCTAAAATGACAGAAACAGTGGAGAAAGGTTGAACTTGATGGACTTTGGTCTTTTTTCAACCTATATAACTATGTAACATTAAAATATCGACAAGGGCTTATGAGTCCCTGTACAGATTTATCTCTTTTGTGGTTGCATACAAGGAAATGAATACTACTATAACCCAAATCATTAAAAAAATGACTAGTGCCTTATAATAAACATAAAACGTGTGAGCTTGTTTGAAATTTCTCGGACTATCACACGGCACATTATGTTTTATAGAAATGCAATAGGCAGCCATTTGCATTCAATGTCCAATTTCAATTAACACTGTAGGTCATCATGTAGCCACAGCATTAAAAGGGGACACCCATCTTTGGGAATGTGCACACTGCATCGTTTTCAACCTAGAATCCGCTTAGAAATGCACTGTAAAGCACCTTATAAGTTGAGCATTATGCACAGCAATGTCAAAACAACATTGCTGTGCACATGCACCATCTTATTTCTCATCTTTTCCCAGCTTCGGGATTCGGAAACCCTAAAGCAGTTGAAAGAAGTCACATGTGTATTCTTGGAGCGATATTGTGTATTCTTCTGCTTGAAAGCCACATGCTCTATACATAAACGGGTTGTCCACTACTCAGACATCACTTTCTGAATCGTTATGCTTCCCCTCAGTAAAATAATAACACTTATGCTCACCTCCGATGCTGATGCCGTTCCAGCAGTATCGGCAATGACGCTCCATAGATTAGTATGACATTGTCCTTGTGACCAATCAGCGCTTGTTCCATTATTCCTCTCTTCTTCAGACAAATGACACACATCCGGTGGAAGTCAGCAAACGACAGCAGCTGTCACTTCAACCGGATGTCAGTTATGGCTGTAGAAGAGGAGAGTGAAGACAGTGCTGATTTTCATCAGGGATCGCGTAACATAACAACGTCATGTGAGCCCTGGGAGAGCCAGTGCCGACAGCACAATAATGGTGCCAGCACCGGAAGTAAATATAAGTGTTATTGTTTTACTGGGAGGAAGCATAGGCATTCATATGGGGTTGTCTAAGTGGTGGACAGCTTTTAACAGCATAAAGTCGATGCCACCAACAAAGCTGTCTCATGGAAATGATGGCAGCTTCGCTTGGCAAAACTTAACGGTTGCACCGATGCCTAGAAGACATAGCCTTAACAAGTCATCTTCTATCAACAGGTTCAACTCCCCAAAAATCTCACCAATCCTGTGAATATTTCTGTAAATTGCTCCATGTGAATGGATCTATGGCTGCACATGCACGACAGCTACATTGATTGTTAATGGGACTGAGTATGATAGCCAAGTAGACCATCACGGCTACCGTGATGACTGCAATTGCTTTCTGTACCGCCCCTACCCTACAACTGAAGGTAAGCTGGTCTGAGGAGGATATAAGTTCATTTTGTCTTTGTAAAACAGTCAAGGAGAAATGAAATGCTATTTACCTACAAATTAACCCTATATCTGCAGGTAAATATTGTTTTTTGCACATGATAGGCTTCCTTTAAGAGCCTCTGAGCTGGCACACAAACTCTAGTAAATGTAAAACATGGGACTCCAAACTAGAAGCCAACTGCATATTGTTTCCATAGATAATCTACTTTTTCTTATTAAATCCGAGTTATTAAAGCTCACATTCATCTAGATAGAGAATTTCTTTTTTTAGCTTTTTATCTCCTACACTGTTGATTGACACAGAAGAATTAATTGGGCTTCAAGTTGAATCCTGTATATTTCAATAATTGGTCTTTTTGCTGCTAACATTTTCTGTTTCAGTAATTTTCTGATATAAAAAAGCTGATTTTAGTTTTAGCACAATTACCTTTTTTTTAGTTGGTTACAAACATTTTGCATATTATTTACCTCTAATATACTACAGCAATCATTTAAGCTGTTCTTATACAGCTTTTGTCAGAGGAATATTCTTTTTTTTTAAATATTTATTTATATAGAAAAGGTGGAATAAAAGCAGGCAAATAATGAATTTAGGCTAGGTGCTCATTTATCCTGCACTGGGTTGAAGTTTCCATTTAAATCCCTGAAAAATAGGATTCAGATGAAACCCCTGATGAAGCCCTGATGACCTCCTTATAATAGTAATTAACCCTTATATGTATAGTGTAAGGAAGGTCGGGGATCCTCAATTTCCTTTCCTCTCCTGAACACTGTTCACCTGTGCCACATGCTGCGACCTGATGTTTATTCAATGTTGTGCTACTGTGTGTATTGTAAAGTACATGTATTGTTATGTGTCTTGCATAAGCTTAGGGATAGAAAGGAGTGTTAGCAAGGTATGGCAACATAGGGGTTAAGTAGATGGGAGGAGTTAGGGTGTGACAGTTCAGAGCCACCAGGGGTATAGGGGAAGCATTTCCTGGGTAGTGTCAGAAGCCCGGGTGGACTTGCCCAGGGCAGGATGTGTGCATCAGTGAACACAAAGAGTTCCTCGATCATGGGGGATAGAGCTGCTCCCGACTGGAGAGCAGAGGGAACAGACATTGGCTCAACGGGATCGTCCCCAGGCAGAATACAGGACCCGAGACCAGGATGGGAGCTGATGAACAGATGTGACCTGAATGGTCCGTAGAGGGGGCAGGGAAAGCATAGAAGATGTTAACCTGCATGAGCTGTACCCCTGAATGAGATAGAAATCTTACCATTTAGTAAAGTTTAACTGTTGGAACAAAGACTGTGACTCTGTGGTCCTTCCTGGGACTAGAATTCCAGCAGACACAGTGAGTATTCATCTCTTCATGGGCATGGTGCGGGGGTGCTCACTGATTGTTGTTTAATGAACTCGCCCATGACTACCACCCCGTGTCACCTTGTTACAATAGAACGTCTTGTAAATTCTGTCATCTTCATTGCTTCTTTATAGCAATAGAAAATGTTACTCTTTAGTATAATGAAAATAGAAAATTCATCACCATTCTCACCAAGGTGGAGTAAGTCCATTTAATAAGGTGGTATGGCTAAGTTAAAGAGGTTGCCCACTACCGGGACAAACCATTGGAACATAAACAGCATATGCTCAGCTCCTGCACAGGCACTGTTCCAGCGATGTCAGTTCTTGGGCTGTCGGAGATTGTGTGACATTTTTATGCCACATGAGACCTGTTGCCAATCAGAGGCCGCTATTGGACGGCTGCACTCTCAAAACTTCCATGTAACCAAGGTTTATGTATTTGCATAACCAAGTAGGCTGAAGGAGTAAGAGCCACTGATTGGCTGCAGTGTTCACGTTGCATAACAATGTCATGGGAGCCCTGGGGGCTCTGGACTGCTCACTCACATCCGGAAGGCCTAAGAGCACACTGAGCTTTGAAAAATCTGTGACGTCACAACTTGCCGTGTGCAGTTACCTCTAGTGGAACCCAAGATTATAGAGGTCATTCAATTGACAGAAAATAACTTCACTATGATTCGAATTTCCTGAAAAAATTCTTGAAATTCGGCAAATTTTCATTTTGGCAACTCCGCTACTCAGTGGTAATGTCAAGGTGGATGATGTAAGAATGCTGAGTCCAGTGTCTTGGAGGAGAATTGGAGTGCACACAGTCATAGAGGCGAGGTGGCAGGGGAAGGGGTTAGTGAGCCCTTGGGACATCTAGTGAAGCAAATTCACTGCACACTCTTGTTTGGAATGCCATTCCTTTTTATTTCAGAAATTCAAGTGCAGGTAAACATAAGCTCATGTTAGACATACAAAACAAGTTGTGAATGTGACCAAATGTTTTGCCACTGTCCTGGCCCTGGGACTTGTTCACAAAGTCGCTCTTGGTGTGCTGACCTTGTTCCTGGAGTATTCTCTGAAGTGGTAAAGTAGAGCGGTATCTAATTGGTTATGGTGTCTTGCTGTGCACCCCCGTGCCTCTGCCTACAGCACACACACCAGAGGCGCAGGGGCGCACAGCAAGACACCATAACCAAGGAGATACCTCTCTACTTTCCCCTCCAGGGACTAACAGCACCTTTGGACAAGTTCAGCACACCAAAAGCAACTTTGTGAACAAGACCCGAATCCAATGATTTGACATCAGTGGTAACCTCTACAAACCTGCCAAGAAAAAAGGAGGAACAATGGGGAAGTGGCAGTGTAGGTGTAGGAGCTTCAGTAATTAAAGTGAATCCGTCAGCAGTACTTTGGCATGCCATGATTTTTTTCTCAAACAGACACTGTCCGAGGAAAGAATCTGACATCTGCACTGCCTCAAAATGGCATATATAGCTCATCTGATTATTACTGTCATCTGCACGAGCTATCCAAAATGTAAGAAGCCCAACTGAACCCAAGCAAACCCTATGAAAGAAAGAATTTGGTCCGTCAGGATTTCTAGGATGTAATACAAATAAATATAGGGCATAGTTTTATAAAGAGGCACCACTTATGACACTAAAATGAACAGAGTCTAAGTGGCTAAAAACAAAATTGAGAAAAAATAATAAAAATAATTAAAGTTGATTTCTTCCACTTTCATTTGAATGTTGTCCTACAAAAGTGTAACCTCATCTGGAGGTACCTGACTGATTACTTTATACAATACAGTTTATTGTGGGGAAGACCCATATTGTTTAAATGTTCTATGGTTAAATCACATAAAATTAAGTTTGTACATAGCGAATATTTAAGTGGAGAGATTATTCCATCACATCTTTTATTCTTTACATTTTACACTTTCAAAGGGTTTATTTTGAAGCTGTGTGAAGCCAATTAAAGCTAAGTACATAATTTATGGTGTTTATACAAAAAAAAGATTCTATTTTGCTTTTTATTGTATTTATTTTTTTCAGTAAGTCAAGCATGATTCCGGATTATGAGCATTATATCTCCAGGTATCTATATTTATTACAATGTGTTTATGTACAAAAATCATTTGTACTTATCACAAGTACATTTTGTTTTCCAATGGATTCTATAATGAGATTTATTTTGTGGCGTGGGGGGAAAAAAAGTGAGAAGAGAATCGTTTTGGAGAGGACTACCTCTCTCTAACTTTAGATATTATAATTATGCTTTACAAATATAGTAACAATATGGTGGGGTTATGATCTCTTTAAATTTTCTTAACAAGAAAACTCTTTCTCTCAAAAGTCCTTTACAATCCTTAAAAATACAATATTCTCAATATAAAATGATATTTCCAGCGCCTTTGAAATTTGAAACCATATTCAACGCAGAATGCCTCGGACACTGAGGATCAGAGGCTTATGCATTTGTATGGAGGAACCAGACAATCATTAAAGATGACCATATATTTTGAAATTCGAATTCGCCAGGTTCGATGATTGTTTGCTAAAAAATTGAGTAACAGTTAATCAATTTGCCACAGATCGCAAAATTAGAAAGTCTCCAATTACCTTGAAAAAATGTGTGCAACATTCTGAGATCTCTTAGGACTGTGTCCATCCCATTTCATGTTCTTTAAAGGGAACCTGTCACCTGAATTTGGCGGGCCCTTTTTTCGGTCCGATGGGTAGTGATTGTGGTCTTTTATTCACCCCTTCCTTTCCCGCTGGGTGCAATATTTTCTGGAATTTCCGTCAGTTTCCTCCGTAGTTCACGCGTGCGCAAAGCAATCTTGCCTTGCGCATGCGCAGTATGCTTTGCCCAACTGTGGGCAAAGCCGAAAAGCATTAGTGCGCATGCGCCGGTGCACTGTCCCGGAAGTATTTCGCTGTGTTCCGGGACATAGTGTGCAGTTGCATAGTGTGCAGTTGGGCAAAGCATACTGCGCGTGTGCAAGTCAAGATTGCTTTGTGCACGCGTGAACTACGGAGGAAACCGACGGAAATTCCAGAAAATATTGCACCCAGCGGGAAAGGAAGGGGTGAATAAAAGCTGAGGAAACACCGCCCATCGGACCGGACAGAGGGCCTGTCAAATTCAGGTGACAGAGTCCCTTTAAAGAGACTCTATCTGCAGATTTTTGTTATCTCACCTGAAAGCAGCATATCATAGGTAAAGAGAAGCTGAATCCAACAATGTATCACTTAGATTACTGGGTGCAGCAGTACTTACACAATCAGAGCTTTTAAATGTAGAATGATGTAGAGCTGAGGAAGCAAACCCCGCCCACAGCCATAGACAGTGAGCTGCTTATCACAGGAAGGGGCGTTGCTAGACTAGTATGGCAATGTTAATCTCTTACTGATAAATCCTTCACAGTTAGTAAACAGCAGTATGCACTTTAACAAGTGACTAGTGTTGAGCATTCCGATACCGCAAGTATCGGGTATCGGCCGATACTTGCGGGTATCGGAATTCCGATACCAAGATCCGATACTTTTGTGGTATCAGGTATCGGTATCGAAACAACATTAATGTGTAAAATAAAGAATTAAAATAAAAAATATTGCTATTCTCACCTCTCCGACGCAGCCTGGACCTCACCGAGGGAGCCGGCAGCGTTCTGTGCTTAAAATGCGCGCTTTTACTTCCTTCCGTGACGTCACGGCTTGTGATTGGTCGCGTGCCGCCCATGTGGCCGCGACACGACCAATCACAGCAAGCCGTGACGTAATTTTCAGGTCCTGGATGCCTAATTCTAGGCATTCAGGATTTTAAAATTGCGTTCCGGCTTGTGATTGGTCGCGTCACGGTCACATGGGCGACGCGACCAATCACAAGCCGTGACGTCACGGGAGGCAGGAAATGCGCGCATTTTAAAATTACATCACGGCTTGTGATTGGTTGCGTGCCGCCCATGTGACCGTGACGCGACCAATCACAGCAAGCCGTGACGTAATTTCAGGTCCTGAATGCCTATTTCTGCATTCAGGACCTGAAATTACGTCACGGCTTGCTGTGATTGGTCGCGTCACGGTCACATGGGCGGCACGCAACCAATCACAAGCGGTGACGTCACGGAAGGAAGTAAAAGCGCACATTTTAAGCACAGAACGCTGCCGGTTCCCTCGGTGAGGTCCAGGCTGCGTCAGAGAGGTGAGTATAGCAATATTTTTTATTTTAATTCCTCTCCTTCAGACCCTGGGAACCATCAGGAATACCGTCCGATACTTGAGTCCCATTGACTTGTATTGGTATCGGGTATCGGTATCGGATTAGATCCGATACTTTGCCGGTATCGGCCGATACTTTCCGATACCGATACTTTCAAGTATCGGACGGTATCGCTCAACACTACAAGTGACACATCCCTGAATTCTGTGTTTCAGCCTCTATCTCCTGCTGTGTTTAGATTACATAACTAACACCTACAGACAGATTTCCTTTAACATAAACATTAGCTCATCTCGAATCCTCATGAGTATTTTAAAGGTAAAATACTTGTAATACTAAAGTACATATGCCAATTGGCACCTCTCTATGGCTACGTTTACATTTGCGTTGGGCGCCGCAGCGCACAACGCAAACGAAAACGCGGCAAAACGCACGCTAAAACGCTGCGTTTTGCGCCGCATGCGTCGTTTTTGGCCGCAAGTTGGACGCAAAAAAAATGCAACTTGATGCGTTTCTTGCGTCCAACGCTTGCGGCCATGCGGCGCTAAACGCAGCACAACGCATGTCCATGCGCCCCCATGTTAAATATAGGGGCGCATGACGCATGCGGCGCCGCTGCGGCGCCCGACGCTGCGGCGCTGACCGCAAATGTGAACGTAGCCTAAAATATCTTGCAGTGTACAGGTTTTGTCAACACACTTCATGAACAGAAACATCACAGAATGTTTTTAAACTATAAGTGCAATCATATTGATGCTGTGACGATTATGGCTATGGACCTAAGACTGAGACCAGTCGCAAAAACAGTACCAAAACAAGAAAACAACACGACTAAAGGACTCCAAAATAGTTAACTAAGTATAATAAATATTTTATTAGGGAACACAGGTACAGATGAAAACCAGGAAAAGGAGGAGATACACCTACTAGCACATGCCAGAAATGGACGCTCTGCAGGACATACAATGATGTGACAGGCAAAGAAAATAACACTATTAAATATATATATATTGCACCAATACCATACAGCCTGATTTAATATTAGCCCCATACAGGAGGAAATAAATAGGTAAGAAACATCACATATTAGAATAACATATTACCCGTATATACGGCCAAGTACTGTCCAGGAGCGTCCCCCCGGGAGGACGCTCCTGGACAGTACTTGGCCGTATATACGGGTAATATGTTATTCTAATATGTGATGTTTCTTACCTATTTATTTCCTCCTGTATGGGGCTAATATTAAATCAGGCTGTATGGTATTGGTGCAATATATATATATTTAATAGTGTTATTTTCTTTGCCTGTCACATCATTGTATGTCCTGCAGAGCGTCCATTTCTGGCATGTGCTAGTAGGTGTATCTCCTCCTTTTCCTGGTTTTCATCTGTACCTGTGTTCCCTAATAAAATATTTATTATACTTAGTTAACTATTTTGGAGTCCTTTAGTCGTGTTGTTTTCTTGTTAGTGTACAGGTTTTGTGCTGCCTTTTACTAATGCTGGGATGAATTGCTCCTTTGGACATCAGGATGCTCCACTTCATATTTGTATCTTTAATGATTTTTTTTTTTTTTTTAAATAAATATAGGGAAGGGAACCAAAGTAGGGGAGATAGGGATAAGCAACAATATTTGTTAAAGATACAAATAAGGAAAAGGGGTCATTTAATATTTTTGATACATTATGTACTGTAAAGAACCATGAAGAATTTTTTTCATAGGAACTGTTGTACTTATGTTGAAAATCCAAGCAAGGATTATACTGTACAAATCTTCTGATATTCAAAGAAAGGGCACCAGTCTCATCAGGTCTCAAAGATCAATTAAATAATGCAATCAATTAATATTATAAAACCTGGTGACAAATCCTCTCTAAGGCTTGTTTTTGAAAGATGGGGGATTACTCATGTGTGTATTTTTTTGGGAGGGGGGGACTGGAAAGTTATTGTTTTATGTTATTGTATTGTATTTATTCTTTGTTATTTTAATCCCTTCATAGCCGGAGGTATTTTTGTTTTTGCATTTTTGTTTTTTGCTCCCCTTCTTCCCAGAGCCATAACTTTTTTATTTTTCTGTTACAATAGCCAACTGAGGGCTTGTTTTTTGCAGGGAAGGTTGTACTTTTGAAAGACACCATTGGTTTTAACATATCGTATACTGGAAAACGGGAAAAAAATCCAAGTACAGTGAAATTGCAAAAAAGTGTAATTCCACAGTTGTTTTTTTTTAATATGTTCACTAAATGCTAAAACTGACCTGCCATTATGATTCTCCAGGTCATTACGAGTTCATAGACACCAAACATGACTAGGTTCTTTTTTTTTATTTTAGTGGTGAAAAAAAAATCCAAACTTTGGTTAATTAAAAAAAGGGACATTTTCCAAGACTTGTAGCGTCTCCACTTTTCGTGATCTTGGGCTGGATGAGGGCTTATTTGGATGAGGGCTTATTTTTTTGTGCTGAGCTTTCATCTTTATTGGTACCATTTTGGTGTAGATACGATCTTTTGATCGCCTGTTATTGCATTTTATTGCAATGTAGCCGCGACCACAAAAAGTAATTCTGATGTTTTTAATTTTTTTCTTGTTACTCCATTTAGCGAACGGGTTACTTTTTTAAATTGATAGATCAGGTGATTCTGAACATCGTGATACCAAATATGTGTATATTTGATTTTTTATTGTTTTATTTTGAATGGGGCGAAAGAGTGGTGATTTGAACTTTTATATATTTTTTATTTTTTTACACTCTTCAGTAGTCTCCATGGGAGACTAAAAACTGCAGTACTTTGATCGGCTCTGCTACACACAGGCGATGATCAGACCACCTGTATGTAGCAGAAATACTCACTTGCTATGAGCGCCGACCAATCACAGCTACACCTGTGACTGCAAAGCACTCCCGGGGCCTCAATATGCTTCTTTGCGCATCCTGATTGACACATAGAGCTTACCTCTAGGGTGGGCACTAGTACCAACACCCGGTCCCCTTCTTTAAAGGTAATGACAGTGGCTCTTTTATTATACATGCAGCTCTGCATGGCCTGGGCATCCATCAGATGCTCCTTTACTATGGGCCGTACTCCCGCAATCCGGTCCTGCATGCCTGCCACATGCTCGATGACACTCTTATGTGGCGTGGGCCACGGTGCTAGCGGGGTTGTCACCGAGGTTAACGCAGTTCAGCCCGGCTGGGATCACAGACTCAGTAACGTCACTGCTAGTCACTGACCCCGTCTCATACTGTGTCTGCACCAATCCCCTACCACCCTCTTCATACTGTGTTCACACCAATCCCCTGGACGACTCCTCAGTGTGTCCACACCACTCACCATACCTCACTCCATATACTGTGTCTGCACAAACACTGTGCCAGTCTTGTTCCTCAAGGCTCCTTAAATTTCTCCCCCTCCCTCAATTACAATACATTTTTCAACTCTTCAGCTCCAGGGGAGCACTAACATGATCAACGTTCACCCCAATGAAGCAGGGCTAGAGTGGGATGTCAACAGCATGATAAGATGACCTGGCTACGCTGCTGAAGTCACCCTAACTCAAAAGTGCCAGCATTCAAGGCTTCAAATGTACTCATGTCTTTCAGAGGCAAGTACAATTGATTGCTTCTCTGAGTCAGCTGTCAGCTTGACAGCAGGCAAAGAGAGCGTCCTACTCCCAAAATTCAGCTACCAAGGTGACATGTCGGACTGCCACATTAGGCAGCCTGACGGAGCTCCCCTGCTGGTTGTGCCCCAAGCACCCTCCCCCAGATATGCCCCTGCATATCCATAGTCCCATACATCTAGGACATTTTCTTGAACTGAGCTACCCCCCTGATGCCAGCTTGTTCATTGATTGTGCAGGTCCCATAGGAACTGCAGGAAGTAAATTAATAGTAACACATGTAAAAACTATAGGGTACTTAGGTGACTTTTTTTTAAATAAAGCATAAAAGCCATCAAACCAAGACAAGGTATACCCAACCTGTATGGTCTATAACTAGTTACTCCTCTCGCTATGTGCCAATGAAATGCCCGCCAGGGCCGTGGGGTACTCGGTATTGGGTCTGGTACTTAAAGGGATGTGTCATGGCGGCAGCTACCCAGTCCATGGCCCTGGACACTCATGTAAAAGGGACGGTCTTTAAAGGGGTTTGTGAAAGAAAGTTTGTTCGTGACGCCACCTATGGTATTCGGTCAGGGGTGACCAACACTGCTTAAAGGGGTCTACTGAGGTGATGTGATGTTATGTCAGCAGGGATGGTATGGCTTCCCACAGGTGAAGCTGGGTTCCCAGGGCTCCCGATGTAGTAGAGAGGTGGTAGGTGGTGTAGAGAGAAGTGGACGACACAGGGTTGCAGTCTCTTTACCTATTTACTGTATGATTCAGGCAGCCACAGACCAGGGTACTGGATCACAGGTGCTGGTGGTGGTCCAGCTGGCTTGGAAGCGTCTCAGGAATCCCCCTAACCAGGTGGAGTTGGAAGCCTTCTTTCTAGCGCTGTGTTGTTGTAGTCCCTTGCGGCCTTAGGCCTCACACAAGGTCCTCACGCTCTCTCTCTGTCCCACTTTAGGTAGGACACTAACCTGTACGACAGGTAACTCAAGCCTTTTTACAGGATCTCTATCACGACCCGGGCTCTGTTACTGTGTCCTCAGGTGTTAATGGTGGATAGCTCAGCGTGGAGGAAGTTCAGTCACAACTTCTCTCTCCAGCTTTTCACTTCACCTTTGCTCCTTCCTCCTTTCCTTAAAAGTTGCTCTGCTCTTTTTTTCCTTCCCATCGTCTGCACGGCCCCAGCTTTCCTTCTTCACTCCTCGCTCTCCTCTCACCAACTGTCTAACTGTCTCCAACTGCAGAGCAACTGACTTCTCCTCCTGACCAGAAAGAGCAGCTCCCTTGAAGTCAGGTGTAGAGCTCCTCCTTCTGGCCTGAAGTCAGAACAGTGTTGTATGTGCTGAATACCTGTTAAAGGGATCCTTCCTCCCTTCCAAGCATGACATCACTCTACCAGTGAGGAAAGCAATGCCACTGTAATAACCAGTTACCTGGGGTGTTACACCAACCAGGCTTCAAAATAGACTCGGGCACAGCAGGACCTGTGCCTGACTGTATTTAAAACTTGCTACTTTGAAATCTACTTTTTGGTTTTACACTTTTTTGACCAAAGAGGTGTCAGCTAAGTACTATATACTTTTTACATGTGTTAATATTTATCTACTTACTGCAGTGTTTCTAAGCATTGCTTTGTCCTATAGTACACATAATTTAAATATAAATAGTAATTTATCCTGAAGGACTTGATGAAAGTAGTTACCCAAAGGAACAAGAGATACAACTTCTAGCTTTATAGGCTAAGTCATCTGTGGTACAGAGTCAATAAAATGGATTTTGATGAAGTATAGGCAATAGTGAGAATAAAATCTTCAGAAGTTATTCGGCAGGTGCTCCCCTGATGATTGCTGGTTTTTCTTTTTTTTAATATACCATACGGTTCCAGAAATATGGACCTTTTGAATTAGTGCTAATATGTATGGTCTTTACAAGGAGGAGGTGCTCTAAGAGTGATTTTGCAGCGTAGACACACCCCAGAGGATCCTGTGAGAAATACCTTATTGGTAGGAGCAAAATTGGGTCATGTTTGACCTGATGACAGGTTGTCTTTAGAGGACTATTACTCAAGAAAAAATGTACGATATATACATTTCATAATGTTTTACATTTATAGTAATACATATAACAACAGATTGAGCTACAGGGAAAGAAAAAAAAAGTTTTTTTTTCTTCTTCAGCTATAATTGTGCTGATGTAGAATGATTCGGGAATAAATTGTACATTACTCTGCAGTTGACTATATAACCCTTCTGTGACTGGCACTAATAAATGATTAGTCACCAGGTTATCCTCTATGTCTTCGCTCTGACACATCATAATATGAAATTGCTTCGGGTGCTTTGATCTTCTTTTTAGCTCATTTAAGTTAATAGTTTCAACAAATATCCGTATTCAAGGCAGAATATTTCATTTTGATTGTGCTAAAACATTTTGTTCCCACTTTAATCACATTCAGAGGAAATTCAGATACTGCAGACTCTGGGAAAAAAATCTACTGTGAGACCAAAAAAGTGGCTTCATTGTTTTAAAGAAAATCAAGTTAATAATTTACACACCCTGAGCAGTTTAGCTGGATGAGGATAGACACAGGGGAAATGAATTTGGAAATTATAGCATGGTCCAATTTTAACATTTCTAGTTCCCTCAAAAAATATTTTTCTATTCATCCTTTATAGAAAAATAAAAAAAAACTTGGGAATCCAAAGCTACTAAAAGGCCAGGATTGTTATTGTGATTTACTCTTTGAGTATTACTATTGTATTACTATTGGCTTTTCGAAGAGTAGACATTTATACTAAGTCTAAAGGTACCTTCACACTTAGCGACGCTGCAGCGATATCGACAACGATGCCGATCGCTGCAGCATCGCTGTTTGGTCGCTGGAGAGCTGTCACACAGACAGCTCTCCAGCGACCAACGATGCCGAAGTCCCCGGGTAACCAGGGTAAACATTGGGTTGCTAAGCGCAGGGCCGCGCTTAGTAACCCGATGTTTACCCTGGTTACCAGTGTAAATGTAAAAAAACAAACACTACATACTTACATGCGCGTCCCCCGGCGTCCGCTTCCCTGCACTGACTGAGTGCCGGCCCTAACAGCAGAGCGGTGACGTCACCGCTGTGCTTTACTTTCCGGCTGGCACTGACACACTCAGTGCAGGAAGCTCTGAGCAGCAGCGCGGACGCCGGGGGACGTAACAGACATCAGAGGGTGAGTATGTACTGTTTAATGAATAAAATAGTAAATACACCGGCGCTCCAAGTGTTAATGAATATAGGAGTGGGGGAAGCTGCTGGTGCCTAGACAGCTACTGCGTCAAGCCTGTCATACATGTGCAAAAGGAAGTGAAACTAGGAATTAGGTCACCGCGCTACCTATCTCCTGAATAATGAATATTAGAAGCTGCAAAGTACCCACCAAAGGGTTAAAATGAGGCACTTACCAATTGTTTGAAGTGCCAGAAGACTTTGAACTGTGGATGTTTAGTGGAGCGCTGCAGAGATGAAAATGCTTGCTCCTTCCGTGAGTCCAAAATAAGGAAGTCCAGGCGGCAGCGTGAGGTGGCAGACCCGGGGGGGAGCGTCCTCCCCGTGGGCGCCAAGCTGCTGCGTGCACACCAAGAATGTGGACAAGCGGCGTCCTGGCCAGGGGCGCCGTTACACTGCAGCAGGGAATAGGGGGGGGGGGCGTGGTCTGGGTGACGTCACCCGGAGCTACAAAATAGCCAATCTCAATTCTAATGACTTTGGGCTGGAATTTACGGCTACTACCAGCAAATCGGAAATAAATTTCCTAGACTTAAATATCTTTATTGAAAATAATCAGATATTAACTAAATGCCATCATAAACCAGTAGACTCTAATGGATTTATTGACATTAATAGCTGTCATCTACCGATTTGGTTGACTAACATCCCCAAAAGTCAATTTACCCGGGTAAGACGAAACTGCACTAAAAAACAAGATTATATAATAGAAGCAGAACAACTTACCAAAAAATTTTTGGAGAAAGGATACCCCAAAGATCTAGTGGATGTGGCCAAACAGGAGGTCTATGAAATATCGAGGGATACTCTAATACAGAGAACAACTAGAGACAATTCTATCCCAACTGATATCCGTAACCAAATCTATCAGTTACCCATTATCACACAGTACCATCATGGACACACACAGTTCACCAAAATTATCCATAAGCACTGGTCAATCCTCCAGTCGGACAAAATAATAGGGGAACTGCTACCAAAACGTCCCAAATTTGTCTTTAGAAGATCACGAACAATAGGTAACATCATAGCTCCAACCACTAACAAGGGTCTTGTCAAGAACACATCTTCAAAAGATCCAGGTTTTATACCCTGTGGCACTTGTACCTGTTGTGTGCGTACTAATTTTAAAAAAATAAAACAACTTAAATTTTTCAATTCTAACGCCACCCAGGAATTTATTATTAGAGACCAAATTTCATGTTGGTCGTCAGGAGTGATCTATTTGATTAAATGCCCTTGCGACAAAATTTATCAATATATTAAAAAAGGGGAGGGGGGGGGAGGGGAAAGAACACCAGTACTAATAAAAACATATAACTATTTAAAAGCAAAAAGCTCCAATTCATGATTAAGACCCTTAGGGGCCAGGCTATCCAGCATAAAAATCCACTTGGATTCTGTACGTGACATTAGTTTTATATAGTCCCCTCCCCTCCAATTTTTTTGGACTATTTGAATGCCGCAGAATATTAATCCCTTGGTGGACCTACCATGGTATTCCCTAAAGTGCCTAGAAAGGGGGTGACCAGTAAAACCTTTTTCTATATTGTTAAAATGTTCTTTTAACCGGTCCTTCAGTTTGCGTTTAGTGCGACCCACGTAAATTTTGTCGCAAGGGCATTTAATCAAATAGATCACTCCTGACGACCAACATGAAATTTGGTCTCTAATAATAAATTCCTGGGTGGCGTTAGAATTGAAAAATTTAAGTTGTTTTATTTTTTTAAAATTAGTACGCACACAACAGGTACAAGTGCCACAGGGTATAAAACCTGGATCTTTTGAAGATGTGTTCTTGACAAGACCCTTGTTAGTGGTTGGAGCTATGATGTTACCTATTGTTCGTGATCTTCTAAAGACAAATTTGGGACGTTTTGGTAGCAGTTCCCCTATTATTTTGTCCGACTGGAGGATTGACCAGTGCTTATGGATAATTTTGGTGAACTGTGTGTGTCCATGATGGTACTGTGTGATAATGGGTAACTGATAGATTTGGTTACGGATATCAGTTGGGATAGAATTGTCTCTAGTTGTTCTCTGTATTAGAGTATCCCTCGATATTTCATAGACCTCCTGTTTGGCCACATCCACTAGATCTTTGGGGTATCCTTTCTCCAAAAATTTTTTGGTAAGTTGTTCTGCTTCTATTATATAATCTTGTTTTTTAGTGCAGTTTCGTCTTACCCGGGTAAATTGACTTTTGGGGATGTTAGTCAACCAAATCGGTAGATGACAGCTATTAATGTCAATAAATCCATTAGAGTCTACTGGTTTATGATGGCATTTAGTTAATATCTGATTATTTTCAATAAAGATATTTAAGTCTAGGAAATTTATTTCCGATTTGCTGGTAGTAGCCGTAAATTCCAGCCCAAAGTCATTAGAATTGAGATTGGCTATTTTGTAGCTCCGGGTGACGTCACCCAGACCACGCCCCCCCCCCTATTCCCTGCTGCAGTGTAACGGCGCCCCTGGCCAGGACGCCGCTTGTCCACATTCTTGGTGTGCACGCAGCAGCTTGGCGCCCACGGGGAGGACGCTCCCCCCCGGGTCTGCCACCTCACGCTGCCGCCTGGACTTCCTTATCTTGGACTCACGGAAGGAGCAAGCATTTTCATCTCTGCAGCGCTCCACTAAACATCCACAGTTCAAAGTCTTCTGGCACTTCAAACAATTGGTAAGTGCCTCATTTTAACCCTTTGGTGGGTACTTTGCAGCTTCTAATATTCATTATTCAGGAGATAGGTAGCGCGGTGACCTAATTCCTAGTTTCACTTCCTTTTGCACATGTATGACAGGCTTGACGCAGTAGCTGTCTAGGCACCAGCAGCTTCCCCCACTCCTATATTCATTAACACTTGGAGCGCCGGTGTATTTACTATTTTATTCTTTAGGTTTTTTCTGCGCACATACACCCAGGCAGCTCCAATGGCAATTAGGGCACTTAGGCATGATAAGGACTACCGTTTATCCTTTGTTAGTAAACAAATTTCTTTTAATACGTCCCCCCCTCTCATGGATGAACAAGTAAGACAATTATTGAGAACATTAGAGAAACTTTTAATTACGGAAATGAGGGATATATGGGAGGTGGCCACACTTGAGAAATATGTACAGTGTCATGATTCTCAATGGCGAGAGAACATAGCCCAGCATATATGAGAACTAGCTCTTGGAAAATGGAAACTATACTGACCATGAACTAAACCTGCCGCACAACTAGAAGTGGCCGGGTAGCATGCCTACGTTTTTTATCCCTAGATGCCCAGCGCCAGCCGGAGAACTACCTAATCCTAGCAGAGGAAAAGACAGTCCTGGCTCACCTCTAGAGAAATTTTCCCAAAAGGCAGACAGAGGCCCCCACATATATTGGCGGTGATTTTAGACGAAATGACAAACGTAGTATGAAAATAGGTTTAGCAAAATCGAGGTCCGCTTACTAGATAGCATGAAGACAGAAAGGGCACTTTCATGGTCAGCAGAAAACCCTATCAAAACACCATCCAGAAATTACTTTAAGACTCTAGCATTAACTCATAACACCAGAGTGGCAATTTCCGCTCACAAGAGCTTTCCAGACACAGTAACGAAACAGCAGCTGTGAACAGGAACAAAATGCAAAAACACACAAGGACAAAAGTCCAACTTAGCTAGGAGTTGTCTAGTAGCAGGAACATGCACAGAAGGCTTCTGATTACATTGTTGACCGGCATGAAACTGACAGAGGAGCAAGGCTATATAGCGACTCCCACATCCTAATAGGAGCAGGTGAACAGAGGGGATGATGCACACAAGTACAATTCCACAAGTGGCCACCGGGGGAGCCCAGAATCCAATTTCACAACAGTACCCCCCCCTCAAGGAGGGGGCACCGAACCCTCACCAGAACCACCAGGGCGATCAGGATGAGCCCTATGAAAGGCACGGACAAGATCGGAGGCATGAACATCAGAGGCAGTGACCCAAGAATTATCCTCCTGACCGTATCCCTTCCATTTGACCAGATACTGGAGTTTCCGTCTGGAAACACGAGAGTCTAAGATCTTTTCCACAACGTACTCCAACTCACCCTCAACCAACACCGGAGCAGGAGGCTCAACGGAAGGCACAGCCGGTACCTCATACCTGCGCAACAATGACCGATGAAAAACATTATGAATCGAAAAGGATGCAGGGAGGTCCAAACGGAAGGACACAGGGTTAAGAATCTCCAATATCTTGTACGGGCCGATGAACCGAGGCTTAAACTTAGGAGAAGAAACCCTCATAGGGACAAAACGAGAAGACAACCACACCAAGTCCCCAACACAAAGCCGAGGACCAACACGACGACGGCGGTTGGCAAAAAGCTGAGTCTTCTCCTGGGACAACTTCAAATTGTCCACCACCTGCCCCCAAATCTGATGCAACCTCTCCACCACAGCATCCACTCCAGGACAATCCGAAGATTCCACTTGACCGGAGGAAAATCGAGGATGAAACCCCGAATTACAGAAAAACGGGGACACCAAGGTGGCAGAGCTGGCCCGATTATTGAGGGCGAACTCCGCCAAAGGCAAAAAAGCAACCCAATCATCCTGATCCGCAGACACAAAACACCTCAAATATGTCTCCAAGGTCTGATTAGTCCGCTCGGTCTGGCCATTAGTCTGAGGATGGAAAGCAGACGAAAAAGACAAATCTATGCCCATCCTAGCACAGAATGCCCGCCAAAATCTAGATACGAATTGGGTCCCTCTGTCAGAAACGATATTCTCCGGAATACCATGCAAACGAACAACATTTTGAAAAAACAGAGGAACCAACTCGGAAGAAGAAGGCAACTTAGGCAAGGGAACCAGATGGACCATCTTAGAGAAACGGTCACACACCACCCAGATGACAGACATCTTCTGAGAAACAGGCAGATCCGAAATAAAATCCATCGAGATGTGCGTCCAAGGCCTCTTCGGGATAGGCAAGGGTAACAACAATCCACTAGCCCGAGAACAACAAGGCTTGGCCCGAGCACAAACGTCACAAGACTGCACAAAGCCTCGCACATCTCGTGACAGGGAAGGCCACCAGAAGGACCTTGCCACCAAATCCCTGGTACCAAAGATTCCAGGATGACCTGCCAACGCAGAAGAATGAACCTCAGAGATGACTCTACTGGTCCAATCATCAGGAACAAACAGTCTACCAGGTGGGCAACGATCAGGTCTATCCGCCTGAAACTCCTGCAAGGCCCGCCGCAGGTCTGGAGAAACGGCAGACAATATCACTCCATCTTTAAGGATACCTGTGGGCTCAGAATTACCAGGGGAGTCAGGCTCAAAACTCCTAGAAAGGGCATCCGCCTTAACATTCTTAGAACCCGGTAGGTAAGACACCACAAAATTAAACCGAGAGAAAAACAACGACCAGCGCGCCTGTCTAGGATTCAGGCGCCTGGCAGACTCAAGGTAAATTAAATTTTTGTGGTCAGTCAATACCACCACCTGATGTCTGGCCCCCTCAAGCCAGTGACGCCACTCCTCAAAAGCCCACTTCATGGCCAAAAGCTCCCGATTCCCAATATCATAATTCCGCTCGGCGGGCGAAAATTTACGGGAAAAAAAGGCACAAGGTCTCATCACGGAGCAGTCGGAACTTCTCTGCGACAACACCGCCCCAGCTCCGATTTCAGAAGCGTCGACCTCAACCTGAAAAGGAAGAGCAACATCAGGCTGACGCAACACTGGGGCGGAAGAAAAGTGGCGCTTGAGCTCCCGAAAGGCCTCCACAGCATCAGGGGACCAATCAGCAACATCAGCACCCTTCTTAGTCAAATCAGTCAATGGTTTTACAACATCAGAAAAACCAGCAATAAATCGACGATAAAAGTTAGCAAAGCCCAAAAATTTCTGAAGACTCTTAAGAGAAGAGGGTTGCGTCCAATCACCAATAGCCTGAACCTTGACAGGATCCATCTCGATGGAAGAGGGGGAAAAAATGTATCCCAAGAAGGAAATCTTTTGAACCCCAAAAACACACTTAGAACCCTTCACACACAAGGAATTAGACCGCAAAACCTGAAAAACCCTCCTGACCTGCTGGACATGAGAGTCCCAGTCATCCGAAAAAATCAGAATATCATCCAGATACACAATCATAAATTTATCCAAATAATCGCGGAAAATGTCATGCATAAAGGACTGGAAGACTGAAGGGGCATTTGAAAGACCAAAAGGCATCACCAAATACTCAAAATGGCCCTCGGGCGTATTAAATGCGGTTTTCCACTCATCCCCCTGCTTGATTCGCACCAAATTATACGCCCCACGGAGATCAATCTTAGAGAACCACTTGGCCCCCTTTATACGAGCAAACAAATCAGTAAGCAGTGGTAACGGATATTGATATTTAACCGTGATTTTATTCAAAAGTCGATAATCAATACACGGCCTCAAAGAGCCGTCTTTCTTAGACACAAAGAAAAAACCGGCTCCTAATGGAGATGACGAAGGACGAATATGTCCCTTTTCCAAGGACTCCTTTATATATTCTCGCATAGCCGCGTGTTCAGGCACAGACAGATTAAATAAACGACCCTTAGGGTATTTACTACCCGGGATCAAGTCTATGGCACAATCGCACTCCCGGTGCGGAGGTAGTGAACCAACCTTGGGTTCTTCAAAAACGTCACGAAAGTCAGACAAGAATTCAGGAATCTCAGAGGGAATAGATGATGAAATGGAAACCAAAGGTACATCCCCATGAGTTCCTTTACATCCCCAGCTTAACACAGACATAGCTCTCCAGTCGAGGACTGGGTTATGAGATTGCAGCCATGGCAATCCCAGCACCAAAACATCATGTAGATTATACAGCACCAGAAAGCGAATAACCTCCTGGTGATCCGGATTAACACGCATAGTCACTTGTGTCCAGTATTGTGGTTTATTACTAGCCAATGGGGTGGAGTCAATCCCTTTCAGAGGTATCGGAGCCTCCAATGGCTCCAAATCATACCCACAGCATTTGGCAAAGGACCAATCCATAAGACTCAAAGCAGCGCCAGAGTCGACATAGGCGTCCGCGGTAATAGATGACAAAGAACAAATCAGGGTCACAGATAGAATAAACTTAGACTGTAAAGTGCTAATTGAAACAGACTTGTCAGGCTTCTTAGTACGCTTAAAGCATGCTGATATAACATGAGTTGAATCACCACAATAGAAGCACAACCCATTTTTTCGTCTAAAATTCTGCCGCTCGCTTCTGGACAGAATTCTATCATATTGCATATTTTCTGGCGTTTTCTCAGTAGACACCGCCAAATGGTGCACAGGTTTGCGCTCCCGCAGACGCCTATCGATCTGAATAGCCATCGTCATGGACTCATTCAGACTCGCAGGCACAGGGAACCCCACCATAACATCCTTAATGGCATCAGAGAGACCTTCTCTGAAAATCGCCGCCAGGGCGTACTCATTCCACTGAGTAAGCACAGACCATTTGCGGAATTTTTGGCAGTATATTTCAGCTTCATCTTGCCCCTGAGACAAGGACATCAAGGCCTTTTCCGCCTGAAGCTCTAAATGAGGTTCCTCATAAAGCAACCCCAAGGCCAGAAAAAATGCATCCACATTGAGCAACGCAGGATCCCCTGGTGCCAATGCAAAAGCCCAGTCCTGAGGGTCGCCCCGGAGCAAGGAAATTACAATCCTGACCTGCTGTGCAGGGTCTCCGGCAGAGCGAGACTTCAGGGACAAAAACAATTTGCAATTATTTTTAAAATTTTGAAAGTGAGATCTATTCCCCGAGAAGAATTCAGGTAAAGGAATTCTAGGCTCAGACATAGGTGCATGAACAACAAAATCTTGCAAATTTTGTACCTTTGTGGCGAGATTATTCAAACCTGTAGCTACACTCTGAAGATCCATTTGAAACAGGTGAACACAGAGCCATTCAAGGATTAGAAGGAGAGAAAGAGAGGAAGGCTGCAGCATAGGCAAACTAGCAAGTGATTCAATTAAGAGCACACTCAGAACTAGAGGAAAAAAAAAAAATTGTAGCAGACTTCTTTTTTCTCTCCTTTCTCAGCCAGTAATTTAACCCTTTTTAGGTCCGGTCAAACTGTCATGATTCTCAATGGCGAGAGAACATAGCCCAGCATATATGAGAACTAGCTCTTGGAAAATGGAAACTATACTGACCATGAACTAAACCTGCCGCACAACTAGAAGTGGCCGGGTAGCATGCCTACGTTTTTTATCCCTAGATGCCCAGCGCCAGCCGGAGAACTACCTAATCCTAGCAGAGGAAAAGACAGTCCTGGCTCACCTCTAGAGAAATTTTCCCAAAAGGCAGACAGAGGCCCCCACATATATTGGCGGTGATTTTAGACGAAATGACAAACGTAGTATGAAAATAGGTTTAGCAAAATCGAGGTCCGCTTACTAGATAGCATGAAGACAGAAAGGGCACTTTCATGGTCAGCAGAAAACCCTATCAAAACACCATCCAGAAATTACTTTAAGACTCTAGCATTAACTCATAACACCAGAGTGGCAATTTCCGCTCACAAGAGCTTTCCAGACACAGTAACGAAACAGCAGCTGTGAACAGGAACAAAATGCAAAAACACACAAGGACAAAAGTCCAACTTAGCTAGGAGTTGTCTAGTAGCAGGAACATGCACAGAAGGCTTCTGATTACATTGTTGACCGGCATGAAACTGACAGAGGAGCAAGGCTATATAGCGACTCCCACATCCTAATAGGAGCAGGTGAACAGAGGGGATGATGCACACAAGTACAATTCCACAAGTGGCCACCGGGGGAGCCCAGAATCCAATTTCACAACAGTACAGACTAACATTATCCCGAAGGGATTAGTGATTTATAAATCCCTAGCAGGGGATTTTGGGGATCCCCAAATACAGCAGGATTGGGATGATATGTTCAACAACTTTTCAAAGCAAACTGTACAATTTATTATAGAGAAACGGAGGTCTAAATTGATTCATACCAGCCAACAAATTACTGCACTGTTTGAACAGCTTAATGAATATGAGAATACGGCTGATTTTCAAACTCTTACTGATAGTATATTGGTGAGACTAAAAGAGAAAGAAAAAGAAATCATAGCTAAAAAAGTGAGGAAATTTCACAGAGATAGGGTACCTAATGCACTCCCTGGTAATATGGCACACTACCAGGAAACGTACTCGCCTCCTGCTAGCACACATCAAACTTCTATGGACCTTGTAGTTCTAGACGAATATAACGAAACCCCAACACGTAATACACTAGACTGTTCGGAAATTTTCTCAACTTATACTAACACAAATTCTACTCAATACACACCTGTTTCCATCGGTAATAGGAACCAGGCTAATATTAGACAGTCTGGGAATTTAGAAGTAGCCAATGCATCATTTGACCTTAGTATCCACGAACATTCAGGACTATTATTAGAACTACAAGAATCTCCTATTGCTTCTACCTCCAACTATTACGCCCCACTATCTTTGATTGATGATACAGATGACACCTCTAGGGATAATGAATTACCCGGATCAAGCCAGAGTGCAAATATGACATCTAATCCAGGAACGCATAATGGCTATTCAGATAAAAACAAAAGACTGTTGGAAGTAAAATATGGTACTAATACCCATACTGTTCAAAAACGGCAATTTAAAATCCTTCCGAAAAGATCAGAAGGGGTTACCATCAGTAATACTAGAACTAAAAATAACCCCCCAAAAATTCCCAGCCTCATACCAAATAGAGGGAGAGGGTTTAAAACACAGACTAAAATCACTCGGGATTTTTTTCGGTCAAACACCCTAAAACCAAAAGAGGTAGGAGGGGGGGGAAACTCTCCAAAAAGAAAATAAAAAACTCCCTCCCCTCCACCCAAAAAATATTAAATCTGAGTTCGTATATACTTTCGGATAACGAAAAGTCCCTCCTACAAAAGGGATTGAAATTTGCACCAACTTCAATGGCAAAACCTTTTAACCTATTCATCAGTATGAAGCAGTTCTTGCGCAATTTGTCCATTAAGAAATATTTTCTTAAAAAGACACCACAAGTCTCTAACGCCGCCCCTCACGCATATATACAGACGTCTCTATCTAATCCCTCTACATTCCATCCTATACAGGAATACTCAAACGCCTTTCGGTCTTTCGAGACCGCAGTAACACAGGATATTAGGAGAATGAGGAGAAAGAATTCCAAATACATACGTCAAAATTTAAATAACTCCGAACAAAAGGCATTACTGGACCTCCAAGCGAACCATGATATTATTATACGTCCAGCGGATAAAGGGGGGGGATTGTTATTCTTAACAAAACTACATACCAGGAGGAATCTGATAGACTCCTAAATGATGTAACTACCTATAGGAAATTAAATAGCGATCCTACTGAACGCTATACCAAAAGTTTGGATATTTTAATATCACGAGGTAAATCCTTGGGCATTATAAATAAAAAAGAATCTTTATTTATTTTGAATAAAACTCCCAGTGTGGCAGTATTTTACTATCTTCCTAAAGTCCACAAAGATGCAATGCACCCACCTGGGAGGCCTATTATTTCAGGCATTAATTGCCTGACAGCTAATCTGTCACGCTACATAGACACACATCTCCAGAGATGTATGCCCATTATTCCCGCATATCTTAAAGATACTAGTCAAGTGCTCCAATTATTGGAAAAAACCCAATGGGAAAGTGGCTTCATATTGGGGACACTTGACATAAAATCATTATATACAGTAATAGACCACTCAAAAGGATGTGAAGCGGCAGAATATTACCTCAATAAATTGGCCATCCACAAAAAACCACAGATTCAGTTCATTGTGGAAAGTATTTTATTTATTTTGGAACATAATTATTTTACGTATGATGGCCAATTTTATCTCCAAACACGAGGTACGGCTATGGGCACTTGTTTTGCCCCCAGCTACACAAACATCTACGTAGCCAAGTGGGAGGAGCTACATATCTCACTCACCAAAAGTCCTAATACTGGTTTAATCATGTGGAGGCGTTTTATTGATGATATTCTATTCATCTGGAACGGCCCCCAAAGAGAACTGAATGCATTTATAGCCAATCTCAATTCTAATGACTTTGGGCTGGAATTTACGGCTACTACCAGCAAATCGGAAATAAATTTCCTAGACTTAAATATCTTTATTGAAAATAATCAGATATTAACTAAATGCCATCATAAACCAGTAGACTCTAATGGATTTATTGACATTAATAGCTGTCATCTACCGATTTGGTTGACTAACATCCCCAAAAGTCAATTTACCCGGGTAAGACGAAACTGCACTAAAAAACAAGATTATATAATAGAAGCAGAACAACTTACCAAAAAATTTTTGGAGAAAGGATACCCCAAAGATCTAGTGGATGTGGCCAAACAGGAGGTCTATGAAATATCGAGGGATACTCTAATACAGAGAACAACTAGAGACAATTCTATCCCAACTGATATCCGTAACCAAATCTATCAGTTACCCATTATCACACAGTACCATCATGGACACACACAGTTCACCAAAATTATCCATAAGCACTGGTCAATCCTCCAGCCGGACAAAATAATAGGGGAACTGCTACCAAAACGTCCCAAATTTGTCTTTAGAAGATCACGAACAATAGGTAACATCATAGCTCCAACCACTAACAAGGGTCTTGTCAAGAACACATCTTCAAAAGATCCAGGTTTTATACCCTGTGGCACTTGTACCTGTTGTGTGCGTACTAATTTTAAAAAAATAAAACAACTTAAATTTTTCAATTCTAACGCCACCCAGGAATTTATTATTAGAGACCAAATTTCATGTTGGTCGTCAGGAGTGATCTATTTGATTAAATGCCCTTGCGACAAAATTTACGTGGGTCGCACTAAACGCAAACTGAAGGACCGGTTAAAAGAACATTTTAACAATATAGAAAAAGGTTTTACTGGTCACCCCCTTTCTAGGCACTTTAGGGAATACCATGGTAGGTCCACCAAGGGATTAATATTCTGCGGCATTCAAATAGTCCAAAAAAATTGGAGGGGAGGGGACTATATAAAACTAATGTCACGTACAGAATCCAAGTGGATTTTTATGCTGGATAGCCTGGCCCCTAAGGGTCTTAATCATGAATTGGAGCTTTTTGCTTTTAAATAGTTATATGTTTTTATTAGTACTGGTGTTCTTTCCCCTCCCCCCCCTCCCCTTTTTTAATATATTCATATATTTTTATATATTTATATATATTTTTATATGCATTAATTATAAATAAAAATCCCCTTCTTTCTATTTTTCATATATATAGTTGTATATTTCTTTCTGTTTTGTTCAAAGATAATTTTTTAATGTACCTTTTAATGTATTTATTAAATAAAAATTCTTTTAAATATCAATACATAGCAACATAGACTACCTATATCTATTTTTTATTTTTTATTTTATTGGACCTATGGACTTACAAATTCACAGCCTTTTTTCTGCAGCTTAGCTACATTTTCTTAACACACATGTATATATTTAATTTTTTTCTTTGTTCTTTTGAATAGTGGGCGGCACTTTCTATCCTATATAGAGCAGTAGACAGCCAGGGACCTCTAGCCCTGACGAAGAAGGTCCGGTGACCTTCGAAACGCGTAGGCAATAGAGGCCCTGTTCGGCATCCGTCTTCTGCTCCATTTTTTTGTAGCTCCGGGTGACGTCACCCAGACCACGCCCCCCCCCCTATTCCCTGCTGCAGTGTAACGGTGCCCCTGGCCAGGACGCCGCTTGTCCACATTCTTGGTGTGCACGCAGCAGCTTGGCGCCCACGGGGAGGACGCTCCCCCCCGGGTCTGCCACCTCACGCTGCCGCCTGGACTTCCTTATCTTGGACTCACGGAAGGAGCAAGCATTTTCATCTCTGCAGCGCTCCACTAAACATCCACAGTTCAAAGTCTTCTGGCACTTCAAACAATTGGTAAGTGCCTCATTTTAACCCTTTGGTGGGTACTTTGCAGCTTCTAATATTCATTATTCAGGAGATAGGTAGCGCGGTGACCTAATTCCTAGTTTCACTTCCTTTTGAGTATGTACTGTTTTTTTTTTAACTTTTACAATGGTAACCAGGGTAAATATCGGGTTACTAAGCGCGGCCCTGTGCTTAGTAACCCGATATTTACCCTGGTTACCATTGTAAAACATCGCTGGCATCATTGCTTTTGCTGTCAAACACGACGATACACGCCGATCTGACGACCAAATAAAGTTCTGAACTTTCAGCAACGACCAGCGATATCACAGCAGGATCCTGATCGCTGCTGCGTGTCAAACACAACGATATCGCTATCCAGGATGCTCCAACATCACGGATCGCTAGCGATATCGTTTAGTGTGAAGGTACCTTGAGGGGTATTTCACAAGTCTGTGCAAATCGGTCCGATGTCGTATCACAATGCACAGATTGGGCGCGAGTCTGAATGTGGAAAAGCTGCTGGAAAATCGATGGCAGAACTGCTAACAAAACTGCTTCAGGTAAAATACCACCAGCTTTTTATTAAAGTGGCTTCTCCTATGAAAACCTCCAGGTTTGCTGGCATTTTAAAGATGTCATGTGCAAATGCCCTAGGGGAAATGTTGGTCTTGAACCTTGCTTTAGAAAGGAATTTGTATATGAATTCCTAAATTGTAGATTCCAGAATAGTTGCTGTTAACACTGGAACAAGTGGTCAAACGGTCAAACAGAACAGTAATTAGGAAAGTCAGATCAGGATAAAATAAACCATAGAAGTATACAAGAGTCAAGTCTGGAACCATGCACATTGATGGTTTGGGTGGCCATGTGCCCAACACAAGAATTTGGCAGAGGAAGACCACAATGGATGGTCACATGATGAGTATGTTAAGTGTAGTTTGATTTCAGACAACAATGTCATAACAGGAGAAACCCCGACCAACTTCAAGACCTCCTGTCTAATTAGTAGCATTTGCCCACACTCTGCTACCTTCTCCTCTAGCTATCTCCATTTGCTGTTCTCCATATTCCAGCCAACAATGTCATAACAGGAAAAACTCTGACCAACTTCAAGACCTCTTGTCTAATTTAGTAGCATTTTCCCAGACTCTGCTCCCTTCCCCTCTACCTACCTCTATTTGCTGTTCTGTCATGTGACCCGGCATTCCTCTATGACGTCATCTCCCAAGGCCTTTTAAGGCATCTACCCTAAGGAACTAGTTGGTCATGAACTTAGCTTTGGAAAAGAAATTGGCAAAGAAGTCTTGTCTGAAGCCATCAGGCCACCAGAAGCAGAGAAATTACCATAGATACTGGGCGCAATGATAAGAGTTCTCAGCAAAGACAAAGTCACAAGGAAGCCAGGAGTCAAGACCAGGAGAGGCACTACTATATATCAAATATCTATAGGTCTGGACAGGACCATAATCTAGAAAACTAGTAGAAGCTAGAAAAAATGCTGAGCTTGGAAAAAGCAGTAAAACAGGGAAATTCCAAGAACTAGAGCGATCAAAGCCAGAATAGGTCAAAACAGTAATTAAAAAGCAACCACAATATACTGAGAACTGTTACCTTCTCATTCAATAGAGCTTTGAAAGCTCCTATTACATTATCAGCCATGCTCACTGACGGGTTGGGTGACCATGTGTTCAATTCAGGAAGTTAGCAGAGGAAGACAGCAATAGATGGTGGCCACATGAGTATGTTAAAGGTTGTTTGATTTAAAAAGGAACCTGTCAGCAGGATTGTGTTAAGTAACCTACAGAGAGTGTCAGTAAGGTGCCGTTATACTGATTAAAATGATACCTTTGTTGATGAAATCTGTCTTGTGGTTGTTGTTTAATTTTTATTTTCAGTTTTGAGTTAATGATATGCTTGTGCTTCGGGGCGGCCTCTGGGGGGTCTTCATGTGGTGCTCTGATTAGGTGTTCATAAGACTACTGAAAGGTCACTGATCACTCAGTGACTGCCCCCTATTTTATATAATGAATATTATATATATTGAAAAAAATAAAAAATCACCTTCAGTAGGCAGGTGCTTCTATTGGATTGCCAATGTCTGCTACAGTGCAGGCGCGGCCTGCACCATTTTGAAACACATTTTTTTTAATTTATTTATAGCCTCAAAAAAATAAAAATAAATGCACATTACACATGAGATTATGCTGCGTGTGTGTGTGGGGGGGGTGTCACTGAGAAATCAGTGACCTTTCAGCAGTCTTCATTATGAATAGCTAAGCAGAGCACCACATGAAGACCCCCACAGGCCACCCCGAAGCACGAGCATATCATTAACTCAAAACTTAAAATAAGGATTAAACAACAACCACAAGATGGATTTCATCAACAAAGGTATCATTTTAATCAGTTTAACAGCTCCAACCTTACACTGTCTGTAGGTTAGTGCGCACAATCCTGCTTATAGGTTCCCTTTAAGACAAGAATGGTTTAAATAACCACAAGATGGGAAGCCCTGATCACATTCAAGACCTCATCATTAATTTAGTAGCATTTCCCCATACTCTGCTCCCTTCCCCTGTGGCTAGCTCCATTTGCTGTGGTCCACGTCAGATCTGGCATGTAACTCAGCATTCCTCAGTGATGTAATCTCCTATGATGTTTTAAGGCTTATTTAGACACACCCCTTTGTCTGAGTATTGACTTTGTAATGTGTTCATTTCCTGCTTTGACAGTGCCTCCATCTTGTTTTAGCTCTTGCCATAATCTTCTCAGACTTTTGTGATTTTCCTAATTTGCAGCTCTTTCTGGTTAAGCCTTTGTTTGCTGTAAGCATCACAGGCTGGCTGTTATTGGAGTCTGTTCACATTGCATTGCTACTTGCTATGGATTTGCTACCTACATCTGTGGGCTGCTTCAAACCTGCTGTTTCCGCTTCTTCTACCCTCCTAATTCTGTGACTTACTAAGTTACCTGCCTTGCCAATTTTTCTATCATTCACCTGTAATCCAAGTCTCCCAATAGCAAAGGGGCTAGAGCATTTCTCCAAGGACTCCATAGTAATCCCATAATCATCCTCTATCGTATCTATGTGCTTGTTCAAGAATCGTGGAGGGCCCAAAAATCAAAATTCTACAAACTGACTGTAGAGATTGGGAAACATTAATGAAGTCATATTATAGCCTTTATTAGTGGAGTCATATCTTTAATCAAGGGTAATAATGTTCAATTTAATGAAAAATCTGCAGTTAATATGCTTTGGGTTTCTGAGATATTTTAATCACAGTCGTCATGCATAATTTCATTTTTTAAGTCACAAAAATTCCAATATATTTCTACCTTTATGTAAGCAGTATTTTAATATAGGTAATTATTGATGTAATATTTCATCTGCTTCTTAATAGGAACTCCAAGGAGAGGTATGTCGTAATAAATCTCTGTGCATAGATTGTCCAAGAAATTAAGAAATTTTTAATGACAAGAGGTCCGATCAGAGACTCACCTAAGAGTCTTAGGCATCACAAAGTGATATTATTGGAAGATGTGAGAAAATTTATGCTCAGTTTTTATTGAATCTATCTGACTTTCCTATAACCTTTAGAGCAGACATATCACACTCGTATAAATATATTTTTATCTTTTCAGAAAAACGTAATATGAATTCATCTTTTATGATTATTTCAGCCTTTGCTTTTCTACGTACACTTTTATCTCTCGATATGTTTAAAACCTGAAAATGAACCTCTACCTCCATATGTTTCTGATGAACTGATGGTAGATCGACAAAGATCATGATCATGGTCTACGCTCAGTTCAGCAGAACTGAGAATTGAATCAGTCATAATACGCACCTTAAAATTCATAAAAAGCTTATTACACCTGACTAAAATGGGTCTTTTAATATACGAAAAATTAAAACATGTGGTTTTAAAAAACATCTTGAAAGAAATTCCAATTTTTAAATTGGGACCACTTTTACATGGACTTCAAAATGTATCGGCTTCCCAACACCTTACTCCACATTAGTTGCAAAGAAGTTCCTGCTAGATCACATACACAAGAAAAACATGGTGACCTCACTAGAAGGTTGATGTCATGGAGCAATGAAACCAAAATTGAGTCAATAATCTTTGTGTCATTGAAAGAAGAGTCAGATTAGATTTTGAATGGGCCAAGAGGAAAAAGAAATGTTGGGCCTCCAATCTATCTCTCACCTGCTCCGAAGCTCTCAGACCTTACCTGGCCCTCCATCTTGGTGATACCTTGAAGAGTTGACTCAAAATGTCTAGACCCTGGGGGACCCATCTAGACTTGCACAAGATCAATCTTCCTACAGATTGCTCACCCATCATGTCATATTGGCTCAGGATCGAACCGAAGGTCATTCAAAAAAATGGGTTTGAGTTTTTGAGGATGGAACAAAAGCACTCTTCTACTGTTTAATATTTATGCACAGAATCTTTATATTTGGTTTCTGGTTAGGACCTTACTTATCAACTCTCCCAGAACATATGCGAGATCTCTGAACTTTCATGACAGTTGGCAAATCTCCTTGTTATGGGAGACAGCTTACAGTACCATTTGTGGTCACTGCACAATGTATGGAGTTGTCCCTCTTCTGGGGCACCGTTGCGTCTTCTATCAGACAACCAGTGATGGTGCCGAGAGTGGTAGCCCAACCATTCGAAAATTAACCAATAATAAAGTTCTGGAAGACCTTTAAACCTTTAATCAAATCTTATTTTGTTGCATGTAATACAATAAATATGCACTTTATACCTTTATTTTGTGCCGTATGTGACTTTACATTATACTGAAGGTTGTAAGCTCTTTTTATCATCTTTCTCTGCTCTAGTTGTTAGCCTTTTATTTCTGTACTTCTGTCTCCTTCCTTTTGCTCTGCAGAATAAAAAACTTGCACTAATGAAAGGGAGTGGTGTTGCTAAGGAGGAGGGATAGGAGATTTTAACAACCACAAGAAGAGAGAGAAGTTGCTATCTCAAATGAGTGGAGAGAATAATGGATCTGCAGTATATGTGCCAGACTATTCCAAACACCTACACTCAATGTAAAGAGAACCTTATCTTTAGAGATGTTCATGGGGTGAATTTAAACAGTTTCTTGAATACCAAGCAGATCAATTGTGTTGAGTTGCAGCAGACAAAGTTTAAACAGAAAAGAGTCTGGCAATATCATAATATAAAGGTTGTCCATAGTGATGAGCGAATGCATTCGGCACTATTTGTTACTCGCACGAATAGTACGGTATTCGGTCTATTCGTTACTTGGCGAATAATTAGATATTTGCCTCAGTATATTTGAGTGACCCGCCCAGCATGTTTGGCGCTTAATTTGCACCCAATGAACATGCTAAGCTGGCTTGCCAATCACATTAATGCCGGCGCCATCTTGGTGTAGCATTACTGTGATTGGCTAGCCTTCTAGCATCATAGGGACTAATTAAAGGCTACCGATGCCATCTTGCACACAATGCAGCTGGAAACAGAGTAGGGAGAGCATAGTTTGAGTGTAGGGAGAGTGAAAGGATTGTAGGGAGAGTGATAGGAGTTTATAGTGAGCATTATTCATTCCAAAAAGCTCTTTTAAAAGATGAAGATTGTGAAGAGATTTCTTGTTTGTTAGGTGAGGATTTATTAGGGAGAGATTTAATAGGAGCGAGAGTGAAAGGCAGGCAGCTGGGTGTTCTCATCATTGCAAGTACATGCTGCAGGTTTCTGCTATTTCCCACTGTGTTGTATAGTGAATAGTATTAGAAACAGACGGTCGGATTAGGGTGAAATAGGGAGGGTTTCATCCAGTACCAAATTTAAAAATCAGCAATTTGTAGAGGAAAATAATATTAGGTAGGAACAGCATATACCAAACCATTTTTGGGGAGCTACATAATATTCCTGTGTAGCAGCCGCCTATACTTTTTTATGCAAAATAATACTCCTCATTGCCAGCAAATAGTAACATCCATTTTGAAACCTAATTGCTAAATAATATTCCTTGTCTATTGCTGAAATACCTAATATTTACAGTATCTAGCAGTTGTGCGACTGGCGCAAAACCTCTTGAGCTATGGAAACGTCACTATTTACCTTTAATTTCCTTGAGTCTGCTGTTGGCGTCTCATAAAGGGGATGTAATAAATCCCCCAAAAGATATATTTGTTTAAAAAATAGGTTATCTTTATCTAGCAGTTGAGCGACTGGCACAATCTGGATAGAGATCATCTTACTTGACAATTTAGCAGGGGCAATAATCTTCATTACTCCGCCTTTGGAGTGTGCCAGCAAGGCGATCTAAAAAACAATCCTAATTTTCTGTTGGTTTAAAAAATAGCATATCTTTATATAGCAGTTGTGAGACTGGCACAATCCAGGTAGAGATAATCTTACGTGACAATTTAGCACAGGCAATAATCTTCATTACTCTACTGTTGGAGTCTGTCAGCAAGGCGATCTAAAAAACAATCCTAATTTTCTGTTGGTTTAAAAAATAGCATATCTTTATCTAGCAGTTGTGAGACTGGCACAATCCAGGTAGAGATAATCTTACATGACAATTTAGCACAGGCAATAATCTTCATTACTCTACTGTTGGAGTCTGTCAGCAAGGCGATCTAAAAAACAATCCTAATTTTCTATTGATTTCAAAAAATAGCGTATCTTTATCTAGCAGTTGTGCGACTGGTGCAAAGCCTGTAGAGATATGCATACATGACTATATACCTGTAATTTACGTTGGTCTGCTGTTGCCATGTATAATCAAGCTGTGACCTCCAAAAAAATTGCCACACATTGCTTAGCAAGCATAGCTTAGCATTGAGGGATGGATATGTAGCAAGAAAACAGGCAAGAAGAGGTAGTGGTTTGACCAGAGGTTGAACTCGGTCAACTGTTCCATAGAGCCCCCCACTTGGGTGAGGGGGTCTCTTGGTCGGCACTGGCTCTGGCACCAGTTGCTGTCTTGCGGTATTTCAGGTAAAAGCTCTGTACTTATCTGTCTATGTTTACCTATTGTTGGGAACTCCTTCTGATCACCATTCAGGAGTTTTATTAATATGTTTGTATGGAACCTCTACAGCATCCCTTATAAGGTATATGTGTATAATGACCATGTATATGCTGGGAGGTTCTTACATTGATAGCTATTTGTGCTAGAGTCCCTTTAGCTCCAAGTTATTTTATATAATAATCGTTTACTATACTACCCATTTTAGAATGGATTAAATATTCACTATAGTCTGGGATTCATTTACCTGATACATTGGAGCTATATACTGTATTTACTACCTGTGATATGTAAAGTTATTCGTGCCATACAAAGGGCCCCCCTACTGGTCACTTTTGTTTTTCTATTTATTTTTGTTGTTATATATTAATAATTTCCAATAAAAACACACAGTACAGTAAGTCTGCTTGTGGTAGTAACTTATCCGATCAGTTCTGCTACATACAGGCGATGGTTAGATTTTCTGTATGTAGATGAATCACTCACTTGGTATAACTGCCGACCACCGGGCGGTGCTTATAGCAATCTGGCAGTGACAACCATAGAGGTCCCAGGAGACCTCTCATCATGCCAACCCATCGGTGACCTGCGATCACGTGACGAGGGTCACCGATGGGCAGATTTCCAGCTCAGTTGCCGGAAGCGCATGTTAAATGCCACTGTCAGAGTTTGACAGTGGCATTTAATAGCCACGGCTGGATTGTGATTCCATCAGCGCCTGTTTCAGGCACATGTCAGCTGTTCAAAACAGCTGACATGTGCTGGGAAAGATATGGACTCACCGCCAGAGCCCACATCAAAGGGAGGGAGTCTGACATTGGTGTACTATTATGCCTGATGTTGGAAAGGGGTTATAAAAAATGTAGGTTTGGTAGATCTTTTTAAAAATCCATAAAACCGACACAATAGGCTGACAACATTATTCCCAGTTACCATATGTGAGTCAGAAAGACATGCAGGGATCTGCTGCTGTTTCCATTTAGTTTTAGCTCTTTCCCATCAATTTCAGCTTTTTTCCCATGCCCCCAGACCTGTTTATTGGGTCCAGCTGAAAAATATTCGACTTTCAACTATACTTGTATTGGATTCGTTATTTGATACTAATACACAGATATTAGAAATTATTTGTGCCTATGTTCCTGAATCAGAATATTTCACTATTTGATCATCACTAGTTGTCTATGATTACAATAGGTCATCAATTTCAGATCGGTTTGGTTCAGAACTGACCAGCTGATACCTGGTGGCATGGCTTCCAGAAGTACACAGTTTATTGACCTAGAAAACCATAGCTTAACGCTCTGCATAGCGCCCATTGTTAGGTACTGTACCTCACTCCTGATTCCACCAATCTGATATTAAAGTTGTTGTACAGAACTTTAACATTGATGGCCTTTCCTTAAGCTAGGTAATCAATGTCTGTTCGGTGAGGATGTGACACCTGGCACCCTGCCGATCAGCTCCGTCGATTTGTGGCTGTGGCCAGGTACTGCACATTAACCCTCTATTGATTTGAATAGGGGGTAGATATGCAGTACCAGACCACGGTCAATATACAGTTGATGGAGCTGTGTTGTGCAGCTCTGTATCTTTCATTTCTGGCCACCACGAACACCAGGAACAGCTGATCAGCAGGGGGTGCAGAATGTTGTACCCCAACCAGTCAGACATTGATGACCTTTCCTAAGAAAAGGCCATCAATGTAAAAGTCCCAGACAACCCCTTTAATGACCTATGCTACTGATATGCCATCAATATGAAAGTCACAGACAATCCCTTAAGGAATAGATGAACAACAATTCGGTTGATAGCTTTTGAAAGTGTATAGCCACCTTAAGGGAGACTCCAGCTGTTTAATTGGCATCTGGTAAATCTGTGTAAATTCCTCAAGCTAATTTTTATAATTACAAAAATGTAAATTTTAAATTGCATTTATCTTAAGAAAAAACAACAACTCTTCTTGTTATTCAAAGAGTCAGGTCCCCGTATCATCTCCTGAAGCCATCTGGTCATCAATTCCCATCTCTTCTATCCATTTCCACAATTCTCTATTTTAAAATAGATGGATCCACCGCCCAGTTAGAAATAAACAATTGCATTGTTATCAGAAGGCACTGTCATCTCGATTGCATCTGATAGCTCCCACTGCGAATCCAGAAACCACCGGAATGACAGGCAGCACAATAAACATTGTGAGAGATAGTCAAATGATCTAGTATAAAGAGACTGAAATCGTTTAATAGACCATGGCAGAAAAAGTGTCATAAAGAAAATTGAAAGAATGGGAAATTGTCCTGGGTGACGGGATGATTGGCGCCAAACGCTCTGATGTGTGAGAAACTCGTTGACATTGGTGTCGTGTTACATATGTTTTAAAGCCATAAGGTTTTCGAAACAAGTTTCTATCAGTTCTCATGCTTTAGCTGCTTATGTTACCTTGGTCCCTGAGAGATTTATCTAGAAGCAAAATCTGAAAATTCCATTACTGAATTAACTCTCTCAGCTGAAAAAAGTAACATATGCTAGTATTCAGCTTTGTGCACTACTATTTAACCTGGTGGCACAACAGGGTTGAATTACGTGCTCTAGTGTTACCTTCTAACTAACATGTACAGTAAACCAGATATCACAATCTGTGAAAGTTGTACAAAAGCCCTTGGTATAAGAAAGTTTGCCAAAACCTGATTGTTTTATTAAATTCTTAACTTACGCATTTCAAGATCACGTCTTCTAACATGGGATATTTGCCAGCTTGAATCCACCATCAGGTAGCAATCCAAAAGAAAAAGGTGCTCCAGTATAGTTTAAAAAAGTTTTCAGCCTCTATTTTGATATGGATTAAAAATCTATAAAGATAGCATGACCTCTGACGTGTTTCGAACACCACAATGCGTTCTTAGTCGTAGCCATTGATCATAAAAACGTACATGTGATCTATAGCGCTCCCAATGAATGAAACCTTGTGAGACTTCATTACAATTACTAAAAATGTTTAAAATAAAAAGAAACAGATGGTGAGCATTTGGTTATATCAACAAAATACAAATGACTAGGTCTTTACACAGGAAAGATATATATCTTTGTTCCGTGTTAGCCAGTAGATAGAAAAATATTTAGAATTGAGAGTCCTCAGTGGTTGATACCTTTTAATGGCTAACTGAAAAGATGGTAACAAATTGCAAGCTTTCGAGACTACACAGGTCTCTACATCAGGCATAGTCTATGCCTGATGAAGAGACCTGAGTAGTCTCGAAAGCTTACGATTTGTTACCATCTTTTCAGTTAGCCATTAAAAGGTATCAACCACTGAGGACTCTCAATTCTAAATATTTTAGATCTTTACAACAATCCATTTTGCCACAAATATTAGTATAGGCAGACGGTATGGCATGGGGCTGGAGTTTATACATTTGTGGCAATGGGACTGATTGAAACATTTGAATTCAATTAAGACATGTGTCCTTATGCTTATGTTGAGGTAGAATATCTGGTTGTTAGGCTCACTAGGTGAGGTGTTTTCTCGAAGCCCAAGGTCCATCTGTCTGCAGTCTCTCGAACCTCTGCTACCTGGTTTTGAACCAGGTAGCACAGGTTTGAAAGACCACCAGTAGATGGGAGTCCTGAAACAGGTAGAAAAGGTCCTAGAGATCGCAGACTGGTAGCAGAGGTCATGAATATCGCAGACAGGTAAGAGAAGTCCTGAAGACCACAGACAGGTAACAAAGGTCCTGGATATCACTAATATGTTTTAGAGGTTGTGGAAACAGCAGACAGGTAGCGGAAATCCTGGAAGCTGAAGGCAGAAAGAAGACTGGGAACAAGTAACAGAGGTCCTTGAAGACTTGGAATAGGTAGCAGATGTTGTGGAAGCCACAGGCGGATATGAGACTGGGAACAGGTAGCAACGGTCCTGAAAGACTGTGAACAGGTAGCGGACATCCTGGAAAACCAGAAACAGGTAGCAGATGTCCTGGAAGCCACAATTGGACAGGAGATCAGGAACAGGTAGTGGTACAACAACAAAGCTAAGAGTCTTAATACCAAGACCGAGGTGTGTGCATTTATAGGTCTTATATAGGCCTAGATAGACAATCACATGGGAGTCTGCCAAGCAACTTGCAAAGCCCAATGTGGAGCACAAGAGAATTTAGCAGACCGGGGTGAATGGAGCAGAGCCCAGAACTAGGACAGGTGTGTAACTCTTGCAAGGAAAACAGATTCCCATTGTATTTGGTGTACTCCATCTCAGGTAGCAAGTTAGATTGCCTTGATTGCCTACAAGACATCATTCTTTACCATATATCCGCTAAGAACCCTTCTATGAAAAAGCAGCTACTGTGGCCCCTACCTGTCCATCTATTCCAGCTGAATGGCCAGAATATAGTATTAAAATTTCCTTGCAGAATTGGAATCTGATTGTTGCTTGTTGGACCTGCAGCTATCAATTCATGATTAGTTGTCTTTAGGCCACGTTCACACATTAAGTATTTGGTCAGTATTTTACATCAGTATTTGTAAGCCAGAACCAGGAGTGGGTGATAAATACAGAAGTGGTGACTAGGGTTGAGCGACCTTTACTTTTATAGGATCGGGTCGGGTTTCACGAAACCTGACTTTTTCAAAAGTCGGGTCGAGTGAAATCGGCCGATCCTATAAAAAAGTCGGGGTCGGGGTCGGCCGAAAGTCGAAACCCAATGCAGTGCATTGGGTTTCCAATGGTTCCCAGGGTCTGAAGGAGCGGAAACTCTCCTTCAGGCCCTGGGATCCATATTTAAGTGTAAAATAAAGAATTAAAATAAAAAATATCGCTATACTTACACTCTGACGGGCCCTGGTACTAACCGGGAACCTTCCTTCCTGAGAATCAGCCTTCCAAAACCTTGCGGTGACGTCGCAGTGACGTCGCGACTTGTGATTGGTCGCGCGGCCCCCATGTGACCGCTCGCGCGACCAATCACAAGCCGCGACGTCACCGTGACGTCACCGAAGGCCCTGGAAGGGCTGATTCTTAGGAAGGAAGGCTGCCGGAACGAAGCCGAGGGTGAGTATATTCCTATTAGGTATATACTCACCCTCGGACACGCCCTGCTTCTTTCCGACAGCCTTCCTTCCTAAGAATCAGCCCTTCCAGGGCCTTCGGTGACGTCACCGAAGGTCCTGGAAGGGCTGATTCTTAGGAAGGAAGGCTGCCGGAACGAAGCCGAGGGTGAGTATATTCCTATTAGGTATATACTCACCCTCGGACACGCCCTGCTTCTTTCCGACAGCCTTCCTTCCTAAGAATCAGCCCTTCCAGGGCCTTCGGTGACGTCACAGTGACGTCGCGGCTTGTGATTGGTCGCGCGAGCGGTCACATGGGGGCCGCGCGACCAATCACAAGCCGCGACGTCACCGCGACGTCACCGCAAGGTCTTGGAAGGCTGATTCTAAGGAAGGAAGGTTCCCGGTTAGTACCAGGGCCCGTCAGAGGGTAAGTATGGCAATATTTTTTATTTTAATTCTTTATTTTACACTTAAATCTGAATTCCGATACCAATTCCCGATATCTTAAACATATCGGGAATCGGTATCGGAATTCCGATTCCAGATTTAGAAGATCGCCGACTTCATGGCCGACCCCACACAGGGGTCGGGTCGGGTTTCATGAAACCCGACTTTGCCAAAAGTCGGCGACTTCTGAAAATTGCCGACTCGTTTCGCTCAACCCTAGTGGTGACGTGTTTCTATTATACTTTTCCTATGATTCTTCCATTCCTGATTTTGACTTACAAATACAGATGTAAAATACTGACCAAATACTGAACGTGTGAATGTGGCTTTAAAAACAGGAATGTCCAGATGAGTCAGCCCTCTACAAATGTCTGATTTTACCTGGTATCCACTGTGGAAAGAGCAAATTAACAGAATGCACCAATTTATGCAAACTTCCACAAGTGCTGGAGAAAGAGCTGTCAAAACGGGTGTCACCAAGCACACATAACAAATATTTGTATTTTTTTTGTGATTTTTTCTCTTGTGACTTTCTATTTTAAAAAGGGACTTCTCACCAGGTCAAAAGTGTCCAGCTTTTGATCTTATTTTATTCCATAGATATATACTTTTTATTTAATGCTAATCTTTATGATGTTTTCCAAGGGGGAAGGGTTTTGCAGGATTCTTTTAAGGCATATATTTTGGCCGCTATACATTACCCTGTGAGCGATGCCCCCTTGGAAAAAAGCATAAAAAATAGCAGTAAACATAATGGCCCATATCTCTGGGGCCATATTGATTTAGGTATTCAGGGGTGCAACAGGAATAAAATAACAGCAAAACTTGACATTTTAGGCCTGCTGATAGGTCCTCTTTAAAGGGGTGTCCGGTCTTAGAGTACAAGTCTGCGGTCACTCTAAGTGATTAGATACTTGGGAATCCTCACAGTGCTCACACTCCGCGCTGTAAGGATCCTCCAGTGCCGAGAGTGGGGGGGGGGGGGGTAATGTGACCACAACTGTGTGATTTGCATACTTCTTGCAATACACTTGTATGGAGCAAGGTCACACATGTCTAGTCGGCATGTGACCACATGGAAGCAAATTATATACTTACGGTCATGCACCCACCTCTCCCGATACCTACACTGGAGAATCCTCACAGCGTACACACTGTCACATAGAGTGAGTGCAGACTTGTACGCTAAGGCTGGACAATCCTTTTAAATATAAATGATCAAAATATAGAGTTATATACATTTTTACTCTCCCCTGTAAATGAGAGTAAAGCAGACTTTAGGCTTTCAGATCCTTTAAAGAACATCATAATTGGTATATACGCTACGACTTTGAACATCCCATCACTTTAAATACGGTTCTCTAGAATAAAGCTTTGCCGAGTTGTTTTTTAACGTTCTTTAATCTGTTTGACCCTGACTCAATGGGTGCATTTTCACATGCGGAACACACTCATATTAAGTGACAAGTTATAAAACTGTTCCGAGGGTTTCTTCAGGTGTGCTGTCAATTAGGAGCTGTAAATTAGAGCTATCAGCACGGCCTACTGTGTATGCAAGGTCAGCTGCTCCTTCCACTAAATCTTTTTAATTCACTTGGTTTGAAAGCATTGATTGAACCTAAGCTCTTAGTGACAAGAGTTCTGTGAAACAGACACACCTGGATCATCTATCATGGTTAACAATTGTCTAAGAAATACAGAAAACACAATACAATGTTGCCTGCACTTCCTACTTATACAATTACTTATTTTATAGGGAAAAGAGCAATTAAGGGGAATCGACTTAAAAGAAATGTATATGGTAAGATTAATGGTGCTACCATTCCCTAATTTAAATGCGTGGAGGGTGTATAGAGGCGCCTATTGCAACTGGTACCCATGTGCATGGCAGCGTGACAAACACCGCTTCTGACAGCTGCAGTTCCCATGCTCTCAAAAGACAGCGTGAGCATGCAGCTATGATCAGAGGTATAGAGTTTACCTCCAGTCACTGGTGTCAGCTGATGGGTCTACTGCTCTCATCAGCCGACTCCTGCTGCCGCTAATATCGACAGGAGTATTCATCAGTCGGCTACTGCACTGTAAATACATAATTTAAAGAACAGCGTGGGTGCCCCTGTATTTTTGATAACCAGCCAGGCAAAACAGACAGCTGGGGGCTATAAACCTCAGCTGTCAGCTTCAGCAAGTGTGGTTATCAAGAATTGAGGGGTCCCTACGCTGTATTTTGAATTATTTAAATAAATCATTTTAAAAAATGGTGTGGGGTCCCTCCCATTTTGGACAACCAGTCTTGCTAAAGCTGACAGCTGGGGCTGGTATTCTCAGGCTGGTAAGGGGCCATGGATATTGGCCTCACCAGCCTAAAAATATCAGCCCGCAGTCGCCTAAAAAAGGTGCATCTATTAGATGCCTTTGCCTGGCTCTTCCCACCTGCCTTTCAGCCATGGCACGTGGCGTGCATATTTGTGAGGTTGATGTCACCTTTTTATTGTCAGGTGACATCAAGCCCACTGATTACTAATGGAGAGACGTCTAAAAAACACCTATTCATTACTAATCGTATAGTTATATAAAGACACAGCCAGAAAAAAAGTATTTTATTTGAAATAAAACAAAACACTATTTTGCTTTTTTATTTAAAAATAACAAACACAGTTATACTCACCCATCACCCATTCCACTGAATCCCTCGTCTCCTGTTATAAAACAAACAGAAAAAACAACAATATCCCTCATCTGTCTGTCATTCTGTTCCACGCCGTAATCCATGTCTGAGGGATAAACAGTTTTCAACCTGGACACTGTCAAGATGCGACTGTCCAGGCTGAGAACCACTGGTGAATATGGGGGAACCCATGCCATTAAAAAAATAAATTATTTATCTACAGTGTAGGCATCAGCTGTTGAATACTCCCATCAGCTGCTCCTGCTCTCGCTGTCACTTGCGGCAGCAGGCATCAGCTGATGGGCTCAATAGTCCCATCATCTGACACTAGTGACTGGAGGTAAAGTTTATACCTCCGATCACAGCTGCGCACTCATGCTGTCTTTTGGCAGCGTGAGAACCACGTCTGTCTGACCAATGGTGATGATTTTACTGCTGATCAGAAGTGAGTTTGCTGAGCTGTCTTGTTCGGGCCACCCATTCAAGTGAATGGGGTTCGGGTTCGGATCCGGGTACTGTTCTGGTACCCGAACCCAAACTTTTTGCAACTATTCAGCCGAACTCACTGGACTCGAACATCCAGGTGTCCGCCCATCTCTGCTGAAGAACTAATCTTATTTCATAGATAACTTTTCTATTAAAATGAGTATTCGCATAAGGGCTTGTTCACACTAGCGTATAAATCGCATTACACTCTGATAAATGTTAGTAAATGAGTTAGTGCCCATCTGTGAGTTTTTTTCTCAGCTTGGAACAGACTGAGCAAAAAATTGCAGCATGCTGTGATAGTCTGCGAGATTCGGATCACACTCACCATGGCAAGTCAATTTGTGCTTTTCAAAAAATTGCACAGAACACAGACCATGATTGTGCTGTCCAATTTTTAGGCTGGTTTTACGCTTGCCGTGATTTTCGATCCGTTTTGGCGGCCTCCAATGCATTTCTATGGGGCAGCAAAAACAGGCCGCAAAAATTCCTAGGAGCACCGTATGCCATAAGGCCGTGAGGGCCATATTTACCGCTGTGAAAAAATATCGAGCTTGCTCGATATATTTCATAGTTTACGGACAAGGGCCCCATTGAAAATCAATGGGGTCACAAAAAAAACAGAAGCTTGTTATTGCGGTGTACCGTGAATTCTGTTATTTCGGATCACCATTTTTTTTGGTCCCTACTTTTTCCCTATTATTCTAATTCAGAAAAACGGTGATCCGCAAGATTTTTGTGGCCCATTTTTGCAGCAGACCGGGAAAATTCCGGAGATACGGACAGCAAAAACGGCTCACAAAAACGGGCCACTAAAATCACGGTAAGTGTAAAAGAAGCCTTACACACATCCCAAGGAAGATCCGACATTTCATCAGCTAAGTATAGTAAATTCACATCCTGAGCTGTCAGGAAAGACTGGATAGAAATATGTCAGTGACATATATAATCACTAGTGTTGAGCATTCCGATACCGCAAGTATCGGGTATCGGCCGATATTTGCTGTATCGGAATTCCGATACCGAGATCCGATATTTTTGTGGTATCGGGTATTGGTATCGAAACAACATTAATGTGTAAAATAAAGAATTAAAATAAAAAATATTGCTATACTCACCTCCCCGACGCAGCCTGGACCTCACCGAGGGAACCGGCAGCGTTGTTTGCTTAAAATTTGCGCGTTTCCTTCCTTACGTGAAGTCCAGGCTTGTGATTGGTCGCGTGCCGCCCATGTGGCCGCGACGCGACCAATCACAGCAAGCCGTGACGTAATTTCAGGTCCTTCAGGATTTTAAAATTACGTTCCGGCTTTGTGATTGGTCGCGTCGCGGTCACATGGGGCGACGCGACCAATCACAAGCCGTGACGTCACGGGAGGCTGGACACGCGCGCATTTTAAAATGCGCGCTTGTCCTGCCTCCCGTGACGTCACGGCTTGTGATTGGTCGCGTCGCCCATGTGGCCGCGACGCGACCAATCACAGCAAGCCGTGACGTAAGTTTAGGTCCTTCAGGATTTTAAAATTACGTTCCGGCTTTGTGATTGGTCGCGTCGCGGCCACATGGGCGATGCGACCAATCACAAGCTGTGACGTCACGGGAGGCAGGACAAGCACGCATTTTAAAATGCGCGCGTGTCCAGCCTCCCGTGACGTCACGGCTTGTGATTGGTCACGTCGCCCATGTGACCGCGACGCGACCAATCACAAAGCCGGAACGTAATTTTAAAATCCTGAAGGACCTGAAATTACGTCACGGCTTGCTGTGATTGGTCGCGTCGCGGCCACATGGGCGGCACGCGACCAATCACAAGCCGGGACTTCACGTAAGGAAGGAAACGCGCGAATTTTTAGCAAACAACGCTGCCGGTTCCCTCGGTAAGCTCCAGGCTGCGTCGGAGAGGTGAGTATAGCAATATTTTTTATTTTAATTCTTTCTTTTACACATTAATATGGATCCCAGGGCCTGAAGGAGAGTTTCCTCTCCTTCAGACCCTGGGAACCATCAGGAATACCGTCCGATACTTGAGTCCCATTGACTTGTATTGGTATCGGGTATCGGTATCGGATTGGATCCGATACTTTGCCGGTATCGGCCGATACTTTCCGATACCGATACTTTCAAGTATCGGACGGTATCGCTCAACACTAATAATCACTATTCAGTGCTTTGTCTGTCTAGTTTTCTGTACTTATATTTAGCCAATAATTAAATAAATAAAATAGAGAAATGGCATGGGGCCTCTCCTTATTTTTAATAACCAGTTGAGGGAAAGCAAACAGATGTGAGCTTATATTATCATTCTTCTTCTATCAGCTTCCTAGCCTAGTAATAAAAGCTCACAGCTGTCCACTTAGCCATTTTCTCTTTTTAAACAGGGAGACTCTAAACAAAATAACCATCAAATGCTAAGCAGACAGTTTGCAGGCTGATAATAACCCCTTTATGACCGGAGGTATTTTCGTTTTTGCATTTTTGTTTTTTGATCCCCTTCTTCCCAGAGCAACTTTTTATTTTTTGGTCAATATGGCCATGTGAGGGCTTGTTTTTTTGTGGGACAAGTTGTGCTTTTGAATGACACCATTGGTTTTAACATATCATGTACTGGAAAATGGAAAAAAAACATTCCAAGTGCTGTGAAATTGCAAAAAAAGTGCAATTCCAGAGTTGTTGTTTTTTTTACCATGTTTACTAAATGCTAAAACTGACCTGCCATTATGATTATCTGTGTCATTACGAGTTCATAGATACCAAACATGTCTAGGTTCTTTTTTATTTAAGTGGTGAAAAAAAATCCAAACTTTGGTAGAAAAAAAAAAGGTGGCATTTTCCGAGATCAAGAGGTTGTAATTCTGGTGTTTTGAATTTTTTTTCTTTACGCCATTTACTGATTGGGTTAATTCTTTTTTTATATTGATAGATCGGGAAATTCTGATCCCAGCGATACCAAATATGTGTGTAGCGCCCCCACCGCCGCAGGGCCGAGGGGTACCCGGTACCGGGCCTCTGAGTCTCTGCTCTGGGTTTGTCACGGTGGCTAGACCCGGTCCGTGACCCTGCTGAGGGGCGCACAATGATAGATGTGATGGTAATGTTGCGGTGCAGTGTAGGTAGTAGTAAATAACGAGGACACCAGGTTGCAGTCTCTTTCCCTCTTTACTGAAGGTTTTAGAGTCCTCAGTCCAGAGTGCTGTCAACAGGGCTGTCAGAGACCGGCCGGTCCAAAGGCACATCAGGAGTTCCCTTTACAGGTGGGAATCAGTGTCTACCTTCTAGCGCTGGGTGTTGTAGTTCTTCCCTGCTGAGCTCCCGGGATAGTCCTCACAACTGATTCTGCCTGTCTCTGATGTTCGTTCTCTCCGTCCCCTAGGTGATATGGTAGGACGCACCCGTATGACGGGGTAGGCCTGGAGTTCTTCCGGGACCCTAGAGTCGCCCCTCTCCCACAGCTGCCTCCGTTGTCTGCTTAGGTGATTTGTGTGAGACAGCCAACCTATAATTGGCTGTCCGGCCGTGGTTTGCAGTAGTACTTAGAGTCTCTTACTTGCTCGGCGTTCCGGCCACCGACTGTTTGCGCCTCAGAAGGATGTTGCCTCGGTCTAACAGCATGACTCCTTCTGGTCCTAATTCCTCTTTACTGTATTCCCGTTGTACACTGGTTAGTTCTGCTCTTAGGAGTCTGCCAGGATCCCATCCCTGACAGGTCCTCTCACTAGCTCTTTCCAGTTACTTCTCTCCCTGTCTTCCTGTCCAACCCCCAGTTTTACCAGAGTGTGAGGAGTGGCCTACTAGATAGAACCACCCCCCCCCGGTGGCCGGAGTGTGAAGTGTAGTGTGAGTGTTACCTGGTCAGAGAAACTCCTTTAGTGCAATCAGACGTAACATCACTCGCCTTAGTGGCAGAGCGACATTACTGCAACGACCAGGACTCTGGGGCGCTGCATGTGTATGTTTGATTTTTTTTATAGTCTTATTTTGAATGGGGCGAAGGGGTGGTGATTTGATCTTTTAGATTTATTTTATTTCTTTAATATTTTTAAAAACTTTTTTTTACTTCTTGCATGCTTCCATAGACTCCATGGTAGAGTAGAAGCTGCCATTGTCTAATCGCCTGTGCTACACACAGGCGATGATCAGATCGCCTGTGTGTAACAGAAATGATCACTTGCTATGAGAGCCGACCATTGGGCGGCACTCATTACAATCTGGCTATGACAACCATAGAGGTCTGTTGGATACCTCTGGTTATCATGCCAACCCATCATTGACCCGTGATCACGTGACATCGTAACCGATGGACGGAATTTCCGGCGTGCTTCCGGTAAGCACGAGTTAAATGCCGCTGTCAGAGATTGACATTGGCATTTAACAGGTTAACAGCCATGGGTGAATCACGATTCCACCCGTGACTAGTGTTGAGCATTCCGATACCGCAAGTATCGGGTATCGGCCGATACTTGCGGGTATCGGAACTCCGATACCGAGATCCGATACTTTTGTGATATCGGGTATCGGTATCGAAACAACATTAATGTGTAAAATAAAGAATTAAAATAAAAAATATTGCTATACTCACCTCTCCGACGCAGCCTGGACCTCACCGAGGGAACCGGCAGCGTTCTTTGCTTAAAATGCGCGCTTTTACTTCCTTCCGTGACGTGATTGGTCGCGTGCCGCCCATGTGCACAGCAAGCCGTGACGTAATTTTCAGGTCCTCAATGCCTAATTCTAGGCATTCAGGAATTTAAAATTACGTTCCGGCTTGTGATTGGTCTCGTCGCGGTCACATGGGCGACACGACCAATCACAAGCCGTGACGTCACGGGAGGCAGGAGGCATTTTTAAAATTACGTCACGGCTTGTGATTGGTTGCGTGCCGCCCATGTGACCGCGACGTGACCAATCACAGCAAGCCGTGACGTAATTTCAGGTCCTCAATGCAGAAATAGGCATCAGGACCTGAAATTACGTCACGGCTTGCTGTGATTGGTCGCGTCGCGGTCACATGGGCGGCACGCAACCAATCACAAGCCGTGACGTAATTTTAAAAATGCGCGCGTCTCCTGCCTCCCGTGACGTCACGGCTTGTGATTGGTCGCGTCGCCCATGTGACCGTGACACGACCAATCACAAGCCGGAACGTAATTTTAAATTCCTGAATGCCTAGAATTAGGCATTGAGGACCTGAAAATTACGTCACGGCTTGCTGTGATTGGTCGCGTCACGGCCACATGGGCGGCACGTGACCAATCACAAGCCGTGACGTCACGGAAGGAAGTAAAAGCGCGCATTTTAAGCAAAGAACGCTGCCGGTTCCCTCGGTGAGGTCCAGGCTGCGTCGGAGAGGTGAGTATAGCAATATTTTTTATTTTAATTCTTTCTTTTACACATTAATATGGATCCCAGGGCCTGAAGGAGAGTTTCCTCTCCTTCAGACCCTGGGAACCATCAGGGATACCGTCTGATACTTGAGTCCCATTGACTTGTATTGGTATCGGGTATCGGTATCGGATTAGATCCGATACTTTGCCGGTATCGGCCGATACTTTCCGATACCGATACTTTCAAGTATCGAACGGTATCGCTCAACACTACCCGTGACTGTTAGAGGTACATGTCAGCTGTTCTAAACAGCTGACATGTGCTGGGATAGATATGGGCTCAGTGCCGGAGCCCAGATCAAAGGGAGGGATTCCGACTTGGGCGTATTATTACACTCAACGTCAGAAAGGGGTTAATAGGCTGTGAAGGGATCATGGATATTGGCTCCTTCCCAGACTATTAACACCAGCCCTCAGCTGCCCCAGAAATGGTACATTTATTAGATGTGCCAATTCTGGCACTTAGCATTGGCTCTTCCCGATTGCCCCTGAACCTGGTGCAGTAGCAATCGGGGTAATGGTTTTGAGGTTGATGTCAGGGGTGTAATATTCGCTGACATCAAGCACAGGGGTTAGTAATCGAAAGGCATCTGTTAGACACCCCCATTACTAACACCGTATTCAGAAGATATAAACACACACATATACAAAATTATTTTATTTGTGAAAAGCACTTCCCTACAATTACCCTCTCTCACCCATTTATTAGCAACAAAAAATAATCCACATGGTCCACCGTAAATCCATAACATGGAGGTCCCACAATGATGCGGAGGCTGTGATAAGCGGTGACTTCAGTAACGTGACCTCTCACCATGGACGCCAGACAAACTGAAAATTCTACTGAAAGTAGAATAAGAACCAGCTGCCATGTCGGACACTATTCACACTAGGGCGTCCGTCAGACAGCGGTAATTCCACATTCATTCACTATACGTTCTGTGGCGCCGGCTAGACTTTATCCAGGTTGTCCGGGGTTAATCTAGCTGGTAATTGGGTTGGAGGCTGGGTCACGCCCGTGGCCTTTAAATAGTCATTCTGGACGTTGGGCGTTGCCGATTATAGCTTGTGTCTTGTGCCTGGTGATCTCGGTCTGGAGTGGTGGTCTAGGACAAGAAATATTGTATCTGGTGGTGTATTATCCTTTGTCATATTTCTCCTTCCTATATTTGTATTTGTTTTGCCCTGTGCACGTTATAGTGTTTTCCTGTGTGTCTGCGGCGTGGTGCGTTTTTAGTTTTCCCTGTCTGTGCTTTCTGTTGAGGTTGGTGTGTGGTCTAATCACTGGGTGGCGGGTGGAGGTTTCAGCATAGGACTGAAACAGGAGTCAGGGTCAGGCCTGGTGGCCCAGACAAGCACACCATCAGTGTAAATTCTGGGAGAGGGACAGACAGGGTTTTCCCTAGTCTGAGGGATATCGCAGGGGCCCGGGTAATCAGCTGTAGTCTACCCAGTATCCACATGACACCAGCATTGATTTCATTAAGGTTACCACAGGTCACAGCCGGCGGGTCTCACGGTAACCTCTGTGGAGCCGCCAACTCTAAACTTCCCACCCTCTCCTTCTGAATCTAATGCAGATGTCAACCCAACTTCGAAAATTGTCTGACTAAAGATCCAGAGAACATAGAACCTTGCCTTCACTTTATGGCAGCGCCCAGAAATCACTTTTCTTTTTCCTGTTTGGTTTGAATACTTTTTTATTTCCTATTTTTTGGTTGAACTTGATGGACATATGTCTTTTTTTCAATTGTATTAACTTTGTAAAAATGTAACCACGTAATATTAACAAGGAAGAAAACGTCATCTCACCCACTAGAAGGTCGTGAGGCACAACTGCAGCTAAGGACAATGCCTCTTTTTATTTTCACTGCGCTGTTGTTCAGCTGCAACTGTTTTATTGTTTTGTTTTTTACAATATACTATATGTGTTTTTTTATTACAATATCCTGGAAGCTGGATTTTTTAAATTTTCTACATAACTGATGTTTTTATAGCCTTGGCCGGCAGGTGGATACCCTAGTGCTCTGGATGGCCACTCTGGTTCTGTCTGACACATGCTGGTTACAACCTCTTTAAGTACAAGTGCACATTAGTGAATATCTAATCACATTATGTTGTTTATCCCTGAAGCTTTCTTCAATTAAGTTCAGTGTCTCATATCTCGAGGTGATCCATGTTTATGCTGCATATTTCTCTCTCGTTAATGGTGCGTATCGCAGCAACTTATTTATATTACAGCAGAATATTACAGATAAAATAAACTTGTAAAATGAAAAGACTGTACACCAGATATTGGTTGTGAATAGTGTTGAGCGATACCTTCCGATATTCGAAAGTATCGGTATCGGATTGGATCGGCCGACACCGGCAAAATATCAGATCTCGCCGATACCGATACCCGATACCAATACAAGTCAATGGGACACAAATATCGGAAGGTATCCTGGATGGTTCCCAGGGTCTGAAGGAGAGGAAACTCTCCTTCAGGCCCTGGGATCCATATTCATGTAAAAAATAAAGAATAAAAATAAAAAATATGGATATACTCACCCCTCCGGCGGACCCTGGACCTTAGCGATGTAACCGGCAGCCTCCGTTCCTAAGAATGCAGAGTGAAGGACCTTCGATGACGTCGCGGCTTATGATTGGTCGCATGACCGCTCATGTGACCGCTCACGCCCACAGCTGCCCTACATGCAGTATGATGGTCCCACAGCTCCCCTATATACAGTTTAATGGTCCCACAGCTCCCCTATACACAGTATGATAGGCTCACAGCTCCCCTATTCACAGTATGATGGGCCTACTGCTCCCCTGTACACAGTATGATGAGCCCACTACTCCCCTATACACACTATGATAGGCCACAGCTGCCCTACACACAGTATGATGGGCCCACAGCTCCCCTATATACAGTTTAATTGTCCGACAGCTCCCCTATACACAGTATGATAGGACCACAGCTCCCCAATACACTGTATGATGATCCCACAGCTCCCCTATACACAGTATGATGAGCCTACTGCTCCCCTTTTCACAGTATGATGAGCCTACTGCTAACCTATACACATAATGATGGGCCTACTGCTCCCCTATACACAGTGTGATGTCCCCACAACTCCCCTATACACAGAGTGATCAGCCCACAGCTCCCCTATACACAGAATGATGATCCCACAGTTCCCCTATACACAGTATGATGGGCCTACTGCTCCCCTATACACAGTATTATGGGCCCACAGCTCCCCTTTACACACTATGATGGGCCTACTGGTCTCCTATGCACAGAATCATGGGCCCACAGCTCCCCTACAAACAGTATAATGGCTTCACAGCTCCCCTATACACAGTATGATGGGCCTACTGCTCCCCTATGCAAAGAATGATAGTCCCACAGCTCCCTTTTACAAAGACTTCAGATCATATTATCCTCTGTTAAGAGGAGAGATGGAAGGAAGAGTGAAGATAAAAGTAAGAGAAAGGGCACAGAAATACTGTGATTAGCTTTCTAACAAGTCTGTTATCTCACCATAGAGCTGGATTCACATCTACACAGCTCAACTCAGTACTGCTATATAATTTCCTCAAAGAAGCAGTTTCTTTTGTCATATGCTAACTAAGGAACAAAGACCAGTAAACCCTCTTTGTTCTTTGAGCTGGGCTTGGAAGACTTCACAGCAGTTAATCTCCTCCCGCCATCTCAGAGACAACTGCAAATTAAAAGATAGAGCCTGAAATAAATAAAACTGGTTAAAATGCAGGATGCAAGTCACATAATGTCATAGATTGTGTTATTTCTTATATACACACGTGCCATCTTATTCTCAACGTTACTTGAAATGATAGTTCCCTGTAAAACACAACATATCTTAGAAAGCCATCCAACAAATGTATGTGACTTTCTAGAACTATAAAACTTTTATAAACTTTATTTTGTAGCCAGGAAGATACTTTACTTTTGCATATATGGTCCTTTGTTTAATATGATCATGACAGTTATTTACCAGTATGAAATTAGGGGGCACAATACATGAATAGTTTTGCAAAAAAAAAAAAGAAAGAATAGGTAATTTTTACCCTAACTCTACATTTTATGCAATCACAGATGTCATCATGAAAAGTAACGCCATCGATTATATCATATCTGACTCACCACAGACTTTACATAAAATGGATGTTTTGGGAAGATGCTCACAAATGCACTGAGGCTATAGAAACCACTAACAGAAATCAATTGTCTGATGTCTGTGATCATGGACACTTTGTGCTCAAAGCAGATATCCCCCTTTCAACACCATTTAATGTCTTTATTTCACATAGGTGTTTTATTCTGTGATGCTGATTTCCTAACGTACCTTAGAAAGTTTTGAGCTCCACTTTTCTGATGGAGAACTCCAGATCCCATGCACAGATATAGAGTTGGTCAGTTAAATGATAACATTCTTCCTGCCTGAAGCCACCACTAGAGGGAGCTCAAGAGTCAAGTGTAAACTGTTTATACATTAAACTCAATAATAAAGCTGTACGCACTCAGCTTTACAGCACCCTCTAGTGGTCGATCTATAAAGCAAGAATTGAAAGGAACTTTCACAGCCATCCTAAAAATGAACCATCTAATTGTGCCATTAATTATCGAGGTGCTGAAAAATTCTGATACATTTTAATAATGAATGGTTCTGAATAAAAAGTGGGGTGAGATTAAGGGCACTGAAAATTTTAATTTGTCCTAAAAAAAGATTCTTTCCATTGACGTCGCTCCGCGTTTCCAATAATTGCTTTGCTTCTTGCTGTTCAAGCTTTTGAATCCATTTATGTAATCATTTGGAGAATTTGTACTATTATAGAAAAGGCTCTTGCAGAAAAGAGAATTATGGAGCACACTGGTTTTATTTTACAGAAATTCAGAATTATTCAAAGACTCCACTTCAGGTTAAAACAAAAATGTAATGAATAAAATATAAATACTATCTCACTCCCCCCATGCTCATGCATGCTCGGTTTGGCAGAGCATGCATATGTTTTCAAAGAAGAGAGATGAATGAAAAGCTGCAGGACACATTGGTGGCTTATCTTTCCTGATCCTTTAATGTCGGGGGAGAATTATGCCCCCCATACACATTTTGACCTAAATTAAAAAGATTTTCCGCTCCTTTTTAAAGTTTACATCTGGCCCCAGACTTAAGATATAATATATATTCATCTATTGATCCCCTGCCGCGCTGGATGATCCACATTTCCATAACCTCTCCTTCTTTTCTGGTCAGGCCAACATGTGACCACTGCAGGCAATCAGTGGCTACAGCCATTGGTTGCAGCTGTTAAATGCTGACCATGTTGGAAGAGAAGGAGGAGAGAAGACCTGCAGCGGACAGAGCCAGCAGGACAGAAGAGAGGCGGGGGATCACTAGGTGAGCATATGCCGTTTTTTATATTTTTACTCAACTGGGTTTATATTGTAAGTAAATTTAAAGACAAAGGTGGAAAACCCCTTTAAATAAATGTATATGTTGGCCATAAAGAGGATGTCCAAGCTTGGGGCTCAAGTCTATAGTCACTTGATTTGACTGCAGACTTGTGATTCCACGCAGAATGCCCAGTGTGCACTGTCAGGATTTTCTGGTGCTGGCTAATGCCTACTTCCGGCCACAGTTCGACTAGACTTGTCCAGCCTCACTCAATTTGCTTGTATTAATCAAAACCGCGCACATCTAGTCAGCATGTGACCACATAATGGAAATTGCATACTTGCGGTCATGCACCTTCCTGCTTCCGCCGCTAGAACCAGAGAATCCTGACAGCATGCACTGTGCACGCTGCAAGGATTCACAAGACGCGATCCCCAAGCCTGGACCATCCCTCTAAGGCTATCTATTGAGATTGGGAGATCAGAAAACTTGCAATAGTTGATAATTAAATTGTTAAGTGAGCAGACCCCACACATATGACAATGCCGGTCTAGCCTAAAGGGCACAGCCAATAGCTATCGTTCGGCCAGCAGCACTCTCACCCAAGTCCTCCATATACAAAAGGGATTGGGTGGTCTCCATGCAAATTAAACTGGCAAGCCAATGTTGGTGGGTCAGGAGTGAGGAGTATTGGGGCTTTAAGGCTAGACCAAAATATTTAAGTCCTGGATGTCTTCGTAATAATAATAATCTTAATAATAATCTTTATTTATATAGCGCCAACATATTCCGCAGCGCTTTACAGTTTAACAGTTTCAAACAACAATCATAGGTAACAATACAATAATAAAGCAAAATAAGACGACCCTGCTCGTGAGAGCTTACAATCTACAATGAGGTGGGGAGATACAAAGTACAGGTGTGTATTTACAATGATGTATTTACAATGATGGTCCAACCATCTTCAGGGGGTGGGGGGTAGATGGAGATAGTGAAAGGACTACACACACACACACACAAACATAAAATGACCTTGATTAGTTAATGTGGTAGGCAGCTGTGAACAAATGTGTTTTGAGCGAGCGCCTAAAACCTATGCAAGTTGTGGATGGTCCTAATATCTTGGGGTAGAGCATTCCAGAGGATTGGCGCAGCACGGGAGAAGTCTTGGAGTCGGGAGTGGGAGGTACGGATTAATGCCGAGGTTAGACGAAAGTCATTTGCAGAGCGCAGAGGTCGGTTAGGCCGATAGACTGAAATGAGGGAGGAGATGTAGGGGGGCCGCACTGTGGAGAGCTTTGTGGGTGAGAGCAAGTACTTTGAATTGTATCCTGTAATGAATGGGCAGCCAGTGTAATGACTGGCGAAGAGCGGACACGCCCGAGTAACGATTAGCCAGATGGACGACCCTAGCTGCTGCATTAAGGATAGACTGGAGAGGGGAAAGTCGAGTAAGGGGGAGGCCAATTAATAGAGCGTTGCAGTAGTCCAGGCGGGAGTGGATCAGGGCAGCAGTGAGGGTTTTTGTTGTCTTCATGGTAAGAAAAGGGCAGATTCTAGAGATGTTCTTTAGGTGTAAGCGGCACGAGCGGGCAAGAGATTGTATATGGGAGGTGAAGGAGAGATCGGAGTCAAACATAACACCCAGACAGCGCGCCTGCTGCCGGGGGGTTATTATGGTGCCACCTTCTTTATCTGAGTTACAAATATATATACCCCAATCTCTCCTTACTTCTGAAGGACAAGTCTAACCCTGTATTGATACAAGCGTATTACGGGGGCATATGTCCAGCTGAATTATGGATTCCAGTCCAGGCTCGGTCGTGAGTCCAAAAATCAGAAAGAATGACGGTTCCATAGTGTTAAGTCCTTTTCAGTCCCTGGCTTACTGGAGGTAAGCTTCCAGGTAAATGACACGCAAACAAAGTATTGTGTGATCATAACAGGGAAAGCTCAGGAGCCCGTCTGACTCACCGGGTGCTCACCCATCCTTTATACAGAAAAGAGTTATACATTTTAAGACATGCGCACAAGCGCTCATATTCTCTTACAAAGCTTATCTATACTGTGAAATTTACGACCTCTAGTATGTAGGTACAAGATTACAGCAAAGAAGAGGAATGCGTTCATAAAAGGAAATGTCAACTTGCTCAAGTTTCTTGATATGAGCCAGATGAGTCCAGGAGAAAGATACAATGGATTCTTTCAGTCTAATCTCTACAATTCCCCCCTTTGACATATTCCTTTTATTTATTACCATAGGGCTAAAGACAAAGCCTTTATTTTTGGTATTACACATGTACACGCTTATATTATCAAATCTAGTATTAATTCTTCTATTGCAAATTATTTTCTTCTTTAGCAGTATACTAAAATATAAAAACAAAAATTAGTACAGTAATATTAATTAGAATCACTAGAGGATAACATAAGAATAAAGAAGAAAATTTATACTCTTGCATCTATTACACAAAGTTTATCTGTGCATACTGAGATACCCTTGAGCACAATCTGGAATAGTACGTATATGACTACAATAATCATAACTATATGTATTATGCTCTGCATGATCCCAGCAACCCACCCACCGATTCCTCTGAACCAGTTGGCTGGGTTAAGAAAAGAAAAGGTATCTGACCACCAGCTATCCTTATTCTGGTCATTATCTTTGTCATACTGATCTCTGAGTCGTTGTACGTCCTTTAATTTAAATGTCATGTACTAATTTTCTATGATGTTGTACGAATCTATTGTTCAAAGGAGTTAGAGAATTTAGTCTATCCCATGCCTCCGTTGAGGTTAACACTATTAACATCAATATTCTGAGTTTTATACTGCTCTTTTGCAATGGCTTGCATGTATCCATGATGCCTTTCCTTCAAGCTTGACTGATGTAGGTGTTGTCAACAGGACTTGGAAGGGTCCGTCAAATCTTGGTTCAAGAGCCTTTCTGGTGTGTCTTTTTACATAGACTTGATCACCTGGTTCCAACTTGTGACTTCCTTCAATGTTGTCAGGATCTGGAAGAGAAGCAAAAACTTGTGCATGCACCTTAGTTAATTGTTTCTGAAGATTTTGCACATAAGAAGTCAATGACTCAATATTTAACACAAGTTGTTGTGGAAAATAACATCCTAAATTGGCAGTCCTGCCAAACAAAATTTCATATGGAGACAGTTTAGTCTTACCCCTTGGGGTATTGCGTATTGAATAAAGGGCCAGTGGAAGGCATTCTGTCCAAGGCTTTCCTGTTTCAGCCATGGCTTTCTGTATTTTTAATTTTAAAGTTCCATTCATGCGTTCCACCTTTCCAGAACTTTGAGGATGGTATGGAGTGTGTAACTGACTTTCAACACCCAACATTTTCAGTACATTTTGAAATATTTCTCCAGTGAAATGAGTACCCCTATCTGACTCGATCACTTCAGGGAGACCGTAACGGGGTATCAGTTCGGCAACTAGCTTTACAGCAGTGTTTTTAGCTGAAGCCTTCCGAACTGGATAGGCCTCTGGCCACCCTGAGAACATGTCCACACACACCAACACATACTCATACCCATTACTTTTTGGCAGCTGGATAAAGTCTATTTGTAATCGCTGAAACGGATAGAGAGGTCGGACGTGGTGCTTCATAGGGGTCTTTGTTGTCTGTCCGGGATTATGTGCCAGGCATATAACGCATGCAGCACAATAGTCTCTTGCGTAGTTGCCAAAACCTGGAGCCAACCAGACTTGCTTTGCCAGTAGTGTCATTGCATTTGCAGACACATGAGTAGGGTGGTGCAGTCCACCAACTACAATCGGATACCAGGCTCTAGGTAGACATATTAGTCCATCTTTCTTCCAAATTCCTGCTTGTTCTTCTGCCCCTTCCTTTTTCCACCTGTCCCTCTCCTCTTCTCCTGCATCTTCCTGTGCTTGTCTCAGTCTATCTTCAGTATTTTCTGTGGGGTTTACAGTATGAACCTGCTGTAAGGGTTTAACTGCTGCTGCTTTGGCTGCTTTGTCAGCCCTATCATTTCCCCTAGATTCCCTAGTGTCGAGTCTCACATGTGCAGCTACCTTGATTACTGCTACTTCTTTTGTTTCTTGTGCAGCCTCTAAGATCTGTTTGATCAAAGAAGCATGTTTTACAGGTTGTCCTGACGCTGTCATGTAACCTCTAGCTCTCCAGATTACTCCAAAATCAAACACAATACCATGTGCATACCTAGAATCAGTGTATATATTAGCTGTCTGATTCTCAGCTATTTTTAGCGCTTCAATCAATGCTGTTAGTTCTGCTTCTTGTGCAGACTGTTTTGGTGGAAGTGGTTCTGCTTTGAGAGTTTCAGATTCTGACACAACTGCATACCCTGTATGAAAGTTACCTGTGTCATCTGCAAACCTACTACCATCTATAAACAGCTCTAAATCTGGATTTTGAAGTGGTGTTTCGGATACATTGGGTAAGCCTACCGTTTCTTGTAAAATGAGCTCTGTACAATCATGTGTGTCTGTAGGGAAAAAATTTGCGTGTGGATCAGTGTCCTTATTCCCCCCTTCAGACTCGAGAGGTAGCAGTGTTGCTAAATTAAGAGTCTGAAGCCTAGCAAATGTGATAGTCTGGTAGCCCTAACGCTGGAGCTGAAACAAGGGCATCTTTTAATTGTTGGAATGAAATCTGACCTTCTTTTGTCAACAAATAAGGTTCATTTTTTACACAGTCATACAGTGGTTGCATTAGTTGACTGGCATGTATAATCCATTGTCTACAATGAGACACTATTCCTAAAAATGCTCGTAGCTGTTTATGATTTCTAGGCTCATTCATCTGTCTTATTGCTTCAGTTCTTTGAGGTGTAAGATGCTTTTTACCTTGAGAAATGCAATGACCTAGAAAGACCACTTTGATCTGACAAACTTGTAGCTTTTGTCTATTCACTTTACACCCTTCTTTTTCTAGAAAACATAGTAAACTCACAGTAGACCTTTCTGCGGTTTTTAGATCTGGGCAGCAAAGTAGTAGGTCATCCACATACTGCAAAATTACTACCTGTGTTTCAGGTCCAAACCTCTGAAGAACTGTTTGTAGGGCATTTGAATAAAGAGTAGGGGAGTGTATCATTCCCTGTGGAAGGCGTGTCCACGCCAACTGTTTGCCCTTAAATGTAAATGCAAACAAATGCCAACTGTCTTGGTGTAAAGGAACCGAGAAAAATGCATTTGAAAGATCTATTACAGTAAACACTTGAGAACTGGCTGGTATCTGTGATAGTAACGTATGAGGATTGGGTACAACTGGGGTGATTGGATCTAGAACTTTGTTTATTTCTCTTAGATCATGTACCATACGATATTTGGGCATAGAACTCTTATCAAGAGTTCTCTTCTTGACTGGATACAGAGGAGTGTTAGCAGGTGATTGTATCTCTACCAAAACTCCTTTCTCTCTATATCCCTCTATCTGTTTTGTAATCGCTAATTCCTGCTGGGCACTCACAGGGTATTGTCTGAGCTGTGGGAGAACAGTTCCTGGTTGCACAGATAAATTTACAGGAGAAATATGCAATAATCCCACATCAGTGTCACCCTGTGCCCACAGTGTTTCTGGGATCATTGAGAGATCTAGATCTGTGGTGTACTCTTTTTCTTCAGCATAATCCTCAAAAGCCTGAATTCTGACATATTGTTCTAATGATTCTGCATCATCAGGGATAGTCAGCATAACTGTGCCATCTTCCCTAAAATTGATGTTAGCTTCTAATTTCTTTAGTACATTAGTTCCTAACAGACATGTTGGGGCACCTCTGGCATATAAAAATCTGGATGCAAAACATTTAGGTCCTAATGAGACCTCTAGGGGCACAGTATATGGCAGTGTTCGAATTACCCCATCATAACCCTCAGCAAAAGTTGTTTGTTCTGAAATATCTTCCGGATTCGGAAGAAAATCTTGATTCAAAATTGAGGAAGTTGCACCTGTATCTATCAAAAATGGAATCTCTCTCCCCCCCACATTCACCTGTATCATAGGTCTCCTAGCTGGTAGGGAAGTTTGTAACACATCGAGTCAATCTGAATCTGGTATGGAACCATCTATGATGGTAGATTTCTGCTGGTTGTCCGTTTGGGGAGGGCTATTTCTGGGAACAAATTTGCCTGACTTTATATCTGCCAACTTCTTCCTGCACTCTCTTTGGAAATGACCTGGCTTTTTACAGTAGTGGCAAAGAAAATTGTGTCTCACTCTTCCTCCTGTATTAGCTTGTGCTATTCTAACAGGCTTACGATTCTCTCTCATATCCATGGCTATTCCTAAACATCGTTGTTTCACAATATTTGGTTGTTCAATTGTTCTCCAATCTGGAGTAGAGGATTTAAATTTTTCTCTGATTTTCGGATCTAGCCCCTCTATTAATTGTTTTGTAAAAAGTCTCCTTACTGAAGCATCAGTCATATCCAATCCTTCATCCCTAAAGCTATTTTCTAGTTCTTGACTATATTCTTCAATACTTTGCCCAAATTTCTGCATAATCACACCTGTTGACCCCCTTTCCCTCTGTTTTCCTCCTTCTGTTCTTCCAGATGGTACAAATGATTGGGCTTTTGGATCTAGGTAAGGTGGTGGGATTATATTACAACTTTTTCCCTTTCCCATGATCCATTTGGAAGTGTCTGGATCATACTTCCAATTCTCCTCTTTAGCTGTTTTTGAGACCTCTATCATACAGTGTATGATTTCTTCCCACCCATTGTCTTTGATAATTCCTCCTCTTTCTTTACTCAGTCTTTCCCATTCTGTACTGAACATAAGTGCTTCTGAAATTCCCAATTTTTCTCTCACTCTTCTAATCTGTCTTCTGACTATCTTTCCACATCTTTCCTGTATGATATCTGCTGCTTCCACTTGTCCTAAGACAGTTTTGGTCTGTTTATTTCTCATTTTAGCTATTTCTACCCCAGGTGACGTTTGGACAATCACTGTGGTGATGTCTCGTTGCCTTCTCTCCTAGGGAGCTAAAATATCCTTTCAATATTTGCTATTTCTACCCCAGGTGACGTTTGGACAATCACTTCCTCTGTTGGTGGCGTCTCGTTGCCTTCTCTCCTAGGGAGCTAAAATATTGAAGAGCTCGTCTGCTCCGTTTCTTCTAATATGCAGGACGTACTTAAGTGCTATTATGCACACAAACCCAGCAACACCATACAGATCACAAAACTTTCTGTGTCAGTTAGCATACTTGTCCCAGGCTCATGAAAACCGCGTCCTGGGCTCATTCTATCACACCTTATCCAGGGAATGTAGAAACAAGTTCTATAGGAGAGTCAAGCATGGGCGGAGGTCTCCCAGAAGGACGCTACCTCATAACCCAGTTAGGCTGACTTCACCAATAACCTTGTTCTAACAATCGTGGCTTATTGTTCTACGTACTTCTATTCTTCTTTCACAACATGTCACAACCTTCACACTGTTCACACACTGTTCACACACTGTTCACACACTGCCAGGGACTAGACTCATAAATCTATACAATATGGTAACCCGAGTTCTATAGGTATCTACTCACTACTAGACTAACCCAGCATGACACGGCTCATAGAGATCTTTCGGATAATACAGGGCAGATAAAAGAGAACTAATAATGTCTCTTACCTGGCCAGGTTTTTTTTCATTTGCCGTCCATTATCCCAGATCTCCGTTGTCCGTATCCGCAGGTAAATCTCGAGCAAACACTCTCTCCTCAGGTCCCTGTTCAGGCGCCAAGAAATGTTAAGTCCTTTTCAGTCCCTGGCTTACTAGAAGTAGGCATCCGAGTGAATGACACGCAACACAAAAGATTGTGTGATCATAACAGGGAAAGCTCAGGAGCCCGTCTGACTCACCGGGTGCTCACCCATCCTTTATACAGAAAAGAGTTATACATTTTAAGACATGCGCACAAGCGCTCATATTCTCTTACAAAGCTTATCTATACTGTGAAATTTACGACCTCTAGTATGTAGGTACAAGATTACAGCAAAGAAGAGGAATGCGTTCATAAAAGGAAATGTCAACTTGCTCAAGTTTCTTGATATGAGCCAGATGAGTCCAGGAGAAAGATACAATGGATTCTTTCAGTCTAATCTCTACAATAGGGATCTATGAACACCTGCTCTTTAATATACTGATCGGACAGATGTGAGTAAGGAAAAGTAACCTTTCAGGATGACAGAAAACCTGACAAGTCCTACAAGAACGGTGATGCCACCATATTGCTTGTTGCTCAGGTAGAGTCCGGAACTCCTCAGAAGCGAGATTTAGATTTACTCGCGACTTTATGAGTTCTCTAATTTGGTAATTCTTTTTATTACAGCAGTAAACATATGAGATGATTATATACAGGAAATTTATTCTCATTATTCCCAGGTACATCATCGCCGGCGTGTTCCCTGACATTTAATGACAATGAGCTGCTGCTCTGATCACTCCCATTAATTATAATTTGTCATAAATCGCACGGCCTCGAGATTTCCAGACTCGTCTCGCTCGTGTTATACCAGCTCCTTAGAAGAAATGAACAACGTTATGCTGAATAGACTGAAAAAAACAAAAAAGGTCACGTCCTCAGGAAACTCACAGGGATTAGATTTCAAACTGCCAACCCAATTCCTTGGACACTCCGCTCGCTTCAATCCCTGACAAGACCATCGCTTTCCCTTTCAAGTGAAGAACAATCCTCAGATGGAAAATGCTTTCCACAGCAGGCCAGGGAGGAAATGTCTTCACTTTGTTTGGCTGGAAGTTAAAAATAATTGTTTGTATTTGCAGGTAAATGGCTTCCTTACCCTCACCCACATCTTCATTAGTTAGAAATAGGGAATATTGTCAATTCAATGCCGAAATTAGATTCGGGGATGGAAAGCATGAAAAAGTGAACGAAGGAAGGATGGAGGAAATAAGAAGAAGTAAAAAAGGAAAAGAAAGAAAGAAAAGGAAGGAAGGAAGGGATGGAATGAAGGAAGAATAGACAGAAAGAAGGAGGGAAGGAAGGAAGGAAGGATGGAAGGAAGGAAGGAAGGAAGGAAGGAAGGAAGGAAGGAAGGAAGGAAGGAAGGAAGGACAGAAGGTCGAAAGGAAGAAATGAAAGGAGGAAAGAAGAAGAAAAAAATGAAGGAACTATGGAAGGAAAAAAGAGGAAGGAAGGAAAGAAGGAAGGAAAAGAAAGAAAAAAATAGAAAGAGAAAGGACAGAATGAAGGACAGAATGAAGAAGGGAAGAAAGGGAGGAAGGAAGAAAAAAAAGGAGGAAAGAAGAGGAAGAAGGAAGGGAATAAAGAAGGAAGAGAAAGAAAGAAAGAAAGAAAGAAAGAAAGAAAAAGAAAGAGAAAGAAAGAAAGAAAGAAAGAAAGAAATATACGTAAGGAAGGAAAGAATAAGGGAAGGAAGGAAGAAAGGAAAGAAGGAAAAGAAAGAAAGAAAAAATAGAAACAGGAAAAAAGGAATGGAAGGAAGGAAGGACAGAAGGGATGGAAGGAAAGAAAATGAAAAAAAGAAACTATGAAAGAAATAGGGAAGGAAGGAAAGGAAGGAAAGTGAGGAAGGCAGGAAAGGAAAGAAGGAAAAGAAAGAAAGAAAAAGAAAGAAAGAAAGATTTCTATTATGCTTGATAATTATACATATACTTGCACTGTAAGTTGACAAGAAATTAGTAACATAAGACTGATATAAAAGGAAGGAAGGAAACAGGTAGACAAGAAATTAATAGATAGATACATTACAATAGATAGATAAAAAATCACAAAGCAAAGCAGCGATAATCTAAAGAACAGTGTGAGAGCAAGCTTTACAGCCCAAAGATCAAAGGGCCACATAATACATAAAGCAAAGAACAGGTATCACTTTCAAATATCAAGATGAAACAAACTGTGATTTTTTTTTCCATGCCAAAGTATAAGAGGTTTCAGCTTTAAGACAGAGGTATTCTCAAGAGAGCTGAAATATGGCATGGAATAAATCGCAATTTTTTCACTGTAACTATTTAGATGCGCTGCTTGTTTTTGCATTTTGTCGCTAGATGATAGATAGATAGATAGATAGATAGATAGATAGATGATAGATAGATAGATAGATAGATAGATAGATAGATAATAGATAGATAGATTGATGATAGATAAGAGATAATAGATAGAAGATAGATAGATAATATACAGATTATAGACAGATAAATAGATAATATATAGATGATAGATAGATAATAGATAGATAAATAGATAGATGATAGATAGATAGATTGATAATAGATAATAGATAGATATATAATAGATAGATAGATAGATAGATAGATAGATAATATATAGATTATAGATAGATAGTATATAAATAGAAGGATAATAGATAGATAATAGATAGATAGATAAATAGATGATAGATAGTAGATAGATAATAGATAGATAGAAGATAGATAGATAATAAATAGATAGATAATAGATAGATAATAGATAGATAATATATAGATGATAGCTAGATACATGATAGATATATAGATAATAGATAGAAGATATATAGATAATAGATAGATAATAGATAGATAGATGATCGATAATAGATAGATAGTGTAGCATAGCGACTGGTCATGTGAATGATGGATGGTATGTATCGCAGAGGTGGGTGGCCCTGTGATGGAAGCCTGGGTATGTTTTGCTCAAGCAGATCTACTGCTGAGGGGTTTGTTTACATTGGGAATGCTTCCAGGTGATTGGAGAGATGGGTGGGTTCAGTCACCTACAAACCCAGCCAAAGAGGCGTGTCTGAACACGTAAGATGGTTTTGTGTGTAAGGACCTGTGGTGATGTCACGCTCACCTGACTAGCCATGTGACAGGTACCTGGGTGTGGTTACACCTATGTAAAGGAGGTGTGTGTAGCACATGGTGAGAGAGATTGAGTGAGTGTGTGAGTATCTGTCAGGGTGGACACACTTCTGTGTGTCCTGGCAGGACACTGCAGAATGGCCTGTGTGTTGGACAGTTCCAAGTGGGGACGTCCTGGAAGCACACAGAGACCATTCCAGGCTGGAGAGCCTGCGTGCTGGACATAGCACGGACGGTTGGTGTTGGAGACTCCTGGGAGTGGAGTCGTCCTGGAAGCACCTGGAGACCGTAGACCCGGACAGTCTGTGTTGAGGACCTGGGACTGACCTGAAGTCAGTGTAAGGAGTGGAACTTCTGAGAGGTAACCCCGGATTCTAATATACAGCAGAGAAGCCTATCTGCTACGTGAACTGTCTAATGTTTCATGGCTGTAATGAAATGGACTGTACCCTGTCTGGTTTATGCGGAGTTTGAATAAACCATATGGACTGATATGTGTGAGATATCGTGCCTGAAGTGTTTATCCTGCTGCCAAGCGAGTATCCCCAAGACCCGTAGCGGGTGAAACGCTACAATAGATGGATAGATGATAGATAATAGATAGATGGATAATAGATAGATAGATAGATAGATAGATAGATAGATAGATAATATAGATAGATAGATAATATATAGATAATAGGTAGATAGATAATAGATAGATAGATAGATAGATAGATAGATAATAGATAGATGGATAATAGATAATAGATAGATAATAGATAGATAATATAGATAGATAATATATAGATATATAGATAGATAGATAATATAGATAGATAATAGATAGATGATAGATAGATAGATACATATATTGATAGATAATAGATAGATAATAGATAGATAGATAATAGATATATAATACATAGATAGATAATAGATAGATAATAGATAGATAGATGCTATTATATATAGTTATTTTTTCTAGAGTTGAAGCACCAGAGCATACAATGACCACGTCATACTGGAGGTTACTTCTCATGTCAGGAGCGGTTCGGGCGTGCTGCAGCTTGGTGCTGTTATTAGCACAGAATTGTCTCTGTCACATAGCCGCAGCGCTCCGGAGGGGTCATTTATATTTCCTTTTCAATATAACAAACAGCTGCTATTTTACAGACTGAGATTGCATCTGAAGTTGATACATTTCATATATTTTGAAAAATATGAAAAAAGTATAATACAAAAAATATAAAATTCTGCAAATGGCAAAGAAGTGTCATCTATCCTGAAGTTTTCAGGCAGCCTAAACTAAATGTTTACCAACTTTTTTTTAACCCCTGTGTTGGCAGGAATGCGGCCTACCAAGAGTTAGCAGTCTTTGTACAGAGTACCTGGTGCTGACATATGTGATGCAGGAGGACAGTCCGCTCTGCTCTAATTGTAATTCTAGTTTGGGTTGCATTTTTTTCAATTTGCATGATCAAATCCCTTAATGCACTCCTCTCCCTGAGCTTTATTCAATAATTCCATTTGACGAGCTAAATATACATTTTCCAAATTGTTTTAATGTCACTTTTTCTAAAGTGAGACAGACATTAGTACACAAGTCTGTATTAATTCTGCTGGCCTCACAGGATGTATGTCAATGGAGGACTAAGTGAGCGTTGTGGGAGGGCGGCATAATGACTTTTTCGTTTTTTGATTTAGCATGCAAGGAGCAGTCTATTGGTTTAGATAATATGGTACATACTGTCTCTATCTATCTACAGTTGTGTGAAAAAGTGTTTGCCCCCTTCCTGATTGCCTATACTTTTGCATTTTTGTCACACTTAAATGTTTCAAATCACCAAACAAATTTAAATATTAGACAAAGATAACACAAGAAAACACAAAATGCAGTTTTTAAATGAAGATATTTATTATTAAGGAAAAAAGAAATCCAAACCTACAGGCCCTGTGTGAAAAAGGGATTGCCCCCATAAAAGATAAATTAACTGTGGTTTATCACATCTTTGGGAAGCTGAGTTCTACTTCCCCAGCCACACACAGGCCTGATTACTGTCACACCTGTTCTCAATCAAGAAATCACTTAAACAGGACCTGCCTGACAAAGTGAAGTAGACCAAAATATCTTCAAAAGCTAGACATCATGCTGTGTTACAAAGAAATTCTGGAACAAATGAGAAACAAAAAAATTGAGCCATTTCTAAAGCTTTGGATCTCCAGTGAACCACAGTGAGAGCCATTATCCACAAATGGTGAAAACAAGAAACAGTGGGGAACCTTCCCAAGAGTGGCTGGCTGACCAAAATTACCCCAAGAGCACCGCAATGACTCATCCAAGAGGTCATAAAAGACCACACAACAGCATTCAAAGAACTGCAGGCCTCACTTTTCTCAGTTAAGGTCAGTGTTCATTACTCCATCATAAGAAAAAACTGGGCAGAAATGGCCTGCATGGCAGAGTTACAAGATGAAAAGCACTGTTGAGCAATAAGAACATAAAGGCTCATCTAATTTTTGCAAGAAAACATCTTAATCCCCAAGATTTTTGGGAGAAATCTCTGTGGACTGATGAGACAAAAGTTGAACTTTTTGGAAGATGTATGTCCCATTACTTCTGGTGTAGCTATAACCCAGCATTTCAGAAAAGGAACATCATACCAACAGTAAAATATGGTGGTGGTAGTGTGATGTTCTGGGTCTGTTTTAGGTGCTTAAGGATCTGAAAGACTTGCTGTGGTAAATGGAACCATGAATTCTGCCAATACACCAAAAAATCCTGAAAGTGAATGTCTGGTGATCTGTTCTTGACCATAAGCTGAAGCGCACTTGGGTTATGCAGCAGCATAATAGTCCAAAACAAACCAGCAAGTCCACCTCTGAATGGAGTAAAAAAAAATTAAGACTTTGGAGTGGAGTTGTCAAAGTCCTGATCTTAATACGATTGAGATGATGTGGCATGACCTCAAAAAGGCGGTTCATGCTCGGAAACTTTCCAATGTGGCCAAATTACAACAATTCTGCAAAGATGAGTGGAACAAAATTCCAGAGTGTTGTAAAAGACTGATTGCTAGTTATCGCAAATGCTTGATTGCAGTTGTTGCTGCAAAGGGAGGACCAACCAGTTATTAAATGTTGGGGGCAATCACTTTTTCACACAGCGCCTTACAGGTTTGGATTTCTTTTTCCCTTAATAATAAAAATCTTCATTTAAAAACTGCATTTTGTATTTACTTGTGTTTTCTTTGTCTAATATTTACATTTGTTTGGTGATCTGAAACATTTAAAGGGGTTGTGCCACCGTAAATAATATGTTTAACCAAGCAGAGAAGATGGAAATAAATGGTTTTGTAATTTATAGGTATTAAAAATTATGCTTTATTCAGAAAATGACAAGCTTTCATCTGATAAAGTATGTTCCCTGTGTGAGCACGGGGATGGGGCAGTGGGGGTGGAGAAGCACTGATATGCCTCTGTGCTTTCAGGAATCCCTGTCAGACCTGAGTGAGGTGAGAGAGAATACTTTGTGCACATTGGGGGTGGGGGGTTAGGGGACCTCTTTTGATGACAGGTACTGCGCAAGTTGGCCAACTGATCGGCTACTCCGAGGACGGATAAAGCTTGTAGATGGAATAACGCCACGGGGTGCCAGGGAACATACTTCAGTAGATGAAAGCTTGGTATTTTTTTTTTATTTTTTCAACTGTATATTACAAAACCATTTATTTAAACGTTTTCTACTTGGCTAAATGTATTCTTTATGGTGGCACAACCTGGGCCCCCACGTGCATGTTTGTCAGATGTATGGGCCCTTGTAGTACCCAAGGATGAGTCCGACTTGTGCAAGTCCACAATTCTCTTCCTGATATCTTGGTTGATTTCTTGAGACTTTCCCATGATGCCACACAAAGAAGCAGTGTGTTTCAGGTGTGCATTAAAATACATCCACAGGTGTGTCTATAATTAACTCAGATGTTGCCAAAAAATCTATCAGAAGCCTCCAAACACATGACATCATCATATGGGCAGTCCAGAATTGTTTAAAGGCAAAGTAATCACAGTGTATGTAAACTTTTGACTTTTGACTTTTAAGTTATAAAAATGCCTTAAATCTCTCTCATTATTCTGGCATTTCGCAAATATTAATAACTAGCTGTTTCCAGCCAGGTAACGCTCGGCACTAGTGTTGAGCATTCCGATACCGCAAGTATCGGGTATCGGCCGATACTTAGCGGTATCGGAATTCCGATACCGAGATCCGATACTTGCCGCGTATCGGATACCGGAATCGGAAGTTCCCAGATTCAAACTGCACAAATTCAGCCAATGAGAATGATTCCAAGTGTGGGCACATCCTGTTCAGCATGGAGGGCATGAAACTACTGGCATGGCTGTGATTGGCTGCTGAAATGATGTCATGATGCAGTTTAAAAGTCGCTGGCGCCATTTTGCACTCACTCTGCTGTGAATTCAGTTAGTGACAGGACGCTGTTTGCTGACTGAGGGCCAGTTTAGAGATAGCGATTTGCTTCTTTGTGTTTTTCAAAGGCTAATTTAGCAACCGCTGTGTTCACCTACTATTCACCTTGCTTTTGCCTTGTAGCGCTGTTTTCACAGCGATCTGCAAGGTCTGTGTGTGTGTGTGTGAGTGCAGCCCACTCTCTAGTCTGAGTGCAGCCATAGGCCATCCATAGCTGGTTGTATTCAGTTCAGGGAGGGTGGTTCATTGCCTCATACTGTTTTTTTTTTTGTTTTTTTTTTCAAGTAGTGTAGTCTGCTGCTCATTTTTTTCCAAAAATTCCTATTAGTGTCTTTCCACCCGTCTCCAGCTAACTTGTGGAAAAACACTACATAGGATAAAGTAGAGGAGGGTTTTTGGGCCTTGCAGCGCCATTTACGGCTGTCTGCACGGTCTCCGTGTGACTGCAGCTCGCCCTGTAGTCTGTGAGCAGCCATAGCCTGGTTGTCTCCAGCTCAGGGTTCTTCACTGCGTCATACCGTAAAATCAATTTTCCTTTTGTTTTAAGTAGTGCAGGCTGCTGCATATTTTTTCAAAAAATTCCTATTAGTGTCTTTCCACCCGTCTCCAGCTAACTTGTGGAAAAACACTACATAGGATAACGTAGAGGAGGGTTTTTGGGCATTGCAGCGCCGTTTACGGCTGTCTGCACGGTCTCCGTGTGACTGCAGCTCGCCCTGTAGTCTGTGAGCAGCCATAGCCTGGTTGTCTCCAGCTCAGGGTTCTTCACTGCGTCATACCGTAAAATCAATTTTCCTTTTATTTTAAGTAGTGCAGGCTGCTGCACATTTTTTCAAAAAATTCCTATTAGTGTCTTTCCACCCGTCTCCAGCTACCTTGTGGAAAAACACTACATAGGATAACGTAGAGGAGGGTTTTTGGGCCTTGCAGCGCCGTTTACGGCTGTCTGCACGGTCTCCGTGTGACTGCAGCTCGCCCTGTAGTCTGTGAGCAGCCATAGCCTGGTTGTCTCCAGCTCAGGGTTCTTCACTGCGTCATACCGTAAAATCAATTTTCCTTTTGTTTTAAGTAGTGCAGGCTGCTGCACATTTTTTCAAAAAATTCCTATTAGTGTCTTTCCACCCGTCTCCAGCTAACTTGTGGAAAAACACTACATAGGATAACGTAGAGGAGGGTTTTTGGGCCTTGCAGCGCTGTTTACGGCTGTCTGCACAGTCTCTGTGTGACTGCAGCTCTCTCTGTTGTCAGTTCAGTCCCCAAAAAATAAATAAATAATAAAGTTCACCAAACACACCAGTGACACCACTTAACATTTGTGTAGGCCACATTAGCTCATATTAAAGTCTAGTCCACACTTTAGAAAATTAGTGTTTCTTATACCTGTTAGGAGTTGTTCAGGAATAAGCACACAAAGCCGTTAGTACTTTTCTGCTTATCTTTATCAGTCAACCAAGATGAAGAAGGCAGTGAGTAAGGCACGTGGGCGTGGGAGCGGAGCAGGGAGAGGACGTGGGGATTCTGTGCCTGCTGCGGGCACCGGTGACTCATCAGCACCCACTTTCACCAGGGAACAGTCCTTCATGCGCAGCTTTGTCGCAGAGCGCCGTACACCGCTGCTGCGTGAAGAACAAATTGAAGCCGTTGTCGGATGGATGGCAGCTAATGCATCAACTTCAATTAGTGCCACATCCTCTCAGACACAGAGCACTGGAGAGCAGCCATCTGTCTCTTCACCACCTGCCAAATTGCCCAGGCAGACAGAGAGCCCAGGACAGGAGCCGTCTCTACTTCTGTTCTCTGAATCTCTTGGCTTGGAAACAGGGGGCCAGCCAAGCAGCATTGGAGAAATGGAAGAAGAGGCAGGGTGCAGTGATGCCCAACAGCTTTTTCTCTCTTCCTCTGAAGAGGCGGGTGGGCCAGTGCTTCCGGTCACCACATCGCAGGCCGCATCCGCTGATGATGACACTCAGGTGCCACTTTCTGGTGCGTGCTCTGCTGCTGAGACTACCCAGGAGGAGCAGTTGGGGGCAGAGGGTAGTGTAGATGATGAGGTCCTTGACCCATCTTGGCGTGAGGGACTGGAAGGTGGTGGGAGCAGCTCTGAGGAAGAGATTCCCCGTACGGCCCAAAGAGGGAGAGGGAGGGGGAAGACTGCGGATCCTGCAGCCTCCGCTTTGGCACCCGTTAGGAGCATGTCTCTTCCAAAAGCCAAAAAGGACGCTCCCAAGACTTGCAGTGCCTGGGCCTTTTTTGACACAGTTGCAGATGACATTTGCTATGTCAAATGCAAGGTGTGTCATCACAAAGTCAAAAGAGGTCGAAATGTCAGCAGCCTCAATACCTCCAACATGTGGAAACATGTGCGGACCAGGCACGCGGCGTTGTTAGAAAAACACACTGAAGAGCTAGGCCAACCAACAGCGGCAGCTACCACCTCTTCAGCTCGTGTTGCCTCTTCCTCCAGCTCACACGCAGCTGGTTCGGCTTCCTCCCAGGATCGCCGTGGAAGAACCTCTGGCCCTGTTGTCCAGAGACCCGCTGTAATTCCACCCGCAGCACCACTTTCCCAGTCATCCACACACTCCCAGCCCAGTGTACAGCCATCGGTAGTACAGGCATGGGAGAAAAGGCGGCCTTTCTCGTCAAACCACCCACGAGCACAGGCTCTGACTGCAGGCATTGCCAAACTTCTGTCACTGGAAATGCTGTCATTCAGGCTGGTGGAGACTGATAGCTTCCGTTACTTGATGTCATTGGCAGTCCCACAGTACAATGTGCCCAGCCGCTTTTACTTCAGCAGGCAAGCCGTCCCTGCCCTGCACAAGCATGTGGAGGGACACATAAAACACGCGCTACTGAATGCCGTCAGTAGCAAGGTCCACCTCACCACCGATGCGTGGACCAGTCAACATGGATAGGGGCGATACCTTTCCCTCACTGCCCATTGGGTTAATGTCGTTGAGCCGGGTACAGATCGTGCGAGTGGCGCAGGACGTGTCCTGCCCACTCCAAGGATTGCAGGAATCCATTCTGTATGCATTGACTCCTCCTCTTACACCAGTTCCTCAGAATCATCGCTGCAGGAGCCGTCACAGTCCACCTCCACATGGACCCGTGATGAACGTTTACCTGTTACGACCGACATGAGCACAGCCGTGGCCAAACGTCAACAGGCCGTCTTGAAATTAATTTCTTTGGGGAATCGAAGCCACACAGCGCAGGAGCTCTGGAATGCCATCAAGCAGGAGAGCGATGTGTGGTTTGTGCCAGCGAATCTCCAGCCAGGAATGGTAGTGTGTGATAATGGCCGAAATCTGGTGGCAGCTCTGGGCCTCGGCAACCTCACTCACATCCCATGTCTGGCACATGTGCTCAATTTGGTCGTGCAGAGTTTTTTGAGGGACTATCCGGATCTTGATGCACTGCTGCACAAGGTCCGCCTAGAGTGTGCTCACTTGCAGCGTTCCAGCACGGCAAAAGCACCCATTGCGGCTCTGCAGCGCCGACACCACCTGCCAGAACATCGCATCATATGTGACCTACCTACCAGGTGGAATTCCACGTTACATATGTTGGAGCGGTTGTGTGAGCAGCAGCAAGCTGTAATGGAGTACCAGCTCCATCAGGCGCAAAGAAGTCGCACTCCGCGCCGTTCAGACTTCACAACCACAGAGTGGGCCACTATGAATGACGTCTGCCAGGTTTTGCGTCCCTTCGATTATTCCACGCGGATGGCGAGTGCAGATGATGCACTAGTCAGCATGACTGTCCCCCTTATCTGCCTGCTTGAAAAATCACTGCAAGCGCTAAGGGATGATGTTGTGGAAGAGGTGGAGGATGAGGATTCAACATTTCCATCATCTTCTGGACAGTCAGCGCCACGTGGTTCCTCACAAACGCGTAGGCAGGGGACAGTTTGTGAGGAGGATGAGGAGGAGTCAATGGAGGAGGAAGACATCCGTCCAGAGGAGGGAGTTACACAATTGTCCAGTACTCAGTGTGTACAGCGAGGGTGGGGTGATGACGAGCGGGCAGAGATCACGCCTCCAGCAGGGGACAGCGTTTCTTGGGCAGTTGGCAGTCTGCAGCACATGGTGGATTACATGCTGCAGTGCCTGAGAAATGACCGCCGCATCGCCCACATTCTCAACATGTCTGAATATTGGGTGTTCACCCTCCTCGATCCTCGCTACCAGGACAACGTAGAAAGCCTCATCACACCATCGAACCGGGAGCGAAAAATGCGGGAGTACCAAGACACACTGGTGAATTCCATCATCTTCTCCATTCCAAGTGAGACAAGTGCTGCTAGTGCATTACAAAGCAGCTCAGTGCGTCCAGGCAGTGGTGGAGGCTCTGCACAAAGAGGGAGCAGAAGCAGTGCCTCTGCCCAAGGCAAGAGCAGTATGGCCCAACTGTGGCACAGTTTTCTGTGCCCGCCACAAAAGTCAACACCATCACAGACGGCTTCAGTCAGCAGGAGGCAACGGTTCCGTCAGATGGTGACAGACTACATGTCTTGCCCTCTTGCTGTACTCCCAGACGGCTCTTCACCTTTCAAGTTTTGGGTCTCAAAGCTGGATACATGGCCAGAGCTAAGCCAGTATGCATTGGAGGTGCTGGCTTGCCCTGCGGCTAGTGTATTATCGGAACGCGTCTTTAGTGCTGCAGGTGGTGTACTAACTGACCGTCGCATGCGACTATCCTCCGATAACGTTGACCGGCTTACTTTCCTGAAAATGAACAAGGCCTGGATCTCACAGGAATTTGCCACTCCTCTTCCTGATTAAATAATTAGGTGACTGTCTACGTTATCCAGGTCTCCTGTTGTGTTCATCTTTCTACCACCTGAACTTAAATTCCTGGGCTCCAACACCGCCAGTTGAGGCTCAGAAGTGCCGTCTGCACAGTCAAAACATACGACCCAGTGTTATTGGGTTTCAGTAACGTCAGCTGATCCCCAGCTGTGCAGCCGGCAATGTGTCCTGCGACCGCCACGCTGACACAACAACTGAAATGTAAGGGAACCTGTCCCCCCCCCAAGGCGTTTGTTACTGAAAGAGCCACCTTGTGCAGCAGTAATGCTGCGCAAGGAAAAGGTAGCTATTTTTGTTTAGCTCCTTGCACACGCAGAACTTAACACTTATAAAATGTGTCCACTGATACCGTAAAACCGTCCCGGAGGTGGGACTTTCCTTCGTAATATGACGCAGCACAGCTGTCATTCCTACCCCCTTGGCGCCGTGCCCCGGCTCTTCAGCGTTGTTTAAATCTGTCCCGGAGCCTGCGCTGTTATGTTATCCCTTGGACAGGCACACTTAGCGATGCCCATCTTCTGATATCATTTGGTGTCAGGCTGGCTGCGCCTGTGCGGCCGCGCTGGCCAAGAGCCTGCCTCGCATTGTCTTCTGATTTCATCCCACTGGGGGCCTGAGATCCATGGACATGCGCAGTGCATATCTGAACCTCCGCCTCTCACTCATCTCCCTACGCCTTCTTCAGACTGTGCGCCGTCAGCTGATCCCTAATAGCATGCCACGGCCGTGACGCCGCACAGTCTGAAGAAGCTGTAGGGAGGGGAGTGAAAGGCCAGGATATGCACTGCGCATGGCCACAGATCCCAGGCCCGCGGTGGGATTACATTAGACGACACTGCGAGGCGGGATCTCGTCCAGCGCGGCCGCACAGGCGCAGCCAGTCTGACACCAAATGATGTCAGAAGATGGGCAGCTGTTATGACCCCAATGGCGAGGGTCTCAGAGGAACGTGGAAGTCTGCAGAATACAAAAATCCAGCTCATAGGGCAGTGGTAACTGGGTTGACCATATATCTACTCCTAACGCCAACACTAGAAGTAGCCGGGGATCATTCCTACGTTGATTCTAGATGACACGCGCCAGCCGGAGAATCTAGCTACCCCTAGTAGAGGAAAACAAAGACCTTTCTTGCCTCCAGAGAAGGGGACCCCAAAGCTGGATAGAACACCAGCCCCCTAGAGCTTCCAGCAAAGGTCAGGATATAGATTTGGAACAAGCTGGACAAAAATACAAAACCAAAACAAATAGCAAAAAGCAAAAGGCAGACTTAGCTGATATAACTGGAACCAGGATCAGTAGACAAGAGCACAGCAGACTAGCTCTGATAACTACGTTGCCAGGCATGGAACTGAAGGTCCAGGGAGCTTATATAGCAACACCCCTAACTAACGACCCAGGTGCGGATAAAAGGAATGACAGAAAAACCAGAGTCAAAAAACTAGTAACCACTAGAGGGAGCAAAAAGCAAATTCACAACAGTACCCCCCCCTTAGTGAGGGGTCACCGAACCCTCACCACGACCACCAGGGCGATCAGGATGAGCGGCATGAAAGGCACGAACTAAATCGGCCGCATGAACATCAGAGGCGACCACCCAGGAATTATCCTCCTGACCATAGCCCTTCCACTTGACCAGGTACTGAAGCCTCCGCCTGGAGAGGCGAGAATCCAAGATCTTCTCCACCACGTACTCCAACTCGCCCTCAACCAACACCGGAGCAGGAGGCTCAGCAGAAGGAACTACAGGCACAATGTACCGCCGCAACAAGGACCTATGAAATACATTGTGAATAGCAAACGACACAGGAAGATCCAGACGAAAAGATACAGGATTAAGGATTTCCAATATCTTGTAAGGCCCAATAAAACGAGGTTTAAATTTGGGAGAGGAGACCTTCATAGGAACAAAGCGGGAAGAAAGCCACACCAAATCCCCAACGCGTAGTCGGGGACCCACACCGCGGCGGCGGTTGGCAAAGCGCTGAGCCTTCTCCTGTGACAACTTCAAGTTGTCCACCACATGATTCCAGATCTGCTGCAACCTATCCACCACAGAATCCACCCCAGGACAGTCAGAAGGCTCCACATGACCCGAAGAAAAGCGAGGATGGAAACCAGAGTTGCAGAAAAAAGGCGAAACCAAGGTGGCGGAACTAGCCCGATTATTAAGGGCAAACTCAGCCAACGGCAAGAATGTCACCCAATCGTCCTGATCAGCAGAGACAAAACACCTCAAATAAGCCTCCAAAGTCTGATTGGTTCGCTCCGTCTGTCCATTAGTCTGAGGATGGAAAGCAGACGAAAACGACAAATCAATGCCCATCCTACTACAAAAGGATCGCCAGAACCTGGAAACGAACTGGGATCCTCTGTCTGACACAATATTCTCAGGGATGCCGTGCAAACGAACCACGTTCTGGAAAAACACAGGAACCAGATCGGAAGAGGAAGGCAGCTTAGGCAAAGGAACCAAATGGACCATCTTGGAGAAGCGATCACATATCACCCAGATAACGGACATGCCCTGAGATAGCGGAAGATCAGAAATGAAATCCATGGAGATATGTGTCCAAGGTCTCTTCGGGACAGGCAAGGGCAAGAGCAAACCGCTGGCACGAGAACAGCAAGGCTTAGCTCGAGCACAAGTCCCACAGGACTGCACAAATGACCGCACATCCCTTGACAAGGAAGGCCACCAAAAGGACCTGGCCACCAGATCTCTGGTGCCAAAAATTCCCGGGTGACCTGCCAACACCGAGGAATGAACCTCGGAAATGACTCTGCTGGTCCACTTATCCGGGACAAACAGTCTGTCAGGTGGACAAGACTCAGGCCTATCAGCCTGAAATCTCTGCAACACACGTCGCAGATCCGGAGAAATAGCTGACAAGATAACTCCATCTTTAAGAATACCAACAGGATCAGCGACTCCAGGAGCATCAGGCACAAAGCTCCTAGAAAGAGCATCGGCCTTCACATTCTTTGAACCTGGTAAATACGAGACAACAAAATCAAAGCGGGAGAAAAACAATGACCAGCGGGCCTGTCTCGGATTAAGGCGTTTAGCAGACTCGAGATACATCAGATTTTTGTGATCAGTCAAGACCACCACACGATGCTTAGCACCCTCGAGCCAATGACGCCACTCCTCAAATGCCCATTTCATGGCCAACAACTCCCGATTGCCCACATCATAATTTCGCTCGGCAGGCGAAAACTTCCTAGAGAAAAAGGCACAAGGTTTCATAACAGAGCAACCAGGGCCTCTCTGCGACAAAACGGCCCCTGCCCCAATCTCCGAAGCATCCACCTCAACCTGAAAGGGAAGTGAGACGTCAGGCTGGCACAAAACAGGCGCCGAAGTAAACCGGCGTTTCAACTCCTGGAAAGCCTCCACGGCAGCAGGAGCCCAGTTAGCTACATCGGAGCCCTTCTTGGTCATATCCGTCAAAGGTTTCACAATGCTAGAAAAATTAGCGATAAAACGACGGTAGAAGTTAGCGAAGCCCAAGAACTTCTGAAGACTCTTAACTGACGAGGGCTGAGTCCAATCAAGAATAGCTCGGACCTTGACTGGGTCCATCTCCACAGCAGAAGGGGAAAAAATGAACCCCAAAAAGGGAACCTTCTGTACACCAAAGAGACACTTTGAGCCCTTGACAAACAAAGAATTTTCACGCAAAATTTTAAAGACCAACCTGACCTGCTCCACATGCGAATCCCAATTATCAGAAAAAACCAAAATATCATCCAGATAAACAATCAAAAATTTATCCAGATACTTCCGGAAAATGTCATGCATAAAGGACTGAAAAACTGAAGGCGCATTGGAGAGCCCAAAAGGCATCACCAAGTACTCAAAATGACCTTCGGGCGTATTGAATGCGGTTTTCCATTCATCACCTTGCTTAATGCGCACAAGGTTGTACGCACCACGAAGGTCTATCTTGGTGAACCACTTGGCACCCTTAATCCGGGCAAACAAGTCAGACAACAGCGGTAAAGGATACTGAAATTTGACAGTGATCTTATTTAAAAGCCGATAATCAATACAAGGTCTCAAAGATCCGTCCTTTTTTGCCACAAAAAAGAATCCCGCACCAAGAGGGGAAGAAGACGGACGAATATGTCCTTTTTCCAGAGACTCCTTGATATATGAACGCATAGCGGTATGTTCAGGTACCGACAGATTAAACAGTCTTCCCTTAGGAAATTTACTGCCTGGGATCAAATCTATAGCACAGTCACAGTCCCTATGAGGAGGCAGTGCACTGGACTCAGACTCACTGAAGACATCCTGATAATCAGACAAATACTCCGGAACTTCCGAAGGCGTAGAAGAAGCAATAGACACAGGCAGGGAATCCTCATGAATACCACGACAGCCCCAACTTGAGACTGACATAGCCTTCCAGTCCAGGACTGGATTATGGGTCTGTAACCATGGCAGCCCTAAAACGACCAAATCATGCATTTTATGTAAAACCAGGAAACGTATCACCTCGCGGTGTTCAGGAGTCATGCACATGGTAACCTGAGTCCAATACTGCGGTTTATTTGCTGCCAATGGTGTAGCATCAATACCCCTAAGAGGAATAGGATTTTCTAATGGTTCAAGAGTAAATCCACAGCGCTTAGCAAATGAGAGATCCATGAGACTCAGGGCAGCACCTGAATCTACAAACGCCATGACAGGATAAGATGACAGTGAGCAAATCAAAGTCACAGACAGAATAAATTTAGGTTGCAAATTACCAACGGTGACAGGACTAACAACCTTAGCTATACGTTTAGAGCATGCTGAGATAACATGTGTAGAATCACCACAGTAGTAGCACAAGCCATTCCGGCGTCTATGAATTTTCCGCTCATTTCTAGTCAGGATTCTATCACATTGCATTAAATCAGGTGTCTGTTCAGACAACACCATGAGGGAATTTGCGGTTTTTCTATCACATTGCACCGAATTAGGTGTCTGTTCAGACAACACCATGAGGGAATTTGCGGTTTTGCGCTCCCGCAACCGCCGGTCAATTTGAATAGCCAGTGCCATAGTATCATTCAGACCTGTGGGAATGGGAAAACCCACCATAACATTCTTAATGGCTTCAGAAAGGCCTTTTCTAAAATTAGCGGCCAGTGCACACTCGTTCCAATGTGTCAGCACGGACCATTTCCGAAATTTTTGGCAATACACTTCAGCCTCGTCCTGCCCCTGAGACATAGACAGCAAGGCCTTTTCTGCCTGAATCTCAAGATTGGGTTCCTCATAAAGTAAACCGAGCGCCAGAAAAAACGCATCAAGATCAGCCAATGCCGGATCTCCTGGCGCCAGCGAAAAAGCCCAATCCTGAGGGTCGCCCCGTAAGAACGAAATAACAATTTTTACTTGCTGAGCAGAATCTCCTGATGAACAGGGTCTCAGGGACAAAAACAATTTACAATTATTCACGAAATTCCTAAACTTAAACCTGTCTCCGGAAAACAGTTCAGGAATCGGTATTTTAGGTTCTGACCTAGGATTTCTGATAACATAGTCTTGTATGCCCTGCACACGAGTAGCCAGCTGGTCCACACTTGTAATCAAGGTCTGGACATTCATGTCTGCAGCAAGCATAGCCACTCTGAGGTAAAGGGGAAGGAGAAAAAAAAAAAAAAAAAAACTCAGAATCTTCTTTCTTATAATCCCTCTTCTGCAATGCATTAAACATTTAATACTGGCCTGGCAAACTGTTATGACCCCAATGGCGAGGGTCTCAGAGGAACGTGGAAGTCTGCAGAATACAAAAATCCAGCTCATAGGGCAGTGGTAACTGGGTTGACCATATATCTACTCCTAACGCCAACACTAGAAGTAGCCGGGGATCATTCCTACGTTGATTCTAGATGACACGCGCCAGCCGGAGAATCTAGCTACCCCTAGTAGAGGAAAACAAAGACCTTTCTTGCCTCCAGAGAAGGGGACCCCAAATCTGGATAGAACACCAGCCCCCTAGAGCTTCCAGCAAAGGTCAGGATATAGATTTGGAACAAGCTGGACAAAAATACAAAACCAAAACAAATAGCAAAAAGCAAAAGGCAGACTTAGCTGATATAACTGGAACCAGGATCAGTAGACAAGAGCACAGCAGACTAGCTCTGATAACTACGTTGCCAGGCATGGAACTGAAGGTCCAGGGAGCTTATATAGCAACACCCCTAACTAACGACCCAGGTGCGGATAAAAGGAATGACAGAAAAACCAGAGTCAAAAAACTAGTAACCACTAGAGGGAGCAAAAAGCAAATTCACAACAGGCAGCGCTAAGTGTGCCTGGCCAAGGGATAACATAACAGCGCAGGCTCCGTGACAGATTCAAACAACGCTGAGGAGCCGGGGCACGGCGCCAGGGGGGTAGGAATGACAGCTGTGCTGCGTCATATTACAAAGGAAAGTCCCACCTCCGGGACGGTCTCACGGTTTCAGGGGACACATTTTATAAGTGTTTAGTTCTGTGTTTGCAAGGAGCATAATGAAAAGAGCCACCTTTTCCTTTTGCATCTTTTGTGCTGCACAAGCTGGCTCTTTCAGCTACAAACACCTTGGGGGGGGGTTAAAGGTTCCCTTTCGACTTTCTCCAATCAGGCTTCGGCCTACATTGTGTTCATCTGCTTCTCCTGCTGTCCCTGGGCTCCAACACCGCTAGTTGTTGCCTGGTAGTGCTGTACGCACAGTCCCAACAGTCCCTCCTCTGTTATTGGGGTTCAGTAACGTCAGCTGTTCCCCAGCTGTGTGTGTGGCAATCCATCCTATCTCCTCCACCTCCTCCTCCTCCTCCTGTCCCTGGGCTCCAACACCGCTAGTTGCTGTCCAGAAGTGCTGTACGCACAGTCAACAGTCACTCCTCTGTTATTGGGGTTCATGTTGTGAAATTGGATTCTGGGCTCCCCCGGTGGCCACTTGTGGAATTGAACTTGTGTGCATCATCCCCTCTGTTCACCTGCTCCTATCAGGATGTGGGAGTCGCTATATAACCTTGCTCCTCTGTCAGTTTCTTGCCGGTCAACAATGTAATCAGAAGCCTTCTGTGCTTGTTCCTGCTACTAGACAACTCCCAGCTAAGTTGGACTTTTGTCCTTGTGTGTTTTTGCATTTTGTTCCTGTTCACAGCTGCTGTTTCGTTACTGTGTCTGGAAAGCTCTTGTGATCGGAAATTGCCACTCTGGTGTTATGAGTTAATGCTAGAGTCTTAAAGGAATTTCTGGATGGTGTTTTGATAGGGTTTTCTGCGCTGACCATGAAAGTGTCCTTTCTGTCTTCCTGCTATCTAGAAAGCGGACCTCGATTTTGCTAAACCTATTTTCATACTACGTTTGTCATTTCATCTAAAATCACCGCCAATATATGTGGGGGCCTCTGTCTGCCTTTTGGGAAAATTTCTCTAGAGGTGAGCCAGGACTGTCTTTTCCTCTGCTAGGATTAGGTAGTTCTCCGGCTGGCGCTGGGCATCTAGGGTTAAAAAACGTAGGCATGCTACCCGGCCACTTCTAGTTGTGCGGCAGGTTTAGTTCATGGTCAGTATAGTTTCCATCTTCCAAGAGCTAGTTCTCATATATGCTGGGCTATGTTCTCTCGCCATTGAGAATCATGACAGTTTGACCGGCCACAAAAAAGGGTTAAATTACTGGCTGAGAAAGGAGAGAAAAAAGAAGTCTGCTACAATTTTTTTTTTTTTTCCTCTAGTTCTGAGTGTGCTCTTAATTGAATCACTTGCTAGTCTGCCTATACTGCAGCCTTCCTCTCTTTCTCTCCTTCTAATCCTTGAATGGCTCTGTGTTCACCTGTTTCAAATGGATCTTCAGAGTGTAGCTACAGGTTTGAATAATCTCGCCACAAAGGTACAAAATTTGCAAGATTTTGTTGTTCATGCACCTATGTCTGAGCCTAGAATTCCTTTGCCTGAATTCTTCTCGGGGAATAGATCTCACTTTCAAAATTTTAAAAATAATTGCAAATTGTTTTTGTCCCTGAAGTCTCGCTCTGCCGGAGACCCTGCACAGCAGGTCAGGATTGTAATTTCCTTGCTCCGGGGCGACCCTCAAGACTGGGCTTTTGCATTGGCACCAGGGGATCCTGCGTTGCTCAATGTGGATGCGTTTTTTCTGGCCTTGGGGTTGCTTTATGAGGAACCTCATTTAGAGCTTCAGGCGGAAAAGGCCTTGATGTCCTTGTCTCAGGGGCAAGATGAAGCTGAAATATACTGCCAAAAATTCCGCAAATGGTCTGTGCTTACTCAGTGGAATGAGTGCGCCCTGGCGGCGATTTTCAGAGAAGGTCTCTCTGATGCCATTAAGGATGTTATGGTGGGGTTCCCTGTGCCTGCGAGTCTGAATGAGTCCATGACGATGGCTATTCAGATCGATAGGCGTCTGCGGGAGCGCAAACCTGTGCACCATTTGGCGGTGTCTACTGAGAAAACGCCAGAAAATATGCAATGTGATAGAATTCTGTCCAGAAGCGAGCGGCAGAATTTTAGACGAAAAAATGGGTTGTGCTTCTATTGTGGTGATTCAACTCATGTTATATCAGCATGCTTTAAGCGTACTAAGAAGCCTGACAAGTCTGTTTCAATTAGCACTTTACAGTCTAAGTTTATTCTATCTGTGACCCTGATTTGTTCTTTGTCATCTATTACCGCGGACGCCTATGTCGACTCTGGCGCTGCTTTGAGTCTTATGGATTGGTCCTTTGCCAAACGCTGTGGGTATGATTTGGAGCCACTGGAGGCTCCGATACCTCTGAAAGGGATTGACTCCACCCCATTGGCTAGTAATAAACCACAATACTGGACACAAGTGACTATGCGTGTTAATCCGGATCACCAGGAGGTTATTCGCTTTCTGGTGCTGTATAATCTACATGATGTTTTGGTGCTGGGATTGCCATGGCTGCAATCTCATAACCCAGTCCTTGACTGGAGAGCTATGTCTGTGTTAAGCTGGGGATGTAAAGGAACTCATGGGGACGTACCTTTGGTTTCCATTTCATCATCTATTCCCTCTGAGATTCCTGAATTCTTGTCTGACTTTCGTGACGTTTTTGAAGAACCCAAGGTTGGTTCACTACCTCCGCACCGGGAGTGCGATTGTGCCATAGACTTGATTCCGGGTAGTAAATACCCTAAGGGTCGTTTATTTAATCTGTCTGTGCCTGAACACGCTGCTATGCGAGAATATATAAAGGAGTCCTTGGAAAAGGGACATATTCGTCCTTCGTCATCTCCCTTAGGAGCCGGTTTTTTCTTTGTGTCTAAGAAAGACGGCTCTTTGAGGCCGTGTATTGATTATCGACTTTTGAATAAAATCACGGTTAAATATCAATATCCGTTACCACTGCTTACTGATTTGTTTGCTCGTATAAAGGGGGCCAAGTGGTTCTCTAAGATTGATCTCCGTGGGGCGTATAATTTGGTGCGAATCAAGCAGGGGGATGAGTGGAAAACCGCATTTAATACGCCCGAGGGCCATTTTGAGTATTTGGTGATGCCTTTTGGTCTTTCAAATGCCCCTTCAGTCTTCCAGTCCTTTATGCATGACATTTTCCGCGATTATTTGGATAAATTTATGATTGTGTATCTGGATGATATTCTGATTTTTTCGGATGACTGGGACTCTCATGTCCAGCAGGTCAGGAGGGTTTTTCAGGTTTTGCGGTCTAATTCCTTGTGTGTGAAGGGTTCTAAGTGTGTTTTTGGGGTTCAAAAGATTTCTTTCTTGGGATACATTTTTTCCCCCTCTTCCATCGAGATGGATCCTGTCAAGGTTCAGGCTATTGGTGATTGGACGCAACCCTCTTCTCTTAAGAGTCTTCAGAAATTTTTGGGCTTTGCTAACTTTTATCGTCGATTTATTGCTGGTTTTTCTGATGTTGTAAAACCATTGACTGATTTGACTAAGAAGGGTGCTGATGTTGCTGATTGGTCCCCTGATGCTGTGGAGGCCTTTCGGGAGCTCAAGCGCCGCTTTTCTTCCGCCCCAGTGTTGCGTCAGCCTGATGTTGCTCTTCCTTTTCAGGTTGAGGTCGACGCTTCTGAAATCGGAGCTGGGGCGGTGTTGTCGCAGAGAAGTTCCGACTGCTCCGTGATGAGACCTTGTGCTTTTTTTTCCCGTAAATTTTCGCCCGCCGAGCGGAATTATGATATTGGGAATCGGGTGCTTTTGGCCATGAAGTGGGCTTTTGAGGAGTGGCGTCACTGGCTTGAGGGGGCCAGACATCAGGTGGTGGTATTGACTGACCACAAAAATTTAATTTACCTTGAGTCTGCCAGGCGCCTGAATCCTAGACAGGCGCGCTGGTCGTTGTTTTTCTCTCGGTTTAATTTTGTGGTGTCGTACCTACCGGGTTCTAAGAAGGCGGATGCCCTTTCTAGGAGTTTTGAGCCTGACTCCCCTGGTAATTCTGAGCCCACAGGTATCCTTAAAGATGGAGTGATATTGTCTGCCGTTTCTCCAGACCTGCGGCGGGCCTTGCAGGAGTTTCAGGCGGATAGACCTGATCGTTGCCCACCTGGTAGACTGTTTGTTCCTGATGATTGGACCAGTAGAGTCATCTCTGAGGTTCATTCTTCTGCGTTGGCAGGTCATCCTGGAATCTTTGGTACCAGGGATTTGGTGGCAAGGTCCTTCTGGTGGCCTTCCCTGTCACGAGATGTGCGAGGCTTTGTGCAGTCTTGTGACGTTTGTGCTCGGGCCAAGCCTTGTTGTTCTCGGGCTAGTGGATTGTTGTTGCCCTTGCCTATCCCGAAGAGGCCTTGGACGCACATCTCGATGGATTTTATTTCGGATCTGCCTGTTTCTCAGAAGATGTCTGTCATCTGGGTGGTGTGTGACCGTTTCTCTAAGATGGTCCATCTGGTTCCCTTGCCTAAGTTGCCTTCTTCTTCCGAGTTGGTTCCTCTGTTTTTTCAAAATGTTGTTCGTTTGCATGGTATTCCTGAGAATATCGTTTCTGACAGAGGGACCCAATTCGTGTCTAGATTTTGGCGGGCATTCTGTGCTAGGATGGGCATAGATTTGTCTTTTTCGTCTGCTTTCCATCCTCAGACTAATGGCCAGACCGAGCGGACTAATCAGACCTTGGAGACATATTTGAGGTGTTTTGTGTCTGCGGATCAGGATGATTGGGTTGCTTTTTTGCCTTTGGCGGAGTTCGCCCTCAATAATCGGGCCAGCTCTGCCACCTTGGTGTCCCCGTTTTTCTGTAATTTGGGGTTTCATCCTCGATTTTCCTCCGGTCAAGTGGAATCTTCGGATTGTCCTGGAGTGGATGCTGTGGTGGAGAGGTTGCATCAGATTTGGGGGCAGGTGGTGGACAATTTGAAGTTGTCCCAGGAGAAGACTCAGCTTTTTGCCAACCGCCGTCGTCGTGTTGGTCCTCGGCTTTGTGTTGGGGACTTGGTGTGGTTGTCTTCTCGTTTTGTCCCTATGAGGGTTTCTTCTCCTAAGTTTAAGCCTCGGTTCATCGGCCCGTACAAGATATTGGAGATTCTTAACCCTGTGTCCTTCCGTTTGGACCTCCCTGCATCCTTTTCGATTCATAATGTTTTTCATCGGTCATTGTTGCGCAGGTATGAGGTACCGGTTGTGCCTTCCGTTGAGCCTCCTGCTCCGGTGTTGGTTGAGGGTGAGTTGGAGTACGTTGTGGAAAAGATCTTAGACTCTCGTGTTTCCAGACGGAGACTCCAGTATCTGGTCAAATGGAAGGGATACGGTCAGGAGGATAATTCTTGGGTCACTGCCTCTGATGTTCATGCCTCCGATCTTGTCCGTGCCTTTCATAGGGCTCACCCTGATCGCCCTGGTGGTTCTGGTGAGGGTTCGGTGCCCCCTCCTTGAGGGGGGGGTACTGTTGTGAAATTGGATTCTGGGCTCCCCCGGTGGCCACTTGTGGAATTGAACTTGTGTGCATCATCCCCTCTGTTCACCTGCTCCTATCAGGATGTGGGAGTCGCTATATAACCTTGCTCCTCTGTCAGTTTCTTGCCGGTCAACAATGTAATCAGAAGCCTTCTGTGCTTGTTCCTGCTACTAGACAACTCCCAGCTAAGTTGGACTTTTGTCCTTGTGTGTTTTTGCATTTTGTTCCTGTTCACAGCTGCTGTTTCGTTACTGTGTCTGGAAAGCTCTTGTGATCGGAAATTGCCACTCTGGTGTTATGAGTTAATGCTAGAGTCTTAAAGGAATTTCTGGATGGTGTTTTGATAGGGTTTTCTGCTGACCATGAAAGTGTCCTTTCTGTCTTCCTGCTATCTAGAAAGCGGACCTCGATTTTGCTAAACCTATTTTCATAGTACGTTTGTCATTACATCTAAAATCACCGCCAATATATGTGGGGGCCTCTGTCTGCCTTTTGGGAAAATTTCTCTAGAGGTGAGCCAGGACTGTCTTTTCCTCTGCTAGGATTAGGTAGTTCTCCGGCTGGCGCTGGGCATCTAGGGTTAAAAAACGTAGGCATGCTACCCGGCCACTTCTAGTTGTGCGGCAGGTTTAGTTCATGGTCAGTATAGTTTCCATCTTCCAAGAGCTAGTTCTCATATATGCTGGGCTATGTTCTCTCGCCATTGAGAATCATGACAGGTTCAGTAATGTCAGCTGTTCCCCAGCTGTGTGTGTGGCAATCCCTCCTATCTCCCCCACCTCCTCCTCCTCCTGTCCCTGGGCTCCAACAACGCTAGTTGTTGCCTGGTAGTGCTGTACGCACAGTCCCAACAGTCCCTCCTCTGTTATTGGGGTTCAGTAACGTCAGCTGTTCCCCAGCTGTGTGTGTGGCATTCCCTCCTATCTCCTCCACCTCCTCCTCCTCCTCCTGTCCCTGGGCTCCAACACCGCCAGTTGCTGTCTAGAAGTGCTGTACGCACAGTCAACAGTCACTCCTCTGTTATTGGGGTTCAGTAATGTCAGCTGTTCCCCAGCTGTGTGTGTGGCAATTCCTCCTATCTCCTCCACCTCCTCCTCCTCCTCCTGTCCCTGGTCTCCAACACCGCCAGTTGCTGTCCATAAGTGCTGTACGCACAGTCAACAGTCACTCCTCTGTTATTGGGGTTCAGTAATGTCATCTGTTCCCCAGCTGTGTGTGTGGCAATCCCTCCTATCTCCTCCACCTCCTCCTCCTCCTGTCCCTGGGCTCCAACACCGCCAGTTGCTGTCCAGAAGTGCTGTACGCACAGTCAACAGTCACTCCTCAGTTATTGGGGTTCAGTAATGTCAGCTGTTCCCCAGCTGTGTGTGTGGCAATCCCTCCTATCTCCCCCACCTCCTCCTCCTCCTCCTCCTGTCCCTGGGCTCCAACACCGCTAGTTGTTGCCTGGTAGTGCTGTACGCACAGTCCCAACAGTCCCTCCTCTGTTATTGGGGTTCAGTAACGTCAGCTGTTCCCCAGCTGTGTGTGTGGCAATCCCTCCTATCTCCTCCACCTCCTCCTCCTCCTCCTGTCCCTGGGCTCCAACACCGCCAGTTGCTGTCCAGAAGTGCTGTACGCACAGTCAACAGTCACTCCTCTGTTATTGGGGTTCAGTAATGTCAGCTGTTCCCCAGCTGTGTGTGTGGCAATCCCTCCTATCTCCCCCACCTCCTCCTCCTCCTCCTCCTGTCCCTGGGCTCCAACAATGCTAGTTGTTGCCTGGTAGTGCTGTATGCACAGTCCCAACAGTCCCTCCTCTGTTATTGGGGTTCAGTAACGTCAGCTGTTCCCCAGCTGTGTGTGTGGCAATCCGTCCTATCTCCTCCACCTCCTCCTCCTCCTCCTGTCCCTGGGCTCCAACACCGCCAGTTGCTGTCCAGAAGTGCTGTACGCACAGTCAACAGTCACTCCTCTGTTATTGGGGTTCAGTAACGTCAGCTGTTCCCCAGCTGTGTGTGTGGCAATCCCTCCTATCTCCTCCACCTCCTCCTCCTCCTCCTGTCCCTGGGCTCCAACACCGCCAGTTGCTGTCCAGAAGTGCTGTACGCACAGTCAACAGTCACTCCTCTGTTACTGGGGTTCAGTAATGTCAGCTGTTACCCAGCTGTGTGTGTGGCAATCCCTCCTATCTCCCCCACCTCCTCCTCCTCCTCCTGTCCCTGGGCTCCAACACCGCCAGTTGCTGTCCAGAAGTGCTGTACGCACAGTCAACAGTCACTCCTCTGTTATTGGGGTTCAGTAATGTCAGCTGTTCCCCAGCTGTGTGTGTGGCAATCCCTCCTATCTCCCCCACCTCCTCCTCCTCCTCCTCCTGTCCCTGGGCTCCAACAACGCTAGTTGTTGCCTGGTAGTGCTGTACGCACAGTCCCAACAGTCCCTCCTCTGTTATTGGGGTTCAGTAATGTCAGCTGTTCCCCAGCTGTGTGTGTGGCAATCCCTCCTATCTCCTCCACCTCCTCCTCCTCCTCCTGTCCCTGGGCTCCAACACCGCCAGTTGCTGTCCAGAAGTGCTGTACGCACAGTCAACAGTCACTCCTCTGTTATTGGGGTTCAGTAATGTCAGCTGTTCCCCAGCTGTGTGTGTGGCAATCCCTCCTATCTCCCCCACCTCCTCCTCCTTCTCCTCCTGTCCCTGGGCTCCAACACCGCTAGTTGTTGCCTGGTAGTGCTGTACGCACAGTCCCAACAGTCCCTCCTCTGTTATTGGGGTTCATGTCATGATTCTCAATGGCGAGAGAACATAGCCCAGCATATATGAGAACTAGCTCTTGGAAGATGGAAACTATACTGACCATGAACTAAACCTGCCGCACAACTAGAAGTGGCCGGGTAGCATGCCTACGTTTTTTAACCCTAGATGCCCAGCGCCAGCCGGAGAACTACCTAATCCTAGCAGAGGAAAAGACAGTCCTGGCTCACCTCTAGAGAAATTTTCCCAAAAGGCAGACAGAGGCCCCCACATATATTGGCGGTGATTTTAGATGAAATGACAAACGTAGTATGAAAATAGGTTTAGCAAAATCGAGGTCCGCTTACTAGATAGCCGGAAGACAGAAAGGACACTTTCATGGTCAGCAGAAAACCCTATCAAAACACCATCCAGAAATTCCTTTAAGACTCTAGCATTAACTCATAACACCAGAGTGGCAATTTCCGATCACAAGAGCTTTCCAGACACAGTAACGAAACAGCAGCTGTGAACAGGAACAAAATGCAAAAACACACAAGGACAAAAGTCCAACTTAGCTGGGAGTTGTCTAGTAGCAGGAACAAGCACAGAAGGCTTCTGATTACATTGTTGACCGGCAAGAAACTGACAGAGGAGCAAGGTTATATAGCGACTCCCACATCCTGATAGGAGCAGGTGAACAGAGGGGATGATGCACACAAGTTCAATTCCACAAGTGGCCACCGGGGGAGCCCAGAATCAAATTTCACAACAGTACCCCCCCCTCAAGGAGGGGGCACCGAACCCTCACCAGAACCACCAGGGCGATCAGGATGAGCCCTATGAAAGGCACGGACAAGATCGGAGGCATGAACATCAGAGGCAGTGACCCAAGAATTATCCTCCTGACCGTATCCCTTCCATTTGACCAGATACTGGAGTCTCCGTCTGGAAACACGAGAGTCTAAGATCTTTTCCACAACGTACTCCAACTCACCCTCAACCAACACCGGAGCAGGAGGCTCAACGGAAGGCACAACCGGTACCTCATACCTGCGCAACAATGACCGATGAAAAACATTATGAATCGAAAAGGATGCAGGGAGGTCCAAACGGAAGGACACAGGGTTAAGAATCTCCAATATCTTGTACGGGCCGATGAACCGAGGCTTAAACTTAGGAGAAGAAACCCTCATAGGGACAAAACGAGAAGACAACCACACCAAGTCCCCAACACAAAGCCGAGGACCAACACGACGACGGCGGTTGGCAAAAAGCTGAGTCTTCTCCTGGGACAACTTCAAATTGTCCACCACCTGCCCCCAAATCTGATGCAACCTCTCCACCACAGCATCCACTCCAGGACAATCCGAAGATTCCACTTGACCGGAGGAAAATCGAGGATGAAACCCCAAATTACAGAAAAACGGGGACACCAAGGTGGCAGAGCTGGCCCGATTATTGAGGGCGAACTCCGCCAAAGGCAAAAAAGCAACCCAATCATCCTGATCCGCAGACACAAAACACCTCAAATATGTCTCCAAGGTCTGATTAGTCCGCTCGGTCTGGCCATTAGTCTGAGGATGGAAAGCAGACGAAAAAGACAAATCTATGCCCATCCTAGCACAGAATGCCCGCCAAAATCTAGACACGAATTGGGTCCCTCTGTCAGAAACGATATTCTCCGGAATACCATGCAAACGAACAACATTTTGAAAAAACAGAGGAACCAACTCGGAAGAAGAAGGCAACTTAGGCAAGGGAACCAGATGGACCATCTTAGAGAAACGGTCACACACCACCCAGATGACAGACATCTTCTGAGAAACAGGCAGATCCGAAATAAAATCCATCGAGATGTGCGTCCAAGGCCTCTTCGGGATAGGCAAGGGCAACAACAATCCACTAGCCCGAGAACAACAAGGCTTGGCCCGAGCACAAACGTCACAAGACTGCACAAAGCCTCGCACATCTCGTGACAGGGAAGGCCACCAGAAGGACCTTGCCACCAAATCCCTGGTACCAAAGATTCCAGGATGACCTGCCAACGCAGAAGAATGAACCTCAGAGATGACTCTACTGGTCCAATCATCAGGAACAAACAGTCTACCAGGTGGGCAACGATCAGGTCTATCCGCCTGAAACTCCTGCAAGGCCCGCCGCAGGTCTGGAGAAACGGCAGACAATATCACTCCATCTTTAAGGATACCTGTGGGCTCAGAATTACCAGGGGAGTCAGGCTCAAAACTCCTAGAAAGGGCATCCGCCTTAACATTCTTAGAACCCGGTAGGTACGACACCACAAAATTAAACCGAGAGAAAAACAACGACCAGCGCGCCTGTCTAGGATTCAGGCGCCTGGCAGACTCAAGGTAAATTAAATTTTTGTGGTCAGTCAATACCACCACCTGATGTCTGGCCCCCTCAAGCCAGTGACGCCACTCCTCAAAAGACCACTTCATGGCCAAAAGCTCCCGATTCCCAATATCATAATTCCGCTCGGCGGGCGAAAATTTACGGGAAAAAAAAGCACAAGGTCTCATCACGGAGCAGTCGGAACTTCTCTGCGACAACACCGCCCCAGCTCCGATTTCAGAAGCGTCGACCTCAACCTGAAAAGGAAGAGCAACATCAGGCTGACGCAACACTGGGGCGGAAGAAAAGCGGCGCTTGAGCTCCCGAAAGGCCTCCACAGCATCAGGGGACCAATCAGCAACATCAGCACCCTTCTTAGTCAAATCAGTCAATGGTTTTACAACATCAGAAAAACCAGCAATAAATCGACGATAAAAGTTAGCAAAGCCCAAAAATTTCTGAAGACTCTTAAGAGAAGAGGGTTGCGTCCAATCACCAATAGCCTGAACCTTGACAGGATCCATCTCGATGGAAGAGGGGGAAAAAATGTATCCCAAGAAAGAAATCTTTTGAACCCCAAAAACACACTTAGAACCCTTCACACACAAGGAATTAGACCGCAAAACCTGAAAAACCCTCCTGACCTGCTGGACATGAGAGTCCCAGTCATCCGAAAAAATCAGAATATCATCCAGATACACAATCATAAATTTATCCAAATAATCGCGGAAAATGTCATGCATAAAGGACTGGAAGACTGAAGGGGCATTAGAAAGACCAAAAGGCATCACCAAATACTCAAAATGGCCCTCGGGCGTATTAAATGCGGTTTTCCACTTATCCCCCTGCTTGATTCGCACCAAATTATACGCCCCACGGAGATCAATCTTAGAGAACCACTTGGCCCCCTTTATACGAGCAAACAAATCAGTAAGCAGTGGTAACGGATATTGATATTTAACCGTGATTTTATTCAAAAGTCGATAATCAATACACGGCCTCAAAGAGCCGTCTTTCTTAGACACAAAGAAAAAACCGGCTCCTAAGGGAGATGACGAAGGACGAATATGTCCCTTTTCCAAGGACTCCTTTATATATTCTTGCATAGCAGCGTGTTCAGGCACAGACAGATTAAATAAACGACCCTTAGGGTATTTACTACCCGGAATCAAGTCTATGGCACAATCGCACTCCCGGTGCGGAGGTAGTGAACCAACCTTGGGTTCTTCAAAAACGTCACGAAAGTCAGACAAGAATTCAGGAATCTCAGAGGGAATAGATGATGAAATGGAAACCAAAGGTACGTCCCCATGAGTTCCTTTACATCCCCAGCTTAACACAGACATAGCTCTCCAGTCGAGGACTGGGTTATGAGATTGCAGCCATGGCAATCCCAGCACCAAAACATCATGTAGATTATACAGCACCAGAAAGCGAATAACCTCCTGGTGATCCGGATTAACACGCATAGTCACTTGTGTCCAGTATTGTGGTTTATTACTAGCCAATGGGGTGGAGTCAATCCCTTTCAGAGGTATCGGAGCCTCCAATGGCTCCAAATCATACCCACAGCGTTTGGCAAAGGACCAATCCATAAGACTCAAAGCAGCGCCAGAGTCGACATAGGCGTCCGCGGTAATAGATGACAAAGAACAAATCAGGGTCACAGATAGAATAAACTTAGACTGTAAAGTGCTAATTGAAACAGACTTGTCAGGCTTCTTAGTACGCTTAAAGCATGCTGATATAACATGAGTTGAATCACCACAATAGAAGCACAACCCATTTTTTCGTCTAAAATTCTGCCGCTCGCTTCTGGACAGAATTCTATCACATTGCATATTTTCTGGCGTTTTCTCAGTAGACACCGCCAAATGGTGCACAGGTTTGCGCTCCCGCAGACGCCTATCGATCTGAATAGCCATCGTCATGGACTCATTCAGACTCGCAGGCACAGGGAACCCCACCATAACATCCTTAATGGCATCAGAGAGACCTTCTCTGAAAATCGCCGCCAGGGCGCACTCATTCCACTGAGTAAGCACAGACCATTTGCGGAATTTTTGGCAGTATATTTCAGCTTCATCTTGCCCCTGAGACAAGGACATCAAGGCCTTTTCCGCCTGAAGCTCTAAATGAGGTTCCTCATAAAGCAACCCCAAGGCCAGAAAAAACGCATCCACATTGAGCAACGCAGGATCCCCTGGTGCCAATGCAAAAGCCCAGTCTTGAGGGTCGCCCCGGAGCAAGGAAATTACAATCCTGACCTGCTGTGCAGGGTCTCCGGCAGAGCGAGACTTCAGGGACAAAAACAATTTGCAATTATTTTTAAAATTTTGAAAGTGAGATCTATTCCCCGAGAAGAATTCAGGCAAAGGAATTCTAGGCTCAGACATAGGTGCATGAACAACAAAATCTTGCAAATTTTGTACCTTTGTGGCGAGATTATTCAAACCTGTAGCTACACTCTGAAGATCCATTTGAAACAGGTGAACACAGAGCCATTCAAGGATTAGAAGGAGAGAAAGAGAGGAAGGCTGCAGTATAGGCAGACTAGCAAGTGATTAAATTAAGAGCACACTCAGAACTAGAGGAAAAAAAAAAAAAAATTGTAGCAGACTTCTTTTTTCTCTCCTTTCTCAGCCAGTAATTTAACCCTTTTTTGGGCCGGTCAAACTGTCATGATTCTCAATGGCGAGAGAACATAGCCCAGCATATATGAGAACTAGCTCTTGGAAGATGGAAACTATACTGACCATGAACTAAACCTGCCGCACAACTAGAAGTGGCCGGGTAGCATGCCTACGTTTTTTAACCCTAGATGCCCAGCGCCAGCCGGAGAACTACCTAATCCTAGCAGAGGAAAAGACAGTCCTGGCTCACCTCTAGAGAAATTTTCCCAAAAGGCAGACAGAGGCCCCCACATATATTGGCGGTGATTTTAGATGAAATGACAAACGTAGTATGAAAATAGGTTTAGCAAAATCGAGGTCCGCTTACTAGATAGCCGGAAGACAGAAAGGACACTTTCATGGTCAGCAGAAAACCCTATCAAAACACCATCCAGAAATTCCTTTAAGACTCTAGCATTAACTCATAACACCAGAGTGGCAATTTCCGATCACAAGAGCTTTCCAGACACAGTAACGAAACAGCAGCTGTGAACAGGAACAAAATGCAAAAACACACAAGGACAAAAGTCCAACTTAGCTGGGAGTTGTCTAGTAGCAGGAACAAGCACAGAAGGCTTCTGATTACATTGTTGACCGGCAAGAAACTGACAGAGGAGCAAGGTTATATAGCGACTCCCACATCCTGATAGGAGCAGGTGAACAGAGGGGATGATGCACACAAGTTCAATTCCACAAGTGGCCACCGGGGGAGCCCAGAATCCAATTTCACAACAGGTTCAGTAACGTCAGCTGTTCCCCAGCTGTGTGTGTGGCAATCCTTCCTATCTCCTCCACCTCCTCCTCCTCCTCCTGTCCCTGGGCTCCAACACCGCTAGTTGCTGTCCAGAAGTGCTGTCCGCACAGAGCCAAACACCTCGCCAATGTGTTAGTGGGGTTCAGCACCGCCAGCTGTTCCCCTGCTGTGTATACGGCAAAGTGTACTGCGACCGCCACGCAGGCACAACAAGTTAAATTTAAGGGAACCTGTCCCCCCCCCCAGGCGTTTGTTACTGAAGGAGCCACCTTTTGCAGCGGTAATGATGCAAAGGGAAAAAGTGCCTCTTTTCGTGGTGCTCCTTGCACATGCTGAACCTAACACTTATGAAATGTGTCCCCTCCTACCGTGATACCGTCCGGTAGGTGGAACTTTCCTTTGTGATGTGAAGCAGCACAGCTGTCATTCTTACCCCCTTGACGCCGTGCGCCGCCTCCTCAGCATTGTTTGAGTCAGTCCCGGAGCCTGCGCTGTTAGGTTAGCCCTTGGCCATGCACACATTTTGCGCTGCCCGTCTTCTGACATAATTTGGTGTCAGGCTGGCTGAGCCTGTGCGGCCGCGCTGGACGAGATCCCGCCTCGTAGTGTCTTCTGATTTAATCCCACTGGGGGCCTGAGATCCATGGACATGCGCAGTGCATATCTGAACCTCCACCTCTCACTCATCTCCCTATGGCTTCTTCAGACTGTGCGGTGTCAGCTGATCCCTAATAGCATGCCACGGCCGTGACACCGCACAGTCTGAAGAAGCCGTAGGGAGGGGAGTGAGAGGCGAGGATATGCACTGCGCATGGCCATGGATCCCAGGCCCGCGGTGGGATTACATTAGACGACACTGCGAGGCGGGATCTCGGCCAGCGCAGCCACACAGGCGCAGCCAGTCTGACACCAAATGATGTCAGAAGACGGGCAGCGCAAAATGTGTGCATGGCCAAGGGCTAACCTAACAGCGCAGGCTCCGGGACTGATTCAAACAACGCTGAGGAGGCGGCGCACGGCGCCAAGGGGGTGAGAATGACGGCTGTGCTGCTTCACATCACAAAGGAAAGTTCCACCTACCGGACGGTATCACGGTAGAAGGGGACACTTTTCATAAGTGTTAGGTTCAGCATGTGCAAGGACCATAATTAAAAGAGCTAAGTTTACCTTTTCCAGCATTAGTTCTGTACACAATGGCTCTTTCAGCTACAAAGGCCTGGGGGGGGTTAAAGGTTCCCTTTCAACTTGCTCCAGTGCAGGCTTCGGCCTACACTCTGCTCCCTCTCCTCCTCCTGCTGACCCTGGGCTCTGACACCGCCAGTTGGGGCCCAGATGTGCTGGCTGCACAGAGAAAAACACCAGCCAAAGTGTCAGTGGGGTTCATCACCGCCAGCTGTTCCCCTGCTGTGTAGCCGGCAACGTGTCCTGCAACAGTCACGCAGACACAAGAACTGAAATTGAAGGGAACCTGTCCCCCCTCCCCCAGGCGTTTGTATGTTTCACAGCCACCTTGTACAGCAGTAATGCTGCATGTGTGCAAGGTGGCTCATAAACTTACTCCCCTTGCACACGTGGAACTGAACACGTCTAAAATGTGTCCTCTGTGACCATTAAACCGTCCCTGAGGTGTGACTTTCCTTTGTAATGACACGCTGCAACCCCCTTGGTAGCGCTGACCATCTTCTGGCATCATTGTTTGGCTGCCTGCGCCTCTGCGGCCGCCCTGACCCACACAAATGATGTCATAAGACGGGCAGCGCTAACAGCGCAAGGCCAAGGGATAACACGACAGCGCAGACTCCTGTACAGCAAATAACGACGCTCAGGAGGCCGCGCCAAGCACCAAGGTGGCATTTTTTTGCCAGCTGTGCTGCGTCTCATTACGAAGGGAACTCACGCCTCCAAAACAGTTTGACTGCTTAAGGGCCTAAATGTTATACGTGTTTCTTTCTGCGTGTGAAAGGAGCATAATTAAAAGAGCAACCTTAGACTTGTGCAGCATTACTGCTGCCCAAGCTGTGGCTCTTGTAGTTTGTAACCCCTGAGGGGGGGTTAAAGGTTACCTTTGAAATCGGTTCAATTAGGCTTCGTCCTACACTCTGCTCCACCTGCAGAGCCCGGGCTCCAACACCACTAGTTGCTGTCCGGAAGTGCTGGCTGCACAGAGCCAAACACCTTGCCAATGTGTCAGTGGGGTTCAACAATGCCAGCTGTTCCCCTGCTGTGTAGCCTGCAACGTGTCCTGCAACAGCCACGCAGACACAACAGACCTAAAGCTGCTGCCAGTGCAGGCTTCGGCCTACACTCTGCTCCCTCTCCTCCTGCTGACCCTGGGCTCTAACACCGCCAGTTGGTGCCCGGTACTGCTAGCTGCACAGAGAAAAACACCAGCCAAAGTGTCAGTGGGGTTCAGCACCGCCAGCTGTTCCCCTGCTGTGTAGCCGGCAACGTGTCCTGCAGCAGCCACGCAGACACAAGAACTGAAATTGAAGGAAACCTGTCCCCCCTCCCCCAGGTGTTTCTATGTTTTACAGCCACCTTGTACGGCAGTAATGCTGCATGTGTGCAAGGTGGCTCAGAAACTTATTCTCCTTGCCCATGTTGAACTGAACACGTCTAAAATGAGTCCTCTGCGACCATTAAAATGTCCCTCAGGTGTGATTTTCCTTTGTATTGACACGCAACAAGCTCCTTGGTAGCGCTGCCCGTCTTCTGGCATCATTGTTTGGCTGCCTGCGCCTCTGCGGCCGCCTTGCCCCACACAACGCCCCTCGGTGTCTTATTTATTTGGACTGCGAGGGTGTGATTGACGGGCATGAACCGTGCATTTCTTCGCCTGTCCCTCATCTCCTTCCGCCTTCTTCGGACTGTGCGTCTTCATGGCCGTGGCATGCGATAAGGGATCAGCTGACGCCGCATAGTCTAAAGCGGGTGTAAGAAACCAAGCGAGAGGCGAACATATGTACTGCGCCAGGCCATGAATCCCAGCCCCGCAGTGTTTTAACAATGTTTAGACACTGCGGGGCTGGGATTCATGGTCATCGCAAACCGCACCGGCCGACATTAAATGATGTTAGAAGATGGGCAGCGCTAACAGCGCAAGGCCAAGGGATAACACGACTCCTGTTCAACAAATAACGATGTTCAGGAGGCTGCGCAAAGCACCAAGGTGGCGTTTTTGCCAGCTGTACTGCGTCTCTTTACGAAGGGAACTCACGCCTCAAAATCAGTTTGACTGTGTAAGGGCCTAAATGTTATACGTGTTCCTTTCAGCGTGTGCAAGGAGAAGAATTAAAAGAGCAACCTTTGACTTGTGCAGCACTACTGCTGCATAAGCTGTGGCTCTTCTAGTTTGTAACACCTGAGGGGGGGTTAAAGGTTACCTTTGAAATTGGTTCAATTAGGCTTCGGCCTACACTCCGCTCCCCCTGTCCTCCTCCTGCTGACCCTGGGCTCTAACACCGCCAGTTGGGGCCCAGATGTGCTAGCTGCACAGAGAAAAACACCAGCCAAAGTGTCAGTGGGGTTCAGCAACGCCAGCTGTTCCCCTGCTGTGCAACCGGCAACGTGTCCTGCAACAGCCACGCAGGCACAACAGACCCAAAGCTGCCGCCAGTGCAGGCTTCGGCCTACACTCTGCTCCCTCTCCTCCTCCTGCTGACCCTGGGCTCTAACACCACCAGTTGGGGCCCAGATGTGCTAGCTGCACAGAGAAAAACACCAGCCAATGTGTCAGTGGGGTTCAGCACTGCCAGCTGTTCCCCTGCTGTGCAGCCAGCAACGTGTCCTGCAACAGCCACGCAGACACAAGAACTGAAATTGAAGGGAACCTGTACCCCCTCCCCCAGGTGTTTCTACGTTTTACAGCCACCTTGTACGACAGTAATGCTGCATGTGTGCAAGGTGGCTCATAAACTTATTCTCCTCGCACATGTGTAACTGAAAACACGTCTAAAATGTGTCCTCTGTGTGACCATTTAACAGTCCCAGAGGTGTGACTTTCCTTTGTAATGACACGCTGCAAGACCCTTGATAGTGCTGCCCGTCTTCTGGCATCATTGTTTGGCTGCCTGCGCCTCTGCGGCCGCCCTGACCCACACAACGCCCTTCGGTGTGTTGTGAAATTGGATTCTGGGCTCCCCCGGTGGCCACTTGTGGAATTGTACTTGTGTGCATCATCCCCTCTGTTCACCTGCTCCTATCAGGATGTGGGAGTCGCTATATAACCTTGCTCCTCTGTCAGTTTCATGCCGGTCAACAATGTAATCAGAAGCCTTCTGTGCATGTTCCTGCTACTAGACAACTCCTAGCTAAGTTGGACTTTTGTCCTTGTGTGTTTTTGCATTTTGTTCCTGTTCACAGCTGCTGTTTCGTTACTGTGTCTGGAAAGCTCTTGTGAGCGGAAATTGCCACTCTGGTGTTATGAGTTAATGCTAGAGTCTTAAAGTAATTTCTGGATGGTGTTTTGATAGGGTTTTCTGCTGACCATGAAAGTGCCCTTTCTGTCTTCATGCTATCTAGTAAGCGGACCTCGATTTTGCTAAACCTATTTTCATACTACGTTTGTCATTTCATCTAAAATCACCGCCAATATATGTGGGGGCCTCTGTCTGCCTTTTGGGAAAATTTCTCTAGAGGTGAGCCAGGACTGTCTTTTCCTCTGCTAGGATTAGGTAGTTCTCCGGCTGGCGCTGGGCATCTAGGGATAAAAAACGTAGGCATGCTACCCGGCCACTTCTAGTTGTGCGGCAGGTTTAGTTCATGGTCAGTATAGTTTCCATCTTCCAAGAGCTAGTTCTCATATATGCTGGGCTATGTTCTCTCGCCATTGAGAATCATGACAGTTTGACCGGCCCAAAAAAGGGTTAAATTACTGGCTGAGAAAGGAGAGAAAAAAGAAGTCTGCTACAATTTTTTTTTTTTATTTTTTTTTCCCTCTAGTTCTGAGTGTGCTCTTAATTGAATCACTTGCTAGTCTGCCTATACTGCAGCCTTCCTCTCTTTCTCTCCTTCTAATCCTTGAATGGCTCTGTGTTCACCTGTTTCAAATGGATCTTCAGAGTGTAGCTTCAGGTTTGAATAATCTCGCCACAAAGGTACAAAATTTGCAAGATTTTGTTGTTCATGCACCTATGTCTGAGCCTAGAATTCCTTTGCCTGAATTCTTCTCGGGGAATAGATCTCACTTTCAAAATTTTAAAAATAATTGCAAATTGTTTTTGTCCCTGAAGTCTCGCTCTGCCGGAGACCCTGCACAGCAGGTCAGGATTGTAATTTCCTTGCTCCGGGGCGACCCTCAGGACTGGGCTTTTGCATTGGCACCAGGGGATCCTGCGTTGCTCAATGTGGATGCGTTTTTTCTGGCCTTGGGGTTGCTTTATGAGGAACCTCATTTAGAGCTTCAGGCGGAAAAGGCCTTGATGTCCTTGTCTCAGGGGCAAGATGAAGCTGAAATATACTGCCAAAAATTCCGCAAATGGTCTGTGCTTACTCAGTGGAATGAGTGCGCCCTGGCGGCGATTTTCAGAGAAGGTCTCTCTGATGCCATTAAGGATGTTATGGTGGGGTTCCCTGTGCCTGCGAGTCTGAATGAGTCCATGACGATGGCTATTCAGATCGATAGGCGTCTGCGGGAGCGCAAACCTGTGCACCATTTGGCGGTGTCTACTGAGAAAACGCCAGAGAATATGCAATGTGATAGAATTCTGTCCAGAAGCGAGCGGCAGAATTTTAGACGAAAAAATGGGTTGTGCTTCTATTGTGGTGATTCAACTCATGTTATATCAGCATGCTTTAAGCGTACTAAGAAGCCTGACAAGTCTGTTTCAATTAGCACTTTACAGTCTAAGTTTATTCTATCTGTGACCCTGATTTGTTCTTTGTCATCTATTACCGCGGACGCCTATGTCGACTCTGGCGCTGCTTTGAGTCTTATGGATTGGTCCTTTGCCAAACGCTGTGGGTATGATTTGGAGCCATTGGAGGCTCCGATACCTCTGAAAGGGATTGACTCCACCCCATTGGCTAGTAATAAACCACAATACTGGACACAAGTGACTATGCGTGTTAATCCGGATCACCAGGAGGTTATTCGCTTTCTGGTGCTGTATAATCTACATGATGTTTTGGTGCTGGGATTGCCATGGCTGCAATCTCATAACCCAGTCCTCGACTGGAGAGCTATGTCTGTGTTAAGCTGGGGATGTAAAGGAACTCATGGGGACGTACCTTTGGTTTCCATTTCATCATCTATTCCCTCTGAGATTCCTGAATTCTTGTCTGACTTTCGTGACGTTTTTGAAGAACCCAAGGTTGGTTCACTACCTCCGCACCGGGAGTGCGATTGTGCCATAGACTTGATCCCGGGTAGTAAATACCCTAAGGGTCGTTTATTTAATCTGTCTGTGCCTGAACACGCGGCTATGCGAGAATATATAAAGGAGTCCTTGGAAAAGGGACATATTCGTCCTTCGTCATCTCCCTTAGGAGCCGGTTTTTTCTTTGTGTCTAAGAAAGACGGCTCTTTGAGGCCGTGTATTGATTATCGACTTTTGAATAAAATCACGGTTAAATATCAATATCCGTTACCACTGCTTACTGATTTGTTTGCTCGTATAAAGGGGGCCAAGTGGTTCTCTAAGATTGATCTCCGTGGGGCGTATAATTTGGTGCGAATCAAGCAGGGGGATGAGTGGAAAACCGCATTTAATACGCCCGAGGGCCATTTTGAGTATTTGGTGATGCCTTTTGGTCTTTCAAATGCCCCTTCAGTCTTCCAGTCCTTTATGCATGACATTTTCCGCGATTATTTGGATAAATTTATGATTGTGTATCTGGATGATATTCTGATTTTTTCGGATGACTGGGACTCTCATGTCCAGCAGGTCAGGAGGGTTTTTCAGGTTTTGCGGTCTAATTCCTTGTGTGTGAAGGGTTCTAAGTGTGTTTTTGGGGTTCAAAAGATTTCCTTCTTGGGATACATTTTTTCCCCCTCTTCCATCGAGATGGATCCTGTCAAGGTTCAGGCTATTGGTGATTGGACGCAACCCTCTTCTCTTAAGAGTCTTCAGAAATTTTTGGGCTTTGCTAACTTTTATCGTCGATTTATTGCTGGTTTTTCTGATGTTGTAAAACCATTGACTGATTTGACTAAGAAGGGTGCTGATGTTGCTGATTGGTCCCCTGATGCTGTGGAGGCCTTTCGGGAGCTCAAGCGCCGCTTTTCTTCCGCCCCAGTGTTGCGTCAGCCTGATGTTGCTCTTCCTTTTCAGGTTGAGGTCGACGCTTCTGAAATCGGAGCTGGGGCGGTGTTGTCGCAGAGAAGTTCCGACTGCTCCGTGATGAGACCTTGTGCCTTTTTTTCCCGTAAATTTTCGCCCGCCGAGCGGAATTATGATATTGGGAATCGGGAGCTTTTGGCCATGAAGTGGGCTTTTGAGGAGTGGCGTCACTGGCTTGAGGGGGCCAGACATCAGGTGGTGGTATTGACTGACCACAAAAATTTAATTTACCTTGAGTCTGCCAGGCGCCTGAATCCTAGACAGGCGCGCTGGTCGTTGTTTTTCTCTCGGTTTAATTTTGTGGTGTCTTACCTACCGGGTTCTAAGAATGTTAAGGCGGATGCCCTTTCTAGGAGTTTTGAGCCTGACTCCCCTGGTAATTCTGAGCCCACAGGTATCCTTAAAGATGGAGTGATATTGTCTGCCGTTTCTCCAGACCTGCGGCGGGCCTTGCAGGAGTTTCAGGCGGATAGACCTGATCGTTGCCCACCTGGTAGACTGTTTGTTCCTGATGATTGGACCAGTAGAGTCATCTCTGAGGTTCATTCTTCTGCGTTGGCAGGTCATCCTGGAATCTTTGGTACCAGGGATTTGGTGGCAAGGTCCTTCTGGTGGCCTTCCCTGTCACGAGATGTGCGAGGCTTTGTGCAGTCTTGTGACGTTTGTGCTCGGGCCAAGCCTTGTTGTTCTCGGGCTAGTGGATTGTTGTTACCCTTGCCTATCCCGAAGAGGCCTTGGACGCACATCTCGATGGATTTTATTTCGGATCTGCCTGTTTCTCAGAAGATGTCTGTCATCTGGGTGGTGTGTGACCGTTTCTCTAAGATGGTCCATCTGGTTCCCTTGCCTAAGTTGCCTTCTTCTTCCGAGTTGGTTCCTCTGTTTTTTCAAAATGTTGTTCGTTTGCATGGTATTCCGGAGAATATCGTTTCTGACAGAGGGACCCAATTCGTGTCTAGATTTTGGCGGGCATTCTGTGCTAGGATGGGCATAGATTTGTCTTTTTCGTCTGCTTTCCATCCTCAGACTAATGGCCAGACCGAGCGGACTAATCAGACCTTGGAGACATATTTGAGGTGTTTTGTGTCTGCGGATCAGGATGATTGGGTTGCTTTTTTGCCTTTGGCGGAGTTCGCCCTCAATAATCGGGCCAGCTCTGCCACCTTGGTGTCCCCGTTTTTCTGTAATTCGGGGTTTCATCCTCGATTTTCCTCCGGTCAAGTGGAATCTTCGGATTGTCCTGGAGTGGATGCTGTGGTGGAGAGGTTGCATCAGATTTGGGGGCAGGTGGTGGACAATTTGAAGTTGTCCCAGGAGAAGACTCAGCTTTTTGCCAACCGCCGTCGTCGTGTTGGTCCTCGGCTTTGTGTTGGGGACTTGGTGTGGTTGTCTTCTCGTTTTGTCCCTATGAGGGTTTCTTCTCCTAAGTTTAAGCCTCGGTTCATCGGCCCGTACAAGATATTGGAGATTCTTAACCCTGTGTCCTTCCGTTTGGACCTCCCTGCATCCTTTTCGATTCATAATGTTTTTCATCGGTCATTGTTGCGCAGGTATGAGGTACCGGCTGTGCCTTCCGTTGAGCCTCCTGCTCCGGTGTTGGTTGAGGGTGAGTTGGAGTACGTTGTGGAAAAGATCTTAGACTCTCGTGTTTCCAGACGGAAACTCCAGTATCTGGTCAAATGGAAGGGATACGGTCAGGAGGATAATTCTTGGGTCACTGCCTCTGATGTTCATGCCTCCGATCTTGTCCGTGCCTTTCATAGGGCTCATCCTGATCGCCCTGGTGGTTCTGGTGAGGGTTCGGTGCCCCCTCCTTGAGGGGGGGGTACTGTTGTGAAATTGGATTCTGGGCTCCCCCGGTGGCCACTTGTGGAATTGTACTTGTGTGCATCATCCCCTCTGTTCACCTGCTCCTATCAGGATGTGGGAGTCGCTATATAACCTTGCTCCTCTGTCAGTTTCATGCCGGTCAACAATGTAATCAGAAGCCTTCTGTGCATGTTCCTGCTACTAGACAACTCCTAGCTAAGTTGGACTTTTGTCCTTGTGTGTTTTTGCATTTTGTTCCTGTTCACAGCTGCTGTTTCGTTACTGTGTCTGGAAAGCTCTTGTGAGCGGAAATTGCCACTCTGGTGTTATGAGTTAATGCTAGAGTCTTAAAGTAATTTCTGGATGGTGTTTTGATAGGGTTTTCTGCTGACCATGAAAGTGCCCTTTCTGTCTTCATGCTATCTAGTAAGCGGACCTCGATTTTGCTAAACCTATTTTCATACTACGTTTGTCATTTCATCTAAAATCACCGCCAATATATGTGGGGGCCTCTGTCTGCCTTTTGGGAAAATTTCTCTAGAGGTGAGCCAGGACTGTCTTTTCCTCTGCTAGGATTAGGTAGTTCTCCGGCTGGCGCTGGGCATCTAGGGATAAAAAACGTAGGCATGCTACCCGGCCACTTCTAGTTGTGCGGCAGGTTTAGTTCATGGTCAGTATAGTTTCCATCTTCCAAGAGCTAGTTCTCATATATGCTGGGCTATGTTCTCTCGCCATTGAGAATCATGACATCGGTGTCTTATTTATTTGGACTGCGAGGGTGTGATTGATGGGCATGAGCAGTGCATAAGTTCGCCTGTCCCTCATCTCCTTCCGCCTTCTTCAGACTGTGCGGCTTCATGGCCGTGGCATGCGATAAGGGATTAGCTGACGCCGCACAGTCTGAAGTGGGTGTAAGGACCCGAGTGTGAGAGGCGAACATATGTACTGCGCCAGGCCATGAATCCCAGCCCCGCAGTGTTTTAACTATGTAAAGACACTGCGGGGCTGGGATTCATGGTCATTGCAAACCGCAACGGCCGACATGAAATGATGTCAGAAGATGGGCAGCACTAACAGCGCAAGGCCAAGGGATAACACGACAGCGCAGACTCCTGTACAGCAAATAACAACGCTCAGGAGGCTGCGCCCAGCACCAAGGTGGGATTCTTGACATCTGTGCTGCGTCTCATTACCAAGGGAACTCTCGCCTCCAACACAGTTTGACTGTATAAAGGGCTAAATGTTATACGTGTTTCATTCAGCGTGTGCAAGGAGAAAAATTAAAAGAGCAACCTTTGACTTCTGCAGCACTACTGCTGCGTAAGCTGTGGCTCTTCTAGTTTGGAACACCTGAGGGGGGGTTTAAGGTTACCTTTGAAATTGGTTCAATTAGGCTTCGGCCTACACTGCTCCCTCTCCTCCTGCTGACCCTGGGCTCTAACACCGCCAGTTGGTGCCCGGTACTGCTAGCTGCACAGAGAAAAACACCAGCCAAAGTGTCAGTGGGGTTCATCAACGCCAGCTGTTCCCCTGCTGTGCAGCCGGCAACGTGTCCTGCAACAGCCACGCAGGCACAACAGACCCAAAGCTGCCGCCAGTGCAGGCTTCGGCCTACACTCTGCTCCCTCTCCTCCTCCTGCTGACCCTGGGCTCTAACACCGCCAGTTGGGGCCCAGATGTGCTAGCTGCACAGAGAAAAACACCAGCCAATGTGTCAGTGGGGTTCAGCACCGCCAGCTGTTCCCCTGCTGTGTAGCCGGCATCGTGTCCTGCAAAAGCCACGCAGACACAAGAACTGAAATTGAAGGGATCCTGTCGCCCCACCCCCAGGTGTTTGTATGTTTTACTGCCACCTTGTACAGCAGTAATGCTGCATGTGTGCAAGGTGGCTCATAAACTTATTCTCCTTGCACACGTGGAACAGAACACGTCTACAATGTGTCCCCTGAGACCATTAAAACGTCCCTGAGGTGTGACTTTCCTTTGTAATGACAAGCAACGACCCCCTTGGTAGCACAGCCCTTCTTCTGACATCATTGTTTGGCTGGCTGCGCCTCTGCGGCCGCCCTGCCCGACACAACGCCCCTCGGTGTCTTATTTATTTTGACTGCGAGGGTGTGATTGACGGGCATGAGCAGTGCATATCTTCGCCAGGCTGTCACTCATCTCCTTCCGCCTTCTTCAGACTGTGCGGCTTCATGGCCGTGGCATGCGATAAGGGATCAGCTGACGCGGCACAGTCTGTAGCAGGTGTAAGGACACGAGCGAGAGGCGAACATATGTACTGCGCCAGGCCATGAATCCCAGCCCCGCAGTGTGAAACACTGTAAAGACACTGTGGGGCTGGGATTCATGGGCATCGCGAACCGCACCAGCCGACATGAAATGATGTCAGAAGACGGGCAGCGCATGGCCAAGGGATAACGCAACAACGCAGACTCCTGTACTTCAAAATGCGATGCTCAGGAGGCCGCATCAAGGTGGTATTTTTGCCAGCTGTGCTGCGTCTCATTACGAAGGGAACTCCCGCCTCCAAGACAGATTGACTGTATAAGGGCCAAAATGTTGTACGTGTTTCCTTCAGCTTGTGCAAGGAACAAAATTAAAAGAGCAACCTTTGACTTGTGCAGCACTACTGCTGCATAAGGCGTGGCTCTTCTAGTTTGTAACACCTGAGGGGGGGTTAAAGGTTACCTTTAAAATTGGTTCAATTAGGCTTCGGCCTACACTCTGCTCCCCCTCCTGTCCCTGGGCTCCAATACCGCCAGTTGGTGCCCCGAAGTGCTGGCTGCACAGAGAAAAACACCTCGCCAATGTGTCAGTGGGGTTCAGCACCGCCAGCTGTTCCCCTGCTGTGTAGCCGGCAACGTGTCCTGCAACAGCCACGCAGACACAAAGCTGCCGCCAGTGCAGGCTTCGGCCTACACTCTGCTCCCCCTGCTGACCCTTTGCTCCAACACCGCTAGTTGGGGCTCTAGGAAGATAAGCTTGAATAGGTCCCCATCCTGGTTCCAGCACCGTATGCTGGTTCCGGGCAGAGCCTTTGGCTTAGGTGCCTCCTTCTGGGTATCCGAGTTCCACCAACGTCAGGTGGTCCTTGGTAGTGCTTTCAGGCACGGGTACCTCCTGCTTAGTAACCGGGTTCCAGTAACGTCAGCTGGTCCTCGGTAGTTCCATTGGCTCTTGGACCTTCGGCTACCCATCCGGGTTCCAGTACCGTCAGCTGGTTCTCGGCAGTGTCTTTTGCTCTTGTACCTTCTGCTCCCCATCCTGGTTCCAGCACTGTCAGCTGTTTCCGGGCAGAGCCTTTGGCTTAGGTGCCTCCCTCTGGGTATCCGAGTTCCACCAACGTCAGGTGGTCCTTGGTAGTGCTTTCAGGCACGGGTACCTCCTGCTTAGTAACCGGGTTCCAGTAACGTCAGCTGGTCCTCGGTAGTTCCATTGGCTCTTGGACCTTCGGCTACCCATCCGGGTTCCAGTACCGTCAGCTGGTTCTCGGCAGTGTCTTTTGCTCTTGTACCTTCTGCTCCCCATCCTGGTTCCAGTACCGCCAGCTGGTTCCGGGCAGAGCCTTTGGCTTAGGTGCCTCCTTCTGGGTATTCGAGTTCCACCAACGTCAGGTGGTCCTTGGTAGTGCTTTCAGGCACGGGTACCTCCTGCTTAGTAACCGGGTTCCAGTAACGTCAGCTGGTCCTCGGTAGTTCCATTGGCTCTTGGACCTTCGGGTAGCCATCCGAGTTCCAGTTCCATCAGCTGTTTCTCGGCATTTTCTCAGCCTTCTTGTACCTTCTGCTACATTTCCAAGTTCAAGAGCCTAAAGACGACGACCCGGAAGACCACCCCTAAGATGACGACGACACCAGAGACGACGACCACTGAGATGACGACGACCCTGGAGGCGATGACCCTGAAGACCACCCCGATGACGACGACCCCGGAGACGACGACCCTGGAGACGACGACGACATGGGAGACCGAGAAGCAGAAGAACAAGAGGCTGCAGAACAAAGAGCAGAAGAACATTAAGCATAACACTAAATATCAGAGCAAAAGATATTATCTAAATTATAAGCAGAAGAAGAGTAAGCAGTGTATGGGGGTGAGTCCGTTCCTCCTCGTGGTGCCCCTGGATAAAGCCTGATGCTGCAGACCAAACTGAACGCGGACAAATGTAACTCTTTTGTGACAGGCAGAACGGAAGGTGTAATCTTCAAACTTTTATAGATAACAACTACGGGAATGCCTGTCACAAATAAGAATATGATGAAGAAGTTGAATATGAAGAAGATGATAGTTAAATAAAAAGAATATGAACAATGTAAAAAAAAAAAAAATTAGAGGTAGAAGAAGAAGAAGATGAATAAGGTGAAGATAGTTGATGTCAAAGAAGCTGATGATGAGGATAATGAAGAAGAAAGTGTGGGAGAAGTAAAAAAGAAGGTGAAGGGCGTGGAAGTAGTGAAACATCAATATCTGACAAAATAAAAAAAATAACATAGTCAAAATCTTTCTAACGCCGAACGTCATAAAAAAAAACAAAAAAACCTGCTATTCTATTTGTTTGGGCTAAACCTCTGTGCCTTTAATGTCTCTGCCACCTCCCCCAATACATCCTACATTATTCTTAGTTGTTTTCCTTCATCTAGAATTAACCTACAAGGAAAGAAAGGGTTTATTTTAATTCCGATATTTTCGTCCCATTGACTTGTATTGGGATCGGGTATCGGTATCGGATTAGATCCGATACTTTGACGGTATCGGCCGATACTTTCTGATACCGATACTTTCCGATATCGGAAGGTATCGCTCAACACTACTCGGCACGCTTATTGCTATCTAATTAACTCTGCTGGTGATTAAACTAAAGTAAATGATGACAACATTCAATAGCGCTTACACAGGTGGTAAATTAACTTAAAATGAAGTTAATAACAATAATTGTGGTAATCTGGGGGGGCGGGATATGTGTGGTAATGTGGTGGGGGGACGGAATTATCTGTGGTAATGTGGTGGGGGGCGGGATTATGTGTGGTGGTGTGGTGGGGGGGTGGGATTATGTGTGGTGATGTGGTGGGGGGCGGGATTATGTGTGGTGATGTGGTGGGGGGGCGGGATTATGTGTAAAATGTGGTGGGGGGGCGGGATTATGTGGGGTAATATGGTGGGGGGCGGGATTATGTGTGGTGATGTGGTGGGGCGGCAGGATTATGTGTGGTGATGTGGTGGGGGGCGGGATTATGTGTGGTGATGTGGTGGGGGGGCGGGATTATGTGTAGTGATATGGTGGGGGGGCGGGATTATGTGTGGTAATGGGGTGGGGGGTGGGATTATGTGTGGTGATGTGGTGGGGGCGGGATTAAGTGTGGTGATGTGGTGGGGGGGCAGGATTATGTGTAAAATGTGGTGGGGGGGCGGGATTATGTGGGGTAATGTGGTGGGGGGCGGGATTATGTGTGGTGATGTGGTGGGGCGGCGGGATTATGTGTGATGATGTGGTGGGGGGCGGGATTATGTGTGGTGATGTGGTGGGGGGGCGGGATTATGTGTGGTAATGGGGTGGGGTGGGAGGTAATGTGGTGGGGGCGGGATTGTGTGTGGTGATGTGGTGGGGGGCGGGATTATGTGTCGTGATGTGGTGGGTGGTGGGATTATGTGTGGTAATGTGGTGTGGGGGTGGGATTATGTGTGGTAATGTGGTGGGGGCGGGATTATGTGTGGTAATGTGGTGGGTGCGGAATTGTGTGTGGTAATGGAGTGGGGGCGGGATTATGTGTGGTGGTGTGGTGGGGCAGGTCATGTGTGGTAATGTGGTGGGGGGCGGGATTGTGTGTGGTGATGTGGTGGGGGGCGGGATTGTGTGTGGTGATGTGGTGGGGGCAGGATTATTTGTGGCAATGTGGGGGGTGGGATCATGTGTGGTGATGTAGTGGGGGGTGGGATTATGTGTGGTGATGTGGTGGGGGGTGGGATTATGTGTGGTGATGTGGTGGGGGGGTGGGATTATGTGTGGTGATGTGGTGGGGGGTGGGATTATGTGTGGTAATGTGGTGGGGGGTGGGATTGTGTGTGGTAATGTGGTGGGGGCGGGATTATGTGTGATAATGTGGTGGGTGCGGAATTGTGTGTGGTAATGGAGTGGGGGTGGGATTATGTGTGGTAATGTGGTGGGGGGTGGGATTGTGTGTGGTGATGTGGTGGGGGGCGGGATTGTGTGTGGTGATGTGGTGGGGAGCGGGATTATGTGTGGTAATTTGGTGGGGGCGGGATTATGTGTGGTGATGTGGTGGGGGGCGGGATTGTGTTTGGTAATGTGGTCTGGGCAGGATTGGGTGTGGTAATGTGGTGGGGGCTGGATTATGTGTGGTAATGTGATGGGGGTGGGATTGTGTGTGGTAATGTGGTGAGGCAGAGCTACTGTGCAGGGGGCGGGATTAGCGAGTAATCACGATGCCTCTTATATATGTAGATTATGGTAATCATAATTGACCTTAAACAGGAAAGGTTTATTCTGATTTCATGTCAGATATTGAGAAAAACATGCAAATGTGTCTTTTTATATAGTGGATGGAAACTTCTGGTTTCAACTGTAGATAGATAGACAGTTAGATAAATAATAGAGGTGGATGGATGGATGGATGGATGGATAGATAGATAGATAATAGATAGATGATAGATAGATAGATAGATAGATAGATAGATAGATAGATAGATAGATAGATAGATAGATAGATGTATACATAGATAGATTCATCTGTATGAAAGTAAAATCTATCTATGTTCTCCCATTTATTTTTTTTTCTTTACCTCTATACCTGTAAAAGATGAAAGGAGTTTATAATTATGGACCTCAAGTATCCAGACGGGGTGAATGAGATAAAATATAACATCTTTGTCATTAATCAGATAAATATTTCCTACAATTATGTATAAAACATGAGACATTGCAACAAAAGCTTAGGGAAAAGCACCATCTGGTATTTCTAGTTGTACAGAAGAATTGTCTCTGACAGGAGCAAATACATTGAATTATCAAAGATTAGTGTGTAATTTTGCAAACTACAGGAACAATTGCATGTGTAATGTAGAGGATAAAATATTGTGCCCCCACTGTGCAGTATTAGGCTATGTTCACACTTTGCGGTTTTTGCTGCGGATCTGCAGCAGTTTTCCATGCAGGGTACAGTACAATGTTACCCTATGGAAAACAAAAACCGCTGTGCCCACATTGCGGAAAATCCCTTAAAAAACCGCGCGGAATTGCTGCGGAAAAAAAGAAGGAGCATGTCACTTCTTTCTGTGGATTCCTCAGCGGTTTTCAACATGCACCAATAGGAAAGTGCTGTTGAAAACCCGCAGAGGAATCCGCAGAAGAAACCGCAGGAAAATCCGCAGTGAAAACCGCAGCGGTTTTGCACTGAGGTTTTTCCAAATCCGCTGCGGAAAATCTGCAAAGTGTGAACAAGCCCTTAGAGTATTAGAGATCACAGAGGTCATAATAAGGCATCAGGATGATTGACTCGTTCAAATCATAGATTTTTCTCCCTGTGTGTTATCAGGGGCATACATGGAAATCATGAGGCCCAATCGCAAAAGTTCTGCTTAGTCGTCTCCCCTCCCCCCACCGAAAAAAAAAATGGTGGCATCACAGAAGACCTTATCTCACAACTTTTCAGCCCTTTCAAAATAATTTTCCTACTGCTAAAGCACCTAGTTTCTTCTTTCATTGCCCCCATAAAGAATGATGCCAAAAGTGCCCTCAACTCACACAGTATGATACCCCAGTATAATGGCCCCCCACACATCCCTCCAAACAGCATAATGCCCCCCACATACAGTGGCATGTAAAAAAAAAATTAGGGATTTTCATCCATTCTTCTTTGGAAAATTCTTCCAGTTCTGTGAGATTCCTGGGGCGTCTTGCATGCACTGATATTTTGAGGTCTAGCCACAGATTTTCAAGGATGTTCAGATCAGGGGACTGTGAGGGCCATTGAAAAAATCTTCAGCTTGCTCCTTTTGAGGTCGTCTATTGTGGATTTTGACATGTGCGTAGGATATTTATCCATTTGTAGAAGCCATCTTCTTTTCAACTTAAGCTTTTTTTTACAGATGGTGTTATGTTTGCATCAAGAATTTCTTGAAATTTTAATGAATCTATTCTTCCCTCTACCTGTGAAATGTTCCCCGTGCCATTGGCTGCAACACAACCACAAAGCATGATTGATCCACCCTCATGCTTAATGGTTGACGACTAGTGATGAGCGAGTGTACTCGCTGCTCGGATTTTCCGAGCATGCTTGGGTGGTCTCCAGGTATTTTGGGTGTGCTCTGAGATTTCGTTTGTGCCACCGCAGCTGCATGATTTGTGGCTGCTAGACAGCCTGAATACATGTGAGGGTTGCCTGTTAGGGAATCCCCACATGTATTCAGGCTGTCTAGCATTCCAAGCATGCTTGGAAAATCTGAGCAAAGAGTACACTCGCTCATCAGTATTGGCGACATGTTATTTTCCTTAAATTCTGTGTCCTTTTTTCTTCACACATATCTTTGATCATTGTGGCCAAAGAGTTCTATCTGATCCTCATTGGTGCACAGGACTTGTTTCCAAAACACATAAACTTGTTTAGATGTCCTTTGCATACTTCTGACCATGAATTTTATGGTGATGATGCAGGAGAGATTTTCTTCTGATGACTCTTCCATGAAGGCCATATTTGTGCAGGTGTCTCTGAACAGTACCACAACTCCAGAGTCTGCTAAATCTTTCTGAAGGTCTTGTTCAGTCAAGTGGTGTTTTTGATTTGCCTCTCTAGCAATCCTATGAGCAGCTGTCACTGAAATTATGCTTGGTCTTCCAGACATTATCTTGACCTCCACTCTTCATTTTACCTGCCATTTCTTAATTACTTTTCGAACTGAGGAAAGGGCAACTTGAAAACGCTTTGCTATCTTCTTATGGCCTTCACCTGCTTTGTGGGCCTCCACCATTTTCATTTTCAGAGTGCTAGGCGGCTGCTTAGAAAATCCATGGTTGTTTTATGGCACAAGATTTAGAGGAGGCTGGTTTTTTTTATATAGCTTAGAAATTTGTATCACCTGGCCTTTCCTAACGATGACAATGAACAAGCCAAAACCTCAACAGGCTAATTAAGATCTGAAACCTTGGTCATAGCTCTCAGAGCACTCAAATCTCCAAGGGTATCCAAACTTTTGCATCTTCCCATTTTCCTTTATGTAATTTTTAAAATGTAAAAGAAGTCCGAATTCAAATGTTGGCAGATCCATTCATGTCAGCAAGTAAGTATTTTGCATTAGGGTCCATAGCTTTAAATTCTGCTTCTGTTCACACCTGTACAGCTCTGACAGTAAAGAATCATTTACCCTCCCGCCATAAATACTTGGTCCTTTTTAGACATTCCAATTACATACAAGTCAGTGGAATTTTTCCATTAGAACATCCTATAAATGTCTTCCACATACAGAGAGATGTCTCCAGTCCACATAAGTAGTGTAGAAATATAATGCCGGAATCTCGTTGACTCTCGAAAGACACTGACATTCTATTTTAGATCCTATTTGCTTCACATAAAGGCAGAAAGCCGTTTCGCCAGTCTGACACCAAATCTCTATTACTTACTAGTCATCATTTCAAGAGTCAGTTTCGACTCTCTGGCTCAGTCTCTTAATCCAATGTCCGAACCTTCCTCTATTATGCAACTAAATGCATGTACAACACAGGCGCTACAAGCTCCAGCCGGGAAGTGCCTGCCGGCATTGATTGCAATAATAACACCTTAATAGACTGCGCGCTTCAAAACCAATTCTCCAGCCATCTTTGACAGTTAAATGAAAAAGTCTGATTTTTGTTGCCATGGTGATAAGATACAAAGTTCCATTCTAATTTAAACCGATTTTCCTGTAGAGTTACTAGCGGTGCAATTACAGATTGGGGAAAGCACTGAAGACTCCACAGGATACGAGTTTTTTTTTGTGTGAATTTTAATGCCTTGTTCACAAATCGTGAGCAAGGAATCTAGAAAAAATCTATCTAAAAGTGTAACTAATAAAAATATTCTGGTTGTTTTGCGAGCATAGTTATAGACTGACATTGGAAAGGGTTAATCCTATACAGATTTGAATGGGCATCACCATGGCGATTGGCTGTTCGCCCCGATTCCGACCTGAAAAAATAGCTTATACTGCCAGAGAAAAGCTTACACCTTCCAGACAATTCCCATTCATCCAGATAAATTAGTGTCTAAATATTATATAGCAGGTATCCATTTTCATTTATGTAATTTTTCCAAGGTCAAACATATTTTAGGAGTCATAAAGACAAGAGTTGTTTTCAGATTACCCCTTTAATGGAAGTCTGTCAGGAGGTTTTTGCCTGGTTGGACTAGGAGGCATGAGGACAGTTGTCCTCTAGTGATGATCTACTGCTGATAAAACATTGATTGTATTGAAAACAGCAAAACAAAGTCTGGTAAGTGACACATCGTCGGAATCAAGATGTCTACTTCTACATTTGATTACATAGCAAAAACCTGGTGGAAGATTCCTTTTAAATAATTGATGGTACAATTGGGTCCGACGCACGGAATAGGACATCAAATCCAAACTTATCACAGAGAATGAAGAGGTTATATTTACCAATACATGGGTATATTATCAATGTACTGCAGGATGGGCATATATCACAGTCCATATATGAACCACAATGCCTGAAGGATTGGAGGATCATAGGTCTTCTGACATGAACTCCAGCCTTATGTCTAAAAGCCTGTAAGTTCGGATCAGGAGACAGAAGGTCAACCTAGACATTGAGGTCCTTATACAGATCATGAAATACTTTCATATGAACCTGTATTAATACTAAGCATCCACCTCCTTCATGAATGCCAGGTGTGTGAGTGGTTGTGCATATGTATTTTATCGAGGGGGCCCACCACATCCTGCAGGGTATTGATATCGTAACCAAATATTGGCAAGTATGGTCTTTTTTAACGGATATTTCCCGCTTTAACTTTCCATGAATTTAATGATGGACTTCAATTTCACTCAAAACAAATTCAACATATTATCATAAGCTGCTAGCAAATCCTAGACAGGCTTCAATTCTTCAATTCAGATCATAATCACTGAATGGCCACATATAGACACTTAGAACATGAACATCTCTTGACAGGGTATCACAAAGTCTTGTCTTTTTTCAAAGCTGGACATGTCAGGTCACTCATTTTGAGATCTGACAAACAAAGAGGAAAATTAAGATGGCATAATCACTCTGTAAGGCTCAGGCCTCTTTGGACACCCCTTACTGGAACCTCAGAGACCAGCTGTACACTTTTAGGGAAGAGTTCAGTCTTCCTCTGATATATTCTCAGAGGTTAATTGAAGTATTGCATGATTCTCATTTAAATATAAATCATTTTCCCAATTTCAATTTTCTTTGTCAGTTAACCCAAAGTGTCCCAATGCCCACCAATGGAACGTTGTCAATGACATCCTGTTTAGGGTACAGGGACATGTGGAACAAATATACGTTGACCCAGCATACAGTGGGTGGATCCATATATTATCAGGAGAGTTTTTCATCTGTTCTGGTTTGAATGTTGACTGCTACATGACATCTCCTACCCATCTGGGCGAGTATCTGTCTATCCTGTGCTTCAGGTTGCCACAGCAGCCAGTCGTTATCATATGGTGTCATGCTGTCATTTCATTGAAACCTGGATAAAGTGATGAAATTCCACCTAAGTATTTAGGAAAGTTGAGATCTTGCCAGATCTTCATTACTCTAACCCCATTCCCTTAACTCTACTTTACCCAAGTCTCCACTACTCTTGCTCTGCTGTTCAGCTTTATTACGTTCAGGTCCACTTCTCCATTTGTGCTCTGAGCTTTGTTATATCCAAGTCCAAGTGTTCCACTTCTGCTACAACCAGGTCTTCTTTACTCCAGTGTTCCACTGCTGAGCTCCCCTACGACTGTTCAGCTTCATTACTCGAGCTCAGCTTCTTCTCTGGAAATATTTCATTAGTGTCCACCTTACACCCCCTGGTGAGGCTTAGAAGCATGACATGGATATTAGGAACTATAGATTCAGCATGTCTCCCATGATGGAGAGCTAAAATTAAATAAATAATAGTATGTACATGTTGACAAACCTGCTCCAAAACTGATCCATGTGTTTTCCGAGACTATCATATTGATGATCTACCCTATAAGTCATAAATATCTGATCGACGGGGTCAAACTATCAGTATCTCTGGTGATCATCTGCCTGAAGTGAGTGTTGCTCTCCTCTGATCGTTCAGCAGTCACAGCGCCATGCATTTGGTCATGGCCGTGTCTGGTACTGCATCTCAGTCCTTCTACTTGAATAAGACTGAGCTGCTTTTAAGCTGGAGAACTAGGCACCACCACCAATAAAATGAATGGTCCTCCGCTCCGTGTCCCTTCATTCGGACCACCAGTGATCAGATATTGATAATCCTAATGACATCTTGATTAAGTAAAGTGTTGGTGGTGTGGCATTTATAAATGACTGTATCCATGGCAAGGCTATAAAGTAATGTTTTCATAGTAGCTGATATCGGAGGATACATGCCCATTATACAATGCCCTAACAGATCAAATCCACTGCATATTTCGTCCACATTTGTCATAAATGAAAATCCAACATGAACGGTGTGAAGAGAAGGGACAGTAACCTCACGCAAATCACTATTCAATGCATTGTTAAATAGCATTTGACATATTACAGTCGAGAGCCTTGCTATGCCATTGATTTTACATTCTGGTCGTTATGAATGGCCTTTAATCAGTTCACAAATGCGCCAGTGTTTCTCATGAGCTTGTCATCTTGTCCTGCTGCGTTCCGGGGCGAAAACTACAGAAATCAATAACACATCATCCCGAGGGATTTGACAAATAAATTATTTTATTTAGAACAAAAGTCCAAAGTTTAATACAGGTTTACAGGCAGAGATAAATAAGAGGCAGATAACGCGGCATCGACTTCACCGAATGGAAATATACTGATGCCCAAACTAAGACCTAAGAGGCTAAGACTAAGACTGCTGGTGCAGGTAGGACACTGTATCATTGTATGATCTCACGGGCTCCTATGTTAGGCAGCACCCCATTCTACTTTATCAGAATGAGGACTAGAGATGAGCAAATTGATGGATGTTGAATCAAATTAGTTAAAAAGTTCCTAAAAAATTCCAGTTCACCATAGACCTTTTTTTTTTTGCAATTCAACTCATGCGGATTCCAGCAAGATGGTAGACAGCATTCTCCGTCAGCATGTCATTTACATCAACTACTTGCATCAAGGGGACACGTTCAAGAATGGCAGGGCCGGAGTTACAGACACAGAAGAAAAGTGAAGAGAGAGAAGAAAGGGATCCAAGAATTATTGTTTCTCCTTTCGGGGAGTGACATGTTAAGCATGTCGAGATGAGGAGTGTCATGATTCTCAATGGCGAGAGAACATAGCCCAGCATATATGAGAACTAGCTCTTGGAAGATGGAAACTATACTGACCATGAACTAAACCTGCCGCACAACTAGAAGTGGCCGGGTAGCATGCCTACGTTTTTTAACCCTAGATGCCCAGCGCCAGCCGGAGAACTACCTAATCCTAGCAGAGGAAAAGACAGTCCTGGCTCACCTCTAGAGAAATTTTCCCAAAAGGCAGACAGAGGCCCCCACATATATTGGCGGTGATTTTAGATGAAATGACAAACGTAGTATGAAAATAGGTTTAGCAAAATCGAGGTCCGCTTTCTAGATAGCAGGAAGACAGAAAGGACACTTTCATGGTCAGCAGAAAACCCTATCAAAACACCATCCAGAAATTCCTTTAAGACTCTAGCATTAACTCATAACACCAGAGTGGCAATTTCCGATCACAAGAGCTTTCCAGACACAGTAACGAAACAGCAGCTGTGAACAGGAACAAAATGCAAAAACACACAAGGACAAAAGTCCAACTTAGCTGGGAGTTGTCTAGTAGCAGGAACAAGCACAGAAGGCTTCTGATTACATTGTTGACCGGCAAGAAACTGACAGAGGAGCAAGGTTATATAGCGACTCCCACATCCTGATAGGAGCAGGTGAACAGAGGGGATGATGCACACAAGTTCAATTCCACAAGTGGCCACCGGGGGAGCCCAGAATCCAATTTCACAACAGTACCCCCCCCTCAAGGAGGGGGCACCGAACCCTCACCAGAACCACCAGGGCGATCAGGATGAGCCCTATGAAAGGCACGGACAAGATCGGAGGCATGAACATCAGAGGCGGTGACCCAAGAATTATCCTCCTGACCGTATCCCTTCCATTTGACCAGATACTGGAGTCTCCGTCTGGAAACACGAGAGTCTAAGATCTTTTCCACAACGTACTCCAACTCACCCTCAACCAACACCGGAGCAGGAGGCTCAACGGAAGGCACAACCGGTACCTCATACCTGCGCAACAATGACCGATGAAAAACATTATGAATCGAAAAGGATGCAGGGAGGTCCAAACGGAAGGACACAGGGTTAAGAATCTCCAATATCTTGTACGGGCCGATGAACCGAGGCTTAAACTTAGGAGAAGAAACCCTCATAGGGACAAAACGAGAAGACAACCACACCAAGTCACCAACACAAAGCCGAGGACCAACACGACGACGGCGGTTGGCAAAAAGCTGAGTCTTCTCCTGGGACAACTTCAAATTGTCCACCACCTGCCCCCAAATCTGATGCAACCTCTCCACCACAGCATCCACTCCAGGACAATCCGAAGATTCCACTTGACCGGAGGAAAATCGAGGATGAAACCCCAAATTACAGAAAAACGGGGACACCAAGGTGGCAGAGCTGGCCCGATTATTGAGGGCGAACTCCGCCAAAGGCAAAAAAGCAACCCAATCATCCTGATCCGCAGACACAAAACACCTCAAAAATGTCTCCAAGGTCTGATTAGTCCGCTCGGTCTGGCCATTAGTCTGAGGATGGAAAGCAGACGAAAAAGACAAATCTATGCCCATCCTAGCACAGAATGCCCGCCAAAATCTAGACACGAATTGGGTCCCTCTGTCAGAAACGATATTCTCAGGAATACCATGCAAACGAACAACATTTTGAAAAAACAGAGGAACCAACTCGGAAGAAGAAGGCAACTTAGGCAAGGGAACCAGATGGACCATCTTAGAGAAACGGTCACACACCACCCAGATGACAGACATCTTCCGAGAAACAGGCAGATCCGAAATAAAATCCATCGAGATGTGCGTCCAAGGCCTCTTCGGGATAGGCAAGGGCAACAACAATCCACTAGCCCGAGAACAACAAGGCTTGGCCCGAGCACAAACGTCACAAGACTGCACAAAGCCTCGCACATCTCATGACAGGGAAGGCCACCAGAAGGACCTTGCCACCAAATCCCTGGTACCAAAGATTCCAGGATGACCTGCCAACGCAGAAGAATGAACCTCAGAGATGACTCTACTGGTCCAATCATCAGGAACAAACAGTCTACCAGGTGGGCAACGATCAGGTCTATCCGCCTGAAACTCCTGCAAGGCCCGCCGCAGGTCTGGAGAAACGGCAGACAATATCACTCCATCTTTAAGGATACCTGTGGGCTCAGAATTACCAGGGGAGTCAGGCTCAAAACTCCTAGAAAGGGCATCCGCCTTAACATTCTTAGAACCCGGTAGGTACGACACCACAAAATTAAACCGAGAGAAAAACAACGACCAGCGCGCCTGTCTAGGATTCAGGCGCCTGGCAGACTCAAGGTAAATTAAATTTTTGTGGTCAGTCAATACCACCACCTGATGTCTGGCCCCCTCAAGCCAGTGACGCCACTCCTCAAAAGCCCACTTCATGGCCAAAAGCTCCCGATTCCCAATATCATAATTCTGCTCGGCGGGCGAAAATTTACGGGAAAAAAAAGCACAAGGTCTCATCACGGAGCAGTCGGAACTTCTCTGCGACAACACCGCCCCAGCTCCGACTTCAGAAGCGTCGACCTCAACCTGAAAAGGAAGAGCGACATCAGGCTGACGCAACACTGGGGCGGAAGAAAAGCGGCGCTTGAGCTCCCGAAAGGCCTCCACAGCATCAGGGGACCAATCAGCAACATCAGCACCCTTCTTAGTCAAATCAGTCAATGGTTTTACAACATCAGAAAAACCAGCAATAAATCGACGATAAAAGTTAGCAAAGCCCAAAAATTTCTGAAGACTCTTAAGAGAAGAGGGTTGCGTCCAATCACCAATAGCCTGAACCTTGACAGGATCCATCTCGATGGAAGAGGGGGAAAAAATGTATCCCAAGAAAGAAATCTTTTGAACCCCAAAAACACACTTAGAACCCTTCACACACAAGGAATTAGACCGCAAAACCTGAAAAACCCTCCTGACCTGCTGGACATGAGAGTCCCAGTCATCCGAAAAAATCAGAATATCATCCAGATAAACAATCATAAATTTATCCAAATAATCGCGGAAAATGTCATGCATAAAGGACTGGAAGACTGAAGGGGCATTTGAAAGACCAAAAGGCATCACCAAATACTCAAAATGGCCCTCGGGCGTATTAAATGCGGTTTTCCACTCATCCCCCTGCTTGATTCGCACCAAATTATACGCCCCACGGAGATCAATCTTAGAGAACCACTTGGCCCCCTTTATACGAGCAAACAAATCAGTAAGCAGTGGTAACGGATATTGATATTTAACCGTGATTTTATTCAAAAGTCGATAATCAATACACGGCCTCAAAGAGCCGTCTTTCTTAGACACAAAGAAAAAACCGGCTCCTAAGGGAGATGACGAAGGACGAATATGTCCCTTTTCCAAGGACTCCTTTATATATTCTCGCATAGCAGCGTGTTCAGGCACAGACAGATTAAATAAACGACCCTTAGGGTATTTACTACCCGGAATCAAGTCTATGGCACAATCGCACTCCCGGTGCGGAGGTAGTGAACCAACCTTGGGTTCTTCAAAAACGTCACGAAAGTCAGACAAGAATTCAGGAATCTCAGAGGGAATAGATGATGAAATGGAAACCAAAGGTACGTCCCCATGAGTTCCTTTACATCCCCAGCTTAACACAGACATAGCTCTCCAGTCGAGGACTGGGTTATGAGATTGCAGCCATGGCAATCCCAGCACCAAAACATCATGTAGATTATACAGCACCAGAAAGCGAATAACCTCCTGGTGATCCGGATTAACACGCATAGTCACTTGTGTCCAGTATTGTGGTTTATTACTAGCCAATGGGGTGGAGTCAATCCCTTTCAGAGGTATCGGAGCCTCCAGTGGCTCCAAATCATACCCACAGCGTTTGGCAAAGGACCAATCCATAAGACTCAAAGCAGCGCCAGAGTCGACATAGGCGTCCGCGGTAATAGATGACAAAGAACAAATCAGGGTCACAGATAGAATAAACTTAGACTGTAAAGTGCTAATTGAAACAGACTTGTCAGGCTTCTTAGTACGCTTAAAGCATGCTGATATAACATGAGTTGAATCACCACAATAGAAGCACAACCCATTTTTTCGTCTAAAATTCTGCCGCTCGCTTCTGGACAGAATTCTATCACATTGCATATTTTCTGGCGTTTTCTCAGTAGACACCGCCAAATGGTGCACAGGTTTGCGCTCCCGCAGACGCCTATCGATCTGAATAGCCATCGTCATGGACTCATTCAGACTCGCAGGCACAGGGAACCCCACCATAACATCCTTCATGGCATCAGAGAGACCTTCTCTGAAAATCGCCGCCAGGGCGCACTCATTCCACTGAGTAAGCACAGACCATTTGCGGAATTTTTGGCAGTATATTTCAGCTTCATCTTGCCCCTGAGACAAGGACATCAAGGCCTTTTCTGCCTGAAGCTCTAAATGAGGTTCCTCATAAAGCAACCCCAAGGCCAGAAAAAACGCATCCACATTGAGCAACGCAGGATCCCCTGGTGCCAATGCAAAAGCCCAGTCTTGAGGGTCGCCCCGGAGCAAGGAAATTACAATCCTGACCTGCTGTGCAGGGTCTCCGGCAGAGCGAGACTTCAGGGACTAAAACAATTTGCAATTATTTTTAAAATTTTGAAAGTGAGATCTATTCCCCGAGAAGAACTCAGGCAAAGGAATTCTAGGCTCAGACATAGGTGCATGAACAACAAAATCTTGCAAATTTTGTACCTTTGTGGCGAGATTATTCAAACCTGTAGCTACACTCTGAAGATCCATTTGAAACAGGTGAACACAGAGCCATTCAAGGATTAGAAGGAGAGAAATAGAGGAAGGCTGCAGTATAGGCAGACTAGCAAGTGATTCAATTAAGAGCACACTCAGAACTAGAGGAAAAAAAAAAAAAAAATTGTAGCAGACTTCTTTTTTCTCTCCTTTCTCAGCCAGTAATTTAACCCTTTTTTGGGCCGGTCAAACTGTCATGATTCTCAATGGCGAGAGAACATAGCCCAGCATATATGAGAACTAGCTCTTGGAAGATGGAAACTATACTGACCATGAACTAAACCTGCCGCACAACTAGAAGTGGCCGGGTAGCATGCCTACGTTTTTTAACCCTAGATGCCCAGCGCCAGCCGGAGAACTACCTAATCCTAGCAGAGGAAAAGACAGTCCTGGCTCACCTCTAGATAAATTTTCCCAAAAGGCAGACAGAGGCCCCCACATATATTGGCGGTGATTTTAGATGAAATGACAAACGTAGTATGAAAATAGGTTTAGCAAAATCGAGGTCCGCTTTCTAGATAGCAGGAAGACAGAAAGGACACTTTCATGGTCAGCAGAAAACCCTATCAAAACACCATCCAGAAATTCCTTTAAGACTCTAGCATTAACTCATAACACCAGAGTGGCAATTTCCGATCACAAGAGCTTTCCAGACACAGTAACGAAACAGCAGCTGTGAACAGGAACAAAATGCAAAAACACACAAGGACAAAAGTCCAACTTAGCTGGGAGTTGTCTAGTAGCAGGAACAAGCACAGAAGGCTTCTGATTACATTGTTGACCGGCAAGAAACTGACAGAGGAGCAAGGTTATATAGCGACTCCCACATCCTGATAGGAGCAGGTGAACAGAGGGGATGATGCACACAAGTTCAATTCCACAAGTGGCCACCGGGGGAGCCCAGAATCCAATTTCACAACAGAGGAGACTTAAAGCCACAATGCTCCTCTGGAAAATATGCAAATTGTCTCTTTAGAGAGGAAGAGGACTAGAACTCTAGTGCCACCTATTGGAAGTAGCAATCCTAACAGTCAATGTCGACCCTTTAACGAGCCTTGTCACATGACTTAGGATAAAAGCCAAATCAGATCTCAATTTGCAGACACTGTTTCGGGGTAATGCCCCTCGTCAGTGCAAAGTTGAGAGGCGTCTGACCGGGATCCAAGACGTATCGTTTCTCCTTTCGGAGAGTGACATGTTAAGCATGTTGAGATGAGGAGACTTAAAGCCACAATGCTCCTCTGCGAAATATGCAAATTATCTCTTCAGAGAGAGAAGAAAAACAGTAGTGCCGATAAGAGGACCGGCAGAGGTAAGGTTGGTAGGGGAAGGGCCGAGGAGGGGTGAACATAAGAGTATATACACATGATGTCTTTTTCAGAAATTTTCCACTTTAAATCTGCCTGAAAAAATCACACAGAAAATACTCAAGAGAATGAACCAAAGCATCACTATGAAATAACTGACTTACTGTGTATATGTTCAGGATTTGAGCATCTCTTAACAGCTTCAGGTTTCAAAATATGTCAAATATCTAAAGTAAGTAAGAGGACCATTCATCAGGCATCTTCCACTTCAAAGACATTCTATGCTTTATGGTACAAAACAATGGACAGGCTAAAAAGACACCCGAGGAACTTCCAATAATCTTTTTGAGTGTTTTTCTAACATTTTTGCTTAAAAAACCCCACAAAAGTGATTTTATAAATATTGAATAGAACAAATAACCTAAAAGCACCAATAAAATAGAAAGGAAAAGGCTCTCAAAAAAATCGCTGGAGATCAAAAACCATGAAGCAAGCACTCAGGAAATGGCTGTTGCGTTCCCTTCCTCTGCTTTTATAGAGGCTATGATGGTCCCTTCAAATTGACTGTTGTACCTTGTGATGTGATAGCTGAAATTCATTATGGGGAATAAAAAGCATAAAATTAGAAAATTGCTCAGTCTGAAAGAGTATAATATATGACTAGCCACGGTGCACCCCAAATGAAACAAATTACTAGCAATGTCTACCCCCAATTATTTACAAATTAGCTAATCCCTCTATTCAAAATATATATTTTGTCATTATTTGCCTCTTATTAAATATGCTCATTCATTACACTGTGCAGTCCATTCATTATCCAGGGTGCTCATCCCCCTAAATTATTACCCATTGCCCTCCCAGTTCATTACCCACTGTCCTTCTCTCCTCTTTACCCATTAACCATTGTGCTCAATAGCAGAGACATTTTAAAAAGAATGAAAAAAAGGGTAGCTGGATCTGATGATCCACACAGTGCCAAATCCAGGAGCACAATTGGTCTTTTCTGGCCTATATCTGCTGAGTGACGTAGGCTATGCAAACACATCTTAGTGCAGTCTGCATTATGGAGAATACACATGACAGGTAGGTCAGGATGGCTTCCTTCAGCACCATTGCCCTTTGTACAGTATATGGAAGGCACCAGAGTTGATGGAAGCCATCCCTGGCTTGTAGAGTTCAAGATCATCATGGAGACTTTTTGGCCAAGGAACCTCTAAAGCCTTAGACTCTGGCAAATAACCCAGATGTTTCTGATTCTGCTCCTGCCCAATGCCAAATTGGCTTACAATGTTCATGTTAGCAATAAAATTGGACCACAAAGTATTGCAACGATGGTCTTTTCTAATGCATCAGAACTGGTGCCATTACGCTCTATGGGAAGAAGACAAGCCGGTGGAGGCAGTGTAATGCCTTGATGAATTTTCTGTTACGAAACCTTGGATCCTAGCATTCATTTGGATGCTACATTGACACTAACCACCAACTTAAACATTGTATAGACCAAATGCAACTTTCTATGAAAGCGGTATTCCCTGCTGACAGTGTCCTATTTCCACAAGATATGGCTCATGGTCACGCAGGCATTCGTCAAAAGTGAAGAAACATAACAAAGTGTTCAAGATGTTGACTTGACCTCCAAAGCCTAGATCTCAACAGAATCAATGATCTGCAGGAGAAATAAGTTTGATCTATGGAGACCACACCTCACAAGTTACAGAAATTAAAGGATTTTCTGAAAATGTGTATTGGGGTCAAATACAATGGGACATCTTCAAACTTTTTGTCCATATCTCAGAACTATGTTGGCAGGAGGAGAAAATATACTATGTCAAGCAAGTGGTCTTAATGTTTTTCTAGGTCACTGTAAATCTACAATACAAACATAAATATGAGCAGTAGTTCAACATCATGTTCCATCATATAACTTCATGGGGCCTCCAAAGGGTGAAGGTCGGTGGGACTCCAAAGGGTGAGATGCACACTTTAGCTACTACCTTTGCATATTTGTTCCTCCTCTTCCATAGACACTTATTCTAAGACAGTAACAGAGTGCTGGCAATATCTTCGAGCCATGTAGCTGCTATGTGCCTCATAACCACACAATTCCTGAAAAGTATTACAGCAATAAGATTATATGAAACAATAATATCCTCTGTTTGCCTGGGAGCTCAGTAATTTCATATAACACTGCTACAATAACCTAACAGATTCCTCACATGCAAAAGCATATAAGATCCTAATACACTTCGGTGTAAGGGTACGACTTTGTGCTTTCTCTCGCTGCCTCCTTGTTTCCCTACTATAGCACAGGCATGGGTAAATCTAATGGCACATCTTCTCTCTATATAATTGTCTAAGGGTCATTTCCATCTGTCGGTCTTTCTGTCTGTAACGGAAATCCCGCGTCGCTGATTGGTCGCGGCCGGCAGGGCACAGTCCGGCCGTGAATTCGCCCCTTCCTACTCTCCGTCAGTGCCCGCTCCATACTCCCCTCCAGTCAGCGCTCACACAGGGTTAATGGTTGCGTTACACCGCGTTATGCCGCAGTGTAATGCAGTCTGTTAACGCTGCTATTAACCCTGTGTGACCAACTTTTTACTATTCATGCTGCCTATGCAGCATCAATAGTAAAAAGATCTAATGTTAAAAATAATTAAAAAATAAAAATCATTATATACTCACCTTCCGGCGCCTTTCCCGCTCCTCGCGACGCTCCGGGCCATGCATTGCGGTCTCACGAGATGATGACATAGCGGTCTCGCGAGACTGCTACGTCATCGTCTCGCGAGACCGCAAGAGACCGCAATGCATTCTTGGGACCGGAGCATCGCTAAACGCCTCGCCTGGATCCAGGGGCCGCCGGAAGGTGAGTATATAACTATTTTTTATTTAATTTTTTTTTTAACAGGTATATGGTGCCCACATTCCTATATACTACGTGGGATGTGCTATATATTACATGGGCTGTGTTATATACTGCATGGGCTGTGTTATATACTACGTCTCTGTGCTATATACTATGTCGGATGTGCTCTATACTACGTGGCTGTGCAATATATTACGTGGCTGGGCAATATACTACGTGGCTGTGTTATATACTACGTGGGCTGTGCTGTATACTATGTACCTGTACAATATACGTGGCTGGGCAATATACTATGTGGCTGTGTTATATACTACATGGGCTGTGCTATATACTACGTAGCTTACAATATACGTGGCTGGGCAATATACTACGTGGCTGTGCTATATACTACGTGGCTGTGCTATATACTATGTGTCTGTGTTATATACTGCATGGGCTGTGCTATATACTACGTATCTGTGCAATATATGTGGCTGGGCAATATACTATGTGGCTGTGCTATATACTATGTGGCTGTGTTATATACTACGTGGGCTGTGTTATATACTACGTGGGCTGTGTTATACACTGCATGGGCTGTGCTATATACTACGTGGGCTGTGCTATATACTATGTGGGCTGTGCTATATACTACATTGCTGTGCTATATACTATGTGGCTGCGCTATATACTACGTGGCTGTGCTATATACTACGTGGGCTGTTATATACTACATGGGCTGTGTTATATACTAAATGGCTGTGTTATATACTACGTGGCCTGTGCTATATACTACATGGCCTGTGCTATATGCTATGTGGCTGTGCTATATACTATGTAGGCTGTGTTATATGCTACTTGGCTGTGGTATATTTCTCTGCTGTATCTGTGCATCATGAATTGTGGTATGTGTTAAAGAGGGGGGCCCACTGAGACTCTTTTGCCGGGCGCCCTCAAAAACCTGGAGCAGGCCCTGGCTTCACTGATTGGTCACACCCGGCTGGCCGCGATCAATCAGCAACAGGCGCAGTCCGGCTGCGAATTGGCGCGGAATTTGAACCACGCTTCGCTAATTGGTCGCGCCCAGCCGGCCGAATCCTCTGTATAAATTGCATTATTCTGAAAACTTCATAAATAAAGTACATACATATTCTAGAATACCTGATGCGTTAGAATCGGGCCACCATCTAGTGTGCTATAAAAGTTATTAAGGAAGTTATCTCGTATTTTTTCAAAAACGTTTTCTGCACTCAACCCATTTTTTAAATCTCAGAATTAACTATAACCTGTGGGTTGGGTACTCCATGGGTTGCAGGCCTTCTTTCTATATGGTATAGACACCGAGGCTAGAGTATGTCATCCTAGCTTGGAGGGTAATTTATGGAAGGCTTAGAAACAATGAGAAACGCTTACATGTTGAGGTCTCATTGACAGTACTAAGGCTGCGTGTGTTCTTAAAAATCTGGAAATGAAGTTGTAGGACACATCTAAGTGTACATTCATGTGTTCAGGGAAATTGGGGGCTTTGCAACGCTTGCAATTTGCTACAAGTCGATTTACTGTTAATTACATTTTTGGAAAATTTGACAAAACTAGTGAATTAAAATGAAAGTAAAAAGGTTATGTTTGTAGTGATATGTGCTCTTGACCTAGCAGTGTTACTCAGCCAATATATGGTGATATTATTGGTAGTATTGGAATTGGTGCACTGGGTCTTGGTCAATAGCAGTGTGATGATATTATCTGTTCATTGTGTTATATTATTTGGGAATTGCATGACTTTATCTTTTAGAGATTTATAAATATATATAGAAAATGATGTAATAGCTTTGTTGTATGTGATCCACTGATTATGCCATGCATCATTTTGTCTTTGTAACAAGGCACTCTGGTATGAACCATTAATTAGAAGGGAAGAAATCAAGCATATGTTTTGGAATTATAATTTCTTTAAAGTAAATTTTGATTTTTACCGATGTCAGGCTGAACCATATTTGTAATTGGCGTACTAAACTCAGTAAGCAGGTGTAGGAGAGCAACACATGTACCTGTGTATTTTAAAAAAGATTTGTCATCTAGTCAAAGTGTCCAGTTTTTGCTCTTATTTAATTCTCGCTATTTCCCCCAGTCTTCAGCTTTTTTCTTTTTTTAACCCCTTAATCCCATATGACGTACTATCCCGTCAAGGTGACCTGGGACTTAATTTCCAGTGACGGGATAGTACGTCATATGCGATCGGCCGCGCTCACGGGGGGAGCGCGGCCGATCGCGGCCGGGTGTCAGTTGACTATCGCAGCTGACATCCGGCACTATGTGCCAGGAGCAGTCACGGACCGCCCCCGGCACATTAACCCCCGGCACACTGCGATCAAACATGATCGCAGTGTACCGGCGGTACAGGGAAGCATCGTGCAGGGAGGGAGCTCCCTGCATGCTTCCCTGAGACGATCGGTACAAGGTGATGTACTCACCTTGTACCGAGCGTCTCCTCCCTGCAGTCCCCGGATCTAAAATGGCCGCGGGGCTGCATCCGGGTCCTGCAGGGAGTACTTCTGGGTGCAGACCAGGCTCTGCTAAGCCTACACTGCTGTATGTCAGATCGCCGATCTGACAGAGTGCTGTGCAAACTGTCAGATCGGCGATCTGTGATGTCCCCCACTGGGACAAAGTAAAAAAGTAAAAAAAAAAAAAATTCCACATGTGTAAGAAAAGAAAAAAAAAATTCCTAAATAAAGAAAAAAAATATATATATTATTTCCATAAATACATTTCTTTATCTAAAAAAAAAAAACAATAAAAGTACACATATTTAGTATTGCCGCGTCCGTAACGACCTAACCTATAAAACTGGCCCACTAGTTAACCCCTTCAGTGAACACCGCAAGAAAAAAAAAAACGAGCCAAAAAACAACACTTTCATACCGCCAAACAAAAAGTGGAATAACACGTGATCAAAAAGACGGATATAAATAACCATGGTACCGCTGAAAACGTCATCTTGTCCCGCAAAAAATGAGCTGCGATACAGCATCATAAGCAAAAAAAAAAAAGTTATAGTCCTCAGAATAAAGCGATGCCAAAATAATTATTTTTTCTATAAAATAGCTTTTATCATATAAAAGCGCCAAAACATAAAAAAATGATATAAATGAGGTATCGCTGTAATCGTACTGACCCGAAGAATAAAACTGCTTTATCAATTTTACCAAACGTGGAACGGTATAAATGCCTCCCCCAAAAGAAATTCATGAATAGCTGGTTTTTGGTCATTCTGCCTCACAAAAATCGGAATAAAAAGTGATCAAAAACTGTTACGTGTCCAAAAATGTTACCAATAAAAACATCAACTCGTCCCGCAAAAAAACAAGACCTCACATGACTCTGTGGACCAAAATATAGAAAAAGTATAGGTCTCAAAATGTGGAGACACAAAAACTTTTTTGCTATAAAAAGCGTCTTTTAGTGTGTGACAGCTGCCAATCATAAAAATCCGATATAAAAAACGCTATAAAAGTAAATAAAACCCCCCTTCATCACCCCCTTAGTTAGGGAAAAATAATAAAATTAAAAAATATATTTATTTCCATTAGGGCTAGGGTTAGGCTTAGGGCTAGGGTTAGGGCTAGGGTTAGGGTTGGAGCTAAAGTTAGGGTTAGGGTTGGGGCTAAAGTTAGGGTTAGGGTTGGGGATAAAGTTAGGGTTAGGGTTGGGGCTAAAGTTAGGGTTAGGGTTTGGATTACATTTACGGTTGGGATTAGGGTTGAGATTAGAATTAGGGGTGTGTCAGGGTTAGGGATGTGGTTAGGGTTACCGTTGGGATTAGGGTTAGGGGTGTGTTTGGATTAGGGTTTCAGGTAGAATTGGGGAGTTTCCACTGTTCAGGCACATCAGGGGCTCTCCAAACGCGACATGGCGTCCGATCTCAATTCCAGCCAATTCTGCGTTGAAAAAGTAAAACAGTGCTCCTTCCCTTCCGAGCTCTCCCTAGCACCCAAACAGGGGTTTACCCCAACATGGGGTATCAGCGTACTCGGGACAAATTGGACAACAACTTTTTGGGTCCAATTTATCCTGTTACCCTTGTGAAAATACAAAACTGGGGGCTAAAAAATAATTTTTGTGAAAAAAAAAAGAATTTTTATTTTCACGGCTCTGCGTTATAAACTATAGTGAAACACTTGCGGGTTCAAAGTTCTCACAACACATCTAGATAAGTTCCTTGGGAGGTCTAGTTTCCAATATGGGGTCACTTGTGGGGGGTTTCTACCGTTTGGGTACATCAGGGGCTCTGCAAATGCAATGTGGCGCCAGCAGACCAATCCATCTAAGTCTGCTTTCCAAATGGCGCTCCTTCCCTTCCGAGCTCTGCCATGCGCCCAAATAGTGGTTCCCCCCCACATGTGGGGTATCAGCGTACTCAGGACAAATTGGACAATAACTTTTGGGGTCCAATTTATCCTGTTACCCTTGTGAAAATACAAAACTTTGGGCTAAAAAATCATTTTTGTGAAAAAAAAAGAATTTTTATTTTCACGACTCTGCGTTATAAATTGTAGTGAACCACTTGGGGGTTCAAAGCTCTCAAAACACATCTAGATAAGTTCATTAGGGGTCTACTTTCCAAAATGGTGTCACTTGTGGGGGGTTTTAATGTTTAGGCACATCAGGGGCTCTCCAAACGCAACATGGCGTCCCATCTTAATTCCAGTCAATTTTGCATTGAAAAGTAAAATGGCACTCCTTCCCTTCCGAGCTCTGCTATGCGCCCAAACAGTAGTTTACCCCCACATATGGGGTATCGTCATACTCAGGACAAATTGCACAACAACTTTTGTAGTCTAATTTCTTCTCTTACCCATGGGAAAATAAAAAATTGGGGTCGAAAAATCATTTTTGTGAAAAAATATGATTTTTTATTTTTACGGCTCTGCACTATAAACTTCTGTGAAGCACTTGTTGGGACAAAGTGCTCACCACACATCTAGATAAGTTCCTTAAGGGGTCTACTTTCCAAAATGGTGTCACTTGTGGGGGGTTTCAATGTTTAGGCACATCAGGGGCTCTCCAAACGCAACATGGCGTCCCATCTCAATTCCAGTCAATTTTGCATTGAAAAGTTAAATGGCGCTCCTTCCCTTCTGAGCTCTGCTATGCGCCCAAACAGTGGTTTACACCCATATATGGGGTATCAGCATACTCAGGACAAATTGCACAACAATTTTTGAGGTCCAAATTCTTCTCTTACCCTTGGGAAAATAAAAAATTGGGTGCGAAAAGATCATTTTTGTGAAAAAATATGATTTTTTATTTTTACGGCTCTGCATTAGGGTTGAGCGAAACGGGTCGATCATTTTCAAAAGTCGCCGACTTTTGGCTAAGTCGGCGTCTCATGAAACCCGATCCGACCCCTGTGCTTGTCGGCCATGCGGTACGCGACTTTCGCGCCAAAGTCGCGTTTCAATGACGCGAAAAGCGCCATTTCTCAGCCAATGAAGGTGAACGCAGAGTGTGGGCAGCGTGATGACATAGATCCTGGTCCCCACCATCTTAGAGAAGGGCATTGCAGTGATTGGCTTGCTGTCTGCGGCGTCACAGGGGCTATAAAGGGGCGTTCCCGCCGACCGCCATCTTACTGCTGCTGATCTGAGCTTAGGGACAGGTTGCTGCCGCTTCGTCAGAAGCAGGGAGAGCGTTAGGCAGGGTCCACTAACCACCAAACCGCTTGTGCTGCAGCGATTTCCACTGTCCAACACCACCTTCGGTGTGCAGGGACTGTGGAAGCTATTTTTTTTTTTTTTTTCCCTCAGCGCTGTAGCTCATTGGGCTGCCCTAGAAGGCTCCGTGATAGCTGTATTGCTGTGTGTACGCCACTGTGGAAACCAACTGCTTTTTTCAAAGCACATATCCTCTTGTTCCTTCCTTTCTGCACAGCTATCTTTTTTGTTTGTCCACACTTTTTATTTAATTTGTGCATCAGTCCACTCCTATTGCTGCCTGCCATACCTGGCTTAGATTACTGCAGGGAGATAGTAATTGTAGGACAGTCCCTGTTTTTTTTTTGTTTTTTTTGTGGGAGATTAAGATTGGCATTTCTGCTACAGTGCCATCCCTGTGTGTGCCATCTCTCACTGAGTGGGCCATAGAAAGCCTATTTATTTTTTCCGTGATTTGTGTTCTAAATTCTACCTCAACACAAAAACACTACATCAATCAGTGGGAGAAAAATATTGGCCTCAGTCAGGGCTTGTGTGCCACTGCTGTGTGTGCTATCTCTCATTCAGTGGGCCATAGAAAGGCTATTTTTTTTTTTATTTTTTTTTTATATTATTTGGTTTCTAAAGTCTCCCTGAAAAAAAAAAAAAAACCTAAAAAAACAGTGGGAGAGTAATATTGCCCTTTCAGCTTGTGTGCCAGTCTTGACTCCTGGGTGTGCCACCTCTCTCCCTCTCATTCAGTGGGCCATAGAAAGCCTATTTATTTTTTTTTTTAAATATTATTGGGTTTCTAAAGTCTCCCTTAAAAAACAAAAAATACATAAAAAAACAGTGGGAGAGTAATATTGCCCTTTCAGCTTGTGTGCCAGTCTTGACTCCTGGGTGTGCCACCTCTCTCCCTCTCATTCAGTGGGCCATAGAAAGCCTATTTATTTTTTTTTTTAAATATTATTGGGTTTCTAAAGTCTCCCTTAAAAAACAAAAAATACATAAAAAAACAGTGGGAGAGTAATATTGCCCTTTCAGCTTGTGTGCCAGTCTTGACTCCTGGGTGTGCCACTTCTCTCCCTCTCATTCAGTGGGCCATAGAAAGCCTATTTATTTTTTTAAAAAAATATTATTGGGTTTCTAAAGTCTCCCTTAAAAAACAAAAAATACATAAAAAAACAGTGGGAGAGTAATATTGCCCTTTCAGCTTGTGTGCCAGTCTTGACTCCTGGGTGTGCCACCTCTCTCTCATTCAGTGGGCCATAGAAAGCATTTTTTTTTTTTTCCTTGATTTGTGTTCTAAAATCTACCTCAACACAAAAACACTACATCAATCAGTGGGAGAAAAATATTGGCCTCAGTCAGGGCTTGTGTGCCACTGCTGTGTGTGCTATCTCTCATTCAGTGGGCTATAGAAAGCCTATTTATTTATTTATTTTTTTTCTTATTATTTGGTTTCTAAAGTCTCCCTGAAAAAAAAAAAAAAAACATAAAAAAACAGTGGGAGAGTAATATTGCCCTTTCAGCTTGTGTGCCAGTCTTGACTCCTGGGTGTGCCACTTCTCTCCCTCTCATTCAGTGGGCCATAGAAAGCCTATTTATTTTTTAAAAAAAATATTATTGGGTTTCTAAAGTCTCCCTTAAAAAACAAAAAATACATAAAAAAACAGTGGGAGAGTAATATTGCCCTTTCAGCTTGTGTGCCAGTCTTGACTCCTGGGTGTGCCACCTCTCTCTCATTCAGTGGGCCATAGAAAGCATTTTTTTTTTTCCTTGATTTGTGTTCTAAAATCTACCTCAACACAAAAACACTACATCAATCAGTGGGAGAAAAATATTGGCCTCAGTCAGGGCTTGTGTGCCACTGCTGTGTGTGCTATCTCTCATTCAGTGGGCTATAGAAAGCCTATTTATTTATTTATTTTTTTTCTTATTATTTGGTTTCTAAAGTCTCCCTGAAAAAAAAAAAAAAACATAAAAAAACAGTGGGAGAGTAATATTGCCCTTTCAGCTTGTGTGCCAGTCTTGACTCCTGGGTGTGCCACCTCTCTCCCTCTCATTCAGTGGGCCATAGAAAGCCTATTTATTTTTTTTTTAAATATTATTGGGTTTCTAAAGTCTCCCTTAAAAAACAAAAAATACATAAAAAAACAGTGGGAGAGTAATATTGCCCTTTCAGCTTGTGTGCCAGTCTTGACTCCTGGGTGTGCCACCTCTCTCTCTCATTCAGTGGGCCATAGAAAGGCTATTTTTTTTTTTGGTTTTTTTTAATATTATTTGGTTTCTAAAGTCTCCCTGAAAAAAAAAAAAAACATAAAAAAACAGTGGGAGAGTAATATTGCCCTTTCAGCTTGTGTGCCAGTCTTGACTCCTGGGTGTGCCACCTCTCTCCCTCTCATTCAGTGGGCCATAGAAAGCCTATTTATTTATTTTTTTTAATATTATTGGGTTTCTAAAGTCTCCCTTAAAAAACAAAAAATACATAAAAAAACAGTGGGAGAGTAATATTGCCCTTTCAGCTTGTGTGCCAGTCTTGACTCCTGGGTGTGCCACCTCTCTCCCTCTCATTCAGTGGGCCATAGAAAGCCTATTTATTTTTTTAAAAAAATATTATTGGGTTTCTAAAGTCTCCCTTAAAAAACAAAAAATACATAAAAAAACAGTGGGAGAGTAATATTGCCCTTTCAGCTTGTGTGCCAGTCTTGACTCCTGGGTGTGCCACCTCTCTCCCTCTCATTCAGTGGGCCATAGAAAGGCTATTTATTTATTTTTTTAAAATATTATTGGGTTTCTAAAGTCTCCCTTAAAAAACAAAAAATACATAAAAAAACAGTGGGAGAGTAATATTGCCCTTTCAGCTTGTGTGCCAGTCTTGACTCCTGGGTGTGCCACCTCTCTCTCTCATTCAGTGGGCCATAGAAAGGCTATTTTTTTTTTTTTGGTTTTTTTAATATTATTTGGTTTCTAAAGTCTCCCTGAAAAAAAAAAAAAAACCTAAAAAAACAGTGGGAGAGTAATATTGCCCTTTCAGCTTGTGTGCCAGTCTTGACTCCTGGGTGTGCCACCTCTCTCCCTCTCATTCAGTGGGCCATAGAAAGCCTATTTATTTTTTTTTTAAATATTATTGGGTTTCTAAAGTCTCCCTTAAAAAACAAAAAATACATAAAAAAACAGTGGGAGAGTAATATTGCCCTTTCAGCTTGTGTGCCAGTCTTGACTCCTGGGTGTGCCACCTCTCTCCCTCTCATTCAGTGGGCCATAGAAAGCCTATTTATTTTTTTTTTTTAAATATTATTGGGTTTCTAAAGTCTCCCTTAAAAAACAAAAAATACATTAAAAAACAGTGGGAGAGTAATATTGCCCTTTCAGCTTGTGTGCCAGTCTTGACTCCTGGGTGTGCCACCTCTCTCCCTCTCATTCAGTGGGCCATAGAAAGCCTATTTATTTTTTTAAAAAAATATTATTGGGTTTCTAAAGTCTCCCTTAAAAAACAAAAAATACATAAAAAAACAGTGGGAGAGTAATATTGCCCTTTCAGCTTGTGTGCCAGTCTTGACTCCTGGGTGTGCCACCTCTCTCTCATTCAGTGGGCCATAGAAAGCATTTTTTTTTTCTCCTTGATTTGTGTTCTAAAATCTACCTCAACACAAAAACACTACATCAATCAGTGGGAGAAAAATATTGGCCTCAGTCAGGGCTTGTGTGCCACTGCTGTGTGTGCTATCTCTCATTCAGTGGGCTATAGAAAGCCTATTTATTTATTTATTTTTTTTCTTATTATTTGGTTTCTAAAGTCTCCCTGAAAAAAAAAAAAAAAACATAAAAAAACAGTGGGAGAGTAATATTGCCCTTTCAGCTTGTGTGCCAGTCTTGACTCCTGGGTGTGCCACCTCTCTCCCTCTCATTCAGTGGGCCATAGAAAGCCTATTTATTTTTTTTTTTAAATATTATTGGGTTTCTAAAGTCTCCCTTAAAAAACAAAAAATACATAAAAAAACAGTGGGAGAGTAATATTGCCCTTTCAGCTTGTGTGCCAGTCTTGACTCCTGGGTGTGCCACCTCTCTCTCTCATTCAGTGGGCCATAGAAAGGCTATTTTTTTTTTTTTGGTTTTTTTAATATTATTTGGTTTCTAAAGTCTCCCTGAAAAAAAAAAAAAACATAAAAAAACAGTGGGAGAGTAATATTGCCCTTTCAGCTTGTGTGCCAGTCTTGACTCCTGGGTGTGCCACCTCTCTCCCTCTCATTCAGTGGGCCATAGAAAGCCTATTTATTTTTTTGTTTTTTTTAATATTATTTGGTTTCTAAAGTCTCCCTGAGAAAAAAAAAAAATAAATTAGGTGGGAGATTAATATTGACATTAGTGCTTGAGTGACAGTCCTGCGTGTGTGTCATCTCTGTGATTTTGTGCCACAGAAAACAGAGTGTGTAACATTGTGCCTGATTTTCCTTGTGGTCTCACCAACCTGTTAAGGGATATTGAAATCATACTGAAGTTATAGCTCACCGTGTAAGTTGTTTGACAGCAACAAATAAAGTTACTTTGGTTAAGATTTTAAAACAATGAGGAAGTCTGGTTCAAGAGGTCGTCGTGGGCGTTCATTGTCAGCTGGTAATGATGGTAGTGGTAGTGGAGCATCAGGTGGTCGTGGGGATAAAAATATTCCACCTAAGTCTGGAGCTGTGGAGCCAGTTTCGTCGTCAGGCTACACAAGGCCTCGAACGCTCTCTTTTCTGGGAGTAGGAAAACCGCTTTTAAAGGCGGAGCAGCAACAGCAAGTTTTGGCTTACATTGCAGACTCAGCCTCTAGCTCTTTTGCCTCCTCTTCCGAAACTGGTAAATGTAAAAGCAGCGCGTCGCTTGTGGATGTTCACGGTCAGGGACAAGTCGCTTCCTTGTCCTCCTCAGCAAAAACTACAACAAGAGAGAAGGATGCAGCAGGCGACACAACGGGTCACTCCATGGAGCTCTTTACACATACCGTCCCTGGCTTAGAAAGTGAAACATTTAACAGGCCATGCCCATTACAAGTATATTCTGACATGGAGTGCACTGATGCACAGCCACAGCCAGAGTACTATGCTGCTCCTTTGACTCAGACCACCACATTGCCCTCTCAGGGTACAGATCCACAATCAGACCCTGATGAGACTATGTTGCCCCGCCACGAACGCTATACCACCGACCGACACAGTGACACAGACGAAGTTGCACACGAGCTCGAAGAGGAGGTAATAGATGACCCAGTTATTGACCCCGATTGGCAGCCATTGGGGGAACAGGGTGCAGGCGGCAGTAGTTCAGAAGCGGAGGTGGAGGAGGGGCCGCAGCAGGCATCAACATCGCAACAGGTTCCATCTGCCGGGCCCGTATCTGGCCCAAAACGCGTGTCAAAGCCAAAACCTGTTGGAGGACAGCGTGGCCATCCGGTTAAAGCTCAGTCTGCAATCCCTGAAAAGGGATCCGAGTCTAGGAAGAGTGCAGTCTGGCATTTTTTTAAACAACATCCAACTGATCAGCGCAAAGTCATCTGTCAAAAATGTTCAACTAGCTTAAGCAGAGGTCAGAATCTGAAAAGTCTAAATACTAGTTGCATGCATAGACACTTAACCACCATGCATTTTCAAGCCTGGACTAACTACCAAACGTCCCTTAAGGTTGTAGCACCCTCGGCCAATGAAGCTAGTCAGCAACGCAACATCCCTTCCGTCACTGTAAGGCCACCATTTTCCGCACCACCGGCAGTATCTGTGCAGGTTTCTTTGCCAGCCAAAAGCAGTCAGGGTCAGGGAACCACCAGTTTTGTAGGAGGAAATATTGCATCTAGGGCACCGGCGGAAACAATACCGTCTCCAACCGTCTCTCAGTCTGCCATGTACACCGGCACACCCGAAAGTTCCACGATCTCCAGCTCTCCAGTCCAGCTCACCCTACATGAGACTCTGGTTAGAAAAAGGAAGTACTTATCCTCGCATCCGCGTACACAGGGTTTTAACGCCCACATAGCTAGACTAATCTCGTTAGAGATGATGCCCTACCGGTTAGTTGAAAGCGAAGCTTTCAAAGCCCTGATGGAGTACGCTGAACCACGATACGAGCTACCCAGTCGACACTTTTTTTCCAGAAAAGCCATCCCAGCCCTGCACCAGCATGTTAAACAGCGCATCGTCCATGCACTCAGGCAATCTGTGAGTACAAAGGTGCACCTGACTACAGATGCATGGACCAGTAGGCATGGCCAGGGACGTTATGTGTCCATCACGGCACACTGGGTGAATGTGGTGGATGCAGGGTCCACAGGCGACATCAATTTAGGGACAGTTGTGCCTAGCCCACGGTCTAGGAAACAGTTGGCTGTAGGCGTTCGCACCCCCTCCTCCTCCTCCTCCTCGTCCTCCTGCAGAAGCTACAGCTCTTCCACAGAACGCAGTCTGCCAACCACTCCATCGGCAGATGACACTGTTGCACACCAGTTGTCCCATTATGGGCCAGCTACTGCCAAGCGTCAGCAGGCTGTATTGGCTATGAAGTGTTTGGGCGACAACAGACACACCGCGGAAGTTCTATCCGAGTTCTTGCAACAAGAAATGCAGTCGTGGCTGGGCACAGTAGATCTTGAGGCAGGCAAGGTAGTGAGTGATAACGGAAGGAATTTCATGGCTGCCATCTCCCTTTCCCAACTGAAACACATTCCTTGCCTGGCTCACACCTTAAACCTGGTGGTGCAGTGCTTATTGAAAACTTATCCTGGGTTCTCCGACCTGCTCCTCAAAGTGCGTGCACTTTGCTCACATATCCGACGTTCGCCTGTACACGCCAGCCGTATGCAGACCTATCAGCGGTCTTTGAACCTTCCCCAGCATCGCCTAATCATAGACGTTGCAACAAGGTGGAACTCAACACTGCACATGCTTCAGAGACTGTGCGAACAGAGGCGTGCTGTTATTTATTTGTGGGAGGATACACGGGCAGGCAGTAGGATGGCAGACATGGAGTTGTCAGGTGTGCAGTGGTCTAAGATACAAGACATGTGTCAAGTCCTTCAGTGTTTTGAGGAATGCACACGGCTGGTTAGTGCAGACAACGCCGTAATAAGCATGAGCATCCCCCTAATGCGTCTGCTGATGCAAAGTTTGACGCACATAAAGGAGCAGGCGTCTGCACCAGAGGAAGAGGAAAGCCTTGATGACAGTCAGCCATTGTCTGGTCAGGGCAGTGTACAGGACGAGGTAGCGGGCGAAGAGGAGGTGGAGGACGAGGAGGATGATGGGGATGAGTATATTTTTAATGCCGAACCTTTCCCGGGGGCACAGGAAATTGGTTGCGTGTCACGGCCGGGTTCTGGTTTTTTGAGGGACACAAGTGACGTAGATTTGCCTGCAACTGCCCCTCAACCAATCACAACCGGAGATTTGACAACTGGAACTTTGGCCCACATGGCGGATTATGCCTTACGTATCCTAAAAAGGGACACACGCATTACGAAAATGATGAACGATGACGATTACTGGTTGGCCTGCCTCCTTGATCCACGCTATAAAGGCAAATTGCAAAATATTATGCCACATGAGAACTTGGAACTAATATTAGCAACCAAACAATCAACTCTTGTTGACCGTTTGCTTCAGGCATTCCCAGCACACAGCGCACGTGATCGTTCTCACACGAGCTCCAGGGGGCAGCAGACTAGGAGTGTTAGGGGTGCACACATCAGAAGTGGCGTTGGACAGAGGGGTTTTCTGACCAGGTTGTGGAGTGATTTTGCTATGACCGCAGACAGGACAGGTACTGCTGCATCAATTGAAAGTGACAGGAGACAACATTTGTCCAGTATGGTTACTAACTATTTTTCATCCCTTATCGATGTTCTCCCTCAACCGTCATTCCCATTTGATTACTGGGCCTCCAAATTAGACACCTGGCCAGAATTGGCAGAATATGCATTGCAGGAGCTTGCTTGCCCGGCAGCAAGTGTCCTATCAGAAAGAGTATTCAGTGCTGCAGGTTCAATATTAACCGAAAAAAGGACTCGTCTGGCTACCCAAAATGTTGACGATCTAACATTCATTAAAATGAACCACAACTGGATTTCGAAATCTTTTGCCCCACCTTGCCCGGCCGACACCTAGCTTTCCTATGAAAAGCTCTTGCCTGTGAATTACTTTTCTAATGTCTAATTTGCTGCAGCTGATTGTACAGCATACGACATGTTTACACCTCCCTAAATGGCAAAACTCCCCACACGGGGCCGTGGTATCGCGACTTGGCGCAAGCACCCGTGAGACTGCTGTTTGTCTGAAGAGGTGGGTGTGCTTGCTTTTGGTTGACGGCATTGCTACTGGGTCCCTCATAGTACAATGTAGTGTCTCTGGCGGTGGTGGTGCGCACCCAACGTCAGACACACCGTTGTAACATGAGGGGCCCTGGGGCGGTCCCGCCGGCCTCAAGAGAGTTCCCCCCTACCCCAGCTCAAAATGTGCTCTACCACGTGCAAAATTATGTCGCACAGCTCCACCAATCTTTAGTCTATTCGCTGACATCATTCAATGTCTGGCACTGACAATACAAATTTGTAGACATCTATGATGCAACTTAAAGTAGTCTGTGTCTGTGTCCTATATTGGCACCATTAAATAGTTACTGCCAAATTACTATGTCAGAAACTCAGCAGATGAGCCCACCCCTGTACCTAAGTATGCCACCTTTTTTTTTGTTTTGGTTGTTTTGCGAGACATTAACATCTATTTATATTTTGGGAGTACTGGGACAGACACTCCTTGCACTACTCCTCCACTCACCACCAAGCTGCCCGTGTATCCATGTAACCGCTGTAAAGCTGCCATGAGCCTATTGTTTGTTATTTTAGGCCTTTGAAGCCTGTCTGCGGTCCCTCCTTCCACTAGTCCTCCACTGACCAGACCACTGCTGCCCGTGTACCCCTGGAACCAATTATAAAGTGCCTACAGCCAGCCCATTTTTTTATGTTAGGCCTTTGAAGCCTGTCTGCGGTCCCTCCTTCCACTAGTCCTCCACTGACCAGACCACTGCTGCCCGTGTACCCCTGGAACCAATTATAAAGTGCCTACAGCCAGCCCATTTTTTTATGTTAGGCCTTTGAAGCCTGTCTGCGGTCCCTCCTTCCACTAGTCCTCCACTGGCCAGACCACTGCTGCCCGTGTACCCCTGGAACCAATTATAAAGTGCCTACAGCCAGCCCATTTTTTTATGTTAGGCCTTTGAAGCCTGTCTGCGGTCCCTCCTTCCACTAGTCCTCCACTGGCCAGACCACTGCTGCCCGTGTACCCCTGGAACCAATTATAAAGTGCCTACAGCCAGCCCATTTTCTTATGTTAGGCCTTTGAAGCCTGTCTGCGGTCCCTCCTTCCACTAGTCCTCCACTGACCAGACCACTGCTGCCCGTGTACCCATGGAACCAATTATAAAGTGCCTACAGCCAGCCCATTTTTTTATGTTAGGCCTTTGAAGCCTGTCTGCGGTCCCTCCTTCCACTAGTCCTCCACTGGCCAGACCACTGCTGCCCGTGTACCCCTGGAACCAATTATAAAGTGCCTACAGCCAGCCCATTTTCTTATGTTAGGCCTTTGAAGCCTGTCTGCGGTCCCTACTTTAAATACTCCTCCACTGACCACCAAGCTGCCTGCCCGTGTATCCATGTAACCGCTGTAAAACTGCCATGAGCCTATTGTTTGTTATGTTAGGCCTTTGACAGCCTGTCTGCGGTCCCTACTTTAAATACTCCTCCACTCACCACCAAGCTGCCTGCCCGTCTATCCATGTAACCGCTGTAAAACTGCCATGAGCCTATTGTTTGTTATGTTAGGCCTTTGATAGCCTGTCTGCGGTCCTTACTTTAAATACTCCTCCACTCACCACCTAGCTGCCTGTGTATCCATGTAACCGCTGTAAAACTGCAATGAGCCTATTGTTTGTTATTTTAGGCCTTTGATAGCCTGTCTGCGGCCCCTACTTGCAATACTCCTCCACTGACCACAATGCTGCCTGGAGTGCCTGCCTGTGTATCCATGTAACCGATGTAAAACTGCCATGACTGCCTACTGTTTGTTATTTTAGGCCTTTGATAGCCTGTCTGCGGCCCCTACTTGCAATACTCCTCCACTGACCACAATGCTGCCTGGAGTGCCTGCCTGTGTATCCATGTAACCGATGTAAAACTGCCATGACTGCCTACTGTTTGTTATTTTAGGCCTTTGATAGCCTGTCTGCAGCCCCTACTTGCAATACTCCTCCACTGACCACACCAATGCTGCCCGTGTACCCCTGGAACCTATTTAAAAGTTCATAGAGCCTAGTTATATATTTTATTTACTATTAATAAGGCCATGATGGACTACGCTGTACCACGCTACAAGCTAACCAGTCGACACTTCTTTTGCGAGAAAAGCCATCCCAACCCTCCACCAGCATGTAGAAGACCGCATTGTCCATGCACTCTGGCAATCTGTGAGTACAAAGGTGCACCTGACAACAGACGCATGGACCTGTAGGCATGGCCACGGAAGATTATGTGTCCATTACGGTGCAATGGGTTAATGTGGTGGATGCATGGTCCACAGGGGACAGCCTACTAAGTCTGTCTGCAGTCCCTAATTCAAATTGTCCTCCACTGTCTAAATCGGAGCTTCCACCTTCTGGCTTTCGGCCTATAGTATCAGAAATTAAACTTCATTTGGCCTTCAACTTTGGTTAGGGCCTACTAACGGCTTCTGCCCCTCCCTGGTGTTGCCCTCAACTAAATAAAGCTGAGCTTCAACCTTCTGCTCCAAATTACCATTTTAAAAAATGCAATAGGCTTTTCCGGCCTACTAAAGGTGTCTGTCTGTGTGCCCCTGCCTGGTGTTGTCCTCAACTAAATAAAGCTGAGCTTCAACCTTCCGGCTCTCATTAAGTGGTTTTTAAAAAAAGAAATGGTGGTTAGGGCCTACTAACGGCTTCTGCCCCTCCCTGGTGTTGTCCTCAACTAAATAAAGCTGAGCTTCAACCTTCTGCTCCAAATTACCATTTTAAAAAATGCAACAGGCTTTTCCGGCCTACTAAAGGTGTCTGTCTGTGTGCCCCTGCCTGGTGTTGTCCTCAACTAAATAAAGCTGAGCTTCAACCTTCTGCTCCAAATTACCATTTTAAAAAATGCAATAGGCTTTTCCGGCCTACTAAAGGTGTCTGTCTGTGTGCCCCTGCCTGGTGTTGTCCTCAACTAAATAAAGCTGAGCTTCAACCTTCTGCTCCAAATTACCATTTTAAAAAATGCAATAGGCTTTTCCGGCCTACTAAAGGTGTCTGTCTGTGTGCCCCTGCCTGGTGTTGTCCTCAACTAAATAAAGCTGAGCTTCAACCTTCCGGCTCTCATTAAGTGGTTTTAAAAAAAAAAAAATGGTGGTTAGGGCCTACTAACGGCTTCTGCCCCTCCCTGGTGTTGCCCTCAACTAAATAAAGCTGAGCTTCAACCTTCTGCTCCAAATTACCATTTTAAAAAATGCAATAGGCTTTTCCGGCCTACTAAAGGTGTCTGTCTGTGTGCCCCTGCCTGGTGTTGTCCTCAACTAAATAAAGCTGAGCTTCAACCTTCCGGCTCTCATTAAGTGGTTTTTAAAAAAAAAAATGGTGGTTAGGGCCTACTAACGGCTTCTGCCCCTCCCTGGTGTTGTCCTCAACTAAATAAAGCTGAGCTTCAACCTTCTGCTCCAAATTACCATTTTAAAAAATGCAATAGGCTTTTCCGGCCTACTAAAGGTGTCTGTCTGTGTGCCCCTGCCTGGTGTTGTCCTCAACTAAATAAAGCTGAGCTTCAACCTTCCGGCTCTCATTAAGTGGTTTTTTAAAAAAAAAATGGTGGTTAGGGCCTACTAACGGCTTCTGCCCCTCCCTGGTGTTGTCCTCAACTAAATAAAGCTGAGCTTCAACCTTCTGCTCCAAATTACCATTTTAAAAAATGCAATAGGCTTTTCCGGCCTACTAAAGGTGTCTGTCTGTGTGCCCCTGCCTGGTGTTGTCCTCAACTAAATAAAGCTGAGCTTCAACCTTCCGGCTCTCATTAAGTGGTTTTTAAAAAAAAAAATGGTGGTTAGGGCCTACTAACGGCTTCTGCCCCTCCCTGGTGTTGCCCTCAACTAAATAAAGCTGAGCTTCAACCTTCTGCTCCAAATTACCATTTTAAAAAATGCAATAGGCTTTTCCGGCCTACTAAAGGTGTCTGTCTGTGTGCCCCTGCCTGGTGTTGTCCTCAACTAAATAAAGCTGAGCTTCAACCTTCCGGCTCTCATTAAGTGGTTTTTTAAAAAAAAAATGGTGGTTAGGGCCTACTAACGGCTTCTGCCCCTCCCTGGTGTTGTCCTCAACTAAATAAAGCTGAGCTTCAACCTTCTGCTCCAAATTACCATTTTAAAAAATGCAATAGGCTTTTCCGGCCTACTAAAGGTGTCTGTCTGTGTGCCCCTGCCTGGTGTTGTCCTCAACTAAATAAAGCTGAGCTTCAACCTTCCGGCTCTCATTAAGTGGTTTTTAAAAAAAAAAATGGTGGTTAGGGCCTACTAACGGCTTCTGCCCCTCCCTGGTGTTGTCCTCAACTAAATAAAGCTGAGCTTCAACCTTCTGCTCCAAATTACCATTTTAAAAAATGCAATAGGCTTTTCCAGCCTACTAAAGGTGTCTGTCTGTGTGCCCCTGCCTGGTGTTGTCCTCAACTAAATAAAGCTGAGCTTCAACCTTCTGCTCCAAATTACCATTTTAAAAAATGCAATAGGCTTTTCCGGCCTACTAAAGGTGTCTGTCTGTGTGCCCCTGCCTGGTGTTGTCCTCAACTAAATAAAGCTGAGCTTCAACCTTCCGGCTCTCATTAAGTGGTTTTTTTAAAAAAAAATGGTGGTTAGGGCCTACTAACGGCTTCTGCCCCTCCCTGGTGTTGTCCTCAACTAAATAAAGCTGAGCTTCAACCTTCTGCTCCAAATTACCATTTTAAAAAATGCAATAGGCTTTTCCGGCCTACTAAAGGTGTCTGTCTGTGTGCCCCTGCCTGGTGTTGTCCTCAACTAAATAAAGCTGAGCTTCAACCTTCTGCTCCAAATTACCATTTTAAAAAATGCAATAGGCTTTTCCGGCCTACTAAAGGTGTCTGTCTGTGTGCCCCTGCCTGGTGTTGTCCTCAACTAAATAAAGCTGAGCTTCAACCTTCTGCTCCAAATTACCATTTTAAAAAATGCAATAGGCTTTTCCGGCCTACTAAAGGTGTCTGTCTGTGTGCCCCTGCCTGGTGTTGTCCTCAACTAAATAAAGCTGAGCTTCAACCTTCTGCTCCAAATTACCATTTTAAAAAATGCAATAGGCTTTTCCGGCCTACTAAAGGTGTCTGCCCCTCCCTGGTGTTGTCCTCAACTGAACAAAGCTGAGCTTCCACATTCTGGCTTTCGGTCTATACTATCAGATATTAAACTGCATTTGGCCTACTAGTGTGGTTAGGCCCTTGAAACAGTGTCTGCTGCTCTTGGGTTTGCTACTCCACTGAACAAAGCAATGCCGCCTGTTTAGTCCTGTTACCAATTTTGAACTGCATTTAGCCTACTTTATTCTTTGGCCCTATATCTGTTTCCTCCTCATCCTGCCCATTGCCCAGCCACTGCTAAATGAGTCTGCTGGTACATTGACCTAGACCACTACATTCCCCTTGTACTCTACACAGCCAGAATCTGACCCTGCTGAAAGTAAGGTTCCCCTTCCCGCATGTTATACCACCTTACACAAGGACAAAGAGGAAGGTGCAGATGAAAGTGCAGGTTCCTTCATCAGGTGGGGGGGCATACTCGTTGGCGACGTCACTGGCACAGGGCCCCTCAGAGTACGCAAAAGTGTCGCTGCTGGTGGGAGGCGCCCCCGCCATGCAAACACACCGCCGTACTTTGAGGGGCCCTGTGCCAGTGCCAATGCGAACGAGTGGGCCCCCCCCTGCTTGCTCAGGATCACAGCACTTGCAACGTTTAAATACTTACCTTTCCCTGCAACACCGCCGTGACGTAGTCCGCATTTCCTGGGCCCACGAAAAACTTGAGCCAGCCCTACTCCCCCCACAACTTTCCCCCAATTCCCTATGCCCAACTATTATTATACAGTTAATTAAGATTGGCAAGCTTCAGAAACAAGAATGGATGTTTTTGGCATTAAAATGGGCACTGTAGGTGTTTTCCTGGCCTCCACTCACTGCCGACTATGCTTCCCCATTGACTTGCATTGGGTTTCGTGTTTCGGTCGATCCCCGACTTTTAGCGATAATCGGCCGACTGCACTCGACTCGACTCTGGACAAAATCGGGTTTCCCAAAACCCTACTCGATCTTAAAAAAATGAAAGTCGCTCAACCCTACTCTGCATTATAAACTTCTGTGAAGCACTTGGTGGGTCAAAGTGCTCACCACACATCTAGATAAGTTCCTTAGGGGGTCTACTTTCCAAAATGGTGTCACTTGTGGGGAGTTTCAATGTTTAGGCACATCAGGGGCTCTCCAAATGCAACATGGCGTCCCATCTCAATTCCAGTCAATTTTGCATTGAAAAGTCAAATGGCGCTCCTTTCCTTCCGAGCTCTGCCATGCGCCCAAACAGTGGTTTACCCCCACATATGGGGTATTAGCGTACTCAGGACAATTTGTTCAACAACTTTTGGGGTCCATTTTCTCCTGTTACCCTTGGTAAAATAAAACAAATTGGAGCTGAAGTAAATTTTGTGTGAAAAAAAGTTAAATGTTCATTTTTATTTAAACATTCCAAAAATTTATGTGAAACACCTGAAGGGTTAATAAACTTCTTGAATGTGGTTTTGAGCACCTTGAGGGGTGCAGTTTTTAGAATGGTGTCACACTTGGGTATTTTCTATCATATAGACCCCTCAAAATGACTTCAAATGAGATGTGGTCCCTAAAAAAAAATGGTGTTGTAAAAATGAGAAATTGCTGGTCAACTTTTAACCCTTATAACTCCCTAACAAAAAAAAATTTTGGTTCCAAAATTGTGCTGATGTAAAGGAGACATGTGGGAAATGTTACATATTAAGTATTTTGCGTGACGTATCTCTGTGATTTAAGGGCATAAAAATTCAAAGTTGGAAAATTGTGAAATTTTCAAAATTTTTGCCAACTTTCCGTTTTTTTCACAAATAAACACAAGTTATATCGAATAAATTTTACAACTAACATGAATTACAATATCTCACGAGAAAACCATGTCAGAATCACCAAGATCCGTTGAAGCGTTCCAGAGTTATAACCTCATAAAGGGACAGTGGTCAGAATTGTAAAAATTGGCCCGGTCATTAACGTGCAAACCACCCTCGGGGCTTAAGGGGTTAAGGAAAAGTTATGTGGGGTCTCTTGTATTTTTGATAGCCAGGGCAGGCAAAACTGACAGATGCAGTCTGCAATCCTCAGCTGTCTGCTGTATCATGGCTGGTTATCAAGAACAGAGGGGTCCCATGCCATTTTTTTAATTAAAAAATCAGCATGGGGTCCCCCACATGTTTTACAACCAGCCAAGCTAAAGTAGATAGCTGGGGAATGGTAGTCTCAAACTGGTAAGTGTCCATGGATATTGTCCCCCCAGCCTAAAAATAGCAGCCCTCAACTGCTTCAGAAAATGTGCATCTATTATATGTGCAAATTCTGCCACTTTGCCAAGCTATTCCCACTTGCCCTGGTACAGTGGCAAGTTAAGTAATATTTGTGGGGTTGAGGTCAGCTGTTTTATGGTCGCTGACATCAAGCCCATAGGTTAATAACGGAGAGACGTCTATAAGATGTGATCATTGCTAACTCCATAGTTAGATTGTAAAGAAAAACACAGCCAAAATAAAATCCTTTAATTGAAATAATGACACAGACTCCTTTATTTGAAATAAAAATAAAAAACACTGTTATACTCATCTTTACACCTAATCCGCTGAAGCCCATGTCACCTGTAAAAGACAGAAAATAAAAAACCTTAATAGTGCCGTAAATGAGGTCACCAGGGATCATCAGCTATGAACTCCAGTGTCCTTTCTGACATCTCCACTACACACTGCAGGAGCGTGATCATCTGACAGCGTGGGAACCGCAGTGCTCTGATGGGTTGAAACTAACTTATCACCATTCAGAGACACTGGTGTTTCTCATGCTGTCACACACATGACAGCGTAGGAAACAGCTGACGTTTGGGGTGCTGAACCCGGATGGTAACACAGATTCCCTGGAGAAGTTCATGTTTGGGGTCCGTGCACTAGATGTTCGGTATGGACCCCAAACTTTACTGTTCGGGTTTGACCATCTGTATATAGGGCTCATTTACAATGTGGCAATTTCACAGGCAAAACACAAGAATACAACAACATGAGCATATTCCCTATAGTGCATAAGTAAATTAATAGTAATAGTACATGTAAATAACATAGAATACTTTGTTAACACTATGTTGATCAAAAAGTGTAAAGGCCAGCCCACTGCAACAAGGTGTGCTCAATTGGGAAAGTCCGATACTGTCTCTAGTAGTAAAATCTTACATTGGTCTGCTGACCTCAATGTAGATAAGGGAACAGCAGGACAAGGGCCCGACTGATCAGCCACATGCACATGGGAAGCTATATACAGTAGGTGAAATGCCTAGCTCAAAAAGGGGGCCATGCCCCTGTTTGTACAGAGCACAAGAAACTACGGCAACACCAAAGAAATGAGCTGGAGCATAAGTTCGTATACGTTCACACTGTGGCCATCTCACAGACAAAACTCATGAAAAAAACAAATTGATCATTTATCAAGGGAACATGGGGGTGGGGCTCATAGGGTAGCGATGCCAAGCAGCCTAAAGACACGCCCCAGAGGATCCTGTGAGCCACAAATACCTTAGTAAAGACCATAAAAAATGTATTCCACATAAAAAAGTCAATATATTTGGAACCATGTGATAGATATTACAAAATGAAAAAACAAAACATACTATTTAGGGGAGCAGCAAGATTAAAATAATAAGAAAAACCGTCCACTTTTTAACCAGAGACAGATTCTCTTTAAATATTGACAGGGTTAAGTATCAGTCCGAGTCTGGCCCTGATTCTGTTCACAGATTATGTCAGCATTGAAAATGACTCTGACAGTTCTAACCCTTTGGTTATATTTAGTAATACCTCGCACCAGGCTGCTATTAAAATCATGTTATAATCATAATTTCCGAATTTCACAAATCGGTCATTGAAATGGACATTATAAAAATAATAGTAGTCTGTATTTTAAAAAGATCCCTACAGTGCCATCAGCCGGCTCTGAGATTACCGGCTGCAATGTCTTTCTTACGTCCAGCATGATGCATGTACTGAAATTATTACACATTATCTTACTTTGCAAATTATAAAATAACTGCAGGATCTTTTCCAGCCTGCACTGTGACAATAAACTATTGTGCTTTGTACCTGATCATGAACGAGAAGATGGGAGACATTTGTGTGGAAATATCTGGAAATAGTCATCAAGAATTCAATGGATACAATTAATTAAGTTTAGCAGATCTATTTTTAATGTAAGACATTGTGGCTGCGGATCTACTTTAATGCCACACATAAGCTTGACATGTTGAAACCATTTCCTTAGATTAGTAGGGTTAAGTAAGAAAATACCATCAAATGCTAAATTAATTTTAGAACTGTGGAATATTAGATATTAATATTATCCACTTAGATTTGCTTCATACATCAAAAAGTAGTTAGAAAATATATTAGAAAGTTGTAGAACTTTTCATTAAATAATGATTAAGTCTAATTTACATAGAACTGGATTATTTCGGTAACCGCTGCTTGTAGTTGTTCTAAGATTGTAAGTTATCCCCTATTCTAAGGATAGGGTAAAAGTTACTGATTATTAGAGGTCTGCCTGATGGGACTTCTACCAATTACGAGCATCGGATTTTGCAAATTCATATCTGAATGGAGTGGAGGTTGAAGATTCACACTTCACCCCATTTATTTATGAAACTGCCAGAGATAAATGAGCAATGTCCTATAGTCAATGAATGGAGCAGAGGTGCAGATGACCAGCCTATATTCAAGCAGAAGGGGCTCTATAGAATCAGCAGGTGTCCTCCCTCTTGTAATGAGTATGTTATTCTCTATCCATAGGGTAAAACAATTGTCACAATTTTGTTGCTGAGTGTCCTGGGACCAGGGGCTCCTTCCCTGTCCCTAACACTAGGGGTGCCCTATCTCACCCTGTTCCCCGGATTACTTCTAATGGTGAAGATGCCAGGGCCACATACCTTGCCTTAGCTCCTGAATCCACCTTCAGTCTGTACCCTTCCCCCACCCAGGAGAGAGGGGAGTAGTAGTGTACCATACTACACCAACCAATCTAACAAGGTAATACAAACAGGGGTAACCAAAAATACCAAATATATAAATATACTCACACATATAACAGAGGAATGCACCTGGGAGTGAAGGATGGGGTTAAACCAAAGTAGGAGAAGAAAGGGAATTATCACATGCTCAAAACCTAGCAACAGTCTCAGATAAACACACCATAAGCCTTTTCCTACAATAACATAGAGCAACCTCCAGCCATGCAGCATAAGCTTGCTCTGGCAATGAGTGCTAGCCAGGACCCAGATTATATAGGAGATGGGAGTGGCTAACAGTGAACAGCTGAGAGCCTTAACACAGGAAAGCTTACAAGAGTTTTCAACTGAGAAGATTAATCCCAGCACTCCCAAAATAAATTTACACTGTTTCATAAGAAGGTGAAGAGCTTCCAGTCAGTGCAGGAGTAGAAGAAATCAGATGCTGTGGTCTTCTGGCTCCTCTCAGTCTCTGTAAACCCTTGACAACAATCTTGGGACAACCAGTTAAAGTAGACTCTTTTCTTAGGCTGTTTGTCCAAAAACGGCTTCAAGCTTCTGGGTACCCAAGAAATGGGTTTTCCATCTAACATGTCCTATCCATAAAAGTCTTGTGTTCTCAAATGACAGAAGGCGTATTAGCCTCCTCCTGAAACCAGGGCAAGTCAAGAGAATGCTACCTCTGCAATCCTGATATCTATGCTCTTGGTGTCTGGATGTTGCAGGCCGCCAGAAATACCCAGATAGGAAGACAGTAAAGATGAGGGGATGTTTTGAAACTCAAACCCAACTTACCAGCTTCGACAATTGGTATTTTTTTTTATTGATTCACCATGAATCACAAGTAGTGCAAAACCTCCAATTGGCTTGAACATCACATCATAAAGCAGGGAATGACAAAGGAAAAGAAACCCAAGGACTAGAAACTATAAATTTTTTTCATACCTGTTTTACTAGTTAAATGTTACATCTGTGCATGCCACATCAGTACAGTGCTTTGTTGCAAGTGCTGCCTTTTTGGTTGTGTACCTACTTAGCATTTCTAATCATATCATTTTTGGGGAGAGGGTAGAATTTTGCTTTAAAGAATGTTAAAAAGGGTTAAAAAATGTAGAAACTTTACTACTAATGTCTGTTTTCGCACATCTGTTTTACTAGTTCAATTTGACAACTGTACATGCTATAACTGCTGTCTAATGCGACCTGCAACTACATTTTGCTTTCTGTACATGTACCTACCTACCTAGTGTTTCTTGTTACATCTTTGGCAAGGATGGAATTTTGGGGTTGAAAACGGTGGCGCAGTGGTTAGCACAGCAGCCTTGCAGCACTGGAGTCCTGGGTTCTAATCCCACCTTGGACAACATCTGCAAAGAGTTTGTATGTTCTCTCCGTGTTTGCGTGGGTTTCCTCCGGGCACTCCGGTTTCCTCCCACATTCCAAAGACATACTGATAGGGAATTTAGATTGTGAGCCCCATCGGGGACAGTGATGATAATGTGTGCAAACTGTAAAGCGCTGCGGAATATGTTACCGCTATATAAAAATAAAGATTATTATTTATTATTGTGTTGTACAAAATGCATGGTAAAAAAAAAGTGGCAATGGATGGAATAGTGTCAAATAAAATAATCAATACCTTGGCTAAGAGTGTGATAAATGCTAGCAGCAACTGATGTACCACCACCGGCATTTTCCGTCTAGGCAGTAATATGACCAAATACAAGACACAATGAGCCTCCTTTGCTTCTGGCAAGTGTATTAGTAGGTAAGAAGAAGAGGGCATTATGGAATATATTACACATCACTTGTCTAACTCATAGGTGGATGATGTTACTTCTGACAGCGACATCATCAGTTTGAGTCAATGTTCTGAAACTCAAAAGTTTTGATCATCTCTAGCTATGAGCTCCTTACAATTTTGCATCTTGAGTGCCATCACTGAGGACACAAACACTTTTAAAAGATTTTATTCCTTAAAACCTTTTTTAAAAAGTACATGCCATATTTTTTACATTTGTTTGTGCACATGACTTTTAAAGTCATATGAAGCTTTTACTCGACACCTTCAGTTTTTTTTTTATGTGACTGTTTTTGAGATCCTTTGGTTGAAATTTTCCATAACAACTTCTGGCCAATTTTTTTTAGGCAATCAAGAAAAAATAGTGAAACAATCTGTAGATTGTGTCTTTGAAGGAGTGTCTCATCACTCTCCACCTGTGAATGTGTGTATTAGAAAATCCAGAAGCAATGCAGGATGTGATAAGTTGTTTTTTAAGCAATCATGAAAGAATGGTGCAGCAATCTCCAGATTGTATTCCATGCATTGCCTCATCATTCTCTACCTGAGGGTCTGCGTATTAGAAAACCCAGAGGCGGTAAGTGTGGCAACAAGACAATGGGTGTAACTGCTGTTATCTAATTTTTGTTTACAAATCACCTTGAGATTTCATGTTCCGACTTTCCCTAATTTTTCAACTTACGGTAACAAAATTTCTGGGTGACGAGCGAGACAATTATAAATGCATCGTGTATTGTCTTGTCCCTTCTCCTTCGCGCAATAATAGACTTTTATCAGTTGATATCAAATTCTTTGTTTTCAAGTCATAACCTGCCTTATATTAGATCGTACTAGGCATGAAAAGAATGAGCACTGGAATGGGAATTTTTGAAATGCCCCTTATTTTTATTACTAGAAATGTATAAAGGGTATCTTCATCATATGTGGTTATTATATCACTTGTTAGACAATGCCATATATCAAAGATTCATCATGCGGACAGTAACACATACACATTACACCTACATGAGTTATTATAACCTTCCATTCTAAATCCAACTTAATATGAATGTGGTTCCCTTTTGTAGCTAACACAGCTCTCCTATTCTGGGAAGACTTTCTCCAAGATTCTGAAGGTGTTTGTGGGAGCGTTTGCCCATTCACCATTTGCCCATCACTTGGGACATTTGAAGTTAATATTGGAGGAGAGGTCCAGCTCAAATCTGTGTTCTAGTTCATTGTAAAGTGTACATCAGGGTTGAGGTTAGGGCTTGGTGTGTGCCAGTCATGTTCTTCCTTACCACACTTACTCAACCGTGCCTGTATTGATCTTGCTTCATGCACTGGAGCATAGTCATGCTGGAACTGAAAAGGGCCTTCCTGAATGTTTCCATAAAGTTGGAAACATACAATTGTCCTAGATTTCCCTTTCTTGAAACGTATCCAAACACCTTGAAAAACAAGCCCTCTCCCAATTAACTTCAGAGTTGGCACAATGCAGTCGGGTAATGTTCTCATGGCATTAACTAAACCCAGACATTAGATAACAGATAAAGAAGTGTGATCCATCACTACATTGAACACATTTCCACTGTTCCAGAGCCAAGTGATGGGAGCTTTACACCACTCCATCCGGTGCTTGGCATTATGCTTGGTGATGTAAGGCTGTATTCGGATGCTCGACCATGAAAGATAATGCCATGAAGGTCCAGGCACAGTTTTTGAGTTGATCTTAATGTCAGAGGAGGCTTGAACTTTGCAATTATGGAGTCATAAACTAAATGAAAAAGTTGTAGTCAGCCATTGGGACACACGCCCTAATCCTTGTGAATACATAATTTTTATAATGGTCCAACATCTAGGACACCCGGCTAATTGAAAATATACAGTATATCATAAAACTTTATTGGGATATTAAAGAGCAAGTTAGAAGGATAAGCAGAAGATATTGTGATAAATCCTTAAGTTAAAAGGATAAGTAGAGGAAAAGTGATAACATCTACTGTAGATATTTGGGGTCCAAATGTTGAGCCCCCATTGAACGTTTACATGGATCGTCAGTGTGCATGCTTGACTACCGTTCCATACATTTTCTATAGCACTGCTGAAAATAGCCTATTACAGTGCCTGGCTATCTCCAGCAATCCTATAGAGCAGTGTTCCCCAAGTCCGGTCCTCAAGAGCCACCAACAGGTCATGTTTTCAGGATTTCCTTAGTATTGCACAGGTGATAATTGCATCACCTGGACAGGCAAGCATTCAATGACATGTGCAATACTAAGGAAATCCTCAAAACATGACCTGTTGGTGGCTCTTGAGGACCGGAGTTGAGGAACACTGCTATAGAGAATGAAGTGACTGTTAAGCATGCACACTACCACTCCATTCAGAGGGGACATGTGTCCCAAGTTTTGATGATTGGTAGAAAATATTAGCACACTCGGGACCGGAGCGTGTGGCTGCATAGAAATACATACAGCTGAATGCTCCGATTCCTGAGTGCCGGCAGCAGTGCCGGGTATTGAGGCGAAAGACTCACGCAAGTTTCTCGCTTTGCACACGCAAGTGTGACCCCGGCCTAACAATGCCAATATTCTTGTCCCATTGTCCTCACACCCCTTGGGTCACTGTTTAAGTAAGTGACAGTCATGTATAATGTGAAGAAATTGGAATCAGGGTTGTAGCTATAAAGAGGGCGCAATAGATCACTATGAGTGATGATGAGTTAACGTGCTCGGATATATTCTTATCGGAGTATGCTTGGGCATTATCCAAGTATCTTGTAGTGCTCGAATATTATGTTCTCATCCCTCTGGATGCATGATTTGCAACTGTTAGACAGCCTCAACATGTGGGGCTTCCCTAACAAGCAGAAAATCCCTGCATGTGTTCACGCTGTCTAGCAGCTGCAAACAATGCAACCGCAAGGACTGGAACATCATAAACAAGCAATGCAAGATACTCAGATAACGCCCAAGCATACTCCGATAAGACGTTATCCGAGCACATTCACTCATCACTAATCCCTTTCCCACGTAAGAAGACAACAGTTTTTTGAATGTTAGGCCGGTGTCACACTTGCGAGTGTAATGCGAGAAACTCACGCGAATCTTTCGCATCAATTCCCGGCACTGACGCCGGCACTCGGGACTGGAGCGTGCGGCTGCATGTATTTCTATGCAGCTGAACGCTCCGGTCTGAGTGCCGGCGGCAGTGCTGGGTATTGATGCTAGAGACTCGCGTGAGTTTCTCGCATTACACTCGCAAGTGTGAAACGGGCCTTAGATGAGGACCCATTCTACAGAATTTGCACTGAGGTCCATCATACTCTGTTTGCAGTGCTGGTACCATGAGCTTGACTCCTGTTATGGACTGGTAATTTAGGAGCGACATGCGACTAGCTCTGAGCAGGTGGTAACTATACAGATCGCAGTTCCTGATCTTAACACAACACTAGAAGTAGCCGTGGGATGTTCCTGTCACTCCCTGGACACCTCATCACAGCCGGAGAACTAGCTACCCCTAAAGGTAGAAATAAGAAAGCTATCTTGCCTCAGAGAAAATCCCCAAAGGATAGGACAGCCCCCCACAAATAATGACTGTGAGAGGAGAAGGAAATTACATACGTAGTATGAAACAAGATTTAGCAAAGGAGGCCACTTCTAGCTAGATAGATAGTACAGGAAAGAACACTGTGTGGTCAGTAATAAAAACTAGAAAAAGTCCACCGCAGAGATATGCAAAAATCTCCACACCTGACTAAAGGTGTGGAGGGCAAAATCTGCAGCCCAGAGCTTCCAGCTTAGCTGAATAGATCCATACTGATATGCTGGACAAATGAACAAAACATAGAATGTGCTGAACAATAAGTCCACAACAAGTGGACTGCAAAAGGACAAGCAAGGACTTATCTTTGCTGACCGGGTCAGAATGTCAGGGAAATCCAAAGAGCCGTGCCTCCAAGCAGGAACAATTGACAACTGGCATTGATTGAGGGATAAAGCCAGACTAAAATAGCCGAGCAGAAAGACGATCAGTGGAAGCAGCTGCTGATGCTAAATCCAAGAAGCAGCTATACCACTCAAAACCACAGGAGGGAGCCCAAGAGCAGAATTCACAAAAGTGCTACTTACAACCACCGGAGGGAGCCCAAGAGCGGAATTCACAACAGACTCCCATCATTGACAAAAAACATGGTTCCAACATTCTTCCTGCTTTTAGTATATATTTTTTTCTAAGGACAAATATAGAAAGAGAGAAGTCTGCAAGAACTCTTTGCTCTGAATAAGACATACCTAGGATTTTGTGAAACACGGCTTCTCAGGCAATCATGATGCTTTCAAATACTTGAGTGAACGTCTCAAGAGTCAAGACCCTCTGAGCTTCAGAAGACGAGGTGACCAAGTGATTTTTAAACACTTCAACAGGACAAGATGCTTAGGTGGAAAACCTACCTGACCAGGGTAATTTACGCAACACCAATCCAAGTGTAGCTTGTGTATATGTATATGTAAAGCTGTTATATTTATGTGTAGTAACCATTAAACGATTACATTTTTATGCACTTGTCTAATGTTGTAGATGTCAGATCTGCAAATGTGTAAATGTAAATTTTTTATAGATTATTATTTTGTTTATTTTTAATTAAAGAGCAAGTCATTTTGGGCTGCAATGATGCAATACTATAATGTGACCCGCTGTTATTTTACCTACCACATAGCCATATGAGGGCTTGTCTTTTGCAGGAGTTGTACTTTTGAATGACACCATTCATTTTATTATGTGTTGCACTGGAAAGCGGGAAAAAAATTCTAAGTGCAAAAACTGCAAAAAAATACAATTCCACAATAGTTTGTTTTTTATTTACCATCTTCACTATATGATAAAATTGACCAGGCAATATGATTCCCCAGGAGAGTACGAGTACACAGATACCAAACATGTAAGTTTTTTCTTTAAGTGGTTTAAAGGAACATGATGGCTGATTAAATCAGCCATCATGTTCCGGGAAAGATGTGGCCTCGAAGTGTGAAAACTAGGGACTCGACCTTTGACATAAATGTACATGAAAGATAGTGAAGGGGTTGATGGCAAAATCTGTCTTCACTGAATTAAGATTTTTCAGATTTTACCCATTAATTAACCCCTTCATGACCCAGCCTATTTTGGCCTTAATGACCTTGCCGTTTTTTGAAATTCTGACCAGTGTCCCTTTATGAGGTAATAACTCAGGAACGCTTCAACGGATCCTAGCGATTCTGAGATTGTTTTTTCGTGACATATTGGGCTTCATGTTAGTGGTAAATTTAGGTCGATAATTTCTGAGTTTATTTGTGAAAAAAACGGAAATTTGGCAAAAAATTTGAAAATTTCGCAATTTTCACATTTTGAATTTTTATTCTGTTAAACCAGAGAGTTATGTGACACAAAATAGTTAATAAATAACGTTTCCCACATGTCTACTTTACATCAGCACAATTTTGGAAACATTTTTTTTTTTTGCTAGGAAGTTATAAGGGTTAAAATTTGACCAGTGATTTCTTATTTTTACAACAAAATTTACAAAACCATTTTTTTTAGGGACCACCTCACATTTGAAGTCATTTTGAGGGTTCTATATGGCTGAAAATACCCAAAAGTGACACCATTCTAAAAACTGCACCCCTCAAGGTGCTCAAAACCACATTCAAGAAGTTTATTAACCCTTCAGGTGTTTCACAGCAGCAGAAGCAACATGGAAGTAAAAAATGAACATTTAACTTTTTAGTCACAAAAATGATCTTTTAGCAACAATTTTTTTATTTTCCCAGCGGTAAAAGGAGAAACTGGACCACGGACGTTGTTGTCCAATTTGTCCTGAGTACGCTGATACCTCATATGTGGGGGTAAACCACTGTTTGGGCGCACGGCAGGGCTCGGAAGGGAAGGAGCGCCATTTGACTTTTTGAATGAAAAATTGGCTCCAATCTTTAGCCCACACCATGTCACGTTTGGAGAGCCCCTGTGTGCCTAAACATTGGAGCTCCCCCACAAGTGACCCCATTTTGGAAACTAGACCCCCCAAGGAACTTATCTAGAAGCATAGTGAGCACTTTAAACCCCCAGGTGCTTCACAAATTGATCCGAAAAAATGAAAAAGTACTTTTTTTTCACAAAAAAATTATTTTAGCCTCAATTTTTTCATTTTCACATGGGCAACAGGATAAAATGGATCCTAAATTTTGTTGGGCAATTTCTCCTGAGTACACCAATACCTCACATGTGGGGGTAAACCACTGTTTGGGCACATGGTAAGGCTCGGAAGGGAAGGAGCGCCATTTGACTTTTTGAATGAAAAATTATCTCCATCGTTAGCGGACACCATGTCGCGTTTGGAAAGCCCCTGTGTGCCTAAACATTGGAGCTCCTCCACAAGTGACCCCATTTTGGAAACTAGACCCCCCAAGGAACTCATCTAGAGGCATAGTGAGCACTTTAAACCCCCAGGTGCTTCACAAATTGATCCGCAAAAATGAAAAAGTACTTTTTTTTCACACAAAATTTCTTTTAGCCTCAATTCTTTCATTTTCACATGGGCAACAGGATAAAATGGATCCTAAAATTTGTTGGGCAATTTCTCCTGAGTATGCCGATACCTCATATGTGGGGGTAAACCACTGTTTGGGTGCACGGCAAGGCTCGGAAAGGGAGGCGTGCCATTTGACTTTTTGAATGGAAAATTAGCTCCAATCGTTAGCGGACACCATGTCGCGTTTGGAGAGCCCCTGTGTGCCTAAACATTGGAGCTCCCCTACAAGTGACCCCATTTTGGAAACTAGACCCCCCAAGGAACTTATCTAGATGCATAGTGAGCACTTATAACCTCCAGGTGCTTCACAGAAGTTTATAACGCAGAGCCGTGAAAATAAAAAAATAATTTTTCTTTCCTCAAAAATGATTTTTAGCCCAGAATTTTTTATTTTCCCAAGGGTAATAGGAGAAATTGGATCCCAAATGTTGTTGTCCAGTTTGTCCTGAGTACGATGATACCCCATATGTGGGGGTAAACCACTGTTTGGGCGCACGGCAGGGCTCGGAAGGGAAGGCACGCCATTTGGCTTTTTGAATGGAAAATTAGCTCCAATCATTAGCGGACACCATGTCGCGTTTGGAGAGCCCCTGTGTGCCTAAACATTGGAGCTCCCGCACAAGTGACCCCATTTTGGAAACTAGACCTCCCAAGGAACTAATCTAGATGTGTGGTGAGCACTTTGAACCCCCAAGTGCTTCACAGAAGTTTATAACGCAGAGCCGTGAAAATAAAAAATGTGTTTCCTTTCCTCAAAAATATTTTTTTAGCCCAGAATTTTTTTATTTTTGCAAGAGTAACAGGAGAAATTGGACCCCAAAAGTTGTTGTCCAGTTTCTCCTGAGTACGCTGATACCCCATATGTGGGGGTAAACCACTGTTTGGGCACATGCCGGGGCTCGGAAGGGAAGTAGTGACGTTTTGGAATGCAGACTTTGATGGAATGGTCTGCGGGCATCATGTTACGTTTGCAGAGCCCCTGATATGCCTAAACAGTAGAAACCCCCCACAAGTGACCCCATTTTGGAAACTAGACCCCCCAAGGAACTTATCTAGATGTGTGGTGAGCACGTTCAACCCCCAAGTGCTTCACAGAAGTTTACAACGCAGAGCCATGAAAATAAAAAATCATTTTTCTTTCCTCAAAAAAGATGTTTTAGCAAGCAATTTTTTATTTTCACAAGGGTAACAGGAGAATTTGGACCCCAATATTTGTTGCCCAGTTTGTTGTGAGTACGCTGATACCCCATATGTGGGGGTAAACCACTGTTTGGGCGCACGTCAGGGCTCGGAAGGGAAGTAGTGACATTTGAAATGCAGACTTTGATGGAATGGTCTGCGGGCGTCACATTGCATTTGCAGAGCCCCTGATGTGCCTAAACAGTAGAAACACCTCACAAGTGACCCCATTTTGGAAACTAGACCCCCGAAGGAACTTATCTAGATGTGTGGTGAGCACTTTCAACCCCCAAGTGCTTCACAGAAGTTTATAACGCAGAGCCGTGAAAATAAAAAATAATTGTTCTTTCCTCAAAAATTATGTTTTAGCAAGTAATTTTTTATTTTTGCAAGGGTAACAGGAGAAATTGGACCCCAACAGTTGTTGCCCAGTTTGTCCTGAGTACGCTGGTACCCCAAATGTGGGGGTAAACCACTGTTTGGGCGCACGTCGGGGCTTGGAAGGGCGGGAGCACCATTTGACTTTTTGAACGCAAGATTGGCTGGAATCAATGGTGGCGCCATGTTGCGTTTGGAGACCCCTGATGTGCCTAAACAGTGGAAACCCCTCAATTCTAACTTCAACACTAACCCCAACACACCCCTAATCCTAATCCCAACTGTAGCCATAACCCTAATCACAACCCTAACCCCAACACACCCCTAACCACAACCCTAACCGCAACACACCCGTAACCCTAATTCCAACCCTAATCCTAACCCTAATCCCAACCGTAACCCTAATCCCAACCCTAACCACAACTGTAACCCCAACACACCCCTAACCCTATCCGTAACCCTAACCACAAGCCTAATCTTAACCCTATTTCAAACCCTAGCCCTAATTCCAACCCTAGCCCTAATTCCAACCCTAACTCTAATTCCAACCCTAACACTAAGGCTATGTGCCCACGTTGCGGATTCGTGTGAGATTTTTCCGCACGATTTTTGAAAAATCTGCAGGTAAAAGGCACTGCGTTTTACCTGCGGATTTACAGCAGATTTCCAGTGTTTTTTTGTGCGGATTTCACCTGCGGATTCCTATTGAGGAACAGGTGTAAAACGCTGCGGAATCCGCACAAAGAATTGACATGCTGCGGAAAATACAACGCAGCGTTTCTGCACGGAATTTTCCGCACCATGGGCACAGCGGATTTGGTTTTCCTTAGGTGTACATGGTACTGTAAACCTGATGGAAAACTGCTTCGAATTCGCAGCGGCCAATCCGCTGCGGATCCGCGGCCAATCCGCTGCGGATCCGTGGCCAATCCGCTGCGGATCCGCTGCCAATCCGCTGCCAATCCACTGCGGATCCGCGGCCAATCCGCTGCGGATCCGCGGCCAATCCGCTGCCTATCCGCTGCCAATCCGCTGCGGATCCGCGGCCAATCCGCTGCGGATCCGCGGCCAATCCGCTGCGGGTCCGCTGCCAATCCGCGGCCAATCCGCTGCGGATCCGCGGCCAATCCGCTGCTGATCCGCTGCGGATCCGCAGCTGATCCGCTGCGGATCCGCGGCCGATCCGCTCTGTGTGCACATGCCATAACCCTACCCCTAACCCTACCCGTAACCCTAACCCTACCCCTAACCCTACCCCTAGTTCTAACCCTAGTTCTAACCCTAACCCTAGTGGAAAAAAAAAAAAAAAAAAAAAATCTTTATTTTATTATTGTCCCTATGGGGGTGATAAAGGGGGGGGGGGGTTATTTATTATTTTTTTTATTTTGATCGCTGTGATAGAACCTACCGCAGCGATCAAAATGTACCTGTAAGGAATCTGCCGACTGGCAGATTCGGCGGGCGCACTGAGCATGCGCCCGCCATTTTCCAAGATGGCGGCGCCCAGGGAGGAGACGGCCGGACACCGGGAGGATCGGTAAGTATGAAGGGGTGGTGGGGGGGTGGATCGGAGCACAGGGGGGGTGATCGGAGCACAGGGGGGGGGGATGTGAGCAAGGAGGGAGCGGACAGCAGGACGGGGGAGCCGGCAGGCGGACGGAGGGGACCGGAGGACTAACGGAGCACTGGGGGGGCGATCGGTGGGTGTGGGGGGGGGGCACTTTAGTATTTCCAGCCATGGCCGATGTTATTGCAGCATCGGCCATGGCTGGATTGTAATATTTCACCAGTTTTTTAGGTGAAATATTACAAATCGCTCTGATTGGCAGTTTCACTTTCAACAGCCAATCAGAGCGATCGTAGCCACGGGGGGGTGAAGCCACCCCCCCTGGGCTGAAGCACCACTCCCCCTCTCCCTGCAGATCGGGTAAAATAGGAGTTAACCCCTTCACCCGATCTGCAGGGACGCGATCATTCCATGACGCATACGCTGCGTCATAGGTCGTTTTGGCACCGACTTTCATGACGCAGCGTATGCGTCAAAGGTCGTTAAGGGGTTAAGAGTAAAATATCAGTCCAGGAGGAGAAAGAAGCAGACTTCTCTAATAAGATACAAAGTTGTTTATTTTCATATTTACTGTTTATTATATTATGTTATTTCGCTATAATGGCCTGGGGGGAGGAGCAGTAGAGGAGGCAGAGCTAGACTGCCAGGGACCTCGCAGTGAGTAGAATTGTAGTTCTAATGATGACTCATTCAGAAAAAAAAATCTTGTTTGTACATATATCATAGAAAGATTCAGTTGGTCAGCTTTTAATCATGCCTATATTGAAAACCTGTCATCTAGCATCTGTTAGGTAACAATGGCAAAATGCTGTGCAACATATGCTAAGCATATTCCTGTTGCGCGACTGAATCTCACTGGAAGTAAGACTATGTTCACACTTTGCATTTTTGCTGCGTTTTTTTTGTCAGGTAAAACCTGCTCTCTTAGTAGTAAAGAAACTGCTTACAAAAAGCAGGTTTTGTTGAGCTTCGGCTGCATTTTTGCAGCTTTTTTTCTGCTGCATATTTGCTGCATTTTTATTGTCTCTTGTGCATGCTGATAAAGTTTAGTGCCCCCCAAAAAACTTGATACAACTTTCTTATGTTTTTATACAACAAACACAGCAAAACTTGATACCTGCATTTTTTGCTGCATTTTTGCACTTACTAATTACTTTCTATGGCTACGTTCACACGATCCGGATTTTGATCCGGATCCGTAGCGGATTTTCAGCTGCGGATCCGGATCAGTTTTCCATGTTGGTTACAGTACAATGTAACCCAATGGAAAACCAAAACCGCTGTGCTAACGATCCGTTTTTTCGCTGGAAAATCCGCGCGGATTTTCCAGCGGAAAAAAGAAGTAGCATGTCAATTCTTTCAGCGGATTCCGCACCGGTTTTCCAGCAGCTCCAATAGGAAACTGCTATTGGAAACCCGCAGTGGAAAACGCTGAAGAAAAAGGATCAGAAAACGCAGCTCAAATTCACTGCGGAATTTAGCTGCCGTTTTCCAAAAACGGGCAGGAAAAAAAAAGGATGTAAATCCTGATCGTGTGAACGTAGCCTATGGGTGAAAAAAAAACTGAAAAAACACTGAAAGAAGTGACATGATGCAGTTTTCCAATTCAGTCAGGAAAAAAAGCTGAAAAAATGCTGAAAGAAGGGACATGATGCAGTTTTCCAATTCAGTCAGGAAAAACAAGCTGTAAAAACACTGAAAAAAGGGACATGATGCAGTTTTCCAATTCAGCCAAGAAAAAAGCTGAAAAAACGCTGAAAGAAGTGACATGATGCAGTTTTTCAATTCAGTCAGGAAAAAGAGCTTAAAAAACACTGAAGTGACATGATGCAGTTTTCCAATTCAGTCAGGAAAAACAAGCTGAAAAAATGCTTACAGAAGTGACATGATGTAGTTTTCCAATTCAGTCAGGAAAAAAAGCTGACAAAACGCTGAGGCTACGTTCACACGATCAGGATTTCCATCCTTTTTTTTTCCTGCCCGTTTTTGGAAAACGGCAGCTAAATTCCGCAGTGAATTTGAGCTGCGTTTTCTGATCCTTTTTCTTCAGCGTTTTCCACTGCGGGTTTCCAATAGCAGTTTCCTATTGGAGCTGCTGGAAAACCGGTGCGGAATCCGCTGAAAGAATTGACATGCTACTTCTTTTTTCCGCTGGAAAATCCGCGCGGATTTTCCAGCGGAAAAACGGATCGTTAGCACAGCGGTTTTGGTTTTCCATTGGGTTACATTGTACTGTAACCAACATGGAAAACTGATCCGGATCCGCAGCTGAAAATCCGCTACGGATCCGGATCAAAATCCGGATCGTGTGAACGTAGCCTCAAAGAAGCGGCATGATGCAGTTTTCCAATTCAGTCAGGGAAAAAAAAGCTGAAAAAATGCTGAAAGAAGGGGCATGATGCAGTTTTCCAATTTAGTCAGGAAAAAAAGCTGAAAAAACGCTGAAAGAAGTGACATGATGCAGTTTTCCAATTCAGTCAGAAAAAACAAGCTGAAATATTGCTGAAAGAAGTGACATGATGCAGTTTTCCAATTCAGTCAGGAAAAAGAGCTGAAAAAATGCTGAAAGAAGGGAAATGATGCAGTTTTCCAATTCAGTCAGGAAAAAAAGCTGAAAAAACGCTGAAAGAAGTCACATGATGCAGTTTTCCAATTCAGTCAGGAAGTCAGGAAAAAAAGCTGAAAAAATGCTGAAAGAAGTGACGTGATGTTGTTTTCCAATTCAGTCAGGAAAAAAAGCTGAAAAAATACTGAAAGAATTGACATGATGCAGTTTTCCAATTCAGTCAGGAAAAAGAGCTGAAAAAACGCTGAAAGAAGTGATATGATGCAGTTTTCCCATTCAGTCAGGAAAAAGAGCTGAAGAAACGCTGAAAGAAGGGACATGATGCAGTTTTCCAATTCAGTCAGGAAAAAAAGCTGAAAAAATGCTGAAAGAAGGGGCATGATGCAGTTTTCCAATTCAGTCAGGAAAAACAAGCTGAAATATTGCTGAAAGAAGTGACATGATGCAGTTTTCCAATTCAGTCAGGAAAAACAAGCTGAAATATTGCTGAAAGAATGGACATGATGCAGTTTTCCAATTCAGTCAGGAAAAACAAGCTGAAAAAACGCTGAAGGAATTGACATGATGCAGTTTTCCAATTCAGTCAGGGAAAAAAGCTGAAAAAACGCTGAAAGAAGTGACATGATGCAGTTTTCCAGTTGAGTCAAGAAGAAAAGCTGAAAAAACGCTGAAAGAAGTGACATGATGTAGTTTTCCAATTCAGTCAGGAAAAAAAGCTGAAAAACCGCTGAAAGAAGTGACATGATGCAGTTTTCCAATTCAGTCAGGAAAAAAAGCTGAAAAAATGCTGAAAGAAGGGGCATGAGGCTACGTTCACACGATCCGGATTTTGATCCGGATCCGTAGCGGATTTTCAGCTGCGGATCCGGATCAGTTTTCCATGTTGGTTACAGTACAATGTAACCCAATGGAAAACCAAAACCGCTGTGCTAACGATCCGTTTTTCCGCTGGAAAATCCGCGCGGATTTTCCAGCGGAAAAAAGAAGTAGCATGTCAATTCTTTCAGCGGATTCCGCACCGGTTTTCCAGCAGCTCCAATAGGAAACTGCTATTGGAAACCCGCAGTGGAAAACGCTGAAGAAAAAGGATCAGAAAACGCAGCTCAAATTCACTGCGGAATTTAGCTGCCGTTTTCCAAAAACGGGCAGGAAAAAAAAAGGATGTTAAATCCTGATCGTGTGAACGTAGCCTGCAGTTTTCCAATTCAGTCAGGAAAAACAAGCTGAAAAAATGCTGAAAGAAGGGGCATGATGCAGTTTTCCAATTCAGTCAGGAAAAAAAGCTGAAAAAACACTGAAAGAAGGGGCAAGATGCAGTTTTCCAATTCAGTCAGGGAAAAAAAAACAATGTGTGCGCATTAGATTTCTGAAATCTCATAGCTTTTGTGGTACTGTAAAATGCAGATTAAAATTTGCATTAAAAAAACGCATAAAAAAATGCAACGGGTGACCATAGCCTAAACGACAGCAGGGGACTTCTTCCATGTATATAGAGTTGTGTTGAGCCATCGTGATGATAGTTACTGTACATCATCGGATCGCCGGAGACTTACATACAAGAAAACGTTAATTGAATTTTTCTGAATTACGAGAAGACCCGGCCAGACCTGAACGGCTCCATAAATTTCTGTAGCAGCTGCCTGTTAAAGGCAATGATTACCCTTATTAGGGTTGTTGTTTCTCATTATTTACATAGCACAAATAAGAAAATATGATGGTGACACAGTTTTGGGGGAGTGTGTGGAGACCATTTGGCTCATCAAGGCTCATTTACTTTAGTGCTCAATTTCCCATTATAGTCATCTGTTTGTTTACCGGAGAGCCGAATCCTCCCGCTCCAACTACCTTGTCTGGTAAACAATACAATAAATAATATTATCCGATGCGCGACCGCAGTGTGAACGATCTTATACATTTGTTTATTATTTCCACATTCTCCACTTGTCCATCTGGGCTTAATTATGTGCCGGGAACTCTAGGTCAATGGCTTCCATTAGTCTCGCATTAATATAGGATTATGTTTGTGTCCTATTCCACAGTGCTCCTAACATATAAAGGGAAACTTGTTAACTGTTTAGTTCCTTTGTGGAATTTGCTGAGGGCTTTACACAAACTTATTATTTAAAGGGAACCTGTCACCCCGTTTTTTCCGTCTGAGATAAAAATACTGTTAAATAGGGCCTGAGCTGTGCATTGCAACAGTGTATTTTGTGGACCCCGATTCCCCACCTATGCTGCCGAAATACGTTACCAAAATAGTCGTTTTCGCCTGTCAATCAGGCTGGTCTGGTCAAAAGGGCGTGGTGTCTTCCCCCAGATCTTGCTTAGTTTTCCGTTGGTGGCGTAGTGGTGTGCGCATGCCCAAGGTCCCGAATCCGCTGCACAGGGGAGTGAAAAGAGCCCGATGTGCACTATTTCATTGGTGATCGGGGGGGGTGGCCATCTTCCTTTGGCCGTGGGTGCGCAGAAGCGGCGCTCTGCTGGCCGCGGCTTCAGGAAAATGGCCGTGGGATGCCGCGCGTGCGCAGATGGAGATCGCGGCGGCCATTTTCCTGAAGCCGAGATGCGAAAGCTCTCATACACATTACACAAATGATCCTTCAGGCTAAAGTTCTTTCTTTTTCTTTCTTTCTTTTCATTCCTTTCTTTCTCTTTATTTATTTAGTTTCCTTATGTCTTTCATTCCCTTCTTTCTTTTCCTTCTGTTTGCATTTTCTTCTTTCCTTCCTTCCTTCCTTCCTTCCCCTTCTCTCTTTCTTTCATTTCCATCCTTCCCTTTTCTTTCTTTCTTTTCCTTTTCTCATTCTTTCATTTCCTTCTTCTTTCTTTCTTTCTTTCTTTCTTTCTTTCTTTCTTTCTTTCTTTCTTTCTTTCTTTCTTTCTTTCTTTCTTTCTTTCCATCATTTCTTCCTTTCTTTCTTTCTTCATTTCTTTCTTTTCCTTATTTCTTTCATTCCCTTATTTATTTATTTTCATTCTGCTTGCATTTCCTTCCTTCCTTCCCTCCTTCTTTTCCTTCTCTCTTTCTTCTATTTCCATCCTTCCCTTTTCTTTCTTTCTTTTCCTTTCTTTCTTTCTTTCTTTCTTTCTTTCTTTCTTTCTTTCTTTCTTTCTTTCTTTTCCTTATTTTTTTTCTTTCATTTCTTCCTTGCTTTTTCTTTCTTTCATTTCTTTCTTTTCCTTATTTCTTTCATTCCCTTATTTCTTTCTTTCTTTTCCTTCTGCTTGCATTTCCTTCCTTCCTTCCTCCCTTTCTTCCTTCCCTCATTCTTTTCCTTCTGTCTTTCTTTCATTTCCTTCCTTTTTATTTATTTCTTTCTTTTCCTTATTTTCTTTCTTTCTTTTTTTCTTTTCTATCTTTTCCTTCAGAAAAAAAAATGTTTCACCATTTGACATCTATAACCTTTTTTTGGTGCGCTGGCTATTGCTGGCTTTAGAATGAGCTAATTGAGTCAGTGAGTTAATTCTGACGGTGCAATGGAAGAGTTTGTACCTCTTATATCTGTCTTTTCCTGAGCTCTTGTCAGTTGTTTCATGACAACAGACATCAAAGTTGAATGTGTAGGAAAGAAAGAGCCTCTAAAAGCCGAAGGGTGCAAAAAATTTAATAAAACTAAATTTCAAAAATTATTTGCCTTCAAATGGCCCAAAAAATGTTCTCAGATGTGGATACCCCCTTTGTTTTGCTGCTCTCTGCCTTCAGGCGCTGCCATAGCATGTATCTGCCTTAACCAATTATGGCTGAATGGGCTTTTTTTAACAGGTTCCCTTTAAAATGCAAGAAGGAGAAATAATCGTAAGATGGAAGCTTTATGGTGCAGACACAGATAAGTTACACAGTGTTCTTTCGTTGCTTGCACAAGATTTTAGACGCTGACGGCTGTGTGCTTATATTTTCCGCTCACGTAAAATCTGCCCTAATAATTATCATTATTACGTGGAATATTCACAAAAAGAACATTGTACAGGCAGAGCAGATTTTCTAATATTGCGGCGGTTCTGATTTGACTGTGCGGTAAGAAGTAATATTAGCTTTGAGATGCAAAACCTGTTGGGATATTAATTTGCATAATGGTTTCTACGTTGGAAACAAAAGAGGTGGCAGCTTTTGGCAAAACTGTTCATTACGAGTACAGTTTAATGAATAAGTAGACGATGTAACAAATGCATGTAATTGCTTAGCTGAAGAGCGTTCTCTATCTGGAAAAGTGCTACTTTCCCCACTTTTTCTAGCGTCTTTTTAATTTAAAGTGTAGGCAGAAAACAAAGCGTACACTGTTATTTGCTGCGCTAAATACGAGGGACGTGTGACTGAGTTGTGTGCTGTCTGTGAAAGTGTGAATCAATGTGTCACAAGGAATATTGTGTTTACTGAAAAATGAAGACAAATTGGGAATGTGAGCAGTAAATAATGGTTACAGTACAGCGGAGGAAAGCGAAACCGTCATCTGGGAATGTGAACGTGATGGTCAGATATGCCGGTATTACTCCACTGGTGGACTGGGCGAACCTGCCGATTACAGCACCACTGACCTCTACTCACTACTCAATGTGCACTAGTATCTGTCTGTCTGTCTGTTTATATATGTATCCATCTATTATCTATCTATCTATCCATCTATCTATTATCTATCTCTTATATCTCTATTTATCTATCTATTATCTATCTATCTATCTATCTATCTATCTATCTATCTATCTATTATCTATTTATCTAACTACCGATCTATTATCTATCTATTATCTATCTACCGTATATACATATAAGCCGAGATTTTCAGCCCATTTTTTTAGGCTGAAAGTGCCCCTCTCGGCTTATACTCAAGTCATTGTCCCAGAGGGTCGGCGTTGGAGGGGGAGCGGCGGCTGTGACATCATATTCACCCTCCCGGCGCAGTCCCTGAATATGTAAAGAATATGGACGCGACTCCACTCCTATAGCGGTGGAGCGCATATTCATTACTTTAATGAGCGGTACCGGTGACCGCTGAACACAGGAAGAGCTGCCAGCGCCCGGAGACCATCGCATTGGAGAAGCTGCCAGGGACCGCGCCAGAAGGTGAATATGACGGGGGAGGGTGAGCATTGAAATATTCACCTGTCCCCATTCCACCACCGGGCTCCGTCTTCCGCGTCCTCTGGCTGTGACGTTCAGGTCAGAGGGTGGCGGTGGAACGGGGACAGGTGAATATTGCAAGTGTCGCTGTCCCTGCCTGCTCAGGACAAAAGGTGAGTATGTCATTTTTTTTAATCGCAGCAGCATTATATGGGGCAAATGTTTCTATGGAACATCTTATGGGGCTATAATCAACATTTGTGCAGCATTATATGGGGCATATTTTTGTATGAAGCATCTTATGGGGCCATCATAAACTGTATGGAGCATTATATGAGGCTCCTGATTCAATATGGATATTCAAAAACACTTAACCTACTGATGTCTTAATTAATTTTACTTTTATTGGTATATATTTTTATTTTTGAAATTTACCAGTAGCTGCTGCATTTTCCACCCTAGGCTTATACTCGAGTCATTAAGTTTTCCCAGTTTTTTGTGGCAAAATTAGGGGTCTTGGCTTATACTCGGGTATATACGGTACTTATCTATTATCTATCTATCATCTTTCCTTTATTTTTCTTTCTTTCTATTTATTTCCTTTCTTTTTTTCCTTGTCTTTCTTTCATTTCCTTCCATCCATTTAATTTCCTCTTTTTCTTCCTTTTCCTTTCTTTTTTAAACTTTTTTCTTTTCCCTTTCTTTCTTTCTTTCTTTTTTTTCTTTCTTTCTTTCTTTCTTTCTTTCTTTCTTTCTTTCTTTCTTTCTTTCTTTCTTTCTTTTCTCTCTTCCTTCTCTTTATTTTATTTCCCTCCTTCTTTCCTTCCTTCTGTCATTCTTTCCTTACCTTCCATTTCCTTACACTCCCTGTCTTTTAGCCTTCCTTCTTTTCTTCCTCCCTCCCTCTCTTCCTTCCTGTATTTTACATATATTCAATCTGTTTATGTGGAAGCTTTGTCTGATCACACTCTAATCTGAGCAAATGTCATTGTGAAAGAAGATGGAGGAGGTGAGCTGTGACATCTTCTACTGTAAATGGCATATCTTGTGCTATCTACCCTTTACAGAGGTAAAATATGTCATTTCAATTCTGTATGAGATGATAATGAGACTGCTGAAAAGTCATTTGTAACAACAGGACGTATGAGTCTAGCATTAGGCTTTCTGGCCATGTGAAAATAGCCAGATTTATATATATATATATATATATATATATATATATATATATATATATATATTTATAAATAGTTATTTGGAAAAAGTTTTAAAAAAGTCAATAATTTATGTAACTATTTGTAAATATGTAAATAAAATATTTATACAATAGGTAATTTTCTGATGATGACACACTTTTAATGGAACAGTGGTCACACAGGTTAAACTAGACCTTCATTCACCAGAAGATTTTAGGACTGTCATCCTTGAGATTGATGGGCATCCTACCCTTTGGGTGAGTGAAATGTGTGCGTCATCAACCCCTTTAGGTTGAACCAATGGTCTTAGAAATTAAACAAATTGTAATTTTCAGAATTCTGAAATTTGTGTTTTTTTTAAATGTTTTCTTTTTCTCTTCCTATTGTTTGTTCCATTGTTCTAGATTAATTAAGGACAGGGTCATAGTTGTTCTGCATGCTCAGTTAAATTCACTCTCAAAATCTCTCTGCCTATTAAATTATGCAGAAGTACATCCATTTCTCTAGGATATTACGGCATTAGAGTGGTGCACACATGATTTTCGAGGTCACTCGTGTCTAGCTCAAATTATTTTTCAATGGATTCGGTGAGTTTCAAGAGTTTTCATTTGGAACAAAACAAAAAAAACAGGATTTCTACAAAAATGGTTTTATGTTACTGCTTTTATATGAATGCACTTCTTTTGATGTAGATAAGTTCTGGGTTTGGCCTTATTATTCAAGGAGTTTTTTAATAATTGGAAATGGTAATGTTTCAAAGTACGTTTGCAATTTACTCTCTATTAAAAATCTTCTTTGCCCATAAGAACGGAGGGACTTTTGTTTCAATTGTCTACTACTTGTTACCTAGGTTAATGGCCATCTCTTTGGCTAGTGCAGACGACCGTGTATTCTCTCATTTAAGAGAATCGGGTTGATTATGCAAATCACACTCTGATCAAACCCTGATCGGAGTTTGATCAGGGTGTGATCTGATTTTCTTGGATGAGGAGGAGATGAAGAAAAAACTTTCTCCATCTTCTCCATTCTGTCGGTCCTTGGAAAATGGACTGCACTCAGATGACTTCTATGGACTCGTTGACTTTCATGGCCAATATTTGGATCAAACTCGTGCATGTTGAAATTTTTGCCTCCAACAGACTCTGTCTAAGGGAAAAATCAGGCATGTTCACAGCCCCACAGACTAATATTGGTTGACCAAAAATACGGTCGTCTGCACATGCCCTTTCTATCTGCATTTCCTGGTTTCCTAGGCAGGGAACGCAGTGCTTTTATGCTCTAAGCTATAGCGCTTGCAAGTGCTGCTCTTATGATGTTCGAATTGCTAGATCCGATCAGCTTCAGCACTCCTATGTTCCTCTGATATTGCAAAAGCAAAGCTGACTCTGCTTGAAACATGGAAGAGGGCAAAGTTTAGGCTGGTGATTTGGCCAAACATCTCGTCTAAACTGTCATTCATGATTAGTCCACCATCCCTGGCAAGAGAGAAGTTGGAAGGCAGGGGAGCAGTGAGCTCCTGCAGACACATCATGAGAAAAACTTTTATGGTTTAGCATAGATTTCCTAAACACAATAACATATCAGGATCCAGGGCTTTTAAAACAAACATAAGAAATATGAAATATGTTCATATAGGTAATTTGTCCTAGTACAGCCCTGGAAATTATTCACACCACCCCTAAACTTAGACCCATGCCCCCTATAATGTGAAATATAAAATATAACATGCTCAGATGTTACATACATAAGTGTGGCTTGATCACGTGTACAGATGTGTTCTGTTTTTGGATCAACATATTCTGAGATGTGGAAGACAAAATTACCATGAGGTGGAGCACCTAAGCCCGAGGTTCGTGTGGGCAAAGGAAAACTAAAAGTTTTTAAAAAGTCCTGGAAACCGCAAGCAGACAGGAGACGTACTGGAAATCGCAGGTGGATGAACAGAAGGCAAACTAAACTTCCTAAACTAAACAAAGCACTGGAATCCACAGACATGCAGGTGGGATACTTGCAGCGCCCCAGAGTCCTGGTCGTTGCAGTACTGTGGCTCCGCCGCTAAGGGGGGCTATGGTACGTCTGATGGCACTGAAGGAGTTCATCTGACCAGGTATCACAGACACCAATACATTTCACAGTCTGGCCTCCAGGGGAAGCTAAGGGTACTATTCATTAGGCCACTCCTCACAGTCTGGTAAAACTGGGGGTTAGGCAGGAAGTTAGGGAGAACGCTGACTGGGTTGGAACCAGGCAACACCTTGTGGCGGAGGGTGTTGTAGGGGAAGATTCGGTAGGGTCCCTGTCAGGGGTGGGATCCTGACAGAGGCCTGGCAAACAGAGAGAAAGCTACGGGACCGCGCCTGCACTTCATAGCGGCAGTGCCCTAAGAAAGGACAAGAAGCGAGATTTATTGTGCTGAGTGAGAAACGAGATCAAAGCAAGAAGGAGAATACCAGTAGGAGTCGTGCTGTAAGATCGAGGCAACATCCTACTGAGGTGCAAACAACCGGCGGCCGGAACGCCGAGGAGGTACAGAGCTCTAAGCCATACTTCAAACCAACGGCAGGACAGTCAGTCACAGGCGGGCTGTCTCACCTAAATCACCTACGCAGACATAGGGGGCAACCTTTGGAGAGGGGCGACTCTAGGGTCCCGGAAGAGCTCCGAGCCTACCCGTCATACGGGTGCGTCCCAACCATAACACCAGGGAGGGACGGAGGATTAGCAGAAGATCATCTAATCGAGTTGTGAGGGAACACGAGAAACAGACACAACAGTTGTGGGGACTATCCCGTAAGCTCAGCAGGGGAGGACCACAACACATAGCGCTAGTAGGAAGGCACAGATTTCCACCTGCAAAGGGAACTCTGGAGGTGCCATCGGACCGGCCGGACTTGCGCAGCCTGGTTAACCGTATTCCAGATTGAGGACTTTGAGACCTTCAGTAAAGAGGTAAAGAGACTGCAACCTGGTGTCCTCGTTATTAACTGCGACCGGCACTACACCGCACTACCAACACCATCCACACCTATTATTTATTTGGAGCGCCCCTCAGCAGGGTCACGGACCGGGCCTAGCCACCGTGACAACCCCAGAGCAGAGACTCAGAGGCCCGGTACCGGGTACCCCTCGGCCCTGCGGCAGTGGGGGCGCTGCATACTGAAAACCTCAGGCAGGCAGGAAACATCTGGGAGACTACAATCAAGCAGGTGGGATGCTGGAAATCACAGACAAGCAGAAAATATCCAGGAAATCGCAGGCAAGCAGGCTAAATGCTGGAAAATGCTGGCAGCTGGGAGATGTTCAGGAAACTACAGGCAAGCAGGTGGGATGCTGGAAACGGCTAGCAGGCAGGAGACCACAGATAAGCAGGCAGAATGCTGGAAACAACTAACAGGAGAGAAACATCAAGGAAACCACAGGTAAGCAGGTGGGTTGCAGGAAATTACTGGTAGGTGGGAGATATCCAGGAGACCACATGCAAGCAGGTGGGATGCTGGAAACTGCTGGCAGGCAGGAAACATACAGAAAACTGCAAGCTAGCAGGCGGGATTTTGGAAACCGCTGGCAGGTAGGAGACTACAGGCAATCAGCCAGGGTGCTGTAAACCACTGCAGGTGAAAGAAATCAAGGACCCAACAGACAAGACGATGGGGTGGAAAAAGTTGGCAGACAGGAGACATCCAAGAGACAACAGGCAAGTAGGCGGGAAGCTGGAAACCACTGGCAGGCAGGAGACATCCAGGAGACCATAGGCAGATTACAAAGTTACTGAAAACCTTAGACAGATTGAAGAGTTACTGAAGAATTCAGGCAGATTGAAAGCCACAGGCAGACAGGAGGCATCATGGAGACACAAACAGATAAATAAAAAAACTCCAGAGAAGCAAGAAAGTCCAAATACCATGGAATCCACAGGTGGCTAGGAGACATCTGACATGCAGCAGAGGTCCTAGAAGACTGGGATCAGGTAACAGACAGTTTGGTGTATAAAATATTTGAGGCCCATATGCAGGGACATAACCAAGACTGGCTCATGAAGAAGAGCCAGCCAACAACAGTGCCAATTTCACATGGATGTGCATCTTCGAACACACAATCAGCTGAAATGTATAGTGGCGCATGCTCCCGGGCAATCGGAGACCAGCAGCAGACGTTAGCTTTCTTGTGATGGGCAGTGCATTGCAGTGACTTCATAGATTGCTCGTGCTGACAAACTGAAATCAGCCGATGGCTTCTGTGTTAGCCATAGAGGATGCTGCATATCATGGAAGCAGGGGAAAGTAAGAATAATAATTTATTTTTAAAATGCACTGGAGAGGAGCTGAAGGGGCCCAGGATGGGGGGGCATTATAACTGGAATCAGCTCAGGATGGGGAATATTAGACCACGTGGGGCCCAGAATGGTGGACATTGTTATTTTATGGGACCCTGCAAGGGGTAAAAAATGGGTGATATTATTACAGGAAGGGGCCAGTGATTATTGCACAAGCAGCCAGGATTAGATGGAAGGGAGGAAATGCATGTCTTTATAGGATCTAGAATGCTATAAGAGTCCATATATCTGACCAACATGCAGGTAGGGACCAAGGTCAGGTCTAAATTTTGTACCAGGGCCCATCAGACTCCAGTTACGCCACAGCCCCTATGGCAGTCAGTGGGAAAGGAACAGCATACAGGACCATTAATAAAAGACGTGAAAGTTGTTGAAAAAACTGACAGTCACCTAAAGTACATCCTGAAGAAACTTTAGTATTACACCTATCTTGATGGATGTCAAGAGGAAGACAGTGAGGTGTGCCCGCTATGTGCCTACCAGGGAACACTGATGACTCAGCATGTAATGTAGAGCATCATCAATTACTTCTCCTTGTCATGCCTTACTTTATGGTGAAGTTATTGCAAACAGATTAACAGGACGCCATGAAGGGTTCATTCCTCACACAGTGCGTTTATATATCTATCACTCTCTGACATGAATTTCCACAATAAATCTCAGATGTACTGAGAAAAGTATTGCACAAAAGAGATATTAGAACACTTGTTCCAGGAGGGGAAAATATAATTTACCAGTTTGATGTTATTTCTTGATGCTCTTGATATAAGTAAAAGGGCTTATCCCTGAAAATGTTTCTCCATAAGCTCCGTTCATTGTAAAACAAAAACTGTACTATATTTGCCCTCCCTGGGTTCAGCGATTTGTGTCTACCCCTGCCCCAGTCTGTGTTATTTGGCTGCATTGTGGGCATTATATCAAGAGAGATGAAGCCAATCACTGAGCGCAGCAACTGTAGATGTCACCAGCTGCTACGCTCAGTGATTGGCTACAGCATTGTCAATATGGCGTCTCCTCTGCAGCCAAGCGACACAGACCAAGGAAATGGCAGAGACAGAGTGATGGACCCGAGGTGGATAAATAAAGTGCTGCTTCTGCTTTTAGGGGTCTTTGGGATCAGAATATTGATGACCTATCCTTAGACTAAGCCATAAATATAAGATTAATAGGGGTTGGACTCTTGGAACCACACTCCGATCAGCAGATTTTTCTGTGTTGAAGTGAATGGAACAACACTGCCATACCCCATATGTAGATGTTATGCAAATGAACAGGGCATAAGAGGGGACAATAATCGCTTAATGTTGCATCCCCTTCAAACAAATATTGGGTGGATTGGTTGAGAATTAGACCCCACTAATCTGCTATTTAAGGTATTTCCCTTTGAGATATTGGCTATAAATTTGTGTAATCAGATTTGGCTTTTATCCTAAGTCATATTGCACGACTCGTTAAAGGTAATTGAGATACTGATTTGGCTTTTATCCTAAGTCATATTGCACGACTCGTTAAAGGGTTGATTGTGACTTGTAGGATCGCTACTTCCAATAGGTGGCGCTGTAGAGTTTAAGTCCTCTTTTTCTCAGAAGAGGCAATTTGCATATTGTAATCAGATTGTATGACATCCCACAAATTGATACCATGAATAGTTCTAGCCAAGCTGGAATTAAATCAGATTATGGGGTTATTCACACGTCAGTATTTCGTCAGTATTTTACATCAGTGTCTGCATGCAAAAAACAGGAGTGAAACTTACAGAGAAAAATAATACTCTAAAGATTGACTCCTATTCTGTGTTTTGGAGATACTCCTGGTTTTGGCATATAAATACTGATCGAAAATACTGATGTGTGAATAAAGCATTAAAGAGAATTTGAAGGTTCATTTTTTAACTCCACAGGTTTGCTCTATCTAAAAATAAGAACACGAGCCTTACTTACCCCCTGATGCTCCTTAGCTGCCTCTATGCTCCTTAAATTACAGCTTTAAGGCCTCTTTCACACATCCTGATATTTCCGGTACCGGAGATATCCGTGTCCGTGTGTGTACTACGTGTGGCACACGTGTGGCAACCGTGTGCCACCCGTTTGCCGCATCAGCACCACACGGACAGCCACCGGGGAAGAAGCGCTACAGTAAGCGCTGTTCCTCAGTGGCTGGTGCTGAAGCCGGCTGTCATCATTCTCCCCTGCTCTGCCGGCGAGCAGAGGACAATGATGAGCGTTAAATTAAAGTATGAACGACAGCAGATCTTTTTTCGATGTCCACCACTGCCTCCCTGCGAATAAAAGGGTCTAGAAACTGAATTTAAACTGCCCGATCCTTATTACTGACCTCGTCATCTGTTGCCCCTACACATAGTATGTGGTCAGGTGCACCCACTGATACTGAAGGTGAATATTCACAGCTTATAGAGCCAGAACACCACAGTGCCAAGTTCTGTACCACTTTCTGCAGATCAGATCACATTCACGTACCAAATGGGCTGTGCCACAATTTAGAGGAAAGTGTAAATTCTGATGTGAAGAAGCCAACCATGAAAGGGAGTGTTAGGGCTAGCGGAACGCACCAAGTAATAGAGAGATTGATACGAGGTGCGTTCGCAGCCCGGGGTCCACTGTGCAGAGATATCTGCTGCAAAGTAATGGCGGATGGACACTGAGCTCACATGTGGGTTAAACTTCACCCCATATGAAATGAAAGCGACCTCTGTGGCCTCACAGAGTCGCGCTGTACACAGAGACTAATACCCTAACTAGGGTTGTGCTTGCTCTGGAACTCTTCTGTGCTAACCGCACACATGAAGGAACCAGATGCTAAGCCAAGGCTAATTGCCCCCACTGATGCTAGCTGCCTGCCTGAGTGTACAGCCCCAAAGCCAAACAGACTCACACCACATATATACTGCGTGGTAGAGTATCCACTGGCAACAGCCAAACACAAATGATACTAGCGCATGGCCATGCAGCCATGCAAACCTTTTTATAGTTGTAGCTCTCCAGGACCTTCCTAGTGGACCAATAGGAGCCACTACAGGAACTGAGTGTGTGACCCCCGACCTCCAATGAGGTCCTCCCCTGGGCATGCTCAGAAGGAGAAAAGCAGGACTTAGTCCTAGGAGAGCCTGCTCGCCACCAAACAGTACTGGTTATAATGGCTGAACCTGGAAGGGCAGCAGTAACCAAACATGCAGTATCTGTCCGAGCCAGGCGCTGGGACTGATGTCTCCGCTGAGCAGGTTCCACTGTGGCTGGAGAAGAATGGGAGACCACAGCAGACATGGTTCGACATTCCCCCTGTGCAGCGGCAGGAACTCGACACCTGACAGGGAGAAATGTCACAGAAAAGGATAAGCAAGTGATAGGAGAGTGAGGCGGCATTACGGCATTTGTGGTTGCTCAGTGTCTCCTCGGACAAGCAGCTTTAGAAGAAGCAAGATGGATACACCGTCTATCATCATTCCGTCAGCTTGGTGGAGCAAAGAGAGAAGAAAGGCTGAGCAATGCATGTGTGTCCAACTTGACATATTTATAGAGGTGGACATGGTAAAGGCTATTATTACAAACAACAGGGGAGCTATTCTAACATTATTCCTGAGATATTTGGTGATATGAGTGCAAATATAAAAAAATATGAATGGGAATTACTATTAAATTTACCTTTATTGGTATCGTCTTGGTATTATATCTGTGTAGGGTCTTATCGTCAGACATCAAATGTCTAAGCTTGAACCCTGATAGGTTATATGACTTATGAATGGTCTCATTGGAAGTCAGCTTATGATAATTCTGTCTTGAAACAAATCATGTCTGCCATTTCCCACATCATCTACATGCAAGAAACACAATCAATATACATACAACCTGTCGGGTCCATCTTCACCGGATGAGCAGAAATGTCATAATTCATTTCCCTGTGTTCATTTGCTGACAGCGTGTCATCCCAGAAATTAAGAAAATCGAATATTGATGTATAAATGCAGCAAACTCCCCAGTTACGATGCATACAATCTGCTTATGATATTGTAACATTCATCCATCTATTCTGATGCCACAAGGGACACATGACATGTTGGGTAGAAGCCTCTTTGGATTAACATAATAAATCATAGATGTACGGTAAAGTTTAGGAGCCAAATGTGATTTTTTTTTTTAAACCATTTTCTAAAGTTATTATCTCAAGATGAAAGAATTGAATCATTGGATTCAAGAGTCCAGTGGAGTCAAACTGATGATGAACATCTCGGAAACTTTCATTTCTGATCAACAGGAAAAAACATTCTCTTGGTTGGCAATTAAAGAAGACCATTGATCGTGCCATAAACTTTGATCAGTGGGATCAAGATGCTGTGATCCACACTGATCTCTCAATTGAAGAGGCAAAAACTATGCCTCTTTGGCATTACGTGTTCTTGCTTGAGGAAGAGAAGATAGAGTCCATATATTAGCAATGGATCTGTACAGAACTCTGCTTGCATCCTTGAGAAGAACCAAGAAAAGCTGATCTTAGCTAAAAAGGCACAGCGGTCAGATGGCAATTGTTGATGATCTCAGCACCCAGTACCTACTGATCAACACTCATAGCATTTCAAAAGTTTTCTAAAGCTACAGGTATTCTTTAATATATACAACACATTACAGTTCTTTGCTTCTATGGCAGGAATAAGGACTGACTTTCCTTAAAGAGTTGTCTGGGCTGAAAATATTGTTAGATTATTCATGGGATAGGTGAGCAGATTGATTGGAATTGGTTGGGATTGGTTGGGATTCAATTCCCAACCAATCCCAACCAATCTGCTCACCTAAGATTGGTTGGGATTCGATTCCTGCCCCCCTCACCGAAAAGTTGAAAACCGCTTTGGCTCCCACTGGATGTACAATGTCAAAACGTTGAACTGAGCAGCTGATCCCAAGTCCATTCAATGTGTAGCCGACGCTTCTGCCTACTGCACAACAGCTCCTATTCTTTTGAACCCGTTTCAGGAGACCAGCTAAGTATGAATCCTTATTAGCAACTCCTTCATGGGAAAAATATGTAAAGTAGCTATCTTCAGAGGAGAGAAACTTGCAAGGACCACCTTCTGTAATGAATATTTCTAAAAGTCAATGTCCTATTCTTCAAGGAACATTGGAATATGCTAAGGTATGTTGACCAAGCCTATAGGTCTGTATAAAACGTAAAGGAATAAAAGGGTTAATACTGTGCTGCAGTTAAGAATGGATAGAGAGGAGAAAATGTCCAGGAATGTGGTTTTAGTAGTCAAAGCATTTCGAGGTTTCAATCTTTTTCATCATGACAAAACCACAGGTCTATTTACATTGCAAGGTTCCCAAGAAAAAGTGTTCTTAGGAATGCTCAATTCAATTGCCGATAAACCCACCGAAAGAGCAAAATGCTCTTTCGTCGACTAAAATAATCTTTTATGTTGTACAAAAAATCATTGTTCTCTGGAACACATCATCCTTTGTATACAGGACTCGTGTTGTCGAGAACAATGGCAGCTTATGCACACTTAACGATCTACTACAAATCATTCATTGCACATCTGAAGCAAGGTGGGTGTCACACACGGGATGGATAAGATCGGCGGACCGCACAACACAAACAAACAACGGGATGGAAAAAGAGAGAGGAAGGCCCTAATAGTAGGGAGCGAGGGATGGGGCACCTCCTAAATGCAACCTGTGCCTATCTCTAAGCTCTAATGCCCTATGCAGGTCCTTCCCCCTGCCGCCATCACATGCCTAGTAGTGATGAGCGAATATACTCGTTGCTCGGGTGATCTCCGAGTATTTGTTAGTGTTTGGAGATTTCGTTTTCGTCGCTTCAGCTGAATGATTTACAGCTACTAGCCCGGCTGAGTACATGTGGGGGTTGCCTGGTTGCTAGGGAATCCCCATATGTAATCAAGCTGGCTAGTAGTTGTAAATCATTCAGCTGCCGTTGAAAACTAAATCTCCGAACACTAACAAATACTAGGAGATCACCAGAGCGTACTCGGTGAAACCCGAGCAACGAGTATATTCGCTCATCACTAGTGCCTAGTCCTTAGCTGTCACCTCACAATACCGTGGCTAGTGCACTGGCTGACAACGACGCTACCCTCACCATTCATCATTGTCGTATGATCTCTCTGAGATTAGCATGACCAGGCGACAATGATGGGAGTATTCAGCACCATCTGTGTACATTCTGTTTAAAATTAAAAATTAAATAAAAAAAAATGTTGTGGCCCCCTGCTTAATTTTCATAACCAGCAGAAGGAAAGCCCACAGCTGGGGGCTGATGTTAATAATCTGGGAAAAGGGGTAATATCCCAAAAGGTTTCCAGGCTATTAATAACAGCTCACAACTGTTTGCTTAGTTTTTACTGGTAAATTTATGGAGGACCCCAGAAAAAAAATGATGTAAGACCCTCCTACAAATTCAAATAAGCAAACGCTAAACAGACACCTATGGATTGATCGTGATAAACTGGGAAGTGGTCAGAGATATTTCCCCCCTCCCAAACTACCAACATCAGCCCTCAGCCACCCCAGAAATCTGGCGGTTAACCTTGCTCTTCTGACTTGCCCTGTGGTGGTGGCAAGTGGAATAATAGGGTTAGGGTTGATGTCAGCTTTCCGTTGTTAGTAATGGTGTGGCATCTATGAGAATAAAATCCTTTATATGAAATAAAATTCAACACCCTGCCTTACCCATTTATTTAAAAACAAAAAAAACAAAAGTTATACTCACCTTTATGCCTAAAATCCATTGAAGCCCATTGTCCCCTGTAAAAAAATATAAATAACCATATCCCTCACCTGTCCGACATGAAGATAATCCTCCGATGCCCATATCCCCTGTAAAAAAAAAATATTGAACTCCCATATCACGCACCTGTATGACGTGAAGATAATACATACTGTCCCACACTGTAATTCATCTCCATGACATCTGGTTTTGAAACTGTACAAGCTGAAAACCAGGAGACACTGAGCTGCTGAGATCGCAGCTTCAGAAATGAGCAGTGACATCATAGAGGTTACCGCCAGTCATCTCAGGGTCTCCGGGTTTTCAGCCTGACTGGGGGGGGCTTACTGGTTACTATCCATTTACCCATAACCATGTAAGTTAAGGTCACTTTGACGAAGTATGTATTTGCATTGAAGAGCCTAAGAGGTGTAGGATATAATAGCCCAATAAGACATCAGAGTGACATACAGTACATGCCTTTTCAGGGCAATTGGAGACTTAGTAGTAGTTTTTAGAGATATTTAAAAATATTGTCTCATGTCTCCATAGAAGTATAATATGGAATAGCTCATGTATACATTTAAGTTTAAAGTTCACTTTCAAATGGCAGCATGATTGCTGATAATGATATAATTCCATATCCAAAAAGATATATTTAATTGAATAAAAAAGCTACAAAGAAAGATTTAAATATTTAATGACATCTTTATCCATTTGACCCCAGCCGAACCATTCCACGCTCTCATCTTTTATTGAATTAGCCTGTTAGCCTATTTAATGAAATTGTTAAAAACTTTCACAGCTGTAACTTTTTTCAGACCAGGTTAGGTCATTCGGGAAATTAGTAGGGGAAACTGGAGCAGATCAAAGTGTGCTGGGAGATGTATGCTACGCATGTTATTAGAGTTAATGGAAAATACAGTACACACACGTCTACCATTAGAAGCCATTTAGGTAGCCGTGGCTCTTTCCACATTTTCTTTAAGTAGACAATTCCAGTAAGTGCATTTGTAAGGGCATGGTAGATGTTCCTGGACACATGTTCGTACAAAATGAGGACGCCAGACTGGGAGAAATAGTGGAAACTGGAGATCGATTACCGAGGGATGGCTGCCATCTTTCCATGTCTGCAAGCCTAAAGGGCAACATTTCCATGTCAAACAGCCTGGAAATGTGCCCATTTAGCATTTGTGAATGTGGGTGGGTGGCTGGGAGCTTTCTATTTCATTTCAAGGCCTGGAGTAGGGACAGCTTAACACTGTGCTGGGACAAGGATTTGGAAGTGCCTGATGATGGTGCCTCAGAATGTGCAAGGACAGGTGCAGAGTGAGAGGCATCTGTGCCAGGGTCATGGATAGGGGATTGGCAAGAACCTAGCACAGGCGAAGAGGAAGTGGTGTCACCTGCCGGCACCAACTGTGGACCCAGGCGTTCAGCCCACTGCACAGGTGCTTAGATTTCAAGTGCCTGATCATGCTGGTGGTGGTTAGGCTCTTAGTGTTCAGGCTAATCTTGGTATGGCACAGGTTGCAAATGACCATTTTCCTGTCTCTTTACTCTCTTTAAAAAAAGTGTAAGACTGGAAAATACCTAACTCTTGATGGAGAAATTCACGAGTGTCGGTGCTCTGTGGAACAGTTGCCCGCCTCCTACCTCTGCTCACCCCACTGCCTCTTCCTTCCTATTTTGGTGTTGCTGATCCCTCCTACTTCGGCTGCTGGCCTCGCTCTGCATGCCAGCTTCCTAGATTGAGTCAGTGACTTTGTCATGCACCAGCTCGTCTTCCACCGCCACACCCTGGTCCTTCTGACTTGGTGACTTAACAGCAACAAGACTTATCGGCAACTTGTGTCATTATTAGTGTTGAGCATTCCGATACCGCAAGTATCGGGTATCGGCCGATACTTGCGGTATCGGAATTCCGATACCGGGATTCCGATACTTGCCGCGTATCGGATACCGGAATCGGAAGTTCAAAGATTCAAAATGCAGAAATTCAGCCAATGAGAATGATTCCAAGTGTGGGCACATCCTGTTTAGCATGGAGGGCATGAAACTACTGGCAAGGCTGTGATTGGCTGCTGAAATGATGTCATGCTGCAGTTTAAAAGTCGCTGGCGCCATTTTGCGATCACTCTGCTGTGAATTCAGTTAGTGACAGGACGCTGTTTGCTGACTGAGGGACAGTTTAGAGATAGCGATTTGCTTCTTTGTGCTTTCCAAAGGCTAATTTAGCAACCGCTGTGTTCACCTACTATTCACCTTGCTTTTGCCTTGTAGCGCTGTTTTCACAGCGATCTGCAAGGTCTGTGTGTGTGTGTGAGTGCAGCCCACTCTCTAGTCTGAGTGCAGCCACATAGGCCATCCATAGCTGGTTGTATTCAGTTCAGGGAGGGTGGTTCATTGCCTCATACTGTTCTTTTTTTTTTTTTTTCAAGTAGTGTAGTCTGCTGCTAATTTATTCAAAAAAATCCTATTAGTGTCTTTCCACCCGTCTCCAGCTAATTTGTGGAAAAACACTACATAGGATAAAGTAGAGGAGGGTTTTTGGGCCTTGCAGCGCCGTTTACGGCTGTCTGCACGGTCTCCGTGTGACTGCAGCTCGCCCTGTAGTCTGTGAGCAGCCATAGCCTGGTTGTCTCCAGCTCAGGGTTGTTCACTGCGTCATACCGCCAAATCAATTTTAATTTTTTTTCAAGTAGTGTAGTCTGCTGCTAATTTATTTAAATAAATCCTATTAGTGTCTTTCCACCCGTCTCCAGCTAATTTGTGGAAAAACACTACATAGGATAAAGAAGAGGAGGGTTTTTGGGCCTTGCAGCGCCGTTTACGGCTGTCTGCACGGTCTCCGTGTGATTGCAGCTCGCCCTGTAGTCTGTGAGCAGCCATAGCCTGGTTGTCTCCAGCTCAGGGTTGTTCACTGCGTCATACCGCCAAATCAATTTTCTTTTTTTTTCAAGTAGTGTAGGTTGCTGCTAATTTATTTAAAAAAATCCTATTAGTGTCTTTCCACCCGTCTCCAGCTAACTTGTGGAAAAACACTACATAGGATAAAGTAGAGGAGGGTTTTTGGGCCTTGCAGCGCCGTTTACGTCTGTCTGCACAGTCTCCGTGTGACTGCAGCTCTATCTGTTGTCAGTTCAGCCCCCAAAAAAGAAATAAATAATAAAGTTCACCAAACACACCAGTTACACCACTTTACATTTGTGTAGGCCACATTAGCTCATATTAAAGTCTAGTCCACACTTTAGAAAATTAGTGTTTCTTATACCTGTTAGGAGGAGTTGCTCAGGAATAAGCACACAAATCCGTTAGTACTTTTCTGCTTATCTTTATCAGTCAACCAAGATGAAGAAGGCAGTGAGTAAGGCACGTGGGCGTGGGCGTGGGCGCGGAGCAGGGAGGGGACGTGGGGATTCTGTGCCTGCTGCGGGCACCGGTGACTCATCAGCACCCACTTTCACCAGGCAACAGTCGTTCATGCGCAGCTTTGTGTCAGAGCGCCGTACACCGCTGCTGCGTCAAGAACAAATTGAAGCTGTTGTCGGATGGATGGCAGCTAATGCATCAACTTCCATTAGTGCCACATCCTCTCAGACACAGAGCACTGGAGAGCAGCCATCTGTCTCTTCACCACCTGCCAAATTGCCCAGGCAGACAGAGAGCCCAGGACAGGAGCCGTCTCTACTTCTGTTCTCTGAATCTCTTGGCTTGGAAACAGGGGGCCAGCCAAGCAGCATTGGAGAAATGGAAGAAGAGGCAGGGTGCAGTGATGCCCAACAGCTTTTTCTGTCTTCCTCTGAAGAGGCGGGTGGGCCAGTGGCTCCGGTCACCACATCGCAGGCCGCATCAGCTGATGATGACACTCAGGTGCCACTTACTGGTGCGTGCTCTGCTGCTGAGACTACCCAGGAGGAGCAGTTGGGGGCAGAGGGTAGTGTAGATGATGAGGTCCTCGACCCATCTTGGCGTGAGGGACAGGAAGGTGGTGGGAGCAGCTCTGAGGAAGAGATTCCCCGTACGGCCCAAAGAGGGAGAGGGAGGGGGAAGACTGCGGATCCTGCAGCCTCCGCTTTGGCACCCGTTAGGAGCATGTCTCTTCCAAAAGCCAAAAAGGGCGCTCCCAAGACTTGCAGTGCCTGGTCCTTTTTTGACACAGTTGCAGATGACATTTGCTATGTCAGATGCAACGTGTGTCATCAAAAAGTCAAAAGAGGGAAAAATGTCAGCAACCTCAATACCTCCAACATGTGGAAACATGTGCGCAACAGGCACCCGGCGGAGTTAGAAAAACACACTGAAGAGGTAGGCCAACCAACAGCGGCAGCTACCACCTCTTCAGCTCGTGTTGCCTCTTCCTCTAGCTCACACGCAGCTGGTTCGGCTTCCTCCCAGGATCGCCGTGGAAGAACCTCTGGCCCTGTTGTCCAGAGACCCGCTGTAATTCCACCCGCAGCACCACTTTCCCAGTCATCCACACACTCCCAGCCCAGTCTACAGCCATCGGTAGTACAGGCATGGGAGAAAAGGCGGCCTTTCTCGTCAAACCACCCACGAGCACAGGCTCTGACTGCAGGCATTGCCAAACTTCTGTCACTGGAAATGCTGTCATTCAGGCTGGTGGAGACTGACAGCTTCCGTGACTTGATGTCATTGGCAGTCCCACAGTACAATGTGCCCAGCCGCTTTTACTTCAGCAGGCAAGCCGTCCCTGCCCTGCACAAGCATGTGGAGGGACACATAAAACACGCGCTACTGAACGCCGTCAGTAGCAAGGTCCACCTCACCACCGATGCGTGGACCAGTCAACATGGACAGGGGCGATACCTTTCCCTCACTGCCCATTGGGTTAATGTCGTTGAGCCGGGTACAGACCGTGCGAGTGGCGCAGGACGTGTCCTGCCCACTCCAAGGATTGCAGGAATCCATTCTGTACGCATTGACTCCTCCTCTTACACCAGTTCCTCAGAATCATCGCTGCAGGAGCCGTCACAGTCCACCTCCACATGGACCCGTGATGAACGTGTACCTGTTATGACCGACATGAGCACAGCCGTGGCCAAACGTCAACAGGCCGTGTTGAAATTAATTTTTTTGGGGAATCGTAGCCACACAGCGCAGGAGCTCTGGAATGCCATCAAGCAGGAGAGCGATGTGTGGTTTGTGCCAGCGAATCTCCAGCCAGGCATGGTAGTGTGTGATAATGGCCGAAATCTGGTGGCAGCTCTGGGCCTCGGCAACCTCACTCACATCCCATGTCTGGCACATGTGCTCAATTTGGTCGTGCAGAGCTTTTTGAGGGACTATCCGGATCTTGATGCACTGCTGCACAAGGTCCGCCTAGAGTGTGCTCACTTGCGGCGTTCCAGCACGGCAAAAGCGCGCATTGCGGCTCTGCAGCGCCGACACCGCCTGCCGGAACATCGCATCATATGTGACCTACCTACCAGGTGGAATTCCACGTTACATATGTTGGAGCGGTTGTGTGAGCAGCAGCAAGCTGTAATGGAGTACCAGCTGCTTCAGGCGCAAAAAAGTCGCAGTCAGCGCCGTACAGACTTCACAACAACAGAGTGGGCCACTATGAATGACGTCTGCCAGGTTTTGCGTCCCTTTGATTATTCCACGCGGATGGCGAGTGCAGATGATGCACTAGTCAGCATGACTGTCCCCCTTATCTGCCTGCTTGAAAAATCACTGCAAGCGCTAAGGGATGATGTTGTGGAAGAGGTGGAGGATGAGGATTCACCATTTCCATCATCTTCTGGACAGTCAGCGCCACGTGGTTCCTCACAAACGCGTAGGCAGGGGACAGTTTGTGAGGAGGATGAGGAGGAGTCAATGGAGGAGGAAGACGTCCGTCCAGAGGAGGGAGTTACCGAATTGTCCAGTACTCAGTGTGTACAGCGAGGGTGGGGTGATGACGAGCGGGCAGAGATCACGCCTCCAGCAGGGGACAGCGTTTCTTGGGCAGTTGGCAGTCTGCAGCACATGGTGGATTACATGCTGCAGTGCCTGAGAAACGACCGCCGCATCGCCCACATTCTCAACATGTCTGATTATTGGGTGTTCACCCTCCTCGATCCTCGCTACCGGGACAACGTAGAAAGCCTCATCACACCGTTGAACCGGGAGCGAAAAATGCGGGAGTACCAAGACACACTGGTCAATTCCATCATCTTCTCCATTCCAACTGAGAGAAGTGCTGCTAGTGCATTCCAAAGCAGCTCAGTGCGTCCAGGCAGTGGTGGAGGCTCTGCACAAAGAGGGAGCAGAAGCAGTGCCTCTGCCCAAGGCAAGACCAGTATGGCCCAACTGTGGCACAGTTTTCTGTGCCCCCCACAAAAGTCTACACCATCACAGACGGCTCCAGTCAGCAGGAGGCAACGGTTCCGTCAGATGGTGACAGACTACATGTCTTGCCCTCTTGCTGTACTCCCAGACGGCTCTTCCCCTTTCAAGTTTTGGGTCTCAAAGCTGGATACATGGCCAGAGCTAAGCCAGTATGCATTGGAGGTGCTGTCTTGCCCTGCGGCCAGTGTATTATCGGAACGTGTCTTTAGTGCTGCAGGTGGTGTACTAACTGACCGTCGCATGCGACTATCCTCCGATAACGTTGACCGGCTTACTTTCCTGAAAATGAACAAGGCCTGGATCTCGCAGGAATTTGCCACTCCTCCTCCTGATTAAATAATTAGGTCACTGTATACGTTATCCAGGTCTCCTGTTGTGTTCATCTTTCTACCACCTGAACTTAAATTCCTGGGCTCCAACACCGCCAGTTGAGGCTCAGAAGTGCCGTCTGCACAGTCAAAACATACGACCCAGTGTTATTGGGTTTCAGTAACGTCAGCTGATCCCCAGCTGTGTAGCCGGCAATGTGTCATGCGACCGCCACGCTGACACAACAACTGAAATGTAAGGGAATCTGTCCCCCCCCCCAAGGCGTTTGTTACTGAAAGTGCCTCCTTGTGCAGCAGTAATGCTGCACAAGGAAAAGGTAGCTATTTTTGTTTAGCACCTTGCACACGCAGAACTTAACACTTATAAAATGTGTCCACTGATACCGTAACACCGTCCCGGAGGTGGGACTTTCCTTCGTAATGTGACGCAGCACAGCCGTCATTCCTACCCCCCCGGCGCCGCGCACCCGCTCCTCAGCGTTGTTTGATTCCGTCCCGGAGCCTGCGCTGTTATGTTATCCCGTGGCCAGGCACACTTAGCGCTGCCCGTCTTCTGGCATCATTTGGTGTCAGGATGGCTGCGCCTGTGCGGCCGCGCTGGCAGAGAGCCCGCCTCGCAGTGTCTTCTGATTTAATCCCACTGGGGGCCTGGGATCCATGGACATGCGCAGTGCATATCTGAACCTCCACCTCTCACTTATCTCCCTATGGCTTCTTCAGACTGTTCGGTGTCAGCTGGTCCCTAATAGCATGCCACGGCCGTGACACCGCACAGTCTTAAGAAGCCGTAGGGAGGGGAGTGAGAGGCGAGGATATGCACTGCGCATGTCCATGGATCCCAGGCCCGCGGTGGGATTAAATCAGAAGACACTGCGAGGCGGGCTCTCTGCCAGCACGGCCGCACAGGCGCAGCCATCCTGACACCAAATGATGCCAGAAGACGGGAAGCGCTAAGTGTGCCTGGCCACGGGATAACATAACAGCGCAGGCTCCGGGACAGAATCAAACATCGCTGAGGAGCCAGTGTGCGTCGCCGGGGGGGGTAGGAATGACGGCTGTGCTGCGTCACATTACGAAGGAAAGTCCCACCTCCAGGACGGTTTTACGGTTGCAGGGGACACATTTTATAAGTGTTTAGTTCTGTGTTTGCAAGGAGCATGATGAAAAGAGCCACCTTTTCCTTTTGCATCTTTTGTGCTGCACAAGCTGGCTCTTTCAGCTACAAACGCCTTGGGGGGGGGGTTAAAGGTTCCCGTTCGACTTTCTCAGGCTTCGGCCTACATTGTGTTCCTCTGCTTTTCCACCTGTCCCTGGGCTCCAACACCGCCAGTTGCCGTCCAGAAGTGCTGTACGCACAGTCAACAGTCCCTCCTCTGTTATTGGGGTTCAGTAACGTCAGCTGTTCCCCTGCTGTGTGTGTGGCAATCCCTCCAACCTCCTCCTCCTCCACCTACCTGTCCCTGGGCTCCAACACCGCCAGTTGCCGTCCAGAAGTGCTGTACGCACAGTCAACAGTCCCTCCTCTGTTATTGGGGTTCAGTAACGTCAGCTGTTCCCCTGCTGTGTGTGTGGCAATCCCTCCTACCTCCTCCAACCTCCTCCAACCTCCTCCTCCTCCACCTGTCCCTGGGCTCCAACACCGCCAGTTGCCGTCCAGAAGTGCTGTACGCACAGTCAACAGTCCCTCCTCTGTTATTGGGGTTCAGTAACGTCAGCTGTTCCCCTGCTGTGTGTGTGGCAATCCCTCCTACCTCCTCCAACCTCCTCCAACCTCCTCCTCCTCCACCTGTCCCTGGGCTCCAACACCGCCAGTTGCCGTCCAGAAGTGCTGTACGCACAGTCAACAGTCCCTCCTCTGTTATTGGGGTTCAGTAACGTCAGCTGTTCCCCTGCTGTGTGTGTGGCAATCCCTCCTCCAACCTCCTCCAACCTCCTCCTCCTCCACCTGTCCCTGGGCTCCAACACCGCCAGTTGCCGTCCAGAAGTGCTGTACGCACAGTCAACAGTCCCTCCTCTGTTATTGGGGTTCAGTAACGTCAGCTGTTCCCCTGCTGTGTGTGTGGCAATCCCTCCTACCTCCTCCAACCTCCTCCAACCTCCTCCTCCTCCACCTGTCCCTGGGCTCCAACACCGCCAGTTGCCGTCCAGAAGTGCTGTACGCACAGTCAACAGTCCCTCCTCTGTTATTGGGGTTCAGTAACGTCAGCTGTTCCCCTGCTGTGTGTGTGGCAATCCCTCCTACCTCCTCCAACCTCCTCCAACCTCCTCCTCCTCCACCTGTCCCTGGGCTCCAACACCGCCAGTTGCCGTCCAGAAGTGCTGTACGCACAGTCAACAGTCCCTCCTCTGTTATTGGGGTTCAGTAACGTCAGCTGTTCCCCTGCTGTGTGTGTGGCAATCCCTCCTACCTCCTCCAACCTCCTCCAACCTCCTCCTCCTCCACCTGTCCCTGGGCTCCAACACCGCCAGTTGCCGTCCAGAAGTGCTGTACGCACAGTCAACAGTCCCTCCTCTGTTATTGGGGTTCAGTAACGTCAGCTGTTCCCCTGCTGTGTGTGTGGCAATCCCTCCTCCAACCTCCTCCAACCTCCTCCTCCTCCACCTGTCCCTGGGCTCCAACACCGCCAGTTGCCGTCCAGAAGTGCTGTACGCACAGTCAACAGTCCCTCCTCTGTTATTGGGGTTCAGTAACGTCAGCTGTTCCCCTGCTGTGTGTGTGGCAATCCCTCCTACCTCCTCCAACCTCCTCCAACCTCCTCCTCCTCCACCTGTCCCTGGGCTCCAACACCGCCAGTTGCCGTCCAGAAGTGCTGTACGCACAGTCAACAGTCCCTCCTCTGTTATTGGGGTTCAGTAACGTCAGCTGTTCCCCTGCTGTGTGTGTGGCAATCCCTCCTACCTCCTCCAACCTCCTCCAACCTCCTCCTCCTCCACCTGTCCCTGGGCTCCAACACCGCCAGTTGCCGTCCAGAAGTGCTGTACGCACAGTCAACAGTCCCTCCTCTGTTATTGGGGTTCAGTAACGTCAGCTGTTCCCCTGCTGTGTGTGTGGCAATCCCTCCTACCTCCTCCAACCTCCTCCAACCTCCTCCTCCTCCACCTGTCCCTGGGCTCCAACACCGCCAGTTGCCGTCCAGAAGTGCTGTACGCACAGTCAACAGTCCCTCCTCTGTTATTGGGGTTCAGTAACGTCAGCTGTTCCCCTGCTGTGTGTGTGGCAATCCCTCCTACCTCCTCCAACCTCCTCCAACCTCCTCCTCCTCCACCTGTCCCTGGGCTCCAACACCGCCAGTTGCCGTCCAGAAGTGCTGTACGCACAGTCAACAGTCCCTCCTCTGTTATTGGGGTTCAGTAACGTCAGCTGTTCCCCTGCTGTGTGTGTGGCAATCCCTCCAACCTCCTCCTCCTCCACCTGTCCCTGGGCTCCAACACCGCCAGTTGCCGTCCAGAAGTGCTGTACGCACAGTCAACAGTCCCTCCTCTGTTATTGGGGTTCAGTAACGTCAGCTGTTCCCCTGCTGTGTGTGTGGCAATCCCTCCTACCTCCTCCAACCTCCTCCAACCTCCTCCTCCTCCACCTGTCCCTGGGCTCCAACACCGCCAGTTGCCGTCCAGAAGTGCTGTACGCACAGTCAACAGTCCCTCCTCTGTTATTGGGGTTCAGTAACGTCAGCTGTTCCCCTGCTGTGTGTGTGGCAATCCCTCCTACCTCCTCCAACCTCCTCCAACCTCCTCCTCCTCCACCTGTCCCTGGGCTCCAACACCGCCAGTTGCCGTCCAGAAGTGCTGTACGCACAGTCAACAGTCCCTCCTCTGTTATTGGGGTTCAGTAACGTCAGCTGTTCCCCTGCTGTGTGTGTGGCAATCCCTCCTACCTCCTCCAACCTCCTCCAACCTCCTCCTCCTCCACCTGTCCCTGGGCTCCAACACCGCCAGTTGCCGTCCAGAAGTGCTGTACGCACAGTCAACAGTCCCTCCTCTGTTATTGGGGTTCAGTAACGTCAGCTGTTCCCCTGCTGTGTGTGTGGCAATCCCTCCTCCAACCTCCTCCAACCTCCTCCTCCTCCACCTGTCCCTGGGCTCCAACACCGCCAGTTGACGTCCAGAAGTGCTGTACGCACAGTCAACAGTCCCTCCTCTGTTATTGGGGTTCAGTAACGTCAGCTGTTCCCCTGCTGTGTGTGTGGCAATCCCTCCTCCAACCTCCTCCAACCTCCTCCTCCTCCACCTGTCCCTGGGCTCCAACACCGCCAGTTGCCGTCCAGAAGTGCTGTACGCACAGTCAACAGTCCCTCCTCTGTTATTGGGGTTCAGTAACGTCAGCTGTTCCCCTGCTGTGTGTGTGGCAATCCCTCCTCCAACCTCCTCCAACCTCCTCCTCCTCCACCTGTCCCTGGGCTCCAACACCGCCAGTTGCCGTCCAGAAGTGCTGTACGCACAGTCAACAGTCCCTCCTCTGTTATTGGGGTTCAGTAACGTCAGCTGTTCCCCTGCTGTGTGTGTGGCAATCCCTCCTACCTCCTCCAACCTCCTCCAACCTCCTCCTCCTCCACCTGTCCCTGGGCTCCAACACCGCCAGTTGCCGTCCAGAAGTGCTGTACGCACAGAGCCAAACACCTCGCAAATGTGTTAGTGGGGTTCAGCACCGCCAGCTGTTCCCCTGCTGTGTATACGGCAACGTGTACTGCGACCGCCACGCAGGCACAACAAGTTAAATTTAAGGGAACCTGTCCCCCCCCCCCCAGGCGTTTGTTACTGAAGGAGCCACCTTGTGCAGCAGTAATGATGCAAAGGGAAAAAGTGCCTCTTTTCGTGGTGCTCCTTGCAGATGCTGAACCTAACACTTATGAAATGTGTCCCCTCACAGCGTTCAACCGTCCGGTAGGTGGAACTTTCCTTTGTCATGTGACGCAGCACAGCCGTCATTTTTACCCCCTTGGCGCCGTGCGCCGTCTCCTCAGCGTTGTTTGAATCTGTCCCGGAGCCTGCGCTGTTAGGTTACCCCTTGGCCATGCACACATTTTGCGCTGCCTGTCTTCTGACATCATTTGCTGTCAGGCTGGCTGCGCCTGTGTGTGTGCGCTGTCCGAGATTCAGCCTCGCAGTGTCGTGTAATGTAATCCCACCGCGGGCCTGGGATCCGTGGCCATGCGCAGTGCATATTCTCGCCTCTCACTCCCCTCCCTACGGCTTCTAAAGACTGTTCGGTGTCAGCTGATCCCTAATAGCATGCCACGGCCGTGACACCGCACAGTCTGAAGAAGCCGTAGGGAGGGGAGTGAGAGGTGAGGATATGCACTGCGCATGGCCACGGATCCCAGGCCCGCGGTGGGATTACATTACACGACACCGCGAGGCTGAATCTCGGACAGCGCACCCACACAGGCGCAGCCAGCCTGACAGCAAATGATGTCAGAAGACGGGCAGCGCGAAATGTGTGCATGGCCAAGGGGTAACCTAACAGCGCAGGCTCCGGGACAGATTCAAACAACGCTGAGGAGGCGGCGCACGGCGCCAAGGGGGTAAAAATGACGGCTGTGCTGCGTCACATGACAAAGGAAAGTTCCACCTACCGGACGGTTGAACGCTGTGAGGGGACACATTTCATAAGTGTTAGGTTCAGCATCTGCAAGGACCATAATTAAAAGAGCTAAGTTTACCTTTTCCAGCATTAGTGGTGTACACGATGGCTCTTCCAGCTACAAACGCCTGGGGGGGGGGGGGTTAAAGGTTTCCTTTCAACTTGCTCCAGTGCAGGCTTCGGCCTACACTCCGCTCCCCCTGCTCCTCCTGCTGACCCTGGGCTCTAACACCGCCAGTTGGGGCCCGGTACTGCTAGCTGCACAGAGAAAAACACCAGCCAATGTGTCAGTGGGGTTCAGCACCGCCAGCTGTTCCCCTGCTGTGCAGCCGGCATTGTGTCCTGCAAAAGCCACGCAGACACAAGAACTGAAATTGAAGGGAACCTGTCCCCCCTCCCCCAGGCGTTTGTACGTTTTAAAGGCCACCTTGTACAGCGGTAATGCTGCATGTGTGCAAGGTGGCTCATAAACGTATTCTCCTCGCACAGGTGGAACTGAAAACACGTCTAAAATGTGTCCCCTGTGTGACCATTTAACCGTCCCGGTGGTGTGACTTTCCTTTGTAATGACACGCTGCAACCCCCTTGGTAGCGCTGCCCGTCTTCTGGCATCATTGTTTGGCTGCCTGCGCCTCCGCGGCCGCCCTGACCCACACAACGCCCCTCGTTGTCTTATTTATTGGGACTGTGAGGGTGTGATTGACGGGCATGATCAGTGCATCAGTTCGCCTGTCCCTCATCTCCTTCCGCCTTCTGCGGACTGTGCGGCTTCATGGCCGTGGCATGCGATAAGGGATCAGATGACGCCGCACAGTCTGAAGCGGGTGTAAGGACCCGAGTGTCAGAGGCGAACATATGTGCTGCGCCAGGCCCTGAATCCCAGCCCCGCAGTGTTTTAACAATGTTAAGACACTGCGGGGCTGGGATTCATGGTCATCGCGAACCGCACCGGCCGACATTAAATGATGCCAGAATGTTGTGAATTTGGATTCTGGGCTCCCCCGGTGGCTACTGGTGGAATTGAACTTGTGACATCATCTTCCCTGTTCACCTGTTCTGATTAGATCTGGGTGTCGCTATATAACCTGGCTTCTTTGTTAGATGCTTGCCGGTCAACAATGTTATCAGAAGCCTCTCTGTGCTTGTTCCTGCTCCCAGACATCTACTAGATAAGTTGGACATTCGTCCATGTTTTGTTTTTGTATTTTGGTTCCAGTTCACAGCTGCAGTTTCGTTACTGTGTCTGGAAAGCTCTTGTTGATCAGGAATTGCCACTCTGGTATTATGAGTTAATGCCAGAGTCCTAAAGTAATTTCTGGATGTGTTTTGTTAGGGTTTTCTACTGACCATGAAAGTATGCTTTCTGTCTTCTGCTATCTAGAAAGCGGACCTCAAATTTGCTAAAACTATTTTCCTGCTGCGTTTGTTGTTTCATCTCATATCACCGCCAATATATGTGGGGGGCTTCTGTCTCCTTTCTGGGCATTTCTCTAGAGGTGAGTCAGGTCTTATATTTCCCTCTGCTAGCATTATTTAGTTCTCCGGCCGGCGCTGGGCATATAGGGATAAAAAGTAGGACATGCTACCTGGCTACTTCTAGATGATGCGGTAGGTTTAGTTCATGGTCAGTACAGTTACATCTTCCAAGAGCTTGTTCCTATTGAGGCTTATGCTAGTTCTCTGGCCATGGAGATCATGACAGTTTGACCGGCCCACTAAAGGGTTAAAATCCTTGGCTGAGAAAGGAGAGAAATAAGAAGTCTGCTGAAAATTTTTTTTTTTTTTTTTTTTTTCTCTAGTAGTTAGTGTGCTCTTGATTGGATCACTTGCCAGTCTGTCTATGCTGCAGTCTTTCTTTTTTTTTTCTCTCTCCTTCTAATCTTTGAATGGCTCTATGTTCACCTGTCTATAATGGATCTACAGAGTGTAACTGCAGGTTTGAATAATCTCGCCACGAAAGTACAAAGTTTGCAAGATTTTGTTGTTCATGCTCCGGTATCAGAGCCGAGAATTCCTTTGCCGGAATTCTTCTCAGGGAATAGATCTAGCTTTCAGAATTTTAGAAATAATTGTAAGTTATTTTTGTCCCTGAAATCTCGTTCTGCTGGAGACCCTGCACAGCAGGTTGGGATTGTGATTTCCTTGCTCCGCGGCGACCCTCAAGATTGGGCTTTTGCATTGGCACCAGGGGATCCTGCGTTGCGCAATGTGGATGCGTTTTTTCTGGCCTTGGGCTTGCTGTATGAGGAACCTCACTTGGAACTTCAGGCAGAAAAAACTTTGATGTCCCTATCGCAGGGGCAAGATGAAGCTGAAATTTACTGCCAAAAATTCCGTAAATGGTCTGTGCTTACTCAGTGGAATGAGTGTGCCTTGGCGGCTACTTTCAGAGAGGGTCTCTCTGATGCCATTAAGGATGTTATGGTGGGGTTCCCTGTGCCTGCGGGTCTGAATGAGTCCATGACAATGGCCATTCAGATCGATAGGCGTCTGCGGGAGCGCAAACCAGTGCACCATCTGGCGGTGTCCACTGAGAAGACGCCAGAAAACATGCAGTGTGATAGAATTCTGTCCAGAAGCGAGCGGCAGAATTTTCGACGGAAAAATGGGTTGTGTTTCTATTGTGGGGATTCTACTCATGTTATATCAGCATGCTTTAAGCGTACTAAAAAGCTTGATAAATCCATTCCCATTGGCACTTTACAGTCTAAATTTATTTTGTCTGTGACCCTGATTTGCTCTTTGTCATCTATTACTACGGACGCCTATATCGACTCTGGCGCCGCTTTGAGTCTTATGGATTGGTCCTTTGCCAATCGTTGTGGGTATGATTTAGAGCCTTTGGAGACTCTTATTCCTCTGAAGGGGATTGACTCCACCCCATTGGCTAATAATAAACCACAATACTGGACACAAGTGACTATGTGTATTAATCCGGATCACCAGGAGACTATTCGTTTTCTGGTGCTGTATAATCTACATGATGATTTGGTGCTGGGATTGCCATGGCTGCAGTCTCACAACCCAGTCCTTGACTGGAGAGCTATGTCTGTGTTGAGCTGGGGATGTAAGGGGACTCATGGGGACGTACCTTTGGTGTCCATTTCATCATCTATTCCCTCTGAAATCCCTGAGTTCCTGTCTGATTATCGTGACGTCTTTGAAGAACCCAAGCTGGGTTCACTACCTCCGCACCGTGAGTGCGATTGTGCTATAGATTTAATTCCGGGTAGTAAATACCCAAAGGGTCGTTTATTTAATCTGTCTGTGCCTGAACATACTGCTATGCGAGAATATATAAAGGAGTCCTTGGAAAAGGGACATATTCGTCCATCGTCATCTCCCTTAGGAGCCGGTTTTTTCTTTGTGTCAAAAAAAGACGGCTCTTTGAGACCATGTATTGATTATCGGCTTTTGAATAAAATCACGGTGAAATATCAATACCCATTGCCGTTGCTGACTGATTTGTTTGCTCGCATAAAGGGGGCCAAGTGGTTCTCTAAGATTGATCTCCGTGGGGCGTATAATTTGGTGCGGATCAGGCAGGGGGATGAGTGGAAAACCGCATTTAATACGCCCGAGGGCCACTTTGAGTATTTGGTGATGCCTTTTGGTCTTTCTAATGCCCCTTCAGTCTTCCAGTCCTTTATGCATGATATTTTCCGCGATTTTTTGGATAAATTTATGATAGTGTATCTGGATGATATTCTGATTTTTTCGGATGATTGGGACTCTCATGTCCGGCAAGTTAAGAGGGTTTTTCAGGTTTTGCGGTCTAATTCTCTGTGTGTCAAGGGTTCTAAGTGCGTTTTTGGGGTTCAGAGAATTTCCTTTTTGGGATATATTTTTTCTCCCTCTTCCATTGAGATGGATCCTGTCAAGGTTCAAGCTATTTGTGATTGGACGCAGCCCTCTTCTCTTAAAAGTCTTCAGAAATTTTTGGGCTTTGCCAACTTTTATCGTCGATTTATTTCTGGTTTTTCGGATATCGTTAAGCCATTGACCGATTTGACTAGACAGGGTGCTGATGTTGCTAATTGGTCCCCTGATGCTGTGGAGGCCTTTCAGGAGCTTAAGCGCCGTTTTTCCTCTGCCCCTGTGTTGCGTCAGCCTGATGTTGCTCTACCTTTTCAGGTTGAGGTCGACGCTTCTGAGATCGGGGCTGGGGCAGTGTTGTCGCAGAAAAGTTCTGACTGCGCCGTGATGAGGCCTTGTGCCTTCTTTTCCCGTAAATTTTCGCCCGCTGAGCGGAATTATGATGTTGGGAATCGGGAGCTTTTGGCCATGAAGTGGGCGTTTGAGGAGTGGCGCCATTGGCTCGAGGGGGCCAGACATCAGGTGGTGGTATTGACTGACCACAAAAATTTGATCTATCTTGAGACCGCCAGGCGCCTGAATCCTAGACAGGCGCGCTGGTCATTATTTTTCTCTCGGTTTAATTTTGTGGTATCGTACCTACCGGGTTCTAAGAATGTTAAGGCGGATGCCCTTTCTAGGAGTTTTGAGCCTGATTCACCCGGCAACTCTGACCCCACAGGTATTCTTAAGGAGGGAGTTATCTTGTCAGCCGTTTCTCCAGACCTGCGGCGGGCCTTGCAGGAGTTTCAGGCGGATAGACCGGATCGTTGTCCGCCTGATAGGTTGTTTGTTCCTGATGATTGGACCAGTAGAGTCATCTCTGAGGTACATTCTTCGGCATTGGCAGGTCATCCTGGAATTTTTGGTACCAGGGATTTGGTGGCAAGATCCTTCTGGTGGCCTTCCCTGTCACGAGATGTGCGAGGCTTTGTGCAGTCTTGTGACGTTTGTGCTCGGGCCAAGCCTTGTTGTTCTCGGGCTAGTGGATTATTGTTGCCCTTGCCTATTCCTAAGAGGCCTTGGACACACATCTCGATGGATTTTATTTCAGATCTGCCTGTTTCTCAGAAGATGTCTGTCATCTGGGTGGTGTGTGACCGTTTTTCTAAGATGGTCCATTTGGTTCCCCTGCCCAAATTGCCTTCTTCTTCCGAGTTGGTGCCCCTGTTTTTTCAAAATGTTGTTCGTTTGCATGGTATTCCTGAGAATATCGTTTCTGACAGAGGAACCCAATTTGTGTCTAGATTTTGGCGGGCATTCTGTGCTAGGATGGGCATAGATTTGTCTTTTTCGTCTGCTTTTCACCCTCAGACTAATGGCCAGACCGAGCGGACTAATCAGACCCTGGAGACATATCTGAGGTGTTTTGTGTCTGCTGACCAGGATGATTGGGTTGCTTTTTTGCCATTGGCGGAGTTCGCCCTCAATAATCGGGCCAGCTCTGCCACTTTGGTGTCCCCGTTTTTCTGTAATTCGGGGTTCCACCCTCGATTTTCCTCCGGTCAGATGGAATCCTCGGATTGTCCTGGAGTGGATGCGGTGGTGGAGAGATTGCATCATATCTGGGGGCAGGTGATGGACAATTTAAAGTTGTCCCAGGAGAAGACTCAGCTTTTTGCCAACCGTCACCGTCGTGTTGGTCCTCGGCTTTGTGTTGGAGATTTGGTGTGGTTGTCTTCTCGTTTTGTCCCTATGAGGGTCTCATCTCCTAAGTTTAAGCCTCGGTTCATCGGTCCGTATAAAATATTGGAGATTCTTAACCCTGTTTCCTTCCGTTTGGACCTCCCTGCATCCTTTTCTATTCATAACGTTTTTCATCGGTCGTTATTGCGCAGGTATGAGGCACCGGTTGTGCCTTCCGTTGAGCCTCCTGCTCCGGTGTTGGTTGAGGGTGAGTTGGAGTACGTTGTGGAAAAAATCCTAGACTCCCGTGTTTCCAGACGGAGACTCCAGTATCTGGTCAAGTGGAAGGGATACGGCCAGGAGGATAATTCTTGGGTCACTGCATCTGATGTTCATGCCTCTGATCTGGTTCGTGCCTTTCATAGGGCCCATCCTGATCGCCCTGGTGGTTCTGGTGAGGGTTCGGTGCCCCCTCCTTGAGGGGGGGGTACTGTTGTGAATTTGGATTCTGGGCTCCCCCGGTGGCTACTGGTGGAATTGAACTTGTGACATCATCTTCCCTGTTCACCTGTTCTGATTAGATCTGGGTGTCGCTATATAACCTGGCTTCTTTGTTAGATGCTTGCCGGTCAACAATGTTATCAGAAGCCTCTCTGTGCTTGTTCCTGCTCCCAGACATCTACTAGATAAGTTGGACATTCGTCCATGTTTTGTTTTTGTATTTTGGTTCCAGTTCACAGCTGCAGTTTCGTTACTGTGTCTGGAAAGCTCTTGTTGATCAGGAATTGCCACTCTGGTATTATGAGTTAATGCCAGAGTCCTAAAGTAATTTCTGGATGTGTTTTGTTAGGGTTTTCTACTGACCATGAAAGTATGTTTCTGTCTTCTGCTATCTAGAAAGCGGACCTCAAATTTGCTAAAACTATTTTCCTGCTGCGTTTGTTGTTTCATCTCATATCACCGCCAATATATGTGGGGGGCTTCTGTCTCCTTTCTGGGCATTTCTCTAGAGGTGAGTCAGGTCTTATATTTCCCTCTGCTAGCATTATTTAGTTCTCCGGCCGGCGCTGGGCATATAGGGATAAAAAGTAGGACATGCTACCTGGCTACTTCTAGATGATGCGGTAGGTTTAGTTCATGGTCAGTACAGTTACATCTTCCAAGAGCTTGTTCCTATTGAGGCTTATGCTAGTTCTCTGGCCATGGAGATCATGACACCAGAACATGGGCAGCGCTAACAGCGCTAGGCCAGGGGATCACACGACAGCGCAGACTCCTGTACAGCAAATAACAACGCTCAGGAGGCTGCACCCAGCACCAAGGTGGGATTCTTGACATCTGTGCTGCGTCTCATTACAAAGGGAACTCGCGCCTCCAACACAGTTTGACTGTTTAAAGGGCTAAATGTTATACGTGTTTCATTCAGCGTGTGCAAGGAGTGAAATTAAAAGAGCAACCTTTGACTTGTGCAGCACTACTGCTGCATAAGCTGTGGCTCTTCTACTTTGTAACCCCTGAGGGGGGGTTAAAGGTTACCTTTGAAATTGGTTCAATTAGGCTTCGGCCTACACTCTGCTCCCCCTGCAGAGCCCTGGGCTCCAACACCGCCAGTTGGGGCCCGGTACTGCTAGCTGCACAGAGAAAAACACCAGCCAATGTGTCAGTGGGGTTCAGCACCGCCAGCTGTTCCCCTGCTGTGCAGCCGGCAACGTGTCCTGCAACTGCCACGCAGGCACAACAGACCCAAAAGCTGCCGCCAGTGCAGGCTTCGGCCTACACTCTGCTCCATCTCCTCCTCCTGCTGACCCCGGGCTCCAACACCGCCAGTTGGGGCCCGGTACTGCTAGCTGCACAGAGAAAAACACCAGCCAATGTGTCAGTGGGGTTCAGCACCGCCAGCTGTTCCCCTGCTGTGCAGCCGGCATCGTGTCCTGCAAAAGCCACGCAGACACAAGAACTGAAATTGAAGGGAACCTGTCCCCCCTCCCCCAGGCGTTTGTACGTTTTAAAGGCCACCTTGTACAGCGGTAATGCTGCATGTGTGCAAGGTGGCTCATAAACGTATTCTCCTCGCACAGGTGGAACTGAAAACACGTCTAAAATGTGTCCTCTGTGTGACCATTTAACCGTCCCGGTGGTGTGACTTTCCTTTGTAATGACACGCTGCAACCCCCTTGGTAGCGCTGCCCGTCTTCTGGCATCATTGTATGGCTGCCTGCGCCTCCGCGGCCGCCCTGACCCACACAACGCCCCTCGTTGTCTTATTTATTGGGACTGCGAGGGTGTGATTGACGGGCATGATCAGTGCATCAGTTCGCCTGTCCCTCATCTCCTTCCGCCTTCTGCGGACTGTGCGGCTTCATGGCCGTGGCATGCGATAAGGGATCAGATGACGCCGCACAGTCTGAAGCGGGTGTAAGGACCCGAGTGTCAGAGGCGAACATATGTGCTGCGCCAGGCCCTGAATCCCAGCCCCGCAGTGTTTTAACAATGTTAAGACACTGCGGGGCTGGGATTCATGGTCATCGCGAACCGCACCGGCCGACATTAAATGATGCCAGAACATGGGCAGCGCTAACAGCGCTAGGCCAGGGGATCACACGACAGCGCAGACTCCTGTACAGCAAATAACAACGCTCAGGAGGCTGCACCCAGCACCAAGGTGGGATTCTTGACATCTGTGCTGCGTCTCATTACAAAGGGAACTCGCGCCTCCAACACAGTTTGACTGTTTAAAGGGCTAAATGTTATACGTGTTTCATTCAGCGTGTGCAAGGAGCGAAATTAAAAGAGCAACCTTTGACTTGTGCAGCACTACTGCTGCATAAGCTGTGGCTCTTCTACTTTGTAACCCCTGAGGGGGGGTTAAAGGTTACCTTTGAAATTGGTTCAATTAGGCTTCGGCCTACACTCTGCTCCCCCTGCAGAGCCCTGGGCTCCAACACCGCCAGTTGGGGCCCGGTACTGCTAGCTGCACAGAGAAAAACACCAGCCAATGTGTCAGTGGGGTTCAGCACCGCCAGCTGTTCCCCTGCTGTGCAGCCGGCAACGTGTCCTGCAACTGCCACGCAGGCACAACAGACCCAAAAGCTGCCGCCAGTGCAGGCTTCGGCCTACACTCTGCTCCATCTCCTCCTCCTGCTGACCCCGGGCTCCAACACCGCCAGTTGGGGCCCGGTACTGCTAGCTGCACAGAGAAAAACACCAGCCAATGTGTCAGTGGGGTTCAGCACCGCCAGCTGTTCCCCTGCTGTGCAGCCGGCATCGTGTCCTGCAAAAGCCACGCAGACACAAGAACTGAAATTGAAGGGAACCTGTCCCCCCTCCCCCAGGCGTTTGTACGTTTTAAAGGCCACCTTGTACAGCGGTAATGCTGCATGTGTGCAAGGTGGCTCATAAACGTATTCTCCTCGCACAGGTGGAACTGAAAACACGTCTAAAATGTGTCCTCTGTGTGACCATTTAACCGTCCCGGTGGTGTGACTTTCCTTTGTAATGACACGCTGCAACCCCCTTGGTAGCGCTGCCCGTCTTCTGGCATCATTGTTTGGCTGCCTGCGCCTCCGCGGCCGCCCTGACCCACACAACGCCCCTCGTTGTCTTATTTATTGGGACTGCGAGGGTGTGATTGACGGGCATGATCAGTGCATCAGTTCGCCTGTCCCTCATCTCCTTCCGCCTTCTGCGGACTGTGCGGCTTCATGGCCGTGGCATGCGATAAGGGATCAGATGACGCCGCACAGTCTGAAGCGGGTGTAAGGACCCGAGTGTCAGAGGCGAACATATGTGCTGCGCCAGGCCCTGAATCCCAGCCCCGCAGTGTTTTAACAATGTTAAGACACTGCGGGGCTGGGATTCATGGTCATCGCGAACCGCACCGGCCGACATTAAATGATGCCAGAACATGGGCAGCGCTAACAGCGCTAGGCCAGGGGATCACACGACAGCGCAGACTCCTGTACAGCAAATAACAACGCTCAGGAGGCTGCACCCAGCACCAAGGTGGGATTCTTGACATCTGTGCTGCGTCTCATTACAAAGGGAACTCGCGCCTCCAACACAGTTTGACTGTTTAAAGGGCTAAATGTTATACGTGTTTCATTCAGCGTGTGCAAGGAGCGAAATTAAAAGAGCAACCTTTGACTTGTGCAGCACTACTGCTGCATAAGCTGTGGCTCTTCTACTTTGTAACCCCTGAGGGGGGTTAAAGGTTACCTTTGAAATTGGTTCAATTAGGCTTCGGCCTACACTCTGCTCCCCCTGCAGAGCCCTGGGCTCCAACACCGCCAGTTGGGGCCCGGTACTGCTAGCTGCACAGAGAAAAACACCAGCCAATGTGTCAGTGGGGTTCAGCACCGCCAGCTGTTCCCCTGCTGTGCAGCCGGCAACGTGTCCTGCAACTGCCACGCAGGCACAACAGACCCAAAAGCTGCCGCCAGTGCAGGCTTCGGCCTACACTCTGCTCCATCTCCTCCTCCTGCTGACCCCGGGCTCCAACACCGCCAGTTGGGGCCCGGTACTGCTAGCTGCACAGAGAAAAACACCAGCCAATGTGTCAGTGGGGTTCAGCACCGCCAGCTGTTCCCCTGCTGTGCAGCCGGCATCGTGTCCTGCAAAAGCCACGCAGACACAAGAGCTGAAATTGAAGGGAACCTGTCCCCCCTCCCCCAGGCGTTTGTACGTTTTAAAGGCCACCTTGTACAGCGGTAATGCTGCATGTGTGCAAGGTGGCTCATAAACGTATTCTCCTCGCACAGGTGGAACTGAAAACACGTCTAAAATGTGTCCTCTGTGTGACCATTTAACCGTCCCGGTGGTGTGACTTTCCTTTGTAATGACACGCTGCAACCCCCTTGGTAGCGCTGCCCGTCTTCTGGCATCATTGTTTGGCTGCCTGCGCCTCCGCGGCCGCCCTGACCCACACAACGCCCCTCGTTGTCTTATTTATTGGGACTGCGAGGGTGTGATTGACGGGCATGATCAGTGCATCAGTTCGCCTGTCCCTCATCTCCTTCCGCCTTCTGCGGACTGTGCGGCTTCATGGCCGTGGCATGCGATAAGGGATCAGATGACGCCGCACAGTCTGAAGCGGGTGTAAGGACCCGAGTGTCAGAGGCGAACATATGTGCTGCGCCAGGCCCTGAATCCCAGCCCCGCAGTGTTTTAACAATGTTAAGACACTGCGGGGCTGGGATTCATGGTCATCGCGAACCGCACCGGCCGACATTAAATGATGCCAGAACATGGGCAGCGCTAACAGCGCTAGGCCAGGGGATCACACGACAGCGCAGACTCCTGTACAGCAAATAACAACGCTCAGGAGGCTGCACCCAGCACCAAGGTGGGATTCTTGACATCTGTGCTGCGTCTCATTACAAAGGGAACTCGCGCCTCCAACACAGTTTGACTGTTTAAAGGGCTAAATGTTATACGTGTTTCATTCAGCGTGTGCAAGGAGCGAAATTAAAAGAGCAACCTTTGACTTGTGCAGCACTACTGCTGCATAAGCTGTGGCTCTTCTACTTTGTAACCCCTGAGGGGGGGTTAAAGGTTACCTTTGAAATTGGTTCAATTAGGCTTCGGCCTACACTCTGCTCCCCCTGCAGAGCCCTGGGCTCCAACACCGCCAGTTGGGGCCCGGTACTGCTAGCTGCACAGAGAAAAACACCAGCCAATGTGTCAGTGGGGTTCAGCACCGCCAGCTGTTCCCCTGCTGTGCAGCCGGCAACGTGTCCTGCAACTGCCACGCAGGCACAACAGACCCAAAAGCTGCCGCCAGTGCAGGCTTCGGCCTACACTCTGCTCCATCTCCTCCTCCTGCTGACCCCGGGCTCCAACACCGCCAGTTGGGGCCCGGTACTGCTAGCTGCACAGAGAAAAACACCAGCCAATGTGTCAGTGGGGTTCAGCACCGCCAGCTGTTCCCCTGCTGTGCAGCCGGCATCGTGTCCTGCAAAAGCCACGCAGACACAAGAACTGAAATTGAAGGGAACCTGTCCCCCCTCCCCCAGGCGTTTGTACGTTTTAAAGGCCACCTTGTACAGCGGTAATGCTGCATGTGTGCAAGGTGGCTCATAAACGTATTCTCCTCGCACAGGTGGAACTGAAAACACGTCTAAAATGTGTCCTCTGTGTGACCATTTAACCGTCCCGGTGGTGTGACTTTCCTTTGTAATGACACGCTGCAACCCCCTTGGTAGCGCTGCCCGTCTTCTGGCATCATTGTTTGGCTGCCTGCGCCTCCGCGGCCGCCCTGACCCACACAACGCCCCTCATTGTCTTATTTATTGGGACTGCGAGGGTGTGATTGACGGGCATGATCAGTGCATCAGTTCGCCTGTCCCTCATCTCCTTCCGCCTTCTGCGGACTGTGCGGCTTCATGGCCGTGGCATGCGATAAGGGATCAGATGACGCCGCACAGTCTGAAGCGGGTGTAAGGACCCGAGTGTCAGAGGCGAACATATGTGCTGCGCCAGGCCCTGAATCCCAGCCCCGCAGTGTTTTAACAATGTTAAGACACTGCGGGGCTGGGATTCATGGTCATCGCGAACCGCACCGGCCGACATTAAATGATGCCAGAACATGGGCAGCGCTAACAGCGCTAGGCCAGGGGATCACACGACAGCGCAGACTCCTGTACAGCAAATAACAACGCTCAGGAGGCTGCACCCAGCACCAAGGTGGGATTCTTGACATCTGTGCTGCGTCTCATTACAAAGGGAACTCGCGCCTCCAACACAGTTTGACTGTTTAAAGGGCTAAATGTTATACGTGTTTCATTCAGCGTGTGCAAGGAGCGAAATTAAAAGAGCAACCTTTGACTTGTGCAGCACTACTGCTGCATAAGCTGTGGCTCTTCTACTTTGTAACCCCTGAGGGGGGGTTAAAGGTTACCTTTGAAATTGGTTCAATTAGGCTTCGGCCTACACTCTGCTCCCCCTGCAGAGCCCTGGGCTCCAACACCGCCAGTTGGGGCCCGGTACTGCTAGCTGCACAGAGAAAAACACCAGCCAATGTGTCAGTGGGGTTCAGCACCGCCAGCTGTTCCCCTGCTGTGCAGCCGGCAACGTGTCCTGCAACTGCCACGCAGGCACAACAGACCCAAAAGCTGCCACCAGTGCAGGCTTCGGCCTACACTCTGCTCCATCTCCTCCTCCTGCTGACCCCGGGCTCTAACACCGCCAGTTGGGGCCCGGTACTGCTAGCTGCACAGAGAAAAACACCAGCCAATGTGTCAGTGGGGTTCAGCACCGCCAGCTGTTCCCCTGCTGTGCAGCCGGCATCGTGTCCTGCAAAAGCCACGCAGACACTTGCTCTTGTACCTTCTGCTCCCCATCCTGGTTCCAGTACCGTCAGCTGGTTCCGGGCAGAGCCTTTGGCTTAGGTGCCTCCCTCTGGGTATCCGAGTTCCACCAACGTCAGGTGGTCCTTGGTAGTGCTTTCAGGCACGGGTACCTCCTGCTTAGTAACCGGGTTCCAGTAACGTCAGCTGGTCCTCGGTAGTTCCATTGGCTCTTGGACCTTCGGCTACCCATCCGGGTTCCAGCACCGTCAGCTGGTTCTCGGCAGTGTCTTTTGCTCTTGTACCTTCTGCTCCCCATCCTGGTTCCAGTACCGTCAGCTGGTTCTGGGCAGAGCCTTTGGCTTAGGTGCCTCCCTCTGGGTATCCGAGTTCCACCAACGTCAGGTGGTCCTTGGTAGTGCTTTCAGGCACGGGTACCTCCTGCTTAGTAACCGGGTTCCAGTAACGTCAGCTGGTCCTCGGTAGTTCCATTGGCTCTTGGACCTTCGGGTAGCCATCCGAGTTCCAGTTCCATCAGCTGGTTCTCGGCATTTTCTCAGCCTTCTTGTACCTTCTGCTACATTTCCAAGTTCAAGAGACTAAACACGATGACCCGGAAGACCACCCCTAAGATGACGACGACACCAGAGACGACAACCACTGTGATGACGACGACCCTGGAGACGATGACCCCGAAGACCACCCCGATGACGACGACCCCGGAGACGACGACCCTGAAGACCACCCCGATGACGACGACCCCGGAGACGACGACCCTGGAGACGACGACGACGACCTGGAAGACCGAGAAGCAGAAGAACAAGAGGCTGCAGAACAAAGAGCAGAAGAACATTAAGCATAACACTAAATATCAGAGCAAAAAATATTATCTAAATTATAAGCAGAAGAAGACTAAGCAGTGTATGGGGGTGAGTCCGTTCCTCCTCGTGGTGCCCCTGGATAAAGCCTGATGCTGCAGGCCAAACTGAACGCGGACAAATGTAACTGTTTTGTGACAGGCAGAACGGAAGGTGTAATCTTCAAACTTTTATAGATAACAACTACGGGAATGCCTGTCACAAATAAGAATATGATGAAGAAGTAGAATATGATGAAGATAATAGTAAAATAAAAAGAATATGAACAATGTAACCAAAAAAATAATAGGTAGAAGATGAAGAAGAAGATGAATAAGGTGAAGAAGTTGATGTCAAAGAAGCTGATGATGAAGATAATGAAGAAGAAAGTGTGGGAGAAGTAAAAAAGAAGGTGAAGGGCGTGGAAGTAGTGAAACATCAATATCTGACAAAATAAAAAAAAAATTAACATAGTCAAAATCTTTCTACCGCCGAACGTCATAAAAAACAAAACAAAATCCTGCTATTCTATTACATTGGGCTAAACCTCTGTGCCTTTAATGTCTCCGCCACGTCCCCCAATACATCCTACATTATTCTTAGTTGTTTTCCTTCATGTAGAATGAACCTACAAGTTTATAAAGGGTTTATTTTAATTCCGATATTTTCGTCCCATTGACTTGCATTGGGATCGGGTATCGGTATCGGATTGGATCCGATATTTTGACGGTATCGGCCGATACTTTCCGATACCGATACTTTCCGATATCGGAAAGTATCGCTCAACACTAGTCATTATCATTTACCTCCTTAGTCTAAATTTTCTTATCCACACCCTTATCTTCTTGTCACTTTGGCTTCTCTAAGTTTTGTGCCTCACTAAACAGCATGTCCTCCTGTCCCTCTTGGAACATACAGGGTGAGAGGCCACATTCAAGAAATAATTATGTAAATAGCTCCTTGGAGAGTCCTAATGTGGGATTACTGGTCTCTTGGGACTAAACATGGTGGGAGTAAGGAGGATCAAGGTGAGGATTAAGTTTTCCATACTCTTGGCTGGTGAGACTGGACAGTGTGGAAGACTGGGTGGTACTTGCAGGCATGCTCAAATCATTATCTGCTATCCAATCGACCACCTGTTCACAATGCTCTGGCTTCAGAAGTGGTATTCCATGCCTAACTGCAAAGTAGAATAGGAAGATATGTGTCATGGATGGGCATGTTGCTAGTGCTCCAGCAACAGGTGCTGTCGCACCTGTCCCACGTCCTCGCCGTCTGCATGCATCATTATCATCACTTCCACTTCTCTGTCCCTTACACACCTTACGCATTTTCTAACTGCTAGGTCTCTGGAAGCCAAGTTTCCTTAAATAGCTGAAACTACATTTTTCAATAAAAAAATTGTTCACCTGCAACAGGCCAAGAGGATTTTTAAATTTCAAACAAATTTAATTTTACACAAAGCAGGCTAAACGGTATGGGTGATCATAGTCAATTTTTGGAACAAAAAAATATGGTCACCTGTAGCAGGCCAAGCAATTTTTTTACATTTCAAACCACTGTAATTTCACACAAAGCATGTTAAACAGTATGGATGAGAATAGTCATTTTTTAGAAAAAAAAATGTGATCATCTGTAGCTGGCCAAGTGGTTTTTAAAAATTCCAAACCCCTGTAATTTCCCACAAAGCAAATTAAACTGTATGGATGACAACACAGTCAATTTTTCCACCTCTTCCCCCACCATAATTAAAATGTGATCTCCTGCAGAAGCTATATGTTTAGCAATGGACTGCAAAGCCCTAAGCCCTGCCTAGATGCTGTTTTCAGTCACTCTCACTGCACCATCAGCTGTTCCTAGTCTAAATGCAGAATAGATCGCACAGAAGCAGTCCTACAAAGGACTTTTAGTATGATGGTTCAGCAAAGTATCCCCACTAGAAGATTCTGATTACTAAAACTGTGCACACAGGCCTAGACGACTACTCTTTCCCTCCAATCAAAACTGTCCTGAGCTGTGCAATGTCGTCAGTGTGCTGAGCCTGGCGGCGCCTGTCCTTTTATAACCTCTGACGAGGTAATACGGCCAGTCAGTCAAAGTAATACCACTACCAAGATGGCTACAACATTACAGTGACTGGCAGGCAATCCCTGCATGTTTACTGGCTGTGTAACATACGCCAAACATGTGAGGTGGGGATTTGAGCATTCAACTTGAGCACCAGCCAATGCTCAACGAGTGCCGAGCACATCCGAGCAGCCTGATACTCGAGTGATATCCGAGTATCACCGAGAACATTAGCTTATTACTAATAACATGTAATTGGACATTGGTTCTGCATATCGTAAACTCTTGCTGGTCCTTGTGGAGCTGTCCAGTGCTGAAACACAAAAGCCAGCATACAGTTGTGGCCAAAAGTATTGACACCCCTGCAATTCTGTCAGATAATACTCAGTTTCTTCCTGAAAATGATTGCAAACACAAATTCTTTGTTATTATTATCTTCATTTAATTTATCTTAAATGAAAAAACACAAAAGAGAATGAAGCAAAAAGCAAAACATTGATCATTTCACACAAAACTCCAAAAATGGGCCAGACAAAAGTATTGGCACCCTCAGCCTAATTCTTGGTTGCACAACCTTTAGCCAAAATAACTGCCACCAACCGCTTCCGGTAACCATCAATGAGTTTCTTATAATGCTCTGCTGGAATTTTAGACCATTCTTCTTTGGCAAACTGCTCCAGGTCCCTGATATTCGAAGGGTGCCTTCTCCAAACTGCCATTTTTAGATCTCTCCACAGGTGTTCTATGGGATTCAGATCTGGACTCATTGCTGGCCACCTTAGAAGTCTCCAGTGCTTTCTCTCAAACCATTTTCTAGTGCTTTTTGAAGTGTGTTTTGGGTCATTGTCCTGCTGGAAGACCCATGACCTCTGAGGGAGACCCAGCTTTCTCACACTGGGCCCTACATTATGCTGCAAAATTTGCTGGTAGTCTTCAGACTTCATAATGCCATGCACACGGTCAAGCAGTCCAGTGCCAGAGGCAGCAAAGCAACCCCAAAACATCAGGGAACCTCCGCCATGTTTGACTGTAGGGACCGTGTTTTTTTCTTTGAATGCCTCTTTTTCTCCTGTAAACTCTATGTTGATGCCTTTGCCCAAAAAGCTCTACTTTTGTCTCATCTGACCAGAGAACATTCTTCCAAAACGTTTTAGGCTTTTTCAGGTAAGTTTTGGCAAACTCCAGCCTGGCTTTTTTATGTCTCGGGGTAAGAAGTGGGGTCTTCCTGGGTCTCATACCATACAGTCCTTTTCATTCAGACGCCGACGGATAGTACGGGTTGACACTGTTGTACCCTCGGACTGCAGGGCAGCTTGAACTTGTTTGGATGTTAGTCGAGGTTCTTTATCCAACATCCGCACAATCTTGCGTTGAAATCTCTTGTCAATTTTTCTTTTCCGTCCACATCTAGGGAGATTAGCCACAATGCCATGGGCTTTAAACTTCTTGATGACACTGCGCATGGTAGACACAGGAACATTCAGGTCTTTGGAAATGGACTTGTAGCCTTGAGATTGCTCATGCTTCCTCACAGTTTGGTTTGTCAAGTCCTCAGACAGTTCTTTGGTCTTCTTTCTTTTCTCCATGCTCAATGTGGTACACACAAGGACACAGGACAGAGGTTGAGTCAACTTTAATCCATGTCAACTGGCTGCAAGTGTGATTTAGTTATTGCCAACACCTGTTAGGTACCACAGGTAAGTTACAGGTGCTGTTAATTACACAAATTAGCGAAGCATCACATGATTTTTCGAACAGTGCCAATACTTTTGTCCACCCCCTTTTTTATGTTTGGTGTGGAATTATATCTAATTTGGCTTTAGGACAATTCTTTTTGTGTTTTTTCATTTAAGACAAATTAAATGAAGATAATAATAACAAAGAATTTGTGTTTGCAATCATTTTCAGGAAGAAACTGAGTATTATCTGACAGAATTGCAGGGGTGTCAATACTTTTGGCCACAACTGTATATCTGGTATTCCCTTTTATGAAGCTTAATGTTTTAGTAGAGAGGAGCTAAAAGATTTACAAGACCCAGGCTGGTGTCCATATTGGTGCTCCACAACAAATGGACCAGGGTCCTGAACGTCCTCATCTGAAACACAAAAAGCAATGACGGAATTACTTTTTTATATTGTTTTCTAAGGGGCAACATCTTTTCATGTGGAGAGTAAAATGCCTAACATGCTGGAGTAAGGAGACTCATAGGCCATGCAATGCTCCTCTTGGAAATTAAATATGCAAATTGCCTCTTCAGAGAGGAAGAGGACTAGAACTCTAGTGCCACCTACTGGAAGTAACAGTTCTAAAAGTCTATATTGATCTTTAAACAACTTTTGCCACATGACTTAGGATGAAAATTAAATCGGATACTCTATCTGTAAACATTGGACATTTCATTTTTTCCAAGGATAGATGTTACCCCTTAGACAATAGTCAGTAGCCTCTCATATGGACAAATCAGAACTCATGCTTTGCACTGAGGAGGGGCAACCAGTCCCGAAACACGTGTCTATTAATTGAGATTCTTGTGCGGCTTTTATCCAACATCATGTTGTAAGGCTTGTGAAAGAGTCAATATTTACTTTTATGATTACTCCTTCCAGGAGGTGGCGCTAGAGTTCAAGTCCTTATTTTCTCTCAAGAGACAATTTGCAAAGATTTTTATATACTAAATGAGCCCCTGATTCCACCACAACCTCCCAAAAAACATGACAAAAAAAAGTTATGCAAGGTAAGTCAGAATACAAAAAGGCAAAGAAAACCCCTATTGTTTTTCTGGGATTAATAGAGGTGTTGTTTTTCTTTCTAGAACCAGCTATTAGATTACAGAGAGAGATGGTGAGCTTTAATCACAGCCTAAGTCAATAGTTGTGTCAGGGGCAAATAATGAATACGTATGATATTCATGACTATGACAATAATTTCCAGAATCTTTAAAAATGCAGTAATCCATAACAAATACACATATGGCCATGAGAATTAAAGGGATTGTCCAATATGGCCGAACATAACCTGCACTCTTGCCTGCCTACATGAACAACTTTCACACCAGGATCTCAGGTCACAGCACTCTGTTTATTCATGATATCAAACATGACCGAAACAGATGCTTAATCCCTTCTACAAACAGCGCATCTCCAACCAGAACTTCCTCAAAAGTCAAAGGCAAATATTTACTTTACAGCAAACATAAGCTGCACTATTTATACATCAATTGGTTAGTGTGGACCGGAGCACAGCTGCAGAATCACACGAGACGCGCCGCAAATGTTACAGGCGATATTTCTGTATAATCTGACGATTGCTGCTGGAATAAGTCCTGTTTGTCGGGAAATTGAAAATCCATCCTGTAAAACATAAAGCTTAATGCAAGGCGGCATATGACTCCAAAACCTGCTCCAGCTTAGAGATTATATCTCCATGTGCGCGGCTTTATATACACAGATGACATTACAGCAGCAAGTCACAGCGGAGACAGAGCGGAAAATGCTAAACTATCATCTATCCATTATCTATCTATCTATTATCTATCTATCTATCTATCTATCTATCTATCTATCTATCTATGTATCTATCTATGTATCTATCTATTATATATGTATCTATCTATGTATCTATCTATTATCTATCTATCTATCTATCTATTATCTATGTATCTATTATCTATGTATCTATCTATGTATCTATCTATTATCTATCTATCTATCTATCTATTTATCTATCTATTATCTATTTATCTATCTATCTATCTATCTATTATCTATCTATCTATTATCTATATATCTATCTATTTTTCTATCTATTATCTATCTACTATCTATCATCTATCTATTATCTATCTATCTATCTATCTATCTATCTATCTATCTGTCTATCTATCTATTATCTTATTATCTATCTATCTATCTATCTATTATCCATCTATCTATTATCTATCTATCTATTATCTATCCATCTATGTATCTATCTATATATCTATATATTATCGATTATCTATCTATCTATCTATCTATTTATCTATCTATTATCTATCTATTATCTACCTATTACCTATCTACTATCTATCTATTATCTATCTATCTATTATCTATCTATCTATCATCTATCTATATATAATCTATCTATTATCTATCTATTCTCTATTATCTATCATCTATCTATTATCTATCATCTATCTATATATCATCTATCTATTATCTATCTATTATCTATCATCTATCTATCCATTATCTATCTATCTATCTGTTATCTATCTATCTATCTATTATCTATCTATCAACTATCTATCTATTATTTATCTATCTATCTATATATCTATTATCTATCTCTCTTTGATCTATTATCTATCTATTTATCCATTATTTATCTATCTATGGTCTATTTATCTATATATCATCTATCATCTATCTATCTAATATCTATCTATTTATCTATCTATGTATTATCTATCTATTATCTATCTATCTATTATCTATCTATCTATCTATCTATCTATCTATCTATCTATCTTAGTATCGAAGTTTACCATGTTTAAAAGACAATAGTATCCGCTGTAGTCTGTAGTACTGTACAAGGCCACTAGAGGGAAGCAGGCAATTATTCCTTTCAAACTCCAGTGTTGTGTCCATGTAGCATCGCACAGAAAAGATGAACATTAATCCTTGGTGTATTATTCCCTCAATAAGGTGAAAATCTGACTATTTAGTATTCAAAGAGTGAGACAGGGAAAGAGATGACCACTTCGCAATCTCATTTGTGCATTAAGAATGCAGCGACCAGACTTGTAATTCATGTGTCTCCATATTACAATTGTATCCTCTTGTATTCTGCTTTATACTGTATATATGTGTCAAGTTCCCATCGCTGCACAGAGGGAATCTCGAACCATGTCTGCTGCGGTCTCCCATTCTTCTTCAGCCGCAGTGGATCCTGCTCAAGCGGAGACGTCAGTCCCAGCGTCTGGCTCAGGCAGATACTCTGACCTCGGCTGCTGCTGCTCTTCCAGGCTCAGCTATTGTAGCTAGTACTGGTCAGCGGCGAGCAGACGTTTCTGGGACTAAGTTCTGCTTTTCCCCTTCTGAGCATGCCCAAAGGAAGACCTCTCATTAGAGGTCAGGAGTCAAACGCTCAGGTCCTGTAGCAACTCCCATTGGACCTGTAGGAAGGTCCTTGTCTGCTGCAGCTATAAAAGGTTCGCATGGCTGCACTAGTATCAGCTTATGTTATGAGCTTTGCTATTTGGTGGTCATGTCTGCTTGTGGTCAGGTTTGGCTGAAATAAGCCCCTAGAATACCGGCACCTCCGGTGAGGAGTTTTGTGTGTATGAATTCAGGGCAGGTGTATAGCCACTGGAATTCCGGCTCCACCGGAGAGGAGTTGTTCGTGTGCTAGGCTGACTGCATGACCACTGTTTGCTTTCTGCTCTGTTAGGTAGCTGTGATCCTCTGTGAGGTTAACAGGGCACAGCGTTTTCCTATCTAGGCGACTCTGTGAAGTAACAGAGTTCGTTTATACCGCCATATAGTGCCGCCAATTGCTAGCAGCAGGTTCCTCTCCTGCACGGTGGACCCCGGGCTGCGAACGCACCTTTAATAACATATATATATTTGGTGCGTTCTGCCAGCCCTAGCAATATGTTTGTATATAACTAGTCATAACTTAATAAAATGCATTAAGAAAGAGCAGCCCTTATATAAGTCTATCAGTATTTTAATCTTGCTGACTTTTAAGCTAGAGTCACACTAGAGTGTAATACGGACAAGTGCTATGAGATAAAAAATCGCATAGCACTTGGACCAATGTTAATCTATGGGGCAGCTCGCATCAGGCATAATTTTCTCTGCTGTATTACACCTGCGTACGAAATCGCCACAAGCTGTGATTGTCATCGTATTACGCCCAAAATACGCCAATGCAAGTCCATGGGTGCGAGAAAAACTTGCACACCACACGGACCATCAGTGTGACTTGTGAGAAATGCGCACCGGTGTCCTATAGAAAAGCCGGCAGTTCAGTGCAGTGTACAGTAAAGCCACACTGACAGGTTAAAATAGAATAGATAAAATAAATGTCTACACATAGTATAGGTAGATTTATATATACACTGCTTAAAAAAATAAACGGAACACTAAAATACTACATCTTAGATATCACTGAATGAAATATTTCAGTTGCAAATCTTTATTCATTACATAGTGGAATGTGTTGAGAACAATAAAACATAAAAATGATCAATGTAAATCAAAATTAATAACCCATAGAGGTCTGGATTTTGAATAATACTCAAAATCAAAGTGGAAAATTACAGGCTGATCCAACTTCAGTGGAAATGCCTTATGACAAGGAAAAGATGCTCAGTAGTGTGTGTGGCCTCCACGTGCCTGTAAGGCCTTCCTACAATGCCTCGGCATGCTCCTGAGGAGGGGGCGGATGGTCGCCTGAGGGATCTCCTCCCAGACTTGGACTAAAGCATATGCCAACTCCTGAACAGTCTGTGGTGCAATGTGACGTTGGTGGATGGTGCGAGACATGATGTCCCAGATGTGTTCAATCGGATTCAGATCTGGGGAATGGACGGGCCAGTCCATAGCTTCAATGCCTTCATCTTGCAGGAACTGCTGACACACTCCAGCCACATGAGGTCTGGCATTGTCCTGCATTAGGTGGAACCCATGGCCAACTGCACCAGCATATGGTCTCACAAGGGGTCTGATGATCTCATCTTGGTACTTAATGGCAGTCAGGCTACCTCTGGCGAGCACATAGAGGGCTGTGCTGCCCTCCAAAGAAATGCCACCTTACACCATTACTGACCCACTGCCAAACCGGTCATGCTGAAGGATGTTGCAGGCAGCAGATCGCTCTCCACGGCGTCTCCAGACTCTGTTACGTCTGTCACATGTGCTCAGTGTGAACCTGCTTTCATCTGTGAAGAGCACAGGGTGCCAGTGGCAAATTTGCCAATCATAGTGTTCTGTGGAAAATGCTAATCATCCTGCATGGTGTTGGGGTGTGAGCATAACCCCCATCTGTGGACGTCAGAGCCCTGGAGGTCATTTTCCATGGCTCTGGCAGTGCTCCTCCTGTTCCTCCTTGCATAAACGCTGAGGTAGCGGTCCTGCTGCTGGGTGGTTGCCCTCCTACGGCCCCCTCCATGTCTCCTGGTGTACTAGCCTGTCTCCTGGTAGTGCCTCCAGCCTCTGGGCACTATGCTGACAGACACAGCAAACCTTCTTGCCACAGCTCACATTGATGTGCCATCCTGGATGAGCTGCACTACCTGAACCACTTGTGTGCGTTGTAGAGTCCATCTCGTTCTGCCACGAGTGTGAAAGCCCAACCAACATTCAAAAGTGACCAAAACATCAGCCAAAAAAGCATTGGTACTGAGAGGTGGCCTGTGGTCCCCACCTGCAAAACCACTTCTTTATATCGGGTGTCTTGATAATTGCCAATAATTTCCATCTGTTGTCTACTCCATTTGCACAACAGCATGTGAAATTGATTGTCAATCAGTGTTGCTTCCTAAGTGGACAGTTTGATTTCACAGAAGTTTGATTTACTTGGAGTTAGATTCTGTTGTTTAAGTGTTCCCTTGATTTTTTGAGCAGTGTATGTATATATATATACAATCTCATATATATATATATATATATATATATATATATATATATATATATATATATATATATACAGGGGTTGGACAAAATAATGGAAACATCAAAATAATGGAAACATCTGGAAACATCAACAAAAGTTAGTTTAATCTGGTGTAGGTCCACCTTTTTCGGCGATTACAGCCTCAATTCTCCGAGGTATGGATTCATACAAGGTGTGAATTGCTTCCAAAGGTATTTTAGCCCATTTTGCAGTTAAAACACCCTCCAGTTCTTTGAGCGACGATGGCGGTGGAGATCGACGTCTAACTTGAATGTCTAAAATCGACCATAAATGCTGAATAATGTTGAGGTCTGGGGATTGTGGGGGCCAGATGAGATGCTCAACTTCATTAAAATGTTCCTCGTGCCATGCTTTAACGATTCTAGCTGTATGAATTATTGCATTATCATCCTGAAAGATGGCGTTCCCTGTTGTGATTTTGCTTTTTGCTCCCTCTAGTGGTCATTAGTGATTTGACTCTGGAGCGTCTGTCTTTTCCTATATCCTCACCTGGGCCGTTAGTTCAGGGGCGTTGCTATATAAGCTCCCTGGACCTTCAGTTCAATGCCTGGCATCGTTGAAATCAGAGCTAATCTGTTGTGCTCTTGTCCTCTGATCCTGGTTCCTGTTTTTCAAGCTAAGTCTGCTTCTTTGCTTTTTGCTTTTGTTTTGTTTGGTATTTTTGTCCAGCTTGTTCCTATCTGCATCCTGACCTTTGCTGGAAGCTCTAGGGGGCTGGTGTTCTCCCCCCGGACCGTTAGACGGTTCGGGGGTTCTTGAATCTCCAGCGTGGATTTTTATAGGGTTTTTGTTGACCAGATAAGTTATCTTGCTATATTCTGCTATTAGTAAGCTCAGCCCTATGAGCTGGATTTTTGTATCTTGCAGACTTACACGTTCCTCTGAGACCCTGTCCACTGGGGTCATAACAGTATGCCAGGCCAGTATTAAATGTTTAATGCATTGCAGAAGTGGGATTATAAGAAAGAAAATTTTGAGGTTTTTTTTTCCCTCTCTCATTTTTTTTTTTCTTTTCCCCTTTACCTCAGAGTGGCTTAAGCTTGCTGCAGACATGAATGTCCAGACCTTGATTACAAGTGTGGACCAGCTTGCCGCTCGTGTGCAGGGTATACAAGATTATGTTACCAGAAATCCTAGGTCTGAACCCAAGATTCCGATTCCTGAACTGTTTTCAGGAGACCGATTTAAGTTTAGGAATTTCAGGAATAATTGTAAATTATTTTTGTCCCTGAAACCTTGTTCGTCTGGAGACTCTGCTCAACAAGTAAAAATTGTTATTTCATTCTTACGGGGTGACCCTCAGGATTGGGCTTTTTCGTTGGCGTCAGGAGATCCGGCATTGGCTGATATTGATGCGTTTTTTCTGGCGCTCGGTTTACTTTATGAGGAACCCAATCTTGAGATTCAGGCAGAGAAAGCCTTGCTGGCTATGTCTCAGGGCCAGGACGAGGCTGAGGTGTATTGCCAAAAATTTCGGAAATGGTCCGTGCTGACACATTGGAACGAGTGTGCACTGGCCGCTAATTTTAGAAATGGCCTTTCTGAGGCCATTAAGAATGTTATGGTGGGTTTTCCCATTCCCACAGGTCTGAATGATACCATGTCCCTGGCTATTCAAATTGACCGGCGGTTGCGGGAGCGCAAAACCGCAAATTCCCTCATGTTGTTGTCTGAACAGACACCTGATTTGATGCAATGTGATAGAATCCTGACTAGAAATGAGAGGAAAATTCATAGACGCCGGAATGGCTTGTGCTACTACTGTGGTGATTCTACACATGTTATCTCAGCATGCTCTAAACGTATATCTAAGGTTGTTAGTCCTGTCACCGTTGGTAATTTGCATCCTAAGTTTATTCTGTCTGTAACTTTGATTTGCTCACTGTCATCTTATCCTGTCATGGCGTTTGTAGATTCAGGTGCTGCCCTGAGTCTTATGGATCTCTCATTTGCTAAGCGCTGTGGTTTTATTCTTGAACCATTAGAAAATCCTATCCCTCTTAGGGGTATTGATGCTACGCCATTGGCAGAAAATAAGCCGCAGTATTGGACACAGGTTACCATGTGCATGACTCCTGAACACCGCGAGGTGATACGTTTTCTCGTTCTACATAAGATGCATGATTTGGTTGTTTTGGGGCTGCCATGGTTACAGACCCATAATCCAGTCCTTGACTGGAAGGCTATGTCAGTGTCTAGTTGGGGCTGTCGTGGTATTCATGAGGATTCCCTGCCTGTGTCTATTGCTTCTTCTACGCCTTCGGAAGTTCCGGAGTACTTGTCTGATTATCAGGATGTCTTTAGCGAGTCCAGGTCCAGTGCATTGCCTCCTCATAGGGAATGTGACTGTGCAATAGATTTGATTCCAGGCAGTAAATTTCCTAAGGGAAGACTGTTTAATCTGTCGATACCTGAACATACCGCTATGCGTTCATATATCAAGGAGTCTCTGGAGAAAGGACACATCCGTCCGTCTTCTTCCCCTCTTGGTGCGGGATTCTTTTTTGTGGCTAAAAAGGACGGATCTTTGAGGCCTTGTATTGACTATCGGCTTTTAAATAAGATCACTGTCAAATTTCAGTATCCTTTGCCGCTGTTGTCTGATTTGTTTGCCCGGATTAAAGGTGCCAAGTGGTTTACCAAGATAGACCTTCGTGGTGCGTACAACCTTGTGCGCATTAAGCAAGGGGATGAATGGAAAACCGCATTCAATACTCCCGAAGGTCATTTTGAGTACTTGGTGATGCCTTTTGGGCTCTCTAATGCCCCTTCAGTTTTTCAGTCCTTTATGCATGACATTTTCCGGAACTATCTGGATAAATTTCTGATCGTTTATCTGGATGATATTCTGTTTTTTTCTGATAATTGGGACTCGCATGTGGAGCAGGTCAGGATGGTCTTTAAAATTTTGCGTGAAAATTCTTTGTTTGTCAAGGGCTCAAAGTGTCTTTTTGGTGTACAGAAGGCTCCCTTTTTGGGGTTCATTTTTTCCCCTTCTGCTGTGGAGATGGACCCAGTCAAGGTCCGAGCTATTCTTGATTGGACTCAGCCCTCGTCAGTTAAGAGTCTTCAGAAGTTCTTGGGTTTCGCTAACTTCTACCGTCGTTTTATCGCTAACTTTTCTAGCATTGTGAAACCTTTGACGGATATGACCAAGAAGGGCTCCGATGTGGTTAATTGGGCTCCTGCTGCCGTGGAGGCTTTCCAGGAGTTGAAACGTCGGTTTACTTCGGCGCCTGTTTTGTGCCAGCCTGATGTCTCGCTTCCCTTTCAAGTTGAGGTGGATGCTTCAGAGATTGGAGCAGGGGCCGTTTTGTCGCAGAGAGGCCCTGGTTGCTCTGTTATGAGACCTTGCGCCTTTTTCTCTAGGAAGTTTTCGCCTGCGGAGCGAAATTATGATGTGGGCAATCGGGAGTTGTTGGCCATGAAATGGGCATTTGAGGAGTGGCGTCATTGGCTCGAGGGGGCTAAGCATCGTGTGGTGGTCTTGACTGATCACAAAAATCTGATGTATCTCGAGTCTGCTAAACGCCTGAATCCTAGACAGGCCCGCTGGTCATTGTTTTTCTCCCGTTTTGACTTTGTTGTCTCGTATTTACCAGGTTCAAAGAATGTGAAGGCCGATGCTCTTTCCAGGAGCTTTGTGCCTGATGCTCCTGGAGTCGCTGAACCTGTTGGTATTCTTAAGGATGGTATTATCTTGTCAGCTATTTCTCCTGATCTGCGACGTGTGTTGCAGAGATTTCAGGCTGATAGGCCTGATTCTTGTCCACCTGACAGACTGTTTGTGCCTGATAAGTGGACCAGCAGAGTCATTTCCGAGGTTCATTCCTCGGTGTTGGCAGGTCACCCAGGAATTTTTGGCACCAGAGATCTGGTGGCCAGATCCTTTTGGTGGCCTTCCTTGTCTAGGGATGTGCGGTCATTTGTACAGTCCTGTGGGACTTGTGCTCGAGCTAAGCCTTGCTGTTCTCGTGCCAGCGGGTTGCTCTTGCCCTTGCCTGTCCCTAAGAGACCTTGGACACATATCTCCATGGATTTCATTTCTGATCTTCCGGTGTCTCAGGGCATGTCTGTTATCTGGGTGATATGTGATCGCTTCTCCAAGATGGTCCATTTGGTTCCTTTGCCTAAACTGCCTTCCTCTTCCGATCTGGTTCCTGTGTTTTTCCAGAACGTGGTTCGTTTGCACGGCATCCCTGAGAATATTGTGTCAGACAGAGGATCCCAGTTCGTTTCCAGATTCTGGCGATCCTTTTGTAGTAGGATGGGCATTGACTTGTCGTTTTCGTCTGCTTTCCATCCTCAGACTAATGGACAGACGGAGCGAACTAATCAGACTTTGGAGGCTTATTTGAGGTGTTTTGTCTCTGCTGATCAGGACGATTGGGTGACCTTCTTGCCGTTAGCTGAGTTTGCCCTTAATAATCGGGCTAGTTCCGCCACCTTGGTTTCGCCGTTTTTCTGCAACTCTGGTTTCCACCCTCGTTTTTCTTCGGGTCATGTGGAACCTTCTGACTGCCCTGGGGTGGATTCTGTGGTGGATAGGTTGCAGCGGATCTGGAATCTTGTGGTGGACAACTTGAAGTTGTCACAGGAGAGGGCTCAGCGCTTTGCCAACCGCCGCCGCGGTGTGGGTCCCCGACTACGTGTTTGGGATTTGGTGTGGCTTTCTTCCCGCTTTGTTCCTATGAAGGTTTCCTCTCCCAAATTTAAACCTCGTTTTATTGGTCCTTACAAGATATTGGAAATTCTTAATCCTGTATCCTTTCGCCTGGATCTTCTTGTGTCGTTTGCTATCCACAACGTGTTTCATAGGTCCTTGTTGCGGCGGTACGTTGTGCCTGTGGTTCCTTCTGCTGAGCCTCCTGCTCCGGTGTTGGTTGAGGGCGAGTTGGAGTACGTGGTGGAGAAGATCTTGGATTCTCATCTCTCCAGGCGGAGGCTTCAGTACCTGGTCAAGTGGAAGGGCTATGGTCAGGAAGATAATTCCTGGGTGGTCGCCTCTGATGTTCATGCGGCCGATTTAGTTCGTGCCTTTCACGCCGCTCATCCTGATTGCCCTGGTGGTCGTGGTGAGGGTTCGGTCACCCCTCACTAAGGGGGGGGTACTGTTGTGATTTTGCTTTTTGCTCCCTCTAGTGGTCATTAGTGATTTGACTCTGGAGCGTCTGTCTTTTCCTATATCCTCACCTGGGCCGTTAGTTCAGGGGCGTTGCTATATAAGCTCCCTGGACCTTCAGTTCAATGCCTGGCATCGTTGAAATCAGAGCTAATCTGTTGTGCTCTTGTCCTCTGATCCTGGTTCCTGTTTTTCAAGCTAAGTCTGCTTCTTTGCTTTTTGCTTTTGTTTTGTTTGGTATTTTTGTCCAGCTTGTTCCTATCTGCATCCTGACCTTTGCTGGAAGCTCTAGGGGGCTGGTGTTCTCCCCCCGGACCGTTAGACGGTTCGGGGGTTCTTGAATCTCCAGCGTGGATTTTTATAGGGTTTTTGTTGACCAGATAAGTTATCTTGCTATATTCTGCTATTAGTAAGCTCAGCCCTATGAGCTGGATTTTTGTATCTTGCAGACTTACACGTTCCTCTGAGACCCTGTCCACTGGGGTCATAACAGTTCCCCTCCGGGAACAGTGCTTGAACCATTGGATGCACTTGGCTGCCCAAAATGCCTAAATAATCTCGGCTGTTAATTCTTCCATGAAGGGATATCATTGGCCCGGCGGATCTCCACGAAATAACACCCCAGATTATCACAGAACCTCCACCATGTTTTACGGTTGGGAGAAGACAGTCTGGATGGAAAGCTTCTTTCGGCTGTCTCCAAACGTACACTCGGCCGGAGGTCGGAAATAGGGTAACCGATGATTCGTCTGAGAATATTACATGTTTCCACTGCTCGAGGGACCAGTGGAGGTTTCTACACCACTCTAAACGCTTGGAAAACATTTTTGATTGAGAGCAGTGGTTTTCTAATTGCAGCTCTTCCGTGGAATCCAGATTTGTGCAGCTCCCGATGAACAGTTTTCGTGGAAACTGGGTTCTGTAGGTGTTCATTGAGCTCAGCAGTGATTTTCGGAGCCGTGGTCTTGCGATCCTCTCTCACAATTCGCTTTAGAGTCCGACGGTCTCGCTCAGTCAACTTTGACTTTCGGTCGGACCTGTGCTTTGCTGTGGACGTTTTTCCTTCTCTTTTAAATGCAGTCATTACTTTGGAGACAGTACCTCTTGACACGCCAAGCATACAGACACTTTCTGTTACACTAGCGCCTGCCATACGAGCACCAACAATTTGGCTTCTTTGAAAATCTGAGAGGTCTGCCATTGGTATCAGGTTCTCATCAATGTTCTTACAATTATGCAAAACAAACAGTTAATTTACATACTCATATCACATAACACAAATAATCAACTACAAAACATTACCATATGTCACGGTTTGCATGTTTATCACATGTTCGAAGATTATGATGCCAAAACGTTAGGTGTTTCCATTATTTTGTCCAACCCCTGTATATATATATATATATATATATATATATATATATATATATATATATATATATATATATATATATATATATATATATCTATGACGCACATATATACACAGTACAGACTAAAAGTTTGGACACACCTTCTCATTTAAAGATTTTTCTGTATTTTCATGACTATGAAAACTGTACATTCACACTGAAGGCATCAAAACTATGAATTAACACATGGAATTATATACATAACAAAAAAGTGTGAAACAACTGAAATTATGTCTTATATTCTAGGTTCTTCAAAGTAGCCACCTTTTGCTTTGATGACTGCTTTGCACACTCTTGGCATTCTCTTGATGAGCTTCAAAAGGTAGTCACCGGGAATAGTTTTCACTTCACAGGTGTGCCCTGTCAGGTTTAATAAGTGGGATTTCTTGCCTTATAAATGTTTTTGGGACCATCAGTTGTGTTGTGCAGAAGTCTGGTGGATACACAGCTGATAGTCCTACTGAATAGACTGTTAGAATTTGTATTGTGGCAAGAAAAAAGCAGCTAAGTAAAGAAAAACCAGTGGCCATCATTACTTTAAGAAATTAAGGTCAGTCAGTCCGAAAAATTGGGAAAACTTTGAAAGTGTCCCCAAGTGCAGTGGCAAAAACCATCAAGCGCTACAAAGAAACTGACTCACAGGAGGACCGCCCCAGGAAAGGAAGACTAAGAGTCACCTCTGCTTCTGAGGATAAGTTTATCCGAGTCACCAGCCTCAGAAATCGCAGGTTAAAAGCAGCTCAGATTGGAGACCAGGTCAATGCCACACAGAGTTCTAGCAGCAGACACATCTCTACAACAACTGTTAAGAGGAGACTTTGTGCAGCAGGGCTTCATGGTAAAATAGCTGCCTGGAAACCACTGCTAAGGACAGGCAACAAGCAGAAGAGACTTGATTGGGCTAAAGAACACAACGACTGGACATTAGACCAGAGGAAATCTGTGCTTTGGTCTGATGAGTCCAAATTTGAGATCTTTGGTTCCAACCACCGTGTCTTTGTGCAATGCAGAAAAGGTGAACGGATGGACTCTACATGCCTGGTTCTCACCGTGAAGCATGGAGGAGGTGTAATGGTGTGGGGGTGCTTTGCTGGTGACACTGTTGGGGATTTATTCAAAATTGAAGGCATACTGAACCAGCATGGCTACCGCAGCATCTTGCAGCGGCATGCTATTCCATCCGGTTTGCATTTAGTTGGACCATCATTTATTTTTCAACAGGACAATGACCCCCAAGCACACCTCCAGGCTGTGTAAGGGCTATTTGACCAAGAAGGAGAGTGATGGGGTGCTACGCCAGATGTCCTGGCCTCCACAGTCTCCAGACCTGAACCCAATTGAGATGGTTTGGGGTGAGCTGGACGGCAGAGTGAAGGCAAAAAGGCCAACAAGTGCTAAGCATCTCTGGGAACTCCTTCAAGATTTTTGGAAGACCATTCCCAGTGACTCACATGAGAATGAGGATAAAGAAAGAATGCGGCACTCACCCGGTTTCTTCCACTGTAGTTCATTCTTTATTGAGCGTGGCAATCCATGTTAAACACGGCACAATACAGGCTAAGGCATGAGGAGGGAGCAGTGGGGGAGTGTGCAGAGACAAGACGGACGACGGCCGTTTCACGCTCAGAGCTCTGACAAAGATCTGTAATAGATCGAAACGCGTAGCTCGTTTCCCGTTTTATCATGGAGAGCATTGCAGCCTATATGTTTTTTAATATGTACCAATAAAGGATCAAATTTTATTCAAACATTTTTTGGAGCTGGAATCAACCTTTTGTTTTCTAATACTAATATAGTGGTTAAGTGCGCAACCTCCAACATGGGAGACCTAGGTTTGAATCCCGGTACTGTCAGAAGTAATACCCTACTACACCAGCAGGGGTCCTTGGCCAGCAAAGAAAAAAAGAATGAACCAGCTCACCCACAGCAGCATACAGCTTGCTGAAGAATGGAACTCGTGCGGTCACATGTGTACTACTGATGAGAAAAAGGAGATGTGTTCCAGCTTCATTGAATCCAAAAATTTTTTAGAAAATGCTTCTTAAAAATCATGGCAATGGCAAATTCACGTGACAAGATGTAGTACGCGTTTCAAACACTCAAGGCATCCTTTATCAAACTATAATAGTAGAGCCCAACAAACAGGCTCTCCATGCATGTGTCGTCACTTTCACACAGCCGCGACACATGCAGCTGCGGACACAAACAGCTGATCAGCCGGAGCAATCCAGTAAGCCGGGATCCCTCTGCAGCTTATTCGGTTAGTGATATAGCTTGCCGAATAAGCCCTGACCTGATCAAATTCGCTCATCTCTACACCTGATCCTGACTCAAGAACTATCTCTAATCTTAGTCCTAGCTCTAACCCTAGTCCAAACCATAACCCTAGAAGTAACCCTAATCTTAACCATAGCCCTAACACTAGTCTTAACCCTAACATTAATTCTAGGCCCAACCCTCATTTAACCTTAACCCCAACCATAGCCCCAACCCTAGTCTTAACCCTAAACTGAACCCTAGCCCTAACCTTAGTCCTAATCCTGACCTTAAAGGGAATCTGTCAGCAGGTTTTTGCTATGTAATCTAAAGACAGCAGGAGGCAGTGGCTAAGACACAGATTTCAGGAATGTGTCACTTGTCATAGTGCATACTGTTGTTTGCTAACTGTGAAGGATTTATCACTAAGAGATTAAAATTGCAGAACTATTCCGGCAACTAAGCACCTCACTGTCTATGGACTTTGTACATGGATAGCCTGGCGGGGATGGGGCTAACTGTCTTGGCTTTGCTGCTTTGCAAAATCTAAAAGCTCTGATTTTGTCAGAACTGCTGCACCCTGTAATCTAACTGATAAATTGTTGAAATCAGCTTCTTTTTGCCTACATCAGGTTGCTTTCAGATGAGTAACGAAAATCTGATGACAGATTCCCTTAAACCTTGGCCATCCCTAGTCCTAACCTTAACCTTAACCCTATCTCTAACCCTAGTCCTATCTCTAATCTTAACCAAAGCACTAACCCTAGTCCCAACCCTATCCAAAACCATAGCCCTAACCTTAATCCTAACATGTTCCCTAGGTTTAACACTAGTCCTAACGTTAACCTTAACCCTAACTCTAACCCTAGTCCTAAGCCTAATCTTAACCCTAACTCTAGTCCTAACCTTAACCATAGTCCTAACCCTTGTCCTAACCTTAACCCTAGCCCTAACCCTAGTCTTAAACTTAACACTATTCAGCCTAAGGGTGTGATTTTCTGCATGTAAAACCTGCCACTATTTTATAATCTCAGAAAAGTAGATGAATTTTAACTTCATTTCATCCACATATTGGATTTTATATTTTCTTTTTGCAGAATCTGCGTGTAAGTTGTTTTTTGTTGCATTCCATAAATCTTCATCATGTCAATTCTTTACATAGTCAATGGAGGAAAGGTTGAAATCCGCAACAATATCCACAGCAGAATCTGTATGTAACATAAAAGGATTTGGCAGCAGATTATGCTGCAAATATGCTGTTGAAAAATCTGCGCTAAATATGCGATATGTGAATCTAACCTTAAAGCGTATCTCATGATACAGTAACAGCACTTAAATAAAAAAGAAAGGCATGGAAATCCTCACGAGCTGCTGAGAACGGGTCGCCTTGTTCATGCTTCATCCTGGAAACCAGTTTGTCTAGACATTGTCCTGCGAACACTAATGTGCAATTGGCACATGATATTTAGCAGAGAGGACATCTTTCAAGGTCGAAGTAAATTGCTTTAGAGTCGAGCACAGACAAGCGGCGATGATAGCTGCAAAAGGGGGATTTGATAGATTCTCATTTCTAGGAAGCGGATGTGGTTCTTTTAAGTTAGTGGTCAGTGCATTTCTCATATCATGTCTAATATCTCTGAAGTAATACATTTTTCACAGCCATTTAAAGCATTGGGGACTGGAGAACAATGGAGAGAACAAGGGTAATAGATCTTCAAAGTATCAATGGGATCCGCTCATGTAGAAGGAGCATCTTTACAGTATCCGGATGAATAGAATCAAGGAGATGTGCTCTTTTGTGACCATTTTTTTGGGGGTATTACTCCAGTACATATAAAAGCAAAAAATAAAATTAGAAACTTTACAAAAAAGTCTTGGTTAAAATTCTCCTATCATTTTGTGTATACAGTCCCCACGCGCCCTTATAAATTACATCTTGTAGAAAAAGGGGCAAACAGGGAGGGATAACATATGAATATGGAATCCTCATATACGCACGGTTTGCTTATAGCCTGTAATCATGGAAAGACATTGGTCTGCGTAGGAGCTGCATACTCAAAACGGCAATTTTTAATTAATATAATTTGCTTCCTTTTTTGTTTTTAATGTATTGGATCAATATTAGAAAGCAATGTGAAACGCCCGCCAGGGCCGTGAGATACTCGGTACTGTGTCCGGTACTTAAAGGGATGTGTCACGGCAGCGGTGACCCGGTCCGTGGCCCATGTTAAAGGAAAGGTCTTTAAAGGGGATGATGAAATAGAGTTTGTTTGTGACGCCACCTGTGGTATTCGGTCAGGGGTGACCGATGGTGCTTAAAGGGGTCCACTGGGGTGATGTTATGGCAGCTAGGATGGTATGGCTTCCCACAGGTGAAGCAGGGTCCCCAGGGCTCCCGATGTGTTTGGCAAGGATGGTGTGGTGCCATAAATAAACAGAGGACACAGGGTTGCAGTCTCTTTATCTGTTTACTGAAGTGTTCAGGCAGCCACAGTCAAGGGTACCGGATCACAGGTACTGGTATGGTCTGGCCGGCTTGGAAGCGAATCTGTAATCCCCCTTACCAGGTGGGGTTGGAAGCCTTCCTACTAGCGCTGTGATGTAGTCCCTTGCTGCCTTAGGACTCACACAAGTTCCTCACGGTTTCTCTATGTCCCCCAAGTTGGTAGGACACTACCTGTACGACAGTTAGCTCGAGCCTTTTTACAGGATCTCTATCACGACCCGGGCTCTATTTGCTACTATGTCCTTGGGTGTCGATGGTGAACAGGTAACTTAAAGTCCAGCTGTCCCCCAGTTTCTGCTGTGAGGCTTAAAGTACTGCACAACCTTGATCTTCCAGCTACCGGTATCTGGACTCAGCGTGGCGAAAGCTCGGTCGCAGCTTCTCTCTCCATCTCTTTACTTCGCCTTTCGCTTCTTTTCCTCCTTCATGCTCTCTACAACTTATTCTCTCTTTCTCTCTGTCTTCCAGGAGCTACAGCACCTCACTTGGTTGCACGGCCCCTCTCTTTCCTCTCTGCCCTGTGTCTCTGACAGACTGCTCTGTCTCCCTGATGGACTGTCTAACTCCTCCTCCAGACCAGAATATATATCTATACACAGGGAAGCTCCCCTTAAACCGGGTTCAGAGCTCCCCCTTTCTGGCCTGGAGTCAGAACTGTGTTGCATGTATGTGAATACCTGATAAAAGGGATCCTTCTTCGCTTCCAAGCGTGACATCACTCTCCCCGTGAGGAAAGCAATGCCACTGTAACAACCAGGAACCTGGGGTGTTACAAATGCATAAATGTTTATAGCATTTAAAGGGGTTTCCTGGACTTGAATCAAAATGCCCAATGACTAGGGCACGGGCTGAGGATACGAACAGAAGAGGGCCCCTGTGTAAGAATAATATATGGGCCCTCTGCCGGCCAATAACTCATCATAATGCACAATTCCACCTGCTTTGGAGGTGGTAGTGACTCCCTTACCTTTGGGCCCCTCCGTGGATGCACCAATGATTTTTCTGCCAAAATAATGCAATTCATAATTTATGCACATCCCCAAAACTTTAGAAATCTCCTTTCAGGTCAGATAACACACAAATGCCTTCCCGCCTGGTCTTTTCAATGTACAGAGAGTCATTAGTAACATCAAGCACATAGGGGAGCGGTGTCCTCACATGCACAGTCTCTTCTTGCCACTGCGCCTGCATGTAGAATGTCATACCCTAGGATTCATCAGCAATCTATGGTGTCTGTAGCAGATTCATCCTGCTCTGTGCACAATTTGGTGACTCCTTTCGGTTACCTCTCTGAAGAGACTATTTCCATACTCAATTTCCCAAAGGAGCATTTAAGGCTTTTAAGTCTCCCCCATAATGGCATGCCAGACCTGGCATGTCACTCCCCACAAAGGAATTGATCTGCACTAATCTGTGTAAGTAGCAAAGGTGTTCCAGTGCTTCCACTGTTACATCCGGTCACCACTAGTGTTGAGCGATACCGTCCGATATTTGAAAGTATCGGATTGGATCGGCCGATATCCAAAAAATATCAGATATCGCCGATACCGATACCCGATACCAATACAAGTCAATGGGACACAAATATCGGAAGTGATCCTGGATGGTTCCCAGGGTCTGAAGGAGAGGAAACTCTCCTTCAGGCCCTGGAATCCATATTCATGTAAAAAATAAAGAATAAAAAAAAAAAATATGGATATACTCACCCCTCCGTCGTCCCCTGGCTGTCACCGCTGCAAGCGTCTGCCTCCGTTCCTAAGAATGCAGAGTGAAGGACCTTCGATGACGTCGCGGCTTGTGATTGGTCACGTGACCGCTCATGTGACCGCTCACGCGACCAATCACAAGCCGCGACGTCATCGCAGGTCCTACACTCACTGCATTCTTAGGAACGGAGGCATACGCTTGCACCGATGAGAGCCAGGGCCCGTCCGAGGGTGAGTATATCCATATTTTTTATTTTTATTCTTTATTTTTTACATGAATATGGATTCCAGGGCCTGAAGGAGAGTCTTCTCTCCTCCAGACCCTGGGAACCATAAGCACCGCACACGCCTGGGAACTTATAGGAACTTCCGATTCCGATTTCCGATATCACAAAAATATCGGAACTCGGTATCGGAATTCCGATACAGCAAATATCGGCCGATACCCGATATTTGCAGTATCGGAATGCTCAACACTAGTCACCACCAAAGGCAATAACAGCTCGTTTGTTGATGGGTGACAGCTGTGTGACCCACATAAGTTCTACGTATATTAATGACTTATCGTGAGAATAAATAAAATCCATCAATATAAAGGTCCTGGAAACCCCTTTTAAGGACAATGATGCATCCCGACTTTGCATTTACTATATTTTTTTGCTTATTTCACTAATTTATCAAAGTGTTTCCAGCTGAATTTTAGTGAAAAGTTGCAAAACTTTTACAGAATTTTTTTTGCAACTTTGGCATTTTCAGCTCTGCCAGAGTGTGTGTGGACCATAGGTGGGTTGGGGCATGGGAAGCTTACCCAATAAATGCATCAAAATTTGTGTTGTTACCCATGCCACAAATGTTACTACATGAAGTGATAAAATGTCATATTTGTGAATTAGGCGCACGCCAAACATTAAGAATGTATGAAAATACGAAGCGGCAAAATTAATGAATGAGGTTCTATGTATTTTGATATTTCTCATATATTCCTCCTGGAAATATATGACGACTATATTAGCAGCAGGGTGTTACCATATCTTTTGTTAATATATAGTGTCCCTATTCAATTAGTGCTGACAGTGTCAGCATGTGCTGGGATAAACCCTGGGAATAAAGTCCAGCGAATTGATTTGAGGAGCGCCAAAATGGTTTCAAATTTTATGAATAGTTTGGATTCATCAGAGTCAAATTTTTTGCAATTCCATTAGCTGGAACCTAACCAAATAGTGGCCTGCATCTTTCTTGATTCTTTTTAGGAATGGCAAAAGGCAAAATGAATAGATAAATAAATAAATACATAAATAAATAAATTTAAAACATTACATTGACCTGGTGCTGCATGTTCCCACCCGATTTTGGCTCATTTTTCTTCCACTGGCTCTGGTATTCTCTTTCATTTTCCCATTTTGATGCCTCCTGAGGCTTGAATATGCAAATTGGCTCTTCTGAGATGAAGAATGTTAGAACTCTAGTGCCACCTATTGGAAATACTAAATCTAAAAGTCAATATCAACCCTTTAATGAGCCTTGCCACGTGACTTAGGATAAAAGATAAAAGATATACCGGATACTCTATTTGCAGATATGTGTTTCAGGGTCCTTGCTCCTCCTCAGTGCAAAACACTAGAGTTATAGTCCTCTTCCTCTGTAGAGGCAGTTTGCATATTTAATTTCCCAGAGGAGCATTGCATGGCCTATAAGTAGTGTTGAGCATTAGACCTTAGGTGACGTCACGGCTTTGTGATTGGTCACGTAGCGGTCACGCGACCGCTATGCGACCAATCAGAAGCTGCGGACGTCTTCTAAGGTATTTCAAGCGCTTGAAAGACCTTAGGTGACGTCACGGCTTTGTGATTGGTCGCGTAGCGGTCACGCTATGGACCAATCAGAGCACCATGACGTCATCTAAGGCCCTTCAAGCGCGCATTCTTAGGTACAACGGCTCCTGGTTACGGCGGTAAAGTCCAGGGCGCGTCAGAAGGTGAGTATATCCCTATTTTTTATTTTAATTCTTTCTTTTACACATTGATATGGAGTTTCCTCTCCTTCAGACCCTGGGAACCATACAGGATACCGTCCGATACTTGGTGTCCCATTGACTTGTATTGGTATCGGGTATCGGTATCGGATTAGATCCGATACTTTGCCGGTATCGGCCGATACTTTCCGATACCGATACTTTCAAGTATCGGACGGCACATGTGCATAATGCATAACACATATTGTGGGGCTGGGATTCCAAAGGTGGCTGGCCGCAATGCCCGCGCAGGCGCAGTGTGCAAGCCTGGCTGGGACGTCAGACGGCCAGAGCTTACTGCGTCTGCGCAGGACACCAGTACACAGCGCAGGCGCCGGTTTTGAAACGATAACAGCGCTGAGGGGTTGGCGCCGAAAGCGCAGGAAGATTGGAGTGACGGCAGAGGAGCTGGTCAAGCTGGGGAGTGAGGACCCGCCTACCTGGCTAGAGACAGGAATTGTGGCTAAGTATAAAAACGCTTTATTTGGGGTATACTTGAACCTAAAACTAAAAGAGCCACCTTGTTAGAATGCAGCATTACTGCTGCACAAGGTGGCTCTTTTAGTTTATAACGGCTGGAGGGGGGTGACAGTGGCCCTTTAAAGAATTGCTACTTCCAGTAGGCAGCACTAGTGCATTCTAGTGTTTTTCCTCTCTGAAGAGGCAATTTGCATATTTAATCTTCCAGAGAAGCATTGCATGGCCTATAAGTCTCCTTATGCTGGCATGTCAGGCATGTCACTCTCTACAAGAAGATATGTTACCCCTTAGGTCCCAGTCAGAGGCCTCTCATACAGCCACATCAGTGCTTTACCTCTCTGAAGAGGCAGTTTGCGTATTTAATTTCCCAGAGGAGCATTGCATGGCCTATAAGTCTCCTTACACTGGCATTTCAGGCATGTCACTCTCCACAAAGAGAGACATTACCCCTTAGGTCCCAGTCAGAGGTCTCTCATACAGCCAAATCAGTGCTTTACCTCTCTGAAGAGGCAATTTTCATATTTAATTTCCCAGAGGAGCATTGCATGGCCTATAGGTCTCCTTATACTGGCATGTCAGGCATGTCACTTTCCACAAGGAGAGACATTACCCCTTAGGTCCCAGTCAGAGGTCTCTGACTTTAAGAATTGCTACTTCCAGTGGGCAGCACTAGTGCTTTGTAGTGTTTTTCCTCTCTGAAGAGGCAATTTGCATATTTAATTTCTCAGAGGAGCGTTGCATAGCCTATAAGTCTTGTTACATTGGCATGTCACTCTTCACAAGGAGAGATGGTACCCTTCAGACTGAGGCCTGAAAAGACATCACAACATCAGGAACGGTCTTGAGAGCGTCAGAGATGCCAAAGATTGAATAAGACTGAAGACAGAAGAAGAGATTGAAGCCAGAGAGAGGAAGCAATTTTTTTTTTAATCCATCCATTTATTAGACATTGGGGTCTAGTGAGACCTCAGTGAATAATAATTTTTACCACCAGTCCGATTTGATATGAATAAATTCAACGCAAATTGAATTTCCAGGGGAAATTCGAGCTGAATGAATTTCACCCATCTCATTCAGCTCTACTTGGGAATAGTAATCCCCAGTTATTTTGGTTTTCATACATTTCCAGGAGGCAGAATAGAAGGGCATCACATTAAAAATAATTTTTAAAAAATCCTCTACTTTTGGTAGTTTACGGGCAGAGCAAGCATTTGCTAAAATAGTCCGGTTTAAGGCAAATGTGAATATTTTAAAATATCAGCGACAAACTAGAAAGTACCTTAACCATTATCATTTCGCTATGAACATACTGTAGAAGAAAAGCACATTTCCGCCACATTTTCAGATGGTCCTGTATTACATTACCTGCTCCGGCAATTGGTAATGCCTTTCAGGTACCTTTGTGAGCATTTTTGTCGCGACGTTTAAGACTTGCCCACAATGCAATGCGCCATGTACATTGTTGCCAAGGATTTTAAAATCACTTCCAAGGGTTCTTCAGTGCCAAGTATAAGTATATCATGCATTGTAGCTCAGAGAAGCACTCAGCAGCACATTTCCCATCATCGGATGGTTGCTGAATTTCATTACCTAATACATTTTCCTATTATAATTTTTTTTTTTTTTTCATAGCATTTTCGCCTACAATTTTGAAATAAAATGGAAATGAGAGTTCCCAAATTATCTTCTTATAGATAATTCAATTTACTTTGACCAGGAGTTCTGTTGTGAACTCTGTTTTTGGGCTCCCTCTTGTGGTCACAAGTGGTACTGTGTGAGTGCTATCTTTGGGCTCCCTCTGGTGGCTCTTTTTGTCATTCTGCAGGTCTGTGGCTGGGATCAGCTGTCTCGTTATCTGCTAGTTGGTATCCTATTTAGCTCACCTGGACTTTCAGTTGTTGCCTGCTGTCGATGTATTCAGTGCTATTTTGATCTCTCCTGACTACCTTCGTTATCAGTCTCTCCAAGAGAAGCTAAGTTTCTGTTTGTTCATTTTTTGATCATCAGTGTTCAATATGTTTCTTGGTTTATTATCTGTTCTTGTCCAGCTTGCTAATATGTGATTTCCTTGCTTGCTGGTAGCTCTAGAGGGCTGAGTTTCTCCCCTCACACAGTTAGTTGGTGTGGGGGTTCTTGAATTCTCAGCGTGGATATTTTGTATAGGGATTTTTACTGACCGCACAGTTTCCTATCTGTCTTCTGCTATCTAGTATTAGTGGGCCTCATTTGCTGAATCTGTTTTCATTTCTACGTTTGTATTTTCCCCTTACCTCACCGTTATTATTTGTTGGGGGCTTTCTATATCTTTGGGGTTATTTCTCTGAGGCAAGTGAGGTCTTACTTTTTATCTCTAGGGGTAGCTAGTTTCTCAGGCTGCGTTGTGATGTCTAGGAATTCAGGCACGTTCACTGGCTACCTTTAGTGTGTTTGGTTAGAATCAGGATTGCGGTCAGTCTAGTTACCACCTCCCTAGGGCTCGTTCTATGTTCAGTTACTTAGCTCGTCTGTTCTGTGATCCTCAGCCACTAAGGATCATAACAGTACAGCAGGCCAAAGAGTGTTTAATGCATCGCAGAAGTGGGATAAGAGAAGTCCTGAGTGCAATTTTTTTTTTCTCCCTTTGCTGCAGTCTGTCCAGCTTCTCTCATCCCCTTAATCTCTGGGTGGCTTTGAGTTCAGCTGCAGACATGGATATTCAGAGTCTGACTTCTAGTGTGGATCATCTTGCTGCAAGGGTGCAAAGCATTCAGGATTTTGTTGTTCACAGTCCTATGTCAGAGCCAAAAATACCTATTCCTGAGTTGTTTTCTGGAGATAGATCTAGGTTTCTGAATTTTAAGAATAATTGTAAATTATTTATTTCCTTGAGACCTCGTTCCTCTGGTGATTCCACTCAGCAAGTTAAAATTGTTATCTCCTTGTTACGTGGCGACCCTCAAGATTGGGCTTTCTCCCTGGCGCCAGGAGATCCTGCATTGCTGAATGTGGATGTGTTTTTTCTGGCGCTTGGACTGCTTTATGAGGAACTTAATCTTGAGAACCAGGCAGAAAAGGCTTTGCTGGCCCTATCTCAGGGACAGGATGAAGCAGAGGTGTATTGTCAAAAATTTAGGAAATGGTCAGTGCTTACTCAATGGAATGAGTGTGCCCTGGCTGCAAATTTCAGAGAAGGTCTTTCTGAAGCCATTAAGAATGTTATGGTGGGGTTCCCCATGCCTGCAAGTCTGAATGACTCAATGGCTTTGGCCATTCAGATTGATCGGCGTTTGCGGGAGCGCAAATCTGTGCACCATCTGGCGGTGTTTTCTGAACAGAGACCTGAGTCTATGCAATGTGAAAGAATTCTGACCAGAATTGAGCGGCAAAGTCATAGACGTCAAAATGGGTTGTGCTTTTACTGTGGTGATTCTACTCATGTTATCTCAGCATGCTCTAAGCGCTTAAAAAAAATCGCTAAATCTATACAGCCTAAATTCATTTTGTCTGTTACTTTCATTTGTTCTTTGTCATCCTACTCAGTTATGGCTTTTGTGGATTCAGGTGCTGCCCTGAATCTGATGGATTTGTCGTTTGCCAGGCGCTGTGGTTTGGTCCTGGAGCCTTTAAAATTCCCTATTCCACTGAGGGGAATTGATGCTACACCATTGGCTGAGAATAAGCCTCAGTATTGGACTCAAGTGACCATGTGCATGACTCCTGTACATCAGGAGGTGATTCGCTTTCTTGTGCTGCATAATTTGCATGATGTTGTCGTGTTGGGTCTGCCATGGTTGCAGGCCCATAATCCAGTTCTGGATTGGAAAGCTATGTCTGTGTCAAGTTGGGGTTGCCAGGGGATTCATGGCGATGCTCCTTTGGTGTCAATTGCTTCTTCCACTCCTTCTGAGGTCCCTGAGTTTTTTTTTTTGATGAGCCCAGATCCGGTGCCCTGCCTCCTCATAGGGATTGTGATTGTGCTATAAATTTGATTCCTGGTAGTAAGTTCCCTAAGGGACGACTTTTTAATTTGTCTGTACCAGAACATGCCGCTATGCGGAGTTATATAAAGGAGTCTTTGGAGAAGGGACATATTCAGCCGTCCTCATCCCCTCTTGGTGCAGGATTCTTTTTTGTGGCCAAGAAGGATGGTTCTCTGAGACCTTGTATAGATTATCGTCTTCTAAATAAAATCACGGTCAAATTTCAGTATCCTTTGCCATTATTGTCTCATCTGTTTGCTCGGATTAAGGGGTCCAGTTGGTTCACCAAGATAGATCTTCGTGGTGCGTATAACCTTGTGCGTATTAAGCAGGGGGATGAATGGAAAACAGCATTTAATACGCCCGAAGGCCATTTTGAGTACTTGGTGATGCCTTTTGGACTCTCTAATGCTCCTTCTGTGTTTCAGTCCTTCATGCATGACATCTTCCGAGAATATCTGGATAAATTTATGATTGTGTATCTGGATGACATTTTGGTCTTTTCTGAGGATTGGGAGTCCCATGTGAAGCAGGTCAGGATGGTATTTCAGGTCCTGCGTGCTAATGCCTTGTTTGTGAAGGGCTCAAAATGTCTCTTCGGAGTACAGAAGGTTTCCTTTTTGGGTTTTATTTTTTCTCCTTCTACAATTGAGATGGACCCAGTCAAGGTCCAGGCTATTCATGACTGGACTCGGCCTACATCTGTTAACCCCTTCGTGACATGCGCCGTACTAGTACGGCGCTGCCGGCACTGCATTAGTGCCAGCCGCAGTACTAGTACGGCGCCCCGATCACCGCGGTCTCACGCTGAGCGCCGCGGTGATCGGGTGCGGGTGTCAGCTGTATATGACAGCTGACACCCCGCAGCAATGCCCACGATCGGCGCTGTCGCCGATCGCGGGCATTTAACCCCTCTGATGCCGCTGTCAATAGTGACAGCGGCATAGAGGGGGATCGCGCAGGGACGGGGGCTCCCTGCGCTCTCCCACCGGAGCAGCGCGATGAGATCGCGCTGCTCCGGTGACCTGGAAGGAGTCCCCGGATCCAAGATGGCCGCGGGACTCCTTCCGGGTCATAAGATGACCCTGCTTGCCGGCGTCTGCTGAGAATCCTCATAGCAGGCGCCGGCAAGCCTCTGTTACGTGCCTGTCACATCGGTGATCAGACCGAGTGCTATGCACACGGTCTGATCACTGATCTGTGATGTCCCCTCCTGGGACAAAGTAAAAAAGTAAAAAAAAAAATTTTCCAAATGTGTAAAAAAAAAAAAAAAAAAAATTCCTAAATAAAGAAAAAAAAAAAAAATATATTCCCATAAATACATTTCTTTATCTAAATAAAAAAAACACCACACAATAAAAGTACACATATTTAGTATCGCCGCGTCCGTAACAACCCCACCTATAAAACTATATCACTAGTTAACCCCTTCAGTGAACACCATAAAAAAAAAAAAAAAAAAACGAGGCAAAAAACAACGCTTTATTCTCATACCGCCAAACAAAAAGTGGAATAACACGCGATCAAAAAGACGGATATAAATAACCATGGTACCGCTGAAAACGTCATCTTGTCCCGCAAAAAAAAAGCCGCCATACAGCATCATCAGCAGAAAAATAAAAAAGTTATAGCTCTCAGAATAAAGCGATGCAAAAACAATTATTTTTTTATATAAAATAGTTTTTATTGTGTAAAAGCGCCAAAACATAAAAAAATTATATAAATGAGGTATCGCTGTAATCGTACTGACCCGAAGAATAAAACTGCTTTATCCTTTTTACCAAACGCGGAACGGTATAAACGCCCCCCCTAAAAGAATTTCAGGAATTGCTGGTTTTTGTTCATTCCGCCTCCCAAAAATCGGAATAAAAAGCGATCAAAAAATGTCATGTACCCGAAAATGGTACCAGCAAAAACGTCAACTCGTCCCGCAAAGTCTCACATGACTCTGTGGACCAAAATATGGAAAAATTATAGCTCTCAAAATGTGGTGATGCAAAAACTATTGTTTGCAATAAAAAGCGTCTTTTAGTGTGTGACGGCTGCCAACCATAAAAATCCGCCCAAAAAACGCTATATAAGTAAATCAAATCCCCCTTCATCACCCCCTTAGTTAGGAAAAATAATAAAATTTTAAAAAATATATTTATTTCCATTTTCCCGTTAGGCTACTTTCACACTAGCGTCGGTACGGGGCCGTCGCGCTGCGTCGGCCCGACATACCGACGCATACTGTGCAAGCGCCGCACAACGGGGGCAGCGGATGCTGTTTTTCCACGCATCCGCTGCCCCATTGTGAGGTGCGGGGAGGTGGGGGCGGAGTTCCAGCCGCGCATGCGCGGTCGGAAATGGTGGACCGTCGGCACAAAAAAAGTTACATGTAACGTTTGTTGCTGCCGGCTGTCCGCCACAACACGACGCAACCGTCGCACGACGCTTGCGACGTGTGTCAATACGTCGCTAATGTTAGTCTATGGGGAAAAAACGCATCCTGCAGATGACTTTGCAGGATGCGTTTTTTCGCCAAAACGACGCATTGCGACGTATGCAAAAAAACGCTAGTGTGAAAGTAGCGCTAGGGTTAGGACTAGGGTTAGGGTTGGGGTTAGGGTTTCAGTTAGAATTGGGGAGTTTTCACTGTTTAGGCACATCAGGGGCTTTCCAAACGCGACATGGCGTCCGATCTCAACGCGTTTGTTTGCGTTAAAAACGCATGCGTTTTTATAGAAAAAAAACAGAACACACTGAAAAGTCACCCACCACCATCAAGGTGATAAAGGGATCCAAACCCTAACCCTACCCCTAAACTCATCCCTAACCGTTTAATGAACATTTTCTGACAGTCATAGTGCCACGTATTTCAGTGCCACGTATTTCAGTGCCACGTATTTCAGTGCCACGTATTTCAGTGCCACGATATTTCAGTGCCACGATATTTCAGTGCCACGATATTTCAGTGCCACGATATTTCAGTGCCACGTATTTAAGTGCCACGGTATTTCAGTGAAATACGTGGCACTGAAATATCGTGGCATTTACGTGAAATACGTGGCACTTAAATACGTGGCACTTAAATACGTGGCACTTAAATACGTGGCACTTAAATACGTGGCACTTAAATACGTGGCACTTAAATATCGTGGCATGTACATGAAATACGTGGCACTTATATACGTGGCACTTATATACGTGGCACTTATATACGTGGCACTTATATACGTGGCCACTGAAATATCGTGGCACTTATATACGTATATACGTATATACGTATATAAACGTATTTCAGTGCCACGTATTTCAGTGCCACGTATTTCAGGTTAGGGGTAGGGGTAGGGTTAGGGGTAGGGTTAGGGTTTTTTGGTTTTTTCTTGTTTTCTTGTGTTTTTCTATAAAAACGCATGCGTCTAAAAAAACGCATGCGTTTTACCGCGATTACATGCGTTTTTTCACACATGCGTTTTTTAAAAAAACGCAAGTGTGAAACCAGCCTTATCCTTGGAAAAATAAAAACATGGGGGCTAAAATATAATTTTCGTGGAAAAAAATATATTTTTTATTTTCGCGGCTCTGCGTTATAAACTGTAGTGAAGCACTTGGGGGTTCAAAGTTCTCACAACACATCTAGATAAGTTCCGTGGGGGGTCTAGTTTCCAATATGGGGTCACTTGTGGGGGGTTTCTACTGTTTAGGTACATCAGGGGCTCTGCAAATGCAACATGACACCTGCAGACCAATCCATCTAAGTCTGCATTTCAAACGGCGCTCCTTCCCTTCCGAGCTCTGCCGTGCGCCCAAACAGTGGTTCCCCCCAATGTATGGGGTATCAGCGTACTCAGGACAAATTGGACAATAACTTTTGTGGTCCAATTTCTCCTGTTACCCTTGGGGGAAAAAAAATTGCAGGCTAAAACATCATTTTGTGGAAAGAAAAAATGATTTTTTGATTTTCACAGCGCTACATTCTAAACTTTAGTGAAACAACTGGGGGTTAAAAGTGCTCACCACACATCTAAATAAGTTCCTTAGGGGGTCTTCTTTCCAAAATGGTGTCACTTGTGGGGGTTTCCACTGTTTAGGCACGTCAGGGGCTCTCCAAACACGACATGGGTTCCGATCTCAATTCCAGCCAATTTTGCATTGAAAAGTCAAATGGCGCTCCTTCCCTTCCGAGCTCTGCCATGCGCCCAAACAGTGGTTTATCCCCATATATGAAGTATCAGCGTACTCAGGACAAATTGCACAACAACTTTTGGCATCCAATTTATCCTGCTACCCTTGGGAAAATAAAAAATTTGGGGCAAAAAGATCATTTTTTGTGAAAATTAATATTAATTTTTTTTTACGGCTCTACATTATAAACTTCTGTGAAGCACTTGGAGGTTCAAAGTGCTCACCACACATCTAGATAAGTTCCTTAGGGGGTCTTCTTTCCAAAATGGTGTCACTTGTGGGGGTTTCCACTGTTTAGGCACGTCAGGGGCTCTCCAAACACGACATGGGTTCCGATCTCAATTCCAGCCAATTTTGCATTGAAAAGTCAAATGGCGCTCCTTCCCTTCCGAGCTCTGCCATGCGCCCAAACAGTGGTTTACCCCCACATATGGGGTATCAGCGTACTCAGGACAAATTGCACAACAACTTTTGGGGTCCAATTTATCCTGCTACCCTTGGGAAAATAAAAAATTTGGGGCAAAAAGATCATTTTTTGTGAAAATTAATATTAATTTTTTTTACGGCTCTACATTATAAACTTCTGTGAAGCACTTGGAGGTTCAAAGTGCTCACCACACATCTAGATTAGTTCCTTAGAGGGTCTACTTTCCAAAATGGTGTCACTTGTGGGGGTTTCCACTGTTTAGGCACGTCAGGGGCTCTCCAATCGCGACATGGGCTCCGATCTCAATTCCAGCAAATCTTGCATTGAAAAGTCAAATGGCGCTCCTTCCCTTCCGAGCTCTGCCATGTGCCCAATCAATGGTTTACCCCAACATGTGGGGTATCGGCGTACTCAGGACAAATTGTACAACGACTTTTTTGGTCCAATTTCTCCTGTTACCCTTGGTAAAATAAAACAAATTGGATCTGAAGTAAAAATTTTGTGAAAAAAAAGTTAAATATTCAATTTTTTTTAAACATTCCAAAAATTCCTGTGAAGCACCTGAAGGGTTAATAAACTTTTTGAATGTGGTTTAGAGTACCTTGAGGGGTGCAGTTTTTAGAATGGTGTCACTTTTGGACATTTTCTGTCATATAGACCCCTCAAAGTCACTTCAAGTGTGAGGTGGTCCGTAAAAAAAATGGTTTTGCAAATTTTGTTGCAAAAATGAGAAATCGCTGGTCAACTTTTAACCCTTATAACTCCCTAACAAAAAAAAATTATGTTTCCAAAATTGTGCTGATGTAAAGCAGACATGTGGGAAATGTTCTTTATTAACTATATTATGTGATATAACTCTCTAATTTAAGGGCATAAAAACGAAAAATTTGAAAATTGCTAAATTTTCATAATTTTCGACAAATTTCTGTTTTTTTCACAAATAAATGCAAGTCATATCGAAGAAGTTTTACCACTATCATAAAGTACAATATGTCACGAGAAAACAATCTCAGAATCACCAGGATCCGTTGAAGCGTTTCAGAGTTATGACCTCATAAAGTGACAGTGGTCAGAATTGTAAAAATTGGCCGTGTCACTTAGGTGAAAACAGGCTTTGGGGTGAAGGGGTTAAGAGTCTTCAGAAGTTCTTGGGTTTTGCTAATTTTTACCGTCGCTTCATTGCTAATTTTTCTGGCGTGGTTAAACCCTTGACGGATTTGACCAAGAAGGGTTCTGATGTGACTAATTGGTCTTCTGCGGCCGTGGAGGCCTTTCAGGAGCTGAAGCGCCGGTTTTCTTCGGCTCCAGTTTTATGTCAGCCTGATATCTCTCTTCCTTTTCAGGTCGAGGTTGATGCTTCTGAGATTGGAGCAGGGGCTGTTTTGTCGCAAAGAAGCTCTGATTGCTCTGTGATGAAGCCTTGTGCTTTCTTTTCAAGAAAGTTTTTGCCTGCCGAGCGGAATTATGATGTTGGTAATCGGGAGTTGTTGGCTATGAAGTGGGCATTTGAGGAGTGGCGACATTGGCTCGAGGGAGCTAAGCATCGTGTGGTGGTCTTGACTGATCACAAAAATCTGATCTATCTCGAGTCTGCCAAGCGGCTAAATCCTAGACAGGCTCGTTGGTCGTTGTTTTTCTCCCGTTTCGATTTCGTGGTCTCGTACCTGCCTGGTTCGAAGAATGTGAAGGCTGATGCTCTTTCTAGGAGTTTTGTGCCTGACTCTCCGGGAGTTTCAGAGCCGGCTGGTATCCTCAGAGAGGGAGTGATTTTGTCTGCCATTTCCCCAGATTTGCGACGAGTGCTGCAGGAATTTCAGGCGGATAGACCTGACCGTTGTCCACCAGAAAGACTGTTTGTCCCGGATAGATGGACCAGCAGAGTTATTTCCGAGGTTCATTCTTCGGTGTTGGCAGGTCATCCTGGGATTTTTGGTACCAGAGATTTGGTGGCTAGATCCTTCTGGTGGCCTTCCTTGTCGCGGGATGTGCGTTCCTTTGTGCAGTCCTGTGGGATTTGTGCTCGGGCTAAGCCTTGCTGTTCTCGTGCCAGCGGTTTGCTTTTGCCTTTGCCTGTCCCGAAGAGGCCTTGGACGCACATTTCCATGGAATTTATTTCGGATCTTCCAGTCTCTCAGAGAATGTCTGTCATCTGGGTGGTGTGTGATCGTTTTTCTAAAATGGTCCATTTGGTGCCCTTGCCTAAGTTGCCTTCCTCCTCAGATTTGGTTCCTCTATTTTTTCAGAATGTGGTTCGCTTGCACGGCATCCCTGAAAATATTGTGTCTGACAGAGGATCCCAGTTTGTGTCCAGATTTTGGCGGATCTTTTGTGCTAAGATGGGCATTGATTTGTCTTTTTCGTCTGCCTTCCATCCTCAGACGAATGGCCAAACCGAGCGAACTAATCAGACCTTGGAAACTTATTTAAGATGTTTTGTTTTTGCTGATCAGGATGATTGGGTTACTTTTTTGCCATTGGCCGAGTTTGCCCTTAATAATCGGGCTAGTTCTTTTACTTTGGTTTCGCCTTTTTTTTGTAATTCTGGCTTTCATCCTCGTTTTTCCTCGGGTCAGGTGGAGCCGTCTGACTGTCCTGGGGTGGATTCTGTAGTGGATAGGTTGCAGCAGATTTGGAACCATGTGGTGGACAATTTGAAGTTGTCACAGGAGAAGGCTCAGCGCTTTGCCAACCGCCGTCGCGGTGTGGGTCCCCGACTTCGTGTTGGGGATTTGGTATGGCTGTCTTCTCGGTATGTTCCTATGAAGGTCTCCTCGCCTAAGTTCAAGCCTCACTTCATCGGTCCTTATAAGATTTTGGAAATCCTTAACCCTGTGTCATTTCGTTTGGACCTCCCAGCGTCGTTTGCCATTCATAATGTGTTCCATAGGTCTTTGTTGCGGAGGTATGTGGTGCCTGTGGTTCCTTCTGTTGAGCCCCCTGCTCCGGTGCTGGTTGAGGGAGAATTGGAGTACGTAGTGGAGAAGATCTTGGATTCTCGTATTTCTAGACGGAGGCTTCAGTATTTGGTTAAGTGGAAGGGCTATGGTCAGGAGGATAATTCCTGGGTTGTCGCCTCTGATGTTCATGCGGCCGATTTGGTTCATGCCTTCCATGTTGCTCATCCTGATCACCCTGGGGGATTTGATGAGGGTTCGGTGACCCCTCCTCAAGGGGGGGTACTGTTGTGAACTCTGTTTTTGGGCTCCCTCTTGTGGTCACAAGTGGTACTGTGTGAGTGCTATCTTTGGGCTCCCTCTGGTGGCTCTTTTTGTCATTCTGCAGGTCTGTGGCTGGGATCAGCTGTCTCGTTATCTGCTAGTTGGTTTCCTATTTAGCTCACTTGGACTTTCAGTTGTTGCCTGCTGTCGATGTATTCAGTGCTATTTTGATCTCTCCTGACTACCTTCGTTATCAGTCTCTCCAAGAGAAGCTAAGTTTCTGTTTGTTCATTTTTTGATCATCAGTGTTCAATATGTTTCTTGGTTTATTATCTGTTCTTGTCCAGCTTGCTAATATGTGATTTCCTTGCTTGCTGGTAGCTCTAGAGGGCTGAGTTCCTCCCCTCACACCGTTAGTTGGTGTGGGGGTTCTTGAATTCTCAGCGTGGATATTTTGTATAGGGTTTTTTACTGACCGCACAGTTTCCTCTGCTATCTAGTACTAGTGGGCCTCATTTGCTGAATCTGTTTTCATTTCTACGTTTGTATTTTCCCCTTACCTCACCGTTATTATTTGTTGGGGGCTTTCTATATCTTTGGGGTTATTTCTCTGAGGCAAGTGAGGTCTTACTTTCTATCTCTAGGGGTAGCTAGTTTCTCAGGCTGCGTCGTGACGTCTAGGAATTCAGGCACGTTCACTGGCTACCTTTAGTGTGTTTGGTTAGAATCAGGATTGCGGTCAGTCCAGTTACCACCTCCCTAGAGCTCGTTCTATGTTCAGTTACTTAGCTCATCTGTTCTGTGATCCTCAGCCACTAAGGATCATAACAGAGTTCCAAACCTGTGCCTCGTGATGCTTGTCTTGTGGCTCTCTGCCAACTTGCTGCATTTGCAGCTAGTCTTGCAAACATTTATGAAGATCAAATCTCCAGATTGTGTCTTTTGTGAGTAGCCTGTTGTGAACTCTATTTTTGGGCTCCCTCTAGTGGTCACAAGCGGTACTGTGTAGTGTTGTCTTTCTGCAGGTTGGCTTCATCACCTGGTTTGTTATCCTTGGTTGGTTCCCTATTTAGCTCACCTGGATACTCAGTTCCTTGCCTGCTATCAATGTATTCAGTGCTCTTCAGATTCCTGGTGACTACCTTGCTCCCAGTCTCTCCAAGACAAGCTAAGTTTTTGTTTGTTCAGTTTCTGATTATCAGCGTTCATCATGTTTTTTGTCCAGCTTGTTAAAATGTGATTTCTTACTTGCTGGTTGCTCTAGGGGACTGAGTTTCTCCCCTCACACCGTTAGTTGGTGTGGGGGTTCTTGAAATCTCAGTGTGGATATTTTGTAAGGGTTTTTTACTGACCGCATAGACCCCTTTTCTATTTTCTGCTATCTAGAATTAGTGGGCCTCTTTTGCTGAATCTGCTTTCACCCCTGTGCATGTGCCTTCCTCTTACCTCACCGTTATTATCTGTTGGGGGCTTCTATATCTTTTGGGGATTATTTCTCTGGAGGCAAGAGAGGTCTTTCTTTCTCTCTAGGGGTAGTTAGTTCCTCAGGCTGGCTCGAGACGTCTAGGATTTTAGACACGTTCACCGGCTGCCTCTAGTGTGGTTGGATAGGTTCAGTTTTGCGGTCAGTCCAGTTTTCCACCTCCCTAGAGCTTGTCCTATGTTTAGTCACCTTGCTGGAGTAATTTGTGATCCTCAACCACTAAGGATCATAACAGTAGCCCCACACAGGAAAGCAGATGTGTATGGGGGATAGGGTAGGAACCCCTGGATATTGGTGTGCGTCCTCAGTGTGATTTCTGTGGCAGGAGCTGGATGCGGTTTGCAAGCCTCTCTCAGAGCTGAATGTGGATCTCAAGGTCAGAAAGATTAGGGACCAGTGATCTACATTATTCTTCAACTTATAGAGGTTGACTGGTCTTATGGTGTGACTGCAGACTTCTGAATTCTCATGGCACGCTGTCAGGATTCTCTGGTATTGCTGCTAAGACTGGGCGGTCATGTGACCTCAAGTTTGCGATTTCCTATGGCATTACTGCCGCAGATGAACAAAACGGTCAAGAGTAACTTTTACTCGCAATATCAGCCAATCGTTGGGACAGGGTCATTGTGAAAAAGGGTTGTTGGAATGAAAGAACCCCTTGGGGTCATTTTTTTTGTCTACGGGTGACAATACTAAGACAGTAAAGGTTTTCCTATGATCATGTAATCACTGCTGACGAGCATCTCACATGCACCCTATTAGACCCGCTCTGTACTCAGCACCATTCCGCACCACAGATAAAATCATTACCTTTAGATTTGATAGCACCATAGAAGCAATCTGTTTATCTAGGCAGTTTGGATCCTACAAATTTTTCATTTGATAACTTTTAGCACTACATTGCAGGGGCCGTATCAAAGGACAATTTCTGGTTGATGTTTGTAATCTCTCTTATATATAAAAATGTCATTACAGAATGTAAAAGGAATCGTTCCGTGTGAGAAATGGGAATCAAAAGGGGTCAGCTTTTTTTTCTATCCTGGGATATGTCCAAGGTCTTTTCTCTTGGTGATGAGAGAAGCAGTTGCCAGAATTTTGTCTGAAGGCTGCAGATGTGCAGGGTGATGAAAAATCTCTTTGATAAATGCTTTAGGGGGGAGGTTGATGCAGCGGGCCACTTTTCTGTGTCAGATGCTCAAGTGCTTCCTTTAGGGTCCCTAATCTGTCTTAATAAAGTGCACTAGATTTAATTAGTTTAACCTCTTCAGCGCTAGACAATGGGAAACATATGAGGCTTTTAAATCTTGGAACGAAGCATATGTATGGAGACACCCCTTCATTTATCATCCAGAGTGTGTACGTGAGAGCTGGGAAAAGAAGACAAATAAAGTTCAAATGTAGAAGGAAAAAGGGCAATATCCAAATGTAAATGCTGAAGTCAATATCAGATTTCAGCATTGGCAGGAAGCTCAATCTTTCTCATCAATTCTCCCAATGTTTACCTTTCCGGTCGACTACCATTTCCTTAATGAGGTCTGCAGTGGTTTCGATGTTGAATGGGGCTTTCTACTTTGTATACAAACTGACAGTGACAAGCCATGTGGATAAAAGAACGAAAAAAGATACAATCACCCTGAAAATATACTCCAACCTCAAACACTTCCATTCCAATGGTCTCCATCAATGGACATCATGATGACCAGTTACCTGACTTCTGATGAGACTGGTGGTCAAGATGCCATTGCTTCCAGACCTTCATAGACCATCAAAGCTGAAGATCTGGATCTGGGAGTTGATTCCAGCGGTAAATACATTTTTTTTCTTCTTTTATGCCCATGACTTGATGCTGTCAGGTTTTTAAACAAACTGGAAAGTACATCTAAAGCCAAAGGATATTCAATAACATGATGGTCATTGTGGACCGCTGAAAAGAGAGCTCTAAAATACTAGCAATGCAACTGCACCACCTCTCCTTTGTTCTGTTTGGGACTGGCAGATAAGGCAAAGAGTTGTACTCCATTATTTCTACAGGTCCCCTTGAAAAAGAACAGAACAATAGGGTCAAGGTGTTACCAATGCTTTATTACAATGGGGCACATCTCAATGGGCGTTTGCTCTTACTCCTCTATGATGTATACAACCAGTATGCTATACTGGAAAATGTGCATCTTTAGTAGTGATGGGGCATAACTTTGGGGCACAGAAAAAAAATGAAAAACTGTTCTAGAGTCAGAGGAACAGAGGCAATCGGAGGAGATTCTCAGATTAAATGGAAAAAAAAATACATTGAAAGTTCCTCTTTAAAAGAGTTTTCCAGTTTTAGAAAAATAATGCCGAAATTATACAATATTAGTACAAAAACACACTCTCTGGGTCCAGCGCCAGCTACACGCCATTGCTCCAAATTTTTTGTTGCGACTGAAGTGGTGGCTTCACGTTGACATTAAAAGTCAGAAATAAATTTATCACTAACTCCTCATATCAATAGTTACTAGGTAATATGTGACTTTATATCCTACCTTTCTGTCTCTCAATATATAGTTGCCAACATGTAGGATGAATACCTTCTTGCTCTCCTTGTGCAATAATAATCTCAAACTTTTCCAAATACATGAACTTTTTCAGTTATTTTCACAATGTGCCCAACGTAGCTGACTGCATGAATCTACTGCATCAATATATACCTCTTAGCAGCCACAACACTATTTGTGCAATAGTTTGGGATGACATTGCTAATGGAGTCATCAAACATCGACTAATGGAAAAGAAAGAGCTATGGGTCCTGTTGAAATGAAGTACCCATTATTTTTTACCAAAAAGACGATTCGATATAGTAATGCAGTAGCCTCATATTAAGGAGCACTACATTGTGGAAAATGTGATCCAATTTAATATTAGGGAGTAATCTAAGGTGATTTTCCAAAAAAACATTTCTAATGAATGTTGAAAACTAGACCATATACAGATGTTTCCATTTTGCTCGATATTAGTGTTGAGCGATACCTTCCGATATCGGAAAGTATCGGTATCGGATTGGATCGGCCGATATTAAAAAAATATCGGCTATCGCCAATACCGATACACGATACTAATGCAAGTGAATGGGACCAAAATATCGGAATTAAAATAAACCCTTTCTTTCCTTGTAGGTTCATTCTACATGAAGGAAAACAACTAAGAATAATGTAGGATGTATTGGGGGAGGTGGCGGAGACATTAAAGGCATAGAGGTTTAGCCCAATGAAATAGAATAGCAGGAATTTTTATTTTTTTTTTAAGACGTTCGGAGTTACAAAGATACTGACTATTGTTAGGGATGGCGGAACGCACCGAATATATTTATTAGATGGGATTGGTGCGTTCGCAACCCGGGATCCACCGTGCAGGAAAGAAACTGCTGCTAAGTAATTGGCGGCACTATATGGCGTTATGAACCAGCTCTGTTAGCTTCACAGAGTGGCCGAGAAAGCAAAGCTCTGTGCCCTGTTAGACTTTCACAGAGGCACAGGCTAATTACCCAAATGAGAGCAGTCAGTGGTCATGCATGCACACAAAACTCCTCGCCGGAGGTGCCAGCATTCTAGGGGCTTATTTCAGCCAGGTCCCTGAATACACACAAACACAATCTCCTCGCCAGAGGTGCCAGCATTCTAGGGGCTTATTTCAGCCCTGAACACATACAAACACATGACCACACTGGCGCAAAGCACATAACTTAGGAAGATACTAGCGCATGGCCGTGCGGCCATGCGAGCCTTCAATAGCTGCAGCACATACAGGACCTTCCTAGAAGGACCAATGAGAGGCTGCTACAGAGCCTGCGCACCTACAGGACCTTCCTAGAAGGACCAATAGATTTGGCTGCAGTACCTGAGCATGTGACCCTTGATCTCCACTGAGAGATCTTACCCTGGGCATGCTCAGTGTGTGCAAAGCAGGACTTAGTCCCAGAAAAGCCTGCTTGCCGCAGATCAGTGCAGGGTACAATAGCAGAGCCTGGAGAGGCAGCAGTAACCCTTTGCACAGTATCAGTCTTAGTGAGACGCTGGGATCGACGTCTCCGCTGAGCAGGCTCCACTGCGGCCGATGCAGAATGGGACACCGCAACAGACATGGATCGAGATTCCCCCTGTGCAGCATAGGAAACTCGACTCCTAACAACTATGTTAAGATTTTTTTTATTTTGTCAGATATTGATGTTTCACTACTTCCATGCCCTTCACCTTCTTTTTTACTTCTCCCACACTTTCTTGTTCATCATCCTCAGCAGCAGCATCTTTGACATCAACTTCTTCTTCACCTTATTCATCTTCTTCTTCATCTTCTACCTATTTTTTTTTTGTTACATTCTTCATATTCTTTTTATTAAACTATTATTCTTCTTCATATTCTACTTCTTCATCATATTCTTATTTGTGACAGGCATTCCTATAGTTGTTATCTATAAAAGTTTGAAGATTACACCTTACGTTCTGCCTGTCACAAAAGAGTTACAACAGGATTTGTCCGTGTTCATTAAGGCCTGCAGCAGCAGGCTTTTTCCAGGGGCACCACGAGGAGGAACGGACTCACCCCCATACACTGCTTAGTCTTCTTCTGCTTATAATTTAGATAATATCTTTTGCTCTGATGTTTAGTCTTGTGCTTAATGTTCTTCTGCTCTTTGTTCTGCAGGCTCTTGTTCTTCTGCTTCTCGCTCTTCCAGGTCGGCGTCTTTATGGTCTTGAACTTGGAAATGTAGCAGAAGGTACAAGAAGGCTGAGAAAATGCCGATAACCAGCTGATGGAACTGGAACTCGGATGGCTACCCGAAGGTCCAAGAGCCAATGGAACTACCGAGGACCAGCTGACGTTACTGGAACCCGGTTACTAAGCAGGAGGTACCCGTGCCAGAAAGCACTACCAAGGACCACCTGACGTTAAGGAACTTGGATACCTAGGAGGAGGCACCTAAGCCAAAGGCTCTGCCTGGAACCAGCTGATGGTACTGGAACCAGGATGGGGAGCAGAAGGTACAAGAGCAAAAGACACTGCCGAGAACCAGCTGACGGTACTGGAACCCGGATGTGTAGCCGAAGGTACAAGAGCCAATGGAACTACCGAGGACCAGCTGACGTTACTGGAACCCTGTTACTAAGCAGGAGGTACCCGTGCCAGAAAGCACTACCAACGACCACCTGACGTTGGTGGAACTCGGATACCCAGGAGGAGGCACCTAAGCAAAAGGCTATGCCCGGAACCAGCTGATGGTACTGGAACCAGGGGGACATATTCAAGATTGTCTTCCTAGAGCCCCAACTAGCAGTGTTGGAGCCAAGCGTCAACAGGGGGAGCAGAGTGTAGGCCGAAGCCTGCACTGGAGGGAGCTTAGTGTCTGTTGTGTCTGCGTGGCGTTTGCAGGACACATTGCCAGCTACACAGCAGGGGAACAGCTGGCATTACTGAACCCCACTGACACAGTGGCGACAAGTGTTTTTATCTGTGCAGCCAGCACTTCCGAGCACCAACTGGTGGTGTTAGAGCCCAGGGAATCAAGGAGGAGCAGAGGAGCAGAGTGTAGGCCGAAGCCTGCACTGGGGGGAGGCAGCTTATTGTCTGTTGTGTCTGCGTGGTGTTTGCAGGACACCTTGCTGGCTACACAGCAGGGGAACAGCTGGCGTTACTGAACCCCACTGACACAGTGGCGAGTGTTTTTCTCTGTGCAGCCAGCACTTCCGAGCACCAACTGGCGGTGTTAGAGCCCAGGGAATCAAGGAGGAGCAGAGTGTAGGCTGAAGCCTGCACTGGAGGGAGGCAGCTTATTGTCTGTTGTGTCTGCGTGGCGTTTGCAGGACACGTTGCTGGCTACACAGCAGGGGAACAGCTGGCGTTACTGAACCCCATTGACAAAGTGGCAAGTGTTTTTCTCTGTGCAGCCAGCACTTCCGAGCACCAACTGTCAGTGTTAGAGCCCAGGGAATCAAGGAGGAGCAGAGGAGCAGAGTGAAGGCCGAAGCCTGCACTGGAGGGAGGCAGCTTATTGTCTGTTGTGTCTGCGTGGCGTTTGCAGGACACCTTGCTGGCTACACAGCAGGGGAACAGCTGGCGTTACTGAACCCCACTGACACAGTGGCGAGTGTTTTTCTCTGTGCAGCCAGCACTTCCGAGCACCAACTGGCGGTGTTAGAGCCCAGGGAATCAAGGAGGAGCAGAGTGTAGGCCGAAGCCTGCACTGGAGGGAGGCAGCTTATTGTCTGTTGTGTCTGCGTGGCGTTTGCAGGACACGTTGCTGGCTACACAGCAGGGGAACAGCTGGCGTTACTGAACCCCATTGACGCAGTGGCGAGTGTTTTTCTCTGTGCAGCCAGCACTTCCGAGCACCAACTGGCAGTGTTAGAGCCCAGGGAATCAAGGAGGAGCAGAGGAGCAGAGTGAAGGCCGAAGCCTGCACTGGAAGGAGTTTAGTGTCTGTTGTGTCTGCGTGGCGTTTGCAGGACACATTGCCAGCTACACAGCAGGGGAACAGCTGGCGTTACTGAACCCCACTGACATAGTGGCGAGTGTTTTTCTCTGTGCAGCCAGCACATCCGAGCACCAACTGGTGGTGTTAGAGCCCAGGGAATCAAGGAGGAGCAGAGTGTAGGCCGAAGCCTGCACTGGAGGGAGGCAGCTTATTGTCTGTTGTGTCTGCGTGGCGTTTGCAGGACACGTTGCTGGCTACACAGCAGGGGAACAGCTGGCGTTACTCAACCCCATTGACACAGTGGCAAGTGTTTTTCTCTGTGCAGCCAGCACTTCCGAGCACTAACTGTCAGTGTTAGAACCCAGGGAATCAAGGAGGAGCAGAGGAGCAGAGTGAAGGCCGAATCCTGCACTGGAGGGAGGCAGCTTATTGTCTGTTGTGTCTGCGTGGCGTTTGCAGGACATGATGCTGGCTACACAGCAGGGGAATGGCTGGTGTTACTGAACCCCACTGACACAGTGGCGAGTGTTTTTCTCTGTGCAGCCAGCACTTCCGAGCACCAACTGGCAGTGTTAGAGCCCAGGGAATCAAGGAGGAGCAGAGGAGCAGAGTGTAGGCCAAAGCCTGCACTGGAGAGAGGCAGCTTATTGTCTGTTGTGTCTGCGTGGCGTTTGCAGGACACATTGCTGGCTACACAGCAGGGGAACAGCTGGCGTTACTGAACCCCACTGACACAGTGGCGAGTGTTTTTCTCTGTGCAGCCAGCACTTCCGAGCACCAACTGGTGGTTTTAGAGCCCAGGGAATCAAGGAGGAGCAGGGGAGCAGCGTGAAGGCTGAAGCCTGCACTGGAGGGAGGCAGCATATTGTCTGTTGTGTCTGCATGGTGTTTGCAGGACTTGTTGCTGGCTACACAGCAGGGGAACAGCTGGCGTTACTCAACCCCATTGACACAGTGGCAAGTGTTTTTCTCTGTGCAGCCAGCACTTCCGAGCACCAACTGTCAGTGTTAGAACCCAGGGAATCAAGGAGGAGCAGAGGAGCAGAGTGAAGGCCGAAGCCTGCACTGGAGGGAGGCAGCTTATTGTCTGTTGTGTCTGCGTGACGTTTGCAGGACATGATGCTGGCTACACAGCAGGGGAATGGCTGGTGTTACTGAACCCCACTGACACAGTGGCGAGTGTTTTTCTCTGTGCAGTCAGCACTTCCGAGCACCAACTGGCAGTGTTAGAGCCCAGGGAATCAAGGAGGAGCAGAGGAGCAGAGTGTAGGCCAAAGCCTGCACTGGAGAGAGGCAGCTTATTGTCTGTTGTGTCTGCGTGGCATTTGCAGGACACATTGCTGGCTACACAGCAGGGGAACAGCTGGCGTTACTGAATCCCACTGACACAGTGGCGAGTGTTTTTCTCTGTGCAGCCAGCACTTCCGAGCACCAACTGGCAGTGTTAGAGCCCAGGGAATGAAGGAGGAGCAGAGTGCAGGCCGAAGCCTGCACTGGAGGGAGGCAGCTTATTGTCTGTTGTGTCTGCGTGGCGTTTGCAGGACGCATTGCCGGCTTCATAACAGGGGAACAGCTGGCGTTACTGAACCCCACTGACACAGTGGCGAGTGTTTTTCTCTGTGCAGCCAGCACTTCCGAGCACCAACTGGCAGTGCTAGAGCCCAGGGAATCAAGGAGGAGCAGAGGAGCAGAGTGAAGACCGAAGCCTGCACAGGAGGGAGGCAGCTTATTGTCTGTTGTGTCTGCGTGGCGTTTGCAGGACACGTTGCTGGCTGCACAGCAGGGGAACATCTGGCGTTACTGAATCCCATTGACACAGTGGCGAGTGTTTTTCTCTGTGCAGCTAGCACCTCCGAGCCCCAACTGGCGGTGCTAGAGCCCAGGGAATCAAGGAGGAGCAGAGTGTAGGCCAAAGCCTAATTGGAGCAAATTGAAAGGCAGCCGTTAAACCCCCCCAAGCGTTATTAACTAGAAGAGCCACCTTGTGCAGCAGTAATGCTGCACAAGGAAAAGGTGGCTCTTTTAATTATGTTCCTTGCACACGCTGAATGAAACACTTCTAAAATTTTGCCCCTCATACCGTGAAACCATCTTGGAGGCAGGAATTTCCTTCTTAATGAGACGATGCACAGCTGTCAAAAATACCCCCATGGTGCTGGGCGCAGCCATCTGATCGTTGCTTTTTTGTGTTCCGTAGTCTGCGCTGTTGTGTTATCCCTTGGCCATGTGCTGTTACTGCGCATGCCCATGAATCCCAGCCCTGCAGTGTCTTCTGATTTATTCACACTGCGGAGCTGGGATTCAGGGCCTTGCGCAGTAAATATCTTTGCCTCTCACTCATGTCCTTATGCCTGCTTCAGACTGTGCAGCATCAGCTGATCCCTTATCGCATGCCATGGCCGTGAAGCCGCACAGTCTGAAGAAGGCGGAAGGAGATGAGTGAGAGGCGAACATATGCACTGCGCATGCCCTTGAATCCCAGCCCCGCAGTGTCTTCTGATTTATTCCCACTGCGGGGCTGGGATTCCTGGCCTTGCACAGTAAATATCTTCGCCTCTCACTCATGTCCTTACACCTGCTTCAAACTGTGCGGCGTCAGCTCATCCCTTATCGCATGCCACGGCCGTGAAGCCGCACAGTCTGAAGAAGGCGGAATAGATGAGTGAGAGGCGAACTTATGCACTGCGCATGCCCAGGAATCCCAGCCCCGCAGTGAGAATAAATAAGACACTGCGGGCGTGATCTCGGGCAGGGCGGTCACACAGGCGCAGGCATCCTGACAACAAATGATGTCAGAAGATGGGCAGCGCTAACTGCGCATGGCCAAGGGATAACATAACAGCGCAGGCTCTGGGACAGATTCAAACAATGCTGAGGAGGCGGCACACGGCGCCAAGGGGGTTGCTGCGTGTCATTACGAAGGAAAGTCACACCTCCGGGAAGGTTAATCGGTATCAGGGGACACATTTTATAAGTGTTTAGTTCTTCGTGTGCAATGAGTATAACAAAAAGAGCCACCTTGTCCAAATGCAGCATTTGTGCTGCACAAGGTGGCCCTTTTAGTTACAAACGCCTGGGGGGGGCAGGTTCCCTTTAATGTTTTTGTTTTAGTGTCTGCGTGGCGTTTGCAGGACACGTTGCCGGCTACACAGCAGGGGAACAGCTGGCGTTACTGAACCCCACTGACACAGTGGCGAGTGTTTTTCTCTGTGCAGCCAGCACTTACGAGCATCAACTGGCGGTGTTAGAGCCCAGGGAATCAAGGAGGAGCAGAGGAGTAGAGGAGCAGAGTGTAGGCCGAAGCCTGCACTGGAGGGAGGCAGATTATTGTCTGTTGTGTCTGCGTGGCGTTTGCAGGACACGTTGCCGGCTACACAGCAGGGGAACAGCTGGCGTTACTGAACCCCATTGACACAGTGGCGAGTGTTTTTCTCTGTGCAGCCAGCACTTCCGAGCACCAACTGGCGGTGTTAGAGCCCAGGGAATCAAGGAGGAGCAGAGTGTAGGCCGAAGCCTGCACTGGAGGGAGGCAGCTTATTGTCTGTTGTGTCTGCGTGGCGTTTGCAGGACAGAATGCTGGCTACACAGCAGGGGAACAGCTGACGTTACTGAGCCCCACTGACACAGTGGAGAGTGTTTTTCTCTGTGCAGCCAGCACTCCCGAGGACCAACTGGTGGTGTTAGAGCCCAGGGACAACAGGAGGAGCAGAGTGTAGGCTGAGGCCTAATTGGAGCAAGTTGAAAGGTAACCTTTAACCCCCCCCAGGCGTTTGTAGCTGAAAGAGCCAACTTGTGCAGCACTAATGCAAAAGGAAAAGGTGTCTCTTGTAATTATGCTCCTTGCAAACGCTGAACTAAACACTTATAAAATGTGTCCCCTGATACAGTGAAACCGTCTCGGTGGTGGGACTTTCCTTCATAATGGGACGTAGCACAGCCGTTATTCCTACCTGCTTGGCGCCGTGCGCCACCTCCTCAGTGTTGTTTGAATCTGTCCTGGAGCCTGCGCTGTTATGTTCAACCGTGGCCATGTGCAGTTAGCGCTGCCCATCTTCTGACATCATTTGGTGTCAGGCTGGCTGCGCCTGTGCGTCCGCACTGCCAGAGATCCCGCCCCACAGTGTCATCTAATGTAATCACACTGCGGGCCTGGGATCCATGAGCATGCGCAGTGCATATCTTCGCCTCTCACTCATCTCCTTTTTGCTTCTTCAGACTGTGCAGCGTCATGGCCATGGCATGCTAGTAGGGATCAGCTGATGGCACACAGTCTGTAGAAGGCGGAGGGAGATAAGTGAGAGCCTGAGGTGAAGATATGCACTGCACATGCCCATGGATCCCAGGCCCACAGTGTGATTAAATCAGAAGAGACTGCGAGGCAGGATCTCGGGCAGCGCGACCGCACAAGCCCAGTCCGCCTGACACCAAATGATGTCAGAAGACAGGCAGCACAAACTGCGCAAGGCCAAGGTTGAACGAAACAGCGCAGGCTACGGGACAGTTTCAAACAATGCTAAGGAGGCAGCGCACGGCACCAAGGAGGTAGGGATGATGGCTGTGCTGCGTCCCATTACGAAGGAAAGTCCCACCTCCGGGACGGTTTTACGGTATCAGGGGACACATTTTATAAGTGTTAAGTTCAGCGTGTGCAAGGAGCAAAACTAAAAGAGCTACCTTTTCCTTGTGCAGCATTACTGCTGCACAAGGTGGATCTTTCAGTAACAAACGCCTGGGGGGGTGACAGGTTCCCTTACATTTCAGTTGCTGTGTCAGCATGGCAGTCGCAGGGCACATTGCCGGATACACAGCTGGGGATCAGCTGACGTTACTGAACCCCGATAACATGGCAGCAAGTGTTGACTGTGCAGACGGCACTTCTGAGCATCAACTGGCGGTGTTGGAGCCCAGGGATTACAGTTCAGGTGGTAGAAACATGAACACTACAGGAGACCTGGATACTGTAGCCAACCAATTATTTAATCTGGAAGAGGAGTGGCAAATTCCTGCGAGATCCAGGCCTTGTTCATTTTCAGAAAAGTAAGCTGGTCAACGTTATCGGAGGATAGTCGCATGTGACGGTCTGTTAGTACACCACCTGCGGCACTAAAGACATGTTCCGATAATACACTAGCAGCTGGGCAAGCCAGCACCTCCAGTGCATACTGGCTTAGCTCTGGCCATGTATCCAGCTTAGAGACCCAAAATTTGAAGGGGGAAGAGCCGTCTGGGAGTACAGTAAGAGGGCAAGACGTGTAGTCTGTCACCATCTGACGGAAACGTTGCCTCCTGCTGACTGTAGCCATCTGTGATGGTGTAGACATGTGTGGCGGGCACACAAAACTGTGCCAAAGTTGGGCCAAACTGGTCTTGCCTTGTGCTGAGGCACTGCTTCTGCTCAATCTTTGTGCAGAGCTTCCTCCACTGCCTTGACGCACTGAGCTGCTTTGTAAAGCACTAGCAGCACAGCTCTCATTTGGACTGGAGAAGATGATGGAATTCACCAGTGTGTCTTGGTACTCCCGCATTTTATGCTCCCGGTTCAACGGTGTTATGAGGCTTTGTAAGTTGTCCCGGTAGCGAGGATCTAGGAGGGTGTACACCCAATAATCAGCTGTGTTGAGAATGTGGGCGATGCGGCGGTCATTTCTCAGGCACTGCAACATGTAATCAGCCATGTGCTGCAGACTGCCAACTGGCCAAGAAACGCTGTCCCTTGCTTGAGGCGTGATCTCTGCCTGCTCTGCATCACCCCACCCTCACTCTACTACTGGAGAATTGTTTTACTCCCTCCTCTGGACCGATGTCTTCCTCCTCCATTGACTCCTCCTCATCCTCCTCACAAAATGTCCCCTGCCTATTCCTTTGTGAGGAACCACGTAGCGCTGACTGTCCAGAAGCTGATGGAATTGGTGACTCCTCATCCTCCACCTCTTCCACAACATCATCCCTTAGCGCTTGCAGTGTTTGTTGAAGCAGGCAGATAAGGGGGACAGTCATGCTGACTAGTGCATCATCTGGACTCGCCATCCGCGTGGAATCATCGAAGGAACGCAAAACCTGGCAGACGTCATTCATAGTGGCCCACTCTGTCGTTGTGAAGTCTGTACGGCGCGGAGTGCGACTTCTTTACGCCTGATGCAGCTGGTACTCCATTACTGCTTGCTGCTGCTCACACAACTGCTCCAACATATGTAACGTGGAATTCCACCTGTGGGTAGGTCACATATCATGCGATGTTCCGGAAGGTGGAATCGGCACTGCAGAGCTGCAATGCGCGATCTTGCCATGCTGGAACGCCGCAAGTGAGCACACTCTAGGCGGACCTTGTGCAGCAGTACATCAAGATCCGGATATTCCCTCAAAAAACTCTGCACGACCTAGTTGAGCACATGTGCCAGACATGGGATGTAAGTGAGGTTGCCTAAGGCAAGAGCTGCCACCAGATTTCGGCCATTGTCACACACTATCATGCCAGGCTGGAGATTCGCTGGCACAAACCACACGTCGCTCTCCTGCTTGATGGCATTCCAGAGCTCCTGCGCTGTGTGGCTTCGATTCCCCAAAGAAATTAATTTCAAGACGGCCTGTTGATGTTTGGCCACAGCTGTGCTCATGTCAGTCATAACAGGTAAACCTTCACGGGTCCATGTGGAGGTGGACTGTGACGGCTCCTGCAGCGATGATTCTGAGGAACTTGTGTATGAGGAGGAGTCAATGCATACAGACTGGATTCCTGCAATCCTTGGAGTTGGCAGAACACGTCCTGCGCCACTTGCATGATCTGTACCCGGCTTAACAACATTAACCCAATGGGCAGTGAGGGAAAGGTATTGCCCCTGTCCATGGTGACTGGTCCACGCATCGGTGGTGAGGTGGACCTTGCTACTGACGGTGTTCAGTAGTGCGTGTTTTATGTGTCCCTCCACATGCTTGTGCAGGGCAGGGACGGCTTGCCTGCTGAAATAAAAGCGGCTGGGCACATTGCATTGTGGGACTGCCAATGCCATCAAGTTACGGAAGCTGTCAGTCTCCACTAGCCTGAAGTTCAGCATTTAGTTTTGCAATGCCAGCATTCAGAGCCTGTGCTTGGGGGTGGTTTGCCGAGAATGGCCGCCTTTTCTCCCATGCCTGTGCTACCGATGGCTGTAGACTGGGCTGGAAGTGTGAGGATGACTGGGAACGTGGTGCTGTGGGTGGAATTACAGTGGGTCTCTGGACAACAGTGCCAGACGTTCTTCCATGGCGATCCTGTGAAGAAGCTGAACCAGCTGTGTGTGAGCTGGAGGAAGAGGCAACAACACGAGCTGAAGAGGTGGTAGGTGCCGCTGTTGGTTGGCCTAGGTCTTCAGTAGTGTTGAGCGATACCGTCCGATACTTGAAAGTATCGGTATCGGATAGTATCGGCCGATACCCGAAAAATATCAGATATCACCGATACCCGATACCAATACAAGTCAATGGGACAGCAAGTATCGGAAGGTATCCTGATGGTTCCCAGGGTCTGAAGGAGAGGAAACTCTCCTTCAGGCCCTGGGTTCCATATGAATGTGTAAAATAAAGAATTAAAATAAAAAATATTGATATACTCACCTCTCCGGAGGCCCCTGGACATCACCGCTGGTAACCGGCAGCCTTTTTTGCTTAAAATGAGCGCGTTTAGGGCCTTCCATGACGTCACAGCTTCTGAATGGTCGCGTGCCGCTCATGTGACCACCACGCGACCAATCACAAGCCGTGACGTCATTCTCAGGTCCTAAATTCCTAGAATGAGGAGTTTAGGGCCTGAGAATGACGTCACGGCTTGTGATTGGTCGCGTGGCGGTCACATGAGCGGCATAAGGTATAAGAAACACTAATTTTCTAAAATGTGGACTAGACTTTAATATGAGCTAATGTGGCCTACACAACTGTAAAGTGGTGTGTTTGGTGAACTTTATTAATTGTATTTTTTTTTTTTGCAGAACTGACTACAGAGTGAGCTGCACACACACAGGCCGTGCAGAGAGCCGTATATTGCGCTGCAAGGCCAAAAAAAAGCTGCTCTATATAATCCTATGTAGTGTTTTTCCACAATTTGGCTTGATACTGATGGAAAGCCACTAATAGGAAATATTTGAAAAAAATGTGCAGCAGGCTGCACTAATTGCAAAAAAGGACAATGGATTGAACGGTATGAGGCAGTCACGCACCCTGAGCTGACTGCAACAGGCTGTGGCTGCGGACAGGCTACAGAGCGATGTGCACTCACACAGAGACCGTGCAGACATCCGTAAACGGCGCTGCAGGGTCAAAAAAAGCTGCTCTATGTAATCCTATGTAGTGTTTTTCCACAATTTAGCTGGATACGGATGGAAAGCCACTAATAGGAAATATTTGAAAAATGTGCAGCCGGCTGCACTAATTGCAAAAAAGCACAATGGATTGAACGGTATGAGGCAGTCACACACCCTGAGCTGACTGCAACTGGCTGTGGCTGCGGACAGACTACAAAGCGATGTGCACTCACACAGAGACCATGCAGACACCCGTAAACGGCGCTGCAAGGCCAAAAAAAGCTGCTCTATGTAATCCTATGTAGTGTTTTTCCACAGTTTAGCTAGATACAGATGGAAAGCCACTAATAGGAAATATTTGAAAAAATGTGCAGCAGGCTGCACTATTTGCAAAAAAGGACAATGGATAGAATGGTATGAGGCAGTGATGCACTCTGAGCTGACTGCAACCGGCTGTGGCTGCAGACAGACTATAGAGCGATGTGCACTCACACGCACAGAGACCTTGCAGACAGCTGTGAACAGCGCTGCAAGGCAAAAGCAAGGATCTCACACAGCGGTTGCTTAATTAGCCTTGGTAAAGCACAAGGAAGCAAATTGCTATCTCTAAACTGGCCCTCAGTCAGAACACAGCATCCTGTCCCTAACTGAATTCACAGCAGAGTGAGCCCTAAATGGCGGCAGCGACTTTTATAGTGCATCTTGACATCATTTCAGGAGCCAATCACAGCCATGCCAGTACTTCTATGCCCACCATACAGAACAGGATGTGCCCACACTTCTAATCATTCATCATTGGCTGAATTCGGGCACTTTGAATTGTGGGAACTTCTGATTCTGGTATCCAATATACTGAAAATATCGGAACTCGGTATCGGAATTCTGATACCGCAAATATCGGAATGCTCAACACTACTCGATATATAACCCAAGATAAGTGTGGTGAGATGACCAGTTTTTGAAAAAAACAAAGCAAAACATGGAGTAAACAGGAAGTTTGGTCCATGGTTGCCTGGAAGCTCTAAATACAGTGTCCACAGACAGGCTTTGTACTAGCTAATCCAACTATCAGATCTTAAGGAAGCATTAGTAATCAATAACACCTTTACAGAGATGTGGATTTACACAAGGGCACTGGATGGAGTCCGCGGAATACCAGCTGGCCGGTGTAGCGGGCTCACAGAAATTATTAGGTTCCTATCTGCCCATTTAAAATTGTAGGTCTATAACCCAAGAGAGGCATGTTTGCCCATTTAAATTGTAGTCTTAAAGCCCAAGAGAGGCATGTTTAAGAAGGTAGGACCCACCAGAAGGAGGTCACCTTGACATGGTTGATGGGCATACATGAATTGGCCAATTTATGCGCGAAGAACCTTCATTTTTGTAAGTACTTTTTTTGTAAGTACATTTCATTCAGCAACAATGTAGTTTAGATCTTGTGTCTGCATATACCTGGGTCCATACAGAGTGCTGCTGTGCCCCTTTTTTGGAAGAAATGACTAGGTCGTCAAATCATGAACAGGGGAAGATAATGTACTAAATCGGAAGTAAGACTAATTATAGAAAATTGATGTCACAATCAGGAGGGACAAAATTGGTGGCCAAAGAATTGTCAGTAAATGGGAAAAAGTCAGAACAAGAATAATCCAGAGTGTACAAGAGCTGAACCACGAAGTAGACTATAGCTAGTAAAAGCTATAACTGGCAACTTCTAGCACTAAGCAGGATTAGTATGGTGTAGTGCTGACCTATTTGCCACAGAAGGGAGCTGAAAAGTCATGATTGACAGCATACACAACCAGACTGGACAGCATTACACATTCCAGCCACACTAGATTCTGTGGTTAGACAGAACCTGTGACACCCAGAGTTTCGGTTCTAGATATCTCATCCGTCTGTGGCACCGAAGACAGAATGAATAAGGTGGTGCCTGGTGATAGAAGGTAAAGATGTAACCAGAGGGAGTACATCTTATTTTCTTTTGTCACAAATACATAATTCGATGCAATTGGATGATTTTGAAACATCTCAGATTAAAGTATTGAAGCATCTACAACAAATCATACATAAATCATAATAAGTCCAACCTACAATTAAAGTCTTATCCACCAAAGCTAAAAACCATGGGCGGTCTTAGCAAAACTGTTAAAGGAGTAGTTCACTACTTGAACAACCCATTCTCAATCCATATGTTTGCCCCAATAAAATAATAAGGCTTATTTATACTTACCTCCAGTGCTAGCGCCATTCCAGCAGTGTCAGCACCTCCTCTCCGGGGATCACATGACATTGTTACCTTATGTGATCCCTGGCTCATTCTCCCCGCCTTCAGAAAAATCCCTTTCATTGGGAGGAAATCTTTTCATACATTTACGTCAATACTAAGAGTCGATACTAAGAGTCTGATGAAGGCACGCCGCCGAAACGCGCGTAGGGGCAGTGGCACCATCTCCTGAGTTTTGGTAAGGCTTTTCTCTTTATTACCATCTTTTCTGTTTGTGTAGTGTCTAATGTGTTGCTGTCATTTGTTATATGTACTTTCAGTCGGTGGTAATTTTGGCACTCCACTTTGGCTTGATGGTTTTTGTCGATAACAAGATGTATTGATAGTGCTTTTCTAGTTCCACCCAGTATTACTATAATGATGGCAATATACTATGTTATGTTCACAGTACTACTATTCTCTGCCATATTACCTGCTCAGTAGTGGTGCCACCTATTTTTGTTTGGCTTATGTACCAAACACATTTGTGGCTACCAGTTTTAAACTTTGTATTTTTGGAAAGATATAATCTTCCTTTCTAATAAAGATTGTTATTACATTTGTTCTATATACGCATCTTCTTCTATATGATTTTATTTATTTCACGTTTTACAGAAATGCTATAAATGCCTTTGGCTGGAACACCTCCATAGGGAGATCCCGTGTGCTAGAAATGTCTCACAAAGGGAGGTCCTATCTCCACTCATTAGAAATACAGTGACCCACTGATTTCTACCATGACTTCTAAGACCAGTCTATGTCCTATGAAATATTAAGAACATATTCTACCAATATTCCAAAATGTATTAGATGGGAATTCCAGTTTCATTTATGATACATTGCTATCCTAATTTTACTCAGTGTAACTTTCTTGGAAACTGTGTTCTAGTTATTGAAAAGTTTGTAATGTGTTTTATCACAAGCAGCTAGAAAATGAAAGAGCGTCTGCAATTCTGTTCAGAAAATCTGCTAGATCTAGACCAGATTGCATGTGTCTCGTGCCAATAAGAATAATACAAATTGCCATGCAAACAGGAGAGGACAGATTGGATTAAAGCCTCTCTTTGCTGAAAAGTTTTCAGCCAGTTTTTCAGGAACATTATATAAATGTGGAAAGTAATATTAAGAGCACTATGATGAAAAATCTTGTTCTGAGAAAGGATTTCTATAGTGATAAAGGAGCGTCTATCATCATTTTTCTTCTTCGTTCAACATATCCTGAAATGATAGCCCTTTGAAATGACCAGTTGTGTTTTTTTTTTAATAAGTCTACATTTCTTGATACTCTATCGGGAGGAGTTAATGCTACATGTGTCTGTGTGTATATACCCAGTGGGTGAAATGTGAAATGCATTAAATTTATTAGGTGAGAAGTTGTGATCTGATGTTAAAGTGTAATGTGGCCAAAACATCAAACAGTTGACCAGAATTCTGCATAAGACTGAAATTTTTCTATGTTTGCAACTTTTGGTGTTTTAAATCTACTCCACAAACCAAAGTTGACCAGAAGAGGGTCAAACAAACGGATAGCCTGTGATTATCTGATTGTGTGGTGTCACTTCTGACATCAAGGGATTGCCCAAGGTGGAGAACCCCATTACAATACTCAACAAGGTGATATTAAAATATTCCTAAGAGATATTTAAAAATTATGTTCCTGGAGCAATCAGCTAAATGCTTCAAGTCTTACTCCCAGCACCCCTACAAACAGCTGATTTTGTTACTCAATAATATCCACAAATAATAATTGATGGCAATTCCTATATAATACAGCTCAAACCACACACTCAGACTAAGTATACACAAAGCTGAGTACCGAAGAGATCTGTAACCCCCCAGGTTCCTGGTTGTTGCAGTGGCATTGCTTTCCTCATGCAGAGAGTGATGTCATGCTTGGAAGCAAGGAAGAATCCCTTTTATCAGGTATTAACATACATGCAACACAGTTCTGACTCCAGGCCAGAAGGGGGAGCTCTGAAGCCGATTTCAGGGAATATTCCCTGTATGTATAGAAATATATTCTGGTCAGGGGGAGTAGTAAGGCAGTCTGTCAGAAGGACAGAATGGAGAGGAAACAGACAGTGAGAGTCTGAGAGAGAAGGAGGGGGCCATGCAGCCACGAGAGGAGCTGCATCTCCTAGTAAGAACGAGAACAGGACAGTTTGTAGAGACAGTGAAGGAGGAAAGAAGCTCAGGAGAGTTGAAAGCTGGAGAGAGAAGCTGTGACTGAGCTTCCTCCATGCTGAGCGCAGATACCGGTAGCCAGAAGACAGAGGTTGTGAAGTACCCTTCGTCTCACAGCAGAAACCGGCGGGACAGCTAGATTGCAAGGCACCTGTACACCCCAACACCCAAAGACACAGTGGCACAGAGAGCCCGGGTCATGATAGAGATCCTGAAAAAAGGCTCGAGCCACCGGCTAGTGTCCTACCAGCAAGGGGGACAGAGAGAAAAGTGAGGACCTTGTGATAGGCCTAAGGCAGCAAGGGACTACACCGCAGTGCTAGAGGGAAGGCTTCCAACCCCACCTGGTCAGGGGGATTCCCAACTTGCTTCCAAGCCGGCCGGACCATACCAGCACCTGTGATCTGGTACCCTGGACTGTGGATACCTGAAGCCTTCAGTAAAGAGGTAAAGAGACTGCAACCCTGTGTCCTCCGTTTCTTTTTACACCACCTACCACCTGTCCCTACTACACCGGGAGCACTGCGGACCCAGCTTCACCTGTGGGAAGCCATACCATCCCTGCTGCCACAACATCACCCCAGAGGACCCCTTTAAGCAGGGTCCGTCATCCCTGACCGAATACCACAGGTGGCATCACAAACAAACTTTATTCACAAAACCCCTTTAAGGACATTCCCTTTTACTTGGGCGCCAAGGGCCACGGACCGGGTCACCACCGCCGTGACATATCCCTTTAAGTACTGGACCGAATACCCCACGGCCCTCGCATGAGTTCAAGATCCACAGGGTAAAAATTGCTTTTCTTGAAACAAAAAAAATTGAAAATTGTTAAAAAAAAGCAGAATGTCGTACAGGGATGCTAGTGTGGCCAAAAATATGAACAATATGTAGAATCAAAAAAATATATTATATATCAATATGTAGAAGGGGTATTAGAAAAACTTCAAGTGATGTGACCCCAGATATAAAAATTATTTCTACTGTGCACCTGGGATATTATATATCAAAGGCTATGTACCTAAAAAAAGATCTAACTGGTACATTGATAATGACAACTTGAAAAAGATGATACAAAATATCATATAAAATATATAAACTTTATTGAAATTAGTTTAAAACAAATGCATGGAAGGTGATATAAGCAATGGCGCCACAGCGGAGGACGCTGCAGTAATGAACAGGGGGCGCGTGCACGGGCATACCAGTCCACAAAAATATCATAATCAAGTGCTCATACATATACGGGCAAACTCCAGAAAAAAATCAATATAATATTTGTAAATTAACCTAAAAAATAAGCAAAACAAAATAAATATGACTGTATATGGAATAATCCATTTAAGATGGGAAAGCAAGCTGCTGGCAGTAATCAGAAAGAATTACCACAGGCCGTAGTCATAGAACTGTTAATAACTTGACAGTGCACTATATAGAAATCCACATTGGGTATAAGACTAACGGTCTGCAACATGAAAAAGGAAAACCGCCGCAGATTAGTACCCACCGCAGAGTGGACTGGGAATCCCGGGAACGCGCCTCCGCCCCAACGCGCGTTTCGGTGTTAAACCTTCGTCACCTTCCATGCATTTGTTTTAAACTAATTTCAATAAAGTTTATATATTTTATATGATATTTTGTCAGACCGTGTATCATCTTTTTCAAGTTGTCAGTATGTATTCGATGATAGGTCTTTATGTCCTTTTTGACTAGTGGTACAGACTTCTGAAATATTGATTGTTACCATGCTAGTTGGCTATATAAATTGTTATCTGGTACATTGATAATGTAGATAAACATGAAGGGACAACCATCAGACCCAATATGAACATTGATTAAGAGGGGGTCCAAAAATTTCACATGTACCATTCCAGACACCAATGTATATATTATTAACATCTTCTGTGCCCCTGGAAGAAGCTGGCGGTGAAACATGCGTCGGGGTGAGGGGACGCAACAGCTAGCCATCCTTGATTCCTGTAGTCTTACCAACATACCTACACACAGGTACTCTCATTATTCTAAAGGGCCTTTCTCTATAGAAGTTTCTGCATGGGAGGCTTTATTTCTATAAATAGGGTGGATTTCTCTAGTTCCTCCTGCACCCATGTATTCCCATAACCGCACTTAACTCTTTCTACTTATGGTCCTATATTCACTTAGAGCAGAAGATGTTAATAACATTCACATTGTTCACTGGAATTGTAGATGTGAAATTCTAGGACCCCCTCTTGATCGATCTTAATATTGGGCTAGATGTTTTTCCCTTCATGTTTATCTACATTATCTTTGTACCAGTTAGATCTTTCTTAAGGTACTTAATCTTTGATATATGATATCCCAGGGGCACAATAGGAATCACCTTTACATGGGTGGGGGTCACAGCACTTTAGTTTTTAGTAATACCTCTTCTACATATTGATATATCATATATTTTTTGGACTGTATATATTGTTTATATTTTTGGTCACATTAGCGTCCCCTCTAGGACATTTTGCTTTTCTACAGTTTTTTAATCATTTTGTTTCAATAAAAATAATTTTAGCACAATGGAACTCTTCGGTATTCTGCTTTGTGTACACTTAGTCTGAGTGTGTGGTTTAACCCCTTAGTGACAGAGCCAATTTGGTACTTAATGACCGAGCCAAATTTTACAATTCTGACCAGTGTCACTTTAAGAGGTTATAACTCTGGAACGCTTTATCGGATCCCACTGATTCTGAGACTGTTTTTTCGTGACATATTGTACTTCAAGTTAGTGGTAACATTTCTTCGATATTACTTGCGATTATTTATGAAAAAAATGGAAATATGGCGAAAATTTTTAAAATTTTGCAATTTTCAAACTTTGTATTTTTATGCCCTTAAATCCGAGAGATATGTCACAAAAAATAGTTAATAAATAACATTTCCCACATGTCTACTTTACATTAGCACAATTTTGGAAACAATTTTTTTTTTTTGTTAGGGAGTTATAAGGGTTAAAAGTTGACCAGCAATTTCTCATTTTTACAACACCATTTTTTTTCTAGGGACCACATCTCATTTGAAGTCATTTTGAGGGGTCTATATGATAGAAAATAACCAAGTGTGACACCATTCTAAAAACTGCATCCCTCAAGCTGCTCAAAACCACATTCAAGAAGTTTATTAACCCTTTACGTACTTCACAGGAACTGAAACAATGTGGAAGAAAAAAATGAACATTTAACTTTTTTTTGCAAACATTTTACTTCAGAACCATTTTTTTTAATTTTCACAAGTGTAAAAACAGAAATTTAACCACAAATTTTGTTGTGCAATTTTTCCTGAGTACGCCGATACCCCATATGTGGAGGTAAACCACTGTTTGGGTGCACCGCAGAGCTTGGAAGTGAAGGAGCACCGTTTGACTGTTTCAATGCAGAATTGGCTGGAATTGAGATCAGACGCCATGTCACGTTTCGGGAGCCCCTAATGTGCCTAAACAGTGGAAACCCCCCAGAAGTGATACCATTTTGGAAACTAGACCCCTTAAGGAACTTATCTAGATATTCGGTGAGCACTTTGAACCCCCAAGTGCTTCACAGAAGTTTATAACGTAAAGCCGTGAAAATAAAAAATCGCATTTTTTCTACAAAAATGATCTTTTTGCCCCCAAATTTTTATTTTCACAAGGGTAACAGGAGAAATTAGACCACAAAAGTTGTTGTGCAATTTCTCCTGAGTACGTCAATACCCCATATGTGGGGGTAAACCACTGTTTGGGCGCACCGCAGAGCTTGGAAGAGAAGGAGTGTCGTTTTACTTTTTCAATGTAGAATTGGCTGGAATTGAGATCGGACGCCATGTCACGTTTGGAGAGCCGCTGATGTGCCTAAACAGTGGAGACCCCCCACAAATGACACCATTTTGGAAACTAGACCCCTTAAGGAACTTATCTAGATGTGTAGTGAGCACTTTAAACCCCCAGGTGCTTCACAGAAGTTTATAACGTAGAGCAGTGAAAATAAAAAAATCACATTTTTTCTACAAAAATGATTTTTTGCCTCCAAATTTTTATTTTACCAAGGGTAACAGGAGTGTCATGATTCTCAATGGCGAGAGAACATAGCCCAGCATATATGAGAACTAGCTCTTGGAAGATGGAAACTATACTGACCATGAACTAAACCTGCCGCACAACTAGAAGTGGCCGGGTAGCATGCCTACGTTTTTTTATCCCTAGATGCACAGCGCCAGCCGGAGAACTACCTAATCCTAGCAGAGGAAAAGACAGTCCTGGCTCACCTCTAGAGAAATTTTCCCAAAAGGCAGACAGAGGCCCCCACATATATTGGCGGTGATTTAAGATGAAATGACAAACGTAGTATGAAAATAGGTTTAGCAAAATCGAGGTCCGCTTACTAGATAGCATGAAGACAGAAAGGGCACTTTCATGGTCAGCAGAAAACCCTATCAAAACACCATCCAGAAATTACTTTAAGACTCTAGCATTAACTCATAACACCAGAGTGGCAATTTCCGCTCACAAGAGCTTTCCAGACACAGTAACGAAACAGCAGCTGTGAACAGGAACAAAATGCAAAAACACACAAGGACAAAAGTCCAACTTAGCTGGGAGTTGTCTAGTAGCAGGAACATGCACAGAAAGGCTACTGATTACATTGTTGACCGGCATGAAACTGACAGAGGAGCAAGGTTATATAGCGACTCCCACATCCTGATAGGAGCAGGTGAACAGAGGGGATGATGCACACAAGTTAAATTCCACAAGTGGCCACCGGGGGAGCCCAGAATCCAATTTCACAACAGTACCCCCCCCTCAAGGAGGGGGCACCGAACCCTCACCAGAACCACCAGGGCGATCAGGATGAGCCCTATGAAAGGCACGGACAAGATCGGAGGCATGAACATCAGAGGCAGTGACCCAAGAATTATCCTCCTGACCGTATCCCTTCCATTTGACCAGATACTGGAGTTTCCGTCTGGAAACACGAGAGTCCAAGATCTTTTCCACAACGTACTCCAACTCACCCTCAACCAACACCGGAGCAGGAGGCTCAACGGAAGGCACAGCTGGTACCTCATACCTGCGCAACAATGACCGATGAAAAACATTATGAATCGAAAAGGATGCAGGGAGGTCCAAACGGAAGGACACAGGGTTAAGAATCTCCAATATCTTGTACGGGCCGATGAACCGAGGCTTAAACTTAGGAGAAGAAACCCTCATAGGGACAAAACGAGAAGACAACCACACCAAGTCCCCAACACAAAGCCGAGGACCAACACGACGACGGCGGTTGGCAAAAAGCTGAGTCTTCTCCTGGGACAACTTCAAATTGTCCACCACCTGCCCCCAAATCTGATGCAACCTCTCCACCACAGCATCCACTCCAGGACAATCCGAAGATTCCACTTGACCGGAGGAAAATCGAGGATGAAACCCCGAATTACAGAAAAACGGGGACACCAAGGTGGCAGAGCTGGCCCGATTATTGAGGGCGAACTCCGCCAAAGGCAAAAAAGCAACCCAATCATCCTGATCCGCAGACACAAAACACCTCAAATATGTCTCCAAGGTCTGATTAGTCCGCTCGGTCTGGCCATTAGTCTGAGGATGGAAAGCAGACGAAAAAGACAAATCTATGCCCATCCTAGCACAGAATGCCCGCCAAAATCTAGACACGAATTGGGTCCCTCTGTCAGAAACGATATTCTCCGGAATACCATGCAAACGAACAACATTTTGAAAAAACAGAGGAACCAACTCGGAAGAAGAAGGCAACTTAGGCAAGGGAACCAGATGGACCATCTTAGAGAAACGGTCACACACCACCCAGATGACAGACATCTTCTGAGAAACAGGCAGATCCGAAATAAAATCCATCGAGATGTGCGTCCAAGGCCTCTTCGGGATAGGCAAGGGTAACAACAATCCACTAGCCTGAGAACAACAAGGCTTGGCCCGAGCACAAACGTCACAAGACTGCACAAAGCCTCGCACATCTCGTGACAGGGAAGGCCACCAGAAGGACCTTGCCACCAAATCCCTGGTACCAAAGATTCCAGGATGACCTGCCAACGCAGAAGAATGAACCTCAGAGATGACTCTACTAATCCAATCATCAGGAACAAACAGTCTACCAGGTGGGCAACGATCAGGTCTATCCGCCTGAAACTCCTGCAAGGCCCGCCGCAGGTCTGGAGAAACGGCAGACAATATCACTCCATCTTTAAGGATACCTGTGGGCTCAGAATTACCAGGGGAGTCAGGCTCAAAACTCCTAGAAAGGGCATCCGCCTTAACATTCTTAGAACCCGGTAGGTAAGACACCACAAAATTAAACCGAGAGAAAAACAACGACCAGCGCGCTTGTCTAGGATTCAGGCGCCTGGCAGACTCAAGGTAAATTAAATTTTTGTGGTCAGTCAATACCACCACCTGATGTCTGGCCCCCTCAAGCCAGTGACGCCACTCCTCAAAAGCCCACTTCATGGCCAAAAGCTCCCGATTCCCAATATCATAATTCCGCTCGGCGGGCGAAAATTTACGGGAAAAAAAAGCACAAGGTCTCATCACGGAGCAGTCGGAACTTCTCTGCGACAACACCGCCCCAGCTCCGATTTCAGAAGCGTCGACCTCAACCTGAAAAGGAAGAGCAACATCAGGCTGACGCAACACTGGGGCGGAAGAAAAGCGGCGCTTGAGCTCCCGAAAGGCCTCCACAGCATCAGGGGACCAATCAGCAACATCAGCACCCTTCTTAGTCAAATCAGTCAATGGTTTTACAACATCAGAAAAACCAGCAATAAATCGACGATAAAAGTTAGCAAAGCCCAAAAATTTCTGAAGACTCTTAAGAGAAGAGGGTTGCGTCCAATCACCAATAGCCTGAACCTTGACAGGATCCATCTCGATGGAAGAGGGGGAAAAAATGTATCCCAAGAAGGAAATCTTCTGAACCCCAAAAACACACTTAGAACCCTTCACACACAAGGAATTAGACCGCAAAACCTGAAAAACCCTCCTGACCTGCTGGACATGAGAGTCCCAGTCATCCGAAAAAATCAGAATATCATCCAGATACACAATCATAAATTTATCCAAATAATCGCGGAAAATGTCATGCATAAAGGACTGGAAGACTGAAGGGGCATTTGAAAGACCAAAAGGCATCACCAAATACTCAAAATGGCCCTCGGGCGTATTAAATGCGGTTTTCCACTCATCCCCCTGCTTGATTCGCACCAAATTATACGCCCCACGGAGATCAATCTTAGAGAACCACTTGGCCCCCTTTATGCGAGCAAACAAATCAGTAAGCAGTGGTAACGGATATTGATATTTAACCGTGATTTTATTCAAAAGTCGATAATCAATACACGGCCTCAAAGAGCCGTCTTTCTTAGACACAAAGAAAAAACCGGCTCCTAAGGGAGATGACGAAGGACGAATATGTCCCTTTTCCAAGGACTCCTTTATATATTCTCGCATAGCAGCGTGTTCAGGCACAGACAGATTAAATAAACGACCCTTAGGGTATTTACTACCCGGGATCAAGTCTATGGCACAATCGCACTCCCGGTGCGGAGGTAGTGAACCAACCTTGGGTTCTTCAAAAACGTCACGAAAGTCAGACAAGAATTCAGGAATCTCAGAGGGAATAGATGATGAAATGGAAACCAAAGGTACGTCCCCATGAGTTCCTTTACATCCCCATCTTAACACAGACATAGCTCTCCAGTCGAGGACTGGGTTATGAGATTGCAGCCATGGCAATCCCAGCACCAAAACATCATGTAGATTATACAGCACCAGAAAGCGAATAACCTCCTGGTGATCCGGATTAACACGCATAGTCACTTGTGTCCAGTATTGTGGTTTATTACTAGCCAATGGGGTGGAGTCAATCCCTTTCAGAGGTATCGGAGCCTCCAATGGCTCCAAATCATACCCACAGCGTTTGGCAAAGGACCAATCCATAAGACTCAAAGCAGCGCCAGAGTCGACATAGGCGTCCGCGGTAATAGATGACAAAGAACAAATCAGGGTCACAGATAGAATAAACTTAGACTGTAAAGTGCTAATTGAAACAGACTTGTCAGGCTTCTTAGTACGCTTAAAGCATGCTGATATAACATGAGTTGAATCACCACAATAGAAGCACAACCCATTTTTTCGTCTAAAATTCTGCCGCTCGCTTCTGGACAGAATTCTATCACATTGCATATTTTCTGGCGTTTTCTCAGTAGACACCGCCAAATGGTGCACAGGTTTGCGCTCCCGCAGACGCCTATCGATCTGAATAGCCATCGTCATGGACTCATTCAGACTCGCAGGCACAGGGAACCCCACCATAACATCCTTAATGGCATCAGAGAGACCTTCTCTGAAAATCGCCGGCAGGGCGCACTCATTCCACTGAGTAAGCACAGACCATTTGCGGAATTTTTGGCAGTATATTTCAGCTTCATCTTGCCCCTGAGACAAGGACATCAAGGCCTTTTCCGCCTGAAGCTCTAAATGAGGTTCCTCATAAAGCAACCCCAAGGCCAGAAAAAACGCATCCACATTGAGCAACGCAGGATCCCCTGGTGCCAATGCAAAAGCCCAGTCTTGAGGGTCGCCCCGGAGCAAGGAAATTACAATCCTGACCTGCTGTGCAGGGTCTCCGGCAGAGCGAGACTTCAGGGACAAAAACAATTTGCAATTATTTTTAAAATTTTGAAAGTGAGATCTATTCCCCGAGAAGAATTCAGGCAAAGGAATTCTAGGCTCAGACATAGGTGCATGAACAACAAAATCTTGCAAATTTTGTACCTTTGTGGCAAGATTATTCAAACCTGTAGCTACACTCTGAAGATCCATTTGAAACAGGTGAACACAGAGCCATTCAAGGATTAGAAGGAGAGGAAGAGAGGAAGGCTGCAGTATAGGCAGACTAGCAAGTGATTCAATTAAGAGCACACTCAGAACTAGAGGGAAAAAAAAAAAAAATTGTAGCAGACTTCTTTTTTCACTCCTTTCTCAGCCAGTAATTTAACCCTTTTTTGGGCCGGTCAAACTGTCATGATTCTCAATGGCGAGAGAACATAGCCCAGCATATATGAGAACTAGCTCTTGGAAGATGGAAACTATACTGACCATGAACTAAACCTGCCGCACAACTAGAAGTGGCCGGGTAGCATGCCTACGTTTTTTTATCCCTAGATGCACAGCGCCAGCCGGAGAACTACCTAATCCTAGCAGAGGAAAAGACAGTCCTGGCTCACCTCTAGAGAAATTTTCCCAAAAGGCAGACAGAGGCCCCCACATATATTGGCGGTGATTTAAGATGAAATGACAAACGTAGTATGAAAATAGGTTTAGCAAAATCGAGGTCCGCTTACTAGATAGCATGAAGACAGAAAGGGCACTTTCATGGTCAGCAGAAAACCCTATCAAAACACCATCCAGAAATTACTTTAAGACTCTAGCATTAACTCATAACACCAGAGTGGCAATTTCCGCTCACAAGAGCTTTCCAGACACAGTAACGAAACAGCAGCTGTGAACAGGAACAAAATGCAAAAACACACAAGGACAAAAGTCCAACTTAGCTGGGAGTTGTCTAGTAGCAGGAACATGCACAGAAAGGCTACTGATTACATTGTTGACCGGCATGAAACTGACAGAGGAGCAAGGTTATATAGCGACTCCCACATCCTGATAGGAGCAGGTGAACAGAGGGGATGATGCACACAAGTTAAATTCCACAAGTGGCCACCGGGGGAGCCCAGAATCCAATTTCACAACACAGGAGAAAATGGACACCAGAAGTTGTTATACAATTTGTCTTGAGTACGCCGACACCCCGTATGTGGGGGTAAACCACTGTTTGGGTGCATGGCTGAGCTCGGAAGCAAAGGAGCGCCATTTGACTTTTCAATGCAAAATTGACTGGAATTGAGATCGGACGCCATGTCGCGTTTGGAGAGCCCCTGATGTGCCTAAACAGTAGAAACCCCCCAAAAGTGACCCCATTTTGGAAACTAGACCCCCCATGGAACTTATCTAGATGTGTAGTGAGAACTTTGAATGCCCAAGTGCATCACAGAAGTTTATAATGCAGAGTCGTGAAAATAAAAAATATTTTTTTTTTAACAATAAAGATTTTTTAGCCCCCAAGTTTTTATTTTCACAAGGGTAACAAGAGAAATTGGACCCCAAAAGTTGTTGTCCAATTTGTCCTGAGTATGCTGGTACCCCATATGTGGGGGTAAACCACTGCTTGGGCGCACGGCAGAGCTCGGAAGGGAAGGAGCGCCATTTTGGAATGCAGACTTTGATAGAATTGTCTGCGGGCGTTATGTTGCGTTTGCAGACCCCTAATGTACCTAAACAGTAGAAACTCCCAACAAGTGACCCCATTTTGGAAAATAGACCCACCAAGGAACTTATCTAGATATGTGGTGAGAACTTTGAATGCCCAAGTGCTTCACAGAAGTTTATAATGCATAGTAGTGAAAATAAAAAATATTTTTTTTTCCCACAAAAAAGATTTTTTTAGCCCCCAAATTTTTATTTTCACAAGGGTAACAAGAGAAATTGGACCCCAAAAGTTGTTGTCCAATTTGTCCTGAGTATGCTGGTACCCAAAATGTGGGGGTAAACCACTGTCTAAGCGCACGGCAGAGCTCGGAAGAGAAGGAGCGCCATTTTGGAATTCAGACTTTGATAGAATTGTCTGTGGGTGTTATGTTGCGTTTGCAGAGCCCCTGATGTACCTAAACAGTAGAAACCCCCCACAAGTGACCAAATTTTGGAAACTAGACCCCCTAAGGAACTTATCTAGATATGTGGTGAGAACTTTGAATGCCCAAGTGCTTCACAGAAGTTTATAATGCATAGTAGTGAAAATAAAAAATATTTTTTTTTCCCACAAAAAAGATTTTTTTAGCCCCCAAATTTTTATTTTCACAAGGGTAACAAGAGAAATTGGACCCCAAAAGTTGTTGTCCAATTTGTCCTGAGTATGCTGGTACCCAATATGTGGGGGTAAACCACTGTTTGGGCGCACGGCAGAGCTCGGAAGAGAAGGCGCGCCATTTTGGAATTCAGACTTTGATAGAATTGTCTGTGGGTGTAATGTTGCGTTTGCAGAGCCCCTGATGTACCTAAACAGTAGAAACCCCCCGCAAGTGACCAAATTTTGGAAACTAGACCCCCTAAGGAACTTATCTAGATATGTGGTGAGAACTTTGAATGCCCAAGTGCTTCACAGAAGTTTATAATGCATAGTAGTGAAAATAAAAAATATTTTTTTTCCCACAAAAAAGATTTTTAGCCCCCAAGTTTTTATTTTCACAAGGGTAACAGGAGAAATTGGACCTCAAAAGTTGTTGTCCAATTTATCCCGAGTACGCTGATGCCCCATATGTGGGGGTAAACCACTGTTTGGGCGCACGGCAGAGCTCAGAAGGGAGGGAGCACCATTTGACTTTTTTAGCGCAAAATTGGCTGTCGTGTTTGGAGACCCCCCTGATGTACCTAAACAGTGGAAACCCCCAAATTATAACTCCAACCCTAACTCCAACACACCCCTAACCCTAATCTTAACCCGATCCATAATCCTAATCACAACCCTAACGATAATCACAACCCTAACCCCAAAACAGCACTAATCTCAACCCTAACCATAACCCTAATCAAAACCCTAAATCCAACACACCCCTAACCCTAATCCCAAACGTAACCCTAATCCCAACCCTAATCCAAACCCTAATCCCAACTCTAACCCTAACTTTAGCCCCAACCCTAACCCTAACTTTAGCCCCAACCCTAACCATAACTTTAGCCCCGTCGTCACAAAAAAAGTTCAATGTAACCTTTTTTTTGTACGTCGCGTCCGCCATTTCCGCGCATGCGTGGCCGTAACTCTGCCCCCTCCTCCCCAGGACATAGACTGGGCAGCGGATGCGTTGAAAAACTGCATCCGCTGCCCACGTTGTGCACAATTTTCACAACGTGCGTCGGTACGTCGGGCCGACGCATTGCGACCGCCCCGTACCGACGCAAGTGTGATAGAAGCCTAAGGCTACTTTCACACTAGCGTCGTACTAGGCCCATTGCAGTGTGCCGGGCCGACGTACCGACACTAGCGTTGTAAGCGCCGCACAACGGGTGCAGCGGATGCTGTTTTTTCAACGCATCCGCTGCCCCATTGTGAGGGGAGGCGGGGGCGGAGTTCCGGCCGCGCATGCGCGGTCGGAAATGGCGGACACGTCGCACAAAAAAGTTACATGTAGCTTTTTTTGTGCCGATGGTCCGCCAAAGCACGACGCATCCGTCGCACGACGGATGCGACATGTGGCAATCCGTCGCAATGCGTCGCTAATGCAAGCCAATGGAGAAAAAACGCATCCTGCAAGCACTTTTGCAGGATGCGTTTTTTCTCCGACGCATTGCGACGGAAGCCAAAAAACGCTAGTGTGAAAGTAGCCTAACCCTAACCCTAGCCCTAACCCTAACCCTAAATTTAGCCCCAACCCTAACCCTAGCCCTAACCCTAACCCTAACTCTAGCCCTAACCCTAGCCCTAACCCTAACTCTAACCCTAACCCTAACCCTAACTCTAGCCCTAACCCTAGCCCTAACCCTAACTCTAACCCTAACCCTAACTCTAACCCTAACCCTAACCCTAACTCTAACCCTAACTCTAACCCTAACCCTAACCCTAATTTTAGCCCTAACTCGTCTTCTCCTGCCGGCCGGCAGATGGCAGCAGATGGCGGGCGCACTGCGCATGCGCCCGCCATAAGGAAAAAGCCGGCTGGCAGGAGAAGACAGAAGAGGACCCAGGGACACCGGGTGAGTATGTTAGGGTCCCCGAATCCCCCTATTTCCCTGTCCTCTGATGTGTGATCACATCAGAGGACAGAGAAATACAGATCGCTTTTTTTTTTTTTTTGCGGTCGCCGGTAAACTGTTAATTACCGGCGATCGCAAAACAGGGGTCGGTGCAAACCGACCCCGATCATGTTCTTTGGGGTCTCGGCTACCCCCGGCAGCCGAGACCCCAAAGATCTTCCGGGTGCCGGGCGGCGGGCGTACTGCGCGTGCGCCCGCCATTTTTTCCCGGAAAAAAGATGGCGGCGCCCATGGGGACCCACGAGGAGCACCGTGGGAGGTAGGTAAGTATCGGGGGGCTATTGGGGGCCATCGGGGACCCTATTTCTCTGTCCTCCGATGTGCGATCACATCAGAGGACAGAGAAATTAAACGGCACATCGCGTTTTTGTTTTTTTTGTTGCGACCGCCGGTAAACGGTTAATTACCGGCGATCGCAACTCGGGGGTCGGTAAAAAACCCCCGAATCATGTTCTCTGGGGTCTCGGCTACCCTCGGCAACCGAGACCCCAGAGAAAATCCGACTCTGGGGGGCGCTATTCACTTTTTCCACAGCGCCGTTAATTAACGGCGCTGTGGTTTAAGTACCCTTAGCGGCCGCCGTTAAAAGGCGTATCGGCGGTCGTTAAGGGGTTAAACAGCTGATTTACACTATTTTAGGCATTTTTCCTGGAGTGTTCCCTGCTGGGAATTGCGCTCTGTATGCAGTCCAGAGTGGATATCTGGCTAAATGGGTCAGGTTTGTTGGAAAATAATCCCCCATAAAGAGCCCCATAAACAGTAGACTAAAATTGGCCAAACCCTGTTCGGCTGACAATCTACTGTGCAGCGCCCCAGAGTCCTGGTCGTTGCAGTAATGTTGCTCTGCCACTAAGGGGAGTGATGTTACGTCTGATGGCACTAAAGGAGTTCACCTGACCAGGTATCACACACACACACACACTTCACACTCCAGCCACCAGGGGGAGTGGTTCTATCTAGTAGGCCACTCCTCACTCTCTGGTAAAACTGGGGGTTGGACAGGAAGCCAGGGAGAAAGTAGCTGGGAAGAGCTAGAGAGAGGACCTGTCAGGGGTGGGATCCCTAGGATGTCCTAGAAAAGGACAAGAAGCGAGGCTTATTGTGGAGAGTGAGGAACGGAAATACAGCAAAAAGGAGATAATACCAGAAGGGGTCATGCCTCAAGATCAGCAACACCCTTCTGAGGCGCGTAGCCGGTGGCCGGAACGCCGAGAAAGTAAGAGACTCCACGCATTACTTTAAACCACAGCCGGACAGTTAACCATAGGTTGGCTGTCTCACCATTACACCTAACGAAGACAACGGAGGCAACTGTGGGAGAGGGGTATCCCTAGGGTCCCTATAAAATAGCTCCAGGCCTACCCCGTCATACGGGTGCGTCCTATCCATATCATCTGGGGGACAGAGAGAGAGAAAGAACAGAGATATACACGACAGTTGTGAGGACTATCCCGTGGTGCTCAGCAGGGAAGTACTACAACACACAGGCGCTAGAAGGTAGACACTGATTTCCACCTGCAAAGGGAACTCTGGATGTGCCTTCGGACCGGCCGGTCTCAGCCAGCCCTGTTAACAGTACTCTGGATTGTGGACCCTGAAGCCTTCAGTAAAGAGCTAAAGAGACTGCAACCCTGTGTCCTCGTTATTCACCGCGAACTGCATCACGCACCACTACCTTCACCTTTCATTGGACACCCCTTAGCAGGGTCACGGACCGGGTCTAGCCACCGTGATGACCAAAGAACTGAGATAGAGAGGCCCGGTACCGAGTACCCCGCGGCCCTGCATCTGGGGGCGCTCCAAACTTGGCATCACGAACAGGATCTACTTAAGCCTGAAGAATCAGGTCATGTGTGCCTTGGAACTGTGATTTATTGTGCTTGGACTGCGACTTATTGCAAAGACTGTGTGTTGCTATTTGCCGCCAAATTCCACCATCGCCGCACCTGGAGGGAGGAGTCATAGCTCCATGGGCGGAGCCAGTCAAAAAGAGCGCGGAACCAGAAGACGCGGTGAAGCGACGATCCCGGAAGAGGAACACCAACTCCCAGCAGGTCAGCAGGGGGAAGGAGCGGCCATGTCTGAGTCGGGGGGAGCAGAGGCGGCGGTTGCAGCCGCAGACCCAGAGGCACCCCCGGCCCCCGCAGTTGACGCAGCCATGGGCCTTGTACCACAGCCAGTTGCCGCAGAGCTCGCTGCCCCTATCCGCCAGCCAGAGGCTGCTGCAGCTACAACAGCCATAATGCCCTTCTCCATATCGTACCTACCTGGAGCGGCCTGGCTCCCGCGATACTCTGGAGAGTCCCACACATTAACTGACTTTAAAGAGGGGATCTGCAGCCTGCTCGAGTTCTATCCCCTGACAGAACCTCAGAAAGTTCATATGATAACCGGCCAACTCTTTGGGGCGGCTCTGAGAGAAGTGAAGTCCTGGCCCGCCGTGGATAAAGGAACTGCACAGCAGATCTTTGCAAAGCTTAATGCCACCTTTGACACCCGCACCGCTTACAGAGGCCGCAGGATAGCTTATGGGACTATGCCCTTAACCTCCAGGAGGCGATGCGGGCCATCAAGCAGAGTGACCCCAGCTGCATGCAAGATGAAGATAAACTCCTGAAAGAGCGGTTCATCGAGGGGCTCCTGTGCAGTCACCAAAGGGGCCAACTGCACTTCCTGGCCATGCAGAATCCAGACCTGACTTTTGCGCAATTCAAGGATAAAGCCATCCAGGTGCTACAGGAACGACAGTCCAGCCGTGCAGTGCCTCCCAGTCGTTCAGCCCTCACATTCCACCAGGAGGTGGCGTCGGATGCCCCAGTCGCCACCGAGGCCGATGCCCAGAGCTTAGAGGATGACTCCCCCACAGGTCTCCGCCTCCAGATGCAGGAGCTGACCAAGAGCGTTGCTGCCCTAGCCCGGACTGTGCAGTCCCTACAGGAGGCCCCCAAGGAGAAGATCCAGCTGGCCTCCAGGCCAGAGGATGTCCCCTGGATGCGACAGAGGAGGTCTCCGCCGACCAGAGGCAGGGACGACGATCACTTTCATCGGGACGGACGACCTATCTGCCGCCGCTGTCACCAGGTGGGCCACCTTGCAAGGTACTGTCCTTTAAACGAGCAACCCCTGGGGCAAAGGGCCAACCCCCAGGAGTAGGACGATCAGGCCCGCAGCATTGGAGAGCCAAATATGTTGGAGGGCGACCAGTTCTTCCTGTTGTGATCGACAGTATCCCCATGAACGCGTTGCTGGACACCGGTTCTCAGGTGACGACTATGCCTTACGTGCTTTACAAAGGGTATTGGGAGGACACCGATATCACTTGTGGCCCCGATGAAGATTACACCATAATAGCCAGTAATGGTCAGCCATTGCCGCAAGTGGGGTATAAAGAGGTCACCATCAAAGTGGGGCGGGTGAAATTGAAGGCCCAAGGGATTGTAATTGTTGATATTGACCACCGTGAGTGTAATCCCATGATGACCATTGGTACTAATGTTATAGAAAACTGTCTTGCAGAAGTTATTGTCCTATTACAACAGGTGGCAGAAACAGCTGGCTACAGTGAACAACGTGCCCTGCAAAAAGAAATCAGGGCCCTGATGCAAAGACAGCAGGTGGAGCTGACTGGTGGTGAAATTGGTTGTGTCACAAAGAGTGATTCAAACCCCATTGCGATACCCCCCAGGAGTGAAATGTTAATATGGTGTTGGGCAGCCATAGGCCTCAGAGGTAAAGACTATCAGGCCCTGGTAGAACCTGTATATTTGGATAATAGGCCTACCCTGCTGACCGCCAGAAGTGTGGTTGACGTCCGCAAGGGGAGGGTGCCAGTACGTGTCCTCAATTGCGGGGAATAAGAAGTCCAGCTAGCCAAATATGCCACACTCGCCAAACTGTTTACTGTTAATAATAGTGTGATACAGGCACCTGGGCCCTTGGTCCCGTCCAATCCGGCGGAGAATAGCGGTTCTGCAGGGCAACCAAAGGATTGGTGTCGGGAATTACATGTGGGCACTGACTCTACCCCACCTCACCAGAAACAGGGGGCCTACAGGGTGGTACATGAGTACGAGCGGGTCTTTAGCAAACACCCCCTAGATTTTGGACAGGTAAAAGGGATCCAACATCATATTCCCACAGGGGATCACCGACCCATAAAAGAGAGATACCGTCCTGTACCCCCAGCTCATTATCAGTGTGCCAAGGACATGTTGCGAGAGATGAAGGAAGCTCGGGTAGTGAGGGACAGTTCTAGCCCCTGGGCAGCTCCATTGGTCCTTGTTAGGAAGAAAGATGGCACAATGAGGATGTGTGTGGATTATCGACAGTTAAATCTCATTACACATAAAGATGCATACCCACTGCCCAGGATAGAGGAGTCCCTGGCTGCTTTAAAATCTGCTAACTACTTCTCTACATTAGATCTCACCAGTGGGTACTGGAAGGTTCCCGTGGCGGAGGCGGACAAGGAGAAGACGGCCTTCACGACGCCGATGGGTCTCTGTGAATTCAAATACATGCCCTTCGGATTGTGCAATGCCCCGAGACGTTCCAGAGGATGATGGAGTGCTGTCTGGGGCACAAGAACTTTGAAACTGTACTGCTGTATCTGGACGACATCATCGTTTTCTCCAAGACCTACGAACACCACCTGAAGCACCTGGCCAAGGTGTTTGAAGCCCTATCCAACTTTGGCTTAAAGGGGAAACCATCCAAATGCCACCTGCTGAAGCCCAAAGTGCAGTATCTCGGCCATGTGGTGAGTGCTGAAGGAGTGGCCCCAGACCCCGACAAGGTTACGGCGATTAAGGACTGGCCAAAGCCCAGCAACCTCCATGAAGTCCGGCAGTTCCTCGGGTTGGTAGGCTATTACCGGAGGTTCATCAAGGACTTCACCAAGGCCGCGCCATTGCAAGACCTGTTGGTGGGCTGTTATGACCCCAATGGCAGAGGGTCTCAGGAATAATTGCTAAGTCTGCAAACACAGAAAACCAGCTCATAGGGCAGTGGTAACTGGGCTGACCATATATCTAATCCTAGCACCACAAATACCAGCAGCCGGGGAACGTGCCTACGTTGATCCTAGACGTCTCACGCCAGCCGGAGAACTAACTAACCCTAGAAGGGAAAAGAAAGACCTTTCTTGCCTCCAGAGAAAAGACCCCAAAAGTTGGATACAAGCCCCCAACAAATAATAACGGTGAGGTAAGAGGAAAAGACAAACATAAGAATGAGCTAGGTATTTAGCAAAGAGAGGCCCACTGACTAATAGCAGAATATAGAAAGATAACTTATGTGGTCAGCAAAAACCCTATCAAAAATATCCACACTGGAAATTCAAGAACCCCCGAACCGTCTAACGGCCCGGGGGGAGAACACCAGCCCCCTAGAGCTTCCAGCAAGGTCAGGAATCACATTTAGTACAAGCTGGACAAAAATGAGAGCAAGCAAATAACCCAAAAAACAAAGAAGCAGGACTTAGCTTAATTTTGCACGAACCAGGACCAGCAGATAGGAGCAAACAGAATGTGTCTGATTACAATGATGCCAGGCACTGGACTAAGGATCCAGGAGGTTTATATAGCAACACCCCTGAACTAACGACCCAGCTGGGTGCAAACTGAGGGAAGAAAATCCCAGAGTCATATCACTAGTAACCACAAGAGGGAGCCAAAAAGTCTAATTCACAACAGTACCCCCCCCTTAAGGAGGGGTCACCGAACCCTCACCAAGACCACCAGGGCGATCAGGATGACCAGCATGAAAGGCACGAACTAAATCGGCCGCATGCACATCAGAGGCAACCACCCAGGAATTATCCTCCTGACCATAGCCCTTCCACTTGACCAAATACTGAAGCCTCCGTCTGGAGAGACGAGAATCCAAGATCTTCTCAACCACGTACTCCAACTCGCCCTCAACCAACACCGGAGCAGGAGGCTCAGCAGAAGGAACCACAGGCACAACGTAGCGTCGCAATAAAGACCTATGGAACACGTTGTGAATGGCAAACGAAACCGGAAGATCCAAGCGAAAGGACACTGGATTAAGGATTTCCAATATCTTGTAAGGACCGATGAAGTGAGGCTTAAATTTAGGAGAGGAGACCTTCATAGGAACAAATCGAGAAGACAGCCACACCAAATTCCCAACACAAAGTCGGGGACCCACACCGCGGCGGCGGTTGGCAAAACGCTGAGCCTTCTCCTGTGACAATTTTAAGTTGTCCACCACATGATTCCAGATCTGCTGCAACCTATCCACCACAGAATCTACCCCAGGACAGTCAGAAGGCTCCACATGTCCCGAGGAAAAACGAGGATGGAAACCAGAGTTGCAGAAAAATGGCGAAACCAAAGTAGTGGAACTAGCCCGATTATTAAGGGCAAACTCAGCCAACGGCAAGAAGGTCACCCAATCATCCTGATCTGCCGAAACAAAACACCTCAAATAAGCCTCCAGAGTCTGATTAGTTCGCTCCGTTTGTCCATTAGTCTGAGGATGAAAGGCAGACGAGAACGACAAATCAATGCCCATCCTAGCACAAAAGGATCGCCAGAACCTGGAAACAAACTGGGATCCTCTGTCAGACACAATATTCTCAGGAATGCCGTGTAAACGAACCACATTCTGAAGGAACACAGGAACCAGATCGGAAGAGGAAGGCAGCTTAGGCAAAGGCACCAAATGGACCATTTTCGAGAAGCGATCACATACCACCCAGATGACAGACATACCCTGAGACACCGGAAGATCAGAAATGAAATCCATGGAAATGTGTGTCCAAGGCCTCTTCGGGACAGGCAAGGGCAAGAGCAACCCGCTGGCATGAGAACAGCAAGGCTTAGCTCGAGCACAAGTCACTCAAAGGTAAAAGGGGAGGAAGAGAGGAAAAAAAAAAAAAACTCAGAATTTCCTTTCTTATTATCCCACTTCTGCAATGCATTAAACATTCAATGTCGGCCTGGCATACTGTTATGACCCCAATGGCAGAGGGTCTCAGGAATAATTGCTAAGTCTGCAAACACAGAAAACCAGCTCATAGGGCAGTGGTAACTGGGCTGACCATATATCTAATCCTAGCACCACAAATACCAGCAGCCGGGGAACGTGCCTACGTTGATCCCAGACGTCTCGCGCCAGCCGGAGAACTAACTAACCCTAGAAGGGAAAAGAAAGACCTTTCTTGCCTCCAGAGAAAAGACCCCAAAAGTTGGATACAAGCCCCCAACAAATAATAACGGTGAGGTAAGAGGAAAAGACAAACATAAGAATGAGCTAGGTATTTAGCAAAGAGAGGCCCACTGACTAATAGCAGAATATATAAAGATAACTTATGTGGTCAGCAAAAACCCTATCAAAAATATCCACACTGGAAATTCAAGAACCCCCGAACCGTCTAACGGCCCGGGGGGAGAACACCAGCCCCCTAGAGCTTCCAGCAAGGTCAGGAATCACATTTAGTACAAGCTGGACAAAAATGAGAGCAAGCAAATAACCCAAAAAACAAAGAAGCAGGACTTAGCTTAATTTTGCACGAACCAGGACCAGCAGATAGGAGCAAACAGAATGTGCCTGATTACAACGATGCCAGGCACTGGACTAAGGATCCAGGAGGTTTATATAGCAACACCCCTGAACTAACGACCCAGCTGGGTGCAAACTGAGGGAAGAAAATCCCAGAGTCATATCACTAGTAACCACAAGAGGGAGCCAAAAAGTCTAATTCACAACAGTGGGCCAATCCAAGAAGACTAAGGGGAAGAGTACCCCATTTGATTGGAACAAAGGACTGGAAGGATCATTCACTTGCCTGAAGATGGCGCTGATGGGGAGAAGAGGTACTGGCCTACCCTGAGTATGATCAACCGTTTGTACTATATACGGATGCCAGCAACGTAGGACTGGGAGCTGTGTTGTCCCAGGTCCAGAAAGGCAAGGAGAGGGTAATCACCTACGCCAGTAGGAAACTTCGTCCCACGGAAAGGAACCCTGACAACTACAGTTCCTTCAAACTGGAATTCCTCGCCATCGTTTGGGCAGTGACGGAGAGGTTCAAGTACTACCTGGCCTCAGCAAAATTTACTGTCTTTACGGATAACAATCCACTAACGCACTTGGACACAGCGAAACTCAGGGCCTTGAAACAGAGGTGGATGGCCCGACTGTCTAACTACGACTTTACCATTAAGTACCGGGCAGGACGCAAGAATGCGAATGCCGATGCCTTGTCCCGGATGCCCAATTTGCCAGAACCAGGAGAGGACCCAGAGGCACTTGAAGAAATAGAACTGCCTGCTTTCCATCACCCCAAAGCCACTCAAGGCTCCTATCATGTGAGGAACAGGCCCAGAAACAACCAGGATACCACGCTGAATCCCCTGCCTCACTATGGGTGGGCAGAGACCCAGGATGGCGACCCCGCGGTCCATCGGGTGAAAGAACTCCTGATGCAGGCAGGTTTGCATCCCGGCCCGGATGATCCACAAGAAACCCAACAGCTGTGGAAGGGGAGAAGCAAATTGTTTATTCATGATGGTAAGCTGTGCCGAAGAAGTATCGACCCCTGCACTCACGAATTGGTATGGCAGATAGTGGTTCCGAGGCAGGATGCGCCGATGGTTCTGGGCGCTTACCACGATGGGGCTGGACACTTCGGGTGGAGGAAGTTAGAGAGACTACTCCGAGGGAGATTCTATTGGATTGGCATGAAAAGAGCTATCAAGAAGTGGTGCTGAGAGTGTGGCCCGTGTGGCCTGCGCAGGAAGGACCGTGACAGCCAACGGGCTCCTTTGCAGCCCACCATCACCAAACGGCCGCTAGAACTGGTCGCCCTGGACCACGTGAAGCTGACACCTAGCCGGTCGGGCTATATTTATGCTCTCACCATCGTGGATCACTACTCCAGGTTCCTGGTGGTTGTACCTGTCAAGGATCTAACGGCCAGGACGGCCGCCAAGACCTTCCAGCAGTACTTCTGTAGGCCCCATGGGTATCCGGAGAAGGTACTGACTGATCAGGGACCAGCGTTTGAGGCGGAGGTGTTCCAGGAGTTCTGCAATCTGTACGGGTGTAAGAAGATCAGAACCACACCGTACCATCCCCAAACCAACAGGATGTGTGAAAAAATGAACCAAGTGGTGATCGACTTACTGAAGACCTTGCCTGTAGAAGAATGGAACTTGTGGCCAACAAAATTGCCCGACCTGGTAGACATGTACAACCACATTCCAGTGAATTCTGCCAACTGAACTCTGGCGTACCTGATGCGAGGAAGGTCTAGCAAGTTGGCCGTTGATCTGGACATGGGGGTTCTAACCCCCGAAAATACCTCGCCGGATTCCGATTGGGTTACGGAGAGGGAGCAAATGTACCGCAAAGTACAGGAATGCGTGGAAAGAAGTCTCGCTCAGGCCAGGCAAAAACAGGAAAGGGACTACAACCAGCATGCTCCTGCGATTCCCTTGCCGCCTGGTGAGCAGGTACTCAAGCGGAAGAGAAGGCTACATAAACGACCAATGGGAAGCAGAACCGTATACCATCCTGCCATCCGATTTCAGCAATACTAAAGTCTGTCTCATCAGCAAAGATGGAGGGGAAACCTCAACGGCAATATCCAGAGACTACCTAAAGGTATGCTCTGATAAGTTGAGGGAGAAGGAAACAAGCCCAAGAGCCCCTACACCTGCAGAAGAGGAGAAGATGATACACACCGTTCTTGGCGATTTTCCCCAGTCTTGGACACAAATAAATCAGGCCATCGTGGTACCTGTCTTAACGTTTCATCAACCGAACCCGCCTGAACTAGACGTGATGCCAAATCTTCCAGCTCCGCAACCACCACAGATCCCGCCGGGTGACGCCATGCCCACCGTTGGACCGGCGGAGCCTCCCTCTGCTATCAGCGAATCTGCCGTACCCACTGTTGGTAGCAGCAGCTCTGAGAGATCCAGCATGCCAGTGCTACCCAGACTCACTAGAAGCGTAGCTAGAAGGCAGTGCACGACACCAGTGGTAGCAAGCATAGCGAGCCCTGCTAGGCCAATAGCAACCCCTGCACTACGGAGGTCTATGCATAGTACCAGAAATCAGACTCCCCTTCGCTACAAAACTTGGAGGTATTGATTATAGTGCTAATTGTGTTTGTGTAAATATCTATGTTACAAGTTTAAAAATGGACAACGGAGCAGTTGACAGTGAATTGCTCCAAGACTTTCCAAAGGGACCCCTTTGTTGACCCGGGGTCCCTGCTGTTTTAAAGTTACAACCATTGAACTGAGAGTCATGAACTGTGTGTGACCAAACTTTTGCAACGTTCAAGCGTCCTCACCTGCCATAAAGGGAAGCACTGTTATATATTCATTTGTTCATAGCATTTACTTATTTGTAGTGTTTCAAAATTTTGTGTGTTTTCTAATAACATGTAATGTTGTTTTTCTTTTCCCAGTCCGGGAGAACTGGATTTAACCGGGGGGGAGTGCAGCGCCCCAGAGTCCTGGTCGTTGCAGTAATGTTGCTCTGCCACTAAGGGGAGTGATGTTACGTCTGATGGCACTAAAGGAGTTCACCTGACCAGGTATCACACACACACACACTTCACACTCCGGCCACCAGGGGGAGTGGTTCTATCTAGTAGGCCACTCCTCACGCTCTGGTAAAACTGGGGGTTGGACAGGAAGCCAGGGAGAAAGTAGCTGGGAAGAGCTAGAGAGAGGACCTGTCAGGGGTGGGATCCCTAGGATGTCCTAGAAAAGGACAAGAAGCGAGGCTTATTGTGGAGAGTCAGGAACGGAAATACAGCAAAAAGGAGATAATACCAGAAGGGGTCATGCCTCAAGATCAGCAACACCCTTCTGAGGCGCCGGTGGCCGGAACGCCGAGAAAGTAGGAGACTCCACGCATTACTTTAAACCACAGCTGGACAGTTAACCATAGGTTGGCTGTCTCACCATTACACCTAACGAAGACAACGGAGGCAACTGTGGGAGAGGGGCATCCCTAGGGTCCCTATAAAATAGCTCCAGGCCTACCCCATCATACGGGTGCATCCTATCCATATCATCTGGGGGACGGAGAGAGAGAAAGAACAGAGATATACACGACAGTTGTGAGGTCTATCCCGTGGTGCTCAGCAGGGAAGTACTACAACACACAGGCGCTAGAAGGTAGACACTGATTTCCACCTGCAAAGAGAACTCTGGATGTGCCTTCGGACCGGCCGGTCTCAGCCAGCCCTGTTAACAGTACTCTGGATTGCGGACCCTGAAGCCTTCAGTAAAGAGCTAAAGAGACTGCAACCCTGTGTCCTCGTTATTCACCGCGAACTGCATCACGCACCACTACCTTCACCTTTCATTGGACACCCCTTAGCAGGGTCACGGACCGGGTCTAGCCACCGTGACGACCACAGAACTGAGATAGAGAGGCCCGGTACCGAGTACCCCGCAGCCCTGCGTCTGGGGGCGCTCCAACTATATATATGTGGACCTCCCGAGTCCCAACTGTCATCCAACAGATGTTGAGGGAGCGAAGGATACTGTGTATTGGACTTCCAATGGCCAATCTTTTTTTCCTCCAAGAAATAGGCCATTTTTAGAAGAGTCTTACAGTGGCTCTCATGTGGAGAATACAGGAGTGCTTGGCCAAGCTGAGTGTTCCTATGTATGGTGGGGTCATGGGAAATAACTGTTGGCCAAGCGATCATTCAATTAAGAGCCTTTTAAAATGTATGAGGGCCTTTACAATTCTTGTTCTGGATTAAAATGGGGTGCCCCCTCTACACTATGCCCTAGTCCAGTATATGAACAGGCATAATGTTGATTAGGCCTCAGTCACCAGTCCAATGTTCTTGTATGAGTGCTTTCCATTGTTTCCATGGATAGCACTCATTCCTGTGATAGTCTATGGGGTTATTCACATGCCCATGATTTTTCACGGATCGAGCACTCCTTGCAAAATCAGGGAGACAATTCAAGATTTTGATCTGAATGTCAGATCAAAATCGTCAATGCAAGTCTGTGGGTCCATAAAAATACCAGACAGCAGTTGGATGCCAATTTACATGGACTGTCAGAAAGGAGAAGGCTGAGAAACTTTTTTTTTGTTTTCGGGTGCGAGGAAAACTGATGACACCCAGGCAACAATCTGATCAAACAAAACCTAAGCTAGAAACAAAACGAGCAAAAACCCTGAAGTAAGTAACTAAAAAATAATAGTACATATAATAAATAACAAAAGGGTACTTACTAGTAAACACAGATATTAATCAAAGAAAGCGTAAAAGCCGTCTTAGGTTTTGTCTGTTTAATGGCCAATGTGAGCAAGCTCCTATACGTTGCAGGCATGCCAACTTACACTCCGGCTCATTTTCTTTTTTGGTTTTGCTTTAGTTTCTTGTACTCAGTACAAACAAGCGCGCAGCCTCATTTTCTTTGAGCTAGTCATTGCATTTACATAGCTTCCCACGGCTGGGTGTCCATAGTCATGCTCCATTCCTGTTTGGCCCTAATTCACATTGAGGTCATTTTTGACACATCGCAAGGTTTTATTACCAGTAGTTAGGACTACCCAATTTGGGTACACCTTGTCGCGGTTGGATAGCTTTTACATTTTTTTTTAAATCAAAACCAGTGTTTACTAAGTAAATTATTATATTGTTATTTATATGTTCTATAAGTTTTTATTTACTTACAGCTGGGTTTTTGCTCGTTTTTGTATCTATGTTAGGTTTTGTCTGTGTCAATGGCCAGTGTGAACATGCTCCTATACGTTGCACCCATATCAACTTATACTTCAGCTCATTTTTTGGGAGGTTGGTTTCTTTCAACACTGTGATCAAAAAAATTGGCCTGCTTTTTTTTCATACGTGGAAAATCTTGACTTGTGAAAGAGGTTTTAACCTCACCAGTGGAACAGACATCCACCTACGTAAGTTATTTTGTTTTTCTAACTGGTCAATTCCATTTGTCTAAATCTTCTCAGCATTCCTCTCCAAAAGTCTCGATAAACTTTTTCTCCGCCATGTGCTGAGGTAGAGCTTGTTTTGCGAGTTCAATTACAAACCGTAGCAGTTAAGATATAGCTGCTGTACCATAATCTAAAACAAATTGCTTTTCGCAGGAAGCTATGTCAGCTTTTGAACAGAAACATTCCGGGGACCTTTTGCTTTTACTCCATTTGAATTTCAAACACTGAACAAAAGTTGTTTCCCAGCACAAATCTTCTCCTGAAAAGGTTTTCACAGTAAAGCTTCAAGTGTTTGTTTCTAACAATTGTTGGCTGGTCTTTAAAAGCCGGATCAGTTTTCAGGTCGAATGGAGAGGTTTCCAAATAAGAAAACATCAACTGCTCAACGAGTTTATTTTGCAAAAAATAAATAAGCAACTAATATCATTTTTCACATCACCTTCCTGCCTACTCTGGAAAATTATACCTTTCATGAGTGTAGATTTTTTTTTTTTTGCAAAGGAAAATAACGAAAAAAAAAAAAAAAAAACATAATAGATTTTTGCAAAGCTGTCGTTCTTACATTACTGTATGTAAAAACTATTATTTTCCAGGTAGACATAAAAGGGGTCATCTCAGATCATAATTAATGGTTTTAGCCACTCGAATCGAATACAAGACCATTGCTATGGACAATACTGGGAAAAAAGAAGATGCACTTTGTTTTTCTAGTCTTGTATAGCCTCTTGAATAATAACAGATATTGGATTCATCATAACTTGTGTTTTTATGCCAGTCTTGATCCAAATTTTGCTGGAGTAAGATGCGCCAATGCCACTAAGAAGCAGTGTCATCTTTCAGCTGCTGTGTACAAGCATTATAAATTCACTCAATGGACTAAAGTACATTTCAGTCTTAGTTTATGCCACTTTTGTGGCATAAATTATTATTAATTCATTTGTCCCTTTTTTTTTTACTACACCCCATCACCCTAGTGCGTGGCCAGACGACCGTATTATCAATTCGAGTGCGATCTGACAAAATCACGATTCCCACATGTCCATTTTTTTCCTTGGACATTGCTGGTCCAGGGAAAAAATCATAACATGTTCGAGTTTGATCCCATATCCGGTTCGCACTTGACCATGTAAGTCAGATGACATCAAAGTACAGTCCAATTTCCACATATTGACAGGATGGAGAAGATGGAGAATTTTTTTCTTCGTCTTCTCCTCATTTGAGAAAATTGAATGACACTATGTTCACACTATGATCAAACGCTAATCAGAGTTTAATCAGAGTGTGATTTGCATAATAGACCCGATTCTCTCAGGTGAGAGAATATATGCAGGTATGACCCTAGTCTAATCTGTCCATTTTTCAAAAATTTGTAAACACACCAAAAGTTTGCGCAGCACCTGGGAAGCTTGCCAACTCATCCAGTGGTCCAACAGGTTTTCACTTTTCCTAGAAGCCTCCTAAAGGGACAAGTATGCCATTCTTTAAGTCATAAGAGTCAGTGATGAGCGGTCATGTAGGAGCGCTTAGGAAGCAGCCCGGGGGTGGACAGGATGTCAGGTCTCCACCACAGCTCCAGCCGAGAACCTCCAATGGTGGATGGGAGCAATGAGACAATGAAAAATGGTCTTAGGAGCGCAGGAAAGAGACACAGACGAGAGATGGGGTTAAAACACAACGCGTTTCGACGGAGGATCCGTCTTCATCCACCTGATGAAGACGGATCCTCTGTCGAAACGCATTGTGGTTTAACCCCATCTCTCGTCTGTGTCTCTTTCCTTCGCTCCTAAGACCGTTTTTCATTGTCTCATTCTTTAAGTCATGTCATATCCTAATAAAATGCCTTTACTTTACCAAGTGTGACTGATTAGCCCTTTAAGGGTTTTAAAACTCTCATGATATTCGTACATACAATAGGTTAATGAAAAAGAGCATTTATGTGAATTTACGCCGACTCTTTCAGAAGCTTGTGCTGCAGAAAACAAATCTTGTCAGTCATAATTAAGTAAAAATTCAACACATATTGTGCTTTTTGCTCAATAATATCTCATCCTTTGGGACTACATGAGGCTTCCGCTTAATCAATACGAAGCAGCTGCCTTTCTATGCAAAAAAAAATCCCCGTTACTTTATTATAGATCAGCATGATAGTGAATAAATGAGTCCTATCATCATTGTAATTTATTTACTGAAATTGATCTGTGATTAACCAGAGCTATTTCTACGACAGATTCACATAGTATATTAAATATAAAACAATTAAGATGTTGTCTACCGATGAGCTAAATATAAACTGCTGATGTGGCTGCCTCGCCATGGAAGAAGACAGATGTTCCTTGTGGACAGCCATCAGGCGATAAATGGATGATAATTGTATGTTGTTTAATTTTCACAGTTGTAAAAAAAAGTGAAAAAAACTAATATATCAGACATGTCAATCTGAAATTAGCACTAATGTCTCCATATTGGCATGACACAACCTTGCTATCGTCAAAATCTTTATTTTTTTCAATAAAGCAGTGGGAAATGTTCAGAAAGAGAATAGGTGGTGCCAAACTTGATTTTATACCCAGGCCCCAATGTTTGAGGGGACCCATTGGTCTCCACAGTACTTAAAAGGGTAACAGAGTTAAAAATGGCACACGGACACTTGAGGTTCCTGTTACAGACAGAGGTGTAAGTATAGTGAGTGAATGGGTTAAAGTCATACCTGAGCCAAGGGGCACCAACATTTTCTTTGCCTATATGAGAAGACAAACATTATGGAAGACCCAGGCTAGTTGGGAGCCATGTTGGAGATTTAGAATTTTTTCAAGCTTCAAGTTATGCCACAAGCTCCAGGAACTCCATGACCCCCTCCCCCCTCTGTTTCCCAGTCGGGAGCCATGTTGGAGATTTTAAATTGGGGCCTACAAGGTTCCAAGATTCCAGCTATGCCGTAAGCTCCAGGAACTCCAAGTACCTCCACCCCCCATTTACAAGTTTGGAGCCATGTTGGAGATTTTGCATTGGGGCTTACAAGTTTCCAGTTATACCACAAGCTTCAGGAACTCCAGGTTCCACCAGACCTCCCTTTCCCCTTCCAAATTCATCTCAGCACTGAGGAAATGTATTATGTTTTAACCTGCACTGCATTCAAAACCATTGATTAACAAATTTTGTTACAGATTTGCGGTGGAGGGAGCAAATAGCTTGAAAGTTTGTCTCTGAGTGCATCTTGAAGTTCTTGAACCCCAATATCTCCCAAAACTTGCAACCAGATCACAAGTATCTTGTGCCTCTCCTAATAACAGTGTCTTCTTACTTTGCAGAAGGGTCTCAAGGCTCCTCCTAGGCACTGAGACCTAGATGCAAATGTTTTCGTCTGCACCTCCTAAAGCTATAATGCTGTTCATGTACATAAAACTTTGGAATTTATTTTATTTGAGGAAAGTGACATCTTTCTCATCATCCAGCAGCCTGTAGTTACTGTTGTTTTAGCTTTAAATGGATGCAAGACTCCACAGTCATCAAAATATCTGTCCAATGTGAAAACAGATAAATACCAGAGGCAAAGGAGGGGGATGCAGTTGCAGTTTGTACCTCCATCATTGTGTGCATGTAATGTCACATTTATACATCCATATGTCTCGCTTCAAGTTCTTACCATGATTCACGCACCGGCAGGGATCTCATGACGCGAACTTGACAAAGTCATAGGCATATATGACGCTGTCAAGTTCACCGGTCCGTTAATCATGGTGCGTATTCGGACCGCTACATATGGATGTGTTCATTTAGAATTTAGGCTGAAAATTGTGATAAGGAAGGAGTGAGGAGGAGAGACCGTATTGTTACCTCTCTAACTTAGGCTGCATTCGAGAGTACACAAAGTGGAGAAGGACAAAGGATGAGGCTGATTCTGTAATGATAGGAAAACTTTAAAACATACCTTAGTTTCGGCAGATGCAAGGAGTCATTGTGACGCCCCAGGGTCCTGGTTGTCACAGTGGCATTGCTTTCCTCACGGGGAGAGTGATGTCACGCTTGGAAGCAATGGAGGATTCCTTTTTGACAGGTAATCAGCACATACAACACCGTTCTGACTCCAGGCCAGAAGGGGGAGCTCTACACCCGACTTCAGGGGAGCTGCTCTCTCTAGTCGGGAGGAGGAGTTAGTTGCTAGGCAGTTGCTAGGTAGTTGGGAAGAATTAGACAGTTGGTGCCAGACAGCAGACTGGAGCAGTCTGAGGCAGTAGAATGGGTGAGGGGCCGTACAGCCTAAGGTGCTGTAGCTCCTAGATAGCGAGATACAGAAGGAAGAACAGCCTTTAGCCAACGTTGCGGAGAGCGAAGCACAGGAGAGTGACAACAAAGAAGAATAGCTGTGACTGGGCTACCTCCCTGATAGAGTGCAGATACCAGTAGCCGAAAGACCTAGGTTGTGTCATACTCTAGGAGGCACAGCAGAAACCGGTAGGACAGCTAGACTACAAGTAACCTGTCCGCTCTAATACCCAGGAGACACAGTGACATATAGAGCCCGGGTCATGATAGAGACCCTGTAAAAAGGCTTGAGTTACCTGTCATATGGGTTTGTGTCCCACTTCAATAAAGGACAGAGATAACTGAGAGGACCTTGCTAAGAAGCCATAGGCAGTAAGGGACTATAATACCACCGCGCTAAGAGGAAGGCTTTTAACTCCACCTGGTAAAGCTGGATTCTGAACTCGCTTCCAAGCCGGATGGACCCTGCCTGTACCTGTGATCTGGTGCCCTGGACTGTGGCTGCCTGCTACCATCAGTAATCCAGGTAAAGAGACTGCACAACTGCATCCTTCGTTCTTTACTGCACCACTCACCATCTTCCATCTATTCACCAGAAGCCCTGGGGACCTACTTCACCTGTGGGAAGTTATACCATCTGATTGCCATAACATCAACCCAGAGGACCCCTTTAAGCAGCATTGGTCATCCTGACCGAATACCACAGGTGGCGTCACAAACTTTGTTTCAAAAACCACTTTAAAGACCTTCTCTTTTACTTGGGCGCCCAGGGCCACGGACCGGGTCGCCGCCTCCATGACACATCCATTTAAGTACCAGACCCGGTACCGAGTACCCCAAGGCCCTAGCGGGCGTTTCCTTATCGTGCCTTTTTAGCTAAGCCATGGTTTCCGCACTGGGTGGGGGTAAGGACATGAGCAGAAGACCATGTATTCTGTCATCTGATAGAATCTGGCCAATTATGAAAATCACACTCTAATCAAACTCAGATCAGAGTGTGATCAGAGAGTGAGCACTGTGTGATCTGGTTATCGTGGATGAGAAGATGGAGGGAGAAATGTCCCCATATTCTCCATTCTCTTAGTGTGAGGAAATCTGACTGCCCCCAGATGTCTCTAGATTGCAGTCCGAAGGTTTCCATGGACTTTTTGAACTGCATGCCTAAGTGCGATTCAAATATCAGATCCAACTTGGGCATGCTACAACTTTTTCCTTGGACCAGCTCGGTCTGAGAAAAAAATCTGGCATATGCCTGGCCCCATAGACTAACATTGGTCCAATGTTTTGTCAGATCTTACTCAGACTGAAAAAACGCTCGTCTGCACCTGCCTTAGGAGAAAGATTTTGAATGTATGTGGAATCTAGATCTAGATCTTTCCAGAGAGTTTTTCAAACTTATGTATATTGGAGAAAGCAGATTACTACATTCTGTATTTGATTCCTCAGATATATCACAACCACTGGGCATCATTTTGAAAAGTGTGAGCCATTTAAGCCCCATACCCAACTCCACATAAACACTAGGAACATCCACCAAATGTCCACTGTTTGGAGTGTGTTTACTCTACCCTTTACATTTCATTTCACAGGGATGTCCCTGGCAAAGTTGGGCCACAGAGTGACACTCCTGAAGAGCAAATCTAATGGAGACATTGTGGGGCCAGAAATTGAGGGATGTAACTGGATGGCAGAGTGTCCAAAAGAGGAAGAATCACAAGCTCCATGTTGGTGAGTCTCTGATTCTTTAGACGCACTCAACCCCTAATACTAAATACTGCGAGCCGCCGGTGTCTCAGGGGACAATAGATTCATATGCCAAATACGAAGACCCAGGTATTATAAATGGCACATGATAAATAGGAGATCCCCATACAGATTTTATCCTGGGATCAGGAGCTTTATGCTACACTTTTATAGGCAGATTGTAGAAAGTACTGCGTGTGTGTCCAGCCGTAATCCCTTAGTTACAGACATCAGGACATACGTGTTGTCCTCATCACTTTCTCTGATTTAGTTTGATGTTGTACATCCAATCTGCTTTACATATTAATTTAAGCCTCTAATGGTAGAGTTTGTTCAATTACATAATGGTATAAACAAGACTAGCGACGCACCAATGGAAATCAATATGGATTGTAAGCTGGTAATTGGAGTGACCCCAGAGTGACAAAACAAAAACACGTTCGGAGGATCACATCAAAATGCAAAGGTGAGCTGAGAAAATTGAGATAGATTCTGCAATCATTCAAGTGCTCATTTAATGATATCACAGGCAGACGCGGCCTCACACATATAAAAAGAGCCCAATGATTTACTTACTCCGTGATAAGGAATTACACTTTGAATACCAATATGCAAAAGGAATATAATAGAGAAAAAAATCTGAAACTGACATATTTTCAAAGGAGTTGTCTCATTTTTGAAGAACAAATCTTTCTAATTGCCAGAAAGTTTGATTTGCTTCAATCTAAAAGTATTTAAAAGCCTCCAATCACCCTGAAAAGACGTATGTGACAATCTGAGGTCTCCTATGACTTTATTCAACCGCTTTGAAGCTGTTAATGCAAACAGATCCTTAGTAATGTCAAAGCGACCTCCTAATATACATCTATGGGAAAACGGATGATAACTGTCATACAACTGTTGTAGTATTTTTCAGGGAAAGGGGCTCCTTCCCTATCCCTCATGCTAGGGGGTGCCCTAGTCTACCCATGTGCCCCGGATTACCCTAGAATGTGGAGAAGCCGGAGTGATGTGCCTTGCTATTCTTCTGACTTACTCTTATCTGTTGCCTCCCCTACATGGGATGGAGTGAGGCCGAAGTGTATAGGATTACACTAACCATTCAGACAAGGGAAGACAAATTGGGATAAATGAAAACTGCAATTATACAAAATACACTCACCAGACAACAGAGTGGAACAGAGGGGATGGTAAGTTAGGCTACTTTCACACTAGCGTCGTGCACTGCAAGTCACTATGCGTCGTTTTGTAGAAAAAAGGCATCCTGCAAAAGTGCTTGCAGGATGCCTTTTTTCTCCATAGACTAACATTAGTGACGCATAGCGAAGCATTGCGACGCATTGACACACATCGCAACTGTCGTGCGACGGTTGCGTCGTGTTGTGGCGGACCGTCGGCAGCAAAAAATGTTACATGTAACGTTTTTTGCTGCGTCGTATCCGCCATTTCCGACCGCGCATGCTTGGCCGGAACTCCGCTCCCGCCTCCCCGCACCTCACAATGGGGCAGCGGATACGTTGAAAAACAGCATCCGCTGCCCCCGTTGTGCGGAGCTTTCAAGGCTAGCGTCGTTGTGTCGGCACGTCGCATTGCGACGTGCAGTGCACGACGCTAGTGTGCAAGTAGCCGTAGATGAAACCAAATTGGAGAGGATAAGGATGAAAACATAAACAAGCTTCATGCAGTACAACTCTCCAAACTCCAACTCCAAACACTGAACAAATACTCCAGCTCCAAACCAGGCAAAATAAACTATCACCGGCAATTCTCAAATGCTGGTGGCAAGCATATATACCAAAAGGGAGTGTTCAGCATAGAAAAGCTAAGGCAATTCATGATGGAGAGCTCAATAACATCAACTGTACTGATTAACCCTAGCATTGCCAGAGCAAAGAAAACCTGCACTTTTTAGTATGATGGTGAAGCAGATTTAAACAATCCAGGAGTTCGGGTAACCAGACGCCACAATCTTTTGTCCCCTCTGTGTATTCCCGTGACCTTGTTCTTCTCTGCTGTACTGTCACACACTATTTGTTAAGCTTATTCATTGTTTTATGACTTTCTCTCCTAAGCTGTGATGTCTTCTAACTATCCAGATTCACTACAAAAAAGCCAATGCATTCCTTTCCACTGTTTTATTTAGGCTATGATATTCTCTCCTGACTGGCTGTGCTTTACCCAAAAATATTTAGACTATGTCATTTTTTAAATGTGGAAAGTGGTTCAATATCACGTCTGTGACTGGAAAAAGCATGTGAACCTTTAGGATTAGCAGAGAATTTGAATGGGAAATTAGAGTCTGGAATATTTAGTCAATGGGATGATAATCAGGTGTGAGTGGGTAACCTGTTTTATTAAAATTGCTCCTAAGTGCTTTTGCAATCAGAAGCAATGATGCTTTAGTGGCATTTTTGGGCATTTCTGGTTTGAAAAAAACCTGATTTCTGGCTGTCGTTATGTTTTAAAAATGCAAAATCCATTTTACTCTCCCTTGTCAAGTCCCGCACTTAGTTTTCGCCACTGTTCATGGTGTCTAATATTGTCTGCATGGCTGATGTCACATCAGCATCTCTGCAGCACCTCTTGGACCCATATCTACCTCAAGAATGATTTGATTTGGATTAGTTTCACCCGACTCCACCCAAAAAAATTATTGCATCAAATACATTTGGTTCAAATCAAAAGTGCCCTGATTTCTGTTCAAAGATGTTTATTCTGTCCTGAGTTCTCTCTAATCCCCATAACAAATGGAGGGAAGAGGAGTTAAAAATAATAATGTATCCTACGCACCACACCCCTCACCTGACTTGCCACCACAGCAACCAGCCTGGTCCTCCGCTCACTCCCGCCGATACACCAGTACTGACTACTAAGACTCGTGCATATTTGATGATGACTAGATCCAACGCACATCATACTCATCTAGGGTGGGCATCATGCTCCACGTAAATGTCACATGTGGGGTGCAATTCGTGTGACAGATGTCAATCGAGTTTGAAGCCTAGTAGTCGAAAACAGAAGCATCAAGTGGAGGACTGGGTGGGCAGCCACAAGAAAGGACATTGCAACAGGTGGGTATAATATTTTATTGTTGCTTAAACCCTCCACAGCCCTCAAAAGAGTACAGCAAAATGGAGGCTGCCTGGCTAATATTTTGGTTGATTCACTTGAATTAAATTACAGACGTTTTGGCTAACACGGTACCAAGATATGGACGTTTTGTGGAAATTTGTGAATTTGTTTAGTTCTGATTTCATTCTCTCATTTTAATGCACATAGGTTTTTCTTTTAAACCATGACATATTTCAATACATCCTGCATTATGGAGATGCTAAATCCCAAAGGAACCATACATTGGCATGAAGGGTATTTTACAAGACTAGGGAACCATAGAGTCTCCACATTGCAGGCTTCATGCACATAGATTTGCTAAGTACATTGGTACATTTGTGTTCCCACCTTGGATATTTAAAGCATATAGTTAAAGGGGTTGTCCAGGATTGGGTTCAAGTTTGCAGTTAACCTGGGCGTGTGACCGCGAGAATACAATCTGCCATACATGTGGTCACATGCCAACTAGATGTGTGCAGCTTCGCTCAATACAAGGGAATTAAGTGAGGCCGGACACGTCTAGTCTGAATGTGGCTGGAAGTATTCAAATTGTATACTTGCAGTTACATGACAAAGGGTGTTTGCAGACTTGTGGCCCAAGCCTGGACAACTCTTTTAAGATATGCAAGATCCATTGATGGATTCTTGAGAACAGGGCACTGTTGTACATGGTCAGGAATGGAAAGGTTGCCACATGTCTGCTTTTCTCAGGTAATTTCTATGGCAGCACTGAAAATTGCTGAATGAGCATCAGTGCCCCATTTTTAAGACAGATAAAGATCCAACGCTATATCCCCAGTGATCAATACAGGGCTCACTATTTCCATCTACCTCTATCTCTATATACAACAACGATGGAAAAGTAAATTTTGCAAAAAAATTTCAAGAAGTTTTTCCTTATTAACGGAGGCATAAAGGGAATCTGTCACCTGTCTAATGGCACCCAACCAATGAGCAGCACATATCAGAGCCTGGTTGCACGATTGCAGACAGGTATGTATTAGGCATTTCATAGAAAGATCTGGCTGGGGACAATAGGGATAGAGGAGACCACTCTAATGCTGCCTCTAAGTTGGCTTTCCCCAGCGCCGCTAGAGGTGATTGATAGGTCTCTTTTGCTGGGAGAAGCCAGGCTAGTGTCATGTCCACCTATGATCCCTGGCTTGTCCCAGCTTGACAGACCTGTCAATCACCTCTACCGGTGCTGGGAAAGTATATTTTGCCTGAAGTGTCGCAACGTTTCAGAATGAAACATACCTTGTTGCAAACTTGTTGCCTGACTCTGATTTATGCATCCTGCAGTTTGGGCACGAATCAGATCACAGGTTCTCTTTAAATCCAGTCGTCAACCTGAAATATGTGCACAAACCATTTGGAATATTTGCATTGTACCTGAGAAGCTCGCACCGTGACTTCTGAATAATGTAGCTTTGTGTTTGACTAACAGCCCATGACCGAAATATGTACTTTATATGCACATACCTTGCAGGCGGAAATAATTACAGCTATAATATCTTGTGATTCTCCATATATTAGAATAAGTTATATGACTGAGGCTGACAGAACGTAGAAATATATTGTCATATTGTCCACAATTTATAGGAAAGTTAGACACACAGTGATCATGTCTGATGCTTCTGTATTAATTTTTATTAAAACTGGAAGTTCGTGTGAGTTATTAATGACGCCCCGAGGGCAGATGATTGCTCTGTTGAAAATCAATAGACATGAAGATTTTTTTCTTTTTTTTTAATCATTGTGCACGGATTGGTAGTGCAAAATGGAATGATAATTAAGACGTTTAAGTCATTCACTTAGCCTCACCCTAAGTTTGACAATAGGCTTGAACTAATAAGAACCTCTATTACGCTACTTTCTCACGATGAGTATTTGATGAGTTTTTGATGTTGCAGCTTTTCTGCACCTATTAGGTTGCATGCATTTTTATATTATTTTTTATATTACGGTTTTCAGCATGTCGTGTTTTTATCATGCTGTGACGGTCTTTGATAAGGAAGCGGGACCTCAAACTGTCCATAACTATCCCTAGTTTACTCTTGAAGACAGAGAGGCTCGAGTCTCCGACCTTACTATGCTCCTGTTAAACTCTGATCTGTCCCCTCACCACTCCATGAGCCATGAGAAAGAAAAGTAATGTAAAATAAGATGCAAAAGACAAAACAGGAATAACAGAAAATGTCTATCATACAAAAGCACTAACCAACAATAGGGAGGAGGATAGGAGCAGGGATGAATAAATAGGAATAGGGACCAGGAGATAAACATACTCATCTCATTCCTCTTCTTTCCTAGGTCGTAACCCAGTCCTCCGCTGGTCCCATCTGGCCCTGGGCTTCTTCTCTTCCATCTTCACTCTTTGGCGCCTTCAATGCTGTGCAAGGATAAATGAACCCGGCACTCAACTTAAATGCAACTTGAACATTTATTGCGTAGTACCAAAAACGTTTCGGTCTGATGCAACCTTCTTCCGTTACGTACTTAGGAGCAATTGCGTGTCGCTTGGTGAGCGGAACTCAATAGGTCCGATTGGAATCTCTGAGATATAAGTGCCCTAGACTTGTGGTGGGCTGTTTGCTGGTTGGATCTGGAGCTTGACATGGTGGCCACCGCTTGTCAGCATGCAGGCCTTGCACCATGTCATAATGTGGGTCTCCCCATGATATTATAATGCAAAAGGTGCCAACATCTTGATATTGTGTGAGACTTTGCCAGCACCAAAATTGATCAAGAATGACAACTAAAGAGCAGAACACCAGAGCCGGAAGTAGGGGTGAACTAGCGGACGACCAGGTAGGAAGCTACTGTGGAGGTTCAGGTGATTGTATTTGTTTTTATTTTTTTTAACCCATTCCCAAGCTTAAAAAGAATCCAGTAAAAAGGAGATATGGCTATCTGCCATTTTGCTGATTTGGAGCGAACTGAAACAAAAAATTTTGGCAAATCCAAAAAATTTTGTAAAAACTTTGCAGTGACTTCAAGTCTTTTTTAATCGACTCGCTCATCTCTATTGAGGTTACAAAAAGCTCTTCCCAACTTGGCAAAGCTATCTTGTTCCTTCTGGGTTCAGTCTCTTTGGCCCTACCATGTCAAAGAATGGAGTGATGACCGTTCATGCTCAATCATCACTCCATCCATTGTCGATGAATTTGCCGGAGATAGTCAAGTGCTGGAAGGGGACAATGGATAGAGGAGAATTGATGCGCATATACAATTGCCTACCCGCTGGCTGGGTGATAACCTGCCAACTTGAGAATTACAACTTCAAGTATATGCCAAAATTTCTCATCAGAAAATGGATATATTGTCAAAAGTATTCATTATGGAGACCAATGAAGTTTTGCTTTCCCTGTGCACTCACACCCCCTGTAATATAATGTAGCTGTGACCTCTGATCCATACGTATACGGCACACACCCGGCTGTCACTGCACATTCCCTTTCATTCCCTAATGTCTATGACTACTTCTGCTTTTTTTGTTATTTCATTTTGTGATTCATTTTCAAGTAGCGCTGAGTACGAGAAACATGATATTATGCAGCGCATTTACAATTCTAATGTCAGGGGTCATTAATCATTGTTGTGTTTATCTGGGAGGCACAATATTTACATGCAGTTGGTATCCGTGAAGAGGAATCCATTTTAAAAGTCTAATCTGTGATTTATTCACCTCATCCCATGACTGACATTATTATGAGCATCGAAAATTACCGGTGAGAGCATCATTTCCATGTATTATACTCAGCACATTGGCCGTAATTCCACATTCGAGGTCTCCAAATTTAGATGATGAGAGTTTGCATGAAAAATGGTATAAACATATTTTTTATGTCTAAGCTGATTGAGAAACGGTACAACGAGGGCTTATTTGCAAAAGGTCACATCTCTATTCAGATTGAATTGGTCATTAATGTATTTTTTTTTTTTACTAAAGCTCTGAACATGACGAGTGCATAAATGATGGATGAGTGAGTTGATTGGCTGAAAGTTCACAAAATACACAAAAACAAGTTGGCAAAGCTTTGGTTCATAGAAGGACATATATACAATCGAGCAGGAACATACAACTTGCGGTCCATGGGATATAAACCATCCCAGATACTATTTTGTACATCCCCCTACCATCTGAACACTGAAATGCTGATCTATGGCTGCTCACATACCGTTTCCATACCAGAGAAGAGTAGCGAATAGCTCAGAAGTAAGAATGGACAAGTACTAGTGATGAGCGAGTGTGCTCGTCAGTCGAGTTTTCTGAGCATGCTCGGGTGTTCTCTGAGTATCTTGGGCGTGCTTGTAGATTATGTTTGTGTCCCCGCAGGTGCATGATTTGCAGCTGCTAGACAGCCTGAATACATGTGGGGATTCCCTAACAAACAGGCAATCCCCACATGTATTCAGGCTGTCTAGCAGCCGCAAATCATGCAGCTGTGGGCACACAAATATAATCTCCGAGCATGCCCAAGATACTCGGAGAACACCCAAGCATGATTGGAAAACCCAAGTAACGAGCACACTTGCTCATCACTAAAAAGTACTAATGGTGAATGGAGGAAGTTCTCAATTTATTAGAAGAGTCAAACATTTATAGTTTATACTTTCAATAAGTCATAAAAGTCTCTAATTTATTGGGATCATTAGAAGCAGTTCAATAGACAAGGAAAGGTTGTGCCCCCCTGCCATTTTGGCTGCAATGGAGTCCCAAAGAAGCCTGCAAAGAGAAGTGCACAACTAAAGTGCACATAGAGAGGTAGGACATTTAGTGGCCAGGGACCATTCATGTTAATAGGTACACCTTGACGTGGTTGGATGGCTTTTGCACTCTTTTATAAAAAAAATGGAAGTACATGTATTTATTAGTCGCTATGTGCTGACGTATGGTGGATGTATATGCAGAGAGAAGTGCTCTTCATGGGTGTTACAATTAGAACCAATGAGGGACCTAATTAGAAAGTATGGTATCACTATGATTGTGGTTATATTCCTGCTTGATGACCTCAACTCAACAGTGCTTGAAATCCATCAAATGACATCACTCCTGTCTCCCAGAGTCTCATCTCTTAAAAAAAAACTGCAAGATTAATATGCTTTCCATCTAAAGGCAGCAAATTAAAGGCACAGGTCTATAAGTCTTGTAAATAAAACTTCTCAACCAGAGGCAGACATATTATTGGTGCAAACTGTGCAGTCACACCGGGGCCAAGAGATAAGGTGGACACTTTACCTCCAAACCAAGTGGAGTTTAGCATTATCGTGAGTAATTGTACTGGAAAGGGCTCATATATTGTTTTTGCACAGGGGCCCATTTTTGTCTGCGTCCACCAGTGTACATGACAAATTCTTTGCTCGGTATTAAAGCTGATGTGACACCAGATTTTACACTAAGAACCACAGACATTTTGTTAATGAATCTCTTAGACTTGATGAAGCTGTGTATTTATTTTGAAAATGCATGTCAAGGTTCACCTCCTGATATTAAGTTGAAAAATGTTATAGCGTATGTCCAGCTAAAGACTGGAATAGCTCTCAGTGTATTCATTCTCCACCCAACCAACCTGATTGGCAGCAGCTTATGTTGGGCAGTGTGAGATCACAGCAGCAGGAGGGACACCAAAGAACTGTTAATCAAGTGGGTGGAGATTCAGCAGGAGGAAGGAGGTAAACTGAGAAGCTGTCACTCAGGTTGCATGGGTAGAAATTCAGCAGCAGCAAGAATGAGGGAAACTGAGGAGCTGCCAATCAGGCTAAAAGAGCAGAAATTCAGCAGCAGAGGGGAGGATCGGCACTAACAAGCTGTCAATTATGCTAGGTGGGTGAAGATTGAGTTAGACAATTGCCACATGTATATCTGAACTTGCCTCATCATGCATTTGTCTCCACCAAATAATCATGCCTTTAGCAAACTCTAAATTTATTTACTTACTCAGACCTGCAGATTAAGGGTATGTGCACACGTCCGGATTTCTTGCAGAAATTTCCTGAAGAAAACCGGAAATTTTCTGCAAGAAATCCGCCTTTTTTTTTTGCGTTTTTTTTCCGTTTTTTTCGCGTTATTTTTAGCATTCTGCAAGCGTAATTAGCTTGCAGAATGCTAAAGTTTTCCAAGCGATCTGTAGCATCGCTTGGAAAACTGACTGACAGGTTGGTCACACTTGTCAAACATAGCGTTTGACAAGTGTGACCAACTTTTTACTATAGATGCAGCTTTTGCAGCATCTATAGTAAAAGGTAGAATGTTTAAAAATAATAAAAAAAATAAAAAAAATGCTTATACTCACCCGGAGACAGCTGATCTCCTCACCGGCGTCCGTTCCGTATAGATGGTGTGTGCGTGCAGGACCTTCCATGACGTCGCGGTCACGTGAGCGGTCACATGACCGGTCTCGACCAATCACAAGACGGCGACGTCATCGGCAGGTCCTTCACCGCACACCAGCTACAGGAACCGAAGCGACAGCGTGCAGTGGAGAGGCGGGAAGACATCGAAGGTGAGTATAGGACTATTTTTTATTTTAATTCTTTTTTTTGACCAATTATATGGTGCCCAGTCCATGGAGGAGAGTCTCCTCTCCTCCACCCTGGGTACCAACCGCACATAATCTGCTTACTTCCCGCATGGTGTGCACAGCCCCGTGCGGGAAGTAAGCAGATCAATGGACTCCCAGGTGTGCGGAATCCCCTGCAATTCCACATTTTAATGAACATGTTGCTTTTTTTCCCGCGATGCGATTTTTTCGCGGCAAAAAAGGCTACATTTGCACAAAAAATGCGGAATACACTGAAAATAATGGGGAGGCATATCTAAGGGTTTTTTTCGCGTTTTTATCACGTTTTTATAGCGAAAAAACGCAAAAAAACGCGAAAAATACTGAACATGTGCACATGGCCTAACAATTCCTTAACAAGATCTTCTCAAATATGTACCTCTGTCAGGATTTGAACCTAGCTGCTCCTGTACACCAGTCGGCAGCTCATCCTTCTGAGATATTCAGCTCGCTGGACAATTATGTGCTTATCCAAATACTTGAACCTATGTTGTTGCTGATGTCTCCTCCCTGAGTTTCCTGTTGGTTACCACACTAAGTTCCTGATCGTCCCATTCTGATTGCACACCCTATTTAATCCTGGCCTTACTCTCAGTTCCTTGCATGAATATTGAGCTACCTGCCCTTAGTCAAGCTTCCTTCCACCTGCTTTCCTTCAAATGACACTGCTGCTCCTGGTAAACAACCTCAGGCTTCCTTGACTACGATTCCTGCTTATTCCTTCAAACTACATTGCTGTTCCTGTGTATGAACTCCTTGGCTATTCCAGACTATGCTACCTGCCCGGTGCTGCCCCTAGTGGTTACAATTTCACTACTCCAACCAGGTCAATCCGTAACAACTAGTGATGAGCGAGAGTACTCGTTGCTCGGGTGGTCTCCGAGTATTTGTAAGTGCTTGGAGATTTCGTTTTTGTTGACGCATCTGCATGATTTACAGCTGCTAGCCAGCTTGAATACATGTAGGGGTTGCCTGGTTGCTAGGGAAGTGCCACATGTGTTCAAGCTGTCTATCAGCTGTAAATCATGCAGCTGAGGCAATGAAAACTAAATTTCTGAGCACTTACAAATACTTGGAGACCACCTGAGCGTGCTTGGGAAAACCCGAGCAATGAGCATACTCGCTCATCACTTGTAACAACCTCTGCTGTTCACACTATTGCACTGCTGCAACAGTGTGTAATATTTGCTTGTGTATCACTACCGCTTGCAGTTAACCACTTGATTGCTGATGGCATTTGTTTCTATCTCGGGCCCTCAGTCTGCTTATAGCACATGACTTTGCCATTAACCATTTGATTGCTGCAACACCTGTACATCTATTGTTTCTGCGTATACCTTCACTCTTGGCTCCATGTTTTATGGTATTTCCTGGTCTGCTTTTATAACTGCCATCCTGCATAACAGGCTGTCCTGGTCCTTGCTGATCCATGTGCGACTGGCAAGTCTTGTCCGCAGTGAATCACCGTCAGGCTGTCATGCTCACCCTTAGACCTTAGAAAATCCACTGTACCAGGAAAGCCCATAACACTGAGGACTGGAGCATTGAAAGAAAACACACAAATGTCATGCAATATGTTCATAAGGATAGACACCCCCCTTCTCCTTTGGTGTTAATTGACAGGCTACTCCAAAGAAAACGGTGGGCGATTCTATCAACAAAATCAGTAGTAGTGATGGAAGATGGTTCCTAGCCCTGAGATACATTTGGAGTTAGGTAGTTTGAATGGGATGTAAAGAAACCCCTCTGAAAGCAAGTCCATGCTGAATCTATTAGTTCCCTTGCAATTATCCTGTTCATTGATAGCAGCATTCCTCTATAGAGCACCCTGTCTAGGATGACTGACGCTTGTCCTCGGCCAGACATTATTGATATTTCTTTTACTTTGTTTCCGATGGATGAAGCTAATTGAGGATCCTATTAAAACAAGTTTGTTAATGACTATCTTCCTTTGATGAATGAACAAGTAATTTAGCCCCTTATTATTAAAGACCATTTACTGCTCAAGATCAAACAGAGATGTGAATGGTCGTTGAGGGGCTAATATGTGAGGCAATTTATATAAAAGCATTGATTCATATGGATGACTAGATCTTGTGGACAAGACACCATTTGTTGTGCAATAGAGGAACATAATGATCTATCATCAAATGAAAATGTTACTACTGTGTGTCATAATGAAAAATGGCTAATCAAAAGCTTTCTCCATGATAATGCAATTAAGTCTGTCTTCTTTAAAAAAAAAAAAAAAAGCACCACATCCATCCAGATTCTACCACATCCACTAAAACGCAACCAATAGACAGGGGTGTCATTATTTAAGGAAGAAAGCAGCCATTTTCTTAATAAGACAAACCCTTTATGGCTAAGATCATACTTGCATGAAAATATTGTATTTAAAGACAGGTATAAATGAGGATCATTTTTTCATCACTGGTTTATGAAGCCTGTCTCATTTCTACAATCCCTAATTGTAACTTAACGATTATGACTAAAAATTTGTGAATTTATTCTAGTGTAACTGAATGAACCCGAATTTTTAGATATTCGATTTGTGCAAATAAAACAAGATGGCAATAAGCTGGCTGTTCATGATATTGGTGATGTTAACAAAAATAATAAACTGTTATACTCACCACTAGGGTTGAGCGAAACGGATCGTTCATTTTCATAAGTCGCCGACTTTTGGTAAAGTCGGCGTCTCATGAAACCGAGCCGATCCCTGTGTGGGGTCTGCCATGCGGTACGCGACTTTCGTGCCAAAGTCGCGTTTCAATGACGCTAAAAGCGCCATTTCTCAGCCAATGAAGGTGGACGCAGAGTGTGGGCAGCGTGATGACATAGATCTCAGTCCCCACCATCTTAGAGAAGGGCATTGCAGTGATTGGCTTGCTTTCTGCGGCGTCACAGGGGCTATAAAAGGGCGTTCCCGCCGACTGCCATCTTACTGCTGCTGATCTGAGCGTAGGGAGAGGTTGCTGCAGCTTCTTCGGAAGCAGGGATAGTGATAGGCAGGGTACATAAAGCTACAAACCGCTTGTGCTGTAGCGATTTCCACTGTCCAACACCACCTTTTGATTGCAGGACAGTGGAAGCTAATTTTTTTTTTCCTCAGCGCTGTAGCTCATTGGGCTGCACTAGAAGGCTCCCTGACCCTGATAGCTGCGTTGCTGTGCCTGTGTGTACGCCGCTGTGTAAACCAACTGCTTTTTTCAAAGCACAAATCCTGTTTTTCCTTCCTTTCTGCACAGCTATCTTGTGTGTTTGTCCACACTTTTGTGTGCAGCAGTCCATTTTATAGCTGCCTGCCATACTTTTCTGAGATAACTGCAGGGAGATAAATATTGGCAAGTCTGTCTCCGTGCCATTGCTGTGTGTGGCATCTGTCTCTCATTGTGTGGCACTGAAAACACTGTGTAATACTTGGCCATTTTTTTTTGGGGGGTTACATTCTCCCTTTTCCAAAAAAAAAATTAGTGGGAGATAAATATTGGCAAGTCTGCCTCCGTGCCATTGGTGTGTGTGGTATCTGTCTCTCATTGTGTGCCACCGAAAACCAGTGTGTGATACTTGGCCATTTTTTTTGTTTTTGGGGACATTCTCCCTTTTCTAAACAAAATTGTTAGTGGGAGATAAATATTGGCAAGTCTGCCTCCGTGCCAGTCCTGTGTGTGGCATCTGTCTCTCATTGTGTGCCACCAAAAACCAGTGTGTGATACTTGGCCATTTTTTTTTGTTTTTGGGTACATTCTCCCTTTTCAAAAAAAAATAATTAGTGGGAGATAAATATTGGCAAGTCTGCCTCCGTGCCATTGCTGTGGGTGGCATCTCTCTCTCATTGTGTGCCACCGAAAACCACTGTGTAATACTGGGCCTTTTTTTTGGGGGGGGGTAAATTCTCCCTTTTAAAAAAAAAATAATTAGTGGGAGATAAATATTGGCAAGTCTGCTTGAGTGCTGCTCCTGTGTGTGCCATATGTCTCAAATTATTGAGGCACAGAAAGCCTAGTGTGTAACATTGGGCCTGATTTTCCTTTCAGTGTCAGGCACCTATAAAGGTATATATAAATCCTACAGAAGTTTGAGTTCACCTTATAAGTTGTTTTACAGTAACAAATAGCGTTACTTTGGTTACGTTTTGCAAACAATGAGGAAATCTAGTGGAAGAGGTCGTGGGCGGTCATTGTCAGCTGGTAATGATGGTAGTGGTGGTGGAGCATCAGGTGGTCGTGGTAAAAGCAGTACAGCACCTAAGTCTCGAGTTGTTGAGCCAAAAACGTCGTCTGCCTACACAAGGCCTCGAACGCTCTCTTTTCTGGGAGTAGGAAAACCACTTTTGAAGCCGGAGCAGGAGGAACAAGTATTGGCTTTCATTGCTCACTCTGCCTCTAGCTCTTTCGCCTCCTCCTCGGAAAGTGCCAAATGTCAGAGCAGTGCATCATCAGTGGATGCTCCCGGTCAGGAACAAGTCGCTTCCTTGTGTCCTTCACCCAGAACAACAGTGAAGGATGCGTCAGTCGACACAACAGGTTACTCCATGGAGCTCTTTACACATACCGTTCCTGGGTTAGACAGTGAAACAGTTAACAGGCCATGCCCATTAGAAGTTGAATCGGACATGGAGTGCACAGATGCACAGCCACAGCCAGATTACTATGCTGTTCCTTTGACTCAGACCAGAACATTGCCCTCGCAGTGTACTGAGGCAGAATCAAACCCAGCGGAGACTATGGTGCCCCGTCACGAACGCTATACCACCGGCTTACACGGTGACACAGACGAAGTTGCACACGACATAGAAGAGGAGGTCATAGATGACCCAGTTGTTGACCCCGATTGGCAGCCATTGGGGGAACAGGGTGCAGGCGGCAGTGGTTCAGAAGCGGAGGAGGAGGAGCCGCAGCAGGCATCAACATCACAACAGGTTCCATCTACCGTGCCCGTATCTGGCCAAAAACGCGTGGCAAAACCAAAACCTGTTGGAGGACAGGGTGGCCATCCGGTTAAAGAAGCTCAGTCTGCAATGCCTGAAAAGTTATCCGATAGTAGAAAGAGTGCAGTCTGGCATTTTTTTAAACAACATCCAAATGATCAGCGCAAAGTCATCTGTCAAAAATGTTCAACTACCTTAAGCAGAGGTCAGAATCTTAAAAGTCTAAATACAAGTTGCATGCATAGACATTTATCCACCATGCATTTGCAAGCCTGGAATAACTACCAAATGTCCCTAAAGGTTGCAGCACCCTCGGCCAATGAAGCTAGTCAGCAACGCTACATCCCTTCCCTCACTGTAAACCCATCATTTCCCGCACCACCGGCAGTATCTGTGCAGCTTTCGTCGCAAGGCCAAAGCAGTCAGGGAATCACCAGGTTTGCAGTAGGAAACACTGCATGTAGGGCACCGGCAAGAATACCATCTCCAACCCTCTCTCACTCACCCATGTCCACCGGCACCACCGCTAGTTCCACAATCTCCAGCTCTCCAGTCCAGCTCACCCTACATGAGACTCTTGTTAGGAAAAGGAAGTACTCATCCTCGCATCCGCGTACACAGGGTTTGAACGCCCACATTGCTAGACTAATCTCATTAGAGATGATGCCCTACCGGTTAGTTGAAAGCGAAGCTTTCAAAGCGCTGATGGACTACGCTGTACCACGCTACGAGCTACCTAGTCAGCACTTCTTTTCTAGAAAAGCCATCCCAGCCCTCCAACAGCATGTTAAAGACCGCATTGTCCATGCACTCAGGCAGTCTGTGACTACAAAGGTGCACCTGACAACAGATGCATGGACCAGTAGGCATGGCCAGGGACGTTACGTGTCCATCACGGCACACTGGGTGAATGTGGTGGATGCAGGGTCCACAGGGAACAGCAATATTGGGACAGTTTTGCCTAGTCCCGGTCAAGGAAAGAGTTGGCTGTAGGCGTTCGCCCCCCCTCCTCCTCTTCCTCCTCCTCATGCAGAAGCGAGAGCTCATCCACACACCGCAGTCGCACATCCACCCCATCCGCAGCTGCCACTGTTGCACACCAGGTGTGCCATTATGGGACAGCTAGTGGCAAGCGTCAGCAGGCTGTATTGGCAATGAAGTGTTTGGGCGACAACAGACACACCGCGGAAGTTCTGTCCGAGTTCTTGCAGAATGAAACTCGGTCATGGCTGGGCACTGTCCATCTTGAGGCAGGCAAGGTTGTGTGTTGTGAATTTGGATTCTGGGCTCCCCCGGTGGCCGCTTGTGGAATTGGACTTGTCATCCTCTTTCCTGTTTCACCTGATTCCATCAGTAGTGGGTGTCGCTATTTAAGCTCATTTCTCTGGTGGTTTCTTGCCGGTCAACAATGTTATCTGATGCCTCTCAGTGCTTGTTCCTGCTTCTAGACAACTACTGATAAGTTGGACTTTTGTCCATGTTTTGTTTTGCCTATTTGTTCCAGTTCGCAGCTGAAGTTTTGTTACTGTGTCTGGAAAGCTCTCGTCGATCAGGGATTGCTACTCTGGCGTTATGAGTTAATGCCAGAGTTTAAGGTAATCTCTGGATGGTGTTTTGTTAGTATTTTTCTGCTGACCATGAAAGTATACTATCTGTCTTCTGCTATCTAGTAAGCGGACCTCAAATTTGCTAAGACTATTTTCCTGCTGCGTTTGTTGTTTCATCTGAACTCACCGTCATTATATGTGGGGGGCTACTGTCTTCTTTGGAATATTTCTCTAGAGGTGAGCCAGGTCTTATATTTCCCTCTGCTAGCTATTTAGGTCTTAGGCCAGAGCTGGGCATCTAGCTATAAATAGGAAATGCTACCTGGCTATTTCTAGTTGCGCGGCAGGCTTAGTTCATGGTCAGTATAGTTCCATCTTCCGAGAGCTTGTCCCTCTATAGGCTTGCTATGATCTCTGCCTGCAGAGATCATGACAGTTTGACCGGAAGGTAAAGTGTTAAAGACCCAGGTTGAGAAAGGAGAGTTATAAGAAGTCTGCTGGAATTTTTTTTTTTTTTTTTTTTTTTCCTCCAGTCTGCCTTGCTGCAGTCTTTTTTCTCTCTCTCCTCCTAATCTCTGTGTGCTCTGTGTGCACCTGACAATGGTGGATCTCCAGAGTGTAACTGCGGGTTTGAATAATCTCATCACGAAAGTACAAAATTTACAAGATTTTGTAGTACATGCTCCGGTATCTGAGCCGAGAATTCCTTTGCCGGAGTTCTTCACAGGGAATAGAGCTAGCTTCCAGAATTTCCGAAATAATTGTAAGCTTTATTTGTCCCTGAAGTCTCGTCCAGCTGGAGACCCTGCTCAGCAGGTTAGGATTGTGATTTCCTTGCTCAGGGGTGACCCTCAAGATTGGGCCTTCTCATTGCCAGCAGGGGATCCTGCGTTACGCGATGTGGATGCGTTTTTTCTGGCCTTGGGCTTGCTTTATGAGGAACCTCATTTGGAACTTCAGGCAGAAAAAACTTTGATGGCACTATCTCAGGGGCAAGACGAAGCTGAAGTTTTCTGCCAAAAATTCCGTAAATGGTCTGTGCTTACTCAGTGGAATGAGTGCGCCTTGGCGGCAACTTTCAGAGAAGGTCTCTCTGATGCCGTTAAGGATGTTATGGTGGGGTTCCCTTTGCCTGCAGGTCTGAATGAGTCCATGACAATGGCTATTCAGATTGATAGGCGTCTGCGGGAGCGCAAACCGATGCACCATCTGGCGGTGTCTATGGAAAAGACGCCAGAAAGTATGCAGTGTGATAGAATTCTGTCCAGGAGTGAGCGACAGAATTTTAGACGGAAGAATGGATTGTGTTTCTATTGTGGGGATTCTACTCATGTTATATCGGCATGCTCTAGGCGTACAAAGAAGCTTGATAAGTCTGTTTCCATTGGCACCATTCAGTCTAAGTTTATTTTGTCTGTAACCCTGATTTGCTCTTTGTCATCCATTGCCACGGACGCCTATATTGACTCTGGCGCCGCTCTGAGTCTTATGGATTGGTCCTTTGCCAATCGTTGTGGTTTTGATTTAGAGCCTTTGGAGACTCTTATTCCTCTGAAGGGGATTGACTCCACCCCATTGGCTAATAATAAACCACAATACTGGACACAAGTAACCATGCGTATCAATCCGGATCACCAGGAGATTATTCGTTTCCTGGTGCTGTATAATTTACATGACGATTTGGTACTGGGATTGCCATGGTTGCAGTCTCACAACCCAGTCTTGGACTGGAGAGCTATGTCTGTGTTGAGCTGGGGATGTAAGGGTATTCATGGGGACGTACCTTTGGTTTCTATTTCGTCGTCCATTCCCTCTGAAGTCCCTGAGTTCCTCTCTGATTATCAAGACGTCTTTGACGAACCCAAGCTTGGGTCGTTACCTCCGCACCGTGAGTGCGATTGTGCCATAGATTTGATACCGGGTTGTAAATATCCAAAGGGTCGTTTGTTTAATTTGTCTGTGCCGGAACATGCTGCTATGCGGGAATATATAAAGGAGTCTTTGGAAAAGGGACATATTCGTCCATCTTCTTCTCCCTTGGGAGCTGGGTTTTTCTTTGTCTCAAAAAAAGACGGCTCTTTGAGACCATGTATTGATTATCGGCTTCTGAATAAGATCACTGTTAAGTATCAATACCCATTGCCATTGCTTACTGATTTGTTTGCTCGTATAGAGGGTGCTAAGTGGTTCTCTAAAATTGATCTTCGTGGGGCGTATAATTTGGTGCGGATCAGGCAGGGGGATGAGTGGAAGACCGCATTTAATACGCCCGAGGGCCACTTTGAGTATTTGGTCATGCCTTTTGGTCTTTCTAATGCCCCTTCAGTTTTCCAGTCTTTTATGCATGATATTTTCCGCGATTTTCTGGATAAATTTATGATAATATATCTGGATGATATTCTGATTTTTTCTGATGACTGGGACTCTCATGTCCAGCAGGTCAGGAGAGTTTTTCAGGTTCTGCGGTCTAATTCTTTATGTGTGAAGGGGTCTAAGTGCGTTTTTGGGGTATATTTTTTCTCCCTCTTCCATTGAGATGGATCCCGTCAAGGTGCAAGCTATTTGTGACTGGACTCAGCCCTCCTCTCTTAAGGGTCTTCAGAGATTTTTGGGCTTTGCCAACTTTTACCGCCGATTTATTGCTGGTTTTTCGGATGTCGTTAAACCACTGACTGATTTGACCAGACAAGGCGCTGATGTTGCTAATTGGTCCCCTCATGCTGTAGAGGCCTTTCAGGAGCTTAAGCGCCGTTTTGCCTCTGCCCCTGTGTTGCGTCAGCCTGATGTGAATCTGCCTTTTCAGGTTGAGGTTGACGCTTCGGAGATCGGAGCTGGGGCAGTGTTGTCGCAGAAAGGTTCCGACTGCTCCGTCATTAGGCCTTGTGCCTTCTTTTCTCGCAAATTTTCGCCCGCAGAGCGGAATTATGATGTTGGGAATCGGGAGCTTTTGGCCATGAAGTGGGCGTTTGAGGAGTGGCGCCATTGGCTCGAGGGGGCTAGGCATCAGGTGGTGGTATTGACTGACCACAAAAATTTGATTTATCTTGAGACTGCCAGACGCCTGAATCCTAGACAGGCGCGCTGGTCTTTATTTTTTTCTCGCTTTAATTTTGTGGTGTCATACCTACCGGGTTCTAAGAATGTTAAGGCAGATGCCCTTTCTAGGAGTTTTGACCCGGACTCTCCTGGTAATTCTGAACCCACAGGTATCCTTAGGGAGGGAGTAATTTTGTCGGCCGTTTCTCCTGATCTGCGGCGGTCCTTGCAAGAGTTTCAGGCGGATAGACCGGATCGTTGTCCGCCTGATAGACTGTTTGTTCCGGATGATTGGACCAGCAGAGTCATCTCTGAGGTACATTCTTCTGCATTGGCAGGTCATCCCGGAATTTTTGGTACCAGGGATTTGGTGGCAAGATCCTTCTGGTGGCCTTCTCTGTCACGAGATGTGCGAGTCTTTGTGCAGTCATGTGACGTTTGTGCTCGGGCCAAGTCTTGTAGTTCTCGGGCTAGCGGACTGCTGTTGCCCTTGCCTATTCCTAAGAGGCCTTGGACACACATCTCGATGGATTTTATTTCAGATCTGCCTGTTTCCCAGAAGATGTCTGTCATCTGGGTGGTCTGTGACCGTTTCTCTAAAATGGTCCATTTGGTTCCTCTGCCCAAGTTGCCTTCTTCTTCTGAGTTGGTTCCTCTGTTTTTTCAGAATGTTGTCCGATTGCACGGTATTCCTGAGAATATTGTTTCTGACAGAGGTACCCAATTTGTGTCTAGATTTTGGCGGGCATTCTGTGCTAGGATGGGCATAGATTTGTCTTTTTCATCTGCTTTTCACCCTCAGACTAATGGCCAGACCGAGCGGACTAATCAGACCCTTGAGACATATCTGAGGTGTTTTGTCTCTGCTGACCAGGATGATTGGGTTGCTTTTTTGCCATTGGCAGAGTTCGCCCTCAATAATCGGGCCAGTTCTTCCACCTTGGTGTCCCCGTTTTTCTGTAATTCGGGGTTTCACCCTCGATTTTCCTCCGGTCAGGTGGAATCCTCGGATTGTCCTGGAGTGGATGCTGTGGTGGAGAGATTGCATCATATCTGGGGGCAGGTTATGGACAATTTGAAGTTGTCACAGGAGAAGACTCAGCGTTTTGCCAACCGTCATCGTCGTGTTGGTTCTCGGCTTTGTGTTGGAGATTTAGTGTGGTTGTCTTCTCGTTTTGTCCCTATGAGGGTCTCTTCTCCTAAGTTTAAACCTCGGTTTATCGGCCCTTATAGAATATTGGAGATTCTTAATCCTGTTTCTTTCCGTTTGGACCTCCCTGCGTCCTTTTCCATTCATAACGTTTTTCATCGGTCGTTATTGCGCAGGTATGAGGTACCTGTTGTACCTTCTCTTGAGCCTCCTGCTCCGGTGTTGGTTGAGGGTGAGTTGGAGTACGTTGTGGAGAAAATTTTGGACTCTCGTGTTTCCAGACGGAAACTCCAGTATCTGGTCAACTGGAAGGGTTACGGCCAGGAGGATAATTCTTGGGTCAATGCATCTGATGTTCATGCTTCTGATCTTGTTCGTGCCTTCCATAGGGCTCATCCTGGTCGCCCTGGTGGATCTGGTGAGGGTTCGGTGCCCCCTCCTTGAGGGGGGGGTACTGTTGTGAATTTGGATTCTGGGCTCCCCCGGTGGCCGCTTGTGGAATTGGACTTGTCATCCTCTTTCCTGTTTCACCTGATTCCATCAGTAGTGGGTGTCGCTATTTAAGCTCATTTCTCTGGTGGTTTCTTGCCGGTCAACAATGTTATCTGATGCCTCTCAGTGCTTGTTCCTGCTTCTAGACAACTACTGATAAGTTGGACTTTTGTCCATGTTTTGTTTTGCCTATTTGTTCCAGTTCGCAGCTGAAGTTTTGTTACTGTGTCTGGAAAGCTCTCGTCGATCAGGGATTGCTACTCTGGCGTTATGAGTTAATGCCAGAGTTTAAGGTAATCTCTGGATGGTGTTTTGTTAGTATTTTTCTGCTGACCATGAAAGTATACTATCTGTCTTCTGCTATCTAGTAAGCGGACCTCAAATTTGCTAAGACTATTTTCCTGCTGCGTTTGTTGTTTCATCTGAACTCACCGTCATTATATGTGGGGGGCTACTGTCTTCTTTGGAATATTTCTCTAGAGGTGAGCCAGGTCTTATATTTCCCTCTGCTAGCTATTTAGGTCTTAGGCCAGAGCTGGGCATCTAGCTATAAATAGGAAATGCTACCTGGCTATTTCTAGTTGCGCGGCAGGCTTAGTTCATGGTCAGTATAGTTCCATCTTCCGAGAGCTTGTCCCTCTATAGGCTTGCTATGATCTCTGCCTGCAGAGATCATGACAGTTGTGAGTGATAACGGAAGGAATTTCATGGCTGCCATAGCCCTTTCCCAACTGAAACACATTCCTTGCCTGGCTCACACCTTAAACCTGGTGGTGCAGTGCTTCCTGAAAAGTTACCCGACCTGCTCCTCAAAGTGCGCAGACTTTGCTCGCATATCCGCCGTTCGCCCGTACACTCCAGCCGTATGCAGAACTATCAGCGGTCTTTGAACCTTCCCCAGCATCGCCTAATCATCGACATTTCAACAAGGTGGAACTCCACACTGCACATGCTTCAGAGACTGTGAGAACAGAGGCGTGCTGTTATGTTTTTGTGGGAGGATACACATACACGGGCAGGCAGTTGGATGGCAGACATGGAGTTGTCAGGTGTGCAGTGGTCGAAGCTACAAGATCTGTGTCAAGTCCTTCAGTGTTTTGAGGAATGCACACGGCTGGTTAGTGCAGACAACGCCATAATAAGCATGAGCATCCCCCTAATGCGTCTGCTGATGCAAAGTTTGACGCACATAGAGGAGGAGCAGGCGTCTGCAGCCGAGGAAGAGGAAAGCCTTGATGACAGTCAGCCATTGTCTGGTCAGGGCCGTGTAGAGGACGCTGTAGCGGGCGAAGAGGAGGACGAGGAGGATGATGGGGATGAGTACTTTTTGAATGAGGAAGCTTCTCCTGGGCCAACAGAATGGCGATGCAAGGCTGGGTTCTGTTTTTTTAAGGGAGACAAGTGACGTAGATTTGCCTGTAACAGCCCCTCCAACGAGCACAACCGCAGATTTGACAACTGGAACTTTGGCCCACATGGCGGATTATGCCTTACGTATCCTCAAAAGGGACACACGCATTATTAAAATGATGAGCGATGACGATTATTGGTTGGCCTGCATCCTTGACCCTCGCTATAAAGGCAAATTGCAAAACATTATGCCACATGAGAACCTTGAACAAATATTAGCAACCAAACAAGCTACTCTTGTAGACCGTTTGATTCAGGCATTCCCAGCACACAGCGCCGGTGATGGTTCTCAGTCTCACACAAGCTGCAGGGGGCTACATGGCAGAGGTGTTAGAGGTGCACAAATCAGAAGTGGCGTTGGACAGAGGGGTTTTCTGACCAGGTTGTGGAGTGATTTCGCAATTACCGCAGACAGGACAGGTACTGCAGCATCTATTCAAAGTGACAGGAGACAACATTTGTCCAGTATGGTTACTAACTATTTTTCTTCCCTTATCGATGTTCTCCCTCAACCAACATTCCCATTTGATTACTGGGCATCAAAATTAGACACCTGGCCTGAATTGGCAGAATATGCGTTGCAGGAGCTTGCTTGCCCAGCAGCTAGTGTGCTATCAGACAGAGTATTCAGTGCTGCTGGTTCAATATTAACCAAAAAAAGGACTCGTCTGGCTACCCAAAATGTGGATGATCTCACCTTCATTAAAATTAACCACTCCTGGATTTCAAATTATTTTGCCCCACCTTTCCCGGCTGACACCTAGCTTTCCTATAAAAAGGTCTTGCTTGTGGACTGGTCTTACTGAGTGTTCCAATCTGTTAATTTGCAGCAGCTGTTTGTCCAGCATACGACATGTTTACACCTCCCCCAATGGGAAAAATCCCCCCACGGGGCCGTTGTCTTGGCGCAAGCACCCGTTACAGTGCTGATTGTCTGAAGAGGTGGGTGTGCCCGCTTTTGGTCGACGGCACTGCCACTGGGTCCCTCATAGTACAATGTAGTGTCTCTGGCGGTGGTGGTGCGCACCCAACGTCAGACACACCATTGTAACATGAGGGGCCCTGGGGCGGTACCGCCGGCCACAAGAGAGTTCCCCCCCCAGCTCAAACTGTGCTCTACCACGTGCAAAATTATCTCGCACAGCTCCACCAATGTTTAGTCTATGCGCTGACATCATTCAATGCCTGGCACTGACAAACAATACCAATTTGTTTGCATCTATGATGCTAGTTAAAGTAGTGTGGGTCAGTGTCCTATATTGACACCAGTAAATACTAATTTACTGCCACATTACTTTGTCATAAACTGTGCAGTTGAGCCCACCCCTGTACCTAAGCATGACACCCTTTTTTTACTTATAGTTGTTTTGCGAGACATTAACATCTATTTATTTTTTTGGAGTACTAACTGTGTCAGACACTCCTTGCAATACTCCTCCACTGACCACAATGCTGCCTGCCTGTGCATCCATGTAACCGATGTAAAACTGCCATGAGCCTATTGTTTGTTATTTTAGGCCTTTGATAGCCTGTCAGCGGTCCCTACTTGCATTACTCCTCCACTGACCACACCAATGCTGCCCGTTTACCCCTGGAACCTATTTTACAGTGCATAGAGCCTATTTTTTTATTTTATTTAATATTAATAAAGCCATGATGGACTACGCTGTACCACGCTATGGGCTACCCAGTTGACAATTCTTTTGCGAGAAAAGCCATCCCACCCCTCCACCAGCATGTAAAAGACCGCATTGTCCATGCACTATGTCAATCTGTGAGTCCAAAGGTACACCTGACAACAGACACATGGACCTGTAGGCATGGCCACGGAAGGTTACGTGTCCTTTGTGGCGCAATGGGTTAATGTATTGGATGCATGGTCCACACAGGGGACAGCCTGGTAAGTCTGTCTGCAGTCCCTAATTCAAGTTGTCCTCAAATGAATAAAGCTGAGCTTCAACCTTCTGGCTCTCATTAAGTGCTGTTGTTTAAAAAAAAATTGGTGTTTAGGGCCTACTAACGGTGTCTGCCCCTGCCTGGAGTTTGTCCTCAACTGAATAAAGCTGAGCTTTAACCTTCTGGCTCTCATTAAGTGCTGTGTTTTTAAAAATTGGTGTTTAGGGCCTACTAACGGTGTCTGCCCCTCCATGTTGTTTGTCCTCAACTGAATAAAGCTGAGCTTCAACCTTCTGGCTTTTGGCCTACAGTAGCAGATATTAAACTGCATTTGGCCTACTAGTGTGGTTGGGCCCTTAAAACAGTGTCTGCTGCTCTTGGGTTTGCTACTCCACTGAACAAAGCAATGCCGCCTGTTTAGTCCTGTTACCAATTTTGAACTGCATTTAGCCTACTTTATTCTTTGGCCCTATATCTGTTTCCTCCTCATCCTGCCCATTGCCCAGCCACTGCTAGATGAGTCTGCTGGTACATTGACCCAGACCACTACATTCCCCTTGCACTCTATACAGCCAGAATCTGACCCTGTTGAAATTAAGGTTCCCCTTCCCGCATGTTATACCACCTTACACAGGGACAAAGAGGAAGGTGCAGATGAAAGTGCAGGTTCCTTCATCAGGTGGGGGGGCATACTCGTTGGCGACGTCACGGGCACAGGGCCCCTCAGAGTACGCAAAAGTGTCACTGCCGGTGGGAGGCGCCCCCGCCATGCAAACACACCGCTGTACTTTGAGGGGCCCTGTGCCAGTGCCAATGCGAACGAGTGGGCCCCCCCTGCTTGCTCAGGATCACAGCACTTGCAACGTTGAAATACTTACCTCTCCCTGCTCCACCGCCGTGAAGTAGTCCACATTTCCTGGGCCCACTAAAGCCTTGAACCAGCCCTACCCCCCACAACTTTTGCCAAATGACCCCCAATTTCCTATGCCCAACTATTATTATAAAGTTAATTAAGATTGACAAGCTTCAGAAACAAGAATGGATGTTTTTGGCATTAAAATGGGCACTGTAGGTGTTTTCCTGGCCTCCACGCACTGCCGACTATGCTTCCCCATTGACTTGCATTGGGTTTCGTGTTTCGGTCGATCCCCGACTATTAGTGATAATCAGCCGACTGCACTCGACTCGACTCTGGACAAAGTCGGGTTTCACAAAACCCGACTCGATCTTTAAAAAATGAAAGTCGCTCAACCCTACTCACCACATCTTGCTCTTCTGCCGTGCCACCACTCAGTGTACTGTTATCCAACCGGCTCCTCTTCGGCCTTGTCCCTAAGGGGTTGTGCGGATGACCACTTTAATTGGACCAGTGCTCTTCATGGTTTTGTTGGATAGCACTCTTACCCATGTTATTTTGTTGAGCTGTACATGTCCAATCTTTTCCTTGGAGCAAGTGGTCCAACGAAAATTTTTTTAAAGTGCATCATTTGCCTCTGATCGGATGGCACTCGCCCATTCATGTCTGTGTCAGTGAAAAAAAAATCAGACTACATTTGGATGACATCTGAATGTGACCCTATTTTAATGTACTGACATAATGAAGAAGGTGAAGAAACTTTTTTCTTTCTATCTCTACCTCTGAGAAAATAGGATCCCACCCTGATCAGAGTCTGATTAGCATAATGGGACAGATTTTCTCAGATGGAGACAAAACAGTCATCTGCACCTGCCATGTTTCTTCTGGTGGTCATCACTGTAATTTGAGCCCAGACCATGATTAAGGCTTTATAGCAGAAATGCATTGGTTTGCCCTTGCATAATCTGTGGTCTGCCAGTACTTTGGTTTTAATAATTGACTAATAAATGTGAAGTTCTAATCTTACAATTTACTGGTCATCGCTGGACAAATTCTTCCTTCTTCTCGACATTGTTAATTGAACCTCACTCAACCACGTGGGGTGTGATGCATGTCAATAATATGTGTCCCGTTCTACATGACCGAGTGGTTCACACCACATGTCTTTAACATTAATTATGTATAAGAATTTTTTTTAATTATAACCCATTCCATATTCAATAAGTGAATTAAATATTTCCCCAATTTAATGAATATTTCGGAATCGAATATCGGGAGATCCGCTCAACTCTCATTACGACTTATTCTTACGAAATCCCACAAAGAGTCCTTTATCTTTTTGGGCGCCAGTAATTCTAACATATGTGTGGTTTCATTAATGAATAACTCTTATGTGCACAATAGAACAGTTCACAGTATTCCAAATGGTATTTTCTAATTAAGATATTTTGCCCCGAGACCATAAATATCGTCAGGCCTAATTACTGTGAGCATGTTGCTGGCATACAGAATGGTTGCTAAACTCACGGTTATTAATGATAATGCATGAAACTGTCATACTGGTAATTAGCACGCACATATATGAGAGCTTTCCCCTTGAAAGTGATTACAACCTGTGTTGTCTTTTCATTAGCTCTCTGAAATAGCTAAATTACTGAAGTTGGAATATCGGGATGTTTTTACTACCATGGTACCATAAATGTGACTAATTTTTTCATTTATAAGGCAGAAAACATATGTAACATACATTCATTATTTGTAATTTCCAGTTTGGTACATTTATGTTCTATTATCATCGGCAGACACATAAAGAAACCATCAGCATTTTGTTTATTAGCATAGAAACAACAACAAACAAATTAGTGCTCATATTATAATAATATTAGAATAATGTACAGATGCATCCACAGGTACCTTTCTGCAAATTTCGTCAAGGACTTTGATTTCTATCAATGCAAATTCAACATTTATTCACCAAATAATCACTAAAATTTATTGGTAGGAAAAAGGCCCTTTGGGGAAACGGGGGGGTCGGTGGGCGCCCAAGTCCCTAGCTGGAACTGCATGGACCAGGGATCATCCCGCCTAACGCCCGCTCTCCCGTTAACATGGTCATATCCATTGGGTCCACACATAGCTTCCTCCGCATTCCATAGTTCCTGGATTAAATACCATCCAATCCGTTGAAGCTGGCCCCTCTCCTGTAGTTTCCGTTTCTTGTTGAGGTCATATATCCACTCTGGTCTTCTTCCCAAGGCCGAGTTAGTGGGGTTGGACATAGTAGCTTCCGAAACCTGCTGTGCATGTCTCATCAATGGTCTGCTGGGTCTGTCTGTATAACTCCCTGATTGTGGAGCCCAGGATGGCGTGTGAGAACACCAGTTCCTTGCAGCTCCCCTGGTTCCACCGGGCTGAGTAGTATCCCACTTGCTGCCACCAAGTGTGGGGAAACGGGGGGTCGGCGGGCGCTCAGGACCGCTAGCCGGAACCGCATGGACCAGGGATCGTCTTGCCTAACGCCCGCTCTCCCAATAACGTGGGCATAACGCTATGTTATATCAAATATCAGCTTACAAGTCAATATTCCAGGCTTACACAAACAAAAGTCTGTTTTCTTGACCAACCAGAAATCAATACTTAAATCCAAAAGCCAATATACAGATAAAAAGTCAATTTTTCTTGGTTTGCTAAACATAGTCGTTTGAGTAATTAAGATATAATCTGGTTTCTTCACAGGCCCCATAAAAAAATGTTAGAAAAATACTGAAAATATCACCATTAGTTATGTTATGATATTTGTACTACAATATACAGAATATTACTATATGATACAGTATGATTTAATATATCCCAAAACGAGTGCAGCAAAATGAACAACTTTGGAAAAACAACATAATTTTGTGATACTCTGTCGGGAGATGTTTATACTATGTGTTTCTCTATAAGTGGCCACCCATTAGTTGTTATTTGATTTGCAGCTGACAAGGGTTTTATTAGTATGTTGCTACCTGTGGGGGAAAAACCCAGGTTAGTTGAAAAGCACAAAACAACCACTGGGTGACTACATATTTAGAAACACATAGCATAAACATCTCCCAACAGAGTATTATAAAATCATGTTTTGTTTTGTTTTTTAAACCTTCAATCTTGCTCTATTTCTTTTGGGATATATCAACTGAAGACAAAAGTTAATGAATGACACATTTATACTAAGCCACTACTGCATTCGCCCGTGTCAGTATAGCATAAGGACAGAATAGAAAATCAGAAAGTATTGTCAGCTACCAGTGCATCGATGACATATTAATTTCTGATCTGTTGCAATGTGTTCCGTTCCCTGTGGCAAAAACCTTTGTACTAAACATGCAAGTTGCTCTGTATCTAGGTACATAAAACAAACTAATTATCCTTTATCATTGTGGGCATAAAGAAAAAATAACATAGACAATCCAAAAAAAGGGGTGGAGGTTTAGGCAAGGCAAAAGTAGACCAAGATCCAAGGGAGAAAGCATTTCAGTGTGAAACGCGCGTCGGGTGTGGTGGGTCTTCTGTAACAACTCCTGAGGTAATTACCCACTACCATGTGCTCTTTTACTGTTTGGCTTGTTTGTCATATGCCTGACTGATTCACATTTTTAAAACTGAAAGCATTATATACTTTAATTTTTTTCTAATGTGGCAACTATGCCTCTTAAATTACTGAGAGTCCAACTGTGGTTCTACCAGTCCTCTATGTGTGTGTGTATATATATATATATATATATATATATATATATATATATATATATATATATACAGTATATGCACTGTTCAGTATTTTCAATTGCTATACTTACATTGTTAACGTAAATAATACCTATATTGCCCTATATATAATTGTTGGGGTATCCTAATTGTTTGGGACAATTTATACATATTTTTTATCCACATAAATAGGGACTATATCAATGTTCGATTCTAAGAGTACATATTTATGTTTATACTTCATCCGGGTGTAAACACCTTGTGTCTGTACCAGTGGTGCTCTTTTTTTATATTTGATTTTATAATGTATTTAATTAACTTTATGTAATTTTAACCCCTTTCTGAAGTCAGACAGAATAGTACGTCCGACATCAGAATCCCCGCTTTGAGGTGGGCTCCGGCGGTGAGCCCACCTCAAAGCCGCGACAAGTCAGCTGTTTTCAACAGCTGACATGTGCCCGCAGTAGGCACGGGCAGAATCGCGATCTGCCCACACCTATTAACTAGTTAAATGCCGCTGTCCAACTCTGACAGTGGCATTTAATGCTCGCTTCCAGCCATCGGGACGGAAATACATGCACCGCTGACCCCTGTCACATGATCAGGGGTCATCGGTGCATAAGCAGGACAACCAGAGGTCTCCTTGAGACCTATATGGTTGTTGATGCTGGATTGATCACCCTGTGGTCAACGCTTATAGCAATGCAGTAATTCTGCTACATAAGGGCGATCTGAACATCACCTTTATGTAGTAGAGCCCCCCATGGAGGCTATTGAAGCATGACAAAAGTTAAAAAAAAATGTGATTAAAAATATGAAAAAAATTTCACCCCTATTTTGCCCCATTCAAAATGAAACAATTAAAAAAATCAAACCTACACATATTTGGTATCACCGCTTTCAGAATTGCCCGATCTATCAAGAAAAAAATAGATCACTAAACGGCGTATAGAAAAAAAAATGCCAGAATTACATTTTTTTGGTCGCCGCGACATTGCAATAAAATGCAATAACGGGCGATCAAAAGATCATAGCTGCACAAAAATGGTATAATTAAAAACATAAGCTTGGCACGCCAAAAATAAGCCCTCAACCGACCCCAGATCACGAAAAATGGAGACGCTACGGGTCTAGGAAAATGGCGCAATTTTTTTTTCTTAGCAAACTTTGGAATTTTTTTCACCACTTAGATAAAAAAAACCTAGACATGTTTGGTGTCTATGAACTCGTAATCACCTGCATAATCATAATGGTGGGTCAGTTTTAGCATTTAGTTAACCTAGCAAAAAAGCCAAGCAAAAAACAAGTGTGAGATTTCACTTTTTTTGCAATTTCACCACACTTGGAATTTTTTTCAGTTTTTTTTGTTACACGACATGGTTAAACCAATGGTGTTATTCAAAAGAACAACTCGTCCAGCAAAAAATAAGCCCTCACATGGCCATATTGAAAGAAAAATAAAAAGTTATGGTTCCGGAAAGAAAGGGAGCGAAAAACGAAAAAACGAAAAAAAAAAGCTCCTGACATGAAAGGGTTAAATGTGTAGTTTGGCCTTGTGTAAAGCCTGTATCTAGGTACCCTACCCTTCACTTGCTCCCACTACCAAGTAACCAAAGAACAGTCCTCATCAGTCCCTCTAAGCTGTGTTCCGGGATGGTGTCTATTTGGTGTATCCCCACTGATCCTCACACCCTACAGCTCTTTACACCTTTTATATGACATAGTCCCACTCAAAAACATTACAGCACGAGGAAACATTATCCTGTTAGACTGAACCAGACTGTTAAGCAGTTCTTACAATATATCCTACTTTTTTATAAAAATAAAATTAAAGAACATTCTAAGGAAAAAATACAAAATTTGTTCACCTCTGCTTGGTGATCATTGGCCTCTGGGTCAATATTACAAACAACAGTATAGTGTCTTAGATTCCTGCAATTGGGTTCAGATGTTGGTCTGCTGGTCTTTCTAATTCATGTGAACCTCATGATAAAACCCAGCAAGCAAGCAATCTAATGGACAACTAACATTTTACAAATATAATTTTTTGAAAGTACCAAATAATTTCCAGGAATGTCCAATCATTAAATTCTGGATTAGTAAAGCTCTTGCTTGTTTCCCATAGCAATGGCACTCAGACTGGTCATCTAATTTAACAGCCCTTCCAAACAATGAGTTAAACCATGTTAGTTGAACTCCCACATTGTATTTACCTGCAATTCTCCTGATTGTTCACTGCCTGTTTGCCAGAACGATTCTTCACATCTTCTTTTAATCCTTTTCATTGATGAGTTGTTTTCAACCACAAGATTGAATCTTGTTGGATGTTTTTCCTCAATCGCACCATTCTTTGTATATATAACTCTTACATAAGAAAACCCTAGATGGTTGGCAGTTGATGAAATAGTGACACCAGCTAATCTACCACTAATGACCAAGCCTTCGTTGAGGTTGCTTAGTTGGATTTTTCCCTTCTAATGATGTTTTACACTGTAACTGATTCACAGAAAATTTGCCCAATTAATTTTATGCAGCACTTTGGACACATCATATGAAGAGAGCAAGCACTGGAGAAGAACTTTATGGTCAGAAGAATATAAGGAACAAGGCAGAGAGGGAGTCCAGCAACCTGATGGCTTGATACTATCAATATAACAGTGTAGAAGACTGTTGTGAATTCCGTTCTTGGACTCCCTCCTGTGGTCATGAGTGGTACTTCAGTGAGTTCTGTCTTTGGACTCCCTCTGGTGGCTTTGAGTGGTACTGCTGATCCTTGAGGTTGCTTTCCCAGCTGCCCTCGTTTATCGCTAGGCTGGCTTCTCTATTTAACTCCACTCAGATCGTTACCTCATGCCTGCTGTCAATGTTTCAGTACTGGTTCAGATCTCTCTTGGATTTCTCTGATGACCTGACTGTTCCAACAGAAGCTAAGTCCCTGCTAGCTTATTTATTGTTTATTGCATTCTGAATATATTTCTTAGTACATGCTAAGTTCTGTCCAGCTTGCTATCATGATATCTCCTTGCTAGCTGGAAGCTCTGGGGGCGCAGGGTTGCACCTCCACACCGTGAGTCGGTGTGGAGGGCTTTTTGCACACTCTGCGTGGTTTTTGTAGTTTTTTGTGCTGACCGCATAGATCCCTTTACTATCCTCTGTCTATTTAGTGAAGACTGGCCTCCTTTGCTAATACCTGTTTCATTCCTGTGTTTGTGACTTTCCTCTTAACTCACCGTCAATATTTGTGGGGGCTGCCTTTTCTTTTGGGGGATTTCTCTGAGGCAAGGTAAGGCTTATTTTCCTATCTTTAGGGGTAGTTAGCTCTTAGGCTGTGAAGAGGCGTCTAGGGAGAGTTAGGTAAGCTCCACGGCTATTTCTAGTGTTTGTGTGATAGGATTAGGGTTGCGGTCAGCAGAGCTCCCACTCCCCAGAGCTTGTCCCAATTTCCAGTTTAACCATCAGGTCATTCTGGGTGCACCTAACCACCAGGCCCATAACAGTACAGCAGGCCCCCAAAGTGTTAATGCATCTCAAAAGAGGGATAAGAAATGTGCTCCACAATTGTTAATGCCATCCAGTGTACATCTTGCCACATGTATGCAGTCCTTGACCAGCCGGTCGAGGGTGCATACTGCTGTGCGAGATGTGAGCACATTGTGCATTTGGAAACCCAGATACTGGATCTAAATGTGCAGCTGGCAACACTGAGATCCATAGACAATATGGAGAGGAGTCTTCTGCTCACAGAGCAGACGCTCAATGGGATAGATGAGGAGGGGGATGGTAGGATGGAGCTGCAGGACAGTGTGGCAGTTAGCTGGGTGACAGATAGAAGGCGGGGTAGAGGGAAGAGTGCCAGGGAGGCTAGTCCTGATCTGGCACACCCCAATAAGTTTGCTAAGTTGGCAGATGAGGGGGGTGCCAGTACAGGGGTAGCACTGCTGCAGCCAGGCATGTCCTCTGAAAGCCGGAGGAGTGACTGCTCCAGTAAGGAGGGAAAAAGGAGAGCAGGGCAGGCCAGACAGTGGGGGACTCAATTATTAGGGGAACAGATAGGGCAATCTGTCACAAAGACAGGGATCGTTGGACGGTGTGCTGCCTACCTGGCGCTCGAGTCCGACACATCGCTGATCGGGTGGACAGATTACTGGGAGGGGCTGGTGAGGACCCAGCGGTCATGGTGCACATTGGCACAAATGACAAAGTTAGAGGTAGGTGGAAGGTCCTTAAAGATGATTTCAGGGAATTAGGCTGCAAGCTGAAAGCAAGGACCTCCAACGTGGTATTTTCCGAAATACTGCCTGTACCACGTGCCACGCCAGAGAGGCAACGGGAGATTAGGGAGGTTAATAAGTGGCTCAAGAATTGGTGTAGGAAGGAGGGGTTTGGGTTCCTGCAGAACTGGGCCGACTTCTCAGTTGGCTACAGGCTCTACGCTAGGGACTGGCTGCACCTCAATGGGGAAGGTGCAGCTGTGCTGGGGGAGAAAATGGTTAGAAGGTTGGAGGAGTGTTTAAACTAGGGATTGGGGGGGAGGGTATTCATTTTATAGGAGGGGAAGATAGTGCAGATAGAGACCTGGGCACAAATAAGGAAGTTGGGGGTGGCGGTGGCATGGGGGGTGGGGTTAGAACAGTTAGTAATTTAAGAAAGAATAGAGGTACAGAGAGTAACATCAAGTGCATGTATACTAATGCCAGAAGCCTCGCCAACAAAATGGATGAATTAGAACTAATGTTGTTGGAGCATAATTATGACATGGTGGGGATATCTGAGACGTGGCTGGATGAGAGCCATGACTGGGCTGTTAACTTGCAGGGCTATAGCCTGTTCAGAAATGACCGTACAGATAAGCGAGGGGGAGGGGTGTGTCTATATGTAAAATCGACCTTAAAACCCATCCTGCGTGATAATATAGGTGAATCTAATGAAAATGTAGAGTCTCTGTGGGTGGAGATAAGGGGAGGGGGAAAAAATAATAAATTACTGATAGGGGTTTGTTATAAATCTCCAAAACTAATGGAAGCAATGGAGAATATCCTCGTAAAGCAAATAGATGAAGCTGCGACTCAAGGAGAAGTCATTATTATGGGGGACTTCAACTACCCTGAAATAGATTGGGGAACAGAAACCTGCAGTTCCAGCAAAGGTAATCGGTTTTTGACAACTATGAGAGACAATTACCTTTCACAACTGGTTCAGGACCCAACAAGGAGGGGGGCACTGCTAGACCTAATATTAACCAACAGGCCAGACCGCATATCAAATATAAGGGTTGGGGGTCACTTGGGGAATAGTGATCACAAAATAATAAGTTTTCATGTAACCTTTAATAAGATGGGTAGTAGGGGGGTGACAAGGACACTAAACTTCAGGAGGGCAAATTTCCAACGGATGAGAGAGGATCTTGGTGCAATTAACTGGGACGATATCCTGAGACACAAAAATACACAAAGAAAATGGGAGACATTTATTAGCATCCTGGATAGGACCTGTGCACAGTATATACCGTATGGGAATAAACATACTAGAAATAGGAGGAAACCAATATGGCTAAATAGAGCTGTAAGGGGCGCAATAAGGGACAAAAAGAAAGCATTTAGAGAATTAAAGGAAGTAGGTAGTGAGGAGGCATTAAATAAATACAGAAAATTAAATAAATTCTGTATAAAGCAAATCAAGGCAGCAAAGATTGAGACCGAGAGACTCATTGCCAGAGAGAGTAAAAATAATCCCAAAATATTCTTTAACTATATAAATAGTAAGAAACTAAAAAATGACAGTGTTGGCCCCCTTAAAAATAGTCTGGGTGAAATGGTGGATGAGGATGAGGAAAAAGCCAATATGCTAAATGACTTTTTTTCATCAGTATTTACAAAAGAAAATCCCATGGCAGACAAAATGACTAGTGATAAAAATTCCCCATTAAATGTCACCTGCTTAACCCAGCAGGAAGTACAGCGGCGTCTAAAAATAACTAAAATTGACAAATCTCCGGGCCCGGATGGGATACACCCCCGAGTACTGCAGGAACTAAGTACAGTCATTGATAGACCATTATTTTTAATCTTTAAAGACTCCATAATAACAGGGTCTGTACCACAGGACTGGCGTATAGCAAATGTGGTGCCAATATTCAAAAAAGGGGCAAAAACTGAACTCGGTAATTATAGGCCAGTAAGTTTAACCTCTACTGTGGGTAAAATCCTGGAGGGCATTCTAAGGGATGCTATGCTGGAGTATCTGAAGAGGAATAACATCATGACCCAGTATCAGCACGGGTTTACTAGGGACCGTTCATGTCAGACTAATTTGATCAGCTTCTATGAAGAGGTAAGTTCAGGACTGGACCAAGGGAACCCAGTGGACGTAGTATATATGGACTTTTCCAAAGCTTTTGATACGGTGCCACACAAAAGGTTGTTACATAAAATGAGAGTAATGGGGATAGGGGAAAATATGTGTAAGTGGGTTGAGAGCTGGCTCAGGGATAGGAAACAAAGGGTGGTTATTAATGGAGCACACTCGGACTGGGTCACGGTTAGCAGTGGGGTACCACAGGGGTCAGTATTGGGCCCTCTTCTTTTTAACATATTTATTAATGACCTTGTAGGGGGCATTCAGAGTAGAATTTCAATATTTGCAGATGACACTAAACTCTGCAGGGTAAGCAATACAGGGGAGGACAATTTTATATTACAGGATGATTTATGTAAACTAGAAGCTTGGGCTGATAAATGGCAAATGAGCTTTAATGGGGATAAATGTAAGGTCATGCACTTGGGTAGAAGTAATAAGATGTATAACTATGTGCTTAATTCTAAAACTCTGGGCAAAACCGTCAATGAAAAAGACCTGGGTGTATGGGTGGATGACAAACTCATATTCAGTGGCCAGTGTCAGGCAGCTGCTACAAAGGCAAATAAAATAATGGGATGTATTAAAAGAGGCATAGATGCTCATGAGGAGAACATAATTTTACCTCTATACAAGTCACTAGTTCGACCACACTTAGAATACTGTGCACAGTTCTGGTCTCCGGTGTATAAGAAAGACATAGCTGAACTGGAGCGGGTGCAGAGAAGAGCGACCAAGGTTATTAGAGGACTGAGGGGTCTGCAATACCAAGATAGGTTATTACACTTGGGGCTATTTAGTTTGGAAAAACGAAGACTAAGTGGTGATCTTATGTTAATGTATAAATATATGAGGGGACAGTACAAAGACCTTTCTGATGATCTTTTTAATCATAGACCTGAGACAGGGACAAGGGGGCATCCTCTACGTCTGGAGGAAAGAAGGTTTAAGCATAATAACAGACGCGGATTCTTTACTGTAAGAGCAGTGAGACTATGGAACTCTCTGCCGTATGATGTTGTAATGAGTGATTCATTAATTAAATTTAAGAGGGGACTGGATACCTTTCTGGGAAAGTATAATGTTACAGGGTATATACACTAGATTCCTTGATAAGGCGTTGATCCAGGGAACTAGTCTGATTGCCGTATGTGGAGTCGGGAAGGATTTTTTTTCCCCATGGTGGAGTTACTCTTTGCCACATGGGGTTTTTTTGCCTTCCCCTGGATCAACATGTTAGGGCATGTTAGGTTAGGCTATGGGTTGAACTAGATGGACTTACAGTCTTCCTTCAACCTTAATAACTATGTAACTATGTAACTATGTAAGAGAAGTTCTGAGACCATTTTTTTTCTCTGCAGTGTGTTTTGTCTTTCTTCTCCCCTTAACCTCTGGGTGGTTCAGGACTCAGGTGTAGATATGGATATTCAAGGTCTGTCCTCTTGTGTCGATCAACTCACTGCAAGGGTACAAAGCATTCAAGATTATGTAGTTCAGAATCCGATGTTAGAGCCTAGAATTCCAATTCCTGATTTGTTTTCTGGGGATAGATCTAAGTTTCTGAATTTCAAAAATAATTGCAGACTGTTTCTTACTCTGAAACCCCGCTCCTCTGGTGACCCCATTCAGCAAGTAAGAATCATTATTTCTTTGTTACGTGGCGACCCTCAAGACTGGGCATTCTCCCTTGTGCCAGGAGATCCTGCACTGATTATTATTATTATTATTATTATTTATTGTTATAGCGCCATTTATTAAATGGCGCTTTACAAGTGAGGAGGGGTATACATAATAAAAACAAGTACAATAATCTTGAACAATACAAGTCATAACTGGTACAGGAGGAGTGAGGACCCTGCCCGCGAGGGCTCACAATCTACAAGGGATGGGTGAGAATACAGTAGGTGAGGATAGAGCTGATCGTGCAGCGGTTGGTTGATCGGTGGTTACTGCAGGTTGTAGGCTTGTCGGAAGAGGTGGGTCTTCAGATTCTTTTTGAAGGTTTCGATGGTGGGCGAGAGTCTGATGTGTTGTGGTAGAGGGTTCCAGAGTAGGGGTGATACGCGAGAGAAATCTTGTATACGATTGTGGGAAGAGGAGATAAGAGGGGAGTAGAGAAGGAGATCTTGTGAGGATCGGAGGTTGCGTGTAGGAAAGTACCGGGAGATGAGGTCACAGATGTAAGGAGGAGACAGGTTGTGGATGGCTTTGTACGTCATGGTTAGGGTTTTGTACTGGAGTCTCTGGGCAATGGGGAGCCAGTGAAGGGATTGACAGAGGGGAGAGGCCGGAGAATAGCGGGGGGACAGGTGGATTAGTCGGGCAGCAGAGTTTAGAATAGATTGGAGGGGTGCGAGAGTGTTTGAGGGGAGGCCACAGAGCAGGAGGTTGCAGTAGTCAAGACGAGAGATGATGAGGGCATGGACTAGGGTTTTTGCAGATTCTTGGTTGAGGAATGAACGGATTCGTGCAATATTTTTGAGTTGAAGTCGGCAGGAAGTGGAAAGGGCTTGGATATGTGGTTTGAAGGAGAGATCAGCGTCAAGGATAACCCCGAGGCAGCGAGCTTGTGGGACTGGGGAGAGTGGGCAGCCATTTACTGTAATGGATAGGTTCGTTGGGGGTGTCACGTGAGATGGGGGAAAGATGATGAATTCTGTTTTGTCCATGTTAAGTTTCAGAAATTTAGCGGAGAAGAAGGATGAAATAGTGGACAGACATTGAGGGATTCTGGTTAGTAGGGAGGTGATATCTGGTCCAGAGATGTAGATCTGTGTGTCATCAGCATAGAGGTGATACTGAAAGCCATGAGATTCTATGAGCTGTCCCAGGCCAAAGGTGTAAATGGAGAAGAGCAGGGGCCCAAGGACTGAACCTTGTGGGACTCCGACAGAGAGGGGGCGAGGTGAGGAGGTGGTGTGTGAGTGGGAGACGCTGAATGTCCGGTCTGTTAGGTATGATGAGATCCAGGATAGGGCCAAGTCTGTGATGCCAAGGGATGAGAGGGTCTGTAATAATAGGGAATGGTCCACTGTGTCAAAGGCAGCTGATTAATGTAGATGCGTTTTTTCTGGCGCTTGGATTGCTTTATGAAGAACCTAATTCTGTGGATCAGGTAGAGAAAATCTTGCTGGCTTTGTGTCAGGGTCAGGATGAAGCGGAGGTATATTGCCAGAAGTTTAGAAAGTGGTCTGTGCTTACTCAATGGAATGAGTGTGCCCTTGCAGCAATTTTCAGAAAGGGTCTTTCTGAAGCCCTTAAGGATGTTATGGTGGGGTTCCCCACGCCTGCTGGTCTGAATGAATCAATGTCCTTGGCCATTCAGATCGATCGGCGCTTGCGTGAGTGCAAAATTGTGCACCATTTGGCGGTTTCCTCTGAGCAGAGGCCTGAGCCTATGCAATGTGACAAGACTTTGACCAGAGCTGAACGGCAAGAACACAGACGTCAGAATGGGCTGTGTTTTTACTGTGGTGACTCCACTCATGCTATCTCTGATTGTCCTAAGCGCACTAAGCGGTTTGCTAGGTCGGTCACCATTGGTACAGTACAGCCTAAATTTCTTTTGTCCGTTACTCTGATTTGCTCTTTGTCGTCCTACTCTGTTATGGCATTTGTGGATTCGGGTGCTGCCCTGAATTTGATGGACTTGGAGTTTGCCAGGCGCTGTGGTTTTCTCTTGGAGCCCTTGCAGTATCCTATTCCATTAAGGGGAATTGATGCTAAGCCTTTGGCAAAGAATAAACCTCAGTACTGGACTCAGTTGACCATGTGCATGGCTCCTGCGCACCAGGAGGATATTCGCTTTTTGGTGTTGCATAATTTGCATGATGTGGTCGTGTTGGGTTTGCCATGGCTGCAGGTTCATAATCCAGTATTGGATTGGAAATCAATGTCTGTGTCTAGTTGGGGTTGCAAGGGGGTACATGGTGACGTTCCGTTGTTGTCAATTTCTTCTTCCACTCCTGCTGAAGTCCCTGAGTTTCTGTCGGATTACCGGGATGTATTTGATGAGCCCAAATCCAGTGCCCTACCTCCTCATAGGGATTGTGATTGTGCTATCAATTTGATTCCTGGTAGTAAGTTTCCTAAGGGCCGACTTTTCAATTTATCTGTGCCAGAACACACCGCTATGCGAAGTTATATAAAGGAGTCCTTGGAGAAAGGGCATATTTGCCCGTCGTCGTCACCGTTGGGAGCAGGGTTCTTTTTTGTGGCCAAGAAGGATGGTTCTCTGAGACCCTGTATAGATTACCGCCTTCTCAATAAAATCACGGTCAAATTTCAGTACCCTTTGCCTCTACTGTCTGATTTGTTTGCTCGGATTAAGGGGGCTAGTTGGTTCACCAAGATAGATCTTCGAGGGGCGTATAACCTTGTGCGTATTAAACAGGGCGATGAATGGAAAACAGCATTTAATACGCCCGAGGGCCATTTTGAGTACTTGGTGATGCCATTCGGACTTTCTAATGCTCCATCTGTGTTTCAGTCCTTTATGCATGACATCTTCCGAAGGTATCTGGATAGATTCATGATTGTATATCTGGATGATATTTTGGTCTTTTCGGATGATTGGGAGTCTCATGTTAAGCAGGTCAGAATGGTATTCCAGGTCCTTCGTGCTAATTCCTTGTTTGTGAAGGGGTCTAAATGTCTCTTCGGAGTTCAGAAGGTTTCCTTTTTGGGCTTCATTTTTTCCCCTTCTACTATCGAGATGGATCCTGTTAAAGTTCAGGACATTTATGATTGGACTCAGCCTACATCTGTGAAGAGCCTTCAGAAATTCCTGGGTTTTGCTAATTTTTACCGTCGCTTCATCGCTAATTTTTCTAGTGTTGTTAAACCGTTGACTGATTTGACCAAGAAAGGTGCTGATGTCGTGAATTGGTCCTCTACGGCCGTTGAGGCTTTTCAGCAGTTGAAACGTCGTTTCTCTTCGGCCCCTGTGTTGTGTCAGCCAGATGTTTCGCTCCCTTTTCAGGTCGAGGTTGATGCTTCTGAGATTGGAGCAGGGGCTGTTTTGTCTCAAAGAAGTTCTGATGGCTCTGTGATGAAGCCATGTGCCTTCTTTTCTAGAAAGTTTTCGCCTGCTGAGCGTAACTATGATGTTGGCAATCGGGAATTGTTGGCTATGAAGTGGGCATTCGAGGAGTGGCGTCATTGGCTTGAGGGATCCAAACATCGCGTGGTGGTCTTAACGGATGACAAGAATCTAACTTATCTCGTGTCTGCCAAGCGGTTAAATCCTAGACAGGCTCGATGGTCGCTGTTTTTCTCCCGTTTCGATTTTGTGGTTTCATACCTTCCGGTTTCTAAGAATGTGAAGGCTGATGCCCTTTCAAGGAGTTTTGTGCCTGATTCTCTGGGAATCCCTGAGCCGGCTGGTATTCTCAAAGAGGGGGTGATTCTGTCTGCCATCTCCCCTGATTTGCGGCGGGTGCTGCAGGAGTTTCAGGCTGATAGACCTGACCATTGTCCAGCGGGGAAATTGTTTGTCCCTGATAGATGGACTGGCAGAGTTATCTCTGAGGTTCATTGTTCGGTGTTGGCTGGTCATCCTGGGATTTTTGGTACCAGAGATTTGGTGGCTAGATCCTTTTGGTGGCCTTCCTTGTCACGGGATGTGCGTTCTTTTGTTCAGTCCTGTGGGACTTGTGCTCGGGATAAGCCCTGTTGTTCTCGTGCCAGTGGGTTGCTTTTGCCCTTGCCGGTCCCGAAAAGGCCCTGGACGCATGTTTCCATGGATTTTATTTCAGATCTTCCTGTCTCTCAAAGGATGTCTGTCATCTGGGTGGTTTGTGATCGCTTCTCTAAGATGGTCCATTTGGTACCCTTGCCTAAATTGCCTTCCTCATCTGATTTGGTTCCATTATTTTTCCAGCATGTGGTTCGTTTGCATGGCATTCTGGAGAACATTGTGTCGGACAGAGGTTCCCAGTTTGTTTCGAGGATTTGGTGGTCCTTTTGTGCTAAGATGGGCATTGATTTGTCTTTTTCTTTGGCTTTCCATCCTCAGACAAATGGCCAAACCGAACGAACCAATCAGACCTTGGAAACCTATCTGAGATGCTTTGTTTCTGCTGATCAGGATGATTGGGTGACCTTCTTGCCATTGGCTGAGTTCGCCCTGAATAATCGGGCCAGTTCGGCTACTTTGGTTTCGCCTTTTTTTTGCAATTCTGGTTTTCATCCTCGTTTTTCTTCGGGGCAGGTTGAGCCTTCGGACTGTCCTGGCGTGGATTCTGTGGTGGACAGGTTGCAGCAAATTTGGACTCATGTAGTGGACAATTTGACATTGTCCCAGGAGAAAGCTCAACGTTTTGCTAACCGCCGTCGCTGTGTTGGTCCCCGACTTCGTGTTGGGGATTTGGTTTGGTTGTCATCTCGTTATGTTCCTATGAAGGTTTCTTCTCCTAAGTTTAAGCCTCGTTTCATTGGTCCTTATAAGATTTCTGAAATTCTCAATCCTGTGTCGTTTCGTTTGACCCTTCCAGCTTCTTTTGCCATCCATAATGTGTTCCATAAGTCGTTGTTGCGGAGATATGTGGCGCCTATGGTTCCCTCCGTTGACCCTCCTGCTCCGGTGTTGGTCAAGGGGGAGTTGGAGTATGTGGTAGAGAAGATTTTGGATTCTCGTGTATCGAGACGGAAACTTCAGTACCTGGTCAAATGGAAGGGCTATGGTCAGGAGGATAATTCCTGGGTTGTTGCCTCCGATGTCCATGCTGCCAATTTAGTTTGTGCCTTTCATTTGGCTCGTCCTGATCAGCCTGGGGGCCCTGGTGAGGGTTCGGTGACCCCTCCTCAAGGGGGGGTACTTTTGTGAATTCCGTTCTTGGACTCCCTCCTGTGGTCATGAATGGTACTTCAGTGAGTTCTGTCTTTGGACTCCCTCTGGTGGCTTTGAGTGGTACTGCTGATCATTGAGGTTGCTTTCCCAGCTGCCCTCGTTTATCGCTAGGCTGGCTTCTCTATTTAACTCCACTCAGATCATTACCTCATGCCTGCTGTCAATGTTTCAGTACTGGTTCAGATCTCTCTTGGATTTCTCTGATGACCTGACTGTTCCAACAGAAGCTAAGTCCCTGCTAGCTTATTTATTGTTTATTGCGTTCTGAATATATTTCTTAGTACATGCTAAGTTCTGTCCAGCTTGCTATCATGATATCTCATAACAGCATTTTCACGGCATCGGGGGATGTGCAAAGGAGGTGAGCAGGGAACGACAACGGTGACCGTTTCGCGCTAATCCAGCGCTTCTACGGGGACCCATAGAAGTGCTGGATTAGCGTGAAACGGTCACCTTCGTCGTTCCCTGCTCACCTCCTTTGCACATCCCCCGATGCCATGAAAATGCTGTTATGAAGTTTCGTCTGCAATAAAGGATTGTAACCGCACCTTGCTGATGAGTGCTGCCGCATCTTTCTTCAGTTCATATGTTGATACAGACTTTGTTTCTTGTGAGCACCTCCAGCAGTGAAGTGAGACACCATTCATTTAATACACACCGAGGTTGGATTGCAGTTTCTCGCTCTCATTACAGAAGCTGTGCGGCTCTACTGTTTTTCTATTATGTATCATATCTCCTTGCTAGCTGGAAGCTCTGGGGGTGCAGGGTTTCACCTCCACACCGTGAGTCGGTGTGGAGGGCTTTTTGCACACTCTGCGTGGTTTTTGTAGTTTTTTGTGCTGACCACATACAGTGGGGCAAAAAAGTATTTAGTCAGTCAGCAATAGTGCAAGTTCCACCACTTAAAAAGATGAGAGGCGTCTGTAATTTACATCATAGGTAGACCTCAACTATGGGAGACAAACTGAGAAAAAAAAATCCAGAAAATCACATTGTCTGTTTTTTTATCATTTTATTTGCATATTATGGTGGAAAATAAGTATTTGGTCAGAAACAAACAATCAAGATTTCTGGCTCTCACAGACCTGTAACTTCTTCTTTAAGAGTCTCCTCTTTCCTCCACTTATTACCTGTAGTAATGGCACCTGTTTAAACTTGTTATCAGTATAAAAAGACACCTGTGCACACCCTCAAACAGTCTGACTCCAAACTCCACTATGGTGAAGACCAAAGAGCTGTCAAAGGACACCAGAAACAAAATTGTAGCCCTGCACCAGGCTGGAAAGACTAAATCTGCAATAGCCAACCAGCTTGGAGTGAAGAAATCAACAGTGGGAGCAATAATTAGAAAATGGAAAACATACAAGACCACTGATAATCTCCCTCGATCTGGGGCTCCACGCAAAATCCCACCCCGTGGGGTCAGAATGATCACAAGAACAGTGAGCAAAAATCCCAGAACCACGCGGGGGGACCTAGTGAATGAACTGCAGAGAGCTGGGACCAATGTAACAAGGCCTACCATAAGTAACACACTACGCCACCATGGACTCAGATCCTGCAGTGCCAGACGTGTCCCACTGCTTAAGCCAGTACATGTCCGGGCCCATCTGAAGTTTGCTAGAGAGCATTTGGATGATCCAGAGGAGTTTTGGGAGAATGTCCTATGGTCTGATGAAACCAAACTGGAACTGTTTGGTAGAAACACAACTTGTCGTGTTTGGAGGAAAAAGAATACTGAGTTGCATCCATCAAACACCATACCTACTGTAAAGCTTGGTGGTGGAAACATCATGTTTTGGGGCTGTTTCTCTGCAAAGGGGCCAGGATGACTGATCCGGGTACATGAAAGAATGAATGGGGCCATGTATCGTGAGATTTTGAGTGCAAACCTCCTTCCATCAGCAAGGGCATTGAAGTTGAAACGTGGCTGGGTCTTTCAACATGACAATGATCCAAAGCACACCGCCAGGGCAACGAAGGAGTGGCTTCGTAAGAAGCATTTCAAGGTCCTGGAGTGGCCTAGCCAGTCTCCAGATCTCAACTCTATAGAAAACCTTTGGAGGGAGTTGAAAGTCCGTGTTGCCAAGCGAAAAGCCAAAAACATTACTGCTCTAGAGGAGATCTGCATGGAGGAATGGGCCAAAATACCAACAACAGTGTGTGGCAACCTTGTGAAGACTTACAGAAAACGTTTGACCTCTGTCATTGCCAACAAAGGATATTTTACAAAGTATTGAGATTAAATTTTGTTTCTGACCAAATACTTATTTTCCACCATAAAATGCAAATAAAATGATAAAAAAACAGACAATGTGATTTTCTGGATTTTTTTTTCTCAGTTTGTCTCTCATAGTTGAGGTCTACCTATGATGTAAATTACAGATGCCTCTCATCTTTTTAAGTGGTGGAACTTGCACTATTGCTGACTGACTAAATACTTTTTTGCCCCACTGTAGATCCCTTTACTATCCTCTGTCTATTTAGTGAAGACTGGCCTCCTTTGCTAATACCTGTTTCATTCCTGTGTTTGTGACTTTCCTCTTAACTCACCGTCAATATTTGTGGGGGCTGCCTTTTCCTTTGGGGAATTTCTCTGAGGCAAGGTAAGGCTTATTTTCCTATCTTTAGGGTTAGTTAGCTCTTAGGCTGTGAAGAGGCATCTAGGGAGAGTTAGGTACGCTCCACGGCTATTTCTAGTGTTTGTGTGATAGGATTAGGGTTGCGGTCAGCAGAGCTCCCACTCCCCAGAGCTTGTCCCGATTTCCAGTTTAACCATCAGGTCATTCTGGGTGCACCTAACCACCAGGCCCATAACAGAAGACCTTGGTGGAACTATCTATGTTTGCACAATATCGATCTTCTTACAGATTATCCATCCAACAAGTTGCCATAGCTCGGGATTGAGCCAAAAACTGGTAAAAAATAAAATAAAATGGCAAGTGTATCTAATAAAGTGGTCATTCAACATACATGTAATGAATTTCAATGAAGCTATTCATACCACAATATAAAAATATGGTTACGAGCAGAAATGGCACCTCTGCACTTACAGCTTCGTAGTCCTTTCACAGTGTGAATTATTGGTGCTACGACTCCCCAAGGAGTAGAAGTCAAGTAATGATTGCAACCTCCAACCACTGTTCACAGTAATTGGATAAAATGTAAAGTTTGTTCATTCAGGAGAGAATCTTATCCTCAGAGCAGGCAGTGGATGAGGAAAAGGGTTAAACGCTAAATGACAGCCCCTGGTTGTGTTGTAATTGACTTGACAAATGGCTCCATTGTGTGTTATTCATTACACCATACAATGAAAATCAGTACAATTGTTGCTCTGTGGGTAATTTGATCCATTTTGTAGCTGCCAATCCCGTGAAAAACCACATTTACTGTCATTGGAGGAGTTTACCCAAGGTCTTTTCTTCTGAAGCTGAAAAAGTAAAAGACCTCTGCAAATTCTACCAAAAAATATTCACTTTAAATGTCATTTTCTCTCTACTTTGAAAGAAAATCTACTAAATATGAACAAAGTATGGATAACTTTTTGTTCCAAATAATATGACCTTTGGTGTTAATTAGGATACACAAGCTTTTGAGTTGCTAAAAATCTGAATAATATTAATATTTGTTTTGTTGTAGTTTCTTGTACTTGGTAGAAACAGGGACGTCCCAGACTTTTGAGCTATGATTTTCTTCTATATAGCTGTCCATGGGCACCTGTCTGAACAGTTGGGCTCCTGTCCTGCTCTGCCCTTATCTACTTTGAGATCGACTGACACAAGGTAAGGTTTTAATACGAGAGACCAGATAGGACTTTCCTCATTGGGTAGACCTTGACGTGGTGGGATGGCTTTTACGCTTTGTTTTTTTTAGCAAAATAGTGTTAACTAAGTACCCTATGTTATTTACATATACTTTTACAATTTACGTACTGTATTTACTTACAACAGGTATGAGCTAATTTTGCTATTTTCTTCTTTTCTTGGGTTTTGTCTGTGAAATGGCCACAGGGTGAATGTGCTCTTACACATTGCACATATACCAACACATGTTGTGACTCATTTCTTTGGTTTTGCTGATTACACTGTGTTCCAAATTATTATGCAAATAACATTTCTTCATATTTTCTATAAATTACCTATCTGAATTGCAGTCATTGTTATTTTCCAGTCATCTACTAGTCTAATATAATTGCAATGTTTTGGAACAAACTGCCTATGAAGACAGTATCTTTTAAAAAAAATAAACACTCAAAATGCATGTTCCAAATTATTATGCACAGCAGAGTTTTCAACCTTTATTTTATTTTGAACAAAAAAATGGTCAATTGTGAAGTTATAAGCATTATCAGCTTGAATGATAAATGAAATCAAACAGTTTTCAAGTGAAAACTTTATTCTAGGTGATGTTACATTTGCACATAGGACTCCTTGTTCGAAAGAAGCTTCTGAACTCTCTCGTCCATTGAATTTGTCAGTTTTTGGATGGTTTCTGCTTCAATTGTTTTGCATGTGGACAGAATACCCTCCCAGAGCTGTTGCTTAGATGTGAACTGCCTCCCGCCATCATAGACACTCCTTTTGATGATGCTCCAGAGGTTCTCAATGGGGTTGAGGTCAGGGGAAGATGGTGGCCACACCATAAGTTTGTCCTCTTTTATGCCCATAGCAGCCAGAGATGCAGATATGTTTTTTGCAGCATGAGACAGTGCATTATCATGCATGAAAATGATCTTGCTGCGGAAAGCACGGTTCTTCCTCTTGAACTATGGCAGGAAGTGTTGTTTTAGAAACTCCACATAGATTATGGAGTTCATCTTTACCCCTTCAGGGATCATAAAGGGGCTGACAATCTCTCTCCCCATGATTCCAGCCCAAAACATTACTCCACCTCCTCCTTGTAGGCGCCTTAGCCATGTTTTCATGGGGTGTCCATCAACCAGCCATCCTCCACTCCATCCATCTGGACCATCGAGCGTTGCACGGCACTCATCGGTGAACAAAACAGTTTGGAAGTCAGTCTTCATGTATCGTTTGGTCCACTGGAGCCGTTTCTGCTTGTGTGCAGTGGATAGAGGTGGCCGACAGGATGGCTTACGCACCTCTGAAGGACCCTGCATCTTGTTGTTCTGGGGACGTTGGAGCCACCAGCAGCTTCAAAAACTTGTCTGCTGCTATGACAAGGCATTTTTGCAGCTGCTCTTTTAACCTTACGCAATTGCCTGTTGGAAAGAGACCTCAATTTTTCCTTATCAGCACGCACACGTGTGTGCTGGGAATCAGCTACATACTTCTTGATTGTGCGATGATCACGATGAAGTGTCTTGGCAATGTTGACTGTAGTCATGCCGGCCCTTGACCTAAATACTCCACAATTTGTTGCTTCTCACCAGCCGACACATCCTTTTTCTTTCCCATTTTGGCAAAAAATGTAGGCTGCTTAATAATGTGGAACAGCCTTCTTAAGTAGTCTTGCCTTTATTTGGACACACCTGCCAAACTAATTTGCACAGGTATCTGCAATTGCTTTCAGTGATATAAAGAGCCCTGACACACATCACCATCAATGAGTTTTAAATGACAAACAAAAAAATTCTAACCTTATCTCTCCTAAACTCTTTGTGCATAATAATTTGGAACACAGTGTAATATCAGAGCAGCAAGTTAATTAAAAAAAGTAATTTAGGCATAATATTGTCCTGTTGCAACAGATTAGTTTCTGGGGGTAAAGTGACTCCAAAGCCCGGTGCTACAGCTGCCACCAGATATCCTGCCAGAAGGTTACAATCAATGACAGGAAATGCACTAAGAAAGGCAGTGACAAAAAAAATGGAAGCTTCTGCTATCTTGGCCAGCAGCCTGCCTACTATCACAACTGTGTCTATTGCCTTCAGTTCTGGTGGAAGACATGGCTGCCTTTGTAGTTGGAACTACCCTTTAAAGGTTGGAGCTGCCAAGGCCCCCACACACATTAGACTAATGTTGACTGAACTGGCCGATATCAACAGGTTTGGATGACCATCAAATGTATGGTTCCCCCTGACAGATGATAGTCAGTGAAGATAAAGTTTTCCCCATTATCCCAATGACTACTGATCCAAGTTTGAAATCTGTCCATATCCTTGCTTCCTGAAGGCCTAGAGAGGTGGAATTCAGCAGAATTCATGTTTTATGACTTCTTGATCTCAAAACTTATATAATCCTTTTTAGGTAATGTATTAAGCATTTCTCTTTCTTCTGTGGGTGTAATAAATACTTGTGAGATTTCAGACAAGCCTTGCACACTGACATACATTGACTGTGTGCTCTTGTCTCTGATCGATCGACGCGTGGATTTGATCAAAACCGGTAAGTGTGTGAAAACCTTTGAGTTTCTCCTTAGGCTATGTGCACACGTAGGAAGGGTCCTCTGTGGGTTCTCCCGCAGCAGATTTGATAAATCTGCAGGGCAAAACCGCTGCGGTTATCCCTGCAGATTTATCGTGGTTTGTCTTGCGGTTTCCGCTGCGGGTTTACTCCTGCACTTGTTTTACTATTGATGCTGCATATGCTTCATCACAGGTCCTGCTCGCATAGCAATCCTGCGACCGGACGGCCACGTGCAGCGCTGAGAGGTGAGTATATCATTATTTTTTATTTTAATTCTTTTTTTTTTTTTACACAGATATGGTTCCCAGGGCCTGGAAGAGAGTCTCCTCTCCTCCACCCCGGGTACCATCCACACATGATCCGCTTAATTCCCGCATGGTGGGCATAGCCCCATGCGGGAAGTAAGCGGATCAATGCATTCCTATGTGTGCAGAATCGCCGCGATTCCGCACAAAGAAGTGACATGCTGCGGATTGTAAACCGCTGCGTTCCCGCGCGTTTTTTTCCGCAGCATGTGCACAGCGTTTTTGGTTTCCCATAGGTTTACATTGAACTGTAAACTCATGGGAAACTGCTGCGGAACCGCAGCTGCAGAAACGCTGCGGATCCGCAGCAAAATCCGCAACGTGTGCACATAGCCTAAAGCTTTTCCTAAAGAGGGATTTCCACCGCATTACTTTAGTGAAGGAATTTTGAAGTGTTTTTTAAGATTATTCTTGAGTTGAGTATAATTTAGCATATGAAGCCAAAATTCTTACATTAGTAGGCTGGAGTCAATGAACTTCCTTGACCATGACGTGGGTTTTAAATATAAAATAAAAGCAAACAATTCTTTCTTCGGAGACTAACTAGATCTTCATCCCTTAAGCTTTGAAAATGAAGAAGAAAGTATATGAATTTCAGCCTCTATTGCCAAAATTACCATCTGCTGCAACCGTCTTTGATAAATAGACAAACATTAGACAGATGTAAATTGAGTCACCTCCGAGTCTCTGGGATTATCAGAACCTACAGACGTTTTACACTTTTTTGTGTGTTTGATCTTCAATGAAGCAAAAATAAAGAAAAATGAATATTTTATATCGAGACACAAATAGGTTTTTCTGGAAACTGAGGAAGGTTAACTGTACATCAGTTCAATTGGGACAGGTGCAAGAAGTCAATTTACACTCGGTGATCAGATTGTCTTCATTGTATGATAGTACAAATTGTAACAACTCTGCTGGCATCACTGCATGGCCTCCCATCCCCCACCTGCATTACACTCAAACTCACTTCTCTGGGCCTTGTTGTGACTTCTCTCTGCTGCCAGCTCCATGCTGTGTGCCTCATGTCTGCTGCTTGCTCTGTGCATGCTCTGTCTGTGTGCATAGGGGGGCGGCTCCGGCAACTCCTGTTTCTTATAGAGACTGTGTGCACCTTGCTAAGGTGTCTCTGGCCAATCGCCATGAGGCTTCCTGTATTTAAGACATCCCCACCCATTGGTGGGGGCCTGTGCAACTTACTCCCTCAGTCAGTTCTTAGCTGCTGAGGTGCCAGGCCCTGTCTCGCTCACTCTCATGTCTGCCACCCAGGGGGCATTGTACCCTAGTCTGTTTTCTGTGTAGCCACCCAGAGGGGCTTAGTACCCTGGCCTATGTCTGTGTGTAGCCACCCAGCGGGGCTTCGTACCCTGGCCTATGTCTGCCACCCAGAGGGGCGTCGTACCCTGGCTTGTGTCCATGTCTCTGTGTCTTGTCCGGTTCCTGACTTTGTGTTAGCCTAGTCTTGTTCCTGCGTCCGTTTATATCCTTGCCTTGGTGTCCTTTCCCTGCTGTGCGTTCTCTGTGTCTTGCTTTGCTCTGCTTTCGGCTCCGCTTTCTGCAACCTTGGTTTTGCTCTGGGCTATGCACTCTGTGTCTTGCTCTGCACTCTGACTTTGCTCTGCTCTCAGCTCTGCACTCTGTGGCTTTGCTCTCAGCTCTGCTGTCTGTAGCTTTGCTCTGCACTTTGCTCTGTACTCTGACTTTGCTCTGCTCTCAGCTCTGCACTCTGGCTTTGCTCTCAGCTCTGCTCTCTGTAAGCTTTGCTCTGCACTTTGCTTTGTACTCTGACTTTGCTCTGCACTCTATGGCCCTGCTCTGTGGCTCCGCTCAGCTCTTGCTCTGCGGCTCTGCTTCTTGTGGTTATACTTTGCTCCGCTCCATGCGGTTCTACCTGGCTCCTCTCCTTGCGGTTCTACTTCTCCTGCTATTGGCTCTGCCTCCTGTGTTTTTGCACTTGGCTCTGCCTCCAGCTCTTGGCTCCGCCTCCTGCATTTCTGCACTTGGCTCTGCCTCCAGCTGTTGGCTCTGCCTCCTGCGTTTCTGCACTTGGCTCCCCCTCCAGCTCTTGGCTCCGCCTTCTGTGTTTCTGCATTTGGCTTTGCCTCCAGCTCTTGGCTCCGCCTCCTGCGTTTCTGCACTTGGCTCTGCCTCCAGCTCTTGGCTCCGCCTCCTGCATTTAGGCGCTTGGCTCTGCCTCCTGCTCTTGGCTCCGTCTCCTGCGTTTCTGTGCTTGGTTCTGCCTCCTGCTCTTGGCTCCGCCTCCTGCATCTCTGTTCTTGGCTCTAGATCCTGTGCTTTCGCTCTGCATCCGCTCTTGTGGTCTTTATCTACCTATTCTTAAGTCCTCCTGTGTGAACAGGTTCTTACCTGTTTTACATACCTGCCTGCAGACTGGTCCCTACTGGTTCTTTCAGTGTACCAGTCTTGTCCGTCTGTCCTGCTAGAGATCCAGCCATACCTGCCTGCCTACCAGAGAGCCAGCCATGCCCACCTGCCTGCCAGAGAGCCAGCTGTGCCCGCCTGCCTGCCAGTGTCTCTGTTGTACCCGTCTGCCTGCCTGTGTCCCAGCCATGCCCGCCTGTCTGCCAGAGTGCCAGCCGTGCCTGCTTGCCTGTCTATGTTCCGTTCCCTGGTGGGATCAGCAGCCACAGCCAGAGACCACCCTGGAGTGGAACCTGGTAGTTTCCTATTGCATAAGACTGACCTCACCATCAGAGGCTCCAGCAAACACCTAGGAAGCTACTTAGTTACGACCCTTCCAGGGTAGCTTGGTCTGTGGTCCAGTGGGGCCACACACCCGCACCAACCAGTCTGGGCGCGAGCATGACACAAATCTGATATGATAGGAAATTTTTCAATAATGGAGATGCAACACTGAGTGGACACCCAAGATGAGCGATTGGTTTTTAATTGAATTTGCCTTATTTTTCACCAAAAAGTATTTGAAACTATTTCAGAAATGTACAGTGGCTTACGAAATTGTGGGCAACCCTGGTCAAAATTTACTGTTATGATGAACAGGTAATCAAATTGAAGATGAAATGATCTCTTAAAGACCTAAAGTTAAAGATGACACATTTCCGTTTTGTTTTAGGGGAAAAAATATATATATACAGTTAGGTCCATATATATTTGGACAGAGACATAATTTTTCCAATTTTGGTTATAGACATTACTACAATGAATTTTAGACAAAACAATTCAGATGCAGTTGAAGTTCAGACTTTCAGCTTTCATTTGGGGGTATCCACATTAAAATTGGATGAAGGGTTTAGGAGTTTCAGCTCCTTAACATGTGCCACCCTGTTTTTAAAGGGACCAAAAGTAATTGGACAGATTCAATAATTTTAAATAAAATGTTCATTTTTAGTACTTGGTTGAAAACCCTTTGTTGGCAATGACTGCCTGAAGTCTTGAACTCATGGACATCACCAGACGCTGTGTCTCCTCCTTTTTGATGCTCTGCCAGGCCTTCACTTGGTGGTTTTCAGTTGCTGTTTGTTTGTGGGCCTTTCTGTCTGAAGTTTAGTCTTTAACAAGTGAAATGCTGCTCAATTGGGTTGAGATCAGGTGACTGACTTGGCCATTCAGGAATATTCCACTTCTTTGCTTTAATAAACTCCTGGATTGCTTTGGCTTTATGTTTTGGGTCATTGTCCATCTGTAGTATGAAACAACGACCAATCAGTTTGGCTGCATTTGGCTGGATCTGAGCACACAGTGTGGGTCTGAATACCTCAGAATTCATTCGGCTGCTTCTGTCCTGTGTGACATCATCAATAAACACTAGTGACCCAGTGCCACTGGCAGCCATGCATGCCCAAGCCATCACACTGCCTCCGCCATGTTTTACAGATGATGTGGTATGCTTTTGATCTTGAGCTGCACCACGCCTTCGCCATACTTTTCTCTTTCCATCATTCTGGTAGAGGTTGATCTTGGTTTCATCTGTCCAAAGAATGTTCTTCCAGAACTGTGCTGGCTTTTTTAGATGTTTTTTAGCAAAGTCCAGTCTAGCCTTTTTATTCTTGATGCTTATGAGTGGCTTGCACCGTGCAGTGAACCCTCTGTAGTTACTTTCATGCAGTCTTCTCTTTATGGTAGATTTGGATATTGATACGCCGACCTCCGGGAGAGTGTTGTTCACTTGGTTGGCTGTTGTGAAGGGGTTTCTCTTCACCATGGAGATTATTCTGCGATCATCCACCACTGTTGTCTTCCGTGGGCGCCCAGGTCTTTTTACATTGATGAGTTCACCAGTGCTTTCTTTCCTTCTCAGGATGTACCAAACTGTACATTTTGCCACTCCTAATATTGTAGCAATTTCTCGGATGGGTTTTTTCTGTTTTCGCAGCTTAAGGATGGCTTGTTTCACCTGCATGGAGAGCTCCTTTGACCGCATGTTTACTTCATAACAAAACCTTCCAAATGCAAGCACCACACATCAAATCATCTCCAGGCCTTTTATCTGCTTAATTTAGAATGGCATAACGAAGGGATTGCCCACAACTGTCCATGAAATAGCCTTGGAGTCAATTGTCCAATTACTTTTAGTCCCTTTAAAAACAGGGTGGCACATGTTAAGGAGCTGGAATTCCTAAACCCTTCATCCAATTTTAATGTGGATACCCTCAAATGAAAGCTGAAAGTCTGAGCTTCAACTGCATCTGAATTGTTTTGTTTAAAATTCATTGTGGTAATGTCTATAACCAAAACTAGAAAAATGTTGTCTCTGTCCAAATATATATGGACCTAACTGTATATGTGTGTGTAGGTATATATACAGTACAGACCAAAAGTTTGGACACACCTTCTCATTTCAAGATTTTTCTGTATTTTCATGACTATGAAAATTGCACATTCACATTTAAGGCATCAAAACTATGAATTAACACATGTGGCATTATATACAGTTATATGAAAAAGTTTGGGCACCCCTATTAATCTTAAGCTTAATGTTTTATAAAAATTGTGTTTTTTTGCAACAGCTATTTCAGTTTCATATAACTAATAACTGGTGGACACAGTAATATTTCTGCCTTGAAATGAGGTTTATTGTACTAACAGAAAATGTGCAATCTGCATTCAAACAAAATTTGACAGGTGCATAAGTATGGGCACCTCACCAGAAAAGTGACATTAATATTTAGTAGATCCTCCTTTTGCAAAAATAACAGCCTCTAGTCGCTTCCTGTAGCTTTTAATGAGTTCCTGGATCCTGGATGAAGGTATTTTTGACCATTCCTCATTACAAAACAATTCCAGTTCAGTTAAGTTTGATGGTCGCCGAGCATGGACAGCCCTCTTCAAATGATCCCACAGATGTTCAATGATATTCAGGTCTGGGGACTGGGATGGCCATTCCAGAACAGTGTAATTGTTCCTCTGCATGAATGCCTGAGTAGATTTAGAGCGGTGTTTTGGATCATTGTCCTGCTGAAAGATCCATCCCCTGCGTAACTTCAACTTTGTCACTGATTCATTAACATTATTGTCAAGAATCTGCTGATACTGAGAGGAATCCATGCGTCCCTCAACTTTAACAAGATTCCCGGTGCCGGCATTGGCCACAAAGCCCCAAAGCATGATGGAACCTCCACCAAATTTTACTGTGGGTAGCAAGTGTTTTTCTTGGAATGCTGTGGTTTTTTTGCCGCCATGCATAACGCCTTTTTGTATGACCAAACAACTCAATCTTGGTTTCATCAGTCCACAGGACCTTCTTCTAAAAAGAAATTGGCTTCTCCAAATGTGCTTTTACATACCTCAGCCGACTCTGTTTGTGGCGTGCTTGCAGAAACGACTTCTTTCGCATCACCCTCCCATACAGCTTCTCCTTGTGCAAAGTGCGTTGTATAGTTGACCGATGCACAGTGACACCATCTGCAGCAAGTTGATGCTGCAGCTCTCTGGAGGTGATCTGAGGATTGTCCTTGACCGATCTCACCATTCTTCTTCTCTGCCTTTCTGATGTTTTTCTTGGCCTGCCACTTCTGGCCTTAACAAGAACTGTACCTGTGTTCTTCCATTTCTTTACTATGTTCCTCACAGTGGAAATTGACAGGTTAAATCTCTGATACAGATTTTTGTATCCTTCCCCTGAACAACTATGTTGAATAATCTTTGTTTTCAGATCATTTGACAGTTGTTTTGAGGAGTCCATGATGCCACTCTTCAGAGGAGATTCAAACAGGAGAACAACTTGCAAGTCGCCACTTTAAGTAGCTTTTCTCATGATTGCATACACCTGGCTATGAAGTTCAAAGCTCAATGAGGTTACAAAACCAAAAGAAGTGCTTTGGTAAGTCAGTAAAAAGTAGGTAGGAGTATTTAAAACAAGAAAATGATAAGGGTACCCATACTTATGCACCTGTCAAATTTTGTTTGAATGCAGATTGCACATTTTCTGTTAGTACAATAAACCTCATTTCAAGGCAGAAACATTACTGTGTCCAACAGTTATTAGATATATGAAACTGAAATAGCTGTTGCAAAAAAACAATTTTTATAAAACATTAAGCTTAAGATTAATAGGGATGCCCAAACTTTTTCATATAACTGTACTTAACAAAAAAGTGTGAAACAACTGAAATTATGTCTTATATTCTAGGTTCTGCAAAGTAGCCACCTTTTGCTTTGACTGCTTTGCACACTCTTGGCATTCTCTTGATGAGCTTTAAGAGGTAGTCACTGGAAATGGTCTTCCAATAATCTTGAAGGAGTTCCCAGAGATGCTTAGCACTTGTTGGCCCTTTTGCCTTCACTCTGCAGTCCAGCTCACCCCAAACCATCTTGATTGGGTTCAGGTCTGGTGACTGTGGAGGCCAGGTCATCTGGCGTAGCACCCCATCACTCTCCTTCTTGGTCAAATAGCCCTTACACAGCCTGGAGGTGTGTTTGGGGTCATTGTCCTGTTGAAAAATAAATGATGGTCCAACTAAACGCAAACTGGATGGAATAGCATGCCGCTGAAAAATGCTGTGGTAGCCATGCTGGTTCAGTATGCCTTCAATTTTGAATAAATCCCCAACAGTGTCACCAGCAAAGCACCCCCACACCATCACACCTCCTCCTCCATGCTTCACGGTGGGAACCAGGCATGTAGAGTCCATCCGTTCACCTTTTCTGCATTGCAGAAAACCAAAGATCCAAAGATCTTGGAACCAAAGATCTCAAATTTGGACTCATCAGACCAAAGCACAGATTTACACTGGTCTAATGTCCATTCCTTGTGTTCTTTAGCCCAAACAAGTCTCTTCTGCTTATTGCCTGTCCTTAGCAGTGGTTTCCTAGCAGCTATTTTACCATGAAGGCCTGCTGCACAAAGTCTCCTCTTAACAGTTGTTGTAGAGATGTGTCTGCTGCTAGAACTCTGTGTGGCATTGACCTGGTCTCTAATCTGAGCTCCTGTTAACCTGCGATTTCTGAGTCTGGTGACTCAGATAAACTTATCCTCAGAAGCAGAGGTGCCTCTTGGTCTTCCTTTCCTGGGGCGGTCCTCATGTGAGCCAGTTTCTTTGTAGCACTTGATGGTTTTTGCCACTGCACTTGGGGACACTTTCAAAGTTTTCCCAATTTTTCAGACTGACTGACCTTTATTTCTTAAAGTAATGATGGCCACTCTTTTTTCTTACTTAGCTGCTTTTTTCTTGCCATAATACAAATTCTAACAGTCTATTCAGTAGGACTATCAGCTGTGTATCCACCAGACTTCTGTACAACACAACTGATGGTCCCAACCCATTTATAAGGCAAGAAATCCCACTTATTAAACCGGGCACACCTGTGAAGTGAAAACCATTCCCGGTGACTACCTCTTGAAGCTCATCAAGAGAATGCCAAGAGTGTGCAAAGCAGTCATCAATGCAAAAGGTGGCTACTTTGAAGAACCTAGAATATAAGACATAATTTCAGTTGTTTCACACTTTTTTGTTAAGTATATAATTCCACATGTGTTAATTCACAGTTTTGATGCCTTCAGTGTGAATTTACAATTTTCATAGTCATGAAAATACAGAAAAATCTTGAAATGAGAAGGTGTGTCCAAAGTTTTGGTCTGTACTGTATATATATATATATATATATATATATATATATATATATATATATATACATATATATATATATATATATATATATATATATATATATATATACACTCACTGGCCACTTTATTAGGTACACCTGTCCAACTTCTTGTTAACACTTAATTTCTAATCAGCCAATCACATGGCGGCAACTCAGTGCATTTAGGCATGTAGACATGGTCAAGACAATCTCCTGCAGTTCAAACCGAGCATCAGTATGGGGAAGAAAGGTGATTTGAGTGCCTTTGAATGTGGCATGGTTGTTGGTGCCAGAAGGGCTGGTCTGAGTATTTCAGAAACTGCTGATCTACTGGGATTTTCACGCATAACCATCTCTAGGGTTTACAGAGAATGGTCCGAAAAAGAAAAAAAATCCAGTGAGCGGCAGTTCTGTGGGCGGAAATGCCTTGTTGATGCCAGAGGTCAGAGGAGAATGGGCAGACTGGTTCGAGCTGATAGAAAGGCAACAGTGACTCAAATCGCCACCCGTTACAACCAAGGTAGGCCTAAGAGCATCTCTGAACGCACAGTGCGTCGAACTTTGAGGCAGATGGGCTACAGCAGCAGAAGACCACACCGGGTACCACTCCTTTCAGCTAAGAACAGGAAACTGAGGCTACAATTTGTACAAGCTCATCGAAATTGGACAGTAGAAGATTGAAAAAACGTTGCTTGGTCTGATGAGTCTCGATTTCTGCTGCGACATTCGGATGGTAGGGTCAGAATTTGGCGTAAACAACATGAAAGCATGGATCCATCCTGCCTTGTATGGAGCATCTTTGGGATGTGCAGCCGACAAATCTGCGGCAACTGTGTGATGCCATCATGTCAATATGGACCAAAATCTCTGAGGAATGCTTCCAGCACCTTGTTGAATCTATGCCACGAAGAATTGAGGCAGTTCTGAAGGCAAAAGGGGGTCCAACCCGTTACTAGCATGGTGTACCTAATAAAGTGGCCGGTGAGTGTATATATATATATATATATATATATATATAATGTATTACAGCTTGTAAACACTTTTGTAGCCACCCAAGAGTCTTTCAATTCTTGTTTGAGGGATTTTTATCCATTCTTCCTTGCAAAAATTCTTTCAGTTCTCTGGGATTCCTGGGTCGTCTTGCATGCACTAAGGCCATGTGCACACGTTAAGTATTTTTCGCGTTTTTTCGCGTTTTTTCGCTATAAAAACGTGATAAAAACGCGAAAAAAACGCTTACATATGCCTCCTATTATTTTAAGTGTATTCCGCATTTTTTGTGCAAATGTAGCCTTTTTTTCCGCGAAAAAATCGCATCGCGGAAAAAAAAGCAACATGTTCATTAAAATGCGGAATTGCAGGGGATTCCGCACACCTAGGGGTCCATTGATCTGCTTACTTCCCGCACGGGGCTGTGCCCACGATGCGGGAAGTAAGCAGATTATGTGCGGTTGGTACCCAGGGTGGAGGAGAGGAGACTCTCCTCCACGCACTGGGCACCATATAAGTGGTCAAAAAATAAGAATTAAAATAAAAAATAGTCCTATACTCACCCTCGATGTCTTCCCGCCTCCACTGCATGCTGTCGCTTCGGTACCTGTAGCTGGTGTGCGGTGAAAGACCTGCCGATGACGTCACTGTCCTGTGATTGGTCGTGAGCGGTCATGTGACCGCTCACGTGACCGTGACGTCACGGAAGGTCCTGTGCGCACACACCAGCTATAGGAAGAGGAACGGACGCCGCTGAGGAGATGTCTGGGTGAGTATAAGCATTTTTTTATTTTTTTTATTATTTTTAAACATTCTATCTTTTACTATAGATGCTGCAAAAGCAGCATCTATAGTAAAAAGTTGGTCACACTTGTCAAACACTATGTTTGACAAGTGTGACCAACCTGTCAGTCAGTTTTCCAAGCGATGCTACAGATCGCTTGGAAAACTTTAGCATTCTGCAAGCTAATTACGCTTGCAGAATGCTAAAAAACCGCGAAAAAAACGGAAAAAAAACGCAAAAAAAAAAATGCGGATTTCTTGCAGAAAATTTCCGGTTTTCTTCAGGAAATTTCTGCAAGAAATCCTGAACGTGTGCACATACCCTAATATTTCAAGATCTAGCCACAGATTTTCAATGATAATTGAGGGCCATTGTAAAACCTTCAATTTGCACCATTTGAGGTTGTCTATTGTGAATTTTGACGTTTGTTTAGGATCATTATCTATAGGCTAAGCTTTTTTACAGATGGTGTTACATTTGTATCAAGAATTTGTTGAAATTAATTAAATCCATTCTTTTCTCTACCCGTGAAGTGTTCCCCATTCCATTGGCTGCAACACAGCCCTAAAGCATGATTGATTCAACCCCATGCTTAATGGTTGGTGAGATGTTCTTTTTCCTGAAATTCTGTGCCCTTTTTTCTCCACACATACCTCTGATTATTGTGGAATGGAATTAATGGTGCTATATAAATAAATAATAATAATAATAATAATAAAAATTGCGGTCAAATAGTTCTATTTTAACCTCATCGGTCCACAGGACTTGTTACCAAAATGCATCAAGCTTGTTTAGATGTTCTTTTGCATACTTCTGATGCTGAATTTTATGGTGTGGACACATAAGAGATTTTCTTCTGATGACTCATATTTGTGCAGGCATCTCTAAAGAGTAGAATAATGTACCGAACTCAAGAGTCTTCTAAATCTTTCTGACGGTTTATTGCAGTCAAGCGGGGAATTGGATATGCCTCTCTAGCAATCCTACGAGCAGCTATCACTGACATTTTGCTTGGTCTTCCAGACCTTATCTTTACCACTGCTGTTTAAGTTAACTGGCATTTCTTAATTACATTTCAAACTGAGAAAATGGAAACTTGAAAATGCTTTGCTGTCTTCTTATAGCCTACTCGTGCTTTGAGGACCTCCATCATTTTCATTTTCAGAGTGTTAGGCAACTGTTTAGAAAAACTCATGGCTGCTCTTTTTGGCACAAGGTTAGAGTACACTGTTTATTATAAGGCTGGGACATTTGCATCACCTGGCCTTTCCTAACTCTGATAGTGAACAAGCCATAACCCTAACAGGTTAATTAAGGTCTGAAACCTTGGTCATAGCTATCTGAGCACTCAAATCTCCAAGGATGCTCAACTTTTGCATCTATCTATTATCCTTTTTGTAATTTTGTAATTTTTAAAATGTGAAAGATGAAAATAATAAAATATATATATATATATATATATATATATATATATATATATATCCTAAAATGCAAAGAAAATGTGTCATCTTTAACTTCAGGCCTTTTGGAGATCATTTAATTCATTTAATTTTCAACTTGATTAATTGTTCCCGATAACAGTCTTTAGTCACAGCAGATCTGCAGGCTTCTTTACCGGTCCCGTTCAGTCTCTGGCAAACCTAGAAAGCCCTCAAGAAGTCAAAGTCATACATCGAAAGTTCACTGGATCCATTCATTGCTTGATGAGACCTATAAAGCAGAATGAATACCATCTGTGACAGAAAACTAGGCTGAAACAGTAAGATTTGGGTGGAAACCTGCAAAGAAAAGAGGGCTGGGTGAGTATTTTTTTTATTCTGAGATTTTTACCATTATTAATGCTTTTTTGACAGCTGAGAGAATAGTTATGCACTTGTAATTCCCAGTGAATAAATTTGATGCAAATTGAAATTCCTAGATAAATTTAAGCAAATTGGCACAGTTGAAGTTTTCTAGATTCCTTCATTCTTACATGCAATCTAACTAAGATTTTAAGGCATAAACAAAATATTTTGATGCCATTTGAGATCTAAAAAAAAAGTTACAGGATTTGTCCCAAAAAACAAGAAATACTTTCAATTAATATCTGTTCTATTCATAATGCCTCAACGACACGACAGACCTTGTGCTTAGACTGTAGAATTAAACTTTATACTATCCTGTATCTACAGATGAGTAATTAGGAGAATTGAATTCTACTCTCTTAATACGGACTCGGTACTTTGCCAAGATTTTCTGTTTTTTTTTTCTACATCAAAGATTAATTTCATTTTAAATTATATTTGACATGAATTCTCCTAACTGATGTGACATTAGATTATTCTCGATCACACTCATATATCCATTGTCTATATGAAAGGAATATATTACCGAAGAGAAGATGCACTTAATTCAGACTTTGGATTTGCGCCAATCTCGACCTTGTCCTCCCTTATTTTTGGTTACGCCGTGTAGATTTACAGATGGAAATCCAGTCATTATGGGGTTGAGTGTCTGAGATTAAGACTTGATTAAATAATAATTGATTAAATGAAAATCTTATTAATGTCTCAGTAACACTTGAATTTTCCAAAGTTTTATACACACTTATAGTGTACTAGAGGCGTCTGTGGGTCCCCAGTGAACCTACTGGCTGCATTTTCTGGAATATTAATAGTGCCCACAAATGACTGTTCCTCTGCTTATGACCAATTGATTACAAGGCACTTACTAAGCATGCTTTTGCAGACTTATTATTGCATTACAGCTTTCAGAAGTCTGACCTTTTAGCTAGCCAATGGTCTTTTTGCTAATTAGAATTTAATAACTACTTTGCAATTACCGTACGTACCGTATAACTGCACCATATTAGGTCCTACAGTCCCAAGTCAGTATGAATGTCCCAGAATAAAGATGCTGCGGAGTTTACAAAGCTCCAATTTCGATTTCATTTTAAAGTGGTTCTGAGCTAATAAAAATCATTTATTGGAAGAGAGAAAAGCATTTTTACTTATGGAAGTTTCAAAATGTTCACACATTATGATCACTTGCATTATGTAAGAGCTGTGTCATGCTTAACTTTGCCTTTGGTGGCGTCACTGTGAAACTGAACACTTACTGCTAGATTTTTCCATAGTTATAGACAAAAAAGAAGGGAGTAACAGATTACCCATATAAAATATATCAATATTTATTAATAATTAGATAAGAAAACGTAACATCAAATACATAATTTAGAATAAATCATTATTATATGGACAAGCAAATAGTATAATGAATAGTGTTGAGCGATACCTTCCGATATGCAAAGGTATCGGTATCGGATTGGATCGGCTGATATCCAAAAAATATCGGATATCGCCGATACTGATACCCGATACCAATGCATATCAATGGGACACAAAATATCGGATTGGTTCCCAGGGTCTGAAGGAGAGGAAACTCTCCTTCAGGCCCTGGGATCCATATTCATGTATAAAATAAAGAATAAAAATAAAAAATATTGATATACTCACCCTCGGACGACCCCGGCTCTCACCGGTCCAAGCGTCTGCCTCCGTTCCTAAGAATGCAGAGTGAAGGACCTTCGATGATGTCGCGGCTTGTGATTGGTCGCGTGACTGCTCATGTGACCGCTCACGCGACCAATCACAAGCCGCGACGTCATCGAAGGTCATTCACTCCCTGCATTCTTAGGAACAGAGGCACCGCTAAGCGCCAGGGTCCGCCGGAGGGGTGAGTATATCAATATTTTTTATTTTTATTATTTATTTTTTACATGAATATGGATCCCAGGGCCTGAAGGAGAGTCTCCTCTCCTCCAGACCCTGGGAACCATACGCACCGCACACTTCCAATTCTGATTTCCAATATCGCAAAAATATCGGAACTCGGTATCGGAATTCCGATACAGCAAATATCGGCCGATACCCGATATTTGCAGTATCGGAATGCTCAACACTAATAATGAAGGGTACAGACAAAAAAATGACACAGTTGCACATATATAGAGTCGGACCGGGGTTCTCAATACCCATAGTATATAAACTGCAGCACCATCAGAACATACTGGGTCTTTTAAATATAATCAAAACCACATCATCATAATCACCGTGTGACTACCCAGATCATTTAGACAGTATGTATCAAGTATAGCAGTTGGTATCTCACCCAAAATATGTCCGTGCACCGGTCAAATTATGCAGCCCCAACGCGCGTTTCACGTGGGCTTCCTCAGGGGAACCCCGGTCCTACTCTATATATGTGCAAGTGTGTCATTTTTTTGTCGGTACCCTTCATTATACTAAGTACACCAAAAGAAAAAAATTCACATCCGCACTGCTGATCTTGGTGAATCCAGGATGATAAATGTTTACCGCTGTAACATCTACAGGCTGCGCTGGCTATGCGTCTCCTCCACTCTTTTGCTTAACCCCTTCATGACCCAGCCTATTTTGGCCTTAATGACCTTGCCGTTTTTTGCAATTCTGACCAGTGTCCCTTTATGAGGTAATAACTCAGGAACACTTCAACGGATCCTAGCGATTCTGAGATTGTTTTTTCGTGACATATTGGGCTTCATGTTAGTGGTAAATTTAGGTCGATAATTTCTGAGTTTATTTGTGAAAAAAATGGAAATTTGGCGAAAATTTTGAAAATTTCGCAATTTTCACATTTTGAATTTTTATTCTGTTAAACCAGAGAGTTATGTGACACAAAATAGTTAATAAATAACGTTTCCCACATGTCTACTTTACATCAGCACAATTTTGGAAACAAATTTTTTTTTTGCTAGGAAGTTATAAGGGTTAAAATTTGACCAGTGATTTCTCATTTTTACAACAAAATTTACAAAACCATTTTTTTTAGGGACCACCTCACATTTGAAGTCATTTTGAGGGTTCTATATGGCTGAAAATACCCAAAAGTGACACCATTCTAAAAACTGCACCCCTCAAGGTGCTCAAAACCACATTCAAGAAGTTTATTAACCGTTCAGGTGTTTCACAGCAGCAGAAGCAACATGGAAGTAAAAAATGAACATTTAACTTTTTAGTCACAAAAATGATCTTTTAGCAACAATTTTTTTATTTTCCCAAGGGTAAAAGGAGAAACTGGACCATGGACGTTGTTGTCCAATTTGTCCTGAGTACGCTGATACCTCATATGTGGGGGTAAACCACTGTTTGGGCGCACGGCAGGGCTTGGAAGGGAAGGAGCGCCATTTGACTTTTTGAATGAAAAATTGGCTCCAATCTTTAGCGAACACCATGTCGCGTTTGGAGAGCCCCCGTGTGCCTAAACATTGGAGCTCCCCCACAAGTGACCCCATTTTGGAAACTAGACCCCCCAAGGAACTTATCTAGAAGCATAGTGAGCACTTTAAACCCCCAGGTGCTTCACAAATTGATCCGTAAAAATGAAAAAGTACTTTTTTTTCACAAAAAAATTATTTTAGCCTCAATTTTTTCATTTTCACATGGGCAACAGGATAAAATGGATCCTAAATTTTGTTGGTCAATTTCTCCTGAGTACACCGATACCTCACATGTGGGGGTAAACCACTGTTTGGGCACATGGTAAGGCTCGGAAGGGAAGGAGCGCCATTTGACTTTTTGAATGAAAAATTATCTCCATCGTTAGCGGACACCATGTCGCTTTTGGAATGCCCCTGTGTGCCTAAACATTGGAGCTCCTCCACAAGTGACCCCATTTTGGAAACTAGACCCCCAAAGGAACTTATCTAGAGGCATAGTGAGCACTTTAAACCCCCAGGTGCTTCACAAATTGATCCGCAAAAATGAAAAAGTACTTTTTTTTCACACAAAATTTCATTTAGCCTCAATTCTTTCATTTTCACATGGGCAACAGGATAAAATGGATCCTAAAATTTGTTGGGCAATTTCTCCTGAGTACGCCGATACCTCATATGTGGGGTTAAACCACTGTTTGGGTGCACGGCAAGGCTCGGAAGGGGAGACGTGCCATTTGACTTTTTGAATGGAAAATTAGCTCCAATCGTTAGCGGACACCATGTCGCATTTGGAGAGCCCCTGTGTGCCTAAACATTGGAGATCCCCTACAAGTGACCCCATTTTAGAAACTAGACCCCCCAAGGAACTTATCTAGATGCATAGTGAGCACTTATAACCCCCAGGTGCTTCACAGAAGTTTATAACGCAGAGCCGTGAAAATAAAAAATCATTTTTCTTTCCTCAAAAATGATTTTTAGCCCAGAATTTTTTATTTTCCCAAGGGTAATAGGAGAAATTGGACCCCAAATGTTGTTGTCCAGTTTGTCCTGAGTACGATGATACCCCATATGTGGGGGTAAACCACTGTTTGGGCGCACGGCAGGGCTCGGAAGGGAAGGCACGCCATTTGGCTTTTTGAATGGAAAAAATGCTCCAATCATTAGCGGACACCATGTCACGTTTGGAGAGCCCCTGTGTGCCTAAACATTAGAGCTCCCGCACAAGTGACCACATTTTGGAAACTAGACCTCCCAAGGAACTAACCTAGATGTGTGGGGAGCACTTTGAACCCCCAAGTGCTTCACAGAAGTTTATAACGCAGAGCCATGAAAATAAAAAATAATTTTTCTTTTCTCAAAAATTTTTTAGCCCACAATTTTTTATTTTCCCAAGGGTAACAGGAGAAATTGGACCACAAATGTTGTTGTCCAGTCTCTCCTGAGTACGCTGATACCCCATATGTGGGGGTAAACCACTGTTTTGGCACACGTCGGGGTTCGGAAGGGAAGTAGTGACGTTTTGAAATGCAGACTTTGATAGAATGCTCTGCGGGCGTCAGGTTGCTTTTGCAGAGCCCCTGATGTGCCTAAACAGTAGGAACTCCCCACAAGTGACTCCATTTTGGAAACTAGACCCCCAAGGGAACTTATCTAGATGTGTGGTGAGCACTTTGAACCCCCAAGTGCTTCACAGAAGTTTATAACGCAGAGCCGTGAAAATAATAAATGTGTTTCCTTTCCTCAAAAATATTTTTTTAACCCAGAATTTTTTATTTTTGCAAGAGTAACAGGAGAAATTGGACCCAAAAGTTGTTGTCCAGTTTGTCCTGAGTACGCTGATACCCCATATATGGGGGTAAACCACTGTTTGGGCACATGCCGGGGCTCGGAAGGGAAGTAGTGACGTTTTGGAATGCAAACTTTGATGGAATGGTCTGCGGGCATCATGTTACGTTTGCAGAGCCCCTGATATGCCTAAACAGTAGAAACCCCCCCACAAGTGACCCCATTTTGGAAACTAGACCCCCCAAGAAACTTATCTAGATGTGTGGTGAGCACGTTCAACCCCCAAGTGCTTCACAGAAGTTTACAACGCAGAGCCGTGAAAATAAAAAATCATTTTTCTTTCCTCAAAAAAGATGTTTTAGCAAGCAATTTTTTATTTTCACAAGGGTAACAGGAGAAATTGGGCCCCAATATTTGTTGCCCAGTTTGTTGTGAGTGTGCTGGTACCCCATATGTGGGGGTAAACCACTGTTTGGGCACACGTCAGGGCTCGGAAGGGAAGTAGTGACATTTGAAATGCAGACTTTGATGGAATGGTCTGCGGGCGTCACATTGCATTTGCAGAGCCCCTGATGTGCCTAAACAGTAGAAACACCCAACAAGTGACCCCATTTTGGAAACTAGACCCCCCCAAGGAACTTATCTAGATGTGTGATGAGCACGTTCAACCCCGAAGTGCTTCACAGAAGTTTACAACGCAGAGCCGTGAAAATAAAAAATCATTTTTCTTTCCTCAAAAAAGATGTTTTAGCAAGCAATTTTTTTATTTTCACAAGGGTAACAGGAGAAATTGGGCCCCAATATTTGTTGCCCAGTTTGTTGTGAGTGTGCTGGTACCCCATATGTGGGGGTAAACCACTGTTTGGGCACACGTCAGGGCTCGGAAGGGAAGTAGTGACATTTGAAATGCAGACTTTGATGGAATGGTCTGCGGGCATCACATTGCATTTGCAGAGCCCCTGATGTGCCTAAACAGTAGAAACACCCCACAAGTGACCCCATTTTGGAAACTAGACCCCCCCAAGGAACTTATCTAGATGTGTGATGAGCACGTTCAACCCCGAAGTGCTTCACAGAAGTTTACAACGCAGAGCCGTGAAAATAAAAAATCATTTTTCTTTCCTCAAAAAAGATGTTTTAGCAAGCAATTTTTTATTTTCACAAGGGTAACAGGAGAAATTGGACCCCAACCGTTGTTGCGCAGTTTGTCCTGAGTACGCTGGTACCCCAAATGTGGGGGTAAACCACTGTTTGGGCGCACGTCGGGGCTTGGAAGGGAGGGAGCACCATTTGACTTTTTGAACGCAAGATTGGCTGGAATCAATGGTGGCGCCATGTTGCGTTTGGAGACCCTTGATGTGCCTAAACAGTGGAAACCCCTCAATTCTAACTTCAACACTAACCCCAACACACCCCTAATCCTAATCCCAACTGTAGCCATAACCCTAATCACAACCCTAACCCCAACACACACCTAACCACAACCCTAACCGCAACACACCCGTAACCCTAATTCCAACCCTAATCCTAACCCTAATCCCAACCCTAACCCTAATCCCAACCCTAACCACAACTGTAACCCCAACGCACCCCTAACCCTATCTGTAACCCTAACCACAAGCCTAATCTTAACCCTATTTCCAAGCCTAGCCCTAATTCCAACCCTAACTCTAATTCCAACCCTAACCCTAAGGCTATGTGCCCACGTTGCGGATTCGTGTGAGATTTTTCCGCACGATTTTTGAAAAATCTGCAGGTAAAAGGCACTGCGTTTTACCTGCGGATTTACAGCAGATTTCCAGTGTTTTTTTGTGCGGATTTCACCTGCGGATTCCTATTGAGGAACAGGTGTAAAACGCTGCGGAATCCGCACAAAGAATTGACATGCTGCGGAAAACACAACGCAGCGTTTCTGCACGGAATTTTCCGCACCATGGGCACAGCGGATTTGGTTTTCCATAGGTGTACATGGTACTGTAAACCTGATGGAAAACTGCTACGAATTCGCAGCGGCCAATCCGCTGCGGATCCACGGCCAATCCGCTGCGGATCCGCGGCCAATCTGCTGCAGATCCGCGGCCAATCCGCTGCGGATCCGCAGCCAAATCCGCACTGTGTGCACATGCCATAACCCTAACCCTACCCGTAACCCTAACCCTACCCGTAACCCTAACCCTACCCCTAACCCTAACCCTACCCCTAGTTCTAACCCTAGTTCTAACCCTAACCCTAGTGGAAAAAGAAAAAAATATATTTTCTTTATTTTATTATTGTCCCTACCTATGGGGGTGATAAAGGGGGGGGTTTATTTATTATTTTTTTTATTTTGATCGCTGTGATAGAACCTACCACAGCGATCAAAATGTACTTTGTAATGAATCTGCCGGCCGGCAGATTCGGCGGGCGCACTGAGCATGCGCCCGCCATTTTGGAAGATGGCGGCGCTCATGGAGGAGGCGGACGGGCACCGGGAGCCTCGGTAAGTATAAGGGGGGGGAGATCGGGGCCCGGGGGGGCGTCGGAGCACGGGGGGGTGACATAGGAGCACGGGGGGAGCGGACAGGAGGACGGGGGAGCAGAGCACAGGACGGAGGGGACTACGGGACAGATCGGTGGCTTGGGGGGGTGATCGGTGGGGTGGGGGGGTCACTTCAGTTTTTCCAGCCATGGCCGATGATATTGCAGCATCGGCCATGGCTGGATTGTAATATTTCATCAGTTTTTTAGGTGAAATATTACAAATCGCTCTGATTGGCAGTTTCACTTTCAACAGCCAATCAGAGCGATCATAGCCACGGGGGGGTGAAGCCTGGGCTGAAGTACCACTCCCCCTGTCCCTGCAGAACGGGTGAAATCGGAGTTAACCCTTTCACCCGCTCTGCAGCGACGCGATCATTCCATGACGCCACATAGGCGTCATGGGTCGGATTGGCACGGGTTTTCATGACGCCTACGTGGCGTCATGGGTCGGGAAAGGGTTAATGGGGGTGCCGCATCCAAAACAAAAGTTCAGAGTCCAATGAAAAAAATAAACAGAAAAGGAGCGCACTTACCCCAGTGGAGTTCAACATCACTTTATTAGGACATTCTTAAAAATCGGAGGCAGGGAGGGATAGTGTCAAATGCGGACTAACATATATGGTCCGCATTTGACACTATCTCTCCTGTTATGATCCTAGTGGCAAGGATCGCAGGTCGGACTAGCTAAGTAACTGAACAGACTACTAGCTCTGGGGAAGTGGTAACTAGATTGACTGCAACCTGATCCTATCCGCAAACAACTATAGGCAGCCGTGGAACGCTACCTAAAAATCCTAGACGTCTCGTCACGGCCTGAGAAACTGACTATTCCTGGAGGGAAAGTAAGTCCTCACTTGCCTCAGTGGAATGGCCCCAAAGATATAGAATAGCCCCCTACAAATATTAACGGTGAGTTAAGGGGAAAGCACAAACGCAGAGATGAAATCAGATTTAGCAAATGAGGCCCGCTAATACTAGATAGCAGAAAATAGGAAGGAAACTGTGCGGTCAATAAAAAACCCTATTCAAAATATCCACGCAGAGATTGCTCGAGCCCCCGCACCAACTAACGGTGCGGGGGAAGCAACTCCGTACCCCAGAGCTTACCAGCAAAAAGAAATCACATGTTAGCAAGCAGGACTAGACTCATCATACACAGAAATCATATTGCAGGCAGATGAGCAAAAAATATTCAAACAGAACTTAGCTTATCCTGAAGAGGCAGAAAACGAGATAATCAGGAGTAATCAGAATAGCACTGAATACATTGACAGCCGGCAACAAGTGGAAGTGAAGCAGAGCTAAATAGGAGCCTCCCTGGTGAATAACGAGGCAGCTGATCCAGCAGACCCGCAGGATAATAAACCAAACCACCAGGGGGAGCCAAAAAACAAAGTCACACAATACCATCTGTGACCACAAGAGGGAGCCTGAAAACGGAGTTCACAACACCCTCCCTGCCTCCGATTTTTAAGAATGTCCTAATAAAGTGATGTTGAACTCCACTGGGGTAAGTGCGCTCCTTTTCTGTTTATTCCCTTCATTATACTATTTGCTTGTCCATATAATAATGTTTTATTCTAAATTATGTATTTGATGTTACTTTCTCTTATCTAATTATTGAATAATATTGATATATTTGATATGGGTAATCTGGTACTCCCTTCTTTTTTGTCTATAATTATACTTTGGAGTATGCTTTATGCCTGTTTTTACAGAGCTGTTTTTTATTAATCTTTCTGGGTGTTCTTGTGTATAGATTTTTCCATAGATTGAAGCTGATCAAAAAAATTTGCATTTACGCTGTGATGTGCACAGTTAAACAACCGCTGACTGGCAAAATTTGCAGATCATTCAAAGGCAGCCTGTCAGTAGGACCAACCCTCTGAAGTTGTCTACATGAATATGCAGGTCATAGAAAGTTGAATAAAGTGATAACTTGATACCTGTGATGACCAGAGAAATCTACATTCTTCTTAGTATGTAAATGAGCAGTTATTATCTATGGGTGGCACATACCATAACCCTAACCCCAACCCTAACCCTGAGAATTTGCCTTCAAAGTTTATTTTAAGTCAAAGGGGATATTACCTGTCTAAGGAATGTAATGACTGATAGTCGGCTCTCCTGAGCTACATGTCTCACTCTTTTAGCACCTTCTTCCATTTAAAATAAACTTTGAAGGCAGATTCTCCTGGAGATCTATGTGCCACCCATAGATCATAACAGTTCATGTAAATATTAAGAATAATAGATTATTTGTGCAAACAAAAACAAATACTAAACCAAACTAACAATATAAATAATTGGGTGAAAATTATTGCATCAACAGAGTTGTCTATTTAATCCCTTTTCCCCCAAAGCTTGTTTTCACATTCCTGACCAGGCCAATTTTTTCAACTATGACCAGTGTCATTTTGTGAGGTAATAACTCTGGAACACTTCAAAGGATCCCACCGATTCTGAGACTATTTTCTCAAGACATATTGTATTTCATGTTAGTGGTAAAATTTATTTGATACAATTTGTATTTATTTGTGAAAATATCAGAAATTTGGAGAAAAGTTTGAAAGTTTTCAAATTGTAAAACTTTTCAATTTTATGCCCTTAAACCGCAGAGTTATGTCACACAAAATAGTTAATAAATAACATTTCCCACATGTCTACATTAGCAATTAGATTAATAATCTTTGAAACATATTTTTTTGTAAGGAAGTTAGAAGGGATAAAATTTGACCTTTGATTTCTCATTTTTCCAACAAAGCTTACAAAACCATTTTTTTTAACATTTGAAGTGATTTTGAGGGGTCTATATGACAAAAAAAATAGGAAAAAGTGACACCATTATAAAAATGTGCTCAAAACCACATTCAAGAAGTTTATTAACCCTTCAGGTGCTTCACAGGAACTGAAGCTATGTGTAAGGAAAAAATGAACATTTAACTTTTTTTCACAAAAATTTAACTTTAGACGTATTTTTTTTATTTCTAGAAGGGTAACAGGAGAAAATGGACCCCAAAATTTGTTTTACACTTTTTCCTGAGTACACCGATACCCCATATGTGAGGAAAAACCTTTCTTTTTGGCACACAGCAGGGCTCGGAAGGGAAGGAGCCTCATTTGACTTTTTGAACGCAAAATTGGAATCAAGAGCAGATGCCATGTCGCGTTTGGAGAGCCCATGATGTGCATAAACAGTGGAAACCTGTGACCCTATTTTGTAAACTAGACCACTCAAGGAATTTATCTAGAGGTATAATTATATTAATGTATGAATTTATAATGTGATGGTATGTGGAAGTTGTGCGGAGTACATCAGATTATAAAAGTGTGATGAGCTAACAGTATTAAAACAAATTTTATTAATTTGTGGACTAGTGGTTCGCTTTGAAGCAATCCTTAATGCAAAAATCAAGTTTCTCAGGGCAAGTTTCTCAATGGTAATTTGTGTCTTTTCAGATTCCCTTCTTGGAGCATGCTCACCTTTTTTGTGATCTTCCCTTTTTTTTGCTGTTTGGGAATCTTCTGCTGGAAAATGTTGACCTGGTAAAATACGGGCACCATCAGTTTCAGAAGTACTGAGATCCTCACCTTCTTGCACGCCAAACATTATAGTCTTGATGACTCTCTCCTGAAACTGAAGGATAGTCCCCGTATTGCCTGCAGATCAAAACAGCACAAAAGCATTGTACAGTGTCATCTGTACAATTATTATTATTATACATTTTTATAGCGCCATTTATTCCATGGTGCTTTACATGTGAAAAGGGGGAAAATATAGACAAATACAATAAACATGAGCAAAAAAACAGGGCACTAACAGGTACAGAAGGAGGTAGGACCCTGCCCACGAGGGCTCACAGTCTGCAGGGGATGGATGAGGATACACTAGGAGAGGGTAGAGCTGGTTGTGCGGCGGTTCAGTAGATTGAGGATCACTGCAGGTTGTAGGCTTGTCGGAAGAGGTGAGTCTTCAGGTTCTTTTTGAAGGTTTCTATGGTAGGCGAGAGTCTGATGTGTTGGGGTAGAGAGTTCCAGAGTATGGGGGAAGCATGGGAGAAGTCTTGGATGCGGTTGTGGGAAGAAGAGATAAGAGGGGAGTAGAGAAGGAGATCTTGTGAGGATCGAAGGTTGCGTGTAGGTAAGTACTGGGAGACCATGTCACAGATGTATGGAGGAGACTGGTTGTGGATGGCTTTGTATGTCATAGTAAGGGTTTTGAACTGGAGTCTCTGGACTATAGGAAGCCAGTGAAGGGCTTGGCATAGGAGAGAGGCTGGGGAATTGTGGAGACAGGTAGATTAGTCGGGCAGCAGAGTGTAGGATGATTGGCATGGTGCCTGAGTGCTAGAGGGGAGGCCAGAGAGTAGGAGGTTGCAGCAGTCAAGGCGGGAGATGATAAGGATGTGCATTAGTGTTTTTGTGGTTTCGTTGTCGAGGAATGCACGGATCTGCATGTCATCGGCATATAGATGATACTGCAAACCGTGGGATTCTATGAGCTGTCCCAGGCTGAAGGTGTAGATGGAAAAGAGTAGGGGTCCCAGAACTGAGCCTTAAGCGACACCGACAGACAAGGGGCGAGGTGAGGAGGTGGTGCGGGAGAGGGAGACACTGAAAGTTCAGTCTGTTAGATATGACAAGATGCAGGATAGGGCCAAGTCTGTGATGCCAAGAGATGATAGAATCTGTAGCAGGAGGGAATGGTCCACAGTGTCAAAGGCAGAAGACAGGTCCAGGAGAAGGAGGACAGAGTAGTGTCACTTGCTCTTAGCGGTTAGTAGGTCATTGATGACTTTAGTTAGGGCAGTTTCAGTTGAGTGATGGGGTCAAAAGCCAGATTGTAACCGGTCAAAGAGGGAGCAGGTGGAGAGGTGGGAGGACAGTTCAAGATGAACATGATGTTCCAGTAGTTTTGAGGCATAAGGGAGAAGAGATATCAGGCGATAGCTAGACACAGAGGATGGGTCGAAGGAGGGCTTTTTGAGGATGGGTGTGATCTTGGCATGTTTGAAGGAAGAGGGGAAGACACCAGTTGTGAGTGAGAGGTTGAAGAGGTGTGTTAGGGTTGGCATGAAGATGGTGGTGAGGTTAGGGATGAGGTGGGACGGAAGCGGATCAAGCTTACAAGTGGTGAGATGTGATCCAGACAGGAGGGTGGAGAGCTGATCTGTCATGGTGAAGAAGCTGGTTTTGAAGAAACAGGGCTGAGCAGCTAAGAGGGGCATTGGGCGCTGCGGGCCAAAGCTTTCTCTGATCTCAACACAAAAGAAAAGAATATGCACACAGTGGGATCAACCTGATATGATAAATTTTATTTTATTATAGAATGACACCTCACTACACATAATGGCAAAACAGGAAGGACCATACATTTAAAAACATCTAAAAACCAGACAGACCTACCCTCAACCCCCCACAAATACAATTAAGGGCCTGTAAATGAAAAAAATGCATGTACACATACCGTAGAGAGCATAACATACAAATAAGCAAATGAGAAACAATAGAAGTATATAAATATTAACTTTCTAATATAGCCAATTGGCGCAATGCCCCTACACAGACAGTTATATAAACAGAACCCTAAACAATAACCCTACCTCCCAGTCCTGTTCCAGGCCTGTGGTGAAAACACAATACCATATGCCAGGTAAATACCTGGTGTAGCCACAGCCTGTCCTAAATCTAACACCCCAGGTCATACATTACCAAGCTAAATGTGAAGTATCTTGCCGCCAAAAAATGACAATGTGTCTAAATCCAAGAATTTGCCTATGGGGCAAGAACACAACACGCTGGTGGAGGTGTATATACCTAAGTGCGGCTGGGGTAGATGAAAAAGTCCAGGACCGGATCCAAAGCAGCATAAAGGAGGAGGGAGGGGGGAGGGGGACAAAGGCCCCACGCGTATCGACGCTGCTAGAGCGTCTTCGTCAGGGGAAGGTAATGAAGCAGATCCCCCTGACCTGCCTTTTATGTGCAAACAGAAATAGAAGCTGATTAGTATCACCTGTTAGGCCGCTGACGGTGTTTCCATTCTCTCTTTAGTGCGGAGTGTCTGGTGATTAGTTCCGGACCTGCGCACACTCCCCCTGCAAATACACACAGGAGCAATAGCCAATCAGCTCCCCTGTATCAGACTCCATTCCGCAAGAGCGAATCTGATTGGTCCGAGGAACACATGGGGTCTGTGTGTAAACACAGGGAGTTACTACCAGGGAATCTGATCTATTTTAATGTTGCGCTTCACCGGGTAGCTGTGGAGATTTTCCACATAAGCGTAATGTGCACAGACCGCACAGTAAGAGCTGTTCATCTGCGCACAAGTGTCAAAGGCCGTGCCGCACACCTCCAAGTTGCCATAGAAACAGCAACCTCGCATGCGCAATATAAACAAGACACCACACACTCGCACACCAATTAGTGCAAGGGTGATAGCAGGCCATGTGTACTACAACTCTGGCCAAATTCCCAACACCTCCACAAGTATGCTCATGCTATATGATATCACTCATTTCACAGGCAGTCTGGTACCACATACATAACACACACACCCATTTAACAAATCTCATGTGCAAATGCCCAGGTTCAAATAGGCATATTTTGAAGTTTGCGGGAATAGGCGATCCAAGGAATAAGTCCATCTAAGACATCAAAACTATGGGGGTGGCTGGATACATGTATGAATCTAACGAGGGTGACTGCCCCACCGAAAGAAAAGGACAATGCACAGAAGGCGAAAAATGCTGCTCCCAAAGGGGGGGGGGAAGAAGGGGGAGGGGGGAAAAAAAAAAAAAAAAAAAAAAAAAAAAAAGGGGATTATATATACTTCATGTTGGTAAAGGAATACTTTTTATATATGTATGTAGATGTTATCATTAGACGGTATGAAACCACACCACAATGATACCAAACTACATACACAAATTGTACCAAAAGGTCCAGCGTTGCCCGTAGGCCTAGCAACTTAAACCCTCCCAGAATAACTCATCAATCTCCAAAGGGGAGGGGAGGGGAGGGAAAGAACAAGGAAAGAAAGGAAGAGGGAAGAAGAAAGGGGGGGGAGAGAGAGAAACGGAGACGGAAAAAAGCAGCCCCGGAATAGGCTTGGCTCTTAAAGTGAGGGCACGATGTCCCTACCCTTGGTTCCGTTCTGTCTTCCGAATCCAAACTGCCCTAGTGGGAACTGGACTCATGGGACTAAATGCCCCTAAATCAACCAGTCCCCAGGTCCGTACCCTCAGGCTCTAAACCTGCTTATAAAAGCCGGTAAACAATAATTCTTCGTTGATCCCCACTGGGGCCCGGCTATTGAGATTATATATCCATTTGGATTCTCTCCTAAGCAAGTCCAGCACCATGTTGCCACCCCTGATATCAGGCTTGACCCCCTCAAGCCCCATAACCCTCAGACCCCTTGTAGAACCCCCATGTTCTTTAAAAAAATGTCCAGCCACTGATGAAAGTTGTTTGCCCTTCTCCAAATCCTTTCCAGCAGTATTAATGCCGGATAGGTGCTGTTGCACCCGACGTCTAAGTTCCTGTGTCGTGTACCCCACATATATTTTGGGGCATCCACATACCAGGGCATACACCAAATTCCTGGTGCGACAATTAAAGTACGATAAAGGTTCAATCCTTTTTGGAATGTGTGGTAACGTTAAACCCGTGTCAGATATCATGAAACCACAAACATTACATCCTCCACACGGGTAAGACCCAAAAATGCGACCACCAGTACCGGTCTTCACAGATGCCCTTTTAAAATGGCTAGACACCAACTCATCCTTAAGATTCCGTGACCTCCTGGCCACCGTCCTGGGTGTGGGGGTCAACCAAGGATGTAATTTAGGTTCCGTAAGTAGGATACTCCAGTTTTTCTTAAGAATATCATATACCTCTCCCCACTGATTATGATATACAGTTATCAAGTCTATCGTCCGTGTGTTCTCCTTCCGTCTTGGTTTCAGTATATCCTCCCGCTCACACTGTTGGGAGTGCTGAAACGCTCGTGAGACCACCTTATGCGGGTACCCCCTAGCTTGAAACCTTTCCGTAAGTCGCTTTGATTCTGCCCGAAAATCATCCTCAACCGAACAGTTCCTTTTAACCCTCAAAAATTGTCCCTTGGGTATGCTATTGCGGAGATGGGTCGGGTGTGCGCTGTCATAATGGAGTAGGCTATTGGTAGCCGTTTTCTTCCTATGTAGGCTCGTGGTGATACAGTTATTGCTCATGATGATATTCAGGTCCAGGAAATCAACCTCAACAGAAGATACCTTAGATGTAAGTCTGATGTTCCATGGATTCCTGTTGAGCAAATCAATAAATTCATTACATGCATCCAAGGTCCCTACCCAGAAAAAGAGCACATCATCAATGAAACGGTGCCATTCAAGCACCTGTTCCCGATACTGCTGAAGTTTATAGACATGGGTCTCCTCCCACCACCCCATGTACAGATTGGCATAAGAAGGTGCGCACCTGGCACCCATGGCGGTGCCAGATGCCTGTCTATAAAAAACACGGTCGAAAGTGAAATAGTTTTTCTCCAACACTATTTTCAACAAATCAAGTAAGAAGCAATCATGGTCCCTGTCCCTGCTTGACCTCTTGTCCAAAAAGTATGTAACTGCCTCCAAACCCAACCTGTGGTCAATGCTAGTATATAGGGACTCTACATCAAGTGTAACAATCAGAGTATCATCGGGTATTTCCAACTTTCCAATCTTTTCTATTAAATGCATAGAGTCCCGTATATATGAATCCAAGGAAAAGACCAGAGGCTGCAGAAAGTAGTCCAAGTATATGCAGGGCCGCTCGAATAACCCCCCAATCCCCGAAATAATCGGCCTACCTGGGGGGTTGTCCAGACATTTATGGACCTTGGGGAGCATGTAATACGTTGGTATTCTTGGCATATCAATACTCAGGAACATCTTTTCTCTTTTATTGATGATTCCCAGGTCAAATGCAGTCGAGACAAGACCATCAAGATGCTTCTTAAAGATATCCGTAGGATCCGAGGGCAAGACCTGATAATGAGAAGTGTTTAATAGTTGTCTCTTTGCCTCGGTCACATACATATCTTTGGGCCAGATCACAATATTGCCCCCCTTGTCCGCCTCTTTGATGACAAAAGACTCCTGTTTTTTAAGGTGCTGCAAAGAATATGCCTCCTCCCGAGTCAGATTTTTTGTACCCAAATGCCTTACCCCAAGATTCTGAATGTCTTTACTGACCGTTTCAAAAAAAATTTGTATGACTGGAAAAAGGGAAAAGGGTGGTGAGGCCTGGGACGGAATCCGCCCCATAAACCTACGGGACTTACCATCATCCCTCTCATTCTCCTCAAGGAGCTCCAGCAAGTCGCGGAATACTCGTCTGTCCTCATCCGGCATAGTATCGATCACTGATGGTTTATGGTAGAGCAACTTGAACATAAGCTGCCTACAGAATAAGTACAAGTCTTTGGTTAGTTCGAATTTATTGAGTGTATTCGTAGGAGAGAAGGACAGTCCCTTCGAAAGTAAGGAGATCTCTCCAGGTGACAAAGAGTATGTTGACAGGTTAATAATCTGTAGCTTACCCAACCCATCTCCCCTAGCATTGTCCTGCATTAGAATCTCCGATTGTTCTTCCTCGTGGTTCTCTTGCGGCCCACTGTCCAGTCTTGTAGAGGTCCCCTCCTGGGCCTTAAGCTGGGGGCGCCTCCGTCTCCCCCTCCTGCTCCGCCTTCCTGGTCGCTTATGTCCGATGATAAAAAATCGCTGGAGACCGGTTCAATTGGCTCGACTTGTACTCTATCCCCCTGTATTACCGGAACCGCCCTCCTACTGTTACCGCGGTGTGACCATCTGTAAGCCTTTGAATTATCAAAATCCAATTTATCTCGTTGGAATTTGTGTTTTTTTCCTTTTATCACTTCTTTTTCAAAGGTATCGATGGAGGTTTTTAAACGTAATTTAAAGGGGGTAACCTGATTCTGTAAGTCAAAAGACTGAAGCTTACTCTCCTTTGACTTAATATCCTCCCTAAGTTGGACCAAAAGGGAACGATCATGTTCAAGCAACATATCAATCAATATAGTTGAGCACCTTGCTAACCCATCCTCCCAGGTCTATATATAATCCCCTTTTTTTTTTTTTTTTTTTTTTTTTTTTTTTTCCCCCCTCCCCCTTCTTCCCCCCCCCCCCCCTTTGGGAGCAGCATTTTTCGCCTTCTGTGCATTGTCCTTTTCTTTCGGTGGGGCAGTCACCCTCGTTAGATTCATACATGTATCCAGCCACCCCCATAGTTTTGATGTCTTAGATGGACTTATTCCTTGGATCGCCTATTCCCGCAAACTTCAAAATATGCCTATTTGAACCTGGGCATTTGCACATGAGATTTGTTAAATGGGTGTGTGTGTTATGTATGTGGTACCAGACTGCCTGTGAAATGAGTGATATCATATAGCATGAGCATACTTGTGGAGGTGTTGGGAATTTGGCCAGAGTTGTAGTACACATGGCCTGCTATCACCCTTGCACTAATTGGTGTGCGAGTGTGTGGTGTCTTGTTTATATTGCGCATGCGAGGTTGCTGTTTCTATGGCAACTTGGAGGTGTGCGGCACGGCCTTTGACACTTGTGCGCAGATGAACAGCTCTTACTGTGCGGTCTGTGCACATTACGCTTATGTGGAAAATCTCCACAGCTACCCGGTGAAGCGCAACATTAAAATAGATCAGATTCCCTGGTAGTAACTCCCTGTGTTTACACACAGACCCCATGTGTTCCTCGGACCAATCAGATTCGCTCTTGCGGAATGGAGTCTGATACAGGGGAGCTGATTGGCTATTGCTCCTGTGTGTATTTGCAGGGGGAGTGTGCGCAGGTCCGGAACTAATCACCAGACACTCCGCACTAAAGAGAGAATGGAAACACCGTCAGCGGCCTAACAGGTGATACTAATCAGCTTCTATTTCTGTTTGCACATAAAAGGCAGGTCAGGGGGATCTGCTTCATTACCTTCCCCTGACGAAGACGCTCTAGCAGCGTCGATACGCGTGGGGCCTTTGTCCCCCTCCCCCCTCCCTCCTCCTTTATGCTGCTTTGGATCCGGTCCTGGACTTTTTCATCTACCCCAGCCGCACTTAGGTATATACACCTCCACCAGCGTGTTGTGTTCTTGCCCCATAGGCAAATTCTTGGATTTAGACACATTGTCATTTTTTGGCGGCAAGATACTTCACATTTAGCTTGGTAATGTATGACCTGGGGTGTTAGATTTAGGACAGGCTGTGGCTACACCAGGTATTTACCTGGCATATGGTATTGTGTTTTCACCACAGGCCTGGAACAGGACTGGGAGGTAGGGTTATTGTTTAGGGTTCTGTTTATATAACTGTCTGTGTAGGGGCATTGCGCCAATTGGCTATATTAGAAAGTTAATATTTATATACTTCTATTGTTTCTCATTTGCTTATTTGTATGTTATGCTCTCTACGGTATGTGTACATGCATTTTTTTCATTTACAGGCCCTTAATTGTATTTGTGGGGGGTTGAGGGTAGGTCTGTCTGGTTTTTAGATGTTTTTAAATGTATGGTCCTTCCTGTTTTGCCATTATGTGTAGTGAGGTGTCATTCTATAATAAAATAAAATTTATCATATCAGGTTGATCCCACTGTGTGCATATTCTTTTCTTTTGTGTTGAGTGTATACATTATATATGCACGTGGTTGATCCCTGGAGCTTGTATATTCTTTGTGCGGTGCCCGCCTTTCTTTGGTTCTTAACCAAAGCTTTCTCTGATCGTATCGATCTTCTGTTTAAAGAAAGAGGCAACATCTTCAGCAAAAATGAGAGGGGAGGGAGAAGGTGCTGGAGGACAGAGTAGAAAATTGAAAGTGTTGAAAAGCTGTTTAGGGTTGTGAGACAGGGAGGATATGAGAGATGAAAAATAAGTTTGTTTTGCAGCAGTGAGCATGGACTTGAAGTTGACAAGGGACTGATTGTATGTGATGAAGTGCTCGGCAGAGTGGGATCTCTCCCTTCTCCGCTCAGCCACCCTGGAAGCCCGTGTCAGTTTTTTGGCCAGGGCTGTCTGTTGATTGTACGAGTTTTGCTATGCATGAGGGGGCGGCCGAATCGAGTGTTGCTGTTATTATGGTGTTATAAAAAGTGGCAGCAGCATCAGTGTCATGGAGGGAAGCTATGTCTGTAAGAGGGAGAAGGGACTCAGAGAGTGATTGTAAATTGGGGTGGTTGAGATTTCTGCAAGGGTGAGTGAGTTTGTGGAGTGGGGGTTGCGCACTAGGAGAGGAGAGGGAAGAGAATGTCAGTAGGTTGTGGTCAGAGAGGGGGAGGGGTGACTTAGTGAGATTAGTAAGAAAACAGAATCGGGTACAGATAAGGTCTAGTGTGTGACCATCTTTGTGAGTGGCCGCAGAAGACCATTGAGTGAGACCAAAGGAGGCAGTAAGCGATAAAAGTTTAGAGGCAGCTGAGGTGGAAGTGTCAATGGGGATATTGAAGTCTCTTATGATGATAGTGGGGAAGTCAGCAGAGAGGAAATGAAGTAGCAAGGTGGTGAAGTGGTCGAGAAAGGTGGAGATGGCGAGTTCTGGGGGGCGGTAGATGACAGCCAGCTGGAGGTTGGAGGGGGAATAGATGGACGGAGTGCACGTCAAACAAAGGAAGAGTAGCGGAGGGTGGTAGTGGGATTGGAGTAAAGGAGCAGGTAGACAGGAGCAAGCCATTTCCTCCACCATGTTTGGGGCTGGGGCGAGGGATGTGAGAGCGATGGAATCCGCCTTAGGAAAGTTTAGCTGGAGAGGCTGAGTCAGAGGGGGTGAGCCAGGTTTCAGTGATGCCGAGGAAGGAGAGTTTGTTGGTGATGAAGAGGTCATGGATAAATGGCGGTTTGTTGCAGACGTAGCTTGCGTTCCATAGTGCTCCAGGTAAGGGGACTGGGGGAGTGGGGGCTGGATGAATGGATATGAGGTTATCATGGTTGGGAAAACGTGTAGAGCATCATGGCAGGGGTTAGAAATGAGTGTGGGGATGTGTTGAGGAGGGTCAGGATTTGGGGATACGTCACCAGCGGTGAGGAGTAGCAGACAGAGCATTACAAGGTGGAAGCTGGATAGGACATAATGTGGCCGTGTGTGTCTGGAGAAAGAGGATTGTATGTGGAGGAACAGCTGTGAAGAGGAGGTGAGATAGCTGGGGAGGATGGAGGGGGAAATTACAGTGTGCATGACCAATATTTTGTACCATTCTATAGCTTTTTGCATGGCTCTGAATGTTTTGAGGACCAGATCAGAGAGATTTACACAACCCCCAAAATACTAATCCAAGAAACAATCTGACTTTGGGACCTGTGTTGTGTTACCTTGGACACTTACAAGAGAGCTGCTGTCATCTTGCTATGTTGGTCAAGATAAGGACATCCCTCTTGCCCTTAGACTTGACTACAAAGTATTAGGCTCTGTTGTCGCCCTTCCTCAGCAGTTGACCAATTAGCAGCTTAGGGACACCTCTCTGATTTTTTCGCACATTGCCACATGCAACTGTACTTCTGATAGAGAGGGTCTTGAAGAGTGGAATGCTGGTGTAAAAGTTTTCTATGTAGAGGTGATAACTAGGGTTGAGCGAAACGGATCGTTCATTTTCATAAGTCGCCGACTTTTGGCAAAGTCGGCGTCTCATGAAACCGAGCCGATCCCTGTGTGGGGTCTGCCATGCGGTACGCGACTTTCGCGCCAAAGTCGCGTTTCAATTACGCTAAAAGCGCCATTTCTCAGCCAATGAAGGTGGACGCAGAGTGTGGGCAGCGTGATGACATAGATCTCAGTCCCCACCATCTTAGAGAAGGGCATTGCAGTGATTGGCTTGCTTTCTGCGGCGTCACAGGGGCTATAAAGGGGCATTCCTGCCGACCGCCATCTTACTGCTGCTGATCTGAGCGTAGGGAGAGGTTGCTGCAGCTTCTTCGGAAGCAGGGATAGTGATAGGCAGGGTACATAAAGCCACAAACCGCTTGTGCTGTAGCGATTTCCACTGTCCAATACCACCTTTTGTTTGCAGGACAGTGGAAGCTACATTTTTTTTTCCTCAGCGCTGTAGCTCATTGGGCTGCCCTAGAAGGCTCCCTGATAGCTGCGTTGCTTTGTGTGTACGCCGCTGTGTAAACCAACTGCTTTTTTCAAAGCACAAATCCTGTTTTTCCTTCCTTTCTGCACAGCTATCTTGTGTGTTTGTCCACACTTTTGTGTGCAGCAGTCCTTTTTACAGCTGCCTGCCATACTTTTCTGAGATAACTTCAGGGAGATAAATATTGGCAAGTCTGCCTCCGTGCCATTGCTGTGTGTGGCATCTCTCTCTCATTGTGTGGCACCGAAAACACTGTGTAATACTTGGCCTTTTTTTTTTTTTTCTAAATTCTTCCTTTTCCCAAAAAAAAAATTAGTGGGAGATAAATATTGTCAAGTCTGCCTCCGTGCCATTGCTGTGTGTGGCATCTCTCTCTCATTGTGTGCCACTGAAAACACTGTGTAATAGTTGGCCATTTTTTGGGGGGGGGTACATTCTCCCTTTTAAAAAAAAAAAATTATTGGGAGATAAATATTGGCAAGTCTGCCTCCGTGCCATTGCTGTGTGTGCCATCTCTCTCATTGTGTGCCACTGAAAACACTGTGTAATACTTGGCCTTTTTTTTTTTTTCTAAATTCTCCCTTTTCCAAAAAAAAAAATTAGTGGGAGATAAATATTGTCAAGTCTGCCTCCGTGCCATTGCTGTGTGTGGCATCTCTCTCTCATTGTGTGGCACCGAAAACACAGTGTAATACTTGGCCTTTTTTTTTCTAAATTCTCCCTTTTCCCCCAAAAAAATTAGTGGGAGATAAATATTGTCAAGTCTGCCTCCGTGCCATTGCTGTGTGTGGCATCTCTCTCTCATTGTGTGGCACCGAAAACACTGTGTAATACTTGGCCTTTTTTTTTTTTTTTCTAAATTCTCCCTTTTCCAAAAAAAAAATTAGTGGGAGATAAATATTGGCAAGTCTGCCTCCGTGCCATTGCTGTGTGTGGCATCTCTCTCTCATTGTGTGCCACTGAAAACACTGTGTAATACTGGGCCTTTTTTTTTTTTTTTTTTTTAGGGTAAATTCTCCCAGAAAAAAAAAAAATAGTGGGAGATTAAGATTGGCATTTCTGCTTGAGTGCTGGGCCTGTGTGTGCCATCTGTCTCAAATTATTGGGCCACAGAAAACCTAGTGTGTAACATTGGGCCTGATTTTCCTTTCAGTGTCAGGCACCTATAAAGGTATATATAAATCCTACAGAAGTTTGAGTTCACCTTATAAGTTGTTTTACAGTAACAAATAGTGTTACTTTGGTTACGTTTTGCAAGCAATGAGGAAGTCTAGTGGAAGAGGTCGTGGCCGTGGGCGGTCATTGTCAGCTGGTAATGATGGTAGTGGTGGTGGAGCATCAGGTGGTCGTGGTAAAAGCAGTACAGCACCTAAGTCTCGAGTTGTTGAGCCAGGTTCGTTGTCTGGCTACACAAGGCCTCGAACGCTCTCTTTTCTGGGAGTAGGAAAACCACTTTTGAAGCCGGAGCAGCAGGAACAAGTATTGGCTTTCATTGCTGACTCTGCCTCTAGCTCTTTCGCCTCCTCCTCGGAAAGTGCCAAATGTCAGAGCAGTGCATCATCAGTGGATGCTCCCGGTCAGGGTCCTTGTCTTCTTCACCCAGAACAAGAGAGAAGGATGCGTCAGGAGACACAACGGGTTACTCCATGGAGCTCTTTACACATACCGTTCCTGGGTTAGACAGTGAAACAGTTAACAGGCCATGTCCATTAGAAGTTGAATCGGACATGGAGTGCACAGATGCACAGCCACAGCCAGATTACTATGCTGTTCCTTTGACTCAGACCAGAACATTGCCCTCGCAGTGTACTGAGGCAGAATCAAACCCAGCGGAGACTATGGTGCCCCGTCACGGACGCTATACCACCGGCTTACACGGTGACACAGACGAAATCGCACACGACATAGAAGAGGAGGTCATAGATGACCCAGTTGTGGACCCCGATTGGCAGCCATTGGGGGAACAGGGTGCAGGCGGCAGTAGTTCTGAAGCGAAGGAGGAGGAGCCGCAGCAGGCATCAACATCACAACAGGTTCCATCTACCGGGCCCGTATCTGGCCCGTATCTGGCCAAAAACGTGTGGCAAAACCAAAACCAGTTGAAGGACAGCGTGACCATCCGGTTAAAGAAGCTCAGTCTGCAATGCCTGAAAAGGTATCCGATACTTACCGATCCTCCCGGTGTCCGGCCGTCTCCTCGCTGGGCGCCGCCATCTTGGAAAATGGCGGGCGCATGCTCAGTGCGCCCGCCGAATCTGCCAGTCGGCAGATTCCTTACAAGTACATTTTGATCGCTGTGGTAGGTTCTATCACAGCGATCAAAATAAAAAAAATAATAAATAACCCCCCCCCCCTTTATCACCCCCATAGGGACAATAATAAAATAAAGAAATTTTTTTTTTTCTTTTTCCACTAGGGTTAGGGTTAGAACTAGGGTTAGAACTAGGGGTAGGGTTAGGGTTAGGGGTAGGGTTAGGGTTACGGGTAGGGTTAGGGGTAGGGTTATGGCATGTGCACACAGAGCGGATCGGCCGCGGATCCGCAGCGGATACGCAGCGGATCGGCCGCGGATCCACAGCGGATCGGCCGCGGATCCGCAGCGGATCGGCCGCGGATCCGCAGCGGATCGGCCGCGGATCCGCAGTGGATCGGCCGCGGATCCGCAGCGGATTGGCCGCGGATCCGCAGTGTCATGATTCTCAATGGCGAGAGAACATAGCCCAGCATATATGAGAACTAGCTCTTGGAAGATGGAAACTATACTGACCATGAACTAAACCTGCCGCACAACTAGAAGTGGCCGGGTAGCATGCCTACGTTTTTTAACCCTAGATGCCCAGCGCCAGCCGGAGAACTACCTAATCCTAGCAGAGGAAAAGACAGTCCTGGCTCACCTCTAGAGAAATTTTCCCAAAAGGCAGACAGAGGCCCCCACATATATTGGCGGTGATTTTAGATGAAATGACAAACGTAGTATGAAAATAGGTTTAGCAAAATCGAGGTCCGCTTTCTAGATAGCAGGAAGACAGAAAGGACACTTTCATGGTCAGCAGAAAACCCTATCAAAACACCATCCAGAAATTCCTTTAAGACTCTAGCATTAACTCATAACACCAGAGTGGCAATTTCCGATCACAAGAGCTTTCCAGACACAGTAACGAAACAGCAGCTGTGAACAGGAACAAAATGCAAAAACACACAAGGACAAAAGTCCAACTTAGCTGGGAGTTGTCTAGTAGCAGGAACAAGCACAGAAGGCTTCTGATTACATTGTTGACCGGCAAGAAACTGACAGAGGAGCAAGGTTATATAGCGACTCCCACATCCTGATAGGAGCAGGTGAACAGAGGGGATGATGCACACAAGTTCAATTCCACAAGTGGCCACCGGGGGAGCCCAGAATCCAATTTCACAACAGTACCCCCCCCTCAAGGAGGGGGCACCGAACCCTCACCAGAACCACCAGGGCGATCAGGATGAGCCCTATGAAAGGCACGGACAAGATCGGAGGCATGAACATCAGAGGCAGTGACCCAAGAATTATCCTCCTGACCGTATCCCTTCCATTTGACCAGATACTGGAGTCTCCGTCTGGAAACACGAGAGTCTAAGATCTTTTCCACAACGTACTCCAACTCACCCTCAACCAACACCGGAGCAGGAGGCTCAACGGAAGGCACAACCGGTACCTCATACCTGCGCAACAATGACCGATGAAAAACATTATGAATCGAAAAGGATGCAGGGAGGTCCAAACGGAAGGACACAGGGTTAAGAATCTCCAATATCTTGTACGGGCCGATGAACCGAGGCTTAAACTTAGGAGAAGAAACCCTCATAGGGACAAAACGAGAAGACAACCACACCAAGTCCCCAACACAAAGCCGAGGACCAACACGACGACGGCGGTTGGCAAAAAGCTGAGTCTTCTCCTGAGACAACTTCAAATTGTCCACCACCTGCCCCCAAATCTGATGCAACCTCTCCACCACAGCATCCACTCCAGGACAATCCGAAGATTCCACTTGACCGGAGGAAAATCGAGGATGAAACCCCAAATTACAGAAAAACGGGGACACCAAGGTGGCAGAGCTGGCCCGATTATTGAGGGCGAACTCCGCCAAAGGCAAAAAAGCAACCCAATCATCCTGATCCGCAGACACAAAACACCTCAAATATGTCTCCAAGGTCTGATTAGTCCGCTCGGTCTGGCCATTAGTCTGAGGATGGAAAGCAGACGAAAAAGACAAATCTATGCCCATCCTAGCACAGAATGCCCGCCAAAATCTAGACACGAATTGGGTCCCTCTGTCAGAAATGATATTCTCAGGAATACCATGCAAACGAACAACATTTTGAAAAAACAGAGGAACCAACTCGGAAGAAGAAGGCAACTTAGGCAAGGGAACCAGATGGACCATCTTAGAGAAACGGTCACACACCACCCAGATGACAGACATCTTCTGAGAAACAGGCAGATCCGAAATAAAATCCATCGAGATGTGCGTCCAAGGCCTCTTCGGGATAGGCAAGGGCAACAACAATCCACTAGCCCGAGAACAACAAGGCTTGGCCCGAGCACAAACGTCACAAGACTGCACAAAGCCTCGCACATCTCGTGACAGGGAAGGCCACCAGAAGGACCTTGCCACCAAATCCCTGGTACCAAAGATTCCAGGATGACCTGCCAACGCAGAAGAATGAACCTCAGAGATGACTCTACTGGTCCAATCATCAGGAACAAACAGTCTACCAGGTGGGCAACGATCAGGTCTATCCGCCTGAAACTCCTGCAAGGCCCGCCGCAGGTCTGGAGAAACGGCAGACAATATCACTCCATCTTTAAGGATACCTGTGGGCTCAGAATTACCAGGGGAGTCAGGCTCAAAACTCCTAGAAAGGGCATCCGCCTTAACATTCTTAGAACCTGGTAGGTACGACACCACAAAATTAAACCGAGAGAAAAACAACGACCAGCGCGCCTGTCTAGGATTCAGGCGCCTGGCAGACTCAAGGTAAATTAAATTTTTGTGGTCAGTCAATACCACCACCTGATGTCTGGCCCCCTCAAGCCAGTGACGCCACTCCTCAAAAGCCCACTTCATGGCCAAAAGCTCCCGATTCCCAACATCATAATTCCGCTCGGCGGGCGAAAATTTACGGGAAAAAAAAGCACAAGGTCTCATCACGGAGCAGTCGGAACTTCTCTGCGACAACACCGCCCCAGCTCCGATTTCAGAAGCGTCGACCTCAACCTGAAAAGGAAGAGCAACATCAGGCTGACGCAACACTGGGGCGGAAGAAAAGCGGCGCTTGAGCTCCCGAAAGGCCTCCACAGCATCAGAGGACCAATCAGCAACATCAGCACCCTTCTTAGTCAAATCAGTCAATGGTTTTACAACATCAGAAAAACCAGCAATAAATCGACGATAAAAGTTAGCAAAGCCCAAAAATTTCTGAAGACTCTTAAGAGAAGAGGGTTGCGTCCAATCACAAATAGCCTGAACCTTGACAGGATCCATCTCGATGGAAGAGGGGGAAAAAATGTATCCCAAGAAAGAAATCTTTTGAACCCCAAAAACACACTTAGAACCCTTCACACACAAGGAATTAGACCGCAAAACCTGAAAAACCCTCCTGACCTGCTGGACATGAGAGTCCCAGTCATCCGAAAAAATCAGAATATCATCCAGATACACAATCATAAATTTATCCAAATAATCGCGGAAAATGTCATGCATAAAGGACTGGAAGACTGAAGGGGCATTTGAAAGACCAAAAGGCATCACCAAATACTCAAAATGGCCCTCGGGCGTATTAAATGCGGTTTTCCACTCATCCCCCTGCTTGATTCGCACCAAATTATACGCCCCACGGAGATCAATCTTAGAGAACCACTTGGCCCCCTTTATACGAGCAAACAAATCAGTAAGCAGTGGTAACGGATATTGATATTTAACCGTGATTTTATTCAAAAGTCGATAATCAATACACGGCCTCAAAGAGCCGTCTTTCTTAGACACAAAGAAAAAACCGGCTCCTAAGGGAGATGACGAAGGACGAATATGTCCCTTTTCCAAGGACTCCTTTATATATTCTCGCATAGCAGCGTGTTCAGGCACAGACAGATTAAATAAACGACCCTTAGGGTATTTACTACCCGGAATCAAGTCTATGGCACAATCGCACTCCCGGTGCGGAGGTAGTGAACCAACCTTGGGTTCTTCAAAAACGTCACGAAAGTCAGACAAGAATTCAGGAATCTCAGAGGGAATAGATGATGAAATGGAAACCAAAGGTACGTCCCCATGAGTTCCTTTACATCCCCAGCTTAACACAGACATAGCTCTCCAGTCGAGGACTGGGTTATGAGATTGCAGCCATGGCAATCCCAGCACCAAAACATCATGTAGATTATACAGCACCAGAAAGCGAATAACCTCCTGGTGATCCGGATTAACACGCATAGTCACTTGTGTCCAGTATTGTGGTTTATTACTAGCCAATGGGGTGGAGTCAATCCCTTTCAGAGGTATCGGAGCCTCCAGTGGCTCCAAATCATACCCACAGCGTTTGGCAAAGGACCAATCCATAAGACTCAAAGCAGCGCCAGAGTCGACATAGGCGTCCGCGGTAATAGATGACAAAGAACAAATCAGGGTAACAGATAGAATAAACTTAGACTGTAAAGTGCTAATTGAAACAGACTTGTCAGGCTTCTTAGTACGCTTAAAGCATGCTGATATAACATGAGTTGAATCACCACAATAGAAGCACAACCCATTTTTTCGTCTAAAATTCTGCCGCTCGCTTCTGGACAGAATTCTATCACATTGCATATTTTCTGGCGTTTTCTCAGTAGACACCGCCAAATGGTGCACAGGTTTGCGCTCCCGCAGACGCCTATCGATCTGAATAGCCATCGTCATGGACTCATTCAGACTCGCAGGCACAGGGAACCCCACCATAACATCCTTAATGGCATCAGAGAGACCTTCTCTGAAAATCGCCGCCAGGGCGCACTCATTCCACTGAGTAAGCACAGACCATTTGCGGAATTTTTGGCAGTATATTTCAGCTTCATCTTGCCCCTGAGACAAGGACATCAAGGCCTTTTCCGCCTGAAGCTCTAAATGAGGTTCCTCATAAAGCAACCCCAAGGCCAGAAAAAACGCATCCACATTGAGCAACGCAGGATCCCCTGGTGCCAATGCAAAAGCCCAGTCTTGAGGGTCGCCCCGGAGCAAGGAAATTACAATCCTGACCTGCTGTGCAGGGTCTCCGGCAGAGCGAGACTTCAGGGACAAAAACAATTTGCAATTATTTTTAAAATTTTGAAAGTGAGATCTATTCCCCGAGAAGAATTCAGGCAAAGGAATTCTAGGCTCAGACATAGGTGCATGAACAACAAAATCTTGCAAATTTTGTACCTTTGTGGCGAGATTATTCAAACCTGTAGCTACACTCTGAAGATCCATTTGAAACAGGTGAACACAGAGCCATTCAAGGATTAGAAGGAGAGAAAGAGAGGAAGGCTGCAGTATAGGCAGACTAGCAAGTGATTCAATTAAGAGCACACTCAGAACTAGAGGAAAAAAAAAAAAAATTGTAGCAGACTTCTTTTTTCTCTCCTATCTCAGCCAGTAATTTAACCCTTTTTTGGGCCGGTCAAACTGTCATGATTCTCAATGGCGAGAGAACATAGCCCAGCATATATGAGAACTAGCTCTTGGAAGATGGAAACTATACTGACCATGAACTAAACCTGCCGCACAACTAGAAGTGGCCGGGTAGCATGCCTACGTTTTTTAACCCTAGATGCCCAGCGCCAGCCGGAGAACTACCTAATCCTAGCAGAGGAAAAGACAGTCCTGGCTCACCTCTAGAGAAATTTTCCCAAAAGGCAGACAGAGGCCCCCACATATATTGGCGGTGATTTTAGATGAAATGACAAACGTAGTATGAAAATAGGTTTAGCAAAATCGAGGTCCGCTTTCTAGATAGCAGGAAGACAGAAAGGACACTTTCATGGTCAGCAGAAAACCCTATCAAAACACCATCCAGAAATTCCTTTAAGACTCTAGCATTAACTCATAACACCAGAGTGGCAATTTCCGATCACAAGAGCTTTCCAGACACAGTAACGAAACAGCAGCTGTGAACAGGAACAAAATGCAAAAACACACAAGGACAAAAGTCCAACTTAGCTGGGAGTTGTCTAGTAGCAGGAACAAGCACAGAAGGCTTCTGATTACATTGTTGACCGGCAAGAAACTGACAGAGGAGCAAGGTTATATAGCGACTCCCACATCCTGATAGGAGCAGGTGAACAGAGGGGATGATGCACACAAGTTCAATTTCACAAGTGGCCACCGGGGGAGCCCAGAATCCAATTTCACAACACCGCAGTGGATTGGCCGCTGCGAATTCGAAGCAGTTTTCCATCAGGTTTACAGTACCATGTACACCTAAGGAAAACCAAATCCGCTGTGCCCATGGTGCGGAAAATTCCGTGCAGAAACGCTGCGTTGTATTTTCCGCAGAATGTCAATTCTTTGTGCGGATTCCGCAGCGTTTTACACCTGTTCCTCAATAGGAATCCGCAGGTGAAATCCGCACAAAAAAACACTGGAAATCTGCTGTAAATCCGCAGGTAAAACGCAGTGCCTTTTACCTGCAGATTTTTCAAAAATCGTGCGGAAAAATCTCACACGAATCCGCAACGTGGGCACATAGCCTTAGGGTTAGGGTTGGAATTAGAGTTAGGGTTGGAATTAGGGCTAGGGTTTGAAATAGGGTTAAGATTAGGCTTGTGGTTAGGGTTACGGATAGGGTTAGGGGTGTGTTGGGGTTACAGTTGTGGTTAGGGTTGGGATTAGGGTTACGGTTGGGATTAGGGTTAGGATTAGGGTTGGAATTAGGGTTACGGGTGTGTTGCGGTTAGGGTTGTGGTTAGGGGTGTGTTGGGGTTAGGGTTGTGATTAGGGTTATGGCTACAGTTGGGATTAGGATTAGGGGTGTGTTGGGGTTAGTGTTGAAGTTAGAATTGAGGGGTTTCCACTGTTTAGGCACATCAGGGGTCTCCAAACGCAACATGGCGCCACCATTGATTCCAGCCAATCTTGCGTTCAAAAAGTCAAATGGTGCTCCCGACCTTCCAAGCCCCGACGTGCGCCCAAACAGTGGTTTACCCCCACATGTGGGGTACCTGCGTACTCAGGACAAACTACGCAACAACGGTTGGGGTCCAATTTCTCCTGTTACCCTTGCAAAAATAAAAAATTACTTGCTAAAACATAATTTTTGAGGAAAGAACAATTATTTTTTATTTTCACGGCTCTGCGTTATAAACTTCTGTGAAGCACTTGGGGGTTGAAAGTGCTCACCACACATCTAGATTAGTTCCTTGGGGGTCTAGTTTCCAAAATGGGGTCACTTGTGGGGTGTTTCTACTGTTTAGGCACATCAGGGGCTCTGCAAATGCAATGTGACGCCCGCAGACCATTCCATCAAAGTCTGCATTTCAAATGTCACTACTTCCCTTCCGAGCCCTGACGTGTGCCCAAACAGTGGTTTACCCCCACATATGGGGTATCAGCGTACTCACAACAAACTGGGCAACAAATATTGGGGTCCAAATTCTCCTGTTACCCTTGTGAAAATAAAAAATTGCTTGCTAAAACATCTTTTTTGAGGAAAGAAAAATGATTTTTTATTTTCACGGCTCTGCGTTGTAAACTTCTGTGAAGCACTTGGGGATTGAAAGTGCTCACCACACATCTAGATTAGTTCCTTGGGGGGTCTAGTTTTCAAAATGGGGTCACTTGTGGGGGGTTTCTACTGTTTAGGCATATCAGGGGCTCTGCAAACGTAACATGATGCCCGCAGACCATTCCATCAAAGTCTGCATTCCAAAACATCACTACTTCCCTTCCGAGCCCCGGCATGTGCCCAAACAGTGGTTTACCCCCACATATGGGGTATCAGCGTACTCAGGAGAAACTGGACAACAACTTTTGGGGTCCAATTTCTTCTGTTACTCTTGCAAAAATAAAAAATTCTGGGCTAAAAAAATATTTTTGAGGAAAGGAAACACGTTTATTATTTTCACGGCTCTGCGTTATAAACTTCTGTGAAGCACTTGGGGGTTCAAAGTGCTCACCACACATCTAGATAAGTTCCCTTGGGGGTCTAGTTTCCAAAATGGAGTCACTTGTGGGGAGTTCCTACTGTTTAGGCACATCAGGAGCTCTGCAAACGCAACCTGACGCCCGCAGAGCATTCCATCAAAGTCTGCATTTCAAAACGTCACTACTTCCCTTCCGAACCCCGACGTGTGCCAAAACAATGGTTTACCCCCACATATGGGGTATCAGCGTACTCACAACAAACTGGGCAACAAATATTGGGGTCCAAATTCTCCTGTTACCCTTGTGAAAATAAAAAATTGCTTGCTAAAACATCTTTTTTGAGGAAAGAAAAATGATTTTTTATTTTCACGGCTCTGCGTTGTAAACTTCTGTGAAGCACTTGGGGATTGAAAGTGCTCACCACACATCTAGATTAGTTCCTTGGGGGGTCTAGTTTTCAAAATGGGGTCACTTGTGGGGGGTTTCTACTGTTTAGGCATATCAGGGGCTCTGCAAACGTAACATGATGCCCGCAGACCATTCCATCAAAGTCTGCATTCCAAAACGTCACTACTTCCCTTCCGAGCCCCGGCATGTGCCCAAACAGTGGTTTACCCCCACATATGGGGTATCAGCGTACTCAGGAGAAACTGGACAACAACTTTTGGGGTCCAATTTCTTCTGTTACTCTTGCAAAAATAAAAAATTCTGGGCTAAAAAAATATTTTTGAGGAAAGGAAACACGTTTATTATTTTCACGGCTCTGCGTTATAAACTTCTGTGAAGCACTTGGGGGTTCAAAGTGCTCACCACACATCTAGATAAGTTCCCTTGGGGGTCTAGTTTCCAAAATGGAGTCACTTGTGGGGAGTTCCTACTGTTTAGGCACATCAGGAGCTCTGCAAACGCAACCTGACGCCCGCAGAGCATTCCATCAAAGTCTGCATTTCAAAACGTCACTACTTCCCTTCCGAACCCCGACGTGTGCCAAAACAATGGTTTACCCCCACATATGGGGTATCAGCGTACTCACAACAAACTGGGCAACAAATATTGGGGTCCAAATTCTCCTGTTACCCTTGTGAAAATAAAAAATTGCTTGCTAAAACATCTTTTTTGAGGAAAGAAAAATGATTTTTTATTTTCACGGCTCTGCGTTGTAAACTTCTGTGAAGCACTTGGGGATTGAAAGTGCTCACCACACATCTAGATTAGTTCCTTGGGGGGTCTAGTTTTCAAAATGGGGTCACTTGTGGGGGGTTTCTACTGTTTAGGCATATCAGGGGCTCTGCAAACGTAACATGATGCCCGCAGACCATTCCATCAAAGTCTGCATTCCAAAACGTCACTACTTCCCTTCCGAGCCCCGGCATGTGCCCAAACAGTGGTTTACCCCCACATATGGGGTATCAGCGTACTCAGGAGAAACTGGACAACAACTTTTGGGGTCCAATTTCTCCTGTTACTCTTGCAAAAATAAAAAATTCTGGGCTAAAAAAATATTTTTGAGGAAAGGAAACACGTTTATTATTTTCACGGCTCTGCGTTATAAACTTCTGTGAAGCACTTGGGGGTTCAAAGTGCTCACCACACATCTAGATAAGTTCCCTTGGGGGTCTAGTTTCCAAAATGGAGTCACTTGTGGGGAGTTCCTACTGTTTAGGCACATCAGGGGCTCTGCAAATGCAACCTGACGCCCGCAGAGCATTCCATCAAAGTCTGCATTTCAAAACGTCACTACTTCCCTTCCGAACCCCGACGTGTGCCAAAACAATGGTTTACCCCCACATATGGGGTATCAGCGTACTCAGGAGAAACTGGACAACAACTTTTGGGGTCCAATTTCTCCTGTTACCCTTGGGAAAATAAAAAATTGTGGGCTAAAAAATCATTTTTGAGAAAAGAAAAATTATTTTTTATTTTCATGGCTCTGCGTTATAAACTTCTGTGAAGCACTTGGGGGTTCAAAGTGCTCACCACACATCTAGATTAGTTCCTTTGGAGGTCTAGTTTCCAAAATGGGGTCACTTGTGCTGGAGCTCCAATGTTTAGGCACACAGGGGCTCTCCAAACGCGACATGGTGTCCGCTAATGATTGGAGCTAATTTTCCATTCAAAACGCCAAATGGCATGCCTTCCCTTCCGAGCCCTGCCGTGCGCCCAAACAGTGGTTTACCCCCACATATGGGGTATCATCGTACTCAGGACAAACTGGACAACAACATTTGGGGTCCAATTTCTCCTATTATCCTTGGGAAAATAAAAAATTCTGGGCTAAAAATAATTTTTGAGGAAAGAAAAATTATTTTTTTATTTTCACGGCTCTGCGTTATAAACTTCTGTGAAGCACCTGGGGGTTGTAAGTGCTCACTATGCATCTAGATAAGTTCCTTGGGGGGTCTAGTTTCCAAAATGGGGTCACTTGTAGGGGAGCTCCAATGTTTAGGCACACAGGGGCTCTCCAAACGCGACATGGTGTCCGCTAACGATTGGAGCTAATTTTCCATTCAAAAAGTCAAATGGCACGCCTCCCCTTCCGAGGCTTGCCGTGCACCCAAACAGTGGTTTACCCCCACATATGAGGTATCGGCATACTCAGGAGAAATTGCCCAACAAATTTTAGGATCCATTTTATCCTGTTGCCCATGTGAAAATGAAAGAATTGAGGCTAAAAGAAATTTTGTGTGAAAAAAAAGTACTTTTTCATTTTTGCGGATCAATTTGTGAAGCACCTGGGGGTTTAAAGTGCTCACTATGCCTCTAGATGAGTTCCTTGGGGGGTCTAGTTTCCAAAATGGGGTCACTTGTGGAGGAGCTCCAATGTTTAGACACACAGGGGCTTTCCAAACGCGACATGGTGTCCGCTAACGATGGAGATAATTTTTCATTCAAAAAGTCAAATGGCGCTCCTTCCCTTCCGAGCCTTACCATGTGCCCAAACAGTGGTTTACCCCCACATGTGAGGTATTGGTGTACTCAGGAGAAATTGCCCAACAAAATTTAGGATCCATTTTATCCTGTTGCCCATGTGAAAATGAAAAAATTGAGGCTAAAATAATTTTTTTGTGAAAAAAAAGTACTTTTTCATTTTTACGGATCAATTTGTGAAGCACCTGGGGGTTTAAAGTGCTCACTATGCTTCTAGATAAGTTCCTTGGGGGGTCTAGTTTCCAAAATGGGGTCACTTGTGGGGGAGCTCCAATGTTTAGGCACACGGAGGCTCTCCAAACGTGACATGGTGTCCGCTAAAGATTGGAGCCAATTTTTCATTCAAAAAGTCAAATGGCGCTCCTTCCCTTCCGAGCCCTGCCATGCGCCCAAACAGTGGTTTACCCCCACATATGAGGTATCAGCGTACTCAGGACAAATTGGACAACAACGTCCGTGGTCCAGTTTCTCCTTTTACCGCTGGGAAAATAAAAAAATTGTTGCTAAAAGATCATTTTTGTGACTAAAAAGTTAAATGTTCATTTTTTACTTCCATGTTGCTTCTGCTGCTGTGAAACACCTGAAGGGTTAATAAACTTCTTGAATGTGGTTTTGAGCACCTTGAGGGGTGCAGTTTTTAGAATGGTGTCACTTTTGGGTATTTTCAGCCATATAGAACCCTCAAAATGACTTCAAATGTGAGGTGGTCCCTAAAAAAAATGGTTTTGTAAATTTTGTTGTAAAAATGAGAAATCACTGGTCAAATTTTAACCCTTATAACTTCCTAGCAAAAAAAAAAATTGTTTCCAAAATTGTGCTGATGTAAAGTAGACATGTGGGAATCGTTATTTATTAACTATTTTGTGTCACATAACTCTCTGGTTTAACAGAATAAAAATTCAAAATGTGAAAATTGCGAAATTTTCTAATTTTTTGCCAAATTTCCATTTTTTTCACAAATAAACTCAGAAATTATCGACCTAAATTTACCACTAACATGAAGCCCAATATGTCACGAAAAAAAAATCTCAGAATCGCTAGGATCCGTTGAAGCGTTCCGGAGTTATTACCTCATATAGGGACACTGGTCAGAATTGCAAAAAACGGCAAGGTCATTAAGGCCAAAATAGGCTGGGTCATGAAGGGGTTAAACTGCATTTGGCCTCCAACTTTGGTTACGGCCTACTAACGGTGTCTGCCCCTGCCTGGTGTTTGTCCTCAACTGAATAAAGCTGAGCTTCATCCTTCTGGCTCTCATTAAGTGCTGTGTTTTCAAAAATTGTTGGTTAGGGCCTACTAACGGTGTCTGCCCCTCCCTGGTGTTTTCCTCAGCTGAATAAAGCTGAGCTTCAACCTTCTGGCTTTGGGCCTATAGTATCAGATATTAAACTGCATTTGGCCTTCAACTTTGGTTACGGCCTACTAACGGTGTCTGCCCTGCCTGGTGTTTGTCCTCAACTGAATAAAGCTGAGCTTCATCCTTCTGGCTCTCATTAAGTGCTGTGTTTTCAAAAATTGGTGGTTAGGGCCTACTAACGGTGTCTGCCCCTCCCTGGTGTTTTTCCTCAACTGAATAAAGCTGAGCTTCAACCTTCTGGCTCTCATTAAGTGCTGTTATTTTAAAAATTGGTGGTTAGGGCCTACTAACGGTGTCTGCCCCTGACTGGTGTTTTTCCTCAACTGAATAAAGCTGAGCTTCAACCTTCTGGCTCTCATTAAGTGCTGTTATTTTAAAAATTGGTGGTTAGGGCCTACTAACGGTGTCTGCCCCTGCCTGGTGTTTTTCCTCAACTGAATAAAGCTGAGCTTCAACCTTCTGGCTCTCATTAAGTGCTGTTATTTTAAAAATTGGTGGTTAGGGCCTACTAACGGTGTCTGCCCCTCCCTGGTGTTTGTCCTCAACTGAATAAAGCTGAGCTTCATCCTTCTGGCTCTCATTAAGTGCTGTGTTTTCAAAAATTGGTGGTTAGGGCCTACTAACGGTGTCTGCCCCTCCCTGGTGTTTTTCCTCAACTGAATAAAGCTGAGCTTCAACCTTCTGGCTCTCATTAAGTGCTGTTATTTTAAAAATTGGTGGTTAGGGCCTACTAACGGTGTCTGCCCCTGACTGGTGTTTTTCCTCAACTGAATAAAGCTGAGCTTCAACCTTCTGGCTCTCATTAAGTGCTGTTATTTTAAAAATTGGTGGTTAGGGCCTACTAACGGTGTCTGCCCCTGCCTGGTGTTTTTCCTCAACTGAATAAAGCTGAGCTTCAACCTTCTGGCTCTCATTAAGTGCTGTTATTTTAAAAATTGGTGGTTAGGGCCTACTAACGGTGTCTGCCCCTCCCTGTTGTTTGCCCTCAACTGAATAAAGCTGAGCTTCAACCTTCTGGCTCTCATTAAGTGCTGTTATTTTAAAAATTGGTGGTTAGGGCCTACTAACGGTGTCTGCCCCTCCCTGGTGTTTGTCCTCAACTGAATAAAGCTGAGCTTCATCCTTCTGGCTCTCATTAAGTGCTGTGTTTTCAAAAATTGGTGGTTAGGGCCTACTAACGGTGTCTGCCCCTGCCTGGTGTTTTTCCTCAACTGAATAAAGCTGAGCTTCAACCTTCTGGCTCTCATTAAGTGCTGTTATTTTAAAAATTGGTGGTTAGGGCCTACTAACGGTGTCTGCCCCTCCCTGGTGTTTTTCCTCAACTGAATAAAGCTGAGCTTCAACCTTCTGGCTCTCATTAAGTGCTGTTATTTTAAAAATTGGTGGTTAGGGCCTACTAACGGTGTCTGCCCCTCCCTGGTGTTTTTCCTCAACTGAATAAAGCTGAGCTTCAACCTTCTGGCTTTGGGCCTATAGTATCAGATATTAAACTGCATTTGGCCTACTAGTGTGGTTGGGCCCTTAAAACAGTGTCTGCTGCTCCTGGGTTTGCTACTCCACTGAACAAAGCAATGCCGCCTGTTTAGTCCTGTCCTGTTACCAATTTTGAACTGCATTTAGCCTACTTTATTCTTTGGCCCTATATCTGTTTCCTCCTCATCCTGCCCATTGCCCAGCCACTGCTAGATGAGTCTGCTGGTACATTGACCTAGACCACTACATTCCCCTTGCACTCTACACAGCCAGAATCTGACCCTGCTGAAAGTAAGGTTCCCCTTCCCGCATGTTATACCACCTTACACAGGGACAAAGAGGAAGGTGCAGATGAAAGTGCAGGTTCCTTCATCAGGCGGGGGGGGCATACTCGTTGGCGATGTCACTGGCACAGGGCCCCTCAGAGTACGCAAAAGTGTCGCTGCTGGTGGGAGGCGCCCCCGCCGTGCAAACACACCGCTGTACTTTGAGGGGCCCTGTGCCAGTGCCAATGCGAACAAGTGTGCCCCCCTGCTTGCTCAGGATCACAGCACTTGCAACGTTGAAATACTTTCCTCTCCCTGCTCCACCGCCGTGACGTAGTCCACGATTCCTGGGCCCACTAAAACCTTGAACCAGCCCTACCCCCCACAAATTTGCCAAATGACCCCCAAGTTCCATTGAACAACTATTATTATAAAGTTAATTAAGATTGACAAGCTTCAGAAACAAGAATGGATGTTTTTGGCATTAAAATGGGCACTGTAGGTGCTTTCCTGGCCTCCACTCACTGCCGACTATGCTTCCCCATTGACTTGCATTGGGTTTCGTGTTTCGGTCGATCCCCGACTTTTAGCGATAATCGGCCGACTGCACTCGACTCGACTCTGGACAAACTTGGGTTTCACAAAACCCGACTCGATCTTAAAAAATGAAAGTCGCTCAACCCTAGTGATAACCCTTATCCAGCAGAGGAGGCAGCAATTCCCACACAACTTTCCCACTCACTCCCGGGCAGGTGGGCATTTAGGGGGGTCAATCTTGGTGTCGTTCCCTTAGTAGACCCTAAATCTAAGAGTGTATCATGAGGTTGTACAGTCCACACCTGACCCTCTTACCGGGAAGGAATTCTCAGAATTTTAGCCTCCCTTTTAAATGAATACAGATATCCGTTTGGGGGTTGTATGCCTCAACCAATTTTATATAGATGATCAAAATTAGTATTGTCTCGGAGAGGACACTGCACATTATCACTACAATGCAAACATTTTTAGATTGCTTCAAATTGTGTGCGTGTCATGGGTATATGGAATACCGGTGTGCTGTTCAGTATGTCCGTACTCCAGTATTAAAGATTCTTTGGTTTTCTGACTATGCCCATATGCAGCACAATGCCCACAATGTCATGATTTCTACTGCATTTATAGCGGTTAATCTTGAGTATGATGACATGGGATTTTGGGTGAAAAATTGATGGACATACAAATATGTCTGGGCCACCATAAGATTTATTATTTCCTTCCTGAAAAAGAATTTGAAAAGGTAGATTTCAGTGAGGACAAAGTAGTAGTTAGTGTTGAGGGATACCGTCCGATACTTGAAAGTATCGGTATCGGAAAGTATCGGCCGATACCGGCAAAGTATCGGATCTAATCCGATACCGATACCCGATACCAATACAAGTCAATGGGACTCAAGTATCGGACGGTATCCCTGATGGTTCCCAGGGTCTGAAGGAGAGGAAACTCTCCTTCAGGCCCTGGGAACCATATTAATGTGTAAAATAATAAAATAAAAAATATTGCTATACTCACCTCACCGAGGGAACCGGCAGCGTTGTATGCTTAAAATGCGCGCTTTTCCCTCCTTCCGTGACGTCACGGCTTCTGATTGGTCGCGTGCCGCCCATGTGGCCGCGACGCGACCAATCACAGCAAGCCGTGACGTAATTTTCAGGTCCTTCTAGGCATTCAGTATTTTAAAATTACGTTCCGGCTTTGTGATTGGTCGCGTCGCGGTCACATGGGCGACGCGACCAATCACAAGCCGTGACGTCACGGGAGGCAGGAGACGCGCGCATTTTAAAATGCGCGCGTGTCCAGCCTCCCGTGACGTCACGGCTTGTGATTGGTCGCGTCGCCCATGTGGCCGCGACGCAACCAATCACAGCAAGCCGTGACGTAATTTCAGGTCCTTCAGGATTTTAAAATTACGTTCTGGCTTGTGATTGGTCGCAAACAACGCTGCCGGTTCCCTCGGTGAGGTCCAGGCTGCGTCGGAGAGGTGAGTATAGCAATATTTTTTATTTTAATTCTTTCTTTTACACATTAATGTTGTTTCGATACCGATACCCGATACCACAAAAGTATCGGATCTCGGTATCGGAATTCCGATACAGCAAATATTGGCCGATACCCGATACTTGCGGTATCGGAATGCTCAACACTAGTAGTAGTTTCAAATTGGATTCCTGAGCTGCCAATGAAATCTGGAATAACAGGCTTAAAATTATCGGGTGGGGTGGAGTCCACGTGTGATCGATTGCTGTATGGGTTGCCTGGGTCCTAGGGCGCCTTGCTGGTGGTCCCTCCTCACTAGATGAGGAGGAGGAGAAAGAAAAATAGAGGAATGTGGGATCTGCCTCACTGCTTGAATCCATGTCAGAGGCAAAGTAAAGTGTATGCCTCCTCTGGTGAATATCAACCAAAAAGCTATAGGAGAGAAGCGCATGTAGGGTCTTATCCGACAATTTCAGAATCTGTTATTCAGAAAACTGCTCACCTGGTGCCCCTTTGATAAGGCATATAAAAGTCAGCTGCCGCTGATCCACGGGTCAAGGATTGACCATTTCAGGAACCATGTAAAGGATTTTTGTGGATATTGTCTGCGCTGCTGAGCAAATGGAAATCCGGATGTATTTGGAGCGCCCCCACACCACCGCAGGGCCGAGGGGTACCCGGAGCCGGGCCTCTAGGTCTCAGTCCTGGGGTTGTCACGGTGGCTAGACCCGGTCCGTGGCCCTGTCTGTCAGTGGGGGACGTCCGGTGCAATAAGTGGTGGTGTAGCAGTGCAGTTGTGGGGTGCAGGTCGCGGTAAATAACGAGGACACCAGGTTGCAGTCTCTTTACCTCTTTACTGAAGATCCCTGGGTCCTCAGTCCGGAATACGGTTCACCAGGCTGCGCAAGTCCGGCCGGTCCAATGGCACCTCCAGAGTTCTCTTCACAGGTGGAAATCTGCGCCTTCCCCCTAGCGCTAGGTGTTGTGGTCCTTCCCTGCTGTGCTTACGGAAAGTACCCCACAACTGTTGTGTCTGTTTCTTAAGTTCCCTCACAACTCGATTAGATGATGTTCTGCTAATCCTCCGTCCCTCCCTGATGTTCTGGTTGGGACGGCACCCGTTTGACGGGTAGGCTCGGAGCTCTTCCGGAACCCTAGAGTCGCCCCTCTCCACAAGTTGCCCCCCAAGACTGCATAGGTGATTTGAGTTAGACAGCCCGCCTTAGACTGACTGTCCTGCCGCTGTTTAGAGTATTGCTTGAAGCTGGATATTATAATACTCCCTCGGCGTTCCGGCCACCGGTTATGCGCCTCAGTAGCATGTTGCTTTGGTCTTACAGCACGACTCCTACTGGTATTCTCCTATTGCTATGATCTCGTTTCTCACTCAGCACAATCTATCTCGCTTCTGATCCTTTCTTGGGCACCGCCGCTATCCTGAGCAGGCACGGTCCCATTATGTTCGTTCAAGTTGCCAAGCCTCTGTCAGGATCCCACCCCTGACAGAGACCCTACTGTATCTTCCCCCACAACACCCTCTGCCACAAGGTGTTGCCTGGTTCCAACCCAGTCAGCTTCTGACTAACTTCCTGCCTGACCCCCAGTTTACCCACTATGGTGGGGAGTGGCCTAGTGAATAGAACCCTTAGCTCCCCCCGGAGGCCCGGCTGTGAAATGTATTGGTGTCTGTGATACCTGATCAGATGAACTCCTTCAGTGCCATCAGACGTACCATAGCTCCCCATAGTGGCGGAGCCACAGTACTGCAACGACCAGGACTCTGGGGCGCTGCACTCCCCCCTGGTTAAACACAGTACTCCGGGACTGGGAAGAAAACAACAATACAAGTTAGCAAAAAGACATACAGTTTTGTTGAGTGCAATAACAGTAAGTATACTTGAACAGGCTTCCCTTTATGGGAGGTAAGGACACTTGAACGTTACAAACATGGTTAAATATCATAGCAACATGCTATAAACAACTCTTCTTACCCAACCGGGTATTCTACTTAGTGCAACATTGTTGAACAATAATTTAACTTTGCCTTTAAGGATGCACACTCTAAATCCCTAAAAGACCTTCTTATACACATTATAAGGCAATTTAACTTTTACATTATCCTTCTTTAGATCTGCAGGACCGCCTGTCCTATCGGCACCAGACCTACTGCCTCTCCTTTCTTACAGGACCGCTCCTTTCAGCCCGAGCCTTCTGTCTTTCAACTACTATACACAGTATAGAACATAACATTACTTTCAATTTAAGAGCACTGAGCCATCTCTATTTGGCTCCTATGAGGACTCAGGGTTTACCTTCTATCCTCATTATCTATCAACATTATTAAACATTTCCTATAGAACATCAACCTTCTCATTATTTTTCTCACTAACATGCACGCTGGACACCTCGCCTATCCCTATGGGTCCACTGCGTCCTTCTTCTAGCTTTCACTTTCAGGGAACATCATCAGCATTTCTTTACAATTAACTAGTTCAATACATATAACTTTTACATGTAAACATTATCATTTTCTTTCAAGGCATCGTTATCACTTTACTGTTTTAAGGCAGTATTACTCATAAGTACACAGATGGACATCCCCTTTAAGAGGGGACCAAGTCTTTATGAGGTAGCATATCTTCTCAGGCTACCAGTCCATACTCATCAAAGGCTCCGGTGCGGTATCTTCGCAAAGAGTCTCTCTTTAAGTAAAACCAGTAGGGAGCGCCTTTAAGAAGGTGCAACTATTTACAATAAGTTTGTATCATGCACTGTTCATGATTGCGGCAGTTCTTGATAACAGGAAACAAAAAGTGGAACAAAAAAAACAAAAATGAAAGTGAAAGCAAAAAATAAAAAGCAGTAGGGATCCCGGGTGAACAAAGGGATCCCTTTAAGAGTTAACCCAGGACGGGTTTTAGCAGCAAAACAGCAAGGAAATAAACAGTTAACTATTTACAGTTTCAGGTTTCCGAGGCTTAGTTGGACGGCTTCCAGGGCTGCACCTGGCACTTAACCCCTCTTGGCCTGGGAAGGGTGAAGTCCAGGGTTGCACCCAGTGCTGGACAAACGCCGTTAATCCGTCTCTCATGTACGGTTAGGTCATGCACAGCGATGGAGGTCTGCGCAGCTTGAGTAGGGGCATTTGCGGCAGCAGAGGCAGCGGATGCTGCAAGATCAGTCACTGGAACCAGCATTCACGGGAGTGGTGTCAGTCATCAGTGCAGGGTCGTCCTTCATACCTGCTTCAGATGCGGTCCCTCCGGTGCCGATCTGCTCCGTCTCCACTGAGGTCTGGAACGCTGGTTGCGGGGCCTTGTGCTGCGACGCTGTCATCTCTGCTTGCAGCACCTCGCTTTCCGGCAGGGCCTTGCTTTCTGGCTTCGGAGCACTGGAACTTCTTTCTTGCTCCGGACCAGACGAGGCTGCCGACAGACGTCCGGCGAGGCTCCCGATGATGGTCTTCTTCCACCCGGCCTCAGTGCTCAGCTGCATCCGCCGGAGTTGGTGGATCAGCTCGTCCGCTCCGGTCTGCAGGAGTTCAGCGTCAACTGTGGAGGTCTGGCTGCGGTGCCTCTCCGGGTAGCTGGGGGAGTCCTCGGCTCCGACCCCACGCTCCGGCTCCGCGCGGCTGGCCATGGCATCCTCCATGTCGCTGACTTCTTCTTCCTGGTCCTTTTCCCGCTCTCTCCTTCGTGGGCGGTTTCGTTTTCTCTGTCTCCGCCCACCATTGAGAATCAGGAGGCAGATCTCGGCTGCTGACGGACACGTCCTCAAGGGGCAGGAATATTTAGACTGGGTGGTCATTGTCTTTCGCGCTCTCCAGCTTGTCTTCGCCCACTTCCACGCCCTTCTTCTTCCCTGCGCTCCTCTTAGCGCTGTAATGGCGGCGGTTTTGGCGGGAACTTTTGGCGGCAATTGGCGTAGCACAGCCCTTGCAATAAAGTACAGTCCAAGCACAATAAATCACAGTTCCAAGGCACACATGACCTGATTCTTCAGGCTTAAGTACATCCTGTTCGTGACGCCAAGTTGGAGCGCCCCCACACCACCGCAGGGCCGAGGGGTACCCGGAGCCGGGCCTCTAGGTCTCAGTCCTGGGGTTGTCACGGTGGCTAGACCCGGTCCGTGGCCCTGTCTGTCAGTGGGGGACGTCCGGTGCAATAAGTGGTGGTGTAGCAGTGCAGTTGTGGGGTGCAGGTCACGGTAAATAACGAGGACACCAGGTCGCAGTCTCTTTACCTCTTTACTGAAGATCTCTGGGTCCTCAGTCCGGAATACGGTTCACCAGGCTGCGCAAGTCCGGCCGGTCCAATGGCACCTCCAGAGTTCTCTTCACAGGTGGAAATCTGCGCCTTCCCCCTAGCGCTAGGTGTTGTGGTCCTTCCCTGCTGTGCTTACGGAAAGTACCCCACAACTGTTGTGTCTGTTTCTTAAGTTCCCTCACAACTCGATTAGATGATGTTCTGCTAATCCTCCGTCCCTCCCTGATGTTCTGGTTGGGACGGCACCCGTTTGACGGGTAGGCTCGGAGCTCTTCCGGAACCCTAGAGTCGCCCCTCTCCACAAGTTGCCCCCCAAGACTGCATAGGTGATTTGAGTTAGACAGCCCGCCTTAGACTGACTGTCCTGCCGCTGTTTAGAGTATTGCTTGAAGCTGGATATTATAATACTCCCTCGGCGTTCCGGCCACCGGTTATGCGCCTCAGTAGGATGTTGCTTTGGTCTTACAGCACGAATCCTACTGGTATTCTCCTATTGCTATGATCTCATTTCTCACTCAGCACAATCTATCTCGCTTCTGATCCTTTCTTGGGCACCGCCGCTATCCTGAGCAGGCACGGTCCCGTTACGTTCATTCAAGTTGCCAAGCCTCTGTCAGGATCCCACCCCTGACAGAGACCCTACTGTATCTTCCCCCACAACACCCTCTGCCACAAGGTGTTGCCTGGTTCCAACCCAGTCAGCTTCTGACTAACTTCCTGCCTGACCCCCAGTTTACCCACTATGGTGGGGAGTGGCCTAGTGAATAGAACCCTTAGCTCCCCCCGGAGGCCCGGCTGTGAAATGTATTGGTGTCTGTGATACCTGATCAGATGAACTCCTTCAGTGTCATCAGACGTACCATAGCTCCCCATAGTGGCGGAGCCACAGTACTGCAACGACCAGGACTCTGGGGCGCTGCATATTGATGAAAAGGAATGGTGGTTTTATTCAACCCGTTTCGAAGTCTATATACAACTTCTTCCTCAGGAAATACCACACACATATCTGTTATGTGTGTCGAATTTCCTGAGGAAGAAGTCATAGATAGATTTCGAAATGCGTTGAATAAAACCACCATTCCTTTTCATCAATACATCCGTATTTCCATTTGTTCAGCAGCGCAGACAATATCCGCAAAAATCCTTTATATGGTTCCTCTGGAGAATAGCGTCTTCTTGATGGAAGGGCCATTTTTATTTTGTTCTTCAAAACACTGGGGATTTGTGTGTAAGTTGTGCTTACACGTTTATTGTGTGGAGCTTGTGTAAAGGGTATTTTTGATAAAAAGAGAAAAAAATAGAGTAAAAAGTAAAAAGGAAAAACAGTTAAAATTTAGAAGAAACACTTTGAAGAAAAAAATGAAAAGAAAAATCAGTAGATGTTAAAAAAAACTGTTAAAAAGAGTGCTATATAATATGATGAATGCAATATATAAAACTTTGTTGGGAGGGCTTCTTTAGGTCTCAACTCTAAGTTCGTTGTCACTTTTTAGGAATACAGGAGGGTACACAATTAAAAAAAATTTCAGGGAATTTTTAATAACTGTTCAGCCCTCTCTCTATTTAAGTACTGAACATGTACTTTAACCAAGAGTGAACATTTAACACTGAATTAAACTCTACAATTATAGGAGATGTCTGGAATCTATTTCCAAAGATCTCAGGTGCCTACTATTTAAATTTCACTTAGTGGAATTAAAGGGGTTGTCTCATCTTATCCAATTTGAGAAATTGCTAAGTACGTAGAAAAACAAGCAACTCTACAGTTCACCTCTTGTTAAAAATCTTCTCAGGTCGCAAGAATTGAGTGATTTTTAGTTCTGTAGTGTACAGCTTATTATTAAGGAGGCCAGTCTCTTAGGCAGGGAGCTCATGCTGGGAAGCTGTTTGCTACACAGATTGCAAGTGCTGATCTAAAGGTGCCCAAATTATGGGATTTGGTCATCCTCAGTGTCCCTGCACTTCTTCAATGTTGCACAATCAAATCTGTCAATTCTATCATCATGGGACAGCACTAGTGTTGAGCGATACCATCTGATACTTGAAAGTATCGGTATCGGATAGTATCGGCCGATACCCGAAAAGTATCGGATATCGCCGATACCGATACCCGATACCAATACAAGTCAATGGGACACCAAGTATCGGAAGGTATCCTGATGGTTCCCAGGGTCTGAAGGAGAGGAAACTCTCCTTCAGGCCCTGGGATCCATATTACTGTGTAAAATAAAGAATTAAAATAAAAAATATTGATATACTCACCTCTCCGGAGGCCCCTGGACATCACCGCTGGTAACCGGCAGCCTTATTTGCTTAAAATGAGCGCGTTTAGGGCCTTCCATGATGTCACGGCTTCTGATTGGTCGCGTTCCGCTCATGTGACCGCCACGCGACCAATCACAAGCCGCGACGTCATTCTCAGGTGCTAAATTCCTAGACTAAGGAGTTTAGGGCCTGAGAATGACGTCACGGCTTGTGATTGGTCGCGTGGCGGTCACACGAGCGGCACGCGACCAATCAGAAGCCGTGACGTCATGGAAGGCCCTAAACGCGCTCATTTTAAGCAAAGAAGGCTGCCGGTTACCAGCAGTGATGTCCAGGGGCCTCCGGAGAGGTGAGTATATCAATATTTTTTATTTTAATTCTTTATTTTACACAGTAATATGGATCCGATACCGATTCCCGATACCACAAAAGTATCGGATCTCGGTATCGGAATTCCGATACCGCAAGTATCGGCCGATACCCGATACTTGTGGTATCGGAATGCTCAACACTAGACAGCACACAATTTAGGTGTGCAGCTCAGCAATGTCACTGGCTTGAAGTGTCAAACATCATGAGTTTACCACTCCCTGGCAAGAAGGGAAATGGGATGCCATGGTGCGATGTGCTTCTAAAGATAGGATCATGAGACAACCCCTTTAAGAAACATCATAGTATTGCATCCGTTATACAAACTCTAGAATGTAGCGCAATTTTACACTTAACCCCTTCCCGCCGCAGCCCTTTTTCATTTTGCGTTTTCGTTTTTCGCTCTACTCCTTCCCAGAGCCATAACTTTTTTATTTTTCCATCAATATGGACATGTGAGGGCTTATATTTTTGTGGGAAGAGTTGTACTTTTGAACGACACAATTGGTTTTACCATGTCTTGTACTAGAAAACTGGAAAAAAATTCCAAGTGCGGTGAAATTGCAAAAAAAAGTGCAATCCAACACTTGTTTTTTGATTGGCTTTTTTGCTAGCTTCACTAAATGCTAAAACTGACCTGCCATTATGATTCTCCAGGTCATTATGCATTCATAGACACCTAACATGTCTAGGTTATTTTTTATCTAAGTGGTGAAAAAAAATCTTAGCTTTGCTAAAAAAAAAAAAATGCGCCATTTTCCGATACCCGTAGCGTCTCCATTTTTCGTGATCTGGGGTCGAGTGAGGGCTTATTTTTTGCGTGCCGAGCTGACGTTTTTAATAATACCACTTTTGTGCACATAATTCTGGTGTTTCAAATTTTTTTCTTTCTATGCCGTTTAGCGATAAGGTTAATGCTTTTTTTTTGATAGATCGGGCGATTCTGAACGCGGCAATACCAAATATGTGTACGTTTGATTTTTTTATTGTTTTATTTTGGATGGGGCGAAAGGGTGGTGATTTAAACTTTTATTTATTTTTTTTTCATATTTTTAAAAACCTTTTTTTTTTAACTTGTACCATGCTTCAATAGCCTCCATGGGAGGCTAGAAACTGGCACCACTCGATCGGCTCTGCTACATAGCAGCGATCAACAGATCGCTGCTATGCAGCAGAAATGCAGGCTTGCTATGAGTGCTGACCACAGGGGGGCGCTCACAGCAGGCCGGCATCAGTAACCATAGAGGTCTCAAGGACCTCTATAGTTACCATCCTGATGCATCGCCGACCCCCGATCATGTGACAAGGTCGGCGATGAGGTCATTTCCGGCCGTGTGGACAGAAGCACCAGTTAAATGCCGCTGTAAGCGTTTGACAGCGGCATTTAACAGGTTAATAGCGGCAGGTGAATCGCGATTTCACCCGCCGCTATTGCGCGCACATGTCAGCTGTGCAAAACAGCTGACATGTCGCGACTTTGATGTGGGCTCACCTCTGGAGCACACATCAAAGCAGGGGACTCGACATGCCCCGTGCTAGTACTGCGCATGTCAGGAAGGGGTTAAAGGACCATTGTACACGTGACTCTCCCTGACAGATGATGTCTGGAAAAAGAATTTCAACAACAAGCTGTGACAAAATGATCATACATGTGTGTGAGGATTTGGGATGAAAAGCTGTTAAAGTGAATCAGCATTTAAAAGGAACCTTTCGTCTCTACAAACATTATTTACCTGCTGTGAAGACATGTGGGTCAGTGGGTGCTATTGTTCGCTCACCCAACTGTCTTTAGAAAGACCGCATGGACCAAGGCTCATCCCACTGAATGCTTGCTCTATTCTCCCGTGGGCAGAACACTGCTCAGACAACACAGGATGAGGGTAAAAGTGTGACAATACTTTATTGAATCACAAAACATATAATAACATATAAAACAGTCCTAGCAAAATACCAAAGATGGTGCAAAATTACACAGTCTCACCCTCCTGCTAATTCACAGGGATTATAGCAGCTGTGACTTTGGAGCTCCCAGGGCGAATTACCTCCACCTCTGGCTCGAACAGAGAGGAGATTACGACAAGCATATGAAGCTGACTAAGAGTAGTGAGGTGTGTGGCCAGGTGACCTGAATGTACCAACATGGATTCTTCAAGATGTCTCTGAGGGTTCAGTGATGGTCAATAGAGCAGATCTGTATTCTTCCAGCTGGGGCCGTGGTCCCCTAAGCTGACATCCTGTAGAATGTTCTTGGCTGTGGTTTTGAGAAGTCTCTCTGAACCTCATAAGTACTGAAAATCCCTCTTTTATACTAACACCTGTGGCTCAGGTCATCATCCACAGGTCAGGGGGAGGTGGGATTAGTTTAAATAATTGTTTGAGTACATAATCAATCACTATGCATAGTTCGTCCTCTGTTTTGCAGGTCAACAAGTCACAGGGCCCCACGCAATAGTCAATCAATACCTGACACCTGTCTTGCTAAGATAACAGACAATGAGTTACACCAAACAGCAGCTGAAATGTCACCATCCAGGCTCCTACAAACAATAGTCTTTCCTTCTTCCCATTCATACTTCCTTCTCTCCTTCCATCCTTTTTCTCTTCCTTCTTCCCATTCATATTTCCTTCTCTCATTCCATCCTTATTCTCTTCCTTCTTCCCATTCATATTTCCTTCTCTCCTTCCATCCTTATTCACTTCCTTCTTCCCATTCATATTCCCTTCTCTCATTCCATCCTTATTCTCTTCCTTCTTCCCATTCATATTTCCTTCTCTCCTTCCATCCTTATTATCTTCATTCGACACATTCATATGTCCTTTTCTCCTTCCATCCTTATTATCTTCCTTCTTCCCATTCATATTCCCTTCTCTCATTCCATCCTTATTCTCTTCCTTCTTCCCATTCATATTTCCTTCTCTCCTTCCATCCTTATTATCTTCATTCGACACATTCATATGTCCTTTTCTCCTTCCATCCTTATTATCTTCCTTCTTCCCATTCACATTTCCTTCTCTCCTTCCATCCTTATCTTCTTTCTTCACATTCATACTTCCTTGTCTCGTTCCATCCTTATTCTCTTCCTTCTTCCCATTCATATTTCCTTCTTTCCTTCCATCCCTATTATCTTCCTTCTTCCCATTCATGTTTCCTTTTCTCCTTCCATCCTTATTATCTTCCTTCTTCCCATTGATATTTCCTTCTTTCCTTCCATCCTTATTCTCTTCAATCTACTCATCCATATTTCCTTCTCTCCTTCCATCCTTATTATCTTCCTTCTTCCCATTCATGTTTCCTTCTCTCCTTCCATCCTTATTCTCTTCATTCTACACATTCATATGTCCTTTTCTCCTTCCATCCTTATTATCTTCCTTCTTCCTATTCATACTTCCTTCTCTCATTCCATCCTTATTCTCTTCATTCTATCCATTCATATTTCCTTTTCTCCTTTCATCCTTATTCTCTTCCTTCTTCCCATTGATATTTCCTTCTTTCCTTCCATCCTTATTCTCTTCAATCTACTCATCCATATTTCCTTCTCTCCTTCCATCCTTATCTTCCTTCTTCACATTCATATTTCCTTGTCTCGTTCCATCCTTATTCTCTTCCTTCTTCCCATTCATATTTCCTTCTCTCCTTCCATTCTTATTCTCTTCCTTCTTCTCATTCATACTTCCTTCTCTCCTTCCATCCTTATTTTCTTTCTTCTTCCCATTCATATGTCCTTTTCTCCTTTCATCCTTATTCTTTCTTCTTCCCATTCATATTTCCTTCTTTCCTTCCATCCTTATTCTCTTCAATCTACTCATCCATATTTCCTTTCCACCTTCCATTCTTGCTCTTTCCTGCTTCTCAGCCCTTCTTCCTTTTCTTCTCCCCTCTCTCCATTCTTCCTCCTTCTCTCTAGAATCACACATATAATTCTTAATTCATGAAATGGGCTTATATATGTGAAAGTAGAATGATATAATGCTGGCACGGAAAGAGCGTGGATATAGTGATGACAGATCTTTTAACATCTTGCTAAATTCTGAATTCCAGTCCTGTACTTTTGAAACATCTAAAACATCTCATACCAGCCTAAATTTGCATAATTAATAGCGCTATAATGCATTAGAATCATAGCCGGAGATCCCGGGAGAAATGAATTGTGGTCTCACTACTACATAGACATAATTAAACAGGCAGAGAACCGGGTATATTTACAGCACAGAGAGCCTTGTCATGTATGAATATGATGTAGAACGGCTTTCAATAACATTTCTCTCCATCTATTACAGCTGAGCTACAGGCAATTAAATTGCTTTATTTAACAAAGTGAGAAAAAAACAACAACAATATTCTAGCTATTAATATGTATGTATAATGTATAGATCGCCTTACATGAAAATTGGTTTCCCTTTTTCCCCCTCACTGCCTAACAATAGGTCTGTACACAATTAAAGCTTTGTTATATATTAGACTTGTCTTCTTTATTAAAGAAAGTCTTGAACTAAAAAGAGGGGTCATGTTTTTTCTTCCAAAACAGTGGCATTTTCTGGCATTGATATTTACTTTTGAATAGAAAAGAGCAAATCGATTTAATTATACTAAGAAAACATAGGATACTAGGAATTGGTTTTTTTCTGCAATTTCCTCTGAGCGAATTCACCAAACCGTTGGCTGACCGGACTCCATTTTGATGAACTGTATAGGGATTTTGTCTATGAAATGACCACAGTGTGAACGTACTCTTACACTTTGCACATATATCAGCCTATAGTCCAGCGCAGTTTTTGCTTTTCTTGCTTGTATTTTGTACAAATAGGGGCATTACTCACCTTTCTGGGTTAGGTATTTCATCTATATAGGTTCCGATGGATGGGTGTCTCAGTTGGGCCCTGTCCAGTTCTGCCCTTAAGCACATTGACATCGATTGACACATGGTGAGGTTTTAATATTAGAGACAGGTTAAGACCATCCCGTTGGGTACACCTTGACGTGGTGGGATGGCTTTTTTGCCTTTTTGATCAAATGCACATTAACTAAGTACTTAATGTTATTTATATGTAGTATTACCATTTACTACTTTATTTGCTGTAAGGTATTTGATCATTTTTGTTTTTATTTGTTTTTTTCTTATTGGGTTTTGATCTTTAGAGGGGCATTAAACAAAAGTAATACTCACCTCATCATTTATCTGTCCTGCTGCTGTGGCCCACCATTGGGTCAGTAGCTCCATAGGGCTTTTTTTTACTTCAGTCTGCAAAGTCCCTTTTGACTGTACACTGGGACTTCCAGAGCCGAATAGGTTTCTGATATCTCAACTCAAGTAGTGACATCACAACATCATGACCTGTACCACCCGAGGAACTGATGAGGTCTTTAACGGAGCGCATTGTGGCATCATATCCCGGCCACAGAGTGGTGATGCTTAAAGAGGACATTTTGTGCCAAATGAAAAAAGAGGCCAGACAAAGTGAAGAACTGGATGGTAGGCATTAATGACAGGGCAGGAGAGTGTTAAGGTGAATATTATTTACTTATTTATTCTCCATTCTACATTTAAAATGTCCTGGAGTCTCATGAGACCCTACAGCGCATCAAGGAAAACACAATTCACATATAATAACTTTGATACAAATCAAATTTTCTTTTCAAATTTGAGCTAACTGTCAAATTTGTGGAGAATTTTGGAATTTGAAGGCCAAATCAACATGTTGATTTTTTCATATTCCTCTAATCTTGAACATATTTTTACAGTGTAGCAGTGGCATTATTCTGTTGAAAGAGGCCATGGCCAAAGGGAATATTGCTGCCATATCATGAGTATTAGTATGAGTATAATCCTTAGATCAGTTGTTCATGACAAAGTACCATCAACATCAATTTCAAGACCACAGCAGAATATTGTCCACATAATAATGAATCTGCCGTGTCATCTTCTTTCCATATTGCATCTTGGTTGCATCACTACTCCAGGTAAGTGAACACAAGCACAAGAACATCCTTATCATGTAAAAGATTATGTGATTCATCAGACCAGGCCACCTACTTCTATTGCTCCAAGGTCCAGAACTAATGCTCATGCACATGTTGTAACCAATTTTAGAGATGGGCACTGTTATGCGCAATGCCAGAAAGACCCGGCAAGACTGGCACCAAAGCAGCAAAGGTGCAGCCACTGACACACTTGGCACAAGCTGCTCCAGCTAAGTGAGCCTTAAAGGGCCAGAATACTCTTCACCCTGTTCCTAGTAAGTGGGAAGGGGACTTTAGCAGAGCTCTTCCCAGGCCCACTGTCGCCGGACAGCTGGCGTCTGGTGACACAGCCGGGAGCCTAGTCAAGAACTGGAAGATATCTCTGTGAGACACCCTGGGAGTGCAGCACAAAGAGAAAGGGAAATGAACACTAACACCGACCCTGATGGACAGCAACCAATACTACAAGCACCACTCACCACCACAACATATAGGAACTGCAATAAACAGCAATCGTCCACAGACAACCACTCCCTGCTGACTTGCACAGCAGAATGGACACAATCTCACCACTGTCTAGTACCAGACACAGCTGTGTCCTACATTCTCTAGCAACTGGGGAACACAGCGCCCCCATGTTCCCAGGCAGTGAAATCCGTGGGAAATACGGTGCCCCGCATCTGCACTCATCTTATTAGTCCATAAGGTAACGCTCCATAAGATTGGGATGTTTTCCCTGAGCGCATGATAGTTCTGCCTCCATGATCGGGATAATGGCAGAGCTTGTGACCAGAATTGTGAAGCACTGGAACAAATCGGTTCTATGCTCCCACCTTAGAAGGCAGCTGTTAGCCAGAATTAATTAATTTTATACTATTTCATTATACCACTTCTTATGGAATCAAACTAAATGATACTATAGAAAAACTCCTCACATGTATTTATCAGCATTGGGTGTTCAAGAACCTGGTGTTGGCTCACCGGATATTCTTTCTTGACCACTTTGGTAGGTAAGATCACTGCATACCAGGAACACCTTACAAGACCCACTATTTCGTAGATGCGCTCAAACTTTTATCTAACCCTTGTCAAAGTCACTACGATCCTTACACCACTTGTCCATATATCCTGATTCCAATGTATCATCTTTAAGAAATAGTTCACCCCTGAAAGGTGCCATTGTCGGAAGATAACTTTGTCAGTGCTATCGCCAATAGGTGTCCATGCTCATGTCTGTAATAATGGAAGTGTTAACATTAATATCATTCTAAATACTTCTGTCTTAGATCCAGAAGAGCAAACTCAGCTCCTGGATATACACATTCTGTATTCATTCTCAGTCTCAGCTCCACCATGTCTCCTAAAGCGGCTCACGGTGATCGAATATTAACAACATACTGTATACCGGTATACTGGAAATTGTATGGACTTTCATTATCCTTTTTTTATCTTTGAAAAATGCACATATGTTACAATGTAACATGGTTGGACATATACAGTTAGGTCCATATATATTTGGACAGAGACAACATTTTTCTAATTTTGGTTATAGACATTACCACAATGAATTTTAAACAAAACAATTCAGATGCAGTTGAAGTTCAGACTTTCAGCTTTCATTTGAGGGTGTCCACATTAAAATTGGATGAAGGGTTTAGGAGTTTCAGATCCTTAACATGTGCCACCCTGTTTTTAAAAGGACCAAAAGTAATTGGACAATTGACCCCAAGGCTATTTCATGGACAGGTGTGGGCTATCCCTTTGTTATGTCATTCTCAATTAAGCAGATAAAAAGCCTGGAGTTGATTTGAGGTGTGGTGCTTGCATTTGGAAGGTTTTGCTGTGAAGTAAACATGCGGTCAAAGGAGCTCTCCATGCAGGTGAAACAAGCCATCCTTAAGCTGTGAAAACAGAAAAAAGCCATCCGTGAAATTGCTACAATATTAGGAGTGGCAAAATCTACAGTTTGGTACATCCTGAGAAAGAAAGAAAGCACTGGTGAATTCTTCAATGCAAAAAGACCTGGGTGCCCACGGAAGACAATCGTGGTGGATGATCGCAGAATAATCTCCATGGTGAAGAGAAACCCCTTCACAACAGCCAACCAAGTGAATAACACTCTCCAGGAGGTCGGCGTATCAATATCCAAATCTACTATAAAGAGAAGACTGCATGAAAGTAAATACAGAGGGTTCACTGCATGGTGCAAGCCACTCATAAGCATCAAGAAAAAGGGTAGACTGGACTTTGCTAAAAAACATCTATAAAAGCCAGCACAGTTCTGGAAGAACATTCTTTGGACAGATGAAACCAAGATCAACCTCTACCAGAATGATGGAAAGAGAAAAGTATGGCGAAGGCGTGGTACAGCTCATGATCCGAACCACATCATCTGTAAAACATGGTGGAGACAGTGTGATGGCTTGGGCATGCATGGCTGCCAGTGGCACTGGGTCACTAGTGTTTATTGATGATGTGACACAGGACAAAAGCAGCCAAATGAATTCTGAGGTATTCAGAGACATACTGTGTGCTCAAATCCAGCCAAATGCAGCCCAACTGATAGGTCGTCGTTTCATACTACAGATGGACAATAACCCAAAACATAAAGCCAAAGCAACCCAGGAGTTTATTAAAGCAAAGAAGTGGAATATTCTTGAATGGCCAAGTCAGTCACCTGATCTCAACCCAATTGATCATGCATTTCACTTGTAAAAGACTAAACTTCAGACAGAAAGGCCCACAAACAAACAGCAACTGAAAACCACCGTAGTGAAGGCCTGGCAGAGCATCAAAAAGGAGTAAACACAGCGTCTGGTGATGTCCATGAGTTCAAGACTTCAGGCAGTCACTGCCAACAAAGGGTTTTCAACCAAGTACTAAAAATGAACATTTTATTAAAAATTATTGAATCTGTCCAATTACTTTTGGTCCCTTTAAAAACAGGGTGGCTCATGTTAAGGAGCTGACACTCCTAAACCCTTCATCCAATTTTAATGTGGATACCCTCAAATGAAAGCTGAAAGTCTGAACTTCAACTGCATCTGAATTGTTTTGTTTAAAATTCATTGTGGTAATGTCTGTAACCAAAATTAGAAAAATGTTGTCTCTGTCCAAATATATATGGACCTAACTGTATGTCAGTCATACTTACCATTTCCACCTTAAAGAAAAAAATACATATAGATGTTTCTCTTAAGATATTATCATACTGCACCTGAAAGTCGCCGGTTGTAAAGAATTAATGTTTAGAGGATTGTAACGCTGAAGTTCTTCTACCCCTGTAAGTTTATAGCTTATAGCAAGAAGGGAGAAGTACATCTATATTTTACATTGATTTTCTGAATTATTCCTTGGTGTTATACTATTGGAATATATTGCCAGAACTTAACCAGGTATACAACTAAGAGATTGCAAAAAATCAATGTTAAAGATAGTCCTGGCCTATGAATATTTGCTTAAAATCACATTCATTTTTGAAAGTGTTTTTAATGTATTTTTTAATTACACCTGTATGGCTTTGTGGAAAGATACCCTTAGAGTATATTCACATTTGCCATGGATAACTTATAGATTTGTTGGCCAAAAAATTGGCAATTTTATCAAATCTTATCTACAAAGTACTTGAAAAAAATCCATAGTGGAAATTGATTTGCAGTACAGCTTTTAACTCTGAAACATGATAATTTATGACGATTTTCACCCGTTGCAGATTTAGGGTAAAATATGCAATAAATCCAAATTGAGATCCGTAAGTAATTTACATGTAGCACAGTGGAAAATAGACTGCAGACAAATTAAATATGTAAAGTTCTCTAAAGGAAGGGATTTCCCAAGTGGCAGCATGCTGTGTTCTTAAAAATACCTAGTTTCAATGGTCAGCATCCTAGTAAATATTCCAGGACTTCTGGACAGGAGCCCTGCAACCCACCTTCTACCTGCCAGCATCCATGGCTCCTCTTTTGATTAGTTGGCCTTGACCGCCATTCCATTGTTTCTCCATGGGTCTGTGAGAGATCTGTGTTTGGTTTTTGGATCGCCCCTGTGTAGGGCAGCTGGGTACTCGGTAGTGGGTCCTTCGGTTCTCAAGGGGGATGTCACGGTGGCTGACCCGGTCCGTGGCCCTCGGGAGGTCCGTTGTAAAAGGGAGAGGTCTTTAAAGGGGAAATGTTCGTGACGCCACCTGTGGTATTCGGTCAGGATGACCGACGCTGCTTTAAGGGGTCCGCTGGGGTGATGTTATGGCAGCTAGATGGTATACCTTCCCACAGGTGAAGTATGTCCCCAGGGCTTCCCAGTGTGTAGATGGTGGATGGTGAGAGGCGCAGAGAAGAACAAGGACACAAGGTTGCAGTCTCTTTACCTTTACTGATGGCTTCAGCATCCACAGTCCAGAGCACCAGATCAGAGGGCAGGCAGAGTCCGGCCGGTTTGGAGGCAAGTCCAGAGTTCCCTTATCCAAGTGGAAATCAGTAGCCTTCCACTAGCGCCTGGGTGTCATAGTACTTTATTGCTGAGCCTCTCATAAGGTCCTCACAACTGTTGTAGATGTTCTAGATTTTATGTCTCTCTCTCTGTCGCCCGGATGGATAGGACAACCCGTATGACCGGTGGCCTGAGGCTTTTTACAGGGACTCTAGCACGCCCCGGCCTCTCATGGGTGCCACCTTGCCTCCTGGTATGGGGCGCATCAGTAGCGTGAAATTAGCTGTCCTGCCGGTCTCTGGAGCAAGGCATAAAGGACTGTTGTTCCCTTGGTGTTCCGGCTACTGAATTCTGCGCCTCAGAAGGAGGCAGCCTGTGCAGGGCAGAACTCCTCCTGGTTTCCACTCCTTTTGCTATGACTTCTTTCTCACTCTCAACAATACAGTTCTCTGTTCGTGTCCCTTCTTAGGAACTGCCGCACGTGGGGCAGGCGCAGCTCCGTGGCCTTCCGTCTAGGCCTCTGACAGGATCTCACCCCTGTCAGGGACCAACTACCTGAGCCAAAGCTCAGCCAGCAACTGCCTAACTTCCTCTCCAGGCCACCAGTTTTACCTAATTGTGAAGAGTGCCCCAATAAATAGGAGCATAGCTCCCCCTGGTGGACTGGAGTATGAAGTGTGTTGTATGTTGGTGGTACCTGGTAAAGAGATCTCCTTTATTGCCTCCAAACGTAACATCACTCCTTCCTAGAAAAGAATGATATTACTGCAATGACCAGGACCCTGGGGCGGTGCATTTTCTCTTGCAGTCTCATAGGGAAATGAATTAATGAACAGTTGAGTGTGCATGCTGCTTTTCTACTCTGTCAGATATAAAATTGCCTCATTCTGGTGATCAGTGGGGGTCCTAGAAATGGGACCTTCTCAGATCTTAAAATGGTTAGGTGATAACTTGTCCCAATTGGAATACCCCTTTAAATGTCCATTGCCACACTATGAAATATCAGGCTCCAACTCATCCAGATTTGTGTTGGTAAGCCCACTTGCATAGGGGTTAAGACGCAATACCGGACACAGCCTGCAGTCAATAATGGTGCTGTTTCCTCTTACCATAGACAACACCATAATTTGTAAAGACCCCAGTCCATATTCACTACCATTGAAACGGATGGTTTTCTCCGAAAGCGTTTGCCACATTTACAATTATTCTAAATAATTTTAAATGTAATTGTTTCTTTATAAGATATTATTTATACAGTTTACATTTTTATAAACTATATTTCCTAAATCTAATTCAAAGCCAATGTTCTAAGTTCAGAATAACAAACAAAAAATCAATTTGTCAATTAAAATTATTGCCCACTGGGCTTTTGTTAATATTTTTAATCAGATGTTATTAGTTTTTATTGTTGCAGATAATGGCTGTAGATAAAATACACATTTATAGGGGATTTTTTTTTTTGCCGGGTAGTGGAAGCATTTAATTATATGTGTTATTGTTTTGCTGGTACAATGTGTTCATTCGCTGATGTACTAAACCCTTCAAAATATATTACAAAATAAACAGATCTATTAAAAATAAGCAAAGCCGTATAAGTCAATGAGTGCACAACAGGCTGACATATCAGTCACCTCGAAAACTTCACTTAATGGCTGATGCCTCCTTTGGGTATATTAACATACAGGAGGTTTGCTTCACAAATGACGATGACTTTCCCATCCATTCAAGTTGAACCCACATTCATAAACGCACTTGGTGTAGAAACAATTTTTGTGCTAGTTTCCTTGGGCTTCTCAGAATTTTCTTCTCTATATCAGCAGAAATGATGGGCATCCAAACGGTGGTTGTCAATTTTTTTTTTTTTGCATCGGCCACAGATCCTGTGTCACTCCATAGCTACACCAATGAAAGTCAATGCACTACTTTTAGTCCTTGGACATGAATTCTCCCAGTCTTATGCAAGGGTTGTAAAAATATTCACATATAAATGAAAGGAAAGTAAGTCTGATTTATTTCCTAATATTATACCCCTCTTCATTGTTGCCCTAGACACGTGCCTTCACTGCCTACCATACATTAACTCCTTGGTTTCCATTCTTTGTTAGTAAAAAGTGGTGTCAAGGAATGTTTTTATTGTTTTTTTTTTCATAATTTCCATATAGAAGTACTTTCAAGAACAAGAATTTTCAAAGTTCCTCAAAAGTTTTTTTGAAAAGGCCAGATATCAGACATGGATCACCATATGTCTCAAGGCTCCTTATCTTTGTATTTCCTCTTCCTGCGGCCATCTGACAGAATGTCTATCTCTGATAATTAGGTAAATTACATCATTTCAGTTCCATATTACAGCAACAGGGACATAAGTACAGAAACACCAACATCAGAGTACTCTGCCACGGGAAGATTCTAAATGTCCCACGGTAGGTGGAAGGCGCTAAAGATTTAGTATTGGGATCAAAGCTTTAAATGAGTTGCAAGTAAGAATAATTCCATGAAGTTTCAAACACAACAAGATACTTCATCTATTGGACTTTCTCCATTTCTTTGCACTGCTGATGGTGTCCCTCTCAAGTCTTCAGGCCTCCTCATCCGGTATGGTACATCAGGTGACAGCTGCAACTAATCAGAAGCAAGTGGTTGACTGCAGCTGTCACCTGAAAGAGGAAGCCCAGTTTCTAATAGGGGACTCCAATATGAGCATGGATGAGCCACAGAGAACCAGTAGGTGAATATGTATATTTTTATGTTAAGACCACTTTTGGATTATTTTCTAAACTATACAAAAGTAGAAGACAACCCCTTTGGTTACCATCAATCAATAGCAGCTACAACAATGTATTTCTCTTGCGGCCATTTAAAGGAACACTTAAAGCAAAAAAACAATCATTAGGGTAAAGTCAAGGGACAAAGCTTGACAAAGGATGCAAAAGAGCACCAAAGAACCAAAACTTGACTTGGCACCATGCACCAGATTTGTCTGCGATGTTCCTTTAAATAAAATATGTCAGCACAATTTTGAAGTTTAAAATAAATACATGGCAGTAATGGCACTGAAATTCTGAGTAAATTGAGACCTTTGGTGAATAAATCCGCTTTGTTGTTTTTCTTCAATCACCATTTGAAGTTTTCTGCTCAGTAGATTTCGGTGCACAGGGGCCGGACTGTGCACTGGGTCTTCTCTTCTTTTTTCATGATTCTCAAGCCTCTCTTCTGCCTCTGGTCTGTGAATGACAGGTCACTGATGAGATTTCAAACAGAGAAGGCAGGTCATTCAAAGACTGGAGGCAGACGGGGGGTCCTGGGAACCACAGGCAGGGAGGAGAAGACCCAGTGCACAGTCCGGCCCCTGTGCACCGAAATCTTATCAGCAGAAAAATTCAAATGGTGATTAAAGAAGAACAACAAAGCGGATTTGTTCAACAAATATATCAATGTAATCAGTATTACAATGCCATTTCAGCCATTTCTTTACATTACAAAATTGTGCAGACAAGTTCTCTTTGAGAATCAAAGGAATAGATCACCGGGATCAACCTGTTGTGCAGACGTTGCCAACTCTGAAGCCGTTACCGCCATTATTGACAGTAGCCACAGTCAGACGCATCTGTTTTCATAATCATAAACTGATTGAAAGACACAAGAGAACGTCTCACATGGGGAATATAAAAAGTCAAAAAGGTCAGCCATAATAAAGTATCTTGTAAATTAGTAATTGGAATCAATGCATTAATTTCTGTCATTTGCATATAAATAGATTAATAGCAAAATCATTTTTACATTCTATAAAGCTTTCAAAAAGGTCAGCAAGTCAGAACTTTTAGTACATAATTTAGCATTAAATATGTTATGCATTAATTTTTAAGAACATCATTTCATATGCAGTTTGTTGCTGAATAATTGACGGGTTTAAATAGACAAATGTGATGAAAAGTAATATGCGGCCTGCTGCAAAATGAAAAGACTACATCAAATTAATCAACTTGCACTTCTGATTTATTAAAAAGAAGATAAAAAAATGGACTAATGGACTATGCTGTTTGGAGACCATGGAGTAGATGTATCAAAAGCGGGCATAGTCAAAAAGTGGTGGAGTAGACCATAGCAATCTGTGAGAATGGTTACTACTGCCTTTCCAGGTCCTGCCTTTGTAGCCAGCACTGATCAGCAGCAAGCAGGCATTTCAGGGAATATGTCGTGCTTTTCCCATACTGAGCATGCCCACGGGTTGACCTCCCATTGGAGGTCGGGAGTCACATGCTCAGGTCCAGTTGCGACTCCTATTGGACCATCAGGAAGATCCCAGAGTGCTACTACTATAAAAGGTTTGCATGGCCGCTCGGCCTTGCGCTAGTATAAACTTGCTAACGTGTGTGTGTGGATGTATGCCTGTCGATGGATGAAAGCTCCGAATCATTCCCATCCCTAGAGTTATTGACTGCTCGTGAATGGTGGAAGCTACCTAGCACCCGACAGTGCTTTCCCGCACATCTAGCACACAATACTGAGTCTGTTAGCAGTGACCGCCAGTGAGGTGCTGTGCGCAATCAGTGTGCTTTCCTAGCCCTAGTTACGGTGGTTAGTGGCATCCACCACAGTGGCGCTGTACGCACTCTGTGCAGTAATCTTAATCAGTCGTGACAACCGGTCAGTGTAGGGTGGGAACTCCAGCTTGATCTCAGCATCTGACTCAGGGTGTCCGCAGGCGCGGGCTAAAAAGCCACCGAGGGTCAGAGCGAGATCAATCACCAGCATAGTGGGGGTGAATTTCAGGGATCCCACTAGCGTCCATCTGCTGCACTCTGTGACTGCTAACAGGGCACAGCATTTCCTTTGTTTCCCTGCAACTCTGTGAAGCAACAGAGTTTGCATCATTTCATACTGGGTGACGGAACCCAAGTTTATTCTGGTGTAGTACCACCATATAGTGGCGTGATTACCTAGCAGCAGGTTCCATCTCTGCACGGTGGACCCCGGGCTGCGAACACACCTTATTACTATCTTCATATTTATTCGGTGCGTTCCGCCAGCCCTAATGCCATAGGAAAACCACCAGGAGAACATACGGACTTCTTGCAGATGTTGCCCTTGATGGGACTTGAACCCCTGGACCCCAGCGTAGCATTGCTGTCATGATTCCCCAATGGCATGGGAACATCAGAAACACAAAATAACAGACTAGCCCTCGGGTGATGGAAACTCAAGCTGACCGTGACCTAAATCTACCACACAACTAACAGTAGCCAGGAAGCATTCCTACGGCTGCCTAGATGCCATGCGCCAGCCGGAGAACTAACTACGCCTGGAAGAGGAAGGAACAGACCTGGCTTACCTCTAGTGAAATTCCCCAAAGATGATAGTAGCCCCCACATATATTAACGGTGAGTTCAGAGGAAAAGACATACACAGTATGAAGGTAGATTTAGCAAAGCGAGGTCCACTTACTAGATAGAGGAAGGATACAAAAGAGGACTTCACGGTCAGCTGAAAAACCCTTTCAAAAACCCATCCTGAAATTACTTTAAGACTCCTGTGTCAACTCATGACACAGGAGTGGCAATTTCAGTCCACAAGAGCTTCCAGTAACAGGAAATGACAAACTGTAAACTGGACAAAAAATACAAAACAAAAAGGACAAGAGTCCACTTAGCTGATCAGCAGACTGGTAGCAGGAACATGCAACTGAAAGACTCAGGTTACAATGATGACCGGCAAGGAAGTGACTGGAGAGCAAGGCTAAATAGGGAACTCCCAAAACTGATAGAAGCAGGTGAGCTGAGGCAGAAAAGAACACACAAGTCTCCAGTACCACCAGCCACCACTAGGGGAGCCCAAAAAGCGGATCACAACAGTACTTCCCCCTTAAGGAGGGGGCACCGAACCCTCACAAGAACCGCCAGGGCAACCTGGATGAGCCCTATGAAAGGCACGAACCAAATCCGAGGCATGAACATCAGAGGCAGTTACCCAAGAATTATCTTCCTGACCATAGCCCTTCCATTTAACCAGATACTGGAGTCTCCGCCTGGAAATACGGGAGTCCAAGATCTTCTCTATAACGTACTCCAATTCACCCTCAACCAGCACAGGAGCAGGAGGCTCAGCAGAAGGAACCACCGGCACCTCGTATCTCCGCAACAACGACCGATGGAACACATTATGGATAGCGAAAGATGCCGGGAGGTCCAAACGAAAGGAAACAGGGTTAATAATCTCCAAAATCCTATAGGGACCGATGAACCGAGGCTTAAATTTAGGAGAAGAAACCCTCATTGGGACAAAACGGGAAGACAACCACACCAAGTCCCCAACACGAAGGCGAGGACCAACCCGACGCTGGCGGTTAGCAAACCGCTGAGTCCTCTCCTGGGACAAATTCAAATTGTCCACCACTTGTTCCCAAATCCGATACAACCGATCCACCACAGCATCTACTCCAGGACAATCCGAAGACTCCGCCTGACCAGAAGAAAAACGGGGATGAAACCCCGAATTGCAAAAGAAAGGGGAAACCAAAGTGGCCGAACTAGCCCGATTATTAAGAGCAAACTCCGCCAACGGCAAAAAGGCAACCCAATCATCCTGATCCGCAGACACAAAACACCTCAAATACGTCTCCAAAGTCTGATTAGTTTGCTCCATCTGGTCATTAGTCTGAGGATGGAAGGCAGACGAAAAAGACAAATCAATGCCCAACCTGGCACAGAATGCCCGCCAAAATCTAGAAACGAACTGGGTACCCCTATCAGAAACGATATTTTCAGGAATACCATGCAAGCGAACCACATTTTGAAAAAACAAAGGAACCAACTCAGACGAGGAAGGCAACTTCGGCAATGGCACCAAATGAACCATTTTAGAAAAACGGTCACACACCACCCAGATAACAGACATCCTCTGAGAGACAGGAAGATCAGAAATAAAGTCCATCGAGATGTGCGTCCAAGGCCTCTTCGGAATAGGCAAGGGCAACAACAACCCGCTAGCCCTAGAACAACAAGGCTTGGCCCGAGCACACACATCACAAGACTGCACAAAAACACACACATCTCGAGACAGAGATGGCCACCAGAAGGATCTAGCCACCAAATCCCTGGTACCAAAAATTCCAGGATGACCCGCCAGCGTAGAAGAATGAACCTCCGAGATGACTCTACTGGTCCAATCATCAGGAACAAACAGTCTACCAGGTGGACAGCGATCAGGTCTATCCGCCTGAAACTCTTGCAAAGCACGTCGCAGATCTGGGGAAATAGCGGATAATATCACCCCATCCTTAAGGATACCTGTAGGTTCCGAATCACCAGGGGAATCAGGCTCAAAACTCCTAGAAAGGGCATCTGCCTTCACATTCTTAGAACCTGGTAGATATGAGACCACAAAATTAAACCGAGAGAAAAACAACAACCAGCGCGCCTGTCTAGGATTCAGGCGCCTGGCAGACTCAAGATAAATCAGATTCTTGTGATCAGTCAAAACCACCACCTGATGTCTAGCACCCTCAAGCCAATGACGCCACTCCTCAAATGCCCACTTCATGGCCAAAAGCTCCCGATTACCGACATCATAATTTCTTTCGGCGGCAGAAAATTTTCGAGAAAAGAACGCACAAGGTCTCATCACTGAGCAATCGGAACTTTTCTGCGACAAAACCGCCCCCGCTCCGATCTCGGAAGCATCGACCTCAACCTGAAAGGGGAGAGAGACATCAGGCTGGCGCAACACAGGGGCAGACGAAAAGCGGCGCTTAAGTTCCCGAAAGGCCTCCACAGCGGCAGAGGACCAATTGGCAACATCAGCACCCTTCTTAGTCAAATCCGTAAGAGGCTTAGCAACACCAGAAAAACCAGTTATAAATCGACGATAAAAATTAGCAAAGCCCAAGAACTTCTGAAGACCCTTTAGAGAAGTAGGCTGCGTCCAGTCACAAATAGCCCGAACCTTGACAGGGTCCATCTCAACAGAAGAAGGGGAAAAAATGTACCCCAAAAAGGAAATCTTTTGAACCCCAAAAACACACTTAGAACCCTTTACACACAGAGAATTCTCCCGCAAGACCTGAAAAACCCTCCTGACCTGCTGAACATGAGACTCCCAGTCCTCAGAAAAAATCAAAATATCGTCCAAATACACAATCATAAATTTATCCAGAAATTCACGGAAAATATCATGCATAAAGGACTGAAAAACTGAAGGTGCATTAGAAAGGCCGAAAGGCATTACTAAATACTCAAAGTGGCCCTCAGGCGTATTAAATGCGGTTTTCCACTCATCCCCATGCTTAATTCGCACCAAATTATACGCCCCACGGAGATCAAACTTGGAGAACCACTTAGCCCCCCTTATGCGAGCAAACAAATCAGTAAGCAGCGGCAACGGATATTGATATTTGACAGTAATTTTATTCAGGAGTCGATAATCAATACAAGGCCTCAGCGAGCCATCCTTTTTAGAGACAAAGAAAAACCCAGCTCCTAAAGGTGATGAAGAAGGACGAATATGTCCCTTTTCCAGGGACTCCTTAACATACTCTCGCATGGCAGCATGCTCAGGTACAGATAGGTTAAACAAACGACCCTTGGGAAATTTACTGCCTGGAATCAGATCTATGGCGCAATCACACTCTCTGTGGGGAGGGAGAGAACCAATTTTAGGCTCTTCAAAAATATCCCCAAAATCCGACAAAAATGCCGGAACCTCAGAGGGAATAGATGACGAGTTAGAAACCAAAGGTATGTCCCCATGAGCCCCCCGACATCCCCAGCTTAACACAGACATAGTTTTCCAGTCCAGTACTGGGTTATGAGATTGCAACCATGGTAATCCAAGCACTAACACATCATGTAAATTATGCAACACGAGGAAGCGAATCATCTCCTGATGGTCTGGAGTCATACGCATAGTCACTTGCGTCCAGAACTGTGGTCTATTACAAGCCAGAGGTGTAGAATCAATACCCTTCAGAGGTATAGGAACTTCCAGAGGCTCCAAATCAAACCCACAGCGCCTGGCGAAGGACCAATCCATGAGACTCAGAGCGGCGCCAGAGTCCACATAGGCATCCACGGTAATAACTGATAATGAACAAATCAGAGTTACAGACAGAAGAAATTTAGACTGTAAAGTGCCAATAGAAACAGACTTGTCAACCTTCCTAGTACGTTTAGAGCATGCTGATATAACATGCGCGGAATCACCACAGTAGAAGCACAAGCCATTTTTGCGCCTATAATTCTGCCGCTCGCTTCTTGACAGAATTCTGTCACATTGCATTTTCTCTGGCGTCCCTTCAGAAGATACCGCCAAATGGTGCACGGGTTTGCGCTCCCGCAAACGCCGATCAATCTGAATCGCCATTGTGATGGACTCATTCGGACCTGTGGGCGTAGGAAACCCCACCATGACATCCTTAACGGCATCAGAAAGGCCTTCTCTGAAAATTGCCGCTAGGGCACACTCATTCCACTGAGTAAGCACAGACCATTTACGAAATTTTTGGCAGTATATCTCAGCTTCATCTTGCCCTTGAGACAGGGCTATTAAAGCTTTTTCAGCTTGAATCTCCAAATTAGGTTCCTCATACAGCAACCCTAAAGCCAGAAAAAACGCATCCACATTGAGCAACGCAGGATCCCCTGGTGTCAATGAAAATGCCCAATTTTGAGGGTCACCTCGCAGCAAAGAAATCACAATCTTAACCTGCTGAACAGGATCTCCAGAGGAGTGAGGTCTGAGAGAAAGGAATAATTTACAATTACATTTGAAATTCAGAAACCGAGATCTATCTCCGGAAAATACCTCTGGTGTAGGAATCTTAGGTTCAGAAATAGGAGTACGTATAACATAATCTTGTAAATTCTGAACCTTCGTAGCAAGATTATTTAAACCTGCAGCCAAACTCTGAGAGTCCATCCTTAAACCGGAGAGATCAGAGCCATTCAAGGATTAGAAGGAGAGAAAGGCAAGGCTGTAAATAGAGCAGAAATACAACTGAGCCAACTAAGTAGCAAACATGTGAGGAAAAAAAAAAAAAAAAAAAAAAATCTACAGACTTCTTTTACTCTCCTTTCTTCTGCCAATTACTTTAACAGTGGCCGGTCATACTGTCATGATTCCCCAATGGCATGGGAACATCAGAAACACAAAATAGACTAGCCCTCGGGTGATGGAAACTCAAGCTGACCGTGACCTAAATCTACCACACAACTAACAGTAGCCAGGAAGCATTCCTACGGCTGCCTAGATGCCATGCGCCAGCCGGAGAACTAACTACGCCTGGAAGAGGAAGGAACAGACCTGGCTTACCTCTAGTGAAATTCCCCAAAGATGATAGTAGCCCCCACATATATTAACGGTGAGTTCAGAGGAAAAGACATACACAGTATGAAGGTAGATTTAGCAAAGCGAGGTCCACTTACTAGATAGAGGAAGGATACAAAAGAGGACTTCACGGTCAGCTGAAAAACCCTTTCAAAAACCCATCCTGAAATTACTTTAAGACTCCTGTGTCAACTCATGACACAGGAGTGGCAATTTCAGTCCACAAGAGCTTCCAGTAACAGGAAATGACAAACTGTAAACTGGACAAAAAATACAAAACAAAAAGGACAAGAGTCCACTTAGCTGATCAGCAGACTGGTAGCAGGAACATGCAACTGAAAGACTCAGGTTACAATGATGACCGGCAAGGAAGTGACTGGAGAGCAAGGCTAAATAGGGAACTCCCAAAACTGATAGAAGCAGGTGAGCTGAGGCAGAAAAGAACACACAAGTCTCCAGTACCACCAGCCACCACTAGGGGAGCCCAAAAAGCGGATCACAACAGTACTTCCCCCTTAAGGAGGGGGCACCGAACCCTCACAAGAACCGCCAGGGCAACCTGGATGAGCCCTATGAAAGGCACGAACCAAATCCGAGGCATGAACATCAGAGGCAGTTACCCAAGAATTATCTTCCTGACCATAGCCCTTCCATTTAACCAGATACTGGAGTCTCCGCCTGGAAATACGGGAGTCCAAGATCTTCTCTATAACGTACTCCAATTCACCCTCAACCAGCACAGGAGCAGGAGGCTCAGCAGAAGGAACCACCGGCACCTCGTATCTCCGCAACAACGACCGATGGAACACATTATGGATAGCGAAAGATGCCGGGCCACCACTAGGGGAGCCCAAAAAGCGGATCACAACACATTGCTAACCACTGAGCCACCATATGGCCCGATTTTCTACAAATGTTAATTGTAAAATGGGAGGAAATACACAGGATCTGTCATGATGGACTCTTGGAAAACCAGACATTGACAGGTCTAATTCTTACTGTCCAGAAAGTCACTCCTGACAGCACTAATGGAGCACTATCAAATAAGCTGGCTGAGGGTGAAACGACCAATTGTAGGAGTTTTAAGGGAACCTGAATGCTGATACATGCTGCCTTATCTAATGGCAGCATTTATCTGACACGGATTACATGGTTTTAACAAGGTATGTTTAACATGGAAACACTGCAGCGTTTCCAAAAAAATAGCCGCCACAGACCAAGCTACATGGTAAACTAGTCAGAGAGACAGGTTCCCTGCAGCTTCTCCCCACCTCCTGCCCTGAAGTGACAGGTCTCTTCCTGCTTACATGAATAGGAAGAGATTAATCGCTCAAGGGTAATGGGTGAGGAGAAGCCCCCAGAGACCCGCCTGGCCTACTAGTCTCCGCCATGGATCGGCTATTAAGCTATATTTTCTCCGAAACATCACAGAGTTTCAGAGATAAGGACACCTGCCTGGAATCATGCAGTCAGTCTGATAAATTCTGGCCATGGATCTTTTTAACCCTAAAAGCCGTATGTTGGTTAGAAACAACGTCCAATCTGTCCCATAGTGATACCCTCTATAAATATTACAAACAGACTGCATTGCAGATTTCAGAAGGGAGTTACCCCATGGATTACTATAAATCTGCTGGATGTTAGATATTACCAATCTTGCTAAGAAACTCTTGGAAACTTTTTTCCAATTGTTCCTGATACACATTGAATAAACACGTTTGGGCCAAAATGCCAAGAACTGGTAAATTCTAGTTAATAGAGAGCAGCCTGTTTTACAACGTACATGCAAGGCATAGAAATGCTCATCATTCTAATTTTTTTATGTTATTTTGACAGAAAGACTTAAGAACTATCTCCTGGCTTCTATGACAAGTAGTAGGCACTTTTCGAAAAAATGACAAATCCAGTTTTAGAATAACTGTCAACTAGCGCTTTAAGAGAGAGAGTAATTTAATGGGCCGTGCTTGGATGCCTCCACTTCTTTTTGCTGAATTTATTGCAACAAGAAAAAGATGTTTTAAGAGACGTTAACCCAATGGATGAGAATGGTTCGAAAGAACATTCCCATAGGCAATTTGGAACAAAATTGAGGTCCCAAGGAAGAACCCATTTCCTTAAATTAGGTCTAATCCTTGTGCTAGATTTGATGATTTTTTTTAACCCAGACATAATCTACAGGGAAAAGTGAAAACAATTACTAACAGCTGTAACAGTCATGCACTGAGAGTGTCGTCTTTCCACTACTTCCAGTCTCAGCACTACGTGCACCACTCTTCCGGATGCTAACTCCTAAAACTTGAGGCTGATAAGAAGCCAAATTACCAACTGGAAATCCAAAAACACAAATTCAGAGCTGCATCTTCAATGAGACCAAGAGTTCCTTTCTCGCTGAGCAGTCAGATGATCCAAGAAAGCAAAGTAAAGAGGTAAAGGCCAGATTCTAGGCTGGACAAAGAACCTAAATGACACATTCAGTAGTTTGAGCTTCAGCCAGAACCAGCTCTCTTTTAGAACCTGACCTGCTCCTGCTTGATTGCAGAAGCTTCAGATCAACATAACGCATTTAGAAGAGTGTGTGTTTAAAGCCCGGGACCACAAACCTAACATATATAACATGTAGTGATAAGAAAGTTGAGTGTGCAGAAACTGGGGAACAAAAGGGCACAAATGGGGTCTTTACTGATAACAACGTGGTTAAAGGCCACTATTTGACTTGCATCCAGCCAGCGTCAGACGGGAGCATCTTGGGTCCACTAGAGAAAACCATTCTTGGGGGCCACTATGTAGCCCCCTCATAGAATATGATGTAACCTTCATAAAATATAGTGCAGCCCCCTCATAGAATATAATGTAGCCCCCTCATAGAATATATTGTAGCCCCCACATAGAGTATAATGCAGCTGCCTCATAGAGTATAATGCAGCTCCCCATAGAATATAATGTAGACCTCTCACAGAGTATAATGCAACCCTCTCATAGGGTATAATGCAGCCCCTTATAGGAGATAATGCAGCCCCCCTAATAAGGTATAATGTAGCCCTACCCGTAGAATATAATGCAGCTCCCCTAATATAGTATAAAGCATCCCCCAAAGAATATAATAAAGCCCCTCATAGAGTGTAATGCAGACCCCTCCATAGAATATAATGTATACCACTCAGAGTATAATGCAGCACTCCCTCATAGAATATAATGTAGCCCCCTCATAGCGTATAATGCAGCCCCGTCATAGGGTATTATGCATTCCCCCATAGAATATAATTCAGCCCCCTTAAATGGTATAATGCAGCCCCCCATAGAATATAATGCAGCCCCCTCAAATAGTATAATGCAGCCCCCTATAGAATATAATGTAGCCCCCTCATAGGATATAATGCAGCTCCGGAATAGGCTATAATGCAAACCCTCAGAGTATAATGCAGCCCCCCCATAGAATATATTGTGGGCATGGGGAGCAGTGAATATTTATTTCTCTTTAGCAGCGGGCACAGGCTTTATCCAAGCAAAAGAGGGGAGAAGCCAGCACTGCTTATGGTCAGAAAGCAATACATAAAGTGCAAATGCACATATTTGTTTCTAACTGTATTTCAAAATGAGACATTTAGCAAACAATTGATCAATTCTTTGAGCCACCCCACCACGTCACGGCATTCTCATAATGGGGCAGTCCTACTCTACGTTTTTTATATTCGCTGTTCCATAAAGGCCTCCTAAATGTATTAAAAGCAAGAACACATTAAATGCAAGCTGTACCTGAAGCATTTTTTAATCACTCCCATGGCGCCAGAAGGGCAAGCGCAGATAAAGGTTGACCAGGTCCAGACATAGACAATTCAGGTCCAACCTCCACACTGCCCAGCCAGCACCACAGATAAAGGGTGAGACAGGCTGTGGAGGTTGTACCTGAAATGTCAGTGTCCAGACCTGGTCAACCTTATCTGTGCTTGCTCTTTCTGGCACCATGGGAGTGATTCAGAAATGCTTCAGGTACAGCTTGCATTTAATGTGGTCTTGCTTTTAATACATTTAGGAGGCCGTAATGGCACAGCGAATATAAAAAACGTAGAGTAGGATTGCCCCATTATGAGAATGCCGTGACGTTGCGGGGTGGCTCAAAGAAATGGTCAATTGTTTGCTAAATGTCTCATTTTGAAATACAGTTAGAAATCAATATGTGCATGTGCACTTTATGTTTTGCGTTCTGACCATAAGCAGCGCTGGCTTCTCCCCTTTTTTACTTTGCTTTTATTAGTGACATGCCACTGGCTGGGGGTCCCTGGGGCAGCATTGGCCAAAGGCAGCTGCCAAGCCCTATATGCCAGCAGATGTCAGTGCCTGGGACCACTGGAGAATCTTCCGGTTCTATGGTGGGCCAGTCCGATCCTGCATTCAGCTCTATCTCTAATTTCAGTTGTCTCTGAGCTAGTGGGTAGAGGCCAGCTGCTATGAGGTCTCTTAAGGTACCTTCACACGAAACGACTTTGTAACGATATCGCTAGCGATCCGTGACGTTGCAGCGTCCTGGCTAGCGATATCGTTTAGTTTTACACGCAGCAGCGATCAGGATCCTGCTGTGATGTCGCTGGTCGCTGAATAAAGTTCAGAACTTTATTTGGTCGTCCGATCGCCGTGTATCGTTGTGTTTGACAGCAAAAGCAACGATACCAGCGATATTTTACACTGGTAACCAGGGTAAACATCGGGTTTACCCTGGTTACCAGTGTAAAATGTAAAAAAAACAAACAGTAAATACTTACATTCGCATCCCCCGCCGTCTGCTTCCCACACTGACTGAGCGCCGCAAAGTGAAAGTGAAAGCACAACACAGCGGTGACGTCACCGCTGTGCCCTGCTACTGCCGGCGCTCAGTCAGTCAGTCAGTGCAGGAAGCGGACACCGGGGGACGCGAATGTAAGTATGTACTGTTTTTTTTTTTTACATTTTACGCTGGTAACCAGGGTAAACATCGGGTTACTAAGCGCAGCCCTGCGCTTAGCAACCCGATGTTTACCCTGGTTACCCGGGGACCTCGGCATCGTTGGTCGCTGGAGGGCGGTCTGTGTGACAGCTCTCCAGCGATCAAACAGCGACGCTGCAGCGATCGGCATCGTTGTCGCTATCGCTGCAGCGTCGTTTCGTGTGAAGGTACCTTTACACACAGTGTACACAGACATGAGGTCCTACTGCTCTCCTTTCTCTGTGAAGCACATATACAAGAATCCACATGGAGGACTTTACACAGTGACATATAACTCTAACATAGCTTTTAACAAACAGCTGTAATCTGATCCCTCAGGGAGCTGGCAATCCAGCTTATATTGAGCAAGATGAAATTTAGTAGATTTTTAGAGTTAATAATGCAGAAAGGAGACAGATGAAGAAGTGCCTAAAAATGGTGAAAGCAGCAAATTTTTCTGATTTAAAATGTATTACAAAGTTTTTTATATTTGCTTGTACTATTAATTTCTGTACACTTTAAAAAGCAAAAAATGGCAATGACCACTTAAATATATAAAAAAAATGGTTTCAAGCATTTAGAAGTACATGAAAAAGATGGGTCATTTACACAATAAATCAGAAGCGCTCTTCTCTAACTAAAAAGTTGAAAGGAGATGAAGTGGGTTTATTAAGTTAAATTTACAGAGAGTGGGCAGATAGGTTAATGAATTGTCTGGAAGGTGACACTCTCCCATAATGAACTCTTTTGAATAGATCCATGTACTTACTGTGCTAGTTTACAAAACTTTTATGTTTTGTGACAATATAAGGGTTAAGAAATGCAATATACTGTAAAGGATTCTCCGTATATAAACACAATATGCAGTTAAGGCTTCTGAAACCGCTAACATTTCAGACAGTCCGGTGCTTCTCTTCAGCTTGTCTACATCTCCTGACAGCTCTTCCCTGGGTGCTATTCTTGGCTTGCTCCCTTTATTATTTGTGTTGTGTGATGGGTTGTCCCAGCTGAAAATGAAGATGGGTTTCCCAGTTGACAGTGGAGAAGGTTGTCAAAGAACATCTGGTCTGCACAAAGGAAAACAAATGCTGGATCAAATCAAGAATTTATGGTAAAATGTAATTTACAAGAAGAAAAGAGAATGTATATTTTATTTCATTTACTTGAAGTTACTATTTTAGTTGTTTTTACCTATTTTGGTGGGAAAACAATTACTTTCCCTATAAAAAAAAGGAGCCTATTAGCAAAATATGACTGTTCAAACCAAGCACAGCTCTAATAGAAGTAATATCTTTCATATCTAAAGGTACAAGTGAGATGTTTAGTGCATCATGGGTTCAGGACACCCTACAAGCTACTTGTTTTCAGTCTATCTCTGCCCTCCTCTGGCTCCAGCTAAGTAGACCTGTCAATCATGGAAGAGGGTACAGAGATAGATGGAAAACAAGTAGGTGGGAAGGAGCACTGAACAAGCAGGTAGGAAGGAGCACTGAACAAGTAGGTAGGAAGGAGCATTGAATAAGTAGGTAGGAAGATGCACTGAACAAGTAGGTAGGAAGGAGCACTGAACAAGCAGGTAGGAAGGAGCACTGAACAAGTAGGTAGGAAGGAGCACTGAACAAGTAGGTAGGAAGGAGCACTGAATAAGTAGGTAGGAAGATGCACTGAACAAGTAGGTAGGAAGGAGCACTGAACAAGCAGGTAGGAAAGAGCACTGAACAAGCAGGTAGGAAGGAGCACTGAACAAGCAGGTAGGAAGGAGCACTGAACAAGTAGGTAGGAAGGAGCACTGAACAAGTAGGTAGGAAGGAGCACTGAATAAGTAGGTAGGAAGATGCACTGAACAAGTAGGTAGGAAGGAGCACTGAACAAGCAGGTAGGAAAGAGCACTGAACAAGTAGGTAGGAAGGAGCACTGAACAAGCAGGTAGGAAGGAGCACTGAACAAGTAGGTAGGAAGGAGCACTGAACAAGTAGGTAGGAAGAAGCACTAAACAAGCAGGTAGGAAGGAGCACTGAATAAGTAGGTAGGAAGATGCACTGAACAAGTAGGTAGGAAGTGCAGCGCCTCAGAGTCCTGGTCGTTGCAGTAATGTCGCTCTCCCACCAGGGGGAGTGATGTTACATCTGATGGCACTAAAGGAGTTCACCTGACCAGGTATCACAGTCACACACTACACTTCACACTCCAGTCCACCAGGGGGAGCCTTGCTTCTATCTATTAGGGCACTCCTCACACACAGGTAAAACTGGTGGGTTGGATAGGGAGTGAGTCAGAAGCTGCCTGGGTTTGACCCAGAGGTGACCTGTCAGTCAGACAGGGGGAGAAGGAGGAACATCTGAGCTGCAGACAGAGGGTCTCTGTCAGGGGTGGGATCCTTATAATAGATGAATGTGGATAAAATCCGCGCTGCTGCGACAAATAATGATATATCTCTGTGTGGAAACTTCCTGAAGAAGAAGCTATGAGCTTCGAAACGCGTTGAATAAACCACCCGAATACCTTATAACTATATCTGGATCCATTATTTGTCGCAGCAGCACAGATTTTATCCACATTCATCTATTATAACGTCTCTAAGAGGTCGCAGTGCCGACCTGTGGATCTGCAGCAGCTGACAAACTACACGCCTTTACTGTGTACCACCAGGTGAGCAGTTCTCTCATAATTGATTAGAAGCAATCCTGAGGATAAGACCCTATTTGCGCTTTTTTTGTCTCCTACTTTTCTATACTAGGGTTGGGATCCTGACAGAGGCCTAGCACGAGATAGAACGTTACGGAGCTGTGCCTGCACCCATTGCGGCAGCATCCTAAGAAAGGACAAGAAGGGAATTGTATTGTGGAGAGTGAGAGGCGAGATCACAGCACAAGGAGATAATACCGGGAGGAGTCCTGCCTTAAGATCGGCAGCCTCCTTCTGAGGCACGTAGCCGGTGGCCGGAACACCAAGGGAGTAATAAGCTCTACGCATTACTTCATAGACTGGCAGGACAGTCAATTCCAAGTTGGTTGCCCGACCTTAATACCTAAGAAGACACGGAGGCAAATTGTGGGAGAGGGGTGTCTCTAGGGTCCCAATAAATAAGCTCCAGGCCTACCTCGTCATACGGGTTGTCCTGTCCATACCATCTGGGGGACAGAGAGAGAGAGAACATCAGAAACATCCACAAAAGTTGTGAGGACTATCCCGTGGTGCTCAGCAGGGAGGTACTACAACATACAGGCGCTAGTAGGAAGGCTACTGATCTCCACCTGGACAAGGGGACTCTGGATGTGCCTTCGGACTGGCCGGACTCAGCCTGCCCTGTGATCTGTGCTCTGGACTGTGGACGCTGAAGTCTTCAGTAAAAGGTAAAGAGACTGCAACCTTGTGTCCTCGTTATTCATTGCGCCTTACATCGTCCACCATCACCACCTACACATCAGGGAAGCCCTGGGGATACACTTCACCTGTGGGAAGGTATACCATCTAGCTGCCATTCCATCACCCCAGTGGACCCCTAGCGGCATCGGTCACCCTGACCGAATACCAAAGGTGGCATCACGCACACCGTATAAACTGCACCCTTTAATTGGACGCCCCTCAACAGGGCCACGGACCGGGTCAGGCCACAGTGACATTCCACTGAACTGAGAAAGGACCCGGTACCGAGTACCCCATTGCCCTTGGCGTGGGGGCGCTCCAGAAGCAGCACTGAACAAGTAGGTAGGAAGCAGCACTGAACAAGTAGGTAGGATGCAGGGATGCAGCACTGAACAAGTAGGTAGGAAGGTGCACTGAACAAGTATCTTGGAAGCAGCACTGAACAAGTAGGGAGGAAAGAGCCACTGAACAAGTAGGTAGGAAGGTGCACTGAACAAATAGGTAGGAAGGTGCATTGAACAAGTAGGTAGGAAGCAGCACTGAACAAGTAGGTAGGAAGCAGCACTGAACAAGTAGGTAGGAAGGTGCACTGAACAAGTAGGTAGGAAGCAGCACTGAACAAGTAGGTAGGAAGCAGCACTGAACAAGTAGGTAGGATGCAGCACTGAACAAGTAGGTAGGAAAGAGCACTGAACAAGTAGGTAGGAAGGTGCACTGAACAAATAGGTAGGAAGGTGCACTGAACAAGTAGGTAGGAAGCAGCACTGAACAAGTAGGTAGGAAGGTGCACTGAACAAGTAGGTAGGAAGCAGCACTGAACAAGTAGGTAGGAAGCAGCACTGAACAAGTAGGTAGGAAGGTGCACTGAACAAGTAGGTAGGAAGGAACACTGAACAAGTAAGTAGGAAGTGGCACTAAACAAGTAAGTAGGAAGGAGCACTAAATAAGTAGGTTGGAAGGAGCACTGAACAAGCAGGTTGGAAGGAGCACTGAACAAGCAGGTAGGAGGGAGCACTAAACAGGAAGGTAGGAAGCAGCACTGAACAAGTAGGTAGGAAGCAGCACTGAACAATTAGGTAAGAAGGAGCACTGAACAAGTAGGTAGGAAGGAGCACTGAACAAGTAGGTAGGAAGCAGCACTGAACAAGTAGGTAGGAAGATGAACTGAAAATAATATTGCGGCATGCATTTTTACACACATAAAACACGCATGATATTAACATCAAATAGACACCTATAATGGTGCTAAATGTGTGTATGCTAGGACTAAATCCAGGGACAACTGAAAACCAGAAATCCTAATACTCCACAGAGGACACAGTTGATTAATCCCATAAAATTTATCTTTATTAAATACATTAAAAATAACGGTACATAGAAAAGGTACAACAGGACCTAATGGGGCTAGTGAAAAACATTAGTGTCAATGCACAGAACACATTGGGCCATGGGGTCATACCACCGCGATAGTAAATGCTTTAATGTTAATGCCATACCACATAAAGTGGATATCTAATGCATATAAGAGCACATCAAAGTAGATAATCATCCTATAGACAATAGTAATATAGTGCAAATGCACATGAATAGACCAATTATAGCCACTAGTGGCAATAAAATAGGACCTATCAAAACAATTTATCTATCCCGAAGGAGTTACCTGATGTGCGTCCGCGGTGGGGAGACCCCAAGCCCACCCCGACGCGCGTTTCGGAACACCGACAGTGTTCCTTCCTCAGGGGGTGTGCCCCTGAGGAAGGAACACTGTCGGTGTTCCGAAACGCGCGTCGGGGTGGGCTTGGGGTCTCCCCACCGCGGACGCACATCAGGTAACTCCTTCGGGATAGATAAATTGTTTTGATAGGTCCTATTTTATTGCCACTAGTGGCTATAATTGGTCTATTCATGTGCATTTGCACTATATTACTATTGTCTATAGGATGATTATCTACTTTGATGTGCTCTTATATGCATTAGATATCCACTTTATGTGGTATGGCATTAACATTAAAGCATTTACTATCGCGGTGGTATGACCCCATGGCCCAATGTGTTCTGTGCATTGACACTAATGTTTTTCACTAGCCCCATTAGGTCCTGTTGTACCTTTTCTATGTACCGTTATTTTTAATGTATTTAATAAAGATAAATTTTATGGGATTAATCAACTGTGTCCTCTGTGGAGTATTAGGAAGATGAACTGGACAAGTAGTTAGGAAGCAGCACTGAACAAGTAGGTAGGAAGCAGCACTGAACAAGTAGGTAGGAAGGTGCACAGAACCAGTAGGTAGGAAGGAGCACTGATCAAGTATGTAGGAAGGTGCACTGAACAAGTAGGTCGGAAGGTGCACTGAATTGCTTGCTTAAACCCAGGGTGCATCATTAGCATAATTTAATGAAGAACAATTTCTGATAAATGCAGCAGAATTATACATTAAAGTACAATTTTTATTAAGACTGTGTAGCATTCAAGTATTTTTTGCTAATAGATTCTTTAAATTGAATGAACATGCACTTGGTTAATACGAGCAAAATTTGTGTCAAAAAGATATACTTGATATTATGGCTATTGGTTGATTATATAAATGCATTATTACATACCAAGATACTAGTAAGGAGTGGATAAAATGGTATTAAGGATTATTCCCAAAATTAAAAATAAAAAGATAACAAAATAGATACCACATTCATGAGAATAAGGTTCTGAAAAGCCATGCACATGTGCCACCTTTCTAGCCATTCTCTGGAGATTGCTGAGTAAACGCTTGGCTTTTTTGGCAAGCTCATAGAGAAAGAATTGAGTGGTGGACATTTACATGGCCATTATCCTTTTCAGAGTCCCATTCTCAAGATCATCGAGTTGTCATTGATGGGAATAACTGTCTAATTACAGATTAGTGGGAGTAAAGTACTTCAGGCAGAGTTTGCTGGGGTATGTGAAGGGGAGTAAAAAAATGTAGATAGAGGGAGACAACTTATAGCATAATCTGCAGGCAATGGTGCGACACCCGCTAGAGCCACGGGTACTCAGTTCGGGCTGGTCAGTTCTTCAGGGGATGTCACGGCAGCAATGACCCGGTCCGTGGCCCTGGGTGAGCAATAAAATGTGGGATAGTTTATAGGGGATTAATTCGTGACACCACCCGTGGGGTTCGGCAATAGATGGCCGACGCTGTGATTCAGGTCCACTGGGGCGGTTGGTGACGCAGCAGAGATGTTACAGCTCTCCATGGGTAGAGCGGGGCCCCAGGGCAGTTATAGGACTAATTTGATGATGGTAACTGTTGTAGTAGAGGGCTGGTGACTAAGTAAATAATTATGAGAACACAGCAGGGTGCAGTCTTCACATTTTACTCACAGTCTTTAGGTTACAATCACCAACCGGGTGCTGTGTCCTCCGGGTCGGTGGTCCAGCCAGCTCTCGGGTAGTTTGGGTGCACTTTTCCGGGACCCCCTTTTTGTGTAGCTTTCCCGGTCGTCTCTCTGTGCTGGCCCATGCCCTCCTTCCCTGCACCTCACTCACAGTGTCCCAAGCCGGCAGCCTCAAGTCCTGTCGGGAGATGACCTCCTAGTCTCCTTGACCCTATGTGGCTGCCTTTTTAGCGATTGTGTGTCGATTTGGCTGTCGCACATACAGATACTACAGCCTCCGGTTCGCTAGCTGAGTCCTACAGTCTCTCCACTAGTCTGGGGCTGGTCCCCACTGCAACCTGGTCCATGGATTTGGGTGCCATGGGTAGATTCTTCACTTCCCTGGCCCCTAGGACCCCTTCTCTCTCTCTGGAGCCTCTCTCCGACTCCTCCATCACTCCTCTCTCCACACTTGCTCCCCATTACTTCCTTTTTCATGACAACTCGCCACTACCTACTGTCAACTTTCTCTCCAACTGTCACTCTATCTTCAGGTCTCCTACCCTTATCTACTTCCTCCACACACATACCCTTTACCCTTTCCCCCTCCAGCCTGAGATGGGGCCCTCCCTAAGTAGGGTCTGCCCAGATCCCCTAGCCTATAGTGGTGTGGTGTTGGATGCTAGTGTGCGAGTACTGGGTAGTGTCACCTCCTTACCTGAGAGTGAGGTACCACACCTCTGGCTCAGGGGCACTACCTCTGGGACAACTGGACCCTCAGGGGCTCCACAATGGTGTAACTTGAAGATTGTGGACTCCAACTAACACAGGTCTTTAATAGTATTAGTCTTTTATATGGGGCAAAGGAACCTTTTTGGGTCTCTTCAATCTTCACTGCCCAAATGCGATTGTGGAACGCCCATCAGGGTTTTGGGGTACTCAGTACCGAGTTCGTTACTTAAAGGGATGTGTCATGGCGGCGGCGACCCGGTCCGTGGCCCTGGGCGCCCATGTTAAAGGGATAGTCTTTAAAGCAATTTGTAAAATAATAAATGTTCATGATGCCACCTGTGGTATTCGGTCCGAAGTGACCAACAATACTTAAAGGGGTCCTCTGGGGTGATGTTATGGCAGCCAGATGGTATAACTTCCCACAGGTGAAGTAGGTCCCCAGGGCTCTCGGTGAATAGATGGAAGATAGTGAGTGGTGCAGTAAAGAACGAAGTCTTTTTACCTGGTTTACTGATGGTAGCAGGCAGCCACAGTCCAGGGCACCAGATCACAGGTACAGGCAGGGTCCGGCTGGCTTGGAAGCGAATTCAGAGTTCAGCTTTACCAGGTGGAGTTTAAAGCCTTCCTTCTAGCGCTGTAGTGTAGTTCCTTACTTGCTATGGCTTCTTTCAAGGTCCTCTCAGTTATCTCTGTCCTTTATTGAAGTAAGACACAAACCCGTATGACAGGTGACTAGAGCCTTTTTACAGAGTCTCTATCATGACCCGGGATCTATGTGCCACTGTGTCTCCTGGGCATTAGGGCGGACAGGTTACGTGTAGTCTAGCTGTCCTACTGGTTTCTGCTGTGCCATCTAGAGTATGACACAACTTCGGTCTTCCAGTTACCGGTATCTGCGCTCTAGCAGGGAGGTAGCACTCTCGCAGCTATTCTCCCTTGTTGTCACTCTCCTGTGCTTCACTCTCCAGCATGTTCACTAAAAGCTGTTCTTCCTTCTGTATATCCCTATCCTGGGGCTACAGCACTTCAGGCTGTATGGCCCCTCACCCGTCCTTCTGCCTCAGACGGCTGTCTGGCACCAACTGTCTAAATCTTGCCAACTGCCTAGCAACTCACTCCTCCTCCCGACCAGAGAGAGCAGCTCCCCTGAAGTTGGGTCTACAGCTCCCCTTTCTGGCCTGAAGTCAGATCGGTGTTGTATGTGCTGATTACCTTTTAAGAGGTATCTTCCATCGCTTCCCAGCCTGACATCACTCTCCCCATGAGGAAAGCAATGCCACTGTGACAACCAGGACCCTGGGGCGTCATAATTGCAACCGCAACATCTTTTACAGTTACACTCCTGTCTGTCGGAGACAAGGTGGGACACACAGGATCAGTTTCAGTATATTGAAGAGGTCATGCAAGGTCTGTATCAGAAGGGAAATTATGTGCAGGAATGAATCTGTGCTATTAAATGAGAGCTAGTGCACTCTGTAGCATTCTAAAACCACAGAACACATCCAGAATATTTAGAAACTATTCTCATCATGTTCTGCCCTACAATTGCTATGTAAGCTAGGTGTAAGGTTCAACTTGTGAAATGGACTCTCTAGGCCCCAGTCGAGATGGGTACATGGACCTCAGGCTTTGGTGCAGCTGGAAGGATGACATGTTGGGAGTGGGAACAAGGCACACACAGAAATCTTGGGAGTAGCAGGTCAGATGACATGAAGTATGTGGGAATGGATGCATGTTAAGCACAATGTGTACAGGAGGTGGAGGACACAAAACTAGAGTCTTCAATAGCAAGCAGAAGACACAGGTTTTGTACTAATGGACCTTAAAAGGCCTAGGGAGATTATCTCATACTGTATGTCAGGCTACCTGCAAAGTCTACCATGGAGCACAACAGGGGGCAGCGAACTGAGGTGAAGGAAGCAAAGCCCGGGCCTGGGACAAGTGTGTAACACCAAGAAAGATCACAGTAAAAGTCTTTACAATTACGTTAGTAAAGAGGTAGAGAAAATGTTCTTTCGGGCCTCAATCTGCCCTGTATATGTATAACACATAATATAATAATTAACAGTCCACTCAATTCTACGTTTATGTCACTGACAATAACAAAGATACCAGAGTGCAGCACTGCACCCAGCTATCTGCATATCTTAAGAACTCTAATCTTATTAAAAAGTAGCAGGTCACAGGCACAAACAGCTAATCCAATCCACAAGTTCTATGCTGTGGTCCAGCAGAGAATGGAAGACTCAAGTGCTCCATTCTAATGACAGGTGGTCGTCTCAATGGTTTACTTGTGTTCCTATTAATTCAAGTAAATCTGGAAAAAAATAACAATAAAATCTAGATTACTAGCCATTAGAATGATCAAACAGGAGTGTGAAATGTAGACATGAAATCCCATAGACACGTCCAGAAATGGCATCGTAGAAATATGCTAAAAAAATTAGAATTCAAGTTTTTTTCAGCAAATCCGAAATTCTTCCTGCACTAAAACCTGCATGGTGTCCTTGCACAGACAAAAAAAAATACTTAAAATTAGCCATTACATAATATCAAGTATTATAAAGAAAAGAAATGTGAAATATAGCTTATTCCTTCCAGCAGTGGTGAGACTAGTGACAGACTGACATATTGTGGCAGCGCCAAGCTCCGCTAGTTCTGGAATGTGTTCTGAACAATAGACAGAAATGTATGATGCAAACTGGGAAAGTATATTCTATTATTCTGTCTGCACTTTTTGTTTTACCTGCAAAATTCATTAGAAATCACAATGTCGACAAGAAGAGATTCTGGAGTTTAGGCACATAAATGTTAATGCATCAGCCGCTCCTATATGAGCATTCATTGCATTATTACATTACTACATTAAAGTCTTTGTCGTTAGTGAAATGCAAAGTATTTAAAGTGAATATTTATCTTGGGAACTAGTTTAGATGATGTATTCTATTAGGAAGCTGCTAGAAACTCCACTAAAGAGACATCCTGAATTCCAGCCACTGGGACCCCACTGTACTGAAACCGAGAGTCTTGTGCCTCTAAATGGTTAAGTATTGCCCATGTCCAACCACCATTCCATTCAACCAGGTTACATGGGACTCTTGTTCTCCCAGAAGTGGGACCCCCATCGATCATTCATTCATCACCAGCGATCCTGTAAATAGGTAATAAATGTTGTCTAGGGTCCAACCTCTTTAAAGGGTTGTTCAATATGGGACATTTATGCCATAATGATAGCGTATACCATAAATGTCTGATAGATGCGTGTTCTACCATCAGACTCTGGATTTATTTAGAAAATAGTGCAGATTCAGCACATTTTGGCACATCTTTAAAATGGAATGGAGAAGGGTATGCATGCACTTCAGAACATGCTGACACCCTTTTATTTAGACAACGTTTCGGTCCGAAGACCTTTGTCAAGCCCTCTTCGGACCGAAACGTTGCCGCAGGAGACAGAATAAATATGTGAGCTGCTTTTCACTATCTGGTGTGGCGCTGTCCTTTTCTTCAGTTTGGATTTGGATGTTCTATCTGGGATGGACCCCCTGGTGAGGACATGCGCCCTGATGTCCATAGAGACTATATAATTATAGGGTGCGGCTTTACTGCTTTTTTTGTAACCCTTTTATTTAGGGAGACGGAAAGACTGGGATTTCAAAGGCTGACCTGTAGTGATGACCACTACAATGAGCGAACGTGCTCGGATAACGTGTTATATCCTTGTATCTTCCTAGTATCCCTACATGTGTTACGGCTGTCTACCACTTCAAAACATGCAGCCACAGGGACTTGAATATATTATATGAGCATGCCCAAGATACTCTGATAACACCCGAGCATGCTCAGATAGCACGCTATCCGAGCATGTTCACTCATCACTACTGACCTGCATCTATTGGATATTCATGGCACAGCCTATCGATATGGTATAAATGTCCCAGATTGGAGTCATTGGATTAGAGCCTTCGACATAGTGACTATTAGTTTCCATTTTATTGCCAACACTCTTTGTGTAGGTGCAATTACGAACAAGCCCATAGAAGAATGGAGCCTGTCATTGAACAATGCTTCCAATCCAAAGATGTACCTCCAGTTGAAAAATTTTGTGGAGCACAGAACCATTATCTATTCAAGCCACCGGTCTATCAAAAGCCTGAAGCTGTACAGGACATTGGCGTTACATCGCAGGCAGCTCAATGGCGTCATTGCATTGTGCCGACTGCACCAGGAGAAGGAGGATGGAACCTGAACAGGAGACAGGCAAGTGATATTAGCACTAAATGTCCACAAAGGGGCACATTATCAAAGTTATGGGACTCAAAGAAAGACACTAATAACTTATCAAAGCACAAAGCGGGATATGATTAATGTGTGGGCCAGATAGGGGGGACACTATTAATATATGGGGTTAAAAATGGGCATCAATTATGTGTGGGGTCAAAAAGATGGCATTACTAACACATGGGGCATAAAGATTGGCATTATTAAGATAAAGAGGTAAAAAAGTGAAAGGATGGAGGCATGTTTAATTTAATGGGTCTACAAAAGGGGGCATTTCTAATGTATAGGGCTACAAGGGGGGTATTACTACTATGTGGGAATCTCAAAGATATACATTGCTGCTTTATAAGGGCCACAACGGTGCATGTTCCTACTGCAAGGAACCACAAATAGATATGTTACTACTATATGGAGGCAGAAAAGGTGGACATTATTGCTGTATGGGTGTCAGCGAGGAGCGGGCTTTATTGTAGTATTTGGGCACGCATAGTAATATTTCTACTGTTTGGGGGCACAAAGAGGATTTTATTATTGTATGGTGGCCACTAAAGAGGACATAACGATTACAGCTGAGTGAAGAACACACAGGAGGACATTTCTACTGCGTTGAGTGTCACAAATTTGGAAAGACCGGTAACTACTGTAAAGTTTTTAATTTTGGGTATACTGTTACTATGGAGGGATGATAAAAAAAAGGTGCTGGGAACTATGACACCTCAGAGTTGGTGTAGAAGTGGGGGAAATGTGAGGACATTCTATTCCTAGAGCGGATAAGTGATAGATGTGTGTGCGTTATATTCTGCAGAGACGAGTCTTGGCTGGAAGAAGTCCTAGCGGTTTGTATCTGTTCAAAAAGAAAGAGAAAATGAATGCTTTAAAATGGAGACTAACATATTTATTTTGGCAGGAAAGCCTGCCCATCTGATTTATTTTTGGGAACTTGTGGCACGTCCTCATTGTACAGTAAGGGGAAAAGTAGGATCAGGCAGTTGGATTCCCATCTTTTTTGTTCTTAGAGGAGATAAGCCACCTGTAGAGATGTCTGACAATTGTTTGTTCCCCTTTCCGAATGTATGATCGGCCAAATTAAGTGTGCACATGTTTTGGGGATCAGAAAGAATAACTCTCTGCCGACACCTATATATTGTGTATGACAAGTCGTATTCCACTTTTGTTTAGTTTTCATGCCAATTGTCCTTTCGGAAAGCCACTGATCACTGGAATTCAAAAACTATTCTTTCGAACATCTTATCAAGTTTCAGCCGAGAAATGTAAGATAGAGACATTTCAGACTTTAAAGTTTGCAGCATTTTCTTGTACAGCCAGAGGTTACAGTAACCAGCTGGGAAATGTGTGACAGGCAATGTCTTTTTCTCAGAAAAATGTTGCCTGTCAAGAGGCATCATGTTGCTGCACTCAATGATGGAGCATCACATACCTCTGCTGTATAGATGACAGTACGCTTCATCCGCGCACAGAACAGTTTTACTATCCCTATGGTAATATATTATTAACATACAAAATATATTTTATTTTCTCACTAATATGGAGGCAACTGCTCAGATTATTACTTTAGAAGAGCAAAAGTAAATATGAAATATCATTGCACCTCTTGTCTATTAAGGTTTAGTCTAATCTCTTATTCCAAGCATCCAAAGAACATGGCATGCCTTACCCACATTGACCTGTCCAATCTTCATTTTTAAAGGGAACTGGGAGCTTCTCCTCCAAGGCCTCACTTAGACATCAGTTTGTTAATTTTTTTGAATACGTGTTTTATCCATGATGTTCACAGACAAAACTCGAAATAATTATGATATATACATATACTGTATATATAAAGTAGGGATGTTACTCACTTGGGTGCGACGGAAGGCAAAACAGGAAGCATTTCCGTCGAAATGTCCATGCTGGTTTATTGCTGCTTCATAAAACATGCCACAAGCAAAGGAAAAATGAACAGCCTTCAGTGCAGGATAAACAAAGTAAACAGTTTCTTTGATAAAATCTCTTGAAAGCCAATACTGGTCATCCAGGTTGGATAGCGTCCAGTACACCAGTTCGGTCCGAAAATACCATATAGGAGGACTTCTCCCCCCAAACACAACCATGTGTCAAACAACTGACTCCATTTTAACATGTTAACCACACCCAGAGGTGAGGTACTGTATGTAGGTATGTGGGCAGCCTGACCTGCCCTTCTCTCAGGCCACCCGTAAAACCTGGTCCAGATGCACCAAACAATCCTCTTAGTGCTATATGCACTAGAGCAATATTCAAGGATTATTTCACAGATGACAACAATCTCTGTGATACATACCTCCCATCAAGTATGTATCCGGTAGCTTTCTTACTACATATATATATATATATATATATATATATATATATATATATATATATATATATATATATATATATATATATTATATATATATATATATATATATATATATATTAGTTACAAAATCACTGGCAAAGTACTGGAGGGGGAATATGTATCACTGAGGCTATTAACATCAGTGATATGAACCTAGGAAAATGCTCCAGCCCACTGAGAGGGATAATGTGGAAGTGATGAGTGGGGTTAATCAGCCATGTTAACAGCTAGGTTTAGTGAACAGTGAAGAGTGGGTGGGAAGCTCTTCACCATATCTCCACCCCAGGGTGGAGTCCAGAAGGTAAATATACAGTCCTCTGGCTCATTCAGAGTTGGGTATACCTGAAGATCAGAGCTTCAGAGCTGTGGATGTTTGTGATATGGAAAGTTGGACCTTTTTATGTTTGTTCCTGAGCGGGCAGATCCCTGCAGCAACACAGACTGTGCCATATGCTATTTTTTCTTGCTTTGTTTCACTGTTATGCCAAAAAGGTTGTGTTAATTTTGTTAACTCTGCACTGGTTTGTGCAGTATCTTTAATAAGCCAGTGGGGGATTTAAAGAGACAGCTTTCCTGTGTCTACCTCTAGTGAGCCAATCTACCATAGGTGGTGGAGAATGCGGACAAGAACCCCGGGAAGAAAGTGTAACAGCTATGGACAACCTGCATGTCTTGGGTAAAGGCGGCTATAGGGATTGAGCAGCAATCAAACAAAATGGAGGCACTGATCAAGCACCTGATCCTAAGCCAGCAGCAGCACCAAGAGCAGCAGGAGACAAATTCCAGATGCAGAAGATCCAACAGCCAGCCAGCCGGCAACCATGCTGATACGTTATTGATATACATCATGAGATCTAATGCACTTTATTTACGCTATGCACTCTGATGACTCAAAGTAAAAAAAAATATTGATGAAACACATAGGACTCTACTCCAGGGCACTTATGAATGGCATACCTACACCTGTGTATATTAATAGTGTCCACTCCAACTAAAGGCCACAATTAGTGAGGGATATGTTTAGCATAAGCACCAAGATGGGTGCTTGTGTTCTGGCATAGTGTCCATAGATAGTAATCACTGATATGCAAATATACAATGGGTATAACCACCAAGAGGAGTGGTTGTACTGTTACAATAGCAGCTGCTTCTATCCAAGCTGGGGATTATCAATAATATATAATTTAGGGTCCAATTACTATCATAATTCTGATATACATAGCAAAGATCAGGATCTCTGCCCCTACATTAGGACGCTCTCAGATTACACATCAAAAACCTGGTGAAAGATCGCCATCGATAATATGGTCAGCTGGATAGATTGTCTGGATCAGCGCAGTAATGATAACCATACTTTGGCGACTGGGTAACTTGGTTTCTTTCTTTTTGTGTATGTACGGTAAGTGGAAAAACCTTGTGATTCATGATGATTAGTAGTGATGCGCGAGTATACTCGTTGCTCGGGTTGCCTGGCTGCTAGGAAATCCCCACATGTAATCAAGTTGGCTAGTAGCTGTAAATCATTCAGCTGAGGTGATGAAAACTTAATCTCCGAACACTAACAAATACTCGGAGATCACCCAAGCATGCTCGGGAAAACCCGAGCAACGAGTATACTCGCTCATCACTAGTGATTAGTCCTTGGGAAGGAAAATGCCTGGCACTGTTTCACACACTACTGAAAAGTCAAAAATTGGGCTAATGATAACAAACTCTGGCAGGCGGGCTTCATCATAGTGTCCTGTAGCTATCACATCACATGGTCTGGCACATCCAATCAGGTGAGACTATTACAGACTATTACAGACAGTATAAAAAATGGGAATTGGCAAAGCAGCGCAATTATATGCATTTACGCAATATTTATAGGAGGTCAGCGCACTCAACTCATTCCACATTGGGATAGAAAAAAAACATTTAGTTGCATCATATTGGACAGAGATTAATGGTGGGTTGCATCTCTCTCTCTTTCTTTCTCTTTGTCTTTCCCCTAAGTTTATCTATCTATATAATCGTCTAAGGGGTACTTCTGTCTGTCTGTAACGGAAATCCCACGTCGCTAATTGGTCGCGACCGGCAGGCCGTGACCAGTCAGCGACAGGCTTAGTCCAGCTGTGAATTGGCCCCTCCCTACTCTCCTCCAGTCAGTGCCCCCTCCCTACTTCCCTCTAGTCAGTGCCAGTGTGTCACCCCATCACGGACCAACTTTTTACTATTGATGCTGCCTATGCAGCATCAATAGTAAAAAGATATAATGTTAAAAATAATAAAAAAAATAAAAAATTGTGCTATTCTCACCTTCCGACGTCCACCGATGCTCGCGATGCTGCCGCCTGCTTCCGTTCCCAGTGATGCACTGCAAAATTACCCAGATGACTTAGCGGTCGTGAGACCGCTAAGTCATCTGGGTAATTTCGCAATGCATAACTGGGAACAGAAGCTGGTGGCAGCATCGCGCGCATCGGCACAGCTTTGCTGGATGCCTGAGGGTGAGTATATAACTATTTTTAATTTTTTTTTTTTTACAGGAATATGGTGCCCACACTGTTATATACTATGTGGGCTGTGTTATATACTGCGTGGGCTGTGCTATATATTACGTGGGTGTGGTATATACTACATGGGTGCAATATACAATGTGGCTGTGCTATATACTACGTGGCTGTCTGTATTGCGTGGGCTGTGCTATATACTACGTGGCTGTGCTATATACTATGTGGCTGTATTATATACTACATGGCTGTGCTATATACTACGTGGCTGTGATATATACTACGTGGCTGTGCTTTAAGCTACGTGATTGTGCTAAGTGTGACGTACATACATATTCTAGAATACCCGATGCGCTAGAATTGGGCCATCATCTAGTATTAACTATAAAACAGATTATATACAATATTGGGGTATGGAAAAATTTTCAACACACCGCTTTAAGGCGATGGGGCTACTTAAAACTTGTGGCAAATCAAAATATTTGGAAAAGTTTGCTGAATCTGGGGAATTCGAATTTCACAAGGTTCAATCATCTTTACTTACCATCACTACCACTACTGTATGCGCTTGATAGTTGGTCAGTTGTTCATGGGTTTTTCTGGCCTCATAAAAAATAAATCTTGTAAAGTTATATTTCTATTTGCTTGGGCAAACACTGGGCTAAATATTGGCTCAGGGCAAAAGAAAACCTAGCTTCATCCCTGTTCCGATTCTATATCGAGAAGTATGAAGTTAAAAGGAAGAATATGCTCTACAGTCAACATAAAAGTCATGGACAACCAATGGGGCTGGCAATGAAACTAACTCCAGATCGATTTACATCACCTTCACTCATCTCTGTGACGACCTACGATATTATATAGATGTCTCAAGCAGACTGAGGAAATCTAATTGAAGAAGAAGACAAAATGTATTGCTCCGAGCTGTAAGCAGCAGCATTTTCATGTCTGACCTCGCTGACGTATGACTATCTAGCTATAAGTGTACCTGACATGAGATACAATTGATTTTTAGCTGCGGAGTAGAGAGATAATTTTATTTATAACATGCCATTAAAGTAGGGACTGGGGTATTTCATCTCGGGTCAGAAAGAGTTCATGGGAATCGTGTTGGCTTTGCCTTTACTACTTTATTAATATTTATGAAGGAAAGGACAGACTTAATCATACGGTTTATATGGGTGTTTTCGTCGAAAAGATCATAAATTGGTGGAACTCGGTCCTGTATCTTGCTAATTGCATCATGCAATATCATTTATTGTATTTTTTAAAAAGCAACTCAAAGGGCCAAATTCATAGGGACTAACATCTAACGAAACCAGTAACATGCTAAGTTTTTATCTCACCGTTATAAAGATGGTGCCCCACTGACTTTGCAAATTTATGACTGTACATTTACATGGAACCTGCATATTATCCAATAATTTACAGAAAAGTCAATGACCCAGCAGAGCTTACAATCTAAAGTATTGCATCACCCACAGGAACTTTTAGGACATTCCTTTCTAAATACATTGGCATTAATATGGATTTGGTCTCCACTTTTGAACTATAACAGCTGCAATTCTTCTGGGAAGACTTTCTATGAGATTTTGGACGTGTCTGGGATAATTTTTTTTTGCCCGTTCATTCAGAAAAGCATTTGTGAGGTCCAACACTGATCTTGAAGGAGAGGTCCGGGCTCACAATCCAACAAGGTGTTGGAAGGGGATGAGGTGCAGGCTTTATTCGGCCAGTCAAGTTCTTCCACATTAAACTCAACCAACCATGCCTTTATGGATCTTGCTTGTGATATTATGACATTCAAAGGGATTTTAGTTATGTCAACTATTTTCTAACAAATGTTTGCACCATTTTTGGAAAACATGCAACTTTTATGCTCTGAAAAGTCACAAAACAGGTTAAGGGAAAAAAACATTTTTGATTTTCATGAAATTCATAAATCATGTGTGCCATTTTGAAAAATTTGACTCACAAAGTTTAACAAATAACATAAAACTAAATACTAGTGATAAGAGAATACATTCGGCACTATTCGTTACCCGCAGGAATAGTAAGCTATTCGGACTATTCATTATTCGTGAGTAATTAGGTATTTTCCTCAGTATATTTGAGTGACCTGTCCAGCATGCTTGGCGCTTTATTTGCAGTCAACGAACATGCTGGGCTGGCTTGCCAATCACTGTAATGTCGGTGCCATCTTTGGTGTGACATTACAGTGATTGGCTGGCATTACAGTGTCATAGGGGATATTTAAAGGCTTCTTCTGTCATCTTGTGCACATCACAACTGGAAACAGCGTAGGGAGAGCGTATTGTGAACGTAGGGAAAGTGAAAGGAGCATATAGGGAGATTTTTTGATTCCAAAAAGCTATTTTAAGAGATCATGAGAGTGAAGATTAGTTTTCTGTTAGGTGGAGATAGCATAGGGAGAGATTTAATATGAGGGAGAGTGAAAGGCAGGAATCTGGGTGTTATCAGTCCACATCATCATTGCAAGTGCATGCTGGAAATCTCTGCTATTTTGTATTGTGTTGTATAGTTTATGATAAGGAGCACACTGTGGGATTAGGGATAGATAGGCAGGCTTTAATCCACTACCATAATATACAAATCAGCTCATTTTATAATCAAATAATATTAGGTAGTACCAGCATATACAAAACCAATGTTTTTTGGAGTTAAATACTGTAATATTACTGCGTATCCGCATATAATTTTTTTACAGCTAAATACTATTCCTCAGTGCCAGCATATAGTAAAAATCCTTTATAAAAGCAAATTGCTAAATAATATTCCTCCCCTATTGCTTAACTAGCTAATATTTATCTAGCAGTTGTGCGACTGGCGCAAAACCTGCTGAGCTATGGAAACGTCACTATTTACCTGTAATTTCCCTGAGTCTGCTCTTCGTCTGTCTCATAAAGGTGATCTAAAAATCCCCCAAAATTCTATTGTTTAAATAAGTAGCGTATTTTTAACTAGCAGTTGTGCAACTGGTGCAATCCGGGCAGAAATAATCAAACGTCACTGTTTGCAAGTGGCAATAATTTTCATTAGTCCACTGTTGCAGTGTGTTAGCAAGGCGATATAAAAAAATACTAATTTTCTGTTGGTTTAATAAATAGCATATCTTTATCTAGCAGTTGTGTGACTGGCATAAAGCCTGATGAGATGCACAAACATGACTCTTTTCCTGTACTTTTTGTGAGTCTGCTGTTGATGTGTGTAATAAAGCTGATATCTGAAAAAACAAATAGCCACACATTGCTAGATGCAGGGAATTTGTACATAGCATCTCTGTGAGGGTATATGTGAAAATTAAAGCCAGGAAAAGTTTTCTTCATAAGCATAAAGCATTCAATATGAGCATGGGTGACATTAAGGGACATGGATGTGGTGGTGCCCACCAAGGCCGTGTGACAGATTAGATGGTGACTGGATCTCGTTCTAGGTTCCTGTCAAAATTTGGTCAACATGCTGCACCACTGATGGACCCAGACCAGTGCGAGGATGTTGTTGGTTTGAATTCAGACAAAGGCTCCAGAGTGTTGACAAGCAGCACCACCAAGTCTTCCACATGATCCAGTCTCAGTAGCCAAAAGGCTGAGCCTCTGAATCCTCAACCTGGTCCTCCTTCCTCCCACCATCAAGAGTCACAGGAGACATGACCCGAATGCTGGAACTCTGAGGAACTCTTTACGCTCCCTTGAAATTTGTCAGGCCTCTCAACATGCACCATTAAAATGTCTATGTTTTGCTGGCATTGTAAAGTGATGGGGAATATGTATTGCATTATCTAGCTTCAATTTGGAATGAGGGAGGGACCTCCCAAATGTAGGAGTGAGTGCTCTCCCAAATGTATGATACAGTGCCACCTGAGAGCCCTTCCCAAAATCAGTTTTTAATGCACCGGCTAGCCCTCTGAAAATGTCAAGCGAGGGCCGCATAATGACATGGCGGTGGACGTGATGGTGGTGGGGGAAGCCCAAAATTAAAATTTGCATGTTTTAGCTGGAATTGTAAAGTGATGGGGAACATGTATTCCACTGTCTAGCTAACAATGGAATGAGGGAGGGACTTCCCAAATGTAAGAGTGAGAGCTCTCACAAATAGCCAAAACGCTCCGTGTGAACATATGCTAACGGGGAGGCATCATTTTATTATTTTTTTTATTTTTATTTTGCGTTATATACATGTTATATGAAGGATAAAATGTTTCTTAGCATTTTTCTCTTTAAAAAAAATAGGTTTGGTTTAGTAGGTCTTCTTATAAATCCGTAAAACTGAGCAAAAGTCTGACAACATTATTCCCAGATAGCATATGTGAGTCAGAAAGGCATGCAGGCATCTTCTCCATGCTGTTCCCATTTAGTTTTAGCTCTTTCCCATCCATTTCAGCTTTTTTCCATGGCCCCCAGACCTGTTTGTTGGGTCCAGCAGAAAAATATTCGGCTTTCCCATTGGATTTGTTATTCAGTACGAATACACGAATATTACAAATTATTTGTGCCGATTTTCCCAGATCCGAATATTTCACTATTCGCTCATCACTACTAAATACTAAAGAAGAAAAGGGACTTTAGGAAAACCAGAAATTATGAATTGGGCTGAAAGAATGAAGTGGATCCAGCAGGAAGGATGACTATAGGTCAGTCCTATAAAAAAAATTTTTTAATCACCTCAATGCCTTTGCTCAAAAAACTGAATCAAATACTGTGTTATTAGGAAATGTTATGCTACTTGCTTTCACAGTATTTCTCTAGAAAACCTTCCTAGAATGCTAAGTCATCATTACTACACCTCCCCATAGCTTCCAGGAACCTACTCCAAGAAATTAACAATTTCCGTTAAAAATTGTTTGTTGTTAGAAGAGGGTAATAATTCCCAGGAATAAAAGACTCTGTGATGCTAATCCATAATGTAAAAAAGAGGACAGCGCCACAACGGTCAGTGATGAGAAAAAACTTACAGCTTTAATCTGCCAACTGCGGCGACGTTTCGGTATAAACCTTTATCAAGCACAGTGTGACACATGTTCCAACCACCATTATATATCCCAAGCACCACCCCTCATTAGAACAAAACACCAATAGGAGTATAGTACTACAATGACACAATACATCAGTACATCAAAATACATATAAATATACAAAAAATACTTGTACAAATACATAAACATTGACAATACAGCATCAGAAAAAGGCATACTAGTCCTGATCTCTAAAAAACTGAATCAAATACTGTGTTATTAGGAAATGTTATGCTACTTGCTTTCACAGTATTTCTCTAGAAAACCTTCGTAGAATGCTAAGTCATCATTACTACCCCTCCCCATAGCTTCCAGGAACCTACTCCAAGAAATTAACAATTTCCGTTAAAAATTGTTTGTTGTTAGAAGAGGGTAATAATTCCCAGGAATAAAAGACTCTGTGATGCTAATGGCGTTTCGCGGGGCTGGTAATAGACATACCTTAATATTAATTGTCAAATATGAAAAGACAAAGCAGCAGCCTGGCTTGTGGGCCCATTAGTGATTTGCAGCGACTTTCATTGCGGAGATGACAGTGGAGTCGATTAACAGATGCCATATTGCGCTATGGGCCATTAACAAGAGGGTGTTCTCGGTACAAATTCTGAACAAATACCAGATGTTTTATTTCAGCATACAGACATAATCGCATGCATTTCATATCACTTCAACAACCGCCTGTCAAAAGCTTCATAAATTAAAGACTTGGAGCACTAATTGCATTTTCTTTTCTTCTAGGAATAAACAAGACCACCCTCCATCTTTCCAAAATACGAATATGTTAAAAAAATAAACTTTGTAATATATTCTGTGCCATTAACTCAGATTTTAAATTTGTCGCCACTATTCTCCAAAGTTCCATGTAGGCCAGTGATTCCCAACCTTTCTTACCTCGAGAGCCACATTCAGCTCTGAGAAAGGGTCACGAGTCACATCAAGAGATCCTCCAAATAGTGATATCAACCTCCTGCCTGCCCCACAGTAATGACACCGAGAGCCCCCACCACACTATCGCATTCAGCTATCTGGCAGTATCCTCCTATGTCCAGCTTAGTTCTTATTTAATTTATCTCTCCAACTCCAAGGCCAAATTTGCTCTTCTTTGTGATGCCACTTACAAAATCCATCATTTGGAAATCTGCTCTTCAGAGGTACTTGGTAGACCTGGAGCTAATGCACCAAGCTGGCACACAGCCACAAGCCTCATGTAGCTCCCGAGCCACAAGGTGGGGAGCATTGATGTAGGTGGTCATGTTGGTGCTTCTACTTACACTTTCCAAAATAAACCTCCACCTAAAAATAAAGTAGTCATGACCCTCGGGTAGCACCTTCCCAGCATAGCGACACTCTCAGCTACATGGCTGTGTAGTAAACAGCGGTCGGTTCCATTTACTAGAATGGGATTGTACTGCAGTTCCTTGCCCAGTGACAATGAAGGACTTGCAGAATTGATTCTTTCATCCACAAAATTGATAAAGTTCCTAGAAGTCAGAGCTCCCACCATCATTACACTGTGTTCCAAATTATTATGCAAATAATATTTCGTCATATTTTCTCTAAATTACCTATCTGAATTGCAGTCATTGTTATTTTCCAATCATCTACTATTCTAGTATAATTGCAATGTTTTGGAAAAAACTGCCTATGAAAACAGTATCTTTAAAAAAAAATAAACACTCAAAATGCATGTTCCAAGTTATTATGCACAGCAGAGTTTTCAACCTTTTTTTTTTATTTTGAACAAAAAAATGGTAAATTGTGAAGTTATAAGCATTATCAGCGTATTACAAAATGAAATCAAACAGTTTTCAAGTGAAAACTTTATTCTAGGTGATGTTACATTTGCACATAGGACTCCTTGTTCGAAAGAAGCTTCTGAACTCTCTCGTCCATTGAATTTGTCAGTTTTTGGATGGTTTCTGCTTCAATTGTTTTGCATGTGGACAGAATACCCTCCCAGAGCTGTTGCTTAGATGTGAACTGCCTCCCGCCATCATAGACACACCTTTTGATAATGCCCCAGAGGTTCTCAATGGGGTTGAGGTCAGGGGAAGATGGTGGCCACACCATAAGTTTGTCCTCTTTTATGCCCATAGCAGCCAGAGATGCAGATGTGTTTTTTGCAGCATCTGTGCACTATCATGCATGAAAATGATCTTGCTGCGGAAAGCACGGTTCTTCCTCTTAAACCATGGCAGGAAGTGTTGTTTTAGAAACTCCACATAGATTATGGAGTTCATCTTTACCCCTTCAGGGATCATAAAGGGGCTGACAATCTCTCTCCCCATGATTCCAGACCAAAACATTACTCCACCTCCTCCTTGTTGGCGCCTTAGCCGTGTTTTCATGGGGTGTCCATTCTCCACTCCATCCATCTGGACCATCGAGCGTTGCACGGCACTCATCGGTGAACAAAACAGTTTGGAAGTTAGTCTTCATGTATCGTTTGGCACTCTGGAGCTGTTTCTGCTTGTGTGCAGTGGATAGAGGTGGTCAACAGGATGGCTTACGCACAGCTGCAAACCTCTGAAGGACCCTGCATCTTGTTGTTCTGGGGATGTTGGAGGCACCAGCAGCTTCAAAAACTTGTCTGCTGCTATGACAAGGCATTTTTGCAGCTGCTCTTTTAACCTTACGCAATTGCCTGTTGGAAAGAGTCCTCAATTTTTCCTTATCAGCACGCACACGTGTGTGCTGGGAATCAGCTACATACTTCTTGATTGTGCGCTGATCACGATGAAGTGTCTTGGCAATGTTGATTGTAGTCTTGCCTTGACCTAAATACTCCACAATTTGTTGCTTCTCAGCAGCCGACACATCCTTTTTCTTTCCCATTTTGGCAAAAAATGTAGGCTGCTTAATAATGTGGAACAGCCTTCTTAAGTAGTCTTGCCTTTATTTGGACACACCTGCCAAACTAATTTGCACAGGTATCTGCAATTGCTTTCAGTGATATAAAGAGCCCTGACACACCTCACCATCAATGAGTTTAAATGACAAACAAAAAAATTCTAACCTTATCACTCCTAAACTCTTAGTGCATAATAATTTGGAACACAGTATATATGATGGAGAATCCTAATCATATGTGATCACTTTATGAGATCAGATGAGATCATTCATGCCAATAAACGTCAGTACCCAGTGGTGTGAATATGGGAGTTGTATGTGACAATTTAACAAAGATGATAGTTGAAGAAGGGGAAAATATAGAGAAGAATGCCAGAAAGTCTTGTACACTTGCATGAAGGTGGATGACCGGGTGACTAAATGACTTATCTCCAAAGGAAGAAAGCAATGCAGATTGAAAAAGTCATACACACTGTAAACCAGTGGTGTCCAACATGGGAACGTAGTGACTACTTGCAGTTCATATATATATATATATATATATATATATATATATATATATATATATATATATATATATAAATATGTGTTTATATATATATATATATATATCGACGAGTAAGAAAAGGTGCGACAGCACTCACCGATCCTTGAAGTAGTGTGGTTCGTTTATTCAATCATAATAAAAAGCCTTCCACGGCTCGGGGGTGTGCAAAACAAAGAAGTGTGCAGGTACCGACGATGGCCGTTTTGTGCCCGACATGGCGCTTGACTGACCCGTGGAAGCGCCATGTCGGGCGCGAAACGGCCGTCATCGGTACCTGCACATTTCTTTGTTTTGCACACCCCCGAGCCGTGGAAGGCTTTTTATTATGATTGAATAAAGGAACCACACTACTTCAAGGATCGGTGAATGGTGTTGCATCTTTTCTTACTCGTGGATGGTGATACTGTTTTTTCTATGCAAGCACCTGACATCCAAAGGCGAGTTTCTGGCAAGCACCAAACATGACTGATGCCCGATTTCTGGTTAAACTGGTGGTGCTATCTGCTTTTTTTCTTCTTTTTTGAGATATATATGTATGTATATACACACACACACACATACTAATGACCGTGGTATGTGTGGCTATACAGTATGTACAACCTATCCAGCTGCCCGGTGAATAGGCAACCAGAACCACCTAACAACCAACCAATTTTTTTTTGTGTTTGTGCTTTGGTTTTTTTTCATCTCCTTCCTCCAAAAAGACTATTTTTTTCCGTCATATTTGTTGTCTTCTATTTGCAGGACAAATTGTAGTTTTGGCAGTTTTGACTGATATAATTTATTTTTACACAGAATACTCTCACAAAAAAAGGAAAATATTCCGATGATGAGTTGGTGTAAAAATACAATTTTTACATTGCTTTTTGGGGTTTGTTTTTCATTGTATAGCAAAATTTACCTGGAAACATGATTCTCCATTTCGGAGTGAATAAATCCCAAACTTGTAAAAGTTTTTCTTTTTTTAGATTAATAAAAAAACAGGGAAAAAATGTGGCTGACAATTTAAATAGCTGTTAAAAGCCCCGCCCCCATAAAAAAATATAAGTCTAATATAAAAGATAAATTTTATGAAAATTGGTACAATATTTAAAATGTATTTCAGAGATCTTTTGTGGTTATACAATACAAAAAATATGTATCTAGATATATTCTTTTTTTTTCTTACAGATATTGCCGATATCGGCTAAAACAAATAAAAGAAGAGAGTTTGACAATGATATAAAAATTGGGCATCACGTATCATGAAAAATAGATGCAAAAAATTACTTGACTATCTGAGCGCGAAAAGATTTGATGGCTCTTTAAAATATGTACGAAGAAAAAAACGAAAATGTGCCTGGTCAATTTTTAATATCAAGTAGGGACTGAAAATATTGTTAAACTTAAGATTAAAGGAAATTTTCAGTTGAATATAACCTAGACAAATTTTCATTTCTTGTATCTTTCGCTCTGGAGATTGTTTCACTTCTAATTAATTTATGATATTGCATTGCGGTTTGCACACTCGGGGGAATATGTGCAAAATAAAACAGGTGGAAAGAAGAAATGCGATATTAGAGTGTTTATGCCACATTAGTTACCATGACAACTTGTTTATTCCTTGACAATTTACAGCTTTAAAAAAAAAATGTTTTTTAAGAAAAACGACCCTACGGTTCCACATTTACAGCTCACATAAGTGTAAAACCAATTTAAATTATCTAAAGACCTTCTCGGCTGATAGTTTTACTACAGAGATTTACTATAGATCACATGAAATGAAAAATAGCAGCCAGCTGAGAAGATCAGTCATTGTAAAATAATGCTGGGATGTTGATTAAGTAGGGACAAGAGGAAGAAGTAATGAAAATGGTGTCTTCACGTAGGAAATAAGAGATAGTGCAGGTGACTTGGCCAATATATAGCAGAATAGGAAGTCCTCAGAACATTGGTATCTTATAGGGGGTGATGAGAGCTGAAGTTCATAGTTTTGGCTATTTTTCCCATGAACACTAAATATCATCATATCATCTTTGTATACGAATTTGTAACACTTTTTGTGAGAGGTCACTGCACAATCATTTATCACCTCCTAAAAGGAGTGATGCAGGCGGCCCAAGATACACCTTTACTTTCCAGAATCTTATTTTTCCTTTTGGATTGACATATTCAAAGATTAATGGAGTGAGATCACCAGCTTTGGAAAATAATCTAGTTAGTTAGCTTTTTTATCATGAGAAATTAGATCTTTTTTAAAGGACATCACCTATCAGAAGACGTCATGATGTAAAAGGAGACCAAAATATAAAACATTTCTCAAAAATATACAATTATAGAAATGCAAAAAGTTCTGTCTAATTTAGTTAGAATGGCCCTGGCTCTCTGCTGTGTCACCATTTGACAGATGTATGATACTTCCTGCTACTAAGCTGGGAAATTCATCTGTGTATGGGAAGGACTGGGAAAGTGGAAACCCAAGGTGAGATATTATCTTACTTCATGATGCATGTTCTTATGTAAGAAATATAGGGTCGATTCCTGTGTATTATCGACCAACAAAAGGAAGCTAGAACCAGCTAGTGAGGTAAGTTTTGTCACAGTTTCTCCTCTGCGTATACTGTCTTGTGAGAGACTTACACTAACCTATAACAGGCAACTATTTCCATCTTTTACCATTTACATATCTTTAACCATTTACAAGCAGCTATGTCCCCTGGTTGCAGAATAGCCCTTTAGAAGCAGCTGTATTCACCTTTAGAATAGTAGGATACTATACAGGGATTTAATACATAACAAATAAGCAATATTTTGCATGAAGAAAAGTTCATGTTTCAGGTGTGAAGGGAGGTACAGAGGAAGATCTTTGTCTACAGTTACAGGGAGTGCTAATTGTGCTTCCTCCTGAAGTGACATGTGATAGCTAAGTGAAGAGAAGCAACAAGAGTAACGAAGTCCTAGGAGACCCACTCAGCTCCACTGTGCAGCCAGGAGGCTGAATTTCCACTGTTACTTGGGTTAATACACCAACCCAATTAACAGGTTAAATAAAATACAAAAATAATATAAATGTTGAAATGCCCCCTGTCTTTTATGGTGGCACAATATGTAAAATAAATGAAGAAAAAAATATATATATATTAATGAAGAATAGTGATGAGCGAGTGTGCTCGTTACTTGGGTTTTCCGAGCATACTCGGGTGTTTTCCGAGTATTTTGTCGTGCTCGTAGATTGTTTGTGTCCCCACAGCTGCATGATTTGTGGTTGTTAGACAACCTGAACACATTATTATTATTATTTATTATTACAGTGCCATTTATTCCATGGCGCTTTACATGTGAGGAGGGGTATACATAATTAAAACAAGTACAATAATCTTAAACAAGTCTGGTACAGGAGGAGAGAGGACCCTGCCTGCGAGGGCTCACAATCTACAAGGGATGGGAGAGGATACAGTAGGTGAGGGTAGAACTGGTCAATCAGTGGTTACTGCAGGTTGTAGGCTTGTCAGAAGAGGTAGGTCTTCAGCTTCCTTTTGAAGGTTTCGATGGTAGGTGAGAGTCTGATATGTTGTGGTAGAGGGTTCCAGAGTAGGGGTGATGCATGAGAGAAATCTTGTATGCGATTGTGGGAAGAGGAGATAAGAGGGGAGTAGAAAAGGAGATCTTGTGAGGATCGGAGGTTGCGTGTAGGTAAGTACCGGGAGACAAGGTCACAGATGTATGGAGGAGACAGGTTGTGGATGGCTTTGTACGTCATGGTTAGGGTTTTGTACTGGAGTCTCTGGGCAATGGGGAGCCAGTGAATGGATTGACAGAGGGGAGAGGCCGGGGAATAGCGGGGGGGCAGGTGAATTAGTTGGGCAGTAGAGTTTAGAATAGATTGGAGGGGTGCGAGTGTGTTCGAGGGGAGGCCACGGAGCAGGAGGTTGCAGTAGTCAAGGCGGGAGATGAATAGTGCATGGACTAGGGCGTTTGCAGATTCTTGCCTGTTAGGTAATCCTCACCTGTATTCAGGCTGTCTAGCAGCCGCAAATCATGCAGCGACACAAACATAATCTACGAGCAAGCCCAAGATACTCGGAGAACACCCGAGCATGCTCGGAAAACTTAATTAACGAGCACTGCTGCTCATCAATAATGAAGACTAGATAAATAAATAAAACAGCCACAGCCACTGCCAATCCAAATCGATGTTACTAGCCTTGGCCCCAATTTTAAAACAAAACGTATCCAATAGATGAAAATAATTGCTACAGAAAGAGGAACACATTTTAAAATATATATAGGTAGTCCATTGTGGTCATTAATAAAAGTTGTGAAAAAAACAACAAACAACTATTTCCTTTTTCCCTCTGATATAAGCAAAAAAAATAAAAATAGAAAGTGTGGAAAAAAAGCATAACAATTAATCCCTATGTACTACAAAAATAATACAAAAAGTGTTTTACAGCTTTTTGAACTGCATGTATAAAAAAACTAAAAAATGTACCTGGTCAATAAAAGGTCCGGCGGTGAACTGGTTAATAGAGAACCTGACAGCTGGTAAATGATGCCTGATCCACATGCTACATGCATCAGACATCGACGGACTCTGAACGCTGGGAAAGATCTTTTCCTGTATGGAGAGAGACCTGTCAGTCATTGGCAGTGGGGGTGGAGCAGCCACCAAGGACCAGCCTGTCCAACTTGTCTTCTGTGTGGTTTGGTTCCTTGATGGCTTTCAAAGTATGTTTACCTCTGAAATGCCGCAATGCTCCACAGTCAAACATTCCTAGCAGAAATCATATAACCAGTGTCTGAAACATGCTGCCCTTGACATTTCCTTTAAAGAATTCCATGGAAAGGTAAGGGTGGTGTAACAAAACACTCCGGGATCACCTTTGCTGGGGTCAAAGGTCACGTGGTTTGTGCATTAAACTCTGAGGCGACAGCAGGTTTCCAGGTAGACTGACCTCAGGTCAGGTTTATTAAAGTGAAAGCAAATACAGAAAACAAATCATAAAAATAAATCCTTGCCTGTCCGGCACTTACTAAACAAACACGTTCCTATCTAACAACTGGGGGGCTACTCCCACCCAGCAAACATAACACAGGTCATGAGCACAGCTCTTACTCACATTGTCTCACACAGACAGGCATTCTGTGTGCCCCAGGCTGACACCTGAAACCTCCAGCTGGTCAGCCTTTATTCCTGCACTTATTAACCCCTCGGTATCCTGAAGATACTGAGCGGCCTAATTCACATAGGACAAATACCTGGGCGAGATATACCTGCCCCCGACTACCAGGCCGACATGACTCTTACAGTGGCTACATCTGAAGTAGTCACATGAGTTGTGTCTATGGTGCGTAGAGCGAACTCAGTCGAGTTAAAATCTACACAAAAGTCAATTACAGTTCATCTAGTTAATACTTTAAATTAAATTGAACATAGAGGTGTCTCAACTACATTCTTGATTGGTATTGAATGCACTAGCTATCTCCTTAATTGACACATCGCAACTTCGGACGCCCAACCCTTTCCAGTGAAGATGAAGGAACTGTCAAGCAAGAGTGCCTTGACTTTCAGAGCCTATAAAATTCACAGTTCTCCATGCAACCTCATTGTAATGCAGTCGATATCAAATAATTTGGTTCTATCTAGATTGGAGCTCTGAACAGCACAATTACATTAACAGATGACATTCGGTGAAATACGAAGCAAATAAATACACTAATTTAGTAACATAACTTTATTATAAACCTCCACCATTAAATTGAAGCCAGTACATAAAAATTATAAAATGTTTGCATAAATGAATGAGAAAATTGTAAGAATATTTTATTCAGCACTCAGATGGTGAAAGCAATATAATCTGGGCCAGTCTCCAAGATATTCCGTCTGTAAGTTACAGCACTGAGAAAGCGGAGTACGAAATGAAAGATTATTTTACATACAGCTAATAATAGGAAGAATGAAAGTTACGGTCATGAAGAAGAATTTGGTGTCTGTAAGTAGTAAGTGGATGGAAAATATAAATGGAGAGGGAATAGACATTAATATGACTCAAAAAATCTATTGTGTGCTCCTCCATGTGGAACATTTCATTTCATCTTATGGAAAAAACAATAGTAGATATATTACCTAATGTTATTTTTGTGTGCTTTTCTACAGCACCTTAGGGCATCCAATACTGCTGTAAGTACGACCATGGGCTTCATAACTACCATAAGCGAAGAGTACCGCACCAACAGAACAATAAAACGATCTATATTGAACAATAGCAATAAACTTAAAGGCGTATTGCCAACTTGAAATGTGAATCAGAAAGGTCAGACCCCACCAATGTAAAAAAGGAAGGAGCACTGTGTCCTTTAGTCCTTTGAATGCCACAGAAGTGCCCCAGATCCATATACTTAAACAAGTTCTCTAACCTGGGATTGAACTGAGGTTCCAGAAACTGGACCCTACTAGTCATAAACTGATGGGATATCTTAACAATGTCCCATGCGTTTTTAAGATGGGAATACCTTCTCAATCCAACCCCGTCAGATTGTTGAAGTGGTTGTCCTATCTAGATAATGTTTTTATGTACCACATTGAAGCATGCATGTCATAGTAAGGCTAACTCCACTACAGATCTCCTGTTTTGGTCAATAGGAGAACAACACTGCAACAAGTGGCTCCCACGTAACACAATAATGAATGGGGACCATGTGCCTATTGGCCACCATCACTTCATTGGTCCCAACTCCAATGATTGGGAGGTAAGCTACATTATTCAATTGGATCATGGAAGAGCTACTAAATGGGCACCGTGTGCCTATTAGCCACTATCATTTCTTTGGTCTATCTCCCAACTCTATTAAGAGGGAGGTCAGCCATACTATTCAACTGGATCATAGAAGAGTTAATCAATGGGCACTCTACGCCTATTCGCTGCCATCAATTCATTGGTCTGCTTCCCAATTCAATTAAATGTGCTGTTAGTCATTCTATTCAGTGAGATCATAGAAGAGTTAATCATTGTGCACCATGCGCCTATTGGCCACTGTCATTTCATTGGTCTGTTCCCCAACTACACTAATTGGATGGTCAGCCATACTAATCAATTGGATCATAGAAGATATACTTATGGTCACAATGCGCCTATTGGCCACCATCAATTCATTGGTCTTCCATACGCCATTAATTTGATCATCAGCCATACTATTCAATTGGATCATAGAAGAGTTAATCAACGGGTACTATGTGCCTATTGGCCATCATCATTTAATTGGACTGTTTCCCAACTCCATTAATTGGGCTATCAGCCATACTTTACAATTAGATAATTCAAATTGGTTAATTATGTGGCGCTTGTCCACTGGAAATGAAGCGGGGACTTCTGACAGAGATGATCGTCACTGGGTCTGAGCAAGATGAGTAGATGACAGTAAGCATTTACCACAAGTCGAAGACATTTCTGAAGTCGAAATCATATTCCTTATATCTGGACGGGATTCTTTCTTCACTAAGTGTATGGATTTCTGCTAATCCAATAAATACCCTTAGAAAGCATTGCAATGCAATTTACCACTTCAGTGAAAGTACTCTAGTCTGCAATAGTCTTTATATGTCAAGCCAAAGGAGGAGAGCCAAAAATAAGTATTCCACCACACTTCAGTAAGGCTCCCTTTTCTGTAATTATACAGGTTGGCTTGGTTTTCTCAGATCCTCCTAAATTGAATGTAGAAGCTCGCTTCAAATGCAGCACTGCGTTTAGTAACTGGGGATAGAAATTGAGTGAATTCAGTTGTGACCCTCACCAGTCCCTTAGGAATTTTGTGAGAGCACAGGTCCATCATTAACATACACCATCTATCTATGTCTCGTCCACGGTCTGTGGTCACGTAATGCATTTGCATGGCCAAAGAGAGAGGAAAGAACTAGAAAGTCAGGAATATTCATAGTTTTATAGAGAAAGTATTACTAGTCTAGTAATAATCTGTTGGCTGACAAAAAGAGTCAGTTCCAAGACTAAATTTTCAATGTCGTATTGTTAAGGCACACATTGGACGAACATTGATGAGTGTCTATGGTATACATTATCGATTTCCAAAATGTTATTTTTGTGAATTCCGTTGCAAAATTTGCTGTTTCAAGATGAGTGGGATTTTTTTCTGTAAAAATAATATTGTTTGTTTTTTTTTAAACTAAATTTTTAATAAGGTTTTATAAATTTTTGGCAAATGACAAAGTTCAGGACAAACGATTACATTTTAAAACAAAAGAAATAAAAATAATTAATTGATTCAGCAAAAATCCAACAATGAAATAATAAAAGCACAAACAGATTATCTTAGACATAACCTTATGTATACAGACAAAACGACAGGACACACACCACAAGGGAGAAGAGGGAAGGGGAAAGTATAAATTCTCAGGAGAGGGGGGCGAAGTGTTTGAGGAATGACCTATTCAATTCTCTGAGCCCAAAAGTAGTCCCATGGGGGCCCAAACCGAATCAAAACTTTCAACCCTTGCATTCAGAATCTCCGTCATATATTCCATCCTTCGAATGTCGTTAACTCTATAAAATAATATAGTTGTAACTGTCAGGATTCATGTAAATGAGAATTGGTGTTCAGTCCATATTTTGGTGTGCAACCACTCCTGGTCAGAATAGAAGAAAAGTCTAGACCGCCATGGTGGCTACATGTATTGCAACCCGTGAGAATACACATATAGGGACCCATCCCTATTCACTAGAAGGTTACATTTTTGAAAAATACATGAATTCAACAAAAAGCTCGGAGGTGCATTCTGTTAAGAAAAAGCTAAGACCTCCCCGTAGAATGCAAGATAACTTTTAGATTGGTGGGGATATGACCACTAAGACCACCACTAATCACCATTACTGATAAAAACAGCTAAATCGAGAGTGAACAGAAATGAATGGAGCGGAGGAGGAACATAAGCACTGCCATTACATTTATATGGTGGAGACAATTCCGCCATTCTGGTAATCAGAGGGGTCTTAGTGGTTGTACCCTCATGGGTAGGTAATAGTTACTTTACACGAATACCCATTTATTGGATTGAGCTTTGAATGTACTAAAACCAGTGCCTCTCGGCCAGTTATTTTTTTTTTAGATTTTTTTAATTTTATATGTGGATTCTACATTTGTTCATTGCTTTATTTCAACATGGCACTATGCATAACCCGTTAGAAACGCACTGACAACCTATTTGAGATCTTACTGCGATTTTCCAACTTTTTTACGTAAATATGTATTACTGTAAATCTTAAAAAAATATTAAAAATCTTTCAGAGATAGCAGTGAAGCCAAACCATGATGTAGATGTTTTTTTAAGCCAAAGTTCATTGTTAATAATAATATAGTCAAAAGAAGTAATAGTTGTATTAGCGGTGGGACTAGATGTTTTAATAGTAGCAATAGCGGTATCAATTCTTATTGCAACTTTTTACTTGGTCACGATGAGCCTTTCCTTCGTGAGATTTATATGCACCCATACAATGTCCTGAAAGGTAACCACATCCAATTTATCTCTTTATTACAGTGGAACTTCTTCTGATATGTTCTTCAGGGACCTGGAATCAAATGCTGCCAGAGCAGATATATGGATAATGGAATACCCTAGAGACCAGACCAGGCTCCCAAAAGAAATGCTGTATCTTGGAAAAAAAAAGATTAATATTCCTTTCTGTACAAAGCTGTCACTCTCTTGGTAATGGTGATGCACATTAGAAACAAAAGCCACGTTCACCCAAATCCTTTATATAAATCTTAAGGTTCCAGAATCCCAATATACATATTAGCATACATAGATGTAGAAAGCACAGAAAGGTGTAATCACAGTAAATATTTACATTCCTAGTGTTATAATTAATGGACAGACCCCAAAATAATATAATTTAAAGGATATCCACTGCCAACCGAAATAATGGAGAGCTGGATCTCTAGTGCTAACTTATGGAAGTAACTACCCAATGAGTTAATGACCGACCCTCTAAAGAGACTCTGATATGCCTAAATAATAGCAAGACTTTTTAGATTAATTTTTGCACTTATTTCAGTCTCGCTGCTCCCGAGAATTCAGTTTTTGTTTTGTTTTTTTAAATCCGCCATACGGTTCCAGAGACATTGGCCTTTCTATTGAGTGTTAATTATTATGGTCCATATGCTTTTCAGTGGCTGCCAAAGGATATTATGACTTTGCTCATTTTAACTTGAATAGGCGCCAAGCTGCAATACGCGATAGTGGCCACTACACAGTGAATAGATCTGTGCTGCCCTACCTCAGTCTATTATTTACATCAGGCTGCTGCCAGAACTGGTAAAAGCTGATCCTTGCGAGTATCGGGTACCAGACCTATACCTATCTCATAATGCTAACTTCTTCTAAGGTCAGATGGCAGTATAAATTGGACCGAGATCTGAATGCAGAGCTCAGAGTTGCCAGTGGCTCTCCCAACCCAAGCATGACATCTGCATAGAAATACCTGAAGTTGTCATGCTTGGGTTAGGAGAGCCGCCGGCCAGTCCATGCACTGCATTTGGATCTCGTTTCGATTTATACCGCCACATGACTGCGCCCTAAGGAAATATCATCAGTATCAAAGTAGGAAACAACTCCTATAAAGGGGTTTTCAACTACTTGGACAAACATTTCTCGTAACCCACGTTTGGCTGTAATAAAATAAAAAAGCTTATACTCACCTCCCGAGCCAGTGCCGTTCTAGTGGTGTCGGGACTCACGTTCCCGGGGCTCCTGTGTGGTTGTTATGAAACATGGTGCCCGGCACCCAATCAGTGCTGGCATCACTGGCCCTTCCTTTGGACAAATTGAACATCAAGAGGAAGTGAGAGCTGCTCACTCATATTCAGAAGAAGAAAGATTGAGTAGGTTTACTTCTAACACCCAATTCTTTTGTGCTCGGGGAAGATATTCCTCTTACAGAACAGAGGAAACATGTGTATGGTGGTGGGAGGGGGGGATAGTAAAGCCAATCTATTTAACAAAATATTTCCCTTAATTGTGTGTGTCGTTTCATAACTCCGATAAAACATAGGCTCCAATTTATAACCCACTAATAAAAATACCTTCTCCACAATTGACATTTCCCAGGTCGTGCATTTGCTACATTTGTACCAAACTTCAAATTTTGACGAGCGACTCGGAACATAGTTCCCAAGTTTAATTATATATTCCACAACCGTTGACAAATCAATACCCCGAACCTTGTAGACTAACTAAAGAACATTTATTCCTTAACTACTAGAAGACAATTTACCATCAAATTACACTTAAGCTGAGAAGTTGGTCAACATCTGACAAGCGCAACGCTGCCTCGAGCCTCCTCGCTATTCCCCGGCTCCCTGATTTCATAATGCTCACTCAGCTGCAGGTGAGTTCTCCAACTTATTTACAGTTTAGATATTGCTTTATACGTTTCTAGCTGTAATTATTCTTCTCCATGGCCTAAGGTGCAGCTGCAACTTATATGCAGTTAAGTGAACTTAGGCAGTAGTGAGTAAAATGTTCCCTGTGATTTATTAAATCTTCCGAGCCATGAGAATAGAGGAATGAGAAATGAGGAGCAGATGTTCGTGACTTCACTTGAACTGGAGTGATACATGGATAATATATCCCCTTAAGCTTCTTCTTTACTCAATAAACCCAACATGAGTCAATTTGCAAAGGTATTATGCCCGCAAAAGATGGAAACACGGGAGGCACCTAAAGTTACATGATTCAGCATGGTGTTACTTGGGGGTCATCACATACTGTTTAATAAATGAGCTGATGATGTCAACATGGAACAACTTTTAATCTTGAAGCATTTACTGTACGTCTTAAACTTCATTGTCAAAAGTGACTTGCTGCATTTTGTGAAGCTTAACTTTTGGAAATCTTTACTCTTCTGTGTAATGACTGTTAGAGATGAGTGGAACAAGCAAATCTCGAATTTGCCTGGAAATTCAATTTTAATATCTCTTATTTTGCTCTGGGGTCTTTATGTGCCCTTGATCATAATAAGTGTAATATGTAAAAACAAATAAAAAAATCTTTAGGTTCACCTCACCGCCACACTTCTCCGAGCCCCTCTGCTACTCACTGATACCCAAATGGTCTTCAATGCATCTTTTGATCTTCCTATTGCTCACTCTGGAATCCCCAAGCTTCTCACGTTTAGTCTGGACTTCCGGCTTTCACAGGGTCTAATGTCATGAAATCACAATGTGCGCCATGACCTTCCTTACGCATGCACAGAAGCTTCCCAACTCAGCGTAAGAGGCCATAGGGAATCCAACTCAAGTGGCAGGGGATCAAAAGAAAGGTAGGGACCGAGCAGATGGTATTGAGTAGCAAGGGAACCAAAGAGGTGAGCTGTGAGGAGAGAATAAGAATTTTTTTAACATTTTTATGGCCCCTTAATTGTCAGAAAAATGGTGACCAGTAGAAACCATGTTACTAAATCCGAGCAGAAGCAAAGTACAAAAAAAATCTGCATTTTGGCAACTGCGGATTTTTGAAAAATACAAGGACCAGATGGGGGTGGTGAGTAGAAAAGGAGTTGGAGAGGTGAGCAGTGAGGTGAGTATAAGGATTTTTTAAAAACCTTTTAATGGCTGCTTAAGGTTCTGAAAAATGTTGACCAGTGGCAACCATGTTGCTGAATCTGTATGGAAGTGAATTGCAAACAAAATCAGCATTTTGGCAAATGCGGATTTTTGGAAAGTACCAGGACCGGACAGCTTCTGATGAGTTGCAGAGGGGTCACATAGATGACAGGTAAGATGAGTATAAGAATTTTTTTTATTTTTTTAAACTTTTTTAGAGGCCTTTAAATAAGCACTCCTCCTCCCATTAAAGTTTTTATCCTCTTAATATATTGCAATCATCTTATTATATAGTACTGTCTACTTACAATTGCTCATTTTGCCTTTCTACCTAGTTAATTATTCTCTTTTCTCTGCTCTATGTGGAAACAGGAAGTCTTTTGTCCCAGCATTTATCATTCCCCTCTTCAACTCCTGACCCAGCTGCTCCCTCCTCTTTCCTGCCATTGACTTTTGCAGTTACTGATGAATCATAAAAGGAAAATAGACATCATGTTTCTACTGTATATCGAGTTAAGTAGGATTTAGGTAGTCTGTTTTTAATATATAACATGATAACCTCGACCTAATGGAAAACAGAAAAAATTAAGGCAAAATGGGCAATTGTAAGTACACAGTGCTATATAATGTGAATACTACAATATATTAAGAGAATAAAAATATTGATGGGAGTGCCTCTTTACGGTTCATAAAAATGTCTACCATTGGCGTGAAAGCGAATTACAAAAAATAGCAGCATTTTTGCAAATGCAAATATTTGTAAAATTCAAGTAAAATTAAATTCAATTTGAATTTATTTGTTTATCTCCAATGACTTTGCCATTTGTAGAAAGGAAAAAGGACATATGCCTCTTATAAAATGGATATAATTGGACTCTGTACATTTATTTTACAATTTATTCTGCCTTTGTGTTCGTGTTGCTTCCATTTTTGTTACGGATTTTGTTCAATTGTCAATTTTTTCATCCACATTTTTGTCAAAGTTTTAAGTATTTTCTGTGCTCTCATAATGTTGCTAAAATACAGATGACACAAAATGAACTGCACAGAAACAGAACATGCATTTTTATAAGGAACCCACTGACTTCTTCATATCCGATCAGATATGCTGGAGAACATTGTTTATTGGAAATGCACCATGAGTATAAAAAAGAAGAATAATGAAGATTGCCTGGTCATTGCAGGTGACAATTAAGAATAAGTCATGTGTCATATTTCCTCCTCCGATTCCTCTTCCTCTTAGAAGAGGCAATTTGCATATTTAATTTCCCAGAGGGGAAATGCAAGGCTAAAAAGCATCCTCACGTTGGAAAGCCTGTTGTGAATTTGGATTCTGGGCTCCCCCGGTGGCTTCTGGTGGAATTGAACTGGTGTCTTCATCTTCTCTGTTCACCTGTTCCCATCAAGATGTGGGAGTCGCTATATAACCTTGCTGCTCTGTTAGTTTCTTGCCGGTCAACAATGTTATCAGAAGCCTCTCTGTGCTTGTTCCTGCTCCTAGACAACTACTAGATAAGTTGGACTCTTGTCCATGTTTGTTTTTGCATTTTTGTTCCAGTTCACAGCTGTAGTTTCGTTACTGTGTCTGGAAAGCTCTTGTGAACAGGAATTGCCACTCTGGTGTTATGAGTTAATGCCAGAGTTTTAAAGTAATTTCTGGATGGTGTTTTTGATAGGGTTTTCAGCTGACCATGAAAGTGTCCTTTCTGTCTTCTGCTATGTAGTAAGTGGACCTCAAATTTGCTAAACCTATTTTCATACTACGTTTGTTATTTCATCTCAACTCACCGCCAATACATGTGGGGGGCCTCTGTCTCCTTTCGGGGTATTTCTCTAGAGGTGAGCTAGGACTAATATTTTCCTCTGCTAGCTTTATTTAGTCCTCCGGCTGGTGCTGGGCATCTAGAATCAACGTAGGCATGCTACCCGGCCACTGCTAGTTGTGCGTTAGGTTTAGTTCATGGTCAGCTCAGTTCCCATCTTCCAAGAGCTAGTTCCTATATATGCTTATGCTATGTTCTCTTGCCATTGAGATCATGACAGTTTGACCGGCCCGCAAAGTGTTAATTGTTTGGGCTGAAGCAGGAGAAAAAGAAGTGTTGAAGGGAAATTTTTATTTTTTTTTTTTCCCCTCAGAGTTTTGCTGCCTAGCCCTTAATTGCTGTCTAGCTGCTTCTTACCTCCTCTTAACCCTTGAATGGCTCTGTGTCCACCTGTTTGTAATGGATCTTCAGAGTGTAACTGCAGGTTTGAATAATCTCGCCACGAAGGTACAAAATTTGCAAGATTTTGTTTGTCATGCACCTGTATCTGAGCCGAGAATTCCTTGGCCGGAATTTTTCTCGGGGAATAGATCCGGGTTTCAGAATTTTCGAAATAATTGCAAATTATTTTTGTCCCTGAAATCTCGCTCTGCCGGAGACCCTGCACAGCAGGTCAGGATTGTGATTTCCTTGCTCCGGGGCGACCCTCAAGACTGGGCTTTTTCATTGACACCAGGGGATCCTGCGTTGCTCAATGTGGATGCGTTTTTTCTGGCCTTGGGGTTGCTTTATGACGAACCTCATTTGGAGCTTCAGGCAGAAAAAACTTTGATGTCCCTATCTCAGGGGCAAGATGAAGCGGAAATTTACTGCCAAAGATTCCGTAAATGGTCTGTGCTTACTCAGTGGAATGAGTGCGCCCTGGCGGCGACTTTCAGAGAGGGTCTCTCTGATGCCATTAAGGATGTTATGGTGGGGTTCCCTGTGCCTGCGGGTCTGAATGAGTCCATGACAATGGCTATTCAGATCGATAGGCGTTTGCGGGAGCGCAAACCAGTGCACCATCTGGCGGTGTCCACTGAGAAGTCGCCAGAGAGTATGCAGTGTGATAGAATTCTGTCCCGAAGCGAGCGGCAGAATTTTAGACGGAAAAATGGGTTGTGTTTCTATTGTGGTGATTCTACTCATGTTATATCAGCATGCTCTAAGCGCACTAAAAAGCTCGGTAAATCTGTTTCCATTTGCACCTTACCGTCTAAATTTATTCTATCTGTGACCCTGATTTGCTCTTTGTCATCTATTACCACGGACGCCTATGTCGACTCTGGCGCCGCTTTGAGTCTTATGGATTGGTCCTTTGCCAAACGCTGTGGGTATGATTTAGAGCCTTTGGAGACTCCTATTCCTCTGAAGGGGATTGACTCCACCCCATTAGCTAATAATAAACCACAATACTGGACACAAGTAACTATGCGTATTAATCCGGATCACCAGGAGATTATTCGCTTTTTGGTGCTGTATAATCTACATGATGATTTGGTGCTAGGATTGCCTTGGCTGCAATCTCACAACCCAGTCCTCGACTGGAGAGCTATGTCTGTGTTGAGCTGGGGATGTAAGGGGGCTCATGGGGATGTACCTGTGGTTTCCATTTCATCATCCATTCCCTCTGAAATTCCTGAGTTCCTGTCTGACTATCGTGACGTCTTTGAAGAATCCAAGCTTGGTTCGTTACCTCCGCACCGAGAGTGCGATTGTGCCATAGATTTAATTCCGGGTAGTAAATACCCAAAGGGTCGTTTATTTAATCTGTCTGTGCCTGAACATGCTGCTATGCGAGAATATATAAAGGAGTCCTTGGAAAAGGGACATATTCGTCCATCGTCATCTCCCTTAGGAGCCGGTTTTTTCTTTGTGTCAAAAAAAGACGGCTCTTTGAGACCATGTATTGATTATCGGCTTTTGAATAAAATCACTGTTAAATATCAATACCCATTGCCGTTGCTGACTGATTTGTTTGCTCGCATAAAGGGGGCCAAGTGGTTCTCTAAGATTGACCTTCGTGGGGCGTATAATTTGGTGCGAATCAGGCAGGGGGATGAGTGGAAAACCGCATTTAATACGCCCGAGGGCCACTTTGAGTATTTAGTGATGCCTTTTGGTCTTTCTAATGCTCCGTCAGTTTTCCAGTCCTTTATGCATGATATTTTTCGCGATTATTTGGATGAATTTATGATTGTGTATCTGGATGATATTCTGATTTTTTCGGATGACTGGGACTCTCATGTCCAGCAAGTCAGGAGGGTTTTTCAGGTTTTGCGGTCTAATTCTTTGTGTGTGAAGGGTTCTAAGTGTGTTTTTGGGGTACAGAGGATTTCCTTTTTGGGATATATTTTTTCCCCCTCTTCCATTGAAATGGATCCTGTCAAGGTTCAAGCTATTTGTGATTGGACGCAGCCCTCTTCTCTTAAGAGTCTTCAGAAATTTTTGGGCTTTGCTAACTTTTATCGTCGATTTATTGCTGGTTTTTCGGATATTGCTAAACCATTGACCGATTTGACTAAGAAGGGTGCTGATGTTGCTGATTGGTCCCCTGATGCTGTGGAGGCCTTTCGGGAGCTTAAGCGCCGTTTTTCCTCTGCCCCTGTGTTGCGTCAGCCTGATGTTGCTCTACCTTTTCAGGTTGAGGTCGACGCTTCTGAGATCGGAGCTGGGGCAGTGTTGTCGCAGAAAAGTTCTGACTGCTCCGTGATGAGGCCTTGTGCCTTCTTTTCCCGTAAATTTTCGCCCGCTGAGCGGAATTATGATGTTGGGAATCGAGAGCTTTTGGCCATGAAGTGGGCTTTTGAGGAGTGGCGCCATTGGCTTGAGGGGGCCAGACATCAGGTGGTGGTATTGACTGACCACAAAAATTTGATTTATCTTGAGACCGCCAGGCGCCTGAATCCTAGACAGGCGCGCTGGTCATTATTTTTCTCTCGGTTTAATTTTGTGGTGTCATACCTACCGGGTTCTAAGAATGTTAAGGCGGATGCCCTTTCTAGGAGTTTTGAGCCTGACTCGCCTGGTAACTCTGAGCCCACAGGTATCCTTAAGGATGGAGTGGTATTGTCAGCCGTTTCTCCAGACCTGCGGCGGGCCTTGCAGGAGTTTCAGGCGGATAGACCTGATCGTTGCCCACCTGATAAACTGTTTGTTCCTGATGATTGGACCAGTAGAGTCATCTCTGAGGTTCATTCTTCTGCGTTGGCAGGTCATCCTGGCATTTTTGGTACCAGGGATTTGGTGGCAAGGTCCTTCTGGTGGCCTTCCCTGTCACGAGATGTGCGAGGCTTTGTGCAGTCTTGTGACGTTTGTGCTCGGGCCAAGCCTTGTTGTTCTCGGGCTAGTGGATTATTGTTGCCCTTGCCTATTCCTAAGAGGCCTTGGACGCACATCTCGATGGATTTTATTTCAGATCTGCCTGTTTCTCAGAAGATGTCTGTCATCTGGGTGGTGTGTGACCGTTTTTCTAAGATGGTCCATTTGGTTCCTCTGCCCAAGTTACCTTCTTCTTCCGAGTTGGTTCCTCTGTTTTTTCAAAATGTTGTTCGTTTGCATGGTATTCCTGAGAATATCGTTTCTGACAGAGGGACCCAATTCGTGTCTAGATTTTGGCGGGCATTCTGTGCTAGGATGGGCATAGATTTATCTTTTTCGTCCGCTTTCCATCCTCAGACGAATGGCCAGACCGAGCGGATTAATCAGACCCTGGAGACATATCTGAGGTGTTTTGTGTCTGCTGACCAGGATGATTGGGTTGCTTTTTTGCCATTGGCGGAGTTCGCTCTCAATAATCGGGCCAGCTCTGCCACTTTGGTGTCCCCGTTTTTCTGTAATTCGGGGTTTCATCCTCGATTTTCCTCTGGTCAGGTGGAATCTTCGGATTGTCCTGGAGTGGATGCTGTGGTGGAGAGATTGCATCAGATCTGGGGGCAGGTGGTGGACAATTTGAGGTTGTCCCAGGAGAAGACTCAGCTTTTTGCCAACCGCCACCGTCGTGTTGGTCCTCGGCTTTGTGTTGGGGATTTGGTGTGGTTGTCTTCTCGTTTTGTCCCTATGAGGGTCTCTTCTCCTAAGTTTAAGCCTCGGTTTATCGGCCCGTATAAGATATTGGAGATTCTTAACCCTGTTTCCTTCCGTTTGGACCTCCCTGCATCCTTTTCTATTCATAACGTTTTTCATCGGTCATTATTGCGCAGGTATGAGGTACCGGTTGTGCCTTCCGTTGAGCCTCCTGCTCCGGTGTTGGTTGAGGGTGAGTTGGAGTACGTTGTGGAGAAAATCTTAGACTCTCGTGTTTCCAGACGGAGACTCCAGTATCTGGTCAAGTGGAAGGGATACGGCCAGGAGGATAATTCTTGGGTGAATGCATCTGATGTTCATGCCTCCGATCTGGTTCGTGCCTTTCATAGGGCCCATCCTGATCGCCCTGGTGGTTCTGGTGAGGGTTCGGTGCCCCCTCCTTGAGGGGGGGGTACTGTTGTGAATTTGGATTCTGGGCTCCCCCGGTGGCTTCTGGTGGAATTGAACTGGTGTCTTCATCTTCTCTGTTCACCTGTTCCCATCAAGATGTGGGAGTCGCTATATAACCTTGCTGCTCTGTTAGTTTCTTGCCGGTCAACAATGTTATCAGAAGCCTCTCTGTGCTTGTTCCTGCTCCTAGACAACTACTAGATAAGTTGGACTCTTGTCCATGTTTGTTTTTGCATTTTTGTTCCAGTTCACAGCTGTAGTTTCGTTACTGTGTCTGGAAAGCTCTTGTGAACAGGAATTGCCACTCTGGTGTTATGAGTTAATGCCAGAGTTTTAAAGTAATTTCTGGATGGTGTTTTTGATAGGGTTTTCAGCTGACCATGAAAGTGTCCTTTCTGTCTTCTGCTATGTAGTAAGTGGACCTCAAATTTGCTAAACCTATTTTCATACTACGTTTGTTATTTCATCTCAACTCACCGCCAATACATGTGGGGGGCCTCTGTCTCCTTTCGGGGTATTTCTCTAGAGGTGAGCTAGGACTAATATTTTCCTCTGCTAGCTTTATTTAGTCCTCCGGCTGGTGCTGGGCATCTAGAATCAACGTAGGCATGCTACCCGGCCACTGCTAGTTGTGCGTTAGGTTTAGTTCATGGTCAGCTCAGTTCCCATCTTCCAAGAGCTAGTTCCTATATATGCTTATGCTATGTTCTCTTGCCATTGAGATCATGACAAAAGCCAGTCTTGGCATGTCACTTTACACAAGGAGAAATGTCACCCATTGAATCCCTATAAGAATCCCTCTAAGGGAAATAAGAAGAAATCCCTCTCTCTTATTGAAACCAGCTCTCACACTTTGCATTGATGAGCGGCAGAACCCCCGAAACACTGTATCCGCAAATTGATATTCTGGCTTGGCTTTTATCCTAAGTCATGTGGCAAACCTTGTTAATGGGTCAATACCAACCTTTAGGATTGCTACTTCCAATAGGCGGTGCTAGAGTTATAGTCCTATTCCTCTCGGAAGAGGCAATTTGCCTGTGTACATTATAACACTTTTTTCTGATCATTATATGATTTGTATCTTGCGTTTTTCTTTTATTATCCCCTAGGTATATTCCATCTCTAGGTACACGGTTGCTGTAGACTAGCTACGATTATGTGTCTACACAGAAAACAGGAGATCCTGTCCCCCTATTTTTCTGTTCCAGCCTCAGAAGCAACGGCATGGAATACATTAGAAGCAGTACTGAGCACAACGTAGCTATAAATCTATTCCTGGGTCAGGGGTGGAAATTCAATGGTGCAACTTATGCAGCGATGCAGGGGTACAGAAAGTAAAGGGGCCACTGCTAACACCAAAGCAGGTGGAATTGATAAACTATTGGTATGCATAGGGCCCATATACTATTCTGACGCAGGGGCCCCTTTTTGTATGTGTCTGCCTCTGCTTTTGATTGATATAAAATTCTAGAAAACAGTAACACTTTGTGAGTATGAGTGTGGGTATGCACGCCATATGCCGGTATGTCTCTTTCTCACCGACCTCCTTCCTCCTCTTCATAGAACTCTTTGGACTACATGTAACCTGATTTCTCAGTGAGCTGAAAGACCATCTCGTCTTTAAAGACAGTGTATTTTTACTTGTTTTTGGAGTCAAGGGCTGGATACGGACTTGTCAATTGTCCGCTATCTGCATGAAGCAGAAGGGTTGTGGTCTGCACCCTGATTTACCCATATATACTCCAGTAAAAGCCAACCCGAAAATAAGCCAAGGCATCTAATTTTACTACAAAAAAGGGAATGCTTATTGACTCGAGTATAAGCCTGGTATACATGGCCCCCTCATCCCTATCCTTGTATGCATGGCCTCCTCATCCCTATCCTTGTATGCATGGCCTCCTCATCCTCATCCTGGTATGCATGACCCCCTTATCCCTATCCTGATATGAATGGGCCCCTCATCCCTATCCTGGAATACATGGCCTCCTCTTAACTTTACTGATATAGATGGTACCCGCATCCCTATCCTGATATGCATGGCCTCCTCATCACTAACCTGGTATGCATGGCTTCCTCATACCTATCCTGGTATATATGGCCCCCTCATCCCTATCCTGGTATGCAGGGCCTGCTTATTCCTACCTGGTATGCTTGGACTCCTAATCCCTATCCTGGTATGCATGGCCTCCTCATCCCTATCCTGGTATCCATGGTCCCCTCATCGCTATCCTGGAATGCATGGCCTCCTCATCCCTATCCTGGTATGCATGGCCCCCTCATCCCTATCCTGATATGCATGGCCTCCACATCACTAACCTAGTATGCATGGCTTCCTTATCCCTATCCTGGTATGCATGGTCCCCTCATCCCTATCCTGGTATGCATGGCCCCCTCATAACTATACTGATATACACGGCCCTCTCATCCCTATCCTGATATGCATGGCCTCCTCATCACTAACCTAGTATGCATGGCTTCCTTATCCCTATCCTGGTAGGCATGACCTCCTCATCCCTATCCTGGTATACGCGGGCTCCTCATCCCTATCCTGGTATGCATGGCCTCCTCATCCCTATCTTGGTATGCATAGCCTCCTCATCTCTATCCTGGTATGCATGGTCCCCTCATCCCTATCCTGGCATGCATGGCCTCCTCATAACTATACTGATATACACGGCCCCCTCATCCCTATCCTGGTATACACGGGCTCCTCATCCCTATCCTGGAATGCATGGCACCATCATCCCTATACTGGTATACATGGCCCCCTCATCCCTATCACTATCTCGGTATAATTGGCCCTCTCATCCCTATCCCAGTATGCATGGCCTCATCAGAAAAACATGAAAACACATAAACCATCCTACTTACCTTCTCTTTCCTCCCTCGCAGCATTTTGTTCTGATGCCAGCAGCTGATTTATCCTTGCAAGCAGAAGACTATGTGCATGGAGAGCAGTGAATATTCATTGCTTTTTAATAGCGGGCACAGTAACCCCAGCCGCTGGCTTGCTTCTGCGGCCGGGTGATCACGTGTGTCCGCTACTAAAGGGAATGAATATTCACTGCTCTCCACACCTATGGGAGTGAAGAGCAGTGAATAGTAATTCCCTTAAGTAGCAGGCACACGTGATCGCCTGGCTGCTGCGACTGCTGTGCCCGCTATTAAACAGAAATGAATATTCATTGCGAGCGCAGTGAATATTCAATTCTCTTAAGCAGAGGGCACAGGTGTTAGCCACAGCAGTCGGATCCTGCCTCCTGTGACCTGCTGCTCCACCACTTCCCATCTCCCTCTTGTGGGAACCTGACTCAAGTATAAGCCGAGAGGGGCTTTTTCAACAAAAAATATGCTATGAAAATCTCACTTCCAGGACTCCTTGTTTTTCTTTACGCTGAAGAGTTTTTCATGGCAGAAAAGAAAGAACTAGAGAAGATAAATATAAGCTTACCTATACTACATTCTAAACAGTGATGCTGTCAGAGGTACTAGAGGTGGTGTCAAAGGCTTCTTCAGCGATAACGTAGCTGCGTGTTAACTTAGCTAATTGGTGAAGAATTAAACTGATTTGTGTTCCAACATCACTGTGTTCATAATGTATATGATGAAGGAGAGTGAAAATAAGAATTGCATGGAGCCTCCGTCTCACTCTTTCTTTTGAAGAATGGAATATATCAAACACCATTAACAGTGGTGACATAGGTCAATGGGAGACAGGAAGAAAGTTAGAACTAAATAATTTCTTTCCTCCTGTCTAGCTTCATCCCAAAGATTTGGTGACATAGAATGAAAATAATATTTTGTGTATTTTATTTAGTTAATTTGTTTACTCTAGTTTGTGTGATGTTGCTAAAGAGTGAGGGTCCATGCCATGTCCAGAAGTCATGAAATTTCCAAAGGTAGTATTTTCATTTGAGAAAGACAACTTGGCAAGGGCAAAGCAGAGAAGGAATAAGTCCTTCGCTGCAGGCTGCACGCTAGTCGTAGTGAGCAGGCATCAGGTGGGGTGTAAGGTGAGCACCTTCATGGTTATTCGAAATGACATTTGCCCTACGATTAAATGAACACAACGAGATACCAACAATCTGCTCTTACGTCTATATATAAAAGGGCACAACCTCCATTTGTTCTCCGAACAGGATCCCAAATCACTTTGAGGTTATCCTGGAAGGAAACACATATTGCTAATGGTGTTCAAACAAGTCAATGCATCCTGTAATGAAGCCTATAGATAGTATACACAGCTTAAAAAGAATTATCTAGGAAGTTAAGTGCCACATTCTTCAGGAATTAGCTCTTGTTCATTGCCGTTTGCATGAATGTAAAGAGCTATAAACCCTGGCGCCCTTAAATAAATATAAAAGTAAGTGCCACTATAGCAAAATTGTGTCATTTCTGCCAAGAAACCATTATTAATGTAATATAGACATTGTCATCTTGTTACATTGTTCTGAAAAAACATCTAATTAATTTTATTCTTTGACATCACTTGATGCTCAGATGCATCATAAAACTTGGTTTCTTAAGGGGATTTTTTTCATGAGGTCAAACTATATGGAAAAAATACTGATCTAGGGATCAGTTGATCAAGTTGGGTCGAGTTGGAATTGCCCCCATAAGCTGTTTCTGGCCATCAAATGAATAACCAATAAGTAATGCATGGATGGGCCGGGTCTACTGCTTTTTCACAGTGACCCTCTAATCGTGACCAAAAATGTATGTGCTGAGCATGAGTTCCCCTCTGCGACATCCTTATGCAGAAATAAGAGTTCAAGTCCTCTTTCTCTCTGAAGAGGCAATTTGCATATTAAATTTCCCAGAGGAGCATTGCATGGCAAATAAGTCTCTTTACCTTGAAACGCCAGAGCCGGTATGTCACTCTCCACAAGACCTAAACGTTGAATGATGCACATCGCAACATCAAAAGTAATGATGAGCAGATTGCTTCTCCCAATCTTGGTCCATGGTTCAGGTCAGTTCTCTTTCGCTGTTGACAGAAGCTGCATGAAATTTTTCTCAGGTTTTGATTTGACATCCTGGTATGGTCATTTGTGCGATGTGTGCTGCACAAGTGACGTCTTGCCACAGCCGAGCTACTTATAAGCCAGTAAGGGTAAGAAAAATTACTCAGCTTCTGTCCACGGCCAGAGAGTACTCACATAAACATGGATCGGGTTTGCGCCAAGTGGTCTGCTCATCTCTGGTCGAAGGCTTTTTTGGTAACCTTGTAGCAGAGTAAAGATGATGGAAAAGGACTTAATGTGCAGTGCTGAAGTAAAGAAGAGGCTGAAGACACCTGTACAAAGAACTGGATGGCGAGCTGAAGAGTAGGGAAAGGTGAGTTGACTGTTTTTTCCCCTTTCCCAACTCTCTACAAATCCAGAAAATATAGGCCGGCCACGATTTTACTGAATTTCAACAAATAATTCAATTTTGGTGGTAAAAATTTGAGGGAAATTAATTTCCCCTCCAACCAGATCGCTCATCTATAATAATTGTCATGTTCTTTAAAAGTTTTTCTCTTGTTTCTTGTTTGGTCTTTAAAAGTTTTTCTTTTGTTTCTTGTTTTCTTCTTTTGCTATAGTAGGATTTGATATTGGTATGTTCTTTCACTATTTTCCAGTGTTGGATGTCTTCATTGTTTTTCAGCTCAGGCACTTCTTGTCGAATTCTTGTACTCATTACCTGCATAGCAAGTTTTGGGAAGTTCAACTTTTCAGTTTTCTAGAAATGTATTCACCTATTACTCACACTGAAGTTTCTGAAAGTCATCGGCTGGTGACATTGGAGTAAGCCAGAACAAAAACAACCAGAAATATCAATGCAAGGAGCCAGCATGATATAATTTGGGTCATTTGTTTCAGAGGAAATCTTCCAGTTTCTTGATACATATGGCACACACCACAGGGATTTAATAGTGTGTTATAGAATGTAACTTTCAGTATAAATCACATGTACCAATGAGTGGAAAATGGAAGCGAGTTTTCCGAGGAACACGAAATTCATGTCTGTCTGAATATCGAGTCCACAGGATTCTGCTCAATAGGACAATAAAACAAATCAATGTTCTTGGAACATGTAAAAATGTGTCTACCCAACTACAGAAAATATTCAAACAACTCACAAAAAAAGATAGGGAAAATATTGGAGAAATGTTATTTTTTTTAATAAACAACTATATTACAATTTATGAAGGGAATCTGTCAGTAAAATCAACACTCCTAAGCTGTCTATATTGGCATGTAGGTCATAAGAATTTGAAAATAATGATACCTTGATATCTGTGATCCCTCTTATGCCAGAGAAATCCACTTTTTCTTAATATGCAATTGAACTGTTAAGATTCCTGGGCCAGACAAGATCTCCCCAATAATCTGCCTCCAGAGCTTATTTTCAATGAAAGGAGGTGTTAACAGTGTGAGACATGTAGATCAGGAGACCCAACTGTCAGTCATTACTTGGTTCACATTGGTAATTCCCCCTGTCATCTAAAATAAGCTCTGGAGGCAGATTCCCAAGGAGATCTATTGTATGTCTATCCCACTGTTCTTAATAGTTCATTTACGTATTAAGAAAAATTAATATTCCTCTGAAATAACACATGGGAGCGCAAATGTTAAGGCATCAGTTTATTCAACTTTCTATGACCTACATGCCCATATAGTTTGCTTAAAAGGGTTGTTTATACAGACAGATTCCCTTAATATTTAATTTAATCTATGGGCTGGACATAGATCTCCATCGGAATCTGCCTCCAGAGCATATTTTGGATGAAAGGGTTATTTACCAGTGTGAACTAAGTAATGACTGACAGTCTCTATGCCGATCGACATGTCTCTCACTGGTAATGCCTTCTTTCATTTAAAATAAGCCTTTGGGGAAGATTCCTGGGAGCTCTATGTCCGGCCCATAGAATTTAAGAGCGCATATTAAGAAAAACATGGATTTCCTTGGAATGAGACATTGGATAACAGATATCAAGGTGTCACTTTATTCAACTTTTGATGACATGTATACCCATGAATAAGGCTTAGGAGGTTTGATCCTACAGACAAATTCCCTTTTTTCTGGCAACTTTTTAGGAGCTTTCATCTAAACTTCAGCACATACATAAACCTATAAAGAAATTGTAAATGAAGTAAGCATAGTTGTTAAGTTAAAGAGAACCCGCCAACCCTCCTGTTGTCTCTGACAAAAGGAAATATTTGTTTTTCCTGCAAAATAACAATTGGGAGGCACTGAGGAGAATCATATATGAGGACCGTTATGTGTCCCTCAGGATGCACATAGAAGCATACTAAACCCGCTGGAGTGTATTGTAATTACAGCCTCAGCTGTGGTTACAATGCAAAATAAAAGAGAGTGTGGATTTGGTCAAACTATTTGAACAAGTCAAATTTAAGAAAGCCTGTGATGGGCTTTTATTTTTGAAGAGATCTGCAGGATGGTAGTGGTGCGGATCGATCTCTCCACTCTGGGTCTAGAGAGTGGCCCATGTCCACGATTCCCATTTAAACTTTCAGTTAAAGTTTGGGTGAGTCAGTGTTTGGTTTGCAAGTATCAGAACAGGAGACTGAGATGGAAAGGTCTGTGTGATACTGAACACAGGCCAGAGAAGGCAAAGCCACTGACGCACCTACGAGTGATACAGCAGTGCAGTTGCCCATAGCATCTGATTTTTAATGAACTGTAATGGACAATTCGACAGCAAACCGGAGGATAAAGTTTAAGTTATTTTTGTAAAGACGTTTCAGTTGGACTAACCTGGGTCTAACTGCCTCTTCACCGTACTGTCGTGAAAGCCGCTGCATTACACAATTTTGGAGAACTCTGTATTGTTGCCACATCCTTCTGTTATTTTTCCTGTTACATTTGCAACTGGGCATTAGTGTTTCTCTTGTCAAAGTAGAGATGAGCTAATCAAATTGAAGAGAATCAAATTCGGAACAAATTTCCCCCAAAATTTAGAACAAAAATTACATTTCTTTAAATCTGATTCCTTTTAATCGATTCTTTTGGGGACTGGTAAGGGGTTAAAAAAAGTTAAAAAAATGTATGTACAGTATATTCACCTTGCTTCTCTTGTGTGTCCACTGTCTTATCTCCGCTGGCTTTTTCCCTATAGCTTAAAGGCCCCGTCTCACACAGCGACGCTGCAGCGATACAGACAACGATGCTGATCGCTGCAGCGTCGCTGTGTGGTCGCTGTGTGGTCGCTGGGGAGCTGTCACACAGACAGCTCTCTCCAGCGACCAACGATCAGGGGAACGACTTCGGCATCGTTGATACTGTCTTCAGCGATGCCGAAGTCCCCCTGCAGCACCCGGGTAACCAGGGTAAACATCGGGTTACTAAGCGCAGGGCCGCGCTTAGTAACCCGATGTTTACCCTGGTTACCAGCGTAAATGTAAAAAAAAACAAACAGTACATGCTCACCTTCTGATGTCCGTCAGGTCCCTTGCCGTCTGGTTCCTGCTCTGAGTGCCGTACAGTGAGAGCAGATCACAGCGGTGACGTCACTGCTGTGCTCTCACTTTACGGCGGCTCAGTCAGAGCAGGAAGCAGACGCCAAGGGACCTGACGGGCAACAGATGGTGAGTATGTAGTGTTTGGTTTTTTTTACATTTACGCTGGTAACCAGGGTAAACATCGGGTTACTAAGCGCGGCCCTGCGCTTAGTAACCCGATGTTTACCCTGGTTACCAGTGAAGACATCGCTGGATCGGTGTCACACACACCGATTCAGCGATGTCAGCGGGACCTCAACGACCAAAAAAAGGTCCAGGCCATTCTGACACGACCAGCGATCTCGCAGCAGGGGCCTGATCGCTGGTACGTGTCACACATAGCGAGATCGCTACTGAGGTCGCTGTTGCGTCACAAAACTTGTGACTCAGCAGCGATCTCGCTAGCGATCTCGCTATGTGAGACGGGGCCTTAAGTCTTCTTATCTTCAGTCTGGCACTGACACCCGACTCATACGCACATATCAGTTTCCATGCTCTCCTAGCTGCGGGCTCCCGTTACAATGCCCAGCACATCCAGACTTTAATCTGAGAACCAAGTACCCTACATGCTCAGTACAAGACATTACTGAAGGAGGTTCTGTTTGGACCGAAACATTTTTCGTGCACTACAATACATTTTGTCTCCACGCATTTAAGCTGAGTGCTAGGTTTATATTGATGGCACTGACACCATGACTGAAGAGAAGAATGGGAAAATGTTAGTGGAGGACTGGGCTGGAAGAGATGAGTGTGATAAGGGTGAAAGATGAGGTGAGTACAATGAGGGTTTTTTGTCGTTTTTTTACCAGCAATCAGAACACATTTGATTCATACTAAATAAATTAGATGCAAATCACTCACATTTCCTGGAGAATTAGAGAACATTTTTAAATTTTAATTTTGGCAGATTCACTATTAGGCATCGGGATTCTCCCGCCATGTGGGATAGATCCCAGGCATTACCTGGTACTGTGGTACTGTGGTGCTCAGCACAGATGTCGGTCCCAGCGTCTTGCTCAGGCTCGTAATATTCGTGTGGTTACTACTGGCTCTCCAGCCAAGTCTATGGCAATATGCGAGAGGCAGGTGCAACCTGACGCTTGGGAGTCTAAGTCCAGAATTCACCCAACTGAGCATGTCTGTGATTTGGCGTCTGATCATTGGTGGTCGGACATTTGCTACTCTGGTGAGGTGGCAGCCCCAGATTGGTCTGCGAGCAATGTCTCGGCCGACTGGGCATGTTTGGGGTGGAGCCTTGTGTATAAAAGGCCCCCAGGGGCCATAAGTATCACTTATGTGAGGTGTATGTGAGTGGATACTGTTGTGAATTTGGATTCTGGGCTCCCCCGGTGGCTACTGGTGGAATTGAACTGGTGTCTTCATCTTCTCTGTTCACCTGTTCCCATCAAGATGTGGGAGTCGCTATATAACCTTGCTGCTTTGTTAGTTGCTTGCCGGTCAACAATGTTATCAGAAGCCTCTCTGTGCTTGTTCCTGCTCCTAGACAACTACTAGATAAGTTGGACTCTTGTCCATGTTTGTTTTTGCATTTTTGTTCCAGTTCACAGCTGTAGTTTCGTTACTGTGTCTGGAAAGCTCTTGTGAACAGGAATTGCCACTCTGGTGTTATGAGTTAATGCCAGAGTTTTAAAGTAATTTCTGGATGGGGTTTTGATAGGGTTTTCAGCTGACCATGAAAGTGTTCTTTCTGTCTTCTGCTATGTAGTAAGTGGACCTCAAATTTGCTAAACCTATTTTCATACTACGTTTTGTTATTTCATCTTAATTCACCGCCAATACATGTGGGGGGCCTCTGTCTCCTTTCGGGGTATTTCTCTAGAGGTGAGCTAGGACTAATATTTTCCTCTGCTAGCATTATTTAGTCCTCCGGCTGGTGCTGGGCATCTAGAATCAACGTAGGCATGCTACCCGGCCACTGCTAGTTGTGTGTTAGGTTTAGTTCATGGTCAGCTCAGTTCCCATCTTCCAAGAGCTAGTTCCTATATATGCTGATGCTATGTTCTCTTGCCATTGAGATCATGACAGTTTGACCGGCCCACAAAGTGTTAATTGTTTGGGCTGAAGCAGGAGATAGAGAAGTGTTTAAGGGAAATTTTTTTTTTTTTTTTCCCTTCAGAGTTTTGCTGCCTAGCCCTTAATTGCTGTCTAGCTGCTTCTTACCTCCTCTTAACCCTTGAATGGCTCTGTGTCCACCTGTTTGTAATGGATCTTCAGAGTGTAACTGCAGGTTTGAATAATCTCGCCACGAAGGTACAAAATTTGCAAGATTTTGTTTGTCATGCACCTGTATCTGAGCCGAGAATTCCTTTGCCGGAATTTTTCTCGGGGAATAGATCTGGGTTTCAGAATTTTCGAAATAATTGCAAATTATTTTTGTCCCTGAAATCTCGCTCTGCCGGAGACCCTGCACAGCAGGTCAGGATTGTGATTTCCTTGCTCCGGGGCGACCCTCAAGACTGGGCTTTTTCATTGACACCAGGGGATCCTGCGTTGCTCAATGTGGATGCGTTTTTTCTGGCCTTGGGGTTGCTTTATGACGAACCTCATTTGGAGCTTCAGGCAGAAAAAACTTTGATGTCCCTATCTCAGGGGCAAGATGTAGCGGAAATTTACTGCCAAAGATTCCGTAAATGGTCTGTGCTTACTCAGTGGAATGAGTGCGCCCTGGCGGCGACTTTCAGAGAGGGTCTCTCTGATGCCATTAAGGATGTTATGGTGGGGTTCCCTGTGCCTGCGGGTCTGAATGAGTCCATGACAATGGCTATTCAGATCGATAGGCGTTTGCGGGAGCGCAAACCAGTGCACCATCTGGCGGTGTCCACTGAGAAGTCGCCAGAGAGTATGCAGTGTGATAGAATTCTGTCCCGAAGCGAGCGGCAGAATTTTAGACGGAAAAATGGGTTGTGTTTCTATTGTGGTGATTCTAGTCATGTTATATCAGCATGCTCTAAACGCACTAAAAAGCTTGGTAAATCTGTTTCCATTTGCACCTCACCGTCTAAGTTTATTCTATCTGTGACCCTGATTTGCTCTTTGTCATCTATTACCACGGACGCCTATGTCGACTCTGGCGCCGCTTTGAGTCTTATGGATTGGTCCTTTGCCAAACGCTGTGGGTATGATTTAGAGCCTTTGGAGACTCCTATTCCTCTGAAGGGGATTGACTCCACCCCATTGGCTAATAATAAACCACAATACTGGACACAAGTAACTATGCGTATTAATCCGGATCACCAGGAGATTATTCGCTTTCTGGTGCTGTATAATCTACATGATGATTTGGTGCTAGGATTGCCTTGGCTGCAATCTCACAACCCAGTCCTCGACTGGAGAGTTATGTCTGTGTTGAGCTGGGGATGTAAGGGGGCTCATGGGGATGTACCTGTGGTTTCCATTTCATCATCTATTCCCTCTGAAATTCCTGAGTTCCTGTCTGACTATCGTGACGTCTTTGAAGAATCCAAGCTTGGTTCGTTACCTCCGCACCGAGAGTGCGATTGTGCCATAGATTTAATCCCGGGTAGTAAATACCCAAAGGGTCGTTTATTTAATCTGTCTGTGCCTGAACATGCTGCTATGCGAGAATATATAAAGGAGTCCTTGGAAAAGGGACATATTCGTCCATCGTCATCTCCCTTAGGAGCCGGTTTTTTCTTTGTGTCAAAAAAAGACGGCTCTTTGAGACCATGTATTGATTATCGGCTTTTGAATAAAATCACTGTTAAATATCAATACCCATTGCCGTTGCTGACTGATTTGTTTGCTCGCATAAAGGGGGCCAAGTGGTTCTCTAAGATTGACCTTCGTGGGGCGTATAATTTGGTGCGAATCAGGCAGGGGGATGAGTGGAAAACCGCATTTAATACGCCCGAGGGCCACTTTGAGTATTTAGTGATGCCTTTTGGTCTTTCAAATGCTCCGTCAGTTTTCCAGTCCTTTATGCATGATATTTTTCGCGATTATTTGGATAAATTTATGATTGTGTATCTGGATGATATTCTGATTTTTTCGGATGACTGGGACTCTCATGTCCAGCAAGTCAGGAGGGTTTTTCAGGTTTTGCGGTCTAATTCTTTGTGTGTGAAGGGTTCTAAGTGTGTTTTTGGGGTACAGAGGATTTCCTTTTTGGGATATATTTTTTCCCCCTCTTCCATTGAAATGGATCCTGTCAAGGTTCAAGCTATTTGTGATTGGACGCAGCCCTCTTCTCTTAAGAGTCTTCAGAAATTTTTGGGCTTTGCTAACTTTTATCGTCGATTTATTGCTGGTTTTTCGGATATTGCTAAGCCATTGACCGATTTGACCCAGAAGGGTGCTGATGTTGCTGATTGGTCCCCTGATGCTGTGGAGGCCTTTCGGGAGCTTAAGCGCCATTTTTCCTCTGCCCCTGTGTTGCGTCAGCCTGATGTTGCTCTACCTTTTCAGGTTGAGGTCGACGCTTCTGAGATCGGAGCTGGGGCAGTGTTGTCGCAGAAAAGTTCTGACTGCTCCGTGATGAGGCCTTGTGCCTTCTTTTCCCGTAAATTTTCGCCCGCTGAGCGGAATTATGATGTTGGGAATCGGGAGCTTTTGGCCATGAAGTGGGCTTTTGAGGAGTGGCGCCATTGGCTCGAGGGGGCCAGACATCAGGTGGTGGTATTGACGGACCACAAAAATTTGATTTATCTTGAGACCGCCAGGCGCCTGAATCCTAGACAGGCGCGCTGGTCATTATTTTTCTCTCGGTTTAATTTTGTGGTGTCATACCTACCGGGTTCTAAGAATGTTAAGGCGGATGCCCTTTCTAGGAGTTTTGAGCCTGACTCGCCTGGTAACTCTGAGCCCACAGGTAACCTTAAGGATGGAGTGGTATTGTCAGCCGTTTCTCCAGACCTGCGGCGGGCCTTGCAGGAGTTTCAGGCGGATAGACCTGATCGTTGCCCACCTGATAAACTGTTTGTTCCTGATGATTGGACCAGTAGAGTAATCTCTGAGGTTCATTCTTCTGCGTTGGCAGGTCATCCTGGCATTTTTGGTACCAGGGATTTGGTGGCAAGGTCCTTCTGGTGGCCTTCCCTGTCACGAGATGTGCGAGGCTTTGTGCAGTCTTGTGACGTTTGTGCTCGGGCCAAGCCTTGTTGTTCTCGGGCTAGTGGATTATTGTTGCCCTTGCCTATTCCTAAGAGGCCTTGGACACACATCTCGATGGATTTTATTTCAGATCTGCCTGTTTCTCAGAAGATGTCTGTCATCTGGGTGGTGTGTGACCGTTTCTCTAAGATGGTCCATTTGGTTCCTCTGCCCAAGTTGCCTTCTTCTTCCGAGTTGGTTCCTCTGTTTTTTCAAAATGTTGTTCGTTTGCATGGTATTCCTGAGAATATCGTTTCTGACAGAGGGACTCAATTCGTGTCTAGATTTTGGCGGGCATTCTGTGCTAGGATGGGCATAGATTTATCTTTTTCGTCCGCTTTCCATCCTCAGACGAATGGCCAGACCGAGCGGATTAATCAGACCCTGGAGACATATCTGAGGTGTTTTGTGTCTGCTGACCAGGATGATTGGGTTGCTTTTTTGCCATTGGCGGAGTTCGCTCTCAATAATCGGGCCAGCTCTGCCACTTTGGTGTCCCCGTTTTTCTGTAATTCGGGGTTTCATCCTCGATTTTCCTCTGGTCAGGTGGAATCTTCGGATTGTCCTGGAGTGGATGCTGTGGTGGAGAGATTGCATCAGATCTGGGGGCAGGTGGTGGACAATTTGAGGTTGTCCCAGGAGAAGACTCAGCTTTTTGCCAACCGCCACCGTCGTGTTGGTCCTCGGCTTTGTGTTGGGGATTTGGTGTGGTTGTCTTCTCGTTTTGTCCCTATGAGAGTCTCTTCTCCTAAGTTTAAGCCTCGGTTCATCGGCCCGTATAAGATATTGGAGATTCTTAACCCTGTTTCCTTCCGTTTGGACCTCCCTGCATCCTTTTCTATTCATAACGTTTTTCATCGGTCATTATTGCGCAGGTATGAGGTACCGGTTGTGCCTTCCGTTGAGCCTCCTGCTCCGGTGTTGGTTGAGGGTGAGTTGGAGTACGTTGTGGAGAAAATCTTAGACTCTCGTGTTTCCAGACGGAGACTCCAGTATCTGGTCAAGTGGAAGGGATACGGCCAGGAGGATAATTCTTGGGTGAATGCATCTGATGTTCATGCCTCTGATCTGGTTCGTGCCTTTCATAGGGCCCATCCTGATCGCCCTGGTGGTTCTGGTGAGGGTTCGGTGCCCCCTCCTTGAGGGGGGGGTACTGTTGTGAATTTGGATTCTGGGCTCCCCCGGTGGCTACTGGTGGAATTGAACTGGTGTCTTCATCTTCTCTGTTCACCTGTTCCCATCAAGATGTGGGAGTCGCTATATAACCTTGCTGCTTTGTTAGTTGCTTGCCGGTCAACAATGTTATCAGAAGCCTCTCTGTGCTTGTTCCTGCTCCTAGACAACTACTAGATAAGTTGGACTCTTGTCCATGTTTGTTTTTGCATTTTTGTTCCAGTTCACAGCTGTAGTTTCGTTACTGTGTCTGGAAAGCTCTTGTGAACAGGAATTGCCACTCTGGTGTTATGAGTTAATGCCAGAGTTTTAAAGTAATTTCTGGATGGGGTTTTGATAGGGTTTTCAGCTGACCATGAAAGTGTTCTTTCTGTCTTCTGCTATGTAGTAAGTGGACCTCAAATTTGCTAAACCTATTTTCATACTACGTTTTGTTATTTCATCTTAATTCACCGCCAATACATGTGGGGGGCCTCTGTCTCCTTTCGGGGTATTTCTCTAGAGGTGAGCTAGGACTAATATTTTCCTCTGCTAGCATTATTTAGTCCTCCGGCTGGTGCTGGGCATCTAGAATCAACGTAGGCATGCTACCCGGCCACTGCTAGTTGTGTGTTAGGTTTAGTTCATGGTCAGCTCAGTTCCCATCTTCCAAGAGCTAGTTCCTATATATGCTGATGCTATGTTCTCTTGCCATTGAGATCATGACAGGATACTCTACCACTGTTTTTGCACATGTCACTCTATACTCCTAGAGTACTTTCGTTGGCAGGTAGGGATAGGACCGGGTAACTTCCCTTGGCTTAGCATCTGTCTCCTTCTTGTGTGCAGTTAGCACAGTTGAGTTACAGAGCAAGTCCAACCCTCAGGCTACACCTTTCAGAGAAAGCATCAGGGTTTTGCACCTAGCGTCACATTAGTTCTTTCCTTTGGCTCAGCATCTGCTTCATTCTTGTGTGCGATTGGCACAGTTTAGTTGCAAAGCAAGTGCAACCCACGTGCTATCATCAATGTGACGTTTAACAGGGCATAATACTCAGCATATTGAGTGCAGTACCTCTCAGTGAAGTAACTGTGCTTGGTAGTTTGCGTTCTGTTCATACTGGGTGGAGTTAGCGCATTCTGATTAAGGTTAACGATCACTGCTTCGTTCTGCCATTGTTCACACTAGCTACAGTTATACATCTCTGCACGGAGGACCCTGGGTTGTGATTGCACTTTAATTTATATTTTATTTATTGCAATCCGCTGATGGTAACATTCACTCATCTCAGTCAATGGGTTATGTCCCTAAGGCCCCTATTTTTTGCTATCAGTTGCAATCCGTCGAATTTTGAAAAAAACGGATCCGGCGGCTGATGCCGCCAGATCCGTTCTTTTCTCATAGACTTGTATTAGTGACGGATAGAGACGGATGTCCTCACATTTCATCCGTTGTTCGCCGGATCCGTCGAAAATTGTTTGTCCGGCAGCCGGATACAACGGTCAAAGTAATGTTTTTTGTGTACGTCGAAAAAAAGGACAGCGATGGATCCCTCGCCGTCTGTCGTTTGCTCGAATGGAAGCCTATGGGCGCTGGATCTGTCAAATGACAGAATCCGGTGACGGATTCTGTTTTTTTAAACTGAGCATGCTCAGATTTTTTTAGGACCCAATTAGCCAGATCCGCTAGTCGGTTCCAGCTAAAAACCGGATCTGTTGCATCAGTTTTTCACAATCTGCGACAGATCCGTCGATCCGTCCAGCCAACGGATTGTGACTGACGGCAAAAAACTGATGTGTGAAAGGGGCCTTAACAGGCTAGCATTGTCAGCATTATTTGAACTGTGCAATAGGAGATTGATAAAAACATTGACAAGGGAGTAACACTAGCCACATATTGGTTTATTAATGGGACTTTGTCAGCAAAAAATGACTGTTGAAATCAAGCCCAGGCGCTCGGTTGCACCCTTGGTGTGGCCGAATATTTAAGTGCACCTTCCCACCGACTTGATTTCCCTCTATCTCCTACCCTCTTCTTTAATTGCCAGCTCTGGCTTTGTAGAAGTAGGTTTAAGAAAAAAAACTGGAAGACTCCTAGTCCTAAAAAGATATGAATAAATTCCCAAAAACATATTGCCACTCAGCTTGTCAAAAGGGCGTGTTCCTAGTCTAACACTGGTAATATTAATTCGATAGGCACAGGCTTCAACTGTCGATTTATTTTAATATTTCCATTAGAAATAACAGAGGAAAGACACAATGTGAGATGTTTCAGAGATGTACCGTATTTTTCGGACTACAAGACGCACTTTTTCCCCCCAAAAAAAGGGGGGAAAATGGGGGGTGCTTCTAATAGTCGCAATGCAGGATTACCGTGGCGACAGAGGTGCGGCGGCAGAGGTGCGGTGGCAGAGGTGCGGCGGCAGAGGTGTGGCGGCAGAGGTGCGGGGATGAGGAGGCGCAGTGAGCGGGGTCCCTTTCCCCGGTGAGGTGATGCAGCAGCCCGGTAATGCAGCAGAGCCGGGTGAATCCTGTTGTTATCGGTGGTGGCGGCCATCTTCCTGAGGCCGCGCGTGCGCAGATGGAGCGCTCTGCTGCCCGGGGCTTCAGGAAAATGGCCGCGGGATGCCACGTGTGCGCAGATGGGGATCGCGGCGGCCATTTTCCTGAAGCCGAGATGCGAACTGCGCCTCCTCATCCCAGCACCTCTGCCGGTAACCACTGCTGCAACCCTCCCATGGAAACCAGGCCGTGGAGTTGCCCACTTAAGCAGGAAGGGACCCTGCTCAGGTGCACGCCGTACCGCATCACCCCACCTCTGCCGACACCATGCCTCCTGTGACCCTGCTCTGCCACAGCCAGCCCTCAGGTAAGATACTGTAAATTCGGACAATAAGACGGACCCCCATCTTATAAAAAATCTTTTTTTCTGCAATTTTCACCCCAAATTTGGGGTGCGCCTTATGGTCCGGTGCGTCTTATAGTCCGAAAAATACGGTAATCTACAGGCAAATAAGAATTTACTAAAACAAAAAAAAAATAGTAAATGAGCTGCAGTACCCAAGAATGGCCACAATTCAGTATGGGGGGCTGTTCTGGTCCAGTTCTGCACACTGTCTAAATCTGGCTCTAGCTGATTCACTGGGGTGCCGGGTATTGGACCCCATTGATCTGATATTGATGACCTATCTATACAAAAAGTTCAGGACTTTAGTCAGACTGAAGTCCCTAATTAGTAAAAAGAAAAACTCAGCAAACAACGTCTCCAAACTCCATTATACCCCAACATGAATCCTGTATCTTTACACCTCATCTAAATTTCCTTTTGCAATCGCATTTCTTGCATACAGTAATACATGGAAGAGTATGGGACTGACATAAGGCAAATGGCCCAATCTCTAGAAATAGGTTTAATTTTGCACTTCATCAAGAGAAATTCTGTTAAAACCTAACAGCGCTAAGTCTGTGATTGTGACTATAAAACCATATTAGTCTGACAAAAAAAAATGAAACTAGAAATACAATTATACGTTAAAAGGAGATATCTGATAAAATGTGTAAATTGGATAACTTAGTGAAAATTAGAAATGTTTTTTAGCTATCTTTCATGTCTAAAATGCGATTTTACTGGCTTTGTCAAGCGTCTATTGAGAATGTTTTGGCACTTAATGTAGAAATGAAAAATGGGCCTGATTTACTCTTGATTTATTGTGTGAAATAAGAAAACAACTCAATTAATTGTTCACAGATAGAAAAAAAATCGTCTCGGTCCTTTACAGCATTTAAATGAATGGGGCCAACCTGCAACACCAAACATAACCTTACAACAGGTGTGGCGCTGTTTTTATAGAAAGCAACTATATACAGCTCTGGCAAAAATTAAAAGACTGATTGTTCTCTTTATAGGTATATTTTTGAGTAAAATGCAAATAGTTCTTTTAGTCTATAAACTTCTGACAACATGTCTCCGAAGTTCCAAGCAATAAATTTTGTATTTTTTTTCTGACAAAGAAAAATGGTCAAAATTTAAAAAAAAGCCAGTGCTTTCAGACCTCAAATAATGCAAAGAAAACAAGTTCATAATCATTTGTAAACAACAATACTAATGTTTTAACTCAGGAAGAGTTCAGAAATCAATATTTTGTGGAATAACCATGATTTTTAATCACAGCTTTCATGCGTCTTGGCATGCTTTCCACCAGTCTTTCACACTGCTCCTGGTGCAAAAATGTAAGCAGTTCTTTTTTGTTTGATGGCTTGTGACTATCCATCATCCTCTTGATTACATTCCAGAGGTTTTCAATGGGGTTCAGGTCTGGAGATTGGGCTGCCCATCACAGGGTTTTCATGTGGTGGTCTCTTAATTTTTGCCAGAGCTGTATATATACTTTTTTTTCACCTTTGAAACCTTTTTGAGAATATATGAGACATTAAAAGTATAAAGTATATCACTAAAGAGAACCAGGCTTTAAGCCAATTTAAGTTCCGAAAAGTCCTTCCTAAGCTAGTATATAAAACTACTCTCTAGTGGGCAACAAAAATAAAAAATTGTTTGAAAACTTCAGGCTCCATATGCAAGTTCCCAAATGTCTGCCGGGCGTTAACCGACCATCCAAGGACCTTCTTGGGCCAGCTTCTGGTTTGTTGATTGACATAGAAGAGAAGAAGCTTGACACATCGTCAGTCCAATGTAAAGTCTTCCATGCGTTTTCCACTCTTTGGGCAGAGAATTAATTTATGTTCTGTGCATTTCCTGGAAATTCGAATGAAGATGTATTTTCTGCCAACCCAATGGAAGACACACTGCTCATACCCCAGTTGTCCTCTGCACTGTGCAATGTAAGACTTTGAGGCTGACTATGAATGATGTCCAAAGACTGGTTTAACAAGACACTTGGCTGATCGAGATTAAGAACGTCTAGCGAGTTTGAAATGCATCAACCAAGAGTTTTCTTCTTTATTTTGTTTTCAATTTCTTTTTTTTTAAAGTTCTAATAAATGTGAAGTGTTATCAAAACTATGATTATGTACAGTATCTGTAATGAGGCGACCACCCTCAGCTGAGCTGGCTAAGCCTCCAGTACTACCCATACTAGGGCGGGAGTGATGAGTCCTACTACCAAATCCTGCTTATCACTCCAATAAAAATCAGCCCAGAACTACCAAGAACAAAACAGCTCAGAGTCAGCACCTAAGCTGCTGCACCAACCAGTACTACTTGGCTTTTAATATCTCACCCAGCTTAACTTTCTGGGAGAGATAAATACTCCCTGTCTGCTGCCTACAATATATACTTTGGGTACAGAAAGTATTCAGACCCCTTGAAATTTTTCACTCTTTGTTTCATTGCAGCCATTTGGTAAATTCAAAAAAGTTTAATTTTTTTCTAAGTAATATACACTCTGCACCTCATCTTGACTGAAAAAAACCCAGAAATGTAGTCATTTTTGCAAGTTTATTAAAAAAGAAAAACTGAAATATCACATGATCATAAGTATTCAGACCCTTTGCTCAGTGTTAAGTAGAAGCACCTTTTGAGCTAGTACAGCCATGAGTCTTCTTGGGAATGATGCAACAAGTTTCTCACACCTGGATTTGGGGATCCTCTGCCATTCTTCCTTGCAGATTCTCTCCATTTCCATTAGGTTGGATGGTGAATGGTGGTGGACAGCCATTTTCAGGTTTTAGGTCCAGAGATGCTTAATTGGGTCAAGGCTCTGGCTGGGCCAGTCAAGAATGGACACAGAGTTGTTCTGAAGCCACTCCTTTGTTATTTTAGCTGGAAGAGGTGTTCAACCAGGATATCTCAGTACTTGGCCACATTCATGTTTCCTTCAATGGCAACCAGTCGTCCTGTCCCTGCAGCTGAAAAGCACCCCCATAGCATGATGCTGCCGCCACCATGTTTCACTGCTGGGATTGTATTGGGCAGGTGATGAGCAGTGCCTGGTTTTCTCCACACATACCGCTTAGAATTATCACCAGAAAGGTTTATCTTTGTCTCACTAGACTAGAGAATCTTATTTCTCATAGTATAGGAGTTCTTCATGTGTTTTTTAGCAAACTCTATGCTGGCTTTCATATGTCTTGCACTGAGGGGAGGCTTCCGTCGGCCACTCTGCCAAAAAGGCGCAACTGGTGGAGGGCTGCAGTGATAGTTGATTTGTGGAACTTTCTCCCATCTCCCTACTGCATTTCTGGAGCTCAGCCACAGTGATCTTGGGGTTCTTCTTTACCTCTCTCACCAAGGCTCTTCTCCCATAATTGCTCAGTTTGGCTGGACGGCCGGGTCTAGGATAACTTCTGGTGGTCCCAAACTTCTTCCATTTAAGGATTATGGGGGCCACTGTGCTCTTAGGAACCATTAGTACTGCAGAAATTCTGTTGTAACCTTGGCCAGATCTGTGCCTTGCCACAATTCTGTCTCTGAGCTCCTTGGCCAGTTCCTTTGACCTCATGATTCTCATTTGGTCTGACATGCACTGTGAGCTGTGAGGTCTTATATAAACAGGTATGTGACCCATTTGGGGGGTTTTGTGTGAAATTGTGGCCAGTTTACATTTTTTTCTCTTATATTTTTTGTTCAAGCACACAAAGGAAATAAACATATGTATAAAAAAATGTGTAATTGCAATAAATGTCTTGAAGAAATACTTCTTTTTCTGGAACAATTTCAGGGTGCCAACACTTTCGGCCATGACTGTATCTATCTATTCATTCATCTATCGATCTATCTATCCATCCATCCATCCACATTTCCTATACTACTATTATTAGCTATCCCAATTATTTCCCCATGATTCCAATGCTTTGCATTGCTTGATACTGACCCAGGTTTGTCCTGCGTGATGCTCTTATAGTGCAACATAAAAGCATAATTTATTACGCGATGGCTAAAATGTTGGTTTTATTAGCTAATTCTCCAGAACAAGCTGGTTTGAAGCTTATCTTTATGAAATTGAGGCTATTTGCAGTTGTGGGCGTCGAAGCTCAAAGCTTGAGCACAATGCGTAGTGTAAATGCTTAAGCCTTATTCTCCCCCACTATTCTCCTATTTATAGGACATATACTCTGCGTTAAGCATCAGCGTTACACGGATTAGCTACACCACAGCAAGGGGATTTGAGATGGTTATTCCTGACAATGTCTCAGTGTGAGTGTGCATAATTATCCACAACCTGCACTTTTCTTACAAATATATGTGACATGATTTGACATTCTTGGTGCCAAGTAGGAATGATCTCCTTGAAAATCTGAGCTGTTTTGCACAGAGCCGGTCTAAAACGTTTCTGATTTGTGGATTGTGACAATACTGTTGAGTCTTGAGGATTATACATGTTCATACGGATCATTTCCACTGCAAAAACTATAAAAAGGACCTAAATATTAATCTAATAAATGACATCCATTGAATGGATATTGTTTTATATGCACATACAGTTAATATAAATTTAAATCCATATGTATTACTAATTTTTTAAAAATGAATGTTTAGCATTTTTATAAATATTTTCAATACTTTTTTTTTGCATATATAGAGGTCAAATACGCCTGTGTGTAGACAAAGAGGAAATTGCTAAAATCCTGGCTGCCTGTCTCCACCACTAGAGGGAGCTTACTGCATACATTGGTCTTTTATTGAACCTCATCTCCATTTAAATGGTTTAATTATAAATTGATCTTTTTTCGTTCCTTTTTATAATTTCTCATATTAACCCCTTAACCCACGGGCCATTTTCCGTTTTTGCATTTTTGTTTTTTGCTCCCCTTTTCCCCCGAGCCATAAGTTTTCTATTTGTATGTCAACATGGCCATGTGAGGGCATATTTTTTGAACGACATCATTGATTTTAACATATCGTGTACACAAAAATGGGAAAAAAAAAGTCCAAATGCGGTGAAATTGCAAAAAAGTGCAATTCCACAGTTTTTTTTTTACCATGTTCACTAAATGCTAAAACTGATCTACCATTATAATTCTGAAGGCCTTAACAAAGTCAGAGACTCCACACACATCTAGGTTCTTTTCTATTTAAGTGGTGAAAAAAAATCCAAAATTTGTTAAAAAAAAGGGCGCCATTTTCCGAAACCTATAGCGTCTCAATTTTTCATCATCTGGGGCCGGGTGAGGGCTTATTTTTTGCACTCCGAGCTGAAGTTTTTATTAATACCATTCTGATGCAGAAACATTCTTTTGATTGCCCATTATTGCATTTTATTGCTATGTAAACGCAACCATTTTTTCTCATTACGCCATTTAGCGATCGGGTTAATTCTTTTTTTATATTGATAGATCGGGCAATTCCGAACATGACAATACCAAATATGTGTATATTTGATTTTTTTATTGTTTTATTTTTAAAGGGGCCAAAGGGGGGTGATTTGAACTTTTATATATTTTTATTTTTTTTATATTTTTAAAAACGTTTTTTTTCCACGCATCAATAGTCTCTATTGGAGACTAGAAGCTGCAGTACTTCGTTCGTCTCTGCTGCATACAGACGATGATCAGATCGCCTGTGTGTAGCAGAAATTATCATTTGCTAAGAGCGCCAACCACAGGGCGGCGCTCATAGCAATCTGGCAATGAAAACCATAGAGACCTGCTGCAGGGTCACCGAAGGGTGGGATTAGTGACGTGCTTCCTGTAAGAGTGAGTTAAATGCCGCTGTCAGAGATTGACAGTGGCTTTTAGCTAGTTAACAGCAATGGGTGGATTGCGATTCCATCCGCTGCTGTTGCTGGCACATGTCAGCTGTCCGCACCAAACAGGGGGAGTCTGACATGTGCGTATTATTACCCCACATGTCGGAAAGGGGTTAAAATGAAAAAGAATGTGTAATAAAATCAGACAAGCTATAACCCTGGTCAATTCAAACCCATCCATAATCTCAATGTATAGGAAAAGAAAAGCTAAGAAACTACTTGACTCTACATGAAGTTTGTTGGTGAAGACTCCTAACTCCCATAAACCAGAATCATGCTTACACCATTGGATTACCTGGGAGTCTTGGGAAATTGAGGGCAAGTAAAACTTATGACAATCACCCCTTTAGGGAACAAGCTGCAGATACAGATGTGCCCATCTTTTTCCTTTTTGTGAATTTCATTCAAGAATTTTACATGATACAAAGTTCTGTACACTGTCTAGGCAGGCTGCAATTCACATTCCAACCACTGGGTGACAACTCATAGACACATATAGCATAGACATCTCCCGACAGAGTATCATAAACATTTTTTTTTATCAAAGCCGGTCATCTCTAAACACCTATCTTGAGATATCTTGAGCCAAAACCAAATGAAGGGAGGACAAATCTATAGTAGTAATGGTCCCCCATGGACATGTCCTTTCAGCTAAATTCTATGGTATTTAAGAAGACAGCTTGGTCATTGACTGCAATTAAAGATGGAGTCATTCTCATTTAAGGATAATTTTTTCAGGTGGGTTCTTCCTAGGGGTGCGGGCCACTAGAGTCTTATTCTAAACACTAAAGCCCCGATTCAATAATTAGTACCTGTTTTTTTCTCTAGTTTTTGGCATTTTTCATCTGTTTTTCTCTTTCATCTAATTCATCTTGTAGCTTGCACCTTTTTAGAAAGCCATTTTACATGGGTTCTCCTGTTTTTCTTGTTCGCCATTGTGGACGGAGTTTGGTTTTTCCAAAAGTTTTCGCTTGACTCATCAATTGTGACTTTTTTAAAAATTGCAAAATGTAACGAAAATATACTCTGGTTTCCTCCTGGAACATTTATTTTTTGTGCTATTTTGCGAAACATGATATTTATTTTCTTTAAGAAGTCACAAAAATAATTAAAGTAGAAAAAATAGATTTTTTTCTTACTTGACACAAAATTCATGACTCACATGCACCATTTTGAAGAATAATTTGAGGCATAATAATGAAGAATGTGAAGAGATAAATAAGAAAAGTGACTTCCAAAAAGCCATAACTAAATTCTAGTTTATTATCCACTGAAAATTGCACTAGGATTTTGGGGAAATTCTTTATTTTCGGAAAGACTCTTGTATCATTGTATTTTGGGCAGGGCAGTCTTCTATTGCTGTTTATGAAAACAGTTAGCTGTTTTTATGGGGGAATAAAAGTGAAAAACAATCTCTGTAGCATTGAAAAAGTGATTTGTCTGCTACATTTTTCTGACAATTTTTAGAAGACCTGTTGATTAGAGACGAGTAGTGTTGAGCGATACCGTCCGATATTTGAAAGTATCGGTATCGGAAAGTATCGGCCGATACCGGCAAAGTATCGGATCCAATCCGATACCCGATACCAATACAAGTCAATGGGACTCAAGTATCGGACGGTATCCCTGATGGTTCCCAGGGTCTGAAGGAGAGGAAACTCTCCTTCAGGCCCTGGGAACCATATTAATGTGTAAAATAAAGAATTAAAATAAAAAATATTGCTATACTCACCTCTCCGACGCAGCCTGGACCTCACCGAGGGAACCGGCAGCGTTGTTTGCTTAAAATGCGCGCTTTTCCTTCCTTCCGTGACGTCACGGCTTCTGATTGGTCGCATGCCGCCCATGTGGCCGCGACGCGACCAATCACAGCAAGCCGTGACGTAATTTCAGGTCCTTCTAGGCATTCAGTATTTTAAAATTACGTTCCGGCTTTGTGATTGGTTGCGTTGCGGCCAACATGGCGACGCGACCAATCACAAGCCATGACGTCACGGGAGGCTGGACACGCGCGCATTTTAAAATGCGCGCGTCTCCTGCCTCCCGTGACGTCACGGCTTGTGATTGGTCGCGTCGCCCATGTGACCGCGACGCGACCAATCACAAAGCCGGAACGTAATTTTAAAATACTGAATGCCTAGAAGGACCTGAAAATTACGTCACGGCTTGCTGTGATTGGTCGCTTCGCGGCCACATGGGCGGCACGCGACCAATCAGAAGCCGTGACATCACGGAAGGAAGGAAAAGCGCGCATTTTAAGCAAAGAACGCTGCCGGTTCCCTCCGTGAGGTCCAGGCTGCGTCGGAGAGGTGAGTATAGCAATATTTTTTATTTTAATTCTTTCTTTTACACATTAATGTTGTTTCGATACCGATACCCGATACCACAAAAGTATCGGATCTCGGTATCGGAATTCCGATACAGCAAATATCGGCCGATACCCGATACTTGCGGTATTGGAATGCTCAACACTAGAGACGAGCGAAACTAATCTTAAAAGTTCGGGGTTCGCACCGGACGGTTATTGTCCGGTGCTAAACTCCATACACGGACTTCTCCTGGAACTCTCATTTAATGTTTGGAGTTTCGGGGAAAGTCCGGGAGGAGAGAGAGGAAAGAGTGATAGTGAGAATTGTCCTTCTTTAATGTTCTAGGGTTCGGGTTCTGGTTCAAGTTCGGCTAAAGTTCTGGTAACCGAACCAAACTTTGGACTAAATTTTTAGTCGGGTACCAGAACCCAAACTTCCACGGGTCTGCTCATCCCTACTTGTTGATCTTTTAAGTCTACTAATTGACATTTTGGAGCACAGATGTGATTGAGCAAGTGTGCTTGTTACTCGAGTTTTCCGAGCATGCTCGGGTGTTCTCCGAGTATTTTGGGCGTGCTCGTAGATTATTTTTTATGTTTTTGTCTCCGCAGCTGCATGATTTGCTGCTATTAGACAACCTGAACACATGCAGAGATTGCCAGTTTATTAGGGTACCCTACATATATTCAGGCTGTCTAGCAGCTGCAAATCATGCAGCTGCGGTGACACAAACATAATCTACGAGCACGTCCAAAATACTCAGAGAACACCCGAGCATGCTCGGTAATCTCGAGTAACGAGCACACTCGCTCATCATTAGTTGAGAAGCATCTTTGCAATTTTCTAAATGAACACACATACCCATCAATCAATCAAATTTTAATGCATGCAATTTCATAGTCGGTGCCCATTAAAGGCACAAATTGATGTAAATGGGATTTTAGAAAAAAAAAATAATAATGTGCCCGGAACATACATCTATTTCATACGATGGTTATTTGGGGATAATGACTGTCCATAACATTATCCAAATTGACTTTTTTTTTCCATCCTCCAAAACGTTTCTACTAAAAATTGCCGAGCAGAACCAATAAGCAAATTCTGCTTGCAACCTTTGACAGATTATAATTCACACAGCGAGAGATTAAAGGCCATTCCATTACTTTACTGTGTCACCCTGTCCTAACAGCTCTATAATTCTATCTGGTCAAGTAGATCTTTAATTTGGAAACCGCTTCAGAATACTGATTACGCTCATTTAGCAAATATCTGCAAGAACCAATATGCTAGTGAATATTGCATATTGCAAAAACCGGTGCCAGTGTATATTTCATGACAGCTTAGACTTACGTTGCAGCAGATGAGGGGCTATGAATGTTACAGCCTGCAATCTTAAAGGTGAAGTTGCCAAATATTAACGGATAGAAACTCATCACTTATCTTGGCTTGACCATACTCCAACCTGACAGTTGATATGATAACACTCCTCCTGGACAGATCAACCATCAAGACCCGTGTGTGTGACCTGCTTCCCCACCTGAGACCTCACTCAGATTGCTTGTTTGCTCGCACCAACCCAAAAAATGACCTGTCAATCACTGTGAGGAGGTTGGCACCGTTTACACAAAATCACCATACAGGAGATAAGAAGGTACCAAAGAGTTTACGTAGTGAGTCACCAGAATGAGTACCCCACCGGGAGGAGAAAGAGGGAGAGATGCCGAAGAACCGTAAGTGTAGGCCAAGCCCCAGCCTTTGAGAGCTCATATGCATAACAATTTACCAATGGATTATGAGACAATGGAAACATGAATTTGTAATGTAAAGACATGGAAATAATTCTCATTATAGGTACTTTACGGCGATGACGTTACTTTACTGTGTAAAAACTTGTCGACAGGTTTGGCCGATAAGAGATATGGCCATCACCTTTCAGGGCTGATATACAGCATTCTATAATGCTGTATATCTGCCCCAACCCGACCTGCAAGAGAAGAAAAATAACTTATTATACTCAGCTGCAGGGCGACCCGGTCCGATGGACATTGCTCGTCTTGGTCCAGTGCCTCCTTTCTTGTAGTGATGCCGCCCTCCTGCATGCTTAGTGTGGATGGCGCGTCTCTTCGGCACCACGCTCTTGCGCAGTCGTACTTCTCTGACCTGTTGAGGGCAGAGCAAAGTACTGCAGTGCGCAGGTGTCGGGAAAGGTCAAAGAGCCCCGGCGCATGCGCACTGCAGTACTTTGAACTGCCCTCGACAGCGCAGAGAAGTATGCCTGCACAGGAGAGCTGTGCCGAGAAGACTGTGTGGATGACGAAGGGAAGCGTCATCCACATGAAGCAAGCAGGAGGAAGGGGATTGTAAGAAGACTGGAGGCGCCGGACCAAGACCAGCAACACCCATCGGACCGGACTGCCCCACAGGTAAGTATAATAAAAGTTATTTTTCTTCGCATTATAGAATTATGTATATCAGCTCTGAAAGTTGATGGCCGTATCTCTTATCGGCCAAACCTGGTGACAGGTTCCCTTTAAGTATATGTTTTTAACTCTATGTAGTATACACTATCTGTGGACTGCACAAACCAGAACAGCATCCGTGTGGAGTGGGGCGAGGTGAGTAGTATTTTTTATGTCAGTAAGTATAAGGGAAATCATATTGCATAGAGGGAGCTAATAATACTTATTGAGGGGTTATTGGGGGCCCTCATACTGAGTGGTTTGCTATGAGGTTCCTCATTATGTATGGGGGCTGTGGTGGCTCCTATACTGTGTGAGGGGCTGTGGGGGCATTAAACTGAGTAAGGAGTTGTAGGGTCCATATAACTGAGTGGGGGGGTGCTGTGGAGGCCATTATACTGAGTGAGAGGCTAGAGGGGGCCATTATACTGAGTGGAGGATGTAGGGGACTGCAAAGGCCCCTATATTGAGATGGGGAGTGTGAAGATTCTTATATTGAGTGGTGTGCTATGGGGGGTCCTCATTCTGCGTGGGGGGTCTTTATTTTGTGTGGGGGGATATGGGGACCCTCATTTTGCATAGAGAGCTGTGGTGGCCTCCATTATATGTGTTGGGACTCCTCATACTGAGTGGTGGTATCATACTGACAGGTGTGGAGAGAAACTGTGTGGGGGGGATTCACTGTGGGGATACCATTCTCAGTGTGTTATGTGTGTGGGGGTCGGGTGGCCATTTTGAGAGCATCATACTCTATCAATAAGGGTCTTCAATAGGGATGTATATGTATATATTTATATGGATATTTATTTATATTTATATATTTTTTGGGGGGAGCAATTATTTTCATTTCTACATGTGAAGCTGGTTATTTGTTGAGGAATAAGGATGTGGAAAATCCCACAATGTAGCATTAGACCAAATTAGTATACCAAGAGTACAGATGGCAGCACAATAGGATTAATATAGAGGAATTTCATCCTTCCCAGCTAGCTCTGGAGCATCTGAAGAGCCACAGTTTGCCCATCGCATAATAGACACCAGAAGTTTATATCAAAATGTTAAATTCTAATACTGTAAACAAATACAATAATTCTCGAGATCAGCACAATGCCGTAGCGAGCGGGAAGCAAGAACACTGTGTTCCCACCACAGATGCATTAATTGGGCAGACCAGACACATCTGTGAGCCTTTATCTGACAGAGTAATTCTAGGTTTGGATGTTCCTCCAGTAGAACTGAATCATTAGACGAGTAACACATAGATAACATGAAGCTGGAATTATTTGCGCTCAGACACCGGTGTTTACACTTACTATTCCAAGATCGTCTGCGAGAAGGTGGGGCAAAATCGCGACGATCGGCTCCAGAGCATTTTTTTGGGGGGACCTGAGGGCATTTTGAGAATACATTTGGAAATAACAATAAAAAGAACCTGAAATATTTATGAACTCTTCATTATTTCGTTTCGGAGATCACAAGTAAACAGGAGATGCAATTATTTTTATATTACTTTTAGGCACGGAGCGTTTATATCGCTCTATCTAATTTATAGACATTGTGAGGTTTTTACAGTTATAACTGTGAGATTGATAAAGGTTTTCACAGATTATTTTGCTATTTCTGAATTCATAAGAATATTTAACAGGGAGCGCTATATTAGGCGACAGTAATGTTTGCCGTAAGAACTCAAGGGGCATCATTTAAAATTAGATGTACCCTATAGACATAGAAGGGTCATGGCCACATATCACATGTTCTATTCTCCATAATAATATAATAATAATCTTTATTTTTATATAGCACTAACATATTCCGCAGCGCTTTACAGTTTGCACACATTATCGTCGCTGTCCCCGTTGGGGCTCACAATCTAAATTCCCTATCAGTATGTCTTTGGACATATTATGAACATTTAGGCCCCGATTCATCAATACCAGAGTCAGAACCCCCTGATTCATTAAGTGGTGCACATGTTGTAATGAATCTATAGCATTTGATGATAGGCATGAGCTTCAGTGCACCACTCCAAAAGTCATCCTCCTGTCCCAGATCGATCCTCCACAAACCAATCTGCTAATCTCTAATTTTCATCCTACCCAGATGCTGGATTCACAGCTACACAGGTCAGCAAAGCTGTGTAATGTCCTCCATGCTACTACTTCTTTTGATCATGTCGTAAATAGAGACATCTAGAATTATGGATACTTATGCCCTGATTCATCAAGACCAGTGATTTTCTATGAGTCAGATTCTCCTGATTCATTAAGTGGTGCACACCTTTTAATGACTCAATACAATCTAAGTACTAGAGTGCATCTCCATGCGCCATACCAGAAATCTTACTGTAGTCACAGATTGATCATAATATCCTACCCAGGTGCTGGATTCACAGCTACATTGGTCAGTACTATTATATAGTGTTCTCCATCTTGCTTCAGCTGCTTTTGATCATGTTGTTCTAAATACAGACATCTAGTGTTATGAATATTTAGGCCCCTATTCATCAAGACCAGCGATTTTCTCATGCTCCTGATTCCTGGTGCACACCTTTTAGTGACTCAATAGAATCTGACAACTACACAGCGTCTCCATGCTCTTTGACAGAAATCTTGCTGTAGTCCCAAATCAATCCTCCATGGAGCGATCTGCTCCTCTTTAGTTTTCATCCTACCCAGGAGCTGGATTCACAGTTACACTGGTCAGCAATATTATATAATGTCAGAAGAGAAGGAATTCCTCATGACTGTATTTACTGTGTATGAGAGACATCCTAACAGGTAGTCTCCTCTCAAGAGTTCAGAGACAAGTGAAAGTTAGATATAGAGTCTGCAGATAGGGAAGCTGGTGTAAAATGCAGGATGCAGGTCATATAACGGCCAAAGACAACATGACAACATGACAACATATTCATAAAAGTGACTTGAAACAACAGATACACTTTAAAAATCTCGTCATTTGCTCATGGGGTCTTTTGGGAAAAGAAGAGATCTAACTTTTGCAGTCAAAATAATGTGAGGAAGGGGGAAAAAAGAAAAATCAGCTCACCGGTGAAGGAGCAGTGCATGGATAGCTCCATGATGATTACAGCTGTCACAATGTGCGTGAGAACAAGGTGTTCATCCAATAACTGTTATATCTAAGCAAAAATGAAAAAATCTCACATTTATTTGGATAAACATTAAAAACTTGTAAAAAAATAAAATCATGACAGTAGACACCCAGATGTCTTGTCTACGTGTTTCGTGCAAAACTCTCTTAATCACGGTCTCTTAACCACACTTCCATTAAAAAATGGAAAATGGTCTGGGGGTGTAGAGGTTAATGTTAATACAAATACATTTAGACTTTTTTTGCTTTGATATAGTGGCTGCTGGATAAAAAACGTTTTATCCTAAATTTTGCATGGAAATTTGTAGGGATTTTCCATGATAAACCAAAACTTTTGAGGTCTATTAGCTGTGTAGGATGGCATTGTATGGGATTTGACTGCAATACAGGAGTCGGATGATTGCCATTTAGCGTGAGTGTAAGGGTATGTTTCCACGTTCAGGAAACGCTGCGTTTTTGACGCAGTGCTGAGCCACAGCATCAAAAACGCAGCGTCCTGATGTTACAGCATAGTGGAGGGGATTTAATGAAATCCCGTCTCCTTTGTGCATTAAAAAACGCATGCATTTTTCACGCAAAAACGCACATGCGTTGCGTTTTTTCAGAACGCAGCATGTTGCTACAATGAGCAAAACACGCAGGAACACCGCAGGTGACCTGCCAGTGACCTCAGGTGCAGTTTTGGTCAGGATTTTACCTGCATAAAATCCTGACCAAAGCCTGAAGCAAACCTGAACGTGGACACATACCCTAAGGGTGTGAATGATATGTAATGGCATACAGCTCTCAGTCCTTTTTTAAGTAACTGGTTAAGACTCTGCCGATTGTGAATGAATCTCGTCAAGTATGAGGCTCAAAAATGTGCCCATTGCCTTATAATTCTTTTTCTGAAATCTGCCGGTGAAACGGAGATTCGTGACTCCAGTATGTACCAAATATTTGTCCGATCCCAACAAATCATTTCACATAATTCAACTTACCGTATATACTCAAGTATAAGCCGAGATGTTCAGCCCAAATTTTTGGGCTGAAAGTGCCCCTCTCGGCTTATACTTGAGTCATGATCGGCAGTGGGGTCGGCGGGTGAGGGGGAGAGAGGTCTGTCATATACTCACCTAGTCCCGGCGCTCCTGGCGCTCCCCCTGCCCGTCCCACGGTCTTCGGTGCCGCAGCTCATCCCCTGTTCAGCGGTCACGTGGGACCGCTCATTAAAGTTATGAATATGGACTCCACTCCCATAGGGGTGGAACCGCATATTCATTCCTCTAATCAGCGGTAATGGTGACCGCTGACAGAGGAAGAGGCTGCGGCACCCGGAGACCAGCTGTCCGGGATAAGGAGCCAGGGACGCCGGGAGCAGGTGAGTATTACATAGTTACCTGTCCCCGTTCCACACGCCGGGCGCGGCTCCGTCTTCCCATCCTCTTGCTCTGACTGTTCAGGTCAGAGGGCGCGATGACGTACTAGTGTGCGCGCCGCCCTCTGCCTGAACAGTCAGTGCAGAGAGATGCCGAGACGGGACGCTGAGGAGCTGCGGGCAGCAAGAGAGGTGAGTATGTCATTTTTTTTTATTGCAGCAGCAGCAGCATTATAGATGAGGCACAGCTTTCTATGGCACATCTATGGGGCAACAATGAATGGTGCTGAGCATTGTATATGGGGCACAGCTTTCTATGGCACATCTATGGGGCCATAATGAACGGTGCAGAGCATTATATGTGGCACAGCTTTATATGGAGCATCTATGGGGCCATAATGAACGGTGCAGAGCATTATATGTGGCACAGCTTTATATGGAGCATCTATGGGGCCATAATGAACGGTATGGAGCATCTATTTTTATTTTTGAAATTCACCGGTAGCTGCTGCATTTTCCACCCTAGGCTTATACTCGAGTCAATAAGTTTTCCCAGTTTTTTGTGGCAAAATTAGGGGGGTCGGCTTATACTCGGGTCGGCTTATACTCGAGTATATACGGTACATATGTATATAGGCACCATAGAGCTCTTATTTATCGAAATTCGATTTTTAATTCAACGTTTAGGGAACTAAAAAAGAATAAAAGGTTTGTCCATTACTTTAATATTAACTACCTTTTTCTTGGAATAGGTCATCAATATAAAATTAATCAGTCTGACAGCCGGCAGCCTCACCGATTAAATGTTTTCACCTCTTCGGTAAGAGCTGATCTGCAGTACCCAACATGGCCACTAAGCAGTGTATGTGACATGCAATACCATACATTGTTTACAGTACATGAAGTTATAACAGCTAATTGGGGGATGCTGAAGACCTATCTAAAGTTCAAAATAAAAGTAGTAGACAAACCCTTTCATAAAATAAATTTGGTGGCGGTGGGCGTAGACTCATTATGCCACTAGTTAGGCTTACCCTGGATGGGCGTAACTAAGTGACTATATGGTCTTCACTACAGCCTCTGATGGTGAAGATAGGCTTGGGCCATTAGGGTAGTCACTAGGTGCCACTCCTGGGCAGTCACTGGACCTGCAGCAGCTGACCGAAGGGTCAAGGGCACAGCATGTGGTACAGAAGGCAAAGACAGAGACATGGTCAGACAGTCTGAGGTCAGGGCAGGCAGCACAGGTTCAAAATGTGAAACCGAGGTCAGGTGTGGAGGGGTCAGACAAAATGAGTAATCAAATCGGGTCGGCATCAGGAGAGTCAAAATAAGCATGCACCTAGACAGATGACTAGAGTTGAACTGAAACTAGGAACCTAAGTTTAGGCAATGTGTGGAGGTAAAAGCTGCCTAAAATATCCCCTGCTGGCAGGATAATAGGCCAAGGAAGCAAAACTCTGCAAAACACAGCATGTTAAATTTCTGCAGCGACTGGCCACGCCTTCCTATAGAAACGTGGAGACTCACCAGCCACATGAGGATACAGAAGTTCTGGAAGTGCTGCTTGAGACAGTTCAGTGCTATGGACTGAGACTGGGAGGAGCAGAGCAGTGAACACAGTGATGATGCTGAAAAGGTGTGTGAGTAACCGGCGTGACAATAAAATAGCTGAATAAATAAAATAATTTAAACATAGCAATCAAACATTGTTTTGACTAATATTTTAATTTTATTTTAATCATGTGCTATTAAAAAAATATTCTGTTCATTATTTAACTGTTCTGTAATTTGGCAAAGAAAAGTTTAATAATTATTTATCCTTTTTTGCACCGCTTTATAATCTAAAAATTGTGTTGATTGATTGTGAAAAGTTCAATAATTGAGTATTTGTATTTTTACCGTACAAAATCTGCTAGAGACATTTGAAAATATCCTTGGCTGACAATATGTGTAATTGTGTGTCTTCATGTATTGCTAACTGTATAATGGATGCAGATAACAGCCATTATCGGAAGAAGGTGACAAGTCTGAGCATCGACCAATCTGCCTTGTAATGAGCTTTTTCAGACAATTTGCCAGATTATGAGGTTTTACCTCTAAAAAATAATCACAGTTTTTCTTCTGACCGACCGGTCTGACTATTGAAATGAAAGCTATGATATATCAAGCATCTAAGTCATAAAGAACTATTTCACAGGATTATTTTTTACTTTTTATACACTATATCACTCAATTAAAAGGTTAAACCCGCAAAACAAGATATCCCTTATCCATAGGACTTGCTGATCCCTGGTGGTCTCACCAATGGAACTACCAAGGAACCCAAGATAAGGACTCAAGATGCCAAGAAAAAGGCTCTGCAGTCCCTTCCTGATTGGCAGCAGAGGTGCTTGCTCGAGCCCACTCCACTCAAACATGTGCACCTCCTCTTCTTTCAAGATGGAACTGCAGAGCCCAGTTCTCGAGAATCCTCAGCCTCAATCTTGGGATCACCGGTAATTTCTTCAGTCAAACCTCCAGCAATTAGCAAATTATCCTCTATCCATAATTTGTTTTTTTGGGGGTAATAAGTTTTCAATAATCCAATAACTGTCATGCTAATTAAATATTATTTTTTATGGGCTTTTAATCGCCAATCTATTTTTAAAGATTCTTGAGACGTCATTTGGTCTTGTGTTATAATTTTCTTTAAGAAACGTGTGTGCTACTGAGACATGCAAGAGAAAAGGGATTCTACTTCCTGAGCAATGCACACACGACACGTGTTTTGAGCGATCGGTGGAGTCTCAGGACCTGTTCAACCATTGATTGGTTGGGCATTTCAAGCCCTGCCACACATTAAAAATGAAAAGTAAGTGCGGATATGCGTTAAAGTAGACATGCCCTTTAAAGAAGCTCTCCATCCATCAAAGTTTTTATCCTTTTAATATATTGCAACCATCATATTATATAGCACTGTATAGAATCATAGAATTTTAGAGTTGGAAGGGACCTCAAGGGTCATCGTGTCCAACCCCCTGCTCAATGCAGGATTCACTAAACCATCTCAGACAGATGTCTGTCTAGCCTCTGTTTGAAGACTTCCATTAAAGTAGAACTCACCACTTCTCATGTCAGCCTGTTCCACTCATTCATCGCCCTCACTATCAAAATTCTTTTTCTAATATCTATTCTGTATCTTCTACCTTTCAGTTTCATTCGATTACTTCTCATGTTAATTGAGAATAAGTATGATTCCTCTACACTGTGACATCCCTTAAGATATTTGTAGACAGCTATTACATCTCCTCTTAGCCTTCTTTTTTGCAAGCTAAACATTCCCAGATCCTTTAAACGTTCCTCATAGGGCAAACTTTGCAGTACACTCACCACCCAGATAGCTCTTCTCTGCACTTGCAGTTTTTCAATGTCTTTTCAATATGTGGTGTCCAGAACTAGACACAGAATTCCAGAAGATACCTGACCAAGGAGGGGTAGAGCGGATAATTATTTCACATTATCTAGACTCTATGCTTCCCTTAATACATCCTAGAACTGTGTTTGCCTTTTTTGCTTCTGCATCACACTGTTGATTAATGCGCAGTCTGTGATCTATTAGTATACCCAAGTCTTTTTCACTATTCTATTAGTCACTGCCCATTGTTCAAGCTTACCTAGATCCTTCTGAATCATTTCTCTGTCTTCTCTAGTGTTAGCTATCCCTCCTTGCTTTGCATCATCTGCAAATTTCATTAGTTTATCTTCAGTTCCCTTATCTAGATCATTTATAAAAATGTTGAACAACACTGGGACCAGGACAAAGCATTGTGGTATCCCACTTGAAACACTTTCCAATTGCATGTTCAGCCAATTATTACTACTCTTTGAGTACAATCACTGAGCCAGTTATGAATCGTAGGCTTGTCAATCCCATACTTGATCATTTTTTCAATAAGGATAGCATGAGATACTCTAACATATGCTTTGCTGAAGTCGAGATATACCGTACTATATCTACCGCATTTCCCTGATCCACCCAGTCAGTGATTCCATCATAGAAGGAAATTAGATTAGTTTGGCATGACTTGTTTGCTACAAACCCATGCTGGCTCTGGTCAATTACTGTATTCTTATTCAAGTACTTAAATACATGCAGTTTAATAATCTAAGTATCTTAAATTATTTATCCTGGTTAAGTATCCTGGTATAGAAGTAAGGCCTGTAATTTCCTGGCTCCGTCTTCTTTTCTTTTTTTGAAGATACAGTAGGGACAACATTTCCCTTCTCCAAGCTTCTTGAACTTCTCCTGTTTTCCAGGATTTTTAAATGATTCTGGCTAGTGGTTCTGCATTTTCCTGTGCTCAACCCTCAATCTACTAAAATGTTTGCGCATGCCCTCATCATCTCCCGCCTCGACTACTGCAACATCCTTTTCTGTGGCCTCCCTGCTAACACCCTTGCACCTCTGCAATCCATCCTTAACTCTGCTGCCTGACTAATTCATCTCTCTCCTTGCTACTCCTCCGCTTGTCCACTCTGCAAATCTCTTCACTGGCTCTCATTCCCTCAGCGTATCCAGTTCAAATTACTAATACTTACCTACAAAGCCATCCATAACCTGTCTCCTCCATATATCTCTGAACTAATCTCCTCATATCTTCCCTCACATAATCTCCAGTCCTCCCAAGATCTCCTTCTCTCCTCCACACTTATTCGCTCCAAGACTTCTCCCAAATTTCCCCCATCCTGTGGAATTCTTAGCCCCAACACGTCCGACTATCAACCACATTCGAATCCTTCAGATGGAACCTGAAAACTCACCTCTTCAGGAAAGCTTACAGCTTGCACTGACCCTGCTGCCTCCTCACCACTACCGGAGCTGCTGCCTCACCAACACTGGAGCTACTGCAACCCCCCAACCTACTGCATCCTTCCCCACCATCCTGTAGAATGTAAGCCCGCAAGGGCAGGGTCCTCTCCCCTCTGTATCAGTCTGTGATTGTTAGTTTGTTTACTGTACGTGATATCTGTAATTTGTAACTAACCCTTTCTCATGTACAGCACCATGGAATCAATGGTGTTATATAAATAAATAAATAATAATCATAGTAATAATAATAATAATTCTTTCAGTACCCTAGGATGTAATTCATCCGGACCAGGAAATTTAAATTCATGTAAATTAGTTAAGTGTTCCTTCACCATCTCTCTTTTTATAGATAATATGGATTCTTTTATTCATTTGAAGGCACCATGAAAATTAGCTAATTTTGCTTTCTTAGAGAACACAGATGCAAAATAGGAATTTAAAAGTTTGGCCTTCTCAACATCATTTTTGACCGCTTCACCCTTTTCATCCTGTATACATCCTATATAATCTTTAACTTTTAACTTTTATTTTGCTTTTTGACATACCCACAAAATCCTTTTTTGCTGCTTTTGGTCTCCCTTGCAAGCCTTAATTCATTACTGGCTTTAGATCTTCTAAATCATGCACTGCATTACTCGCAAACAGCATTATATTCTTGTTTAGATATCACCCTCTCATTCCATTTGATATACATTTTTTTTTGCTTTTTAACAAGTGATTAAGTTCTGTGCTTATCAACCTTAGTCTCTTTAAATGCTTCCATGTCTTCCTTTTTTTCAGGATTGTTACCAATTGTGTGATGAGAATTTCATTTAGCAAAATCTCCCATCCTTCTTGGACATTTCTGTCCTTTAGAACATCCAGCCATTGGACCTTTCCTACCCTCTTTCTGAATCCATTAAAATCTGCCTTTCTGAAGTCCAACCTTAAAGTCTAAAGGTACCGTCACATTAAGCGACGCTGCAGCGATAGCGACACCGATGCCGATCGCTGCAGCGTCGCTGTTTGATCGCTGGAGAGCTGTCACACAGACCGCTCTCCAGCGACCAACGATGCCGAGGTCCCCGGGTAACCAGGGTAAACATCGGGTTGCTAAGCGCAGGGCCGCGCTTAGTAACCCGATGTTTACCCTGGTTACCAGCGTAAAAGTAAAAAAAACAAACAGTACATGCTCACCTGCGCGTCCCCCAGCGTCTGCTTCCTGACACTGACTGAGCTCCGGCCCTAACAGCACAGCGGTGACGTCACCGCTGTGCTTTCACTTTCACTTTAGGGCCGGAGCTCAGTCAGTGTCAGGAAGCAGATGCTGGGGGACGCGCAGGTGAGTATGTACTGTTTGTTTTTTTTACTTTTACGCTGGTAACCAGGGTAAACATCAGGTTACTAAGCGCGGCCCTGCGCTTAGTAACCCGATGTTTACCCTGGTTACCAGTGTAAAACATCGCTGGTATCGTTGCTTTTGGTGTCAAACACAACGATACACGGCGATCGGACGACCAAATAAAGTTCTGGACTTTATTCAGCGACCAGCGACATCACAGCAGGATCCTGATCGCTGCTGCATGTCAAACTAAACGATATCGCTAGCCAGGACGCTGCAACATCACGGATCGCTAGCGATATCGTTTAGTGTGACGGTACCTTTAGTCCTCACTGGTAGTGTTGAGCATTCCGATACCGCAAGTATCGGGTATCGGCCGATACTTGCGGTATCGGAATTCCGATACCGGGATTCCGATACTTGCCGCGTATCGGATACCGGAATCGGAAGTTCTAAGATTCAAAAAGCAGAAATTCAGCCAATGAGATTGATTCCAAGTGTGGGCACATCCTGTTTAGCATGGAGGGCATGAAACTACTGGCAAGGCTGTGATTGGCTGGTGTAATGATGTCATGATGCAGTTTAAAAGTCGCTGGCGCCATTTTGCGATCACTCTGCTGTGAATTCAGTTAGTGACAGGACGCTGTTTGCTGACTGAGGGACAGTTTAGAGATAGCGATTTGCTTCTTTGTGCTTTCCAAAGGCTAATTTAGCAACCGCTGTGTTCACCTACTATTCACCTTGCTTTTGCCTTGTAGCGCTGTTTTCACAGCGATCTGCAGGGTCTGTGTGTGTGTGTGTGTGAGTGCAGCCCAGTCTCCAGTCTGAGTGCAGCCACATAGGCCATCCATAGTTGGTTGTATTCAGTTCAGGGAGGGTGGTTCATTGCCTCATACTGTTCCTTTTTTTTTTTTTTTTCCCAAGTAGTGTAGTCTGCTGCTAATTTATTCAAAAAAATCCTATTAGTGTCTTTCCACCCGTCTCCAGCTAATTTGTGGAAAAACACTACATAGGATAAAGTAGAGGAGGGTTTTTGGGCCTTGCAGCGCCGTTTACGGCTGTCTGCACGGTCTCCGTGTGACTGCAGCTCGCCCTGTAATCTGTGAGCAGCTGTAGCCTGGTTGTCTCCAGCTCAGGGTTTTTCACTGCGTCATACCGCCAAATCAATTTTCTTTTTTTTCAAAGTAGTGTAGTCTGCTGCTAATTAATTTAAAAAAATCCTATTAGTGTCTTTCCACCCGTCTCCAGCTAATTTGTGGAAAAACACTACATAGGATAAAGTAGAGGAGGGTTTTTGGGCCTTGCAGCGCCGTTTACGGCTGTCTGCACGGTCTCCGTGTGACTGCAGCTCGCCCTGTAATCTGTGAGCAGCTATAGCCTGGTTGTCTCCAGCTCAGGGTTTTTCACTGCGTCATACCGCCAAATCAATTTTCTTTTTTTTCAAAATAGTGTAGTCTGCTGCTAATTTATTCAAAAAAATCCTATTAGTGTCTTTCCACCCGTCTCCAGCTAATTTGTGGAAAAACACTACATAGGATAAAGTAGAGGAGGGTTTTTGGGCCTTGTAGCGCCGTTTACCGTTTATCTTTATCAGTCAACCAAGATGAAGAAGGCAGTGAGTAAGGCACGGGGGCGTGGGAGCCGTCGCGGAGCAGGGAGGGGACGTGGGGATTCTGTGCCTGCTGCGGGCACCGGTGACTCATCAGCACCCACTTTCACCAGGCAACAGTCGTTCATGCGAAGCTTTGTGTCCGAGCGCCGTACACCGCTGCTGCGTGAAGAACAAATTGAAGCTGTTGTCGGATGGATGGCAGCTAATGCATCAACTTCCATTAGTGCCACATCCTCTCAGACACAGAGCACTGGAGAGCAGCCATCTGTCTCTTCACCACCTGCCAAATTGCCCAGGCAGACAGAGAGCCCAGGACAGGAGCCGTCTCTACTTCTGTTCTCTGAATCTCTTGGCTTGGAAACAGGGGGCCAGCCAAGCAGCATTGGAGAAATGGAAGAAGAGGCAGGGTGCAGTGATGCCCAACAGCTTTTTCTGTCTTCCTCTGAAGAGGCGGGTGGGCCAGTGGCTCCGGTCACCACATCGCAGGCCGCATCAGCTGATGATGACACTCAGGTGCCACTTACTGGTGCGTGCTCTGCTGCTGAGACTACCCAGGAGGAGCAGTTGGGGGCAGAGGGTAGTGTAGATGATGAGGTCCTCGACCCATCTTGGCGTGAGGGACAGGAAGGTGGTGGGAGCAGCTCTGAGGAAGAGATTCCCCGTACGGCCCAAAGAGGGAGAGGGAGGGGGAAGACTGCGGATCCTGCAGCCTCCGCTTTGGCACCCGTTAGGAGCATGTCTCTTCCAAAAGCCAAAAAGGGCGCTCCCAAGACTTGCAGTGCCTGGTCCTTTTTTGACACAGTTGCAGATGACATTTGCTATGTCAGATGCAACGTGTGTCATCAAAAAGTCAAAAGAGGTCGAAATGTCAGCAACCTCAATACCTCCAACATGTGGAAACATGTGCGCAACAGGCACCCGGCGGAGTTAGAAAAACACACTGAAGAGGTAGGCCAACCAACAGCGGCAGCTACCACCTCTTCAGCTCGTGTTGCCTCTTCCTCTACCTCACACGCAGCTGGTTCGGCGTCCTCCCAGGATCGCCGTGGAAGAACCTCTGCCCCTGTTGTCCAGAGACCCGCTGTAATTCCACCCGCAGCGCCACTTTCCCAGTCATCCACACACTCCCAGCCCAGTCTACAGCCATCGGTAGTACAGGCATGGGAGAAAAGGCGGCCTTTCTCGTCAAACCACCCACGAGCACAGGCTCTGACTGCAGGCATTGCCAAACTTCTGTCACTGGAAATGCTGTCATTCAGGCTGGTGGAGACTGACAGCTTCCGTGACTTCATGTCATTGGCAGTCCCACAGTACAAAGTGCCCAGCCGCTTTTACTTCAGCAGGCAAGCCGTCCCTGCCCTGCAGAAGCATGTGGAGGGACACATAAAACACGCGCTACTGAACGCCGTCAGTAGCAAGGTCCACCTCACCACCGATGCGTGGACCAGTCAACATGGACAGGGGCGATACCTTTCCCTCACTGCCCATTGGGTTAATGTCGTTGAGCCGGGTACAGACCGTGCGAGTGGCGCAGGACGTGTCCTGCCCACTCCAAGGATTGCAGGAATCCATTCTGTACGCATTGACTCCTCCTCTTACACCAGTTCCTCAGAATCATCGCTGCAGGAGCCGTCACAGTCCACCTCCACATGGACCCGTGATGAACGTGTACCTGTTACGACCGACATGAGCACAGCCGTGGCCAAACGTCAACAGGCCGTCTTGAAATTAATTTTCTTGGGGAATCGTAGCCACACAGCGCAGGAGCTCTGGAATGCCATCAAGCAGGAGAGCGATGTGTGGTTTGTGCCAGCGAATCTCCAGCCAGGCATGGTAGTGTGTGATAATGGCCGAAATCTGGTGGCAGCTCTGGGCCTCGGCAACCTCACTCACATCCCATGTCTGGCACATGTGCTCAATTTGGTCGTGCAGAGCTTTTTGAGGGACTATCCGGATCTTGATGCACTGCTGCACAAGGTCCGCCTAGAGTGTGCTCACTTGCGGCGTTCCAGCACGGCAAAAGCGCGCATTGCGGCTCTGCAGCGCCGACACCGCCTGCCGGAACATCGCATCATATGTGACCTACCTACCAGGTGGAATTCCACGTTACATATGTTGGAGCGGTTGTGTGAGCAGCAGCAAGCTGTAATGGAGTACCAGCTGCTTCAGGCGCAAAAAAGTCGCAGTCAGCGCCGTACAGACTTCACAACCACAGAGTGGGCCACTATGAATGACGTCTGCCAGGTTTTGCGTCCCTTTGATTATTCCACGCGGATGGCGAGTGCAGATGATGCACTAGTCAGCATGACTGTCCCCCTTATCTGCCTGCTTGAAAAATCACTGCAAGCGCTAAGGGATGATGTTGTGGAAGAGGTGGAGGATGAGGATTCACCATTTCCATCATCTTCTGGACAGTCAGCGCCACGTGGTTCCTCACAAACGCGTAGGCAGGGGACCGTTTGTGAGGAGGATGAGGAGGAGTCAATGGAGGAGGAAGACATCCGTCCAGAGGAGGGAGTTACACAATTGTCCAGTACTCAGTGTGTACAGCGAGGGTGGGGTGATGACGAGCGGGCAGAGATCACGCCTCCAGCAGGGGACAGCGTTTCTTGGGCAGTTGGCAGTCTGCAGCACATGGTGGATTACATGCTGCAGTGCCTGAGAAACGACCGCCGCATCGCCCACATTCTCAACATGTCTGATTATTGGGTGTTCACCCTCCTCGATCCTCGCTACCGGGACAACGTAGAAAGCCTCATCACACCGTTGAACCGGGAGCGAAAAATGCGGGAGTACCAAGACACACTGGTCAATTCCATCATCTTCTCCATTCCAACTGAGAGAAGTGCTGCTAGTGCATTCCAAAGCAGCTCAGTGCGTCCAGGCCGTGGTGGAGGCTCTGCACAAAGAGGGAGCATAAGCAGTGCCTCTGCCCAAGGCAAGACCAGTATGGCCGAACTGTGGCACAGTTTTCTGTGCCCGCCACAAAAGTCTACACCATCACAGACGGCTCCAGTCAGCAGGAGGCAACGGTTCCGTCAGATGGTGACAGACTACATGTCTTGCCCTCTTGCTGTACTCCCAGACGGCTCTTCCCCTTTCAAGTTTTGGGTCTCAAAGCTGGATACATGGCCAGAGCTAAGCCAGTATGCATTGGAGGTGCTGTCTTGCCCTGCGGCCAGTGTATTATCGGAACGTGTCTTTAGTGCTGCAGGTGGTGTACTAACTGACCGTCGCATGCGACTATCCTCCGATAACGTTGACCGGCTTACTTTCCTGAAAATGAACAAGGCCTGGATCTCGCCGGAATTTGCCACTCCTCCTCCTGATTGAATAATTAGGTCACTGTATACGTTATCCAGGTCTCCTGTTGTGTTCATCTTTCTACCACCTGAACTTAAATTCCTGGGCTCCAACACCGCCAGTTGAGGCTCAGACGTGCCGTCTGCACAGTCAAAACATACGACCCAGTGTTATTGGGTTTCAGTAATGTCAGCTGATCCCCAGCTGTGTAGCCGGCAATGTGTCATGCGACCGCCACGCTGACACAACAACTGAAATGTAAGGGAATCTGTCCCCCCCCCCCCCCAAGGCGTTTGTTACTGAAAGAGCCACCTTGTGCAGCAGTAATGCTGCCCAAGGAAAAGGTAGCTATTTTTGTTTAGCTCCTTGCACACGCAGAACTTAACACTTATAAAATGTGTCCACTGATACCGTAAAACCGTCCCGGAGGTGGGACTTTACTTCGTAATGTGACGCAGCCCAGCCGTCATTCCTACCCCCCCGGCGCCGCGCACCGGCTCCTCAGCGTTGTTTTATTCCGTCCTGGAGCCTGCGCTGTTATGTTATCCCGTGGCCAGGCACACTTAGCGCTGCCCGTCTTCTGGCATCATTTGGTGTCTGGATGGCTGCGCCTGTGCGGCCGCGCTGGCAGAGAGCCCGCCTCGCAGTGTCTTCTGATTTAATCCCACTGGGGGCCTGGGATCCATGGACATGCGCAGTGCATATCTGAACCTCCACCTCTCACTCATTTCCCTATGGCTTCTTCAGACTGTTCGGTGTCAGCTGGTCCCTAACAGCATGCCACGGCCGTGACACCGCACAGTCTGAAGAAGCCATAGGGAGATGAGTGAGAGGTGGAGGTTCAGATATGCAGTGCGCATGTCCATGGATCCCAGGCCCCCAGTGGGATTAAATCAGAAGACACTGCGAGGCGGGCTCTCTGCCAGCGCGGCCGCACAGGCGCAGCCATCCAGACACCAAATGATGCCAGAAGACGGGCAGCGCTAAGTGTGCCTGGCCACGGGATAACATAACAGCGCAGGCTCCTTGACGGAATAAAACAACGCTGAGGAGCCGGTGCGCGGCGCCGGGGGGGTAGGAATGACGGCTGGGCTGCGTCACATTACGAAGGAAAGTCCCACCTCCGGGACGGTTTTACGGTTGCAGGGGACACATTTTATAAGTGTTTAGTTCTGTGTTTGCAAGGAGCATGATGAAAAGAGCCACCTTTTCCTTTTGCATCTTTTGTGCTGCACAAGCTGGCTCTTTCAGCTACAAACGCCTTGGGGGGGGTTAAAGGTTCCCTTTCGACTTTCTCAGGCTTCGGCCTACATTGTGTTCCTCTGCTTTTCCACCTGTCCCTGGGCTCCAACACCGCCAGTTGCCGTCCAGAAGTGCTGTACGCACAGTCAACAGTCCCTCCTCTGTTATTGGGGTTCAGTAACGTCAGCTGTTCCCCTGCTGTGTGTGTGGCAATCCCTCCTACCTCCTCCAACCTCCTCCTCCTCCACCCGTCCCTGGGCTCCAACACCGCCAGTTGCCGTCCAGAAGTGCTGTACGCACAGTCAACAGTCCCTCCTCTGTTATTGGGGTTCAGTAACGTCAGCTGTTCCCCTGCTGTGTGTGTGGCAATCCCTCCTACCTCCTCCTACCTCCTCCAACCTCCTCCTCCTCCACCTGCCCCTGGGCTCCAACACCGCCAGTTGCCGTCCAGAAGTGCTGTACGCACAGTCAACAGTCCCTCCTCTGTTATTGGGGTTCAGTAACGTCAGCTGTTCCCCTGCTGTGTGTGTGGCAATCCCTCCTACCTCCTCCAACCTCCTCCTCCTCCACCCGTCCCTGGGCTCCAACACCGCCAGTTGCCGTCCAGAAGTGCTGTACGCACAGTCAACAGTCCCTCCTCTGTTATTGGGGTTCAGTAACGTCAGCTGTTCCCCTGCTGTGTGTGTGGCAATCCCTCCTACCTCCTCCTACCTCCTCCAACCTCCTCCTCCTCCACCTGCCCCTGGGCTCCAACACCGCCAGTTGCCGTCCAGAAGTGCTGTACGCACAGTCAACAGTCCCTCCTCTGTTATTGGGGTTCAGTAACGTCAGCTGTTCCCCTGCTGTGTGTGTGGCAATCCCTCCTACCTCCTCCAACCTCCTCCTCCTCCACCCGTCCCTGGGCTCCAACACCGCCAGTTGCCGTCCAGAAGTGCTGTACGCACAGTCAACAGTCCCTCCTCTGTTATTGGGGTTCAGTAACGTCAGCTGTTCCCCTGCTGTGTGTGTGGCAATCCCTCCTACCTCCTCCTACCTCCTCCAACCTCCTCCTCCTCCACCCGTCCCTGGGCTCCAACACCGCCAGTTGCCGTCCAGAAGTGCTGTACGCACAGTCAACAGTCCCTCCTCTGTTATTGGGGTTCAGTAACGTCAGCTGTTCCCCTGCTGTGTGTGTGGCAATCCCTCCTACCTCCTCCTACCTCCTCCTCCTCCACCCGTCCCTGGGCTCCAACACCGCCAGTTGCCGTCCAGAAGTGCTGTACGCACAGTCAACAGTCCCTCCTCTGTTATTGGGGTTCAGTAACGTCAGCTGTTCCCCTGCTGTGTGTGTGGCAATCCCTCCTACCTCCTCCTACCTCCTCCAACCTCCTCCTCCTCCACCTGCCCCTGGGCTCCAACACCGCCAGTTGCCGTCCAGAAGTGCTGTACGCACAGTCAACAGTCCCTCCTCTGTTATTGGGGTTCAGTAACGTCAGCTGTTCCCCTGCTGTGTGTGTGGCAATCCCTCCTACCTCCTCCTACCTCCTCCAACCTCCTCCTCCTCCACCTGCCCCTGGGCTCCAACACCGCCAGTTGCCGTCCAGAAGTGCTGTACGCACAGTCAACAGTCCCTCCTCTGTTATTGGGGTTCAGTAACGTCAGCTGTTCCCCTGCTGTGTGTGTGGCAATCCCTCCTACCTCCTCCAACCTCCTCCTCCTCCACCCGTCCCTGGGCTCCAACACCGCCAGTTGCCGTCCAGAAGTGCTGTACGCACAGTCAACAGTCCCTCCTCTGTTATTGGGGTTCAGTAACGTCAGCTGTTCCCCTGCTGTGTGTGTGGCAATCCCTCCTACCTCCTCCTACCTCCTCCAACCTCCTCCTCCTCCACCTGCCCCTGGGCTCCAACACCGCCAGTTGCCGTCCAGAAGTGCTGTACGCACAGTCAACAGTCCCTCCTCTGTTATTGGGGTTCAGTAACGTCAGCTGTTCCCCTGCTGTGTGTGTGGCAATCCCTCCTACCTCCTCCTACCTCCTCCTCCTCCACCCGTCCCTGGGCTCCAACACCGCCAGTTGCCGTCCAGAAGTGCTGTACGCACAGTCAACAGTCCCTCCTCTGTTATTGGGGTTCAGTAACGTCAGCTGTTCCCCTGCTGTGTGTGTGGCAATCCCTCCTACCTCCTCCTACCTCCTCCAACCTCCTCCTCCTCCACCTGCCCCTGGGCTCCAACACCGCCAGTTGCCGTCCAGAAGTGCTGTACGCACAGTCAACAGTCCCTCCTCTGTTATTGGGGTTCAGTAACGTCAGCTGTTCCCCTGCTGTGTGTGTGGCAATCCCTCCTACCTCCTCCTACCTCCTCCAACCTCCTCCTCCTCCACCTGCCCCTGGGCTCCAACACCGCCAGTTGCCGTCCAGAAGTGCTGTACGCACAGTCAACAGTCCCTCCTCTGTTATTGGGGTTCAGTAACGTCAGCTGTTCCCCTGCTGTGTGTGTGGCAATCCCTCCTACCTCCTCCAACCTCCTCCTCCTCCACCCGTCCCTGGGCTCCAACACCGCCAGTTGCCATCCAGAAGTGCTGTACGCACAGTCAACAGTCCCTCCTCTGTTATTGGGGTTCAGTAACGTCAGCTGTTCCCCTGCTGTGTGTGTGGCAATCCCTCCTACCTCCTCCTACCTCCTCCAACCTCCTCCTCCTCCACCTGCCCCTGGGCTCCAACACCGCCAGTTGCCGTCCAGAAGTGCTGTACGCACAGTCAACAGTCCCTCCTCTGTTATTGGGGTTCAGTAACGTCAGCTGTTCCCCTGCTGTGTGTGTGGCAATCCCTCCTACCTCCTCCAACCTCCTCCTCCTCCACCCGTCCCTGGGCTCCAACACCGCCAGTTGCCGTCCAGAAGTGCTGTACGCACAGTCAACAGTCCCTCCTCTGTTATTGGGGTTCAGTAACGTCAGCTGTTCCCCTGCTGTGTGTGTGGCAATCCCTCCTACCTCCTCCTACCTCCTCCAACCTCCTCCTCCTCCACCTGCCCCTGGGCTCCAACACCGCCAGTTGCCGTCCAGAAGTGCTGTACGCACAGTCAACAGTCCCTCCTCTGTTATTGGGGTTCAGTAACGTCAGCTGTTCCCCTGCTGTGTGTGTGGCAATCCCTCCTACCTCCTCCTACCTCCTCCAACCTCCTCCTCCTCCACCTGCCCCTGGGCTCCAACACCGCCAGTTGCCGTCCAGAAGTGCTGTACGCACAGTCAACAGTCCCTCCTCTGTTATTGGGGTTCAGTAACGTCAGCTGTTCCCCTGCTGTGTGTGTGGCAATCCCTCCTACCTCCTCCAACCTCCTCCTCCTCCACCCGTCCCTGGGCTCCAACACCGCCAGTTGCCGTCCAGAAGTGCTGTACGCACAGTCAACAGTCCCTCCTCTGTTATTGGGGTTCAGTAACGTCAGCTGTTCCCCTGCTGTGTGTGTGGCAATCCCTCCTACCTCCTCCTACCTCCTCCAACCTCCTCCTCCTCCACCTGCCCCTGGGCTCCAACACCGCCAGTTGCCGTCCAGAAGTGCTGTACGCACAGTCAACAGTCCCTCCTCTGTTATTGGGGTTCAGTAACGTCAGCTGTTCCCCTGCTGTGTGTGTGGCAATCCCTCCTACCTCCTCCAACCTCCTCCTCCTCCACCCGTCCCTGGGCTCCAACACCGCCAGTTGCCGTCCAGAAGTGCTGTACGCACAGTCAACAGTCCCTCCTCTGTTATTGGGGTTCAGTAACGTCAGCTGTTCCCCTGCTGTGTGTGTGGCAATCCCTCCTACCTCCTCCTACCTCCTCCAACCTCCTCCTCCTCCACCTGCCCCTGGGCTCCAACACCGCCAGTTGCCGTCCAGAAGTGCTGTACGCACAGTCAACAGTCCCTCCTCTGTTATTGGGGTTCAGTAACGTCAGCTGTTCCCCTGCTGTGTGTGTGGCAATCCCTCCTACCTCCTCCTACCTCCTCCAACCTCCTCCTCCTCCACCTGCCCCTGGGCTCCAACACCGCCAGTTGCCGTCCAGAAGTGCTGTACGCACAGAGCCAAACACCTCGCCAATGTGTTAGTGGGGTTCAGCACCGCCAGCTGTTCCCCTGCTGTGTATACGGCAACGTGTACTGCGACCGCCACGCAGGCACAACAAGTTAAATGTAAGGGAACCTGACCCCCCCCCCCCCCCCCACAGGCGTTTGTTACTGAAGGAGCCACCTTGTGCAGCAGTAATGATGCAAAGGGAAAAAGTGCCTCTTTTCGTGATGCTCCTTGCACATGCTGAACCAAACACTTATGAAATGTGTCCCCACACAGCGTTAAACCGTCCGGTAGGTGGAACTTTCCTTTGTCGTGTGACGCAGCACAGCCATCATTTTTACCCCCTTGGCGCCGTGCGCCGCCTCCTCAGCGTTGTTTTAATCTGTCCCGGAGCCTGCGCTGTTAGGTTAGCCCTTGGCCATGCACACATGTTGCGCTGCCCGTCTTCTGACCTCATTTGGTGTCAGGCTGGCTGCGCCTGTGCGGGTGCGCTGGCCGAGATCCCGCCTCGCAGTGTCGTCTAATGTAATCCCACCGCGGGCCTGTGATCCGTGCCCGTGCGCAGTGCATATCCTCTCCTCTCACTCCCCTCCCTACGGCTTCTTCAGACTGTGCGATGTCAGCTGGTCCCTAATAGCATGCCACGGCCGTGACACCGCACAGTCTGAAAAAGCCGTAGGGAGGGGAGTGAGAGGAGAGGATATGCACTGCGCACGGGCACGGATCACAGGCCCGCGGTGGGATTACATTAGACGACACTGCGAGGCGGGATCTCGGCCAGCGCACCCGCACAGGCGCAGCCAGCCTGACACCAAATGATGTCAGAAGACGGGCAGCGCAAAATGTGTGCATGGCCAAGGGCTAACCTAACAGCCCAGGCTCCGGGACAGATTAAAACAACGCTGAGGAGGCGGCGCACGGCGCCAAGGGGGTAAAAATGATGGCTGTGCTGCGTCACACGACAAAGGAAAGTTCCACCTACCGGACGGTTTAACGCTGTGAGGGGACACATTTCATAACTGTTAGGTTCCGCATGTGCAAGGACCATAATTAAAAGAGCTAAGTTTACCTTTTCCAGCATTAGTGCTGTACACAATGGCTCTTTCAGCTACAAACGCCTGGGGGGGGGGGGGTTAAAGGTTTCCTTTCAACTTGCTCGAGTGCAGGCTTCGGCCTACACTCCGCTCCCCCTGCTCCTCCTGCTGACCCTGGGCTCCAACACCGCCAGTTGGGGCCCGGTACTGCTAGCTGCACAGAGAAAAACACCTCGCCAATGTGTCAGTGGGGTCCAGCACCGCCAGCTGTTCCCCTGCTGTGTAGCCGGCAACGTGTCCTGCAAAAGTCACGCAGACACAACACACCCAAAGCTGCCGCCTGTGCAGGCTTCGGCCTACACTCCCCTCCCCCTGCTCCTCCTCCTCCTGCTCCTCCTCCTGCTGTCCCTGGGCTCTAACACACCGCCAGTTTTTGCCCAGATGTGCTAGCTGCACAGAGAAAAACACCAGCCAATGTGTCAGTGGGGTCCAGCACCGCCAGCTGTTCCCCTGCTGTGCAGCCGGCAACGTGTCCTGCAAAAGCCACGCAGACACAAGAACTGAAATTGAAGGGAACCTGTCCCCCCTCCCCCAGGCGTTTTTACGTTATCCAGCCACCTTGTACAGCGGTAATGCTGCATGTGTGCAAGGTGGCTCAGAAACGTATTCTCCTCGCACATGTGGAACTGAAAACACGTCTGCAATGTGTCCTCTGTGTGACCATTTAACCGTCCCGGTGGTGTGACTTTCCTTTGTAATGACACGCTGCAACCCCCTTGGTAGCGCTGCCCGTCTTCTGGCATCATGGTTTGGCTGCCTGCGCCTCTGCGGCCGCCCTGACCCACACAACGCCCCTCGGTGTCTTATTTATTGGGACTGCGAGGGTGTGATTGATGGGCAGGATCAGTGCATCAGTTCGCCTGTCCCTCCTCTCCTTCCGCCTTCTTCGGACTGTGCGGCTTCATGGCCGTGGCATGCGATAAGGGATCAGATGACGCCGCATAGTCTGAAGCGGGTGTAAGAACCCAAGCGAGAGGCGAACATATGTACTGCGCCAGGCCATGAATCCCAGCCCCGCAGTGTTTAAACTATGTCAATACACTGCGGGGCTGTGATTCATGGGCATCGCGAACCGCACCGGCCAACATTAAATGAGGTCAGAAGATGGGCAGCGCTAACGGCGCTAGGCCAGGGGATAACACGACAGCGCAGACTCCTGTACAGCAAATAACAACGCTCGGGAGGCTGCACCCAGCACCAAGGTGGGATTCTTGACACCTGTGCTGCGTCTCATTACAAAGGGAACTCTCGCCTCCATTACACAGTTTGACTGTCTAAAGGGCTGAATGTTATACGTGTTCCATTCAGCGTGTGCAAGGAGAAAAATTACAAGAGCAACCTTTGACTTGCGCAGCACTGCTGCTGCATAAGCTGTGGCTCTTCTACTTTGTAACCCCTGAGGGGGGGTTAAAGGTGACTTTTGAAATCGGTTCAATTAGGCTTCGGCCTACACTCTGCTCCACCTGCAGAGCCCGGGCTCCAACAACGCTAGTTGCTGTCCGGAAGTGCTGGCTGCACAGAGCCAAACACCTCGCCAATGTGTCAGTGGGGTCCAGCACCGCCAGCTGTTCCCCTGCTGTGTAGCCGGCAACGTGTCCTGCAAAAGTCACGCAGACACAACACACCCAAAGCTGCCGCCTGTGCAGGCTTCGGCCTACACTCCCCTCCCCCTGCTCCTCCTCCTCCTGCTCCTCCTCCTGCTGTCCCTGGGCTCTAACACACCGCCAGTTTTTGCCCAGATGTGCTAGCTGCACAGAGAAAAACACCAGCCAATGTGTCAGTGGGGTCCAGCACCGCCAGCTGTTCCCCTGCTGTGCAGCCGGCAACGTGTCCTGCAAAAGCCACGCAGACACAAGAACTGAAATTGAAGGGAACCTGTCCCCCCTCCCCCAGGCGTTTTTACGTTATCCAGCCACCTTGTACAGCGGTAATGCTGCATGTGTGCAAGGTGGCTCAGAAACGTATTCTCCTCGCACATGTGGAACTGAAAACACGTCTGCAATGTGTCCTCTGTGTGACCATTTAACCGTCCCGGTGGTGTGACTTTCCTTTGTAATGACACGCTGCAACCCCCTTGGTAGCGCTGCCCGTCTTCTGGCATCATGGTTTGGCTGCCTGCGCCTCTGCGGCCGCCCTGACCCACACAACGCCCCTCGGTGTCTTATTTATTGGGACTGCGAGGGTGTGATTGATGGGCAGGATCAGTGCATCAGTTCGCCTGTCCCTCCTCTCCTTCCGCCTTCTTCGGACTGTGCGGCTTCATGGCCGTGGCATGCGATAAGGGATCAGATGACGCCGCATAGTCTGAAGCGGGTGTAAGAACCCAAGCGAGAGGCGAACATATGTACTGCGCCAGGCCATGAATCCCAGCCCCGCAGTGTTTAAACTATGTCAATACACTGCGGGGCTGTGATTCATGGGCATCGCGAACCGCACCGGCCAACATTAAATGAGGTCAGAAGATGGGCAGCGCTAACGGCGCTAGGCCAGGGGATAACACGACAGCGCAGACTCCTGTACAGCAAATAACAACGCTCGGGAGGCTGCACCCAGCACCAAGGTGGGATTCTTGACACCTGTGCTGCGTCTCATTACAAAGGGAACTCTCGCCTCCATTACACAGTTTGACTGTCTAAAGGGCTGAATGTTATACGTGTTCCATTCAGCGTGTGCAAGGAGAAAAATTACAAGAGCAACCTTTGACTTGCGCAGCACTGCTGCTGCATAAGCTGTGGCTCTTCTACTTTGTAACCCCTGAGGGGGGGTTAAAGGTGACTTTTGAAATCGGTTCAATTAGGCTTCGGCCTACACTCTGCTCCACCTGCAGAGCCCGGGCTCCAACAACGCTAGTTGCTGTCCGGAAGTGCTGGCTGCACAGAGCCAAACACCTCGCCAATGTGTCAGTGGGGTCCAGCACCGCCAGCTGTTCCCCTGCTGTGTAGCCGGCAACGTGTCCTGCAAAAGTCACGCAGACACAACACACCCAAAGCTGCCGCCTGTGCAGGCTTCGGCCTACACTCCCCTCCCCCTGCTCCTCCTCCTCCTGCTCCTCCTCCTGCTGTCCCTGGGCTCTAACACACCGCCAGTTTTTGCCCAGATGTGCTAGCTGCACAGAGAAAAACACCAGCCAATGTGTCAGTGGGGTCCAGCACCGCCAGCTGTTCCCCTGCTGTGCAGCCGGCAACGTGTCCTGCAAAAGCCACGCAGACACAAGAACTGAAATTGAAGGGAACCTGTCCCCCCTCCCCCAGGCGTTTTTACGTTATCCAGCCACCTTGTACAGCGGTAATGCTGCATGTGTGCAAGGTGGCTCAGAAACGTATTCTCCTCGCACATGTGGAACTGAAAACACGTCTGCAATGTGTCCTCTGTGTGACCATTTAACCGTCCCGGTGGTGTGACTTTCCTTTGTAATGACACGCTGCAACCCCCTTGGTAGCGCTGCCCGTCTTCTGGCATCATGGTTTGGCTGCCTGCGCCTCTGCGGCCGCCCTGACCCACACAACGCCCCTCGGTGTCTTATTTATTGGGACTGCGAGGGTGTGATTGATGGGCAGGATCAGTGCATCAGTTCGCCTGTCCCTCCTCTCCTTCCGCCTTCTTCGGACTGTGCGGCTTCATGGCCGTGGCATGCGATAAGGGATCAGATGACGCCGCATAGTCTGAAGCGGGTGTAAGAACCCAAGCGAGAGGCGAACATATGTACTGCGCCAGGCCATGAATCCCAGCCCCGCAGTGTTTAAACTATGTCAATACACTGCGGGGCTGTGATTCATGGGCATCGCGAACCGCACCGGCCAACATTAAATGAGGTCAGAAGATGGGCAGCGCTAACGGCGCTAGGCCAGGGGATAACACGACAGCGCAGACTCCTGTACAGCAAATAACAACGCTCGGGAGGCTGCACCCAGCACCAAGGTGGGATTCTTGACACCTGTGCTGCGTCTCATTACAAAGGGAACTCTCGCCTCCATTACACAGTTTGACTGTCTAAAGGGCTGAATGTTATACGTGTTCCATTCAGCGTGTGCAAGGAGAAAAATTACAAGAGCAACCTTTGACTTGCGCAGCACTGCTGCTGCATAAGCTGTGGCTCTTCTACTTTGTAACCCCTGAGGGGGGGTTAAAGGTGACTTTTGAAATCGGTTCAATTAGGCTTCGGCCTACACTCTGCTCCACCTGCAGAGCCCGGGCTCCAACAACGCTAGTTGCTGTCCGGAAGTGCTGGCTGCACAGAGCCAAACACCTCGCCAATGTGTCAGTGGGGTCCAGCACCGCCAGCTGTTCCCCTGCTGTGTAGCCGGCAACGTGTCCTGCAAAAGTCACGCAGACACAACACACCCAAAGCTGCCGCCTGTGCAGGCTTCGGCCTACACTCCCCTCCCCCTGCTCCTCCTCCTCCTGCTCCTCCTCCTGCTGTCCCTGGGCTCTAACACACCGCCAGTTTTTGCCCAGATGTGCTAGCTGCACAGAGAAAAACACCAGCCAATGTGTCAGTGGGGTCCAGCACCGCCAGCTGTTCCCCTGCTGTGCAGCCGGCAACGTGTCCTGCAAAAGCCACGCAGACACAAGAACTGAAATTGAAGGGAACCTGTCCCCCCTCCCCCAGGCGTTTTTACGTTATCCAGCCACCTTGTACAGCGGTAATGCTGCATGTGTGCAAGGTGGCTCAGAAACGTATTCTCCTCGCACATGTGGAACTGAAAACACGTCTGCAATGTGTCCTCTGTGTGACCATTTAACCGTCCCGGTGGTGTGACTTTCCTTTGTAATGACACGCTGCAACCCCCTTGGTAGCGCTGCCCGTCTTCTGGCATCATGGTTTGGCTGCCTGCGCCTCTGCGGCCGCCCTGACCCACACAACGCCCCTCGGTGTCTTATTTATTGGGACTGCGAGGGTGTGATTGATGGGCAGGATCAGTGCATCAGTTCGCCTGTCCCTCCTCTCCTTCCGCCTTCTTCGGACTGTGCGGCTTCATGGCCGTGGCATGCGATAAGGGATCAGATGACGCCGCATAGTCTGAAGCGGGTGTAAGAACCCAAGCGAGAGGCGAACATATGTACTGCGCCAGGCCATGAATCCCAGCCCCGCAGTGTTTAAACTATGTCAATACACTGCGGGGCTGTGATTCATGGGCATCGCGAACCGCACCGGCCAACATTAAATGAGGTCAGAAGATGGGCAGCGCTAACGGCGCTAGGCCAGGGGATAACACGACAGCGCAGACTCCTGTACAGCAAATAACAACGCTCGGGAGGCTGCACCCAGCACCAAGGTGGGATTCTTGACACCTGTGCTGCGTCTCATTACAAAGGGAACTCTCGCCTCCATTACACAGTTTGACTGTCTAAAGGGCTGAATGTTATACGTGTTCCATTCAGCGTGTGCAAGGAGAAAAATTACAAGAGCAACCTTTGACTTGCGCAGCACTGCTGCTGCATAAGCTGTGGCTCTTCTACTTTGTAACCCCTGAGGGGGGGTTAAAGGTGACTTTTGAAATCGGTTCAATTAGGCTTCGGCCTACACTCTGCTCCACCTGCAGAGCCCGGGCTCCAACAACGCTAGTTGCTGTCCGGAAGTGCTGGCTGCACAGAGCCAAACACCTCGCCAATGTGTCAGTGGGGTCCAGCACCGCCAGCTGTTCCCCTGCTGTGTAGCCGGCAACGTGTCCTGCAAAAGTCACGCAGACACAACACACCCAAAGCTGCCGCCTGTGCAGGCTTCGGCCTACACTCCCCTCCCCCTGCTCCTCCTCCTCCTGCTCCTCCTCCTGCTGTCCCTGGGCTCTAACACACCGCCAGTTTTTGCCCAGATGTGCTAGCTGCACAGAGAAAAACACCAGCCAATGTGTCAGTGGGGTCCAGCACCGCCAGCTGTTCCCCTGCTGTGCAGCCGGCAACGTGTCCTGCAAAAGCCACGCAGACACAAGAACTGAAATTGAAGGGAACCTGTCCCCCCTCCCCCAGGCGTTTTTACGTTATCCAGCCACCTTGTACAGCGGTAATGCTGCATGTGTGCAAGGTGGCTCAGAAACGTATTCTCCTCGCACATGTGGAACTGAAAACACGTCTGCAATGTGTCCTCTGTGTGACCATTTAACCGTCCCGGTGGTGTGACTTTCCTTTGTAATGACACGCTGCAACCCCCTTGGTAGCGCTGCCCGTCTTCTGGCATCATGGTTTGGCTGCCTGCGCCTCTGCGGCCGCCCTGACCCACACAACGCCCCTCGGTGTCTTATTTATTGGGACTGCGAGGGTGTGATTGATGGGCAGGATCAGTGCATCAGTTCGCCTGTCCCTCCTCTCCTTCCGCCTTCTTCGGACTGTGCGGCTTCATGGCCGTGGCATGCGATAAGGGATCAGATGACGCCGCATAGTCTGAAGCGGGTGTAAGAACCCAAGCGAGAGGCGAACATATGTACTGCGCCAGGCCATGAATCCCAGCCCCGCAGTGTTTAAACTATGTCAATACACTGCGGGGCTGTGATTCATGGGCATCGCGAACCGCACCGGCCAACATTAAATGAGGTCAGAAGATGGGCAGCGCTAACGGCGCTAGGCCAGGGGATAACACGACAGCGCAGACTCCTGTACAGCAAATAACAACGCTCGGGAGGCTGCACCCAGCACCAAGGTGGGATTCTTGACACCTGTGCTGCGTCTCATTACAAAGGGAACTCTCGCCTCCATTACACAGTTTGACTGTCTAAAGGGCTGAATGTTATACGTGTTCCATTCAGCGTGTGCAAGGAGAAAAATTACAAGAGCAACCTTTGACTTGCGCAGCACTGCTGCTGCATAAGCTGTGGCTCTTCTACTTTGTAACCCCTGAGGGGGGGTTAAAGGTGACTTTTGAAATCGGTTCAATTAGGCTTCGGCCTACACTCCGCTCCCCCTGCTCCTCCTGCTGACCCTGGGCTCCAACACCGCCAGTTGGGGCCCGGTACTGCTAGCTGCACAGAGAAAAACACCTCGCCAATGTGTCAGTGGGGTCCAGCACCGCCAGCTGTTCCCCTGCTGTGTAGCCGGCAACGTGTCCTGCAAAAGTCACGCAGACACAACACACCCAAAGCTGCCGCCTGTGCAGGCTTCGGCCTACACTCCCCTCCCCCTGCTCCTCCTCCTCCTGCTCCTCCTCCTGCTGTCCCTGGGCTCTAACACACCGCCAGTTTTTGCCCAGATGTGCTAGCTGCACAGAGAAAAACACCAGCCAATGTGTCAGTGGGGTCCAGCACCGCCAGCTGTTCCCCTGCTGTGCAGCCGGCAACGTGTCCTGCAAAAGCCACGCAGACACAAGAACTGAAATTGAAGGGAACCTGTCCCCCCTCCCCCAGGCGTTTTTACGTTATCCAGCCACCTTGTACAGCGGTAATGCTGCATGTGTGCAAGGTGGCTCAGAAACGTATTCTCCTCGCACATGTGGAACTGAAAACACGTCTGCAATGTGTCCTCTGTGTGACCATTTAACCGTCCCGGTGGTGTGACTTTCCTTTGTAATGACACGCTGCAACCCCCTTGGTAGCGCTGCCCGTCTTCTGGCATCATGGTTTGGCTGCCTGCGCCTCTGCGGCCGCCCTGACCCACACAACGCCCCTCGGTGTCTTATTTATTGGGACTGCGAGGGTGTGATTGATGGGCAGGATCAGTGCATCAGTTCGCCTGTCCCTCCTCTCCTTCCGCCTTCTTCGGACTGTGCGGCTTCATGGCCGTGGCATGCGATAAGGGATCAGATGACGCTGCATAGTCTGAAGCGGGTGTAAGAACCCAAGCGAGAGGCGAACATATGTACTGCGCCAGGCCATGAATCCCAGCCCCGCAGTGTTTAAACTATGTCAATACACTGCGGGGCTGTGATTCATGGGCATCGCGAACCGCACCGGCCAACATTAAATGAGGTCAGAAGATGGGCAGCGCTAACGGCGCTAGGCCAGGGGATAACACGACAGCGCAGACTCCTGTACAGCAAATAACAACGCTCAGGAGGCTGCACCCAGCACCAAGGTGGGATTCTTGACATCTGTGCTGCGTCTCATTACAAAGGGAACTCGCGCCTCCAACACAGTTTGACTGTATAAAGGGCTAAATGTTATACGTGTTTCATTCAGCGTGTGCAAGGAGCGAAATTAAAAGAGCAACCTTTGACTTGTGCAGCACTACTGCTGCATAAGCTGTGGCTCTTCTACTTTCTAACCCCTGAGGGGGGGTTAAAGGTTACCTTTGAAATTGGTTCAAGTAGGCTTCGGCCTACACTCTGCTCCCCCTGCAGAGCCCGGGCTACAACACCGCTCGTTGCTGTCCGGAAGTGCTGGCTGCACAGAGCCAAACACCTCGCCAATGTGTCAGTGGGGTCCAGCACCGCCAGCTGTTCCCCTGCTGTGCAGCCGGCAACGTGTCCTGCAAAAGCCACGCAGACACTTGCTCTTGTACCTTCTGCTCCACATCCTGGTTCCAGTACCGTCAGCTGGTTCCGGGCAGAGCCTTTGGCTTAGGTGCCTCCCTCTGGGTATCCGAGTTCCACCAACGTCAGGTGGTCCTTGGTAGTGCTTTCAGGCACGGGTACCTCCTGCTTAGTAACCGGGTTCCAGTAACGTCAGCTGGTCCTCGGTAGTTCCATTGGCTCTTGGACCTTCGGCTACCCATCCGGGTTCCAGCACCGTCAGCTGGTTCTCGGCAGTGTCTTTTGCTCTTGTACCTTCTGCTCCCCATCCTGGTTCCAGTACCGTCAGCTGGTTCCGGGCAGAGCCTTTGGCTTAGGTGCCTCCCTCTGGGTATCCGAGTTCCACCAACGTCAGGTGGTCCTTGGTAGTGCTTTCAGGCACGGGTACCTCCTGCTTAGTAACCGGGTTCCAGTAACGTCAGCTGGTCCTCGGTAGTTCCATTGGCTCTTGGACCTTCGGGTAGCCATCCGAGTTCCAGTTCCATCAGCTGGTTCTCGGCATTTTCTCAGCCTTCTTGTACCTTCTGCTACATTTCCAAGTTCAAGAGACTAAACACGATGACCCGGAAGAACACCCCTAAGATGACGACGACACCAGAGACGACAACCACCGTGATGACGACGACCCTGGAGACGATGACCCTGAAGACCACCCCGATGACGACGACCCCGGAGACCACCCCGATGACGACGACCCCGGAGACGACGACCCTGGAGACGACGACGACCTGGAAGACCGAGAAGCAGAAGAACAAGAGGCTGCAGAACAAAGAGCAGAAGGACATTAAGCATAACACAAAATATCAGAGCAAAAAAATATTATGTAAATTATAAGCAGAAGAAGACTAAGCAGTGTATGGGGGTGAGTCCGTTCCTCCTCGTGGTGCCCCTGGATAAAGCCTGATGCTGCAGGCCAAACTGAACGCGGACAAATGTAACTGGTTTGTGACAGGCAGAACGGAAGGTGTAATCTTCAAACTTTTATAGATAACAACTACGGGAATGCCTGTCACAAATAAGAATATGATGAAGAAGTTGAATATGATGAAGATAATAGTAAAATAAAAAGAATATGAACAATGTAACCCAAAAAATAATAGGTAGAAGATGAAGAAGAAGATGAATAAGGTGAAGAAGTTGATGTCAAAGAAGCTGATGATGAGGATAATTAAGAAGAAAGCGTGGGAGAAGTAAAAAAGAAGGTGAAGGGCGTGGAAGTAGTGAAACATCAATATCTGACATAAAAAAAAAAAAAAATAACATAGTCAAATTCTTTCTAACGCCGAACTTCATAAAAAAAAATAAAAAATCCTGCTATTCTATTACATTGGGCTAAACCTCTGTCCCTTTAATATCTCCGCCACGTCCCCCAATACATCCTACATTATTCTTAGTTGTTTTCCTTCATGTAGAATGAACCTACAAGTTTATTAAGGGTTTATTTTAATTCCGATATTTTCATCCCATTGACTTGCATTGGGATCGGGTATCGGTATCGGATTGGATCCGATATTTTGACGGTATCGGCCGATACTTTCCGATACCGATACTTTCCGATATCGGAAAGTATCGCTCAACACTACTCACTGGTCTTCCTCCTCTTGTAATCCAAAATTCAAGGATAGCAAGAAAGCTGCCTCCTAAACTCCCAGCCAATTTAACTTCCTCAACCATTTCCTCCCTGTTGGTGAGAATTAGGTCAAAGATTGGAGATCCTCTTGTTGTCTCTTTTAACTTTAGAAAGATAAAGTAGTCATCAAGAGAAGATAAGAATTTTCTGGACCCAGTACTTTTGCCTGAGAGAGATTCCCAACAAATATCTGAAAAGTTCAAATCTCCTATGATCACTATGTCATACCTTTTTGAGAACAGAGACATCTGATGTAAAAACAGTTTATCCATATATTCAGGCTGTCCAGGTGGTTTATAGTAAACACCTACAATAGTGTATTTTCTATTCTTCTCTCCTTAATTCTTATCCAAACAGTTTCTACAGAGCTACCAGTCTCTCAAGCTTGGATCTCTGTGGAGATATATATTTTCCTAGCATACAATGCAACACCTCATCCCTTCTTGTTAATGCTGTTTATAATTAATAAGTTGTACCCTTTAAGGTTTGTATTCCAAGCATGTGTATCATCCTTCGAAGTTTCAGTGTTGCCTATGACATCATATCTCTCTTCCTGTGTTAGCAGCTCCAATTCTCCTTGTTTGTTTCCCATGCTCTGTGCATTTGTATAGACACATTTTAGTTTGTTGCTTCCCCTGCTCCTCTATTTTTAATCAGAGCTTGTTGCTTTTGTTCTTTCTTTCCACTTCTAACAGCAGTGTTCTCAAAAGAATTCATTAGCTGCATATTTCTTCCTGACCATATATTTCCCATCCCATATTGCTCTAGTTTAAAGCTCTCCTGATGAGGCATCTACTAAAAATGTGTTTTCCTGTTTTTGTAAAATGCAACTAGTGATGAGCGAATATACTCGTTGCTCGGGTATTTGATAGTGTTCGGAGATTAAGATTTCATCGCCTCAGCTGAATGATTTACAGCTACTAGCCAGGCTGAGGACATGTGGGGGTTGCCTGGTTGCTAGGGAATACCCACACCATGTAATCAAGCTGGCTAATAGCTGTAAATCATTCAGCTGCTGCGATGAAAACAACACTAACAAATACTCGGAGACCACCCAAGCAATGAGTATATTCGCTCATCACTAGATGCAACCCATCTCCAGCAAGTAGTCCATTATACAGGTAATTCACGGTGTACTTACAATTGCTTCATTTTGCCCAGTTAATTCTTCTCTTTTCCATGTGGTCTCTGACATCACATGATTAAAAACAGATTAAAACAGAGTAGCTGAATCCTTCTAAGTGCTATTTAGAAACAGGAAGTCTTTTTTCACTGCATGAGTCTTTATTAAAACTACAATCCCACGTCACTGCGAAATACATAATTTTCCATGGGCTATTAATTGGCAAACTATTTTCAAAGATTGATGTGTTATCATTGGCTCATATGTTTTCATTTTCTTTAATAGACATTTGTGCCATAGAATTTGGCAATGCCATTGCTCTAAGGCATGGAAGGCATGAGCTTGACAATAAATTGCTGACCATATCGATTTGCTGAAAGCGAATGACAAGCATTTTGAAATCACTGGGTTCAATGAATTTCCATAAATTCTGCAAAAATTCGTGTTCAGATGAAATCAAATTGCCCATCTCCGCTAATAGGTACAGTAAGGAAAGACATTAGTTTATTGCCACAGTGTTATCAAATGTATCATTTACATTATTAACCTGTTAATGACCATGTGATTTTTTGCTTTTTTCTCCTCTTATTCCAAGAGCCATAACTTTTACATTTTTCATTCTACATAGACTTTTGAGGGCTTGTTTTTTGTGTACAGAGCCAATATTTCTATTAACCCCTTTCTGACCTCGGACGGGATAGTATGTCCGAGGTCAGCTCCCCTGCTTTGATGCAGGGCTCCACGGTGAGCCCGCATGAAAGCCGGGACATGTCAGCTGTTTTGAACAGCTGACATGTGCCCGTAATAGGCGCAGGCAGAATCGCGATCTGCCCGCGCCTATTTACTAGTTTAATGCCGCTGTCAAATGCAGACAGCGGCATTTAACTACCGCTTCCGGCCGGGCGGCCGGAAATGAGCGCATCGCCGACCCCCATCACATGATCGGAGGTCGGCGATGCTTCTCCATTGTAACCATAGAGGTCCTTGAGACCTCTATGGTTACTGATCCCCGGCAGCTGTGAGCTCCACCCGGTGGTCGGCGCTCACAGCACACCTGCAATTCTGCTGCATAGCAGCGAACATCAGATCGCTGCTATGTAGCAGAGGCGATCGGGTTGTGCCTGCTTCTAGCCTCCTATGGAGGCTATTGAAGCATGGCAAAAGTAAAAAAAAAAAAGTAAAAAAAAGTGAAAAAAATAAAAATAAATAAAAGTTTAAATCACCCCCCTTTCGCCCCATTCAAAATAAATCAATAAAAAAAATCAAATCTACACATATTTGGTATCGCTGAGTTCAGAATCGCCCGATCCATCAATAAAAAAAAAATTAACCTGATCGCCAAACAGCGTAGCGAGAAAAAAATTCGAAACGCCAGAATTAAGTTTTTTTGGTCGCTGCGACATTGCATTAAAATACAATAATGGGCGATCAAAAGAACGTATCTGCACCGAAATGGTATCATTAAAAATGCCAGCTAGGAACGCAAGAAATAAGCCCTCACCCGACCCCAGATCATGAAAAATGGAAACGCTACGGATATCGGAAAATGGCGCAATTTTTTTTTTTTTTTTTTCTAGCAAAGTTTGAATTTTTTTTTCACCACTTAGATAAAAAAGAACCTAGTCATGTTAGGTGTCTATGAACTCGTAATGACCTGGAGAATCAGAATAGCAGGTCAGTTTTAGCATTTAGTGACCTAGCAAAAAAGCCAAACAAAAAACAAGTGTGGGACTGCACTTTTGTTTTGCAATTTCACCGCACTTGGAATTTTTTTCCTGTTTTCTAGTACACGACATGCTAAAACCAATTATGTCGTTCAAAAGTACAACTCATCCTGCAAAAAATAAGCCCTCGCATGGCCATATGGACGGAGAAATATAAAAGTTATGGCTCTGGGAAGGAGGGGAGCGAAAAACGAACACGGAAAAATGGAAAATCCCAAGGTCATGAAGGGGTTAATATCATTTTGGAGTAGATTCAATTTTGTATTACTTTTTTTGTTTGAATTGTTGCAGAGGCTGAAAAATCGCAATTCTACTGTTTTGATGTTTTTCTCATTATGCCGGATTACTTTACTTTACATTTTAATCAAACAGACTTTTACGAACATAGTGAAATGAAAAATGTGTACTTTTAATTTTTATTTTTTTCATATTTTTTAAAACTGTTTTTTACCTTTTATTATATTTGTTAGTCACCTTATGGGACTTGAACCTGCTAACATCCGATTCCATGTGCTATACTATGTCATGGGCTAGCTTTCACAGGAGTACTTTCATAACAAACACAGGGGCTTGAGCAAATCCCTGGCCGCCATTCTCCGCGGTCAATTCACAGGCACACTGATGGGCTGTTAGAACAGCGTGCCGCCATGCTAGTAAGCCGTAAATGCTGCTGTCACAGATTGACGGTGGCATTTAAAAGGTTAATAGCTGGGGGCAGAGCTCCGATCCGCTCGCTGCTATTATAAGCAGATGATGGCTAATTGTCTCAGCAATCACCTGCCAGCAAAGATGCAGGCTTGGTTTGCGAGTCTGCATCAACGGCAGGGAGATGGCATCTGACGAACCGTGGATGAGATATGTCCTTAAGGGATTAATATGTTTTTTAGTATTATGAATTTGATCATGTTTTCCATACTTGTTCCTTGATTACCTTTACTATTATAGTTGCACCTCGGTCAGCCTTATTCATACACTATATTGTGCATAGTCATTTCACTTGAAAGAAGCTCACAGGTCGCCCCGGCTCGTTGCAGGAATTCAATAACACAAATAAAGGTCACTTCTTTATGTAGAGTTGAAGAATGTCAATATATCATGTTGCTACCGAATTCTTTTTAAGAACAGTATTTTTAGTGACTACGTGGGATATTGTGGAGGAACGATCAGCCGACTGTTTGCAGAAATGGACACAATAGGAGTGATTACGTTTTATTGCACATTATTAGCTTCATTGAATTATGTGCATTGGACCTTTGAGTCCCGTCTTACTCAGTAAAAGGTGTTTGAAGTATAGGAGCAACATTGTATTCCACTACCCTCTAATTTGTAAGCAAAAACTAAAAACTGGAGCTCCTTGAGTGGAGATTTTATGTGGATTCTTATTATGGTGAGCAAATACTGTATATTCTAAACAATTCTAAATTAATTTCCTAATATTCACAGATTCCAAACTAAATTTTTGGGGATTTTTTTGTCAATCCAGTTAAATGGCAGTGAACCATCATTTGTTTTGGATTCAAAACGAATTTAAAGGAGTTAAAAAGGAATAAATTACCATACTTACATGACAACTCACTTTTTTCTAGGGCTGCAGCTGCCCACTGGTTCCCTTGTGATTCGCAAAAGCATGACTCCGGCGACAATGTCCTCTTTACTCTTTGTTGGTATTTCTGGTACCAGCTATGACTTGACATACCTTCTGACATGAAGTGAGAACACGTGTCAAAGCTTAACTTGCACTGGAAGCACCATCCAAAAGAAATGAGAGGACCAACAAAGAGGCACCAAAGAGGCGCAGGTGCCTTAAAAAGTCAGAGGAGGACCAACGAAGAGCTACGGTGACAGAGACAGGTATGGGGCTAGGTGAGCATAAGAATTTATTATTTTATAACCTCTTTCTAGCCCATATGTATATTAAAGGGAAAGGTCCGCAACAGGACAGACAAAGTACGCCTGCGCTGGAGCCGCAGCGTGAATACAAGCAGAGGACGTCATCGTAAGAAGATGGGAGGCCCCGGACCGAACCGCAACACCCATCGGACAAGAACCGGACCGGGACCGCCCCTGGGTGAGTATAATCTAACCTCTTTTTCTCATCTTTCAAGATACATTGGGGGCTTATCTACAGCATTAACGAATGCTGTAGATAAGCCCCTGATGTTGGGAGCTTAGCTCACCTTTTGGGGATGACAGGTTCCCTTTAAGCTTTATAGTTCAGTTTTTTCTTTTTTTTTTTCTTATGGCAATCATGGTTCATTCTATTTGCACTGAATAAGTACGATGCAATTCCAATATCCTGGACAAATTTGTGGAAATCTGAGGAATTCAAATTTTGGCATTTTCACTTATTTGTAGCACTTGGAATGCACCTATTCACAATAGAAGCTGTTGAATTCTGAGAAAATTGCTGAAATTGGCCAATTCTAATGACATGCAATTTTCTTCATGCAAATTACATAAAATTTCCATTACCATTTTACTTTTTATAGAAAATTGCATCAGCCAGAGAAGGATTACTTGACCTTGGGTGCTCTTCAGCAGGCATCCCCATAATGCTTTACAGCCATCACATAAGATGGTAAAGCACAGCCATTCAGGAGGGATTATCATAGCCTGTATAAAAGCAAAAAGCAGGAAATGCATCAGCCATTTTATGATGAATCTGGATAATGAGAAGACGGCACAACTCACAGCTTAGCATTGGAGATAATGATAGAAAACCATTAAGCACTGAAAAGACTACAAGGCTCTTATTGGCATTGTGTTCATACACAACCACCCCAGTTGAGCACTACCATCATTCCCACCCTCTAATTTCTCTTGCGGTATTGCTCTATTGTGTGCCTATGTCCCAACCACATCTTAGCAATACATGTCTTTTCAGGGCAATTGGAGGCTTTGGTATTCATTTGACTGCCAGTGAATCAAGCAATTGTGAATCATATTTCCTGGCAAAATTTGGTGAAGCTGGTAAATTCGAGATACTCTGGTAGGAGATGATACTCCGTTGGGAAATGCTTATGATATATAAGTATGGTTAAGATGTGAATTGCAGCTTGTCAAGAGTTTCACGAGCTTGTTGGAATATTACATTGAACTTGTTTTGTTCTTTCAACCAAATTCAAGAAAAAGCAAGGGTGGACATATATGGCTACAATATGGGACTGGAAAAAGTCAGAATCCCAACGGTACAATGGGAGCATTACCAAACACTTTGCCCCTGGGTGTGGACCAAAATTAATCTAGCTCAACTCAAACATCTAAATAAATAATTCTACATTAGATTGGAGTACATCTTCCAAATTGTACAGCAATTATGAAGAAGAGAAACCTTAATTGGAGTTTAAGGAAGCAAGTTTACATTCCGTAGTGTGGAGTAATATTCAGAAGTATATAAAATAATAGAGAGTAATTTGACTCATTATGTAAATGAGACGATTATAGAGAGAGACAACTCAATACATGGTAAAATAACAGGAAAGCTCAAAGCAAGGTCACCTGTAATGTTGTTGGCTGTTTCTTTTAATGTGAGAATATGAAATCACATAATAAAGAATAATCAAGATGAAATGTCAAGTTATAGAATGAAGATAATTAGACAGTATGTAAAAGAAATCAGATTATGTTTACACAGGCAACCACAGCCATCATCACCGCATCTTTGAGATAGCTATCCGCTCTACAAATACATAGTGAAGCTCGTTTTCCAAAATGGGTCCAATAATAACAGTATCAGAATAAAAATGGAACAACATTCAAATTAGCTTTCTCCTAGAAGGAAAGAAATGTATCTCAGTACCACAAGTGCCAGCTATTGGAGGTAGCTGTCCTATAAGTTTGACCTTTTACTGAGCCTTTCAGCATAACTACACATTTTAATCAACACAGGCACCGTCTGCAAACAACTGTTCCTGGCCTCTTGCCCCTCTTCAGCGATGAGTAAGATTTTGGTGGCTGAATGACATGTGCTAGATGCAGTGTTGAAAGAAAAGAAGGGGGGTATCTCTTGTAAAAAAACAAATTTGGACTTAATAATGATTAAAATATTGCAGTAAAGTGGGATCTGAACTGCAGCAGCTGAGTTCAGCTACTTCACAGGGCATGGAGCTGTTCTGTACACTCTGTACATCCTGCCCCATCACACCTGCAAACTGTTGATCAGTGGGAATGCCGGTAGAGGCGTAACTATAATAGGTGCATGGGCTACAATCATACCTAGGCTCCAGAGAATAGCGGGACCCAAAAGGTATATTTTTCCCAGATAACAAGACTATTATTATTAAACACCTGTAATAGTTGGGGGGGCTTTGGGAGCTGTTGCATTGGGGCACACAAGCATCAAGGTATGCCATTGAGCGAGCGCAGGGTGTTGGGCCCTCACTGATTGGATAATGCTGATAGTTCATTGATATTTACGTCCTGGGCAACCTCTGTGTTTAAGATCTTATTACTATTGCTACTTGAGAAAAAAAAAGAAATATGCAAATTAGTACTCACATGGAAGATATTAATTTTGAAAGCATAGGTTGGAGGAAACATGTTGTACAGTTTTTAAAGAAGTTCTGACACCAAGTCGAAAGCTGCCTGTTTTCTATGTAATTTTATTCCCACTGCTTCCTCAAATATTATTTTTTTTAATCTGGTATACAGCTCTAGAGGTATGGGCCTTTTTATTTAGTACTAATTGTTATAGCTTTAGGGCGTGACTCATTTGATACTCTGGGGTGTGTATATTGACCACTCTGGATTTCTACCCATTGAGCCACTGCCCACTTTGCAAAGGCCACAAGCTAAAATAAAAGTAAAAACTGTCCACTTATGACCTAGTGACAGATCCTCTTTAAAGTGTCAGACATTGACTTACCCAGTAGGTAGTCAGGCTCACCAGGTGAGGTGGATCCACCAAGCCTTAGGTCCTGGTGGGCACACAGAGCGAGAGAGTTGATACAACCAGATGGAAAGCACGTGGATAGTGAGAACTTGGCATACGATAAATTAAGTGGAACCTAGCAGGGAAGAATGCATGCACACACACAACCAGAAGAGCACAGATGGTTGAAGACACCAAGCATAGGACTCTGGAGCCCCAATCCCAAGACACAGGTGTGTATGTAAATGAACCTCAAGTAGAACTAGGGAGTTTATGTTATTTGTCAACTCTGAGCAACCTGCAAAACCAGACCTGGAGCACAAAAGAGGGCAACAGACCCAACGGAAGCAGAGACCGGGATACCTGGGTTAGGTGTGTAACAGCTACCTTCAGTAAGTTGTACTAGAGTAATAGTTTTCTTGCAGTATAGGACTCGTTTTCAGATTTTCTCATGGATTATTTCCAATATGACTCCATACAAAGCTCGTCTCCCCAAAAATTGAAGCTGTAAATATGCAGAAGAAAGAAAAAATTGTGATCAATTTGATTTGCTATGACTAGATTATTATATAAAGTAGAAAATTGACTACCAAGGCTCATGGGCATTAAACAATTGAATCCTAAGACCTGGATACCCTGGGACTGCAAATAGTCTGATGTTGACTAAGTTGAGTTACAAAACCAGAGTCAAAAGTCTAAGTCAGGGGTCAAATTAGAGAGTTAAACAGAAGGTGAAAAGTTCTAAGGGTGAGTCAAAAGACCAAACTCAAAAGACCAAACACGGAGACAGTGGCAGCATTCAGGAAAGGGTAAGCAAGTCCCTGCCTGCTTTATTCCGACCGCAAGGAGTGTCACCCAAGTTTCCATGGCAGCCAGACGCTCAGTCTAGTGATATTATTGCCATATCCTGGTTAACATGGCAACACAGTGTGACTTTCTGATGTCATCTATTGGAAGCTTGGGTTTGGAGGCACAAAAGGTGTTAGACAATCCTCTCGTATCTCTTCTAATCAATAGACAAATCTAAATTTATATTTTCTATCACTTACCAGTAGGGACATGGAATGAATCACTTTATCGTTAGCCGGGAACAATATGACACTTTGTAACCAGCATTAGTGCCATCCGAGTAAAGCCAAATGTGGCTGGAGAGCTGAATAAATCAATTACTTAATTAGGCTGCTACATTCAATGTGATGTAATCCGGGATTTTTTTTTCTTTATAAGCTAATGAGTCATTATTTATTGCAACTACTTCTCTAATTGCTAGAGATATTACGTTGTCTTTAAAGCCAAACAATTTAGACTTTCAACAAGCGTTGACCAGATGTAAAAGATGTTCACCTCTTCCCGGCTCAACTAACTCAATTCAAGAAGCAGCTTTCACTTCCTCCAGATGTATGTGATTTGTCCAAAAGGCGGGAAGAGTGAAGCCAGTGCTGATTGGCTGCAAATATTGTTTTATCACGTGATTCCCGGGAGAGCCAGTGCCGAAACCGCTGGAATGGCAGTGGCATCGGCACTGAAGGTGAGTAAAGGCGCTATTATTTTACTGATGAGAAACATAGGGCTTGAGAAAGGGCTGTTTGGGAAGTGGACAACTTCTTTAATGGTTGGTCTGAAATAAAAATAAATTTTCATCCTTAACCCATATCTATTTAATGCCATAATCTGATCTACTTTCTAATATACTTCAATTAAAAATTCCCTATCCTTCCCTAAGTACACTACCTAACTACTTCCTCTTTGATGACACTTTGTTTGAGAATCCATGTGCATGCTGGGATATTGAACTGAAGTGTCATCATGGGGCAGAGGCTGTGGACACTGCCACAGCCCCTGCCCCCACTGTGAATTGAAGCATCATCATTGAGGGGCTGGATTGGCCCTGCTCTATCACTGTACAATGTGCAGAATGACAGTGCGCTCTCTTGCTGATTCAGATCAGTAGTAATGAGCTGGCAACAGAGTGCACTGTCAGTGCACATTGAAAAACGAATATCCAGCTTTGCAGAGACCTGCGCAGCACCCGCAAGTGACATCACTTACAAAGGTGATGCTGGTCTCTGCATGTTAGGTATTCAGACAACGTGCACTGACATTGCACAGTGATAGAGCAAGGACTAGCCTAGTCCCTGAAATGAAGAACACTGACGAGGCTCCATTACAGGTAGGGGGCAGAGGCTGCAGCAGTGACCACAGCCTCTGCCCCTTAATGATGCTTCATTTGAGTATCCCAATATGCACTGGGGATTCTCAAATTAAGCGCTATCAAAAAGGAAATAGGAAAAAAGAAGAAATGTACTTAGAAAGTGTAGTTAGGATAGAATAGGGATATTTAAAATTAAAGTATATTATAAATAGTTTAGATTATGACATTAAATAAATAGGCATTTAGAATGAAAATTATTTTGTATTTTGGACCAACCCTTTAATGAAAAAGTCTCTAAAACCCAAGTTATTCATTTTGTGTCTTAAGAGTGTCGGCAAATATGTTCACCCTAGTGCCATTAAAACACAACTTCACCTACTTCACTCAATTAGAAGGGCTGCCAAGAAGGTTATAACTTAACAGTGGACACAAAAACCTAAAGTAGGATAAATTCCATTATATAGGGGGGGAAAATTGAAAATCCCATCGAACTCATCTTCTGTGATGGTTGTCATGTTAGCCCTCAAGTGTTAATTATACATACCATACCCTACTAGAAAAATTCTATACAACATCTCTTGACATTTAATTAGGGGTAACGAGAAAGTGGACAGTGCTGGAATTTTTAACTGTCAATTTAATAACCTTTGTGCACCTTATTTCTGAATGATTTCCTTTCTCTCAAGAGAGTCTCCGAATGTCAAACAGTGATATTAAAGGTGAGTCGCAGTCACTGAGATGACACAAAGATGGAGCATGACAAAACTATTAATTTCAGGTTAAACCAAATCAGAAAAAATGGTTACAATCGCTGAAAATCCGAATAATTATTCCGCCTTTGGGTATGCTACTCACATATTTTAATTAAATTTTCTCTTCAAGATACAAGGAATGCTATAAAGCCAAGGAAGAATCGAGACGAGGTTCTTGTGTAAATACTCATTGTTCAGTCATGTGAAGAGCAATGACAGGCTTCCTGCACACGACAAGCAGAAGGTCGTACATGGAACTGTAAAAAGCAGACTTGCGATAACGTATATACTTACCCTACTTCATTTGTACTTCTGTGAGGGTGATATTTTCCTATAGTGTTGACTGTTGAGATTATATAGTTGAAGAATGACTCACTAACGTCAAGAATGTTATAGGGCAGGTTCATGCACTATACAGTTGAAACCAGAAGTTTCCATCCACTATATAAAAAGACACATTTGCAGGTTTTTCTCAATTTCTGACATGAAATCAGAATAAACCTTTCCCGTTTTAGGTCAATTAGAATTACCATAATTATTAATATTTGCCAAATGCCAGAATAATGAGAGAGAGAGAGAATGTTTTAAGGCATTTTTAAGTCAAAAGTTTACATACAAAGAACACCAAATGTATAAATATTTCGCGCTGGTATACCCTATAATCATACACTCAGATGAGTGTATAGTCAGACAATTAGCTCAATAGTACACTGTATTAAAATCGTAGGCCTCCTGTGTAAAAGAACAGTTAAGATGCTACAACCTGCAGCTTAATCACGCAACCTGGATAAAGAGTCAGTACCTTAAAAGTAGAGCTGCATCATTTGTCCATTACTGTGATTCATCGGAGTTCCTGGGTAATGTAGATGAAGTCTTTGCCAGAGTGTCTGTATCGGAGAGCTGCCCCGGCCGGTGGCAGCTACTCCGTGCACCGAGTTTCAGCCAGGGGCGGGAACACTCCGTCTAGGGCCGGCAGCGCCGCACAGTGCGAGTAATGTGAGCGGCGCGTCTAGGACCTGTGTGACGCAGTGAAACAGTTGACCGCCCCACGTGACTGCAACGTTCGGTACGGATCGCGGTAAGGACCAACACAGCCTACGCGTTTCGAAAACAACTGTTTTCTTCCTCAGGGCTGGTCCTTGCCCGACTTAAGGGTCCTTATATAGCATCCGCGATCCTCACTGTTAATAAAAACCAAACAGCTCCACTCCGCAATTGAGTCCTCTGGGAATTAGCGTATCTAGTAAGAAAATCCATTTGCTCTCAGTCCTAGACATGGATTTTATATAGTCGCCACCTCTCCAGTGCGGATGTACAATTTCAATACCGGAGATCTCCATTGTTTGAACCCTTCCACCATGTACTTCTATAAAGTGCTTGGAAAGCGGGTGGCCTGTAAACTTCTTCTTTATGTTGCGCATGTGTTCATTAATTCTGATTTTCAAAGATCTTTTTGTACGCCCCACGTACAACTTTTTGCATGGGCATTTGATCATATAAATTACTCCTGTTGTTGAACACGTAATAAAGTCTCTTATTTTGAAGTTCAAATCCCCTTTCTCTATACTAGTGATCTTATGTGTGTTAGTATGTTTACACACAATGCACCTGCGACATGGAAAGAAGCCTTTTAGTGAATTCTGAAAATAGGAATGATTGGTAAGAAGTGGTCTGTTCTGAACAGTGAGGGCGACCATATTTCCCAAGTTCTGGGCCTTCTTGTATACAAATCTGGTCCGGGTCGGTATTTGATCCCCAATCACCTTGTCATCCTTCAATAGATGCCAATATTTATTTACTATTTTGCGTAGTAAATATGAGTTGGTATTATATTGGGTGATTATGGGGATGCACTCATTATTTGCTTTCTGCTTTCCAATGGGATTAATCAAATCCTGACGTGGTTTTGTCAGGGCGTTATCTCTAGATATTCCCAGAGCATCCTGCCTGTACCCTTTTTGTAAAACATTTTTTGTCATTATTTCAGCCTCCCTATTAAAATCCTCATTTCTTGAACAATTCCGATGGATTCTCATGAATTGACTTTTAGGAATGTTCAGTAACCAGACTGGGAGGTGGCAGCTTTCCAGAGGGATGAAACTATTGGTGTCTAAAAAGGGTACAGGCAGGATGCTCTGGGAATATCTAGAGATAACGCCCTGACAAAACCACGTCAGGATTTGATTAATCCCATTGGAAAGCAGAAAGCAAATAATGAGTGCATCCCCATAATAAGGACTGAGAGCAAATGGATTTTCTTACTAGATACGCTAATTCCCAGAGGACTCAATTGCGGAGTGGAGCTGTTTGGTTTTTATTAACAGTGAGGATCGCGGATGCTATATAAGGACCCTTAAGTCAGGCAAGGACCAGCCCTGAGGAAGAAAACAGTTGTTTTCGAAACGCGTAGGCTGTGTTGGTCCTTACCGCGATCCGTACCGAACGTTGCAGTCACGTGGGGCGGTCACCTGTTTCACTGCGTCACACAGGTCCTAGACGCGCCGCTCACATTACTCGCACTGTGCGGCGCTGCCAGCCCTAGACGGAGTGTTCCCACCCCTGGCTGAAACTCGGTGCACGGAGTAGCTGCCACCGGCCGGGGCAGCTCTCCGATACAGACACTCTGGCAAAGACTTCATCTACATCAACCCAGGAACTCCGATGAATCACAGTAATGGACAAATGATGCAGCTCTACTTTTAAGGTACTGACTCTTTATCCAGGTTGCGTGATTAAGCTGCTGGTTGTAGCGTCTTAACTGTACTTTTACGCAGGAGGCCTACAATTTTAATACAGTGTACTATTGAGCTAATTGTCTGACTATACACTCATCTGAGTGTATGATTATAGGGTATACCAGCGCAAAATAGTTATACATTTGGTGTACTTTATTTGTTTTTGACAGTTTTTCGTGGTCACTGTCCTTATTTCGCTGCAGGTATTGCATACCCTGCACCTAAAACCAGCGCCACTTTCATTTTCTATCCTTAGAAAAGTATACATACATTGCATTAGTATTTGGTCCCATTGCTCTTAAACTGAATGACTTGGGTCAATCGTTTGGGATATCCTTCCCCAAGCTTCTCACATTAGTTGGTCGGAATTTGGGCCCATTCCTCCTGACAAGACTGTGTAACTGATTCAGGTTTGTAGGCCACCTTGCTCGCACCAGCCTTTTCAGCTTTGCCCATATATTTTCAATATGATTGAGATCAGGGCTTTGTGATGGCCGCTCCAAAACATTGACTTTGCTACCCTTAAGCCACTTTGGTACCATTTTTGCTGAGTCATTGTCGGGTCATTGTCCATTTGGAAGACCCATTTCCACCCAAGCTTTAACTTCCTGGCTGATGTCTTGAGATGTTTCTTCACTATAGCCACATAATCTTCTTTTCTCATGATGCCATCTGTTATGGTTCTCAATGGCAAGAGAACATAGCCCAGCAAACATAAGTACTAGCTCTTGGAAGGATGGAAACTAAACTGACCATGAACTAAACCTGCCGCACAACTAACAGTAGCCGGGTAGCGTTGCCTACGTTTTTTATCCCTAGACGCCCAGCGCCGGCCGGAGGACTAACTAATCCTGGCAGAGGAAAATATAGTCCTGGCTCACCTCTAGAGAAATTTCCCCGATAGGCAGACAGAGGCCCCCACATATATTGGCGGTGATTTTAGATGAAATGACAAACGTAGTATGAAAATAGGTTTAGCAAAATTGAGGTCCGCTTACTAGATAGCAGGAAGACAGAAAGGGCACTTTCATGGTCAGCTGAAAACCCTATCAAAATACCATCCTGAAATTACTTTAAGACTCTAGTATTAACTCATAACATCAGAGTGGCAATTTCAGATCACAAGAGCTTTCCAGACACAGAAACGAAATTACAGCTGTGAACTGGAACAAAATGCAAAAACAAACGAGGACTAAAGTCCAACTTAGCTGGGAGTTGTCTAGCAGCAGGAACATGCACAGAAAGGCTTCTGATTACAATGTTGACCGGCATGGAAGTGACAGAGGAGCAAGGTTAAATAGCGACTCCCACATCCTGATGGAAACAGGTGAACAGAGGGGATGATGCACACCAGTTCAATTCCACCAGTGGCCACCGGGGGAGCCCAAAATCCAATTTCACAACAGTACCCCCCCCTCAAGGAGGGGGCACCGAACCCTCACCAGAACCACCAGGGCGATCAGGATGAGCCCTATGAAAGGCACGGACCAGATCGGAGGCATGAACATCAGAGGCAGTCACCCAAGAATTATCCTCCTGACCGTATCCCTTCCATTTGACCAGATACTGGAGTTTCCGTCTGGAAACACGGGAGTCCAAGATTTTTTCCACAACGTACTCCAACTCGCCCTCAACCAACACCGGAGCAGGAGGCTCAACGGAAGGCACAACCAGTACCTCATACCTGCGCAACAATGACCGATGAAAAACATTATGAATAGAAAAAGATGCAGGGAGGTCCAAACGGAAGGACACAGGGTTAAGAATCTCCAATATCTTGTACAGGCCGATGAACCGAGGCTTAAACTTAGGAGAAGAAACCCTCATAGGGACAAAACGAGAAGACAACCACACCAAGTCCCCAACACAAAGCCGAGGACCAACCCGACGCCGGCGGTTGGCAAAAAGCTGAGTCTTCTCCTGGGACAACTTCAAATTGTCCACTACCTGCCCCCAAATCTGATGCAACCTCTCCACCACAGCATCCACTCCAGGACAATCCGAAGATTCCACCTGACCAGAAGAAAATCGAGGATGAAACCCCGAATTACAGAAAAAAGGAGACACCAAGGTGGCAGAGCTGGCCCGATTATTGAGGGCAAACTCCGCTAAAGGCAAAAAAGCAACCCAATCATCCTGATCTGCAGACACAAAACACCTCAAATATGTCTCCAAGGTCTGATTCGTCCGCTCGGTCTGGCCATTAGTCTGAGGATGGAAAGCAGACGAGAAAGACAAATCTATGCCCATCCTAGCACAGAATGCTCGCCAAAATCTAGACACGAATTGGGTTCCTCTGTCAGAAACGATATTCTCCGGAATACCATGCAAATGGACCACATTTTGAAAAAACAGAGGAACCAACTCGGAAGAAGAAGGCAACTTAGGCAGGGGAACCAAATGGACCATCTTAGAGAAACGGTCACACACCACCCAGATGACAGACATCTTCTGAGAAACAGGAAGATCCGAAATAAAATCCATAGAGATGTGCGTCCAGGGCCTCTTCGGGATAGGCAAGGGCAACAACAATCCACTAGCCCGAGAACAACAAGGCTTGGCCCGAGCACAAACGTCACAAGACTGCACAAAGCCTCGCACATCTCGAGACAGGGAAGGCCACCAGAAGGACCTTGCCACCAAATCCCTGGTACCAAAGATTCCAGGATGACCTGTCAACGCAGAAGAATGAACCTCAGAAATGACTTTACTGGTCCAATCATCAGGAACAAACAGTCTACCAGGTGGGCAACGATCAGGTCTATCCGCCTGAAACTCCTGCAAGGCCCGCCGCAGGTCTGGAGAAACGGCAGACAATATCACTCCATCCTTAAGGATACCTGTAGGTTCAGAGTTACCAGGGGAGTCAGGCTCAAAACTCCTAGAAAGGGCATCCGCCTTAACATTCTTAGAACCCGGCAGGTAGGACACCACAAAATTAAACCGAGAGAAAAACAACAACCAGCGCGCCTGTCTAGGATTCAGGCGTCTGGCGGACTCAAGATAAATTAGATTTTTGTGGTCAGTCAATACCACCACCTGATGTCTAGCCCCCTCAAGCCAATGACGCCACTCCTCAAAAGCCCACTTCATGGCCAAAAGCTCCCGATTCCCAACATCATAATTCCGCTCGGCGGGCGAAAATTTACGCGAGAAAAAGGCACAAGGTCTCATCACGGAACAACCGGAACTTCTCTGCGACAAAACTGCCCCAGCTCCGATTTCAGAAGCGTCGACCTCAACCTGAAAAGGAAGAGCAACATCAGGCTGACGCAACACAGGGGCGGAAGAAAAGCGGCGCTTAAGCTCCCGAAAGGCCTCCACAGCAGCAGGGGACCAATCAGCAACATCAGCACCCTTCTTAGTCAAATCAGTCAATGGTTTAACAACATCAGAAAAACCAGCAATAAATCGACGATAAAAGTTAGCAAAGCCCAAAAATTTCTGAAGACTCTTAAGAGAAGAGGGTTGCGTCCAATCACAAATAGCTTGAACCTTGACAGGATCCATCTCAATGGAAGAGGGGGAAAAAATATATCCCAAAAAGGAAATCTTTTGTACCCCAAAAACGCACTTAGAACCCTTCACACACAAGGAATTAGACCGCAAAACCTGAAAAACCCTCCTGTCCTGCTGGACATGAGAGTCCCAGTCATCCGAAAAAATCAAAATATCATCCAGATACACAATCATAAATTTATCCAAATAATCACGGAAAATGTCATGCATAAAGGACTGAAAGACTGAAGGGGCATTTGAAAGACCAAAAGGCATCACCAAATACTCAAAGTGGCCCTCGGGCGTATTAAATGCGGTCTTCCACTCATCCCCCTGCTTAATTCGCACCAAATTATACGCCCCACGGAGATCTATCTTAGAGAACCACTTGGCCCCCTTTATGCGAGCAAACAAATCAGTCAACAGTGGCAACGGATATTGATATTTAACCGTGATTTTATTCAAAAGCCGATAATCAATACACGGTCTTAAAGAGCCATCTTTCTTAGCCACAAAGAAAAAACCGGCTCCTAAGGGAGATGATGAAGGACGAATATGTCCCTTTTCCAAGGACTCCTTTATATATTCTCGCATAGCAGCATGTTCAGGCACAGACAGATTAAATAAACGACCCTTAGGGTATTTACTACCCGGAATCAAATCTATGGCACAATCGCACTCCCGGTGCGGAGGTAATGAACCAAGCTTAGGTTCTTCAAAAACGTCACGATATTCAGTCAAGAATTCAGGAATCTCAGAGGGAATAGATGATGAAATGGAAACCACAGGTACGTCCCCATGCGTCCCCTTACATCCCCAGCTTAACACAGACATAGCTTTCCAGTCAAGGACTGGGTTATGAGATTGCAGCCATGGCAATCCAAGCACCAACACATCATGTAGGTTATACAGCACAAGAAAGCGAATAATCTCCTGATGATCCGGATTAATCCGCATAGTTACTTGTGTCCAGTATTGTGGTTTATTACTAGCCAATGGGGTGGAGTCAATCCCCTTCAGGGGTATAGGAGTTTCAAGAGGCTCCAAATCATACCCACAGCGTTTGGCAAAGGACCAATCCATAAGACTCAAAGCGGCGCCAGAGTCGACATAGGCATCCGCAGTAATAGATGATAAAGAACAAATCAGGGTCACAGATAGAATAAACTTAGACTGTAAAGTGCCAATTGAAACAGACTTATCAAGCTTCTTAGTACGCTTAGAGCATGCTGATATAACATGAGTTGAATCACCGCAATAGAAGCACAACCCATTTTTTCGTCTTAAATTCTGCCGTTCACTTCTGGACAGAATTCTATCACATTGCATATTCTCTGGCGTCTTCTCAGTAGACACCGCCAAATGGTGCACAGGTTTGCGCTCCCGCAGACGCCTATCGATCTGGATAGCCATTGTCATGGACTCATTCAGACCCGCAGGCACAGGGAACCCCACCATAACATCCTTAATGGCATCTGAGAGACCCTCTCTGAAATTCGCCGCCAGGGCGCACTCATTCCACTGAGTAAGTGGAGCGCCCCCACACCGCCGCAGGGCCGAGGGGTACCCGGAGCCGGGCCTCTGGGATCTCAGTCCTGGGGTTGTCACGGTGGCTAGACCCGGTCCGTGGCCCTGTCCGTCAGTGGGGGACGTCCGGTGTAATAGGTGGTAGTAATGATAGCGGTGGAGCGGTGCAGTTGTGGGGTGTAAGTCGCGGTAAATAACGAGGACACCAGGTTGCAGTCTCTTTACCTCTTTACTGGAGATCTCTGAGTCCTCAGTCCGGAACACGGTTCACCAGGCTACGCAAGTCCGGCCGGTCCAATGGCACCTCCAGAGTTCTCCTCTCAGGTGGAAATCTGTGCCTTCCTTCTAGCGCTATGTGTTGTAGTCCTTCCCTGCTGTGCTTACGGAAAGTAACCCCACAACGGTTGTGTCTGTTTCTTAAGTTCCCTCACAACTCGATTTGATGTTCCTCTGCAATCCACCCCTTCCCTGTATTCAGGTTGGAATGGCACCCGTTTGTCAGGTAGGCCTGGAGTTCTTCCGGGACCCTAGAGTCGCCCCTCTCCCGCAATTGCCCCCCAAGACTTCATAGGTGATATGTGGTAGACAGCCCGCCTGAGACCGACTGTCCTGCCGCTGTTTGGAGTATGGCTTGAAGCTGTATTCTAATCCACTCCCTCGGCGTTCCGGCCACCGGTATTGCGCCTCAGCAGGGTGCTGCCTCTTTCAACAAAACCCCTGCTGGTATTCTCCTTCTGCTTGATCTCGTTTCTCACTCAGCACAATCTATCTCGCTTCTAGTCCTTTCTTGAGTCCCGCCGCTTCCAGGAGCCTGCGCGGACCCGTTACGTTCTTTCAATGCCAAGCCTCTGCCAGGATCCCACCCCTGGCAGAGACCCTACAGTCTCTCCCTTCACAACACCCCCTGCCACAGGGTGTTGCTCCGTTCAATCCCGTCAGCGTTCTCCCTAACTTTCTGCCTGACCCCCAGTTTACCCACTATGGTGGGGAGTGGCCTAATGAATAGCACCCTTAGCTCCCCCCGGAGGCCCTGCTGTGAAATATATTGGTGTCTGTGATACCTGATTGGAGGAACTCCTTCGGTGCCATCGAACGTACCATGGCTCCCCTTAGCGGCGAAGCCACAGTACTGCAACGACCAGAACTCTGGGGCGCTGCACTCCCCCCTGGTTAAACACAGTACTCCGGGACTGGGAAGAAAAACAACAATACAGATTAGTAAACAGACATACAATTTTGTTGAGTGCAAAACAATAAGTATACTTGAACAGGCTTCCCTTTATGGGAGGTGAGGACACTTTTAACGTTACAAACATGGTCAACATTATAAATTACAGGCTATGCATAACTCCTGTTACCCAACCGGGTATTCTACTTAGTGCAAATTCTGGAACAATAAATTAACATTGCCTTTAAGAAACATACACTCTTAGTTTACCAAAGGCCTTCCTATAATCACATTACAGGGTAAGGTAACTTCACATTCTCCTACTTTGAACCTGCAGGACCGCCTGTCCCTATGGCACCAGACCTACTGCCTCTCCTTTCTTTTACAGGACCGCCCTGTTCATCCAGGGCCTACTGCCTTTCTCTACTATACATAGTATAGACATAACATTCCTTTCATTTAAAGAACTCTGAGCCAGCTCTACTCGGCTCCTTTAAGGACTCACTCTCTAACCCCTACGGGTCACTCTCTGTCCTTAGTAACAAAGTAACTTTCAATGGGGACGCGGGGTTTACCTTCTATCCTCACCTTCATTATTACTTTGCTTACTTTCAACTATGCAGACCTCAATCTCTACCCCTATGGGCTCTCTGCATCTTTTCTTTCTGCAAACATTATTTAGACATTTCAACAAATTCAACACATATAACTTAGCATGTAAAACAGTTACATTTCTTTTCAAGGCATCATTATGGCATTACTGTTCTGCAACAGTATCTCTCTCAAGTTCAGTTTCTCACATCCCCTTTAAGAGGAGACCAAGTCTTTCTAAGGTAGCTCGTCTTCTCAGCCTACCGGCCCATGCAAAGGTTCCGGCATGGTATCTTCGCAAAGTGTCTTTAACTAGAACCGGTAGGAAAGGTATCTTCACAAAGTGTCTTTGGCTCAAACAAATAGGGCAAATATCTTCGCAAAGTGTCTTTGGCTAAAACCAGTAGGGAGCACCTTTAAGAAGGTGCAAACTATTTACAAGGGAAGTTCGAATCATGCACAGTCCATGACTTCTGCAGTTTGTTTAAACTTGTGCAAAAATTTTAGGAAAACTCAGAACAAACACAGGGATCCCGGGTCAACAAAGGGATCCATTAACCCTGTCCGGGTTTAGCAGCAACAGGAACAAAAGAACAAACAGTAACTATTTACATTTTTCATAAAGCAATCTTACTGAGGTTCTACGGGAGGTGACCTTCTTCCTGGCTTCACCAGACTCACAGATCGGCCAGGTGAGCCAGGACGCCGTTCTGGTCCCAGTAAGGATAGAATCCCTCTCCGGGAGGTCCTTCTCGTCGGTAGGCGTACCCGCCTCTCCGGGGCGCGGTGAGGTCGAACTTCCCCTGGTCCCGCGGGGTCAGGTCCCGCTGCCTTTCCTCCAGGACTATCCTCTTCTGGTGTCCCAGCAGCAGCCTGGAGGGCGACACATCGTTGGACCCCCCGGGCAAACCAGCCCGTCTCACTGGTGTTCTTTCTCCACCTCGTATAGGTGACGGCGTCCCCCGGCTCCAGATTGCAATCAGACCGCCTGCCAGAAGGTTCCACCTCTTCTCGGTCCACCCGGACCTGGATCGGCTCCCCGATCTCCTGTATGACCCCTCTCCCTTGCTGGGGATGGAAGGCCACCACAACACCCCAGTGTGAGGGCGAAATCTCGGGGACACTAACCAAGTCCACTTGTTCTGCAGGCTGGGGCCGGTTCCACCGCGTAGTCGTCGAGCGCCGCTGATATCCATCCTTGGGCACTATCTTCAAGCCCGGCGTCGGCAGCGCCTTTCCAACCACGATCGAGTCAGGAGAGGTAGAGGACACTGGAGCCAAACAGATCTCCGCGGCCTGGCCCGTTCTAGCCACCACGCGGGCATCGGCCTCCAGATGAGCGGTAATCTGCCGGGACTCGGCCGCAGCCATACCCTCTTCCGACGGCGGCCGGGGAGATCGGCCCATCGTAGGTCCCGCTAGCGTCAGTCCCCGCAGTGTCGGTGTATCCTGGGCTATATTAGGCTGTCCATCTCTCCTCCGCGGGGATTCTCGTGCGGCCATCTTTGTCGCTTCTCCCGCGTTTTCTTCCCGCGGTCTCTTCCGTGGGCGGCCCCGTCCCCATGGTCTCCACCCTCCGACCAAGATCAGGAGGCGTACCTCAGCTGTTGACGGGCACGTCCTCAGGACACAGAAATACTTAGACTGGGCGGCCATTACTGTTCGCGCTCTCCAGCTCGTCTACGCCCACTCCACGCCCCTCTTCTCTTCCTGCGCTTCCCTCAGCGCTGCAATGGCGGCGGATTTTGGCGGCAAATGGCACAGCACACAGTCTTGCAATAAAGTACAGTCCAAGCACAGTAAATCACAGTCTCTAGGCACACATGACCTGATTCTTCAGGCTTAAGTAGATCCTGTTCGTGACGCCAAGTTTGGAGCGCCCCCACACCGCCGCAGGGCCGAGGGGTACCTGGAGCCGGGCCTCTGGGATCTCAGTCCTGGGGTTGTCACGGTGGCTAGACCCGGTCCGTGGCCCTGTCCGTCAGTGGGGGACGTCCGGTGTAATAGGTGGTAGTAATGATAGCGGTGGAGCGGTGCAGTTGTGGGGTGTAAGTCGCGGTAAATAACGAGGACACCAGGTTGCAGTCTCTTTACCTCTTTACTGGAGATCTCTGAGTCCTCAGTCCGGAACACGGTTCACCAGGCTACGCAAGTCCGGCCGGTCCAATGGCACCTCCAGAGTTCTCCTCTCAGGTGGAAATCTGTGCCTTCCTTCTAGCGCTATGTGTTGTAGTCCTTCCCTGCTGTGCTTACGGAAAGTAACCCCACAACGGTTGTGTCTGTTTCTTAAGTTCCCTCACAACTCGATTTGATGTTCCTCTGCAATCCACCCCTTCCCTGTATTCAGGTTGGAATGGCACCCGTTTGTCAGGTAGGCCTGGAGTTCTTCCGGGACCCTAGAGTCGCCCCTCTCCCGCAATTGCCCCCCAAGACTTCATAGGTGATATGTGGTAGACAGCCCGCCTGAGACCGACTGTCCTGCCGCTGTTTGGAGTATGGCTTGAAGCTGTATTCTAATCCACTCCCTCGGCGTTCCGGCCACCGGTATTGCGCCTCAGCAGGGTGCTGCCTCTTTCAACAAAACCCCTGCTGGTATTCTCCTTCTGCTTGATCTCGTTTCTCACTCAGCACAATCTATCTCGCTTCTAGTCCTTTCTTGAGTCCCGCCGCTTCCAGGAGCCTGCGCGGACCCGTTACGTTCTTTCAATGCCAAGCCTCTGCCAGGATCCCACCCCTGGCAGAGACCCTACAGTCTCTCCCTTCACAACACCCCCTGCCACAGGGTGTTGCTCTGTTCAATCCCGTCAGCGTTCTCCCTAACTTTCTGCCTGACCCCCAGTTTACCCACTATGGTGGGGAGTGGCCTAATGAATAGCACCCTTAGCTCCCCCCGGAGGCCCTGCTGTGAAATATATTGGTGTCTGTGATACCTGATTGGAGGAACTCCTTCGGTGCCATCGAACGTACCATGGCTCCCCTTAGCGGCGAAGCCACAGTACTGCAACGACCAGAACTCTGGGGCGCTGCACTAGCACAGCCCATTTACGGAATTTCTGGCAGTATATTTCAGCTTCGTCTTGCCCCTGAGATAGGGACATCAAGGCCTTTTCCGCCTGAAGCTCTAACTGAGGTTCCTCATAAAGCAACCCCAAGGCCAGAAAAAACGCATCCACATTGAGCAACGCAGGATCCCCTGGAGCCAATGCAAAAGCCCAATCCTGAGGGTCGCCCCGGAGCAAGGAAATCACAATCCTGACCTGCTGAGCAGGATCTCCAGCAGAGCGAGATTTCAGGGACAAAAACAACTTGCAATTATTTTTGAAATTTTGAAAGCAAGATCTATTCCCCGAGAAAAATTCAGGCAAAGGAATTCTAGGTTCAGATATAGGAACATGAACAACAAAATCTTGTAAATTTTGAACTTTCGTGGTGAGATTATTCAAACCTGCAGCTAAACTCTGAATATCCATTTTAAACAGGTGAACACAGAGCCATTCCAGGATTAGAAGGAGAGAGAGAGAGAGAAAGGCTGCAATATAGGCAGACTTGCAAGAGATTCAATTACAAGCACACTCAGAACTGAAGGGAAGGGAAAAAAAAAAAAAAAAAAAAAAATCTTCAGCAGACTTCTCTTTTCTCTCCTTTCTCTGTCAATTAATTTAACCCTTTTAGGCCGGTCAAACTGTTATGGTTCTCAATGGCAAGAGAACATAGCCCAGCAAACATAAGTACTAGCTCTTGGAAGGATGGAAACTAAACTGACCATGAACTAAACCTGCCGCACAACTAACAGTAGCCGGGTAGCGTTGCCTACGTTTTTTATCCCTAGACGCCCAGCGCCGGCCGGAGGACTAACTAATCCTGGCAGAGGAAAATATAGTCCTGGCTCACCTCTAGAGAAATTTCCCCGATAGGCAGACAGAGGCCCCCACATATATTGGCGGTGATTTTAGATGAAATGACAAACGTAGTATGAAAATAGGTTTAGCAAAATTGAGGTCCGCTTACTAGATAGCAGGAAGACAGAAAGGGCACTTTCATGGTCAGCTGAAAACCCTATCAAAATACCATCCTGAAATTACTTTAAGACTCTAGTATTAACTCATAACATCAGAGTGGCAATTTCAGATCACAAGAGCTTTCCAGACACAGAAACGAAACTACAGCTGTGAACTGGAACAAAATGCAAAAACAAACGAGGACTAAAGTCCAACTTAGCTGGGAGTTGTCTAGCAGCAGGAACATGCACAGAAAGGCTTCTGATTACAATGTTGACCGGCATGGAAGTGACAGAGGAGCAAGGTTAAATAGCGACTCCCACATCCTGATGGAAACAGGTGAACAGAGGGGATGATGCACACCAGTTCAATTCCACCAGTGGCCACCGGGGGAGCCCAAAATCCAATTTCACAACAGCCATCTATTTTGTGAAGTGCACCAGTCCCTCCTACTGCAAAACAACCACACAACAAGATGCTTCCACGCCCGTGTTTTACAGTTGGGATGATGTTCTAAGGCTTCCAAGCTTTTTCCTCCAAACCTAATGATGGTCATTAAGCCCAAAGAATTCAATTATAGTTTCATCACACCACAGGACATGTCTCCCAAAATTAAGGTCTTTGTTCCCCTGTGCATTTTCAAACATTAATCTGCCTTTTTTATGTTTATTTTGGAGTAACAGCTTCTTCCTAGCAGAGTGGACTTTCAGCAATTGTTGATACATTACTCATTTCAATGTGGATATTGACACAATCTTAACAGCTCCACCATCATCTTCACAAGGTCAATTTTGCTTTTGTCCTTGGGTTGATATGCACATGTCAGACCAAAGCACGTTGCTCTCTGGGACACAGAACCCGTCTCCTTCCTGAGCGGTATGAAGGTTAGACATTCCTATCTTGTTTGTACTTGTGTATAATTGTTTGTACAGATGAACGAGGTACCTTAAGGTATTTTGAAATTATACCCAAGGATGAGCCAGACTTGTGCAATTCTCTTCCTGATATCTTGGCTGATGTCTTTTCCATGATGCTACACAAAGAAGCAGTGTGTTTCAGGTGTGCATTAAAATATGTCCACAGGTGCGTCTCTAATAAACTCAGATGTTGCCAAAAAAGCTTCCAAACACATGACATTATCTTATGGGCAGTCCCGAATTGTTTAAAGGCGTAGCAATCTTAGTGTATGTAAACTTTTGACTTTACAGTAAGTAATAAAAATAAATTAAAACATTCTCTCTCAATATTCTGGTATTTGGCAAATATTAATAATTATGGTAATCCTAATTGACCTAAAATGGAAAAGATTTATTCTGATTTCATGTTAGATATAGAGAAAAACATGCATATGTGTTTTATATAATGTATTGTTCAACAATTTTGGTTCTCAACTCCTCATACAGTTCTCTTCTCCTCTTTCTGTTGTCCATGCTTAGCGTATCACACACAAAATGCAAAGAGTGAGTCAACTTCTCCCATTTTTGTCAGGTTTCAGCTATAATTTTCAAATTGCCTTCACCTGTTACTGGCCATAGGTGAGCTTGAACGAGCATTACATGCTTGAAACAAAGGTGTTTACCCAGAATTTTGGAAAGGTGCCAACAATTTTGTCCAGTCGATTTTGGGGGTTTTGTGTAAAATGATGTCCAATTTGCCTTTTTTCCTCTGATTTTTATGTTATTCCAATACACGCAAGGAAATAAAAATGTTTATAACAAACCTAAGTTTTCGGCACTTGTAAAATCCATTTTTCACTTTGGAGGACTTGACAGTATATAGGTGCCAATAAAATAAATAAGGCAGCACATAGTAGCGCCAAAACTTGCAAACATTTAATATGAAAATTGAATTGCATTACTGCACTAGAAATATGAAAAATTGAGAAAATTTAGCGTATAAATTGGCCAATTCATGTGTACCTGGTAGCCACGATAAGGCATTTCTCGTTTACCAGGACCTGACACTGCCTTTCCTCTCTGAGAATAAAGTCTACATCTGAATGGGAACCTAATGTGACTCTCTCTTAGACTAAAATCTCTCTCTGTGAAGATGAAGACTTTATTCTCAGAGAGGAAACACATTGTCAGGTCCTGGTAAACGAGAAATGCCTTACCGTGGCTACCAGGTACACATGAATTGGCCACATTATGTGCTAAACTTTCTCAATTTTTCATATTTATATTGCAGCAATGCAATTCAATTTTCATATTTCATGTTTGTACGTTTTGGCGCTACAGTGTGCTGCCTTATTTATTTGATTGTATATGAGTTGGTGACTCTAGGTTCAACAACTGTTCACACTTAGTCTATGTTTGAATGTGACGGTCAGTTTTTTGAAATTTATAGGTGCCAATAGACACGGTGCAGTTCTTCATTTCTTCCCTGGTGGTGCTGCTGGAAAATGGAACACAGTTGATCTGCCAGCATTGGATCCTGTCAAAAGACTAGAAATAAGTGAATAAAATCTCAGGACCCAAGTACAGTGGACAGGTCAATATTTTGTGGCTGCTGGGTGAGAGCCCTTGAACAACCTCCTACCTGCCATCAACCGCGGCTCCTAATTTTATAACCTGGTCTGACATGACATTGGGTGTGTTATGTCACAATGGTAAAATTGCACCAAGCCAGCAAATTTAAAGAGGTGTTGCAAGTAGATGGGGACTCTAAAGATTTCTGCCCAGTGACCCCAAAATACTAACCTGGCTGCTGTATGTTGTCCTGTGAATCACTTATCTCTATGGGGGACCCTTCCAACAAAAATGAATAGTCCAACAAATATACACTTTCTAAGAATGGAATACAACTGCTTTATGACTCATTCGATTCCTGCTAATTTTTTACTAATTTTGTAATGTTTAATGTTTATGGAGATCAGATGTCAGGGGTAAAGGTATTGGACCTTTTCCTGGCACTGGCCTTAGATTCTCTGAGATGGAACCATCATGTGGGCGAATGCAAGAAATAATGTGGATCGCAACCTTTGGTTACCTAATATTGCAGGAGGAGTCTGGTTGTTAGTGGTGGAAATCTTGGAGCCAGTATCTGTATAGAAAAAGGTAATGCTATTGTTGCATGGTTGTATTAGAAAAGCGATACCTTGGCATGAGTAGTTCAATACTTCAGTGCTATTAATATGGACTTCTGATTGTTGGACTTTTTGCATATGCATGTTTGTATGATGTTAGAAGTTAGAAGTTCGAAGTTGGACATTAAAGAGGAACTATCATTTGTTAAAATTCTAGATATATGACAGGGGTGGCAAAAATTTGCTTTTCTGTGGCGCATCATTGCTAAAACCCCATAGATTGCTGAAAACACCAATCTGAAGCATGAAACTTGTGTATCAGACCCATGCACACGGCCTTGTACAAGCTCAAAAGTAACTCAATAGGTGTTTTTTCAGGAAAGTGATAAGTCTTCTTTAAGGAGCCTGGACTGCAAGAACATGAAAGAGTGTCAAATCCTCAGTCCTCAGGTGAGCCTTTCTCTAATATCTTGTACATGTTAATAGGGTGACATTTTCTACAGTTCACTAATGAGATTGCTACAAAATTCTCAGAACTGGGACAAAAAGAAGCATCTATACAGGGTTAACATTAGGTAAGTTGTTCATTATAGAAGATGCGAAGGTCCGTATTCGAGCTCCAGCAGAAAGTCCAACTTATTAACCATTCTCTTTCTAGTTGTTTAAGCTTTTCATTTTCTCCAGATCATGTAACACTGATCAACATTGGAAAATAGCTTTTTGGCAGTTTTTTTATTACATCGTGATTAGTAATAGAGTAATTTTGTGGAAGAAAGGACCTTTTCTGCTTCACAGTCAGCGCAAACACCGCACCGGACCTTCTAACTCAGACAGAATAAGGTCCCATTGTTATTAACAATAAGCTTATAACAACCATGGATTGTGAAATGGAGAAACCATATAAATCATAATCACAGAGAACCTAATCTTTGTAGCCTCAATTTTCAACAAAAAATCCATAGCGGAGACTGGAACAAATGGAAAGATGGGAAATGAGATGAAATTAAAGTTAACAATACGTTGCAGGGGTAAGGTCCTCAGAGCAAAGCTGCACGCTTTTTCCCTAATAACAATGTTTCCTCTAATATTGAGTAGAATTTTAAAGCAGATCTGTCATCCACTGCTAAATCATAGGGAAGACGGTAACAAATGGGTGCGACTTACAGTGCTGGCAACACTAGATACATTTCCATTATTTGTCCTGTTTCATGAATCAAACAGTCTATCTATCTATTATCTATCTATTATCTATCTATCTATTATCTATCTATTATCTATCTATTATCTATCATCTATCTATTATCTATCTATTATTTATCTATTGTCTATCTATCTATCTATTTATCTATCTATCATCTATCTATTATCTATCTATCTATCATCTAACTATCTATCTATATATCATCTATCTATCATCTATCTATCTATCTGTCTATTATCTATCTATTATCTATCATATATCTATTATCTATCTATTATTTATCTATTGTCTATCTATCTATCTATTTATCTATCTATTATCTGTTATCTATCTATCTATCTATCTATCTATCTATCTATCTATCATCTATCTATTATCTATCATCTAACTATCTATCTATTGTCTATCTATCTATTATCTATCATCTAACTATCTATCTATTGTCTATCTATCTATTATCTATCATCTAACTATCTATCTATCTATTATCTATCTATTTATCATCTATCTATCTATCTATCTATCTATCATCTATCATCTATTATCTATCTAACTATATCTATCTATCATATATATTTTAACTATCTATCTATCTATCTATCTATCTATCTATCTATCTATCTATCTATCTATCTATCTATCTATTTGTCTATCTACTGTATCTATCTATCTATTATCTTACTATATCTATCTATCTATTATCTATATCTATCTACCGTATCTATCTGCCTATCTATCCAGTGGCGTAGGAAGGGGGGTGCGGGGGGGGGCGGGCCGCCCCGGGCGGCACAATGCGGGGGTGGGTCACCGGGCCACGGCCGGCGCTGCAGGCTGCAGCTGTTTAACGCTATTGATGTGCGGGCCCGCACCCGCACGTCAATAGTTAACAGCCGCCAGCCAATCTGAGGCTGGCAGCTGACGTCAGTCCCAGCGTGCATGTTGCCGGCGTCTGACGTCATTGTCAGTTGCCGGCGAGCAGGGGTGGATTATCAGAGGGTCAACATGGGTGGTAGCCCAGGGCCCAGTGGTGTGGGGGGGCCCTGGGCTACCACACAGATTGACCCTCTGATAATCCGCCCGAGTGTGACTGTGAATGCCTGCTGGCATTTATGTGCCCCGGACCCAGTGGGCAGAGAGACGGGGCCCACATCAGGCCCCTTCTTATCTGCTCACCGGGCCCCTTCCGGCGCTGCGGTGGTTTCCTATTGACATGCGGGCGCGCGCCCGCACGTCAATAGTTAACAGCAGCCGCCAGCCAATTGGAGGCTGGCAGCTGAAGTCGGCCGCAGTGCACACGTCGCCGGCGTCTGACGTCATTGTCAGTCGCCGGCGAGTGTGCGCTGCTGGAGGGAGCTCGCCGCCTGGAGCGCTGGTCAGGTGAGGAGACTCTGTTTCTTTTTTTTGTTTTGTTTTGTTTTTTTGATAAGCTAACGGTGGACACACTGGGGGCAATGCTGGAGGACACACTGGGGCAATGCTGGAGACACTGGGGCAATGCTGGAGACACTGGGGCAATGCTGGAGACACTGGGGCAGATTGTTGGACACACTGGGAGCAATGCTAGAGACACTGGGGCAGATTGCTGGAGACACTGGGGCAATGCTGGAGACACTGAGGCAATGCTGGAGACACTGGGGCAATGTTGGAGACACTGGGGCAATGCTGGAGACACTGGGGCAATGCTGAAGACACTGGGGCAGATTGCTGGAGACAGGGGCAATGCTGGAGACACTGGGGCAGATTGCTGAACACACTGGGGCAATGCTGGAGGACACACTGGGGCAGATTGCTGGAGACACTGGGGCAATGCTGGAGACACTGGGGCAATGCTGGAGACACTGGAGCAATGCTGGAGACACTGGGGCAGATTGCTGGACACACTGACGGCAATGCTGGACATACTGGGGGTAATATGCTGGAGACACTGGGGCAGATTGCTGGACACACTGGGGGCAATGCTGGATACTCTGGGGCAATATGCTGGACATACTGGGGCAGATTGTTGAACACACTGGGGGCAATGCTGGAGACACTGGGGCAATGCTGGAGACACTGGGGCAATGCTGGAGACACTGTGGGCAATGCTGGACAATTGGACATACTGGGGCAGATTGCTGGACACACTGGTGGTAATATGCTGAACACACTGGTGGTAATATGCTGGACACACTGGGGCAATGCTGGACATACTGGGGCAGATTGCTGGACACACTGGTGGTAATATGCTGGACACACTGGTGGTAATATGCTGGACACACTGGGGCAGATTGCTGGACACACTGGGGCAGATTGCTGGACACACTGTCTGGGGCAATGCTGGACACACTGGGGGCAATATGCTGGAGTCAGACACTGGGGCAAATTGCTGAAGACACTGTCTGGGGGCAATGCTGGACACACTGGGGCAGATTGCTGGACACTGGGGCAATATGCTGGACATACTGGGGCAGATTGCTGGACACACTGGGGGTAATATGCTGGACACACTGGGGGTAATGTTCTGGACACACTGGGGCAGATTGCTGGACACACTGGGGGCAGGACTGGAGGCATGGGCAGAATGTAGACACGGGGCATGATTGGAGACACGGGGCAGAATGAAAGACATGGGGCAGGATTGGATCATGGGGCAGGATGGATACGATGGAGACAAATGGGGCAGGATGGGGACATCATATGGTGTAGAATGGATACTCATGAGCGCAGGATGGGTGAACATATGGCTGGAGCCAGGAATGAGACACACGGGGCCAGGGTGGGGAATATTATTACCATAGGGGCTAATTAAGGGATATTATTACTGCAGTGATGTATTTATTTTATTTTTTGAGTATACTGTTTTAAATGGGGGGGGGGCGGTCCTGTTACTGTGCAGAGTGACACTATATTGCCTTTTTTTCTCCATGTGGTGTAATGTAGAAGTTGTGAAAAATTAAGTAATGTGTTCTGCAAGCAGAGCTCGAGATAACTGTGTTATTTCCTGCAGAAACGAGTCCTGGCTGGATGAAGTGATGGCGGTCTGTGCTGGATGAAAGATGAAGGACTTCACCTAGAGATGTCACCAGTGAGTCAGTGTTACCTATACACTGACACTATACACTGTATACTATATACAGAGGTCCTGTGTACAATGTCACCAGTGATCACTGTATTACCTATGCATTATATACAGAGCTCCTGTGTATAATGTCACCAGTGATCACTGTATTACCTCTACACAGACACTGCATACTAAGTACAGATCTCCTGTGAATACTGGCACTTATGGTGATAGTATTGTGTTTTGTTTTGTTTTTTTAATTACTGATCAGTATTGTAGTATTCAGTCACTATGTGGTGGTAATATGTGGTCTGGAAATGGTGTTGTGGTATTTGTCCCTTGAATGTGCTATTTGGTTACCAAGTGGTGGTAATATGTGGTCTTGACATGGCGCGGTGGTATTTGTTCTTTGTATGTGATATTATTGGTCAAAATATACCTAAATTGTATTGCAGATTTTAACAAATATTTAATAGGTTACAGTAGAGTAGGGCCCGGCCATTTTTCTGGAATAATCTGGTTCGGTATCACATGACCCCCGTCACATGACCCCCGTCACATGACCCCCATCACATGACTGGGGGGGCCCACAGTGTCTGAACAGCCCGGGGCCCTGGCTACCCTTAATCCACCCCTGCCGGCGAGTGCACGCTTCAGCTGCGTGGAGAGAGCAGGAGCGCGGTCAGGTAAGCAGAACTTGGTTTTTTTTGCAGTCCCGATCATGTGATGGTAACATTCATCGGCAAAAGAATTTAACTTGTCCATCTGAGGTCTTATTCCTGCTGCATTGTTTTTTATTCTAAAAAATGCATCATAGAGAATTCAAATTCAGCGTACAGACTTTACCAAGTACTCCGCTGCCTGGCCGATTTGTCATTTGGTGGGAGGGCGGGACTGTGTGTAGTAGCACCCAGACGTAGGCAGAAAGTGACTTCATTCTGGGAATGCTGGAGCCAGTGTCTGCAACCAGTCCCGCTCTTTTGCCGGCTACAGGAGTGCCATCCTGGTGGCCCAAGCCCTGGTCTGACCTTACTTTATTTTTTTGTTATTTTGTTAGGCTTAGATAAAATGAAGCGAAGAAAAGAAAGTGGTGCAATGTTTAGAAAAAAGAAAAAGGCTAAGGAGGAAGAATTGAAAAAAATGAAGGTGCACTACTAAAATATCTCAGCCGCGATACTACTAATCCTGTTGCTGAGGAGATTCCTAAATTCACAGCAACTTCAGGAACCAATGAGGAGTGTGATGACCAAAACATTGACCCAAGTGCTCTTTCAACTTTAAGAACCAATGAGCAGTGTGATGACCAAGACATTGACCCGGGGGGGGGGGCGCCAAACTCGGGAACAGCCCCGGGCGGTAAAAGCTCTAGCTACGCCCCTGTATCTATCTATCTATCTATCTATTTATTATCTAACTATCTATCTGTCTATTATCTATCTATCTTTCGATCTATCTATCTATTATCTATATATTATCTATATTATCTATCTATCTACTATCTATCTATATATCTATCTATTATCTATCTATCTGTCTATCTATCTATATATATCTGAAATTTTAATGGCATCACTCCTATATAGAAATTACATATAAAATAAAGGTACTTAGCGCACAAATTGGCCAATTCATGAGAGTCCATCAACCACGGCAAGGTGACCTTTCCCTGATGGGCTTCTAACCTAATATTTAGCAGATGTCTTTTTCAGCCTACAAATTTAAAGGGTAAGTAGGATCCAACTTAGCTAAATATGGAGTCCGTTACCAATATTTGGTTTGTGGTCCCATCAAAGAAACATATGCCTTATCGATACAGGTTGGATATCATGAAGTATCTTCATTTTATGAGTATATTCCATATAACAGTGATGTAGCCCAAATGTCATATATTCGATGTTTGCGTACGTCTTAGCACTCACAGAGGCTGCTGTATTCTTTTGTTTGCAAATAATGCAGTCATAGCAGTGGGCAACTGTTCACACTTGCTTTTTTCTGCTCATGTGCTGTTAGAGGTGGTAACAGTCTCCATATTAGGATGATCTCCTCATCCCATCAGTCTTAGCCTGGTATTAATTAGTGTAGGATCCCACCTGCCCTTTACATTTGTAGACTTTTTACCCAGGAGAAGCATGTCTGATAAATATTAGGTTTAGGTTTCCGTCAAAGAAAGGTCACCTTGTCATGGCTGGTGGGTTTTCGCGAATTGGCCAAATTGTGCACTGAGTACTTTAATTTTTGTAAATATCTTCTATATAACAGTGAGGTCATTTATATTTCCCTTATTCCCTTATGTTTGCACACTTCTCAGAGAATATTGTGCTGTGTGTATGCTATGAGAACCTCCATGTTGCTCTAGATATTTCCTCAGCAACGTTCACAAATCCCAGGCTCCATAGTTTGCTGTGCTCTTTTCTCCCCATTATGGACCATAACTCAGCTCTTTTATTACTCTTCTAAATGATTCACAGATAAATTAAATTTATAAACTTGCAATTTCCTAAATAAATCCCGCACCCGTCTTCTTCTGTAAACTTCCCCCAGAGAAATATTCCGCATTTAGACATGTTAAAGTTGACCATAAATAATCTTATAACCCTAATTCCATCCTTTCGTTTATAGCATTCGGCACGACATGATACCTGTCAGCGGCCATAAGTCACCGAGTCCGAGACTTTATGATGTCTGCCATTGTGGATGAAATGATAAACTTCGGGCAATGAAAGAGTGCTTTTTTGTCGGGCAGGGATCTTGTCAGTAACAGGGCAAGTTTGAGACAGAAGACAGAATAAAACTTTATGTGCATCGTGAAGCTGTCACTTCTATTGAGACCTTTGTCTTCTCGCCGATGACATTTGGACGGATAACATGCCGTCTTCTCGCAGCGGTTAGTGCGATTCATTTCCTAGTGCAGTAGGTTAGGTTGAAAATCACAATAATTAACTTCTGAGTCACGGATTCTAATGGGGATTGCTATAAGGTCAGTTTTTGGTAATATTAACACAAAAGTAACAATTAAATCTGTAATCGAAATCTACGACTGAATAAAACCTCTTCGAGGACTTAATGAGAAGAACGAGGAAATAGGATATTAGCCTGCAAATATTTGGAAATGAGGAAAGTAATGATTACCAAGATGCTCAAATATCTGATTTTCCTGTAGATTCTAGCTCTTGTCCCAAGTCTGCCCTTAAATAACCCATTAATTATTGGTTCTCCATTCTGTCAGCCGATGAAAGTCAGACCACAATCTGATGTCAACCGAGTGCAGGCTGATTTTTTCCATGGACTCGTTGACTTGAGTGGCCGAGTGAGATATGAATATTGGATGCACATTGAGCATGCTGCAATTTTTTCCTTAAGATTAGCCGGTGTGCAATCTGATGTTTTGTCGAATTGCACTCAGACCGAAAATATGCTCTCCTGCACAAGCCCGAACATGAGCAAATCAGTTCAAGGCTAAATGAATTCACTTCCAATTTTACATAAAGTTTTCCTAAAAAAAAATTTTTTAGAATTCGTTCTATACAAGTTCAGCAAAATATTGGCTAACCAACCATCATTTTGATGACCTGCAAAGGACTGGTAAAAAGGTGGAAATAAAATAATTCTCACTTCTCCCTCACTTGTCCTGCTCCTGCAACGCACCATCCATTTCTCTACTCTCCTTCTTCTCACCTCTTCTTTTGATTGGCAGAAATGTACTCTTCTTGAATCTTCACTCTGCATAGGGGCTCCCGGTGCTGAGTGTTATGCTCTTAGATTCAATCCATTAAGTTTGCGTTCTGTGGTCGGCTTCACACCTTTTCTCTTGGTGTTTGGGTTCTACTTTTTTTGGCTGCAGTCTGCTTAGCTTAACACAGGCATTTTCATTTATGTAACTATCACCTTTTGGGTGCAGCTTTATATTCTGTCTCCATTCTGGCGTTTCCTGCTGGAGATAGATTCATTTGGATGTTCTGACATTCTATTGATGTGTGGAGCCAGTCTGTGAGATTCCAGCTGAGGGATTTTCAATTTGCTTTTTATTTGCTATATGTTGCGCCTACCTTCTGTTTATCATTAAGAAGTAGGCAGTATATTTGTTAACAGTACTTGCTTTATTTTTTCCTTGATATTTCGCTATTTTCTTTAATCACTTTGGTAACTTTCACTTGTTCAGTTCACTTCTCTTCTTGCAGGTAGTTCACACTATGCTCTGCCTTCCAGTTCTTTAGGAGGAACGTGAAGCATCTCTTCGGCCTTTTAGGCAGTTTAAGCCAGAGTTTTCATCTCCTAGTTTGAGGTTAAGTCTTAATGAAGTTTATGTTTTTCAAGTTGCTTATCTAAACCCTTGTCATCTATGATATCTCCTCCTCCCGATTTTGTTTAGGATTCTGAAGGGTATTTTTTATAAGACTGAGATTGAAGTTCTTCTCCTGCAGGGGCCTTATAATTGTGCTCAGACAAATCTCATTAAGGTACAGGTCATCCTTGATTGGGTACAACCAATGAATCTTAACGATTTACAGAAGTTTTTTAAGGTCTGCTCATTTGTATTATAAGCTCGCTAAGAACTTTTCTGTCATAGTCAAACCTCTTACGGATATAATCAAGAAGGTTACTGACTTTTTTTCTTGGTATGCTGGGTATAATGAGGCTGTTAAACCTTTTGATGGCCTCATGATAGCCTTTTCTAAAGCTTCGGTCCTCAGTCAACCCGATGTTAATTTCTATGCTACATATCTCCCTGATACTAAGAATGATGAGGCTGGTGCTTTATCTCATAGTTTTATTTTCATGTGGGTCACCTTGTGAGAGTTCTATCAGTGGCGTCAGAAGTTGGGGATTTCTGAAGGTCCAGTGGCACCTTTGTAAAAGGGGGGTTCTGTGATGCTACTGAATTTGATCCCTTGAGTTTGTGTTTTATAGTCAGTTTCTCTTTCTGCCAAGCCACAGGAGACAAACCTTTTCTCTGGGTGGTGATTCTGCTTTTCTGGCTGGAGTCTTCTTAGCTTAACACAGTTGTTTTCATTTGTGTGCCTCTCACCTTTTGGGTACAGCTTTATAATCTGTCCCCCTGCTGGCATTTCCCGCTGGTTATAGATTCATTTGAATGTACTGACATTCTATTGATGTTTGAAGTCAGTCTGTGATATTTCAGCTAAGTGTTTTTCGCCTTGCTGTTTCTTTGCTGTACTTTGCACCTATCTTCTGTTTATCATTAGGAAGTAGGCAGTATATTTGCTAACAGTACTTGCTTTATTCTTTGTTTGGTAGTTTGTTATTTTTTTACTCACTTTGGGATCTTTTCTTTGCTCAGCTCACTTCTCTTTTTGTAGGTAATTTACACTCTGCTCTACCCACCAATTCTTTTGGAGGAACATAAAGCATCTCGTTGGCCTCTTAGGCAATTTAGGCCAGAGTTGTCATCTCCTAGTCTGTAGTTAGGTCTATCTTGCAGTCCGAATATCTAGTTTGTACAGGACCAGCAGGGTAAGTTGCAGTTTTATGTGTTTAACCTAGTTTCCTGAGTAAGTTCCTACAAAGTCATAGCTATACTCAGAGTTTTTAGGAGCATTCAGAGGGAGCAGCCTTTGAGTGCAGGTGCCATTATGTTATCTTAGGGTGCCAACCTCTGCGGTCAGGTAGGGACAGACCAGGGTCAGAGTAGGGTTTTTACCAGTCTGAACAGGGATCTGTCAGGTTCAGGTATTTGTCCCCCTGGTTTGTTCGATACCTGTGTGCTTGTGCTTGTGCAGCCATTGTGATGCACACCTCGAGCAACAAACGTCGTCTGTTGTGAATTTGCTTTTTGCTCCCTCTAGTGGTTACTAGTTTTTTGACTCTGGTTTTTCTGTCATTCCTTTTATCCGCACCTGGGTCGTTAGTTAGGGGTGTTGCTATATAAGCTCCCTGGACCTTCAGTTCAATGCCTGGCAACGTAGTTATCAGAGCTAGTCTGCTGTGCTCTTGTCTACTGATCCTGGTTCCAGTTATATCAGCTAAGTCTGCCTTTTGCTTTTTGCTATTTGTTTTGGTTTTGTATTTTTGTCCAGCTTGTTCCAAATCTATATCCTGACCTTTGCTGGAAGCTCTAGGGGGGCTGGTGTTCTCCCCCCGGACCGTTAGACGGTTCGGGGGTTCTTGAATTTCCAGTGTGGATTTTGATAGGGTTTTTGTTGACCATATAAGTTACCTTTCTTTATTCTGCTATCAGTAAGCGGGCCTCTCTGTGCTAAACCTGGTTCATTTCTGTGTTTGTCATTTCCTCTTACCTAACCGTCATTATTTGTGGGGGGCTTCTATCCAGCTTTGGGGTCCCCTTCTCTGGAGGCAAGAAAGGTCTTTGTTTTCCTCTACTAGGGGTAGCTAGATTCTCCGGCTGGCGCGTGTCATCTAGAATCAACGTAGGAATGATCCCCGGCTACTTCTAGTGTTGGCGTTAGGAGTAGATATATGGTCAACCCAGTTACCACTGCCCTATGAGCTGGATTTTTGTACTCTGCAGACTTCCACGTTCCTCTGAGACCCTCGCCATTGGGGTCATAACAGTTTGCCAGGCCAGTATTAAATGTTTAATGCATTGCAGAAGAGGGATTATAAGAAAGAAGATTCTGAGTTTTTTTTTTTTTTTCTTCTTCCCCTTTACCTCAGAGTGGCTATGCTTGCTGCAGACATGAATGTCCAGACCTTGATTACAAGTGTGGACCAGCTGGCTACTCGTGTGCAGGGCATACAAGACTATGTTATCAGAAATCCTAGGTCAGAACCTAAAATACCGATTCCTGAACTGTTTTCCGGAGACAGGTTTAAGTTTAGGAATTTCGTGAATAATTGTAAATTGTTTTTGTCCCTGAGACCCTGTTCATCTGGAGATTCTGCTCAGCAAGTAAAAATTGTTATTTCGTTCTTACGGGGCGACCCTCAGGATTGGGCTTTTTCGCTGGCGCCAGGAGATCCGGCATTGGCTGATCTTGATGCGTTTTTTCTGGCGCTCGGTTTACTTTATGAGGAACCCAATCTTGAGATTCAGGCAGAAAAGGCCTTGCTGGCTATGTCTCAGGGGCAGGACGAGGCTGAAGTGTATTGCCAAAAATTTCGGAAATGGTCCGTGCTGACACATTGGAACGAGTGTGCACTGGCCGCTAATTTTAGAAATGGCCTTTCTGAAGCCATTAAGAATGTTATGGTGGGTTTTCCCATTCCCACAGGTCTGAATGATACTATGGCACTGGCTATTCAAATTGACCGGCGGTTGCGGGAGCGCAAAACCGCAAATTCCCTCATGGTGTTGTCTGAACAGACACCTAATTCGGTGCAATGTGATAGAAAAACCGCAAATTCCCTCATGGTGTTGTCTGAACAGACACCTGATTTAATGCAATGTGATAGAATCCTGACTAGAAATGAGCGGAAAATTCATAGACGCCGGAATGGCTTGTGCTACTACTGTGGTGATTCTACACATGTTATCTCAGCATGCTCTAAACGTATAGCTAAGGTTGTTAGTCCTGTCACCGTTGGTAATTTGCAACCTAAATTTATTCTGTCTGTAACTTTGATTTGCTCACTGTCATCTTATCCTGTCATGGCGTTTGTAGATTCAGGTGCTGCCCTGAGTCTCATGGATCTCTCATTTGCTAAGCGCTGTGGTTTTACTCTTGAACCATTAGAAAATCCTATTCCTCTTAGGGGTATTGATGCTACACCATTGGCAGCAAATAAACCGCAGTATTGGACACAGGTTACCATGTGCATGACTCCTGAACACCGCGAGGTGATACGTTTCCTGGTTTTACATAAAATGCATGATTTGGTTGTTTTAGGGCTGCCATGGTTACAGACCCATAATCCAGTCCTGGACTGGAAGGCTATGTCAGTCTCAAGTTGGGGCTGTCGTGGTATTCATGGGGATTCCCTGCCTGTGTCTATTGCTTCTTCTACGCCTTCGGAAGTTCCGGAGTATTTGTCTGATTATCAGGATGTCTTCAGTGAGTCTGAGTCCAGTGCACTGCCTCCTCATAGGGACTGTGACTGTGCTATAGATTTGATCCCAGGCAGTAAATTTCCTAAGGGAAGACTGTTTAATCTGTCGGTACCTGAACATACCGCTATGCGTTCATATATCAAGGAGTCTCTGGAGAAGGGACATATTCGTCCGTCTTCTTCCCCTCTTGGTGCGGGATTCTTTTTTGTGGCAAAAAAGGACGGATCTTTGAGACCTTGTATTGATTATCGGCTTTTAAATAAGATCACTGTCAAATTTCAGTATCCTTTACCGCTGTTGTCTGACTTGTTTGCCCGGATTAAGGGTGCCAAGTGGTTCACCAAGATAGACCTTCGTGGTGCGTACAACCTTGTGCGCATTAAGCAAGGTGATGAATGGAAAACCGCATTCAATACGCCCGAAGGTCATTTTGAGTACTTGGTGATGCCTTTTGGGCTCTCCAATGCGCCTTCAGTTTTTCAGTCCTTTATGCATGACATTTTCCGGAAGTATCTGGATAAATTTTTGATTGTTTATCTGGATGATATTTTGGTTTTTTCTGATAATTGGGATTCGCATGTGGAGCAGGTCAGGTTGGTCTTTAAAATTTTGCGTGAAAATTCTTTGTTTGTCAAGGGCTCAAAGTGTCTCTTTGGTGTACGGAAGGTTCCCTTTTTGGGGTTCATTTTTTCCCCTTCTGCTGTGGAGATGGACCCAGTCAAGGTCCGAGCTATTCTTGATTGGACTCAGCCCTCGTCAGTTAAGAGTCTTCAGAAGTTCTTGGGCTTCGCTAACTTCTACCGTCGTTTTATCGCTAATTTTTCTAGCATTGTGAAACCTTTGACGGATATGACCAAGAAGGGCTCCGATGTAGCTAACTGGGCTCCTGCTGCCGTGGAGGCTTTCCAGGAGTTGAAACGCCGGTTTACTTCGGCGCCTGTTTTGTGCCAGCCTGACGTCTCACTTCCCTTTCAGGTTGAGGTGGATGCTTCGGAGATTGGGGCAGGGGCCGTTTTGTCGCAGAGAGGCCCTGGTTGCTCTGTTATGAAACCTTGTGCCTTTTTCTCTAGGAAGTTTTCGCCTGCCGAGCGAAATTATGATGTGGGCAATCGGGAGTTGTTGGCCATGAAATGGGCATTTGAGGAGTGGCGTCATTGGCTCGAGGGTGCTAAGCATCGTGTGGTGGTCTTGACTGATCACAAAAATCTGATGTATCTCGAGTCTGCTAAACGCCTTAATCCGAGACAGGCCCGCTGGTCATTGTTTTTCTCCCGCTTTGATTTTGTTGTCTCGTATTTACCAGGTTCAAAGAATGTGAAGGCCGATGCTCTTTCTAGGAGCTTTGTGCCTGATGCTCCTGGAGTCGCTGATCCTGTTGGTATTCTTAAAGATGGAGTTATCTTGTCAGCTATTTCTCCGGATCTGCGACGTGTGTTGCAGAGATTTCAGGCTGATAGGCCTGAGTCTTGTCCACCTGACAGACTGTTTGTCCCGGATAAGTGGACCAGCAGAGTCATTTCCGAGGTTCATTCCTCGGTGTTGGCAGGTCACCCGGGAATTTTTGGCACCAGAGATCTGGTGGCCAGGTCCTTTTGGTGGCCTTCCTTGTCAAGGGATGTGCGGTCATTTGTGCAGTCCTGTGGGACTTGTGCTCGAGCTAAGCCTTGCTGTTCTCGTGCCAGCGGTTTGCTCTTGCCCTTGCCTGTCCCGAAGAGACCTTGGACACATATCTCCATGGATTTCATTTCTGATCTTCCGCTATCTCAGGGCATGTCCGTTATCTGGGTGATATGTGATCGCTTCTCCAAGATGGTCCATTTGGTTCCTTTGCCTAAGCTGCCTTCCTCTTCCGATCTGGTTCCTGTGTTTTTCCAGAACGTGGTTCGTTTGCACGGCATCCCTGAGAATATTGTGTCAGACAGAGGATCCCAGTTCGTTTCCAGGTTCTGGCGATCCTTTTGTAGTAGGATGGGCATTGATTTGTCGTTTTCGTCTGCTTTCCATCCTCAGACTAATGGACAGACGGAGCGAACCAATCAGACTTTGGAGGCTTATTTGAGGTGTTTTGTCTCTGCTGATCAGGACGATTGGGTGACATTCTTGCCGTTGGCTGAGTTTGCCCTTAATAATCGGGCTAGTTCCGCCACCTTGGTTTCGCCTTTTTTCTGCAACTCTGGTTTCCATCCTCGCTTTTCTTCGGGTCATGTGGAGCCTTCTGACTGTCCTGGGGTGGATTCTGTGGTGGATAGGTTGCAGCAGATCTGGAATCATGTGGTGGACAACTTGAAGTTGTCACAGGAGAAGGCTCAGCGCTTTGCCAACCGCCGCCGCGGTGTGGGTCCCCGACTACGCGTTGGGGATTTGGTATGGCTTTCTTCCCGCTTTGTTCCTATGAAGGTCTCCTCTCCCAAATTTAAACCTCGTTTTATTGGGCCTTACAAGATATTGGAAATCCTTAATCCTGTATCTTTTCGTCTGGATCTTCCTGTGTCGTTTGCTATTCACAATGTATTTCATAGGTCCTTGTTGCGGCGGTACATTGTGCCTGTAGTTCCTTCTGCTGAGCCTCCTGCTCCGGTGTTGGTTGAGGGCGAGTTGGAGTACGTGGTGGAGAAGATCTTGGATTCTCGCCTCTCCAGGCGGAGGCTTCAGTACCTGGTCAAGTGGAAGGGCTATGGTCAGGAGGATAATTCCTGGGTGGTCGCCTCTGATGTTCATGCGGCCGATTTAGTTCGTGCCTTTCATGCCGCTCATCCTGATCGCCCTGGTGGTCGTGGTGAGGGTTCGGTGACCCCTCACTAAGGGGGGGGTACTGTTGTGAATTTGCTTTTTGCTCCCTCTAGTGGTTACTAGTTTTTTGACTCTGGTTTTTCTGTCATTCCTTTTATCCGCACCTGGGTCGTTAGTTAGGGGTGTTGCTATATAAGCTCCCTGGACCTTCAGTTCAATGCCTGGCAACGTAGTTATCAGAGCTAGTCTGCTGTGCTCTTGTCTACTGATCCTGGTTCCAGTTATATCAGCTAAGTCTGCCTTTTGCTTTTTGCTATTTGTTTTGGTTTTGTATTTTTGTCCAGCTTGTTCCAAATCTATATCCTGACCTTTGCTGGAAGCTCTAGGGGGGCTGGTGTTCTCCCCCCGGACCGTTAGACGGTTCGGGGGTTCTTGAATTTCCAGTGTGGATTTTGATAGGGTTTTTGTTGACCATATAAGTTACCTTTCTTTATTCTGCTATCAGTAAGCGGGCCTCTCTGTGCTAAACCTGGTTCATTTCTGTGTTTGTCATTTCCTCTTACCTAACCGTCATTATTTGTGGGGGGCTTCTATCCAGCTTTGGGGTCCCCTTCTCTGGAGGCAAGAAAGGTCTTTGTTTTCCTCTACTAGGGGTAGCTAGATTCTCCGGCTGGCGCGTGTCATCTAGAATCAACGTAGGAATGATCCCCGGCTACTTCTAGTGTTGGCGTTAGGAGTAGATATATGGTCAACCCAGTTACCACTGCCCTATGAGCTGGATTTTTGTATTCTGCAGACTTCCACGTTCCTCTGAGACCCTCGCCATTGGGGTCATAACAGTCGTCATGACTTCAGAGACCTCAGAGCATAATAAGGAACACTCGATTCATAATGAATAACTTCGATGTGACACCAATTTCTTGGCCAAATTTGAGCAAAATTTCAGCAGATTTGCTCATCACTAATGCTTAAAATTTATAGGAGTTGCACTAAGTTTGAAATAAATGCCCTATCCATACAATAGGGTATAACTTTCAGAGGTCTGGTTGTCCAACCGATGGGACTATAATTAATCAATAGAACTGCTGAAGGTAGCCGAGCGCAGTGATTAACTGATCTTCAGCTCTGTTCTTAAAAATAACAGTAGCAGATGTGCACATGCTTGAGAGTTCTTTATCTGTAGAGCATTGCTTTATCAGGAGTGGTGAGGATTCAAAAGGTCAGACCTCCAGTGATCGGTAAGTTAATCTCTATCCTATAATTAGTCCAAACTTGGTCAACACCTTTTTATGAAAGCATAATTTGCTTCATACCAACAGCAGTTATTCTGCTTGTTGACTTTTTTACTGCCATCCTCACATTATTCCAAACTACTGTGATGCAGTGACCCATGTTACAGCCAGAGGGTGCTGTATGTGCTCCTCAGGATACGCATGGAGGCGTATCTGTAGTGGTGATTAGTGTTGAGCGATACCTTCCGATACTTGAAAGTATCGGTATCGGATTGTATTGGCCGATATCCAAAAAATATCGGATATCGCCGATACCGATACCCGATACCAATACAAGTCAATGGGACACAAGTATCGGAAGGTATCCTGGATGGTTCCCAGGGTCTGAAGGAGAGGAAACTCTCCTTCAGGCCCTGGGATCCATATTCATGTGTAAAATAAAAATAAAAATAAAAAATAGGGATATACTCACCCTCTGACGCGCCCTGGTTGTAACCACTGCAACCGGCAGCCTCTGTTCCTAAGAATGAGTGAGTGAAGGACCTTCGATGATGTCGCGGCTTGTGATTGGTCGCGTGAGCGGTCACATGAGTGGTCACGCGACCAATCACAAGCCGCGACGTCATCGAAGGTCCTTGACTCCCTGCATTCTTAGGAACGGAGGCAGATGCTTGGACCGGTGAGAGCCGGGGCCGCTGGAGGGGTGAGTATGTCCATATTTTTTATTTTTATTCTTTATTTTTTACATGAATATTGATCCCAGGGCCTGAAGGAGAGTCTCCTCTCCTCCAGACCCTGGGAACCATACACTGGGAACTTCTGATTCCGATTTCCGATATCACAAAAATATCGGAACTCGGTATCGGAATTCCGATACCGCAAATATCGGCCGATACCCAATACTCATGGTATCGGAATGCTCAACACTAGTGGTGATAATGAAACAGTGCCCGGCATGATTGTAAATGGCTGGTATGTGTTACAGAGGGAGTCTGCACTGTAAGCATGTAGTATTGTTGTTCTGGGACATGTAGTCCCACAAATATTTGTATAGTTAAAAGGGAGGCTTTCAGGGTTAGTCGGAGAGCTGGGTGGGACTGTCTAACCACACAGCCACCACCTATGGGGGTGGTTACAGGTATATAATCTGACCAGGGTTTGGGTCACATGTTCAGAGTGTATGGAACGGAATGGTCAGTGTGTAAAGTCCTGGATGGCCTGTGTGTTGGAATGTCCTGGAGAGGACTGGATTCCTGGAAACACTTGGTGAGGCCATAGACTAATAGCCTGTTTGTTGGATTGTCCTGGAGTGGAGTGGATTCCCTGAAGCACATAGTGAGACCATAGACTTATAGCCTGTTTGTTGGATTGTCCTGGAGTGGATTCCTGGAAGCACATGGTGAGGCTATGGTGAGGCCTGAGATGGCTACTGTGTTGGGGAAGCTACAGTTCTGTTCTGGACTATCTGAAGTACCCTGGTCACAAGGATGGTGATCCCAGTTTGGCAGCTTCTCTGGGAACCAGCACTGACAGGAGTCAGTGTTTGGAGCATGAGCTCCTGTAAGGTAACTCCAGATAAAGGGGGTTACAGGCAGAGAAGTACCTGCCATTGGAACAGACTGTCAGTGCTTGTTGTGTTCCGTAGACGTTAATGAACTGTTCGCCGAGTTAAAGTGCTATGGACTATGTGTAGGCCTGTTATGTGCAACATGGCCTACGGTGCGGTTTGTGACACTTATATAAACCAAATAGACTGTTTTTGTGAGAAACCGTGCCTGAGCGCTTTAACCCTTTTCTGCCATCGGATGGAAAAGTACATCCTATGGCAGAACCCCCGCTTTGATGCGGGCTCTGGTGATGAACCCACATCAAAGCCGGGACATGTCAGCTGTTTTGAAGAGCTGATGTGCCCGCAATAGGCGCTGGCAGAATCACGATCCACACGCACCTATTAACTAGTTAAATGCCACTGTCAAACACGGCCGGAAATGCACGAAATGCTGACCCCCTGTCACGTGATTGGGGGTCAGCGGTGCACCGGCATAACAACCAGAGGTCTCATGCAGACCTATATGGTTGTTGATGCCAGATTGCGGTAAACGGCGCTCATAGCAATGCTGTAATTCAGCTACATAGGGGAGATCTGAGCAGAGCCGATCAGGCTATGCCAGCTTTGAGCCTCCCATGGAGGCTATTGAAACATGGCAAAAGTAAAAAAAGTTTTTAAAAATATGAAAAAAATAAAAAAATATAAAAGTTCAAATCACCCTCCTTTTGCCCCATTCAAAATAAAGCAGTAACAAAAATTAAACCTACACATATTTGGTATCGCCACATTCTGAATCGCCCGATCTATCAATAAAAAAAAGAATTAACCTGATCGTTAAACGGCGTAGCGAGAAATAAATTAAAAATGTCAGAATTATGTTTTTTTTGTTGCCATGTCATTGCATTAAAATGCAATAACGAGCGATCAAAAGAATGTATCTGTACCAAAATGGCATTATTAAAAACATCAGCTCGGCATGCAAGAAATAAGCCCTCACCCAACTCCAGATCACGAAAAATGGAGACACTACGGGTCTCGGAAAATTGAGCAATTAATTTTTTTTCGTTTAGCAAAGTTTGGAACTTTTTTTTCCACTTAGATAATAAATAACCTAGACATGTTTGGTGTCTATGAACTCGTAATGACCTAGAGAATCATGATTGCAGGTCATTTTTAACATTTAGTGAACCTTGAAAAAAAGCCAAACAAAGAACAAGTGTGGGATTGCACTTTTTTTGCAATTTCACCGCACTTGGAATTTTTTATCCCATTTTCTAGTACACGACATGGTAAAACCAATGGTGTAGTTCAAAAGTACAACTCGTCCTGCAAAAAATAAGCCCTCACATTGACAGAAAAATATTAAAAAGTTATGGCTCTGGGAAGGAGGGGAACGAAAAATGAAATTGCAAAACTGAAAAAAGCTCCGGGGGTTAAGGGGTTAATCCCATTGCCAAGCAAGTGTCCCCCAACCTACTCAGGTAGCGCTATCTCACACTAGACATATTGTTCTGAAAAAAAAGAGAACAGTAACTGAAAGTAATGTATCTTACAAAGAATCTAGATTTTACATATGCTGTCTGCATTACCAATGTTAATCAAGGATAAAACCTTTTGTGTGCATGCGGTCTTTAAAAATGGAATGTTCTAAAGGACAATGCCTTCGATTGTGTGGATCAATGCCATCACATATTACATCTCGGTAGCGTGGCCTGAATACCATACCATTTGTACACAGGTTCTTGGTCTCTTCAAAGCAACTCTTTCAATATGAGAGTAAACTGTCTATTCGAGGAAGAAGCATCATTCACCCCAGTGTCTTATTGGCTTGAAAGATGTGAACCAGCCAAAGAACTATAAGAGGAAAGGTCATCATATCTTCTTTATGTCATTTCATATTGAGGAAGAGACTTGTTTTTGCTTTTTGAAGGTCACCAATTTATCATCCCTCATTGTATATGGGTTTATGTGCAGCTACTGTTCAGATGATAAAACAAAATAAACCCATTCTCCAGGTTCACCCAAACAAACGAGAAAAGAAAAAGCATCCATGATGATGTTATTAAGGGGCACGTAGATACACAAGCACTATCTATGCAAATGTTTCTTCCTATAGAAATAAACTAGAACATCGACTGAGAGAGAAATAGATGAATAAATCCAAGCTCAATCCTACCCTGGTCATCATCTAAAGAAGATACCTAACTAAATCCTCAGTGATTGGCTATAATGGTGCTCTACGCTTTTCTACTGCTGGAAAGCAATGGCTCCCTCTTCTACGGAATAGAAGTATCTACTTCTTCCGCTTTCTTTACATTATTAATTACTTTAAATGTATTTTCTAAATTCAGGAAAATTGACCCAAAATGTAATGAAATACTAAAAAGTAACAAACAAAGTAGAAATGTTCCCTCCCTAGGTCCAGCACTGGCTCCTGGTCCAGCACCGGTGACGCTCTGATCTCGGTGTTTCGGCTGCAGTGGTGATGTCATGTCGACAGCATATATCACCATAGGAAATTGGACCCCAAAAACTATAAAATGCTTAAAAAAACAAACAAAGCAGATACTCCCCCCTCCCTTGGTCCAGCACTGGCCCCTGTTCCACCACCAGCTCCCGCCAATGCTCTGTTCTTGGTGTTTTGGCTGCAGTGATGATGTCATGTTAAAAGCATATATATTGAGCCCAAGGGCTGTGTTGAGGTAGACTGCATGAGTTAGTGAGCTCAGTGATTGGCTACAGTGGTGATGCGTGCTGTCGAAGTGATGTCACCACTGTAGCCAAAACACAGAGACCTGAACATTGGTGAGGAGCTGGTGCTTTTAGGTATTTTAGAGTGGGAACAACTTTCTCGAATGTGGTATACCCCTTCAATTTCTCCCATTAGAAATTATATTATCACGACATGCTGGGAAAACCCTTAATAGACTGCAAGCGACATCACAACCACTGTATGGCCACCTAAAGAGACATATAACATAATCGATTCCCAGTAGAGCATGTATGGTCATCTTAGGCAACTCATTATGAGATAGGTCAAGTCAAGACTTAAAATGAGGAATTACCTATCTGTCTTCAGCTCACATTTAATTGAATGGAAGCTGAGAATCAGTATCAGAGAACGGTCAAGACGTCGTGTATGGGACTGTCGTATTTTGCCATTGATGCAATAATTCTGCAATTCTCAAATTCTTGAACCTCCGTAATTATGATTTAGGCCAGGTTCACATAGAACTAAGACCTTCTCTAATTTTGAAGGCCAGACAAGTAAATGCACTAACGGCTGACTGCAATCAGAATATCGGAGGAAAATCGAGCATGCTGTGATTTTTTTTTTCTTGGACAGGCTATATCTATGGAAAAATTTGGACAAGTGTACAATCTCATCGAACAACATTGGTTCGAGCGTGTTCAGACTTTTTGTCAGATAGCACTCGAACCAAAAATACGGTCATCTGCTTGAGCTCTTAAGCTGGGTGCTGAAGATCTTACTTCCCTGTAATGAACTTATTATCAGAAAACATCTCAAACAAAAGGGGCTATGATCAGACAATTTAAAGGGATTGCCCCCTTTCAGTAAATCTTAATACACGGGGGGCACCCCAGCATCATGTTGACAGTGCGGCAACCAATCAGTGGCTATGCTCAAGTAGACGGAATGCCGTGTTCATAGTCGCCGAGCTCACTGATTGGTTTCCCAAGGAGTCAACGCCGCAGCCAGCATTAGACACTGTGAGCAGCGGCAGAGTCTCAGCGCTGTACATGGGAAGGGTGAGTAAAACAGGCCCTTTTTTCTTTTTCTTTTTTTATTTTATAACAATCCATACTCAGGGACCAAAATTTTGTGAAAGGGGACAACCCCTTAAAGTGGAAGACAAATTATACCCCATTTCTCAGCACAGATCATTTCTTACAGTTAATGGCGATTGCAAATGAATGGAATACTTTGGAAATCCGTGTTAAAAAAAGGTATCAATCTTTATGGTTTTTTTTTCAGATATTAAAAAAAAAATCTTGATCTTGGTCGGCAACTAATTATCTTGAAATCTTGGGGGAATCGGTTTGGCTATATTTTATAGCTTGTGATATTTTTCTAACAATCATCTTTGCGCTTCGTCTAAACAATTCCCTGTTCACTGACATTCACAATAATGTCTGCTCATCACCAGGCAGACACTGTCATTAGATTTAGTAAAGGGCTCTATCTGACAGTTCTCAGGCTCTTTTCACACCTCGATGCCTCATTCGAATGAAAATCTAAGTTTTTCTATCTTCCATCCTTGGTTACTCTTAGCTCAGTACAAACATTTAGAAGTGATTACAAGGACTCCTCAGAGGCTTAGTACAGAGAAATTGCGCTCGCAATCGTTTACATTATGATAGTGGTCTGTAATGTCTGTACGGATGAGAAAACCTTTCTTGCGATGCAACTTATCTATAATAATGCGTTATTTGACCAACCCCAGATCGAATAATATTCCTGTAAGAATTATATTTGTATTATAAAGTACGGTTTGCTCGGCGGATCATGATATGCGGCGTGCAAGGGAATCGGTTTATGACTTGCTTTTGGAATCTCAATAAATCTATTTTGCTTGCCGTGATAGATTGGAAATTGGGAAGAGGTCCCCTGTAGATATGAGCGGATCTGGCAACATTCAAATTTGATTGCTTGAGCAGATTTTCCAGGGATATTCAATCCACAGAGAAGTTATTCTACGCAAATGATGACCTTTATTATGGTCTGGAATCTCTCTTGACCGCAAAACATATTAAATGTATTTAAAATTAAATAAATAAATAAAAAACTTATATCCACATTACCGCTCACTTTTCCAGCCCCTCTATTCTTCACCGTCACTTGTCCGGCCCTCGTCGCATCCTCTATTCCCAACCTCGAGCACTGAAATCCGTGGATTGATCCAATCATCTCTACTGAGTATCAGTAATGAGCAATTGCAAAAGTTGCCCTACCGTTTAGTCATATCCTCCATTCACCTCCATTGGAGTGCGACTGCAGTCCAACTCTTGTGAGTTGCCTAAAGATTGTACTTAAAAGCAGTTTTAATGCTAATGTTGAATGACAACTGATTGGTAGTAGTCATTTGGCTTGAAAAGACCAAATGGAAAAATCAGCGCCCAGTATGGCAGCAAGAATGAGCAATTTACACAATTTACGTTGAACTGTACCTTTAATTTTATGGCTTAATGATTGATTTCCACCACTTTTTCCTGCACCTATCTGAAGTGGCAAGCACCATCATGGAATGGACAGGTGGGAACACATGCAAGGCTCATGCTAGTCATGCTATTCACTTCCAAGCAAGTTCTGAAAATTGCTGAGCCAGCGCACTTGACCCATACATGAGTCAAGTCCCAACCATAGTATTGGTATCCTCCTATATGACTGAGAAGTTTTTGGACCCTTTTGGTCTAAAGGTCCAGTTATGAGTGCTACGCCTCGATCTTTAAGGGTCATACTGATGGCCTTTAGAGGGCTTTAACACTGTCAAAAAATTACCGTTAAGCAACCACCGCTCGGCCATATCTAAGCCAATCAGTTGTTGCTTGATAGCCTATTTAGATGAGCTGAATGCACATCTTGAAGCACAGAACAATGGACAGTACTATTGTTCTGTGTACATAGGCTGTCATTGATCTCGGCATCATATGTCCTATTTACACAAGACAATGTGATGCCAAGAAGAATGATTTTTAAGCAAGCTCAATGAATGAGTGTTTTGCTCCTTCGTTGGGTGATTGTCAGCCTGTTTAAACAGGTCGATAATTGGAAAAATGATTCATGATTATCGGCCGGTGTGAATGCACCCTTACTGCTTGCTGGAATTCAGCAGCAACTCTATCCCCCTGCATTTGTTAATGGTCACAAGATTCATGCCACCAATGGCTACCACCGATTGGCTTGATTTGGCAGTGTACATTCAACATTTACAGTTCCATTTTTTATGCCAATTTTCTCTATAACTATCTTTAATAAAATAGGAACAAACATGTAGCTTGCATTCTGTTTGCACAAAGCTGGTGACTCATCTGCTGCTTTAAAGTAGACTTACATTATAATGTCCCTTTAATAATGATGCATTTTATGGATGCAATTTCCAATTCAATGTAAGCACATTTTAAAAAGTCATTTGAGAAGTCAATACCATTGAGTTCTCAAAAAAAAAGCAATTTCTATCTGGAAAACCACAGAGATGAAAAATGCACTATTCTGCTTAAAGCAGCAGAAAAATATTCCACCCATGTTTCAAGTGCATGGACCATGTCAATAGTTACCGGTAAGAGGAGCAACACAATGACCCTAGCAGTCATTTCAATGGATCTACTGAAGATCTCATCTCACTTTGACCACTTGTTGTAAATGTCTCACATCTCACTGATCGGCATTAATCTTCCTGCACCAGCATCAGCAAACCTCCGAAACAGAACAGAGCAGAAAGCAGTGAAAGCATTTCATAGCAGTGACGAGGCTATCTATTTCCCTATGATTTTATTTTAAATCTATGCTTTGAAGATAAATGCATTACTCATTCCAGCAAAGATTTTTTTTAATTATATTTTTGATTAAAAAAAATCCTTGTTCCACCATTGTGTTTTACCAATTTTAATGGTTTTAAATAATACTTTTTTATATTTCTCCGAGACACTTCCATTGATTACAGTTGTAAGTGAACCATTGCTTATAGGGGTTGCATCATGTTCAATAACAGTAAAAATTGCAAAGTGATTTTAGAAAACAGCAATTTTGAAAATTACCTCATATAAAGAAAATGGCTAAATCTGTGAACATTTGATTTTCTTTTTATTGTTAAGCAAACAACAAATAGAACAAAAAAAAAAAACAGAAAACTTCAGTATACACAACTATTCACTCCCCTAAAGTAAATTTTTTGTAGAGCCTCCTTTCGCGGAAATTACAGCTGAGAAGTCACTTTGGATACTCTGTGCTTTCCACATCTTGCCATGGGGATTTTTGCCCATTCCTCAAGGTAAAACTGCTCAAGCTCCTTCGAGTTAGATATTTCCTCTGGTGAACAGCAATCTTCAAGTTTGACCACAGATTATCCATTGGATTATGGTCTGGGCTTTCATAAGGCCACTCCTAAACATCTACACATTTCAATTTAAACCACTCGAGTGTTGCTTTGGCAGTATGCTTTGGGTTATTGTCTTGGTGGAAGGTGAACCTCCATACCAGTCTCAAATCACTGACAGACTGCAACAGGTTTTGTTCAGGAATATCTCTGTTTTTCGCACCATCCATCTTACCCTTGACTAAGACAATTTTTCCTGTCCCTGCTGCCAAAAAGCATCTCCACAGCATGATGCTGCCACCACTATGTTTATCTATGGGGATGGTGTACTTGAGCTGATGACCTGTGTTGATTTGGTGCCAGACATAGCATTTACTTTCGTGCCCAAAAACCTCAATTTTGGTTTCACTTGACCACAGCACCTTCCGTCATACATTTGAGGAGTCTCCCATATTTCTTTTGGCAAACTGAAAATGAGCCTTACAATTTTTGTGTGTAAGTAAAGACTCTTTTCTGCCCACTCGTCTATAAAGGCCACCTCTATGGAGTTTATGGCTTATTGTGGTCGTATGGACAGATACTCCAGTATCTGCTTTGGAACTCTGCAGCTTCTTTATGGTTACCTTTGGCTCTGTGCTGCCTCTCTGATTAATGCCTGAAAGTTTTGGTGGGCGCCTTCTCTTGGCAAGTTTGTAGTGGTAACATATTCTTTCCATTTGATTATTATGGAATCGATGGTGCTCCAGGGGATCATCAGAGATTGGGATATTTTATTATAACCAAACCCTTGTACTTCTCAATAACTTTGTCCTTGACTTGTTTGGAGATCTCTTTGGTCTTCATGGTGTTGCTTGGTTAGTGGTGCCTCCTGTTAATGGTGTTGCAACATCTGTGGCCTTTCAGAAAAGGTAAAGTGTATATACTGAAAGACCATGTTATAGATTGCACACTGGTGGACTTCCTTTCACCAAGCATGTGACTTATTAAGCAAAATGCTTGCACCAAAATTTTTAGGGGCTTCATAGCAAAAAGGCTGAATACATATGGACATGACAGTTTTTAGTTATTTGATTCCATAAATTGAATTTATGCCTATATGTGTTAGGTGTCGAGTTCCCGCCTCTGCACAGGGGGAATCTCGAACCATCTCCGCTGCTCTCTCTCATTCCTCTCCAGCCGCAGTGGAGCCTGCTCAGAGGAGACGTCGGTCCCAGTGTCTGACTCAGGCTGATACTGGGCGACTGGTTACTACTGTTCTTCCAGGCTCTGCCTTTGTAGCCAGCGCTGATCAGCAGCGAGGAGATCTTTCTGGGACTAAGTCCTGCTTTTCCCATACTGGGCATACCCACAGGATGACCTCCCATTGGAGGTCAGGGGTCACATGCGCAGGTCCTGAAGCGGTTCCTTTTGGACCACTAGGAAGGTCCTTGAGTGCTAAAACTATAAAAGGTTTGCATGGCCGCACGGCCATGCGCTAGTATCGAACCTATGTTATGGGGTAAGCGCCAGTGTGGTCATGGTTGTATGTAGTCAGGATTTGGCTGAAATAAGCCACTAGAATACCGGCACCTCTGGTGAGGAGTTTTGTGTATGTGGATTCAGGGCTGGCGTATAGCCATTAGAATTCTGGCTCCACCGGAGAGGAGTTGCTGTGTGCTATTCTGACTGCATGACCACTATTGACTCTATTAGGTAGCTGTGATCTCTTGTGAGGTTAACAGTGCACGGCTTTCTCTTTTCGTAGTGAATCTGTAAATTAACAGAGTTTGCTTATACCACCATATGGTACTGCTTGTTACTAGCAGCAGGTTTCTCTCCTGCACGGTGGACCCCGGGTTGCGAACGCACCTACTGTTTCATATATACATATATTCGGTGCGTTCCGCCAACCCTAACAATATGTTTCTCACTTGACTTCACCAACTTAGACTATTTAGTGCTGATGTATCACACAGAAATTTGATTGCAAAAATACATAAACTCAGGTTATAAATAATATAACAAACTAGGTAAAAAGTAGACGGGTGTGAATACTTTCACAAGCCACTGTATATGTCTAGTTTTAATAATTCTGTGTTTTGTATGCTCAGTACAAGTTGTTCATTAAGTAACTGAACAGGATATTGTTTTTCTGATAAAATGTTGAAGACAATCGGAATGTGGTTTAAGCCAGAAGTCAGTTAACTTTTTTTGTAACTTACATATCCTTTTTGTGGTAATGTACTGTAACCTCAGTACATAATCGACAAATACATATTACTTGGCTGCAAGATCAACTGCGATGCCGACAGCACAACTGATATCAAATGACGCATGAAACTTGGATGGGATGCAATGTCAGAATGAATAAGGTTTGAAAGAGCAGAGACATCACCCTCGCTACAATATGCTGATTGGTCAGCTCAATTGTCTTACCAGTAGTAACATACAGAATTGAGACCTTGACCTTGAGGCTGACAGTAAGAAATTTGACGCATTTGAATTTTGGTGCCAGAGAAGACTTCTAAAGGTTCCATGGACAGTGAGGATCACCAACAGAGATGTCCTGTATCAAGTCAAGTTAAATATGTCACTGGAAGATAAGATAACCAATAGTGTTGAGCGATACCGTCCGATACTTGAAAGTATCGGTATCGGAAAGTATCGGCCGATACCGGCAAAGTATCGGATCTGATCCGATACCGATACCCGATACCAATACAAGTCAATGGGACTCAAGTATCGGAAGGTATCCCTGATGGTTCCCAGGGTCTGAAGGAGAGGAAACTCTCCTTCAGGCCCTGGGATCCATATTAATGTGTAAAATAAAGAATTAAAATAAAAAATATTGATATACTCACCTCTCCGACGCAGCCTGGACCTTACCGCTGGTAACAGGCAGCCTTCTTTGCTTAAAATGAGTGCGTTCAGGGCCTTCCATGACGTCACGGCTTCTGATTGGTCGCGGCCGCCCATGTGACCGCCACGCGACCAATCCAATCCTAGAATTAGGAATTTAGGACCTGAGAATTACGTCACGGCTTGTGCTTGGTCGCGTGGCGGTCACATGGGCGGCCGCGACCAATTACAAGCCATGACGTCATCTAAGGCCCTGAACGCGCTCATTCTTAGGAAGGAAGGCTGCCGGAAAGAAGCCGAGGGTGAGTATATTCCTATTAGGTATATACTCACCCTTGGACGCGCCCTGCTTCTTTCCGGCAGCCTTCCTTCTTAAGAATGAGCGCGGTCAGGGCCTTAGATGACGTCACGGCTTGTGATTGGTCGCGGCCGCCCATGTGACCGCTCACGCGACCAATCACAAGCCGTGACGTCATCCCTCAGGTCCTAAATTCCTAGAAGGGAATTTAGGACCTGAGGGATGACGTCGCGGCTTGTGATTGGTCGCGTGGCGGTCACATGAGCGGCACGCGACCAATCAGAAGCCGTGACGTCATGGAAGGTGCTGAACGTGCTCATTTTAAACAAAGAAGGCTGCCGGTTACCAGCGGTGATGTCCAGGGGCCTCCGGACAGGTGAGTATATCAATATTTTTTATTTTAATTCTTTATTTTACACATTCATATGGATCCCAGGGCCTGAAGGAGAGTTTCCTCTCCTTCAGACCCTGGGAACCATACACTGGAAACTTCCGATTCCGATTCCCGATACCACAAAAGTATCGGATCTCGGTATCGGAATTCCGATACCGCAAGTATCGGCCGATACCCGATACTTGCGGTATCGGAATGCTCAACACTAATAACCAAACAAAAATTAGCTTAATTTGGCCATATTATGTGGAGTCAGTCAGAGATGGACATCATGCTTGGATCAGTTAGTAGCAGAAGAAGAGGATGTCCAAAAATTCCCTCGATCGACATCATCAAAAATGACATAGGAATGACCATTGGTGAAATGAAAAAAGCAAAAAGATAGAACTACCTGGTGAGCAATGTTCCATAGACTGACCCAAAGTTGTACTTGACTGAGCAGATAAGAGAGAGAATGTAACTTGGTCAACAATGGCAAATGTGCATGATCTCTTGTGTCTCCCCAAAGCTCTCCGTTAAAATGGTCTGAATTGGAGGTATTAGCAGCATCGGAGAGATCACAGTCCAAACAAGAGGCGCATGCATGCCACCGAACTGTCAATCTTCAAGAGCTCACCTCTTCTGACAAGCTGGAAGCCAAGAGAAGTCAAGAGATGAAACACACCCTTTAAAAGAACACAATTTTTTTTAAATAATGTTTAAAATATGCAAGAAATATAGTTGCCTTTACTATTTGTCAATATGAAGCTTTTTCTGCATGATCTGCAGAGAAAAAAGGTATTAATTTCCTGCTGATTAGTGCCATTATTGTGTGGTGTCTGTTGTGGGTTCTGCTCTTGGGCTCCCTCTTGTGGTTTTGAGTGGTATAGCTGCTTCTTGGATTTAGCATCAGCTGCTGCTTCCACTGATCGTCTTTCTGTCTCGGCTATTTTAGTCTGGCCTTATCCCTCAATCAATGCCAGTTGTCAATTGTTCCTGCTTGGAGTCACGGCTCTTTTGGATTTCCCTGACACTCTGACCTGTTCAGCAAAGATAAGTCCTTGCTTGTCCTTTTGCAGTCCACTTGTTGTGGACTTTATTGTTCAGCACATTCTATGTTTTGCTCATTTGTCCAGCTTATCAGTATGGATCTATTCAGCTAAGCTGGAAGCTCTGGGCTGCAGATTTTGCCCTCCACACCTTTAGTCAGGTGTGGAGATTTTTGCATATCTCTGCGGTGGACTTTTTCTAGTTTTTATTACTGATCGCACAGTGTTCTTTCCTGTACTATCTATCTAGCTAGAAGTGGCCTCCTTTGCTAAATCTTGTTTCATACTACGTATGTCATTTCCTTCTCCTCTCACAGTCATTATTTGTGGGGGGCTGTCTATCCTTTGGGGATTTTCTCTGAGGCAAGATAGCTTTCCAATTTCTACCTTTAGGGGTAGCTAGTTCTCCGGCTGTGACGAGGTGTCCAGGGAGTGACAGGAACATCCCACGGCTACTGCTAGTGTTGTGTTAAGATCAGGAACTGCGGTCTGTATAGTTACCACCTGCTCAGAGCTAGTCGCATGTCGCTCCTAAATTACCAGTCCATAACAGGTGTCCAACTGAAACCTCGCCCTTGTTTGTTCCACTGCCAATGGTGTAAGTTTTATTTTCCAGCCAGACTTAGGACAGTGAAGAAGATTAGGGAAGATAGAAATGCTACTGTAATAGTTATAGGGGATAACTCAGGAGACTTTTTGGATGGAACAAGACAACTACAGGACACAGTTTTATAAGTGGTAAAGTCTATATTATCACACGGGGATTCAAACAGGTGCAGAGAGAAACTCAAGTCCACAACACTTGGTGTAAATATTAAACGCAGCTTAACAGTCTATAGGAAACTTCAGAGGAAAATGCAATCACGCAGAAAGTTTATGAAGCACAAATATTCTTGAGGATACTTGACACGAATAAGTCCTTGTTTTAGTCCAAACACAGATAGATATGCTTATAAGGCAGTTCAAATAATATCTTAGCACAACCAGGGAGGCCTGGGTAATAGTCTCAGGTTTTTGCAGAGCAGCAACAGCTTACATGTCCAACAAATGCAGGTGGAGAAAACACAAGCAGCAGATGAAGGAGGATTACTGGAAACTGGTGTATGCAGCGGGAACTCAGAGCAGAGTAGCAGGATCACCACACAGGTTCACAGGAGCAGGTGTATAGCCAGGGAGTCACCAGGGTCAGGAGCTGGATGCAAGGCAGAATACTCTAGCACAGACTGAAGGCTGGGGTAGAGTTTTATAGCAGGAAGACACAGTGCACATGAGACCAAAGACGCCACCTTGGAAAAGGGCAGTAATGCACAAAAGGTAATAAAAAATGTTCAGAGTCCTGACAGCTACATCTGCAAGTACACCACTATAGCAGTCCATATATTCTTAGTCTGCACATTGATATTCCAAGTCTAAGAGTAATTTATCAATGCCATATAGGCTCCAATGTCTTCTATCGTGCATTTATTTCTCTAAGTTCTCCAACTAATTTCTTCTTCCATGAAAAACAGTCATAAAAAACCTTTCAAATGTTTTCTCCGGAAACAGATATATGTATTTTTTATCAAACATTTCATCGATTAAATACTTCCCCCAAGTACTGAGTTTTGCCAGCTTTCCCACTAGCAAAATCTATCCCTGAAGCCTTTTGCTACATGTCGATTGATGCTTTTCTCAGTAGAAAATGCAGTTTACTATAACAGTTCAGCCCTCATCAGCAGGGGTCAGAGCTTACAAAAGTAATTCCCAGACAATAGAGAATAAATTCTTCTTGGACCCAGCAAGGAAACAAAACAAGATTTCGAGCAAATGATCATGCCAGGAAAATAAGTTTTTGATGTCTACCTGATAGCTATGAAGTTTAATTTCTTGTGTGGCTTCTCCGAAGATTTAAAGTCAATTATAAATGCTTAGTAGGTAGAACCTCGAAAGTTCCAAGTTGGATCATAATTAATACAAAATCCATGACGTTATTTCTAGAAGACAGTTGACATTTTTCCACTTATGCTTGTTGCCTTTTATCCATTTTATTTCAACATATTCTTTCAACATATTCTGTTTCTGACGGCAGCTGTCACGTTACACACTTTTCCTTGATTTGACATTTAAATGACAAAAGAGCATGAAGAGGAATTGAAATATTAACTGGCTGTATCTGTATTGTTTAAAGGCCCTTAGATTCCTTTTACTGATGAGACTTTTTTTTCCATATGTTTTACATTGTTTACAAGAAATCATAATGACAAGCTGACTTCCCGCTACACTCACATCTCCCCCAAAAAATATTGCTGTCAACTTCGGAGGAGAGGAAGAACATTTTGTTAAAAGAAACTGGAACTGACTATTTGTCAGTAAATGGAAAGTTGATTGAAAATTGTAATAAGCTGGTTCTGTATATGTAAAGTTTGTAAAGAAAACAATGTAGTTATCATAAAGCGTATTATATTCAGTGGTGTAAGTTGAAGCTAATGGGCTCCATTCATCATAAGCATGTCCTTTTATTGGCTGAAGAAGCCAATGGGTTTCTGCAGGAACAATGACCTGGGAATGACGGCAAAATCAGCATCACACTATGTGTCCTTGAATGTACTAACTTATTCACGACACAGAACATCTTAGGGTAATCTACAGTATGTGGGGCCTTAATGCATGGTGTGGGCTCAGGAGATGAGCCTGCATTTTATTGGAAGATGCTGTTTTACACAACCGGCTTCTATGTGCAACAGCAGAGACTGGAGTTTGCCCTGATCGCTGCTCCTTCTTCAGGACACCCACAAATAAAAACAGTGAATAAAATACATTCGGTTAAATACTTGAGCAAAAAATTTATTGTACTTAACCGCATGTTTTGAGTGACCCTGAAATGCGTTGACATGAAACCGGCATTCCATATCCTATCGTGGCTTGTCATTTATCCAACAGGGCAAGATACTTCCATCACCCTTGGCAAATCACACATACAGAGTAACATAGTTTGCAAGGCCGAAAAAAAGACATTTGTCCATACAATTCAGCCTATATTCCATCAGAATAAATCCCCAGATCTATGTCTAAAGAATCTAATGACTGTAGGATACAATATTGTTACGCTCCAGGAAGACATCCAGGCCTCTCTTGAACCCCTCGACTGAATTCCAAATTCTCATTGCCCTAACAGTAAAGAATCCTCTTCTATGTTGGTGGAAAAACCTTCTCTCCTCCAGACACAGAGAATGCCCCCTTGTAACCATCAACTTCCTTGGTATAAACAGATCCTAGGAGAGATATTTGTATTGTCACCTTACAATTCCCTGGAAGCTGCAGCATCTGGAATCTCTGAATTTCTAGTGGTTGCATCTTCCACAACCCTATAAGGCGAGCATAACTATCCATTGTTCTTCATTTACTACTTGGATAAGACCTTATTGCACTTTTGCAATTTTTTTTCCAATTTTTTTAATTTTTTTATTAAAAAATTAAGCATTTTTAATATCAATTTCTCCATAAAAGACATATCTACTTAAAATAGAAAGTTAATTAACCCATATGGGAACAATTGTAAATATAAAATATTTACAGATGTCGTAACTCTACTTTTTGTCTAATAATAAATTATCAAAACTTTACAATGATATCAATTAGAACTATAGCTTGCAGATGACGTTGCACCAGCCCTGACAAATAAAATGACTCTTGGGACGCGGAAAAGTAAGAGATTTGCAGGCCTCCTGTCTAGCCGCCGGGTACCACTGACCTAGACACTGGATTGGAGTTCAACTCATCTTTACTGAGCCTTTTTCTAGCACCTGCAATCTTTGGCGCTACCCTCACTAACTAAGCACCCCAATGACATCGCAAGTGATGCACATCATGACGTCGCATAAGAATTCAAGGAAATATCACACGTGGACTAAGCAATGCAGGAAGATGGTGAGAGCCGGAAGCTGCAGAAGAACAAAATGGAAAATGCCGAAGATGACCCAGTGAGGATGACCAGAATATGACGGGACCAGAGTGGGGCTGTGTGGCAGGACAAGCCAGTATAATTTTCTTTTTCCATTTTAGGCCTCAGAACATAATAACTAATCTTGAATTTGCAATGTATACATTTGATGCAGATTGATGTTCTTGGATAAATTTGAGCGATTTTTAAGTTTTAACGACTCATTCATCAATATAGAAAAGTGACAGAAAACTCTAGCTGCATGTTCTTGTCTAATAAAGGAGATTGGTAGATTTGTACAATCACTTTTTGTTAGAAAAGTCCATCAAAGATGAGTTGATCACCCAACAATCAGCTGTAATCTAAGTGGAAATTCAACAGCAAGTGTTAATTTCCTCTAAAGTGCCTGCACAGGTGAAACAAAACATTACACATTACATTTTGAAATCAATGGTCTTTCTGTGTAATACATCGATGTGTTGAATCCTTTAGAAGACATTCTTCTTAGCTGCTCTTGGCTCTGGGTAACAATTGAGGGTCCTGAAAGGGAGACTTTTAACTACTAACTCAACATTTCCTAATAGAGTACTTAAGAAAGGGTTTTTAAAAGCCAGACTATCCTTTCAACATTCACAGCTATATCTGTGATACAATGTCTTTGGGATGATCAGTGACTGATAGCTCCATCGTCAAAGCGAGAAAATGGCTGTCTTCTATCTGTTACAGCCTACATCTTGATCACAGATTTACAAGAAGATCCACACTCCATTCCTCTTCACAGCTCTCCCAACTAGAGAAGTTCGCAAGGTGACATTCTCATTACCATGGAGCCAGACACTTAGTAAATGTACAAAAATCTGTGTGAAAATGTTCATCTTTTTATTAACACACCGTGCCTGTAATGATGTTCTTTTTTTATGTCAGCAGAATAATACTTTTTTTTACCTCCACTCAAACAGTTTTCTGGCAAGTGTACCTGTTTACTCCTCTGGATCTGGAAAGGAAATGAAGCATCTTTAGGGACAGCCTGCCAAGAAGTTTACATTCTCAAAGGCTACATTAATCAAGCTAAAACTCTGCCTTTCAACACCTCACAACTTTAACACAGCAAAGGAATGTCAATAGAGGAGAAAAAAAAATGCATTTGACAAAAAAAAAATCCTGATGCCTGCTAAGGGATATTTGTAAGAAAAATCGGCAAACTATGATGTTCGGAGATAAATTGGTTCCCAAGTCACGGCGGTTCAAAGAATAAATTGGTCTCTCGCAGTCAGTCTAGGTGGTCAGCTGTCAAAGTGAAATTTAATTTAGCAGTACAAATAGACAAGATGTGTCAGTATAAGTGCTTTGTGAAGATCCAATGGAATTCCCCAAATGAAAACTCTTTTATATGCAGAGGACAGGCGATTATATTAAAACACTATTCCGTTTAAGAAAATGTCCGTCTCCAAGACGTGTGACAGAGCCTTAATGATTTATGTTTGCTTCGGGAAAAGAATTGTTGATTAACACAGTAGGCACCAGAATATTTTTATCAATGACGAGACAGACGTGTGTTTCAATCTGCCCAACGTTAGCACTGTCTGATTATCGCTGTTGCACTTTAGATTGATTTCGAGGATTGTGTTCAAAAGCTATGATGAACCAAGCAAGGCATGAACCTTACTTTGATCGTTTTAGTGTCTATTATCTTCAACCTGCCTTATGTTATTGAAAAAAAGAGACAATATAGGGAAAAACAAGTTCAGGAGTGCTTTTGACTAGAGATAAACGGATCTTTTGAAATGCAAGTTTGCTAGTTTTGACAAATTTTCCTCCCAAAACTAGATTTGCGACTAATTTCCAATATTAATATTGGAATGCTTAAAATTGCTATAAAATACACTTATTGGAGAGGAGAGATGGAGAGAGAAGACCCTGCTGACCACAGAACCTTGCACACTACAGAAGAGAGAACGAGAGGACTCCGGTAACCATAAGAGCTTACACTCTACAGAAAGGAGTACCCCGGTGGTAATAAGTGCTGACACTCTACAACAGAGAGGATCCAGCTGACCATAGGAGCTTACACTTCATAGGAAAAAGAGAACCCTGATGACCATAATAGTTTACACCCTGCAGGAGACAAAAAGAATCCCACTAACCATAAGAGCTTACAATCAACAGGAGAGAAAGAGAGGACCCCACTGACCATAAGAGCTTCCACATTACAAGAAAGGGAGAGTATCACACTGACCACAGGAGCGTAAACTCTACAGGCTAAAGATAGTACCCTGATGACCATAAGAGGTAGAGAGAGAGGATCCTGCTGACCATAAGAGTTTACACTCTACAAGAGAGAGAGAGGACCCCAATGTCCAGAAGAGCTCACACTCTACAGGATAGATAGAGAGTGGACCATAAGACCTTACATTCTATATTGGAGAGAGATGGCTCTGCTGACCATAATAGTTTATACTCTACAGAAGAGAGAGACTTACCCAGTGACTCTGGAGATGAAAATTGACTTTGCTGCACAAATTGTGCTCCACTGGGAAACGTTGATCTGTGATGGCCCCGGTACTGACCACCATTGTAGAAAGATATGATAATAATCCACTAGATATGTTAGTTGCAGGACATCAAAATACATGATCCCGCCCTCTGATGCTTCAGTAGTGTGGGAAATATTGCCAGGCAAGTTTTCCTTTTTGCGAACGGCAAATCGAATATCAAATTGTTCGAATTTGCATGAAACCGTGTATTTTGGGAAATTCAAATCAAACTTGATCCTCCGTGGATCAATCCGTTTATCTCTACTTCTAACCAATTTGTATCGTAGTTTTCATGGTAGAGGAAAGTTATAAAGTAGAAGCAAATGAAACTTACACTTGGTTTTAATAATTTTAACACCATTCGCCACTTTTTTTGTGTCTTTCAACAAGAATCTCTGTTTAACTTCTACAATCCTTTTTCGAAAATGCCTTAATCTGGCTCCCATTAGTCATAAGCCACAAGAAAAACAGAAATTAAAGAAGTCAATGTGCTCGGAGAGCAGAAAACAGAATCCAGCAATCACTATTTCTATCAATTGTAAGTATCCACAGACTTTGTTAGGACTTTTTTTATTCTCCATTAAAACATATCATATTGCTGTTACTGCTTTTATGATTTGCGTTAATGTTTTAATATAGAATGAAAAATTCCCAGCAAAATCTGTGAACATTTACAATTAACAAAAATGGTGATTACAGTATTAATAGAATAATAGAAATTGGCGACACAGAGATGATTCTTTGGCAAGGTACATCATTCCTCTTGTCTCCAAATGCCACAGCCTGGAATTAGAGGGGACTATAGAAATAATAGGAGAAGGCTTCTTTCCGAGAGGAAGTGTACACTTGGACCTTGGTGGATGGAGTTCTTGCTTTGCGCTTAAATACAACAGTGGAGGGGGGAAAAAACTTTACCAACCAATGAGCCTCTTTGCAAAAGTTGAAAATCCCAGTCTTAAAGTAATACCTGCTTCTAATATTAGTCCTGACTGGTGTCATACCACCCAACGTGTTCCCTTTTCATAATGCTTGCTCTAAGCTGAACACTTGGAAGAAATGAACCACTGCAAGTCAAGTGGGTTGTGCGTTTTGCAAGTTCCATCTCTTACTATTGATCCAAGAAATATTGTTTCTCCTTGCGGAGAGTGACAAGTTAAGCATGTCGACATGAGGAGACTTAAAGCCACAATGCTCCTCTAGGAAGAATGCAGTTCTAGTCCTCTTCCTCTCTGAAGAGACAATTTGCATCTCTTACTATAAAATCCTGCAAAGGGGCAGAAGATCAACCAAAAAAATCTCATTCTAAATTAATCTTTGGAGTGAAAAATTATGTTTTGCTTGTGGTCCAGTCACAGTGAATATCTGTATATAGGGATAAGGTCTGCTTCTGCCCTAAGCATGCTCCATAGAGTTGCTGTGGTGTACTGGAGAGTGAGTAAGGATAAAAAAATGTCTAAATGCCTCTATAAAATTAACATCCCATAAGTTCTGCTTGCATTACAATCATGTTATCCTCATTATGGTTTTAATGCCCCATTGAAAATAATTGCACAATTGAATCTTATTGCTACAGATAATGCAAGTACTCAGTTGATAGTCATAGGCTTCTCTCCTGGTCTGAGGCATTATAGCTCTTGAACAGAGTTTCTCGAAACTGTAAGATAAATGGGTAAAGTAATACCTCCTTTTCTGCAAGCAAACAATGACGGAACAGCCATCATAACATCCCAAACGCTGGTCATTTGCTTATCTTGTTGCACAAGGCTCGGAGCAAGTAGTAGGTGGGCAAACATTTAATGGCGTATCTAGCTGTTACACGTCTACCTCGGCTCAGCAGAGATTCATCACCTTCTCCTATGGTCGCTGCCCTCTGTTGTTCTCCACGCAAGGTTTTAGAAGTAGACCGGCACCCTCCCATGTTATCATCTTCCTAGGGCTTTATAAGGGCCACCAAGACACACATCTCTGTCTTGTATTAAGACTTAGTTCTGGTTGCTTTTCTGTGCACCACTGCTTGCTCATGGATGGCTTCTGCCTGCATTTTCTTACACTTTCCTGCATCCTGTCTGCCTGCAGCCTCCAGTGCTGCCAGTCCTTGCCCCATTCAAGCTTTCCTACGTCCTGTCTGCCTGTGGCCTCCGATATTCAAAGTCCTTGCTCCATACATGCCTTTCTGCTGCTGCTTGAACGCATACAATCCGTGTGTCCAAAGGGTTTAGAAGATGAACCTGACATGATGAGCTCTAACACTAGCAATTTCGTGATGCACCCTTGCCAACTTGGTATCCAGGAATTAATAAGATTTAGCCAAGGCCATGATATTCATTCTCTCCAACCATTCTCTGCCCTCTCGATGCACAATTTCTACCCTCTCTACTAAACTACTTCTGCCTCCCAAAGTTTTGGTGGAGGCTTTGGGGATTTTCAGACTCTCCCAGTAGTTTAGGAAGTATAATCTTTTGCCAAGAAATATTCAGAAAGAGCCCGACTGTAGCTTGGAGGGGCATGTGGTTGTTGAAATGAATCTGTCAACTCTAAAATGCCTATCAGAGACAGGCTTATTGCAAGCCACTCTGTTTATTAAAACCCAGGGGTTGCCTGTTCCTTAAGCCTTTAACTCCTACACACATCTGGTCTTACGCAGGGACCCTTGAGTTGGGGCCATGGAGTCAACTGCTGGTTAATGGTGCAGGTTGGCAGGGGTGATCAAGCAGCCAGGTCAGAGCCAGGAGGAAACAAAAGTCACAAAGCCAGAGGATGGAAAAATAATCAGAAAACGAGCCGGAGTCAGACAAAAGGAATTTACCAAGCAAGCAGGTGCAGCTTACAGAGGATTGAACCAGAGAAGAACTAATTATATCTGTCAGCACTAGGCTGAGAATATTTGTAGGATGTAGTACTGTCCAACTGGCCAAAGCAGAAAGCTGAATTTTCCAGCTGGAAAGCACTACAGGTCTCAGTCACTGTCACAAGAGGTAGTCTTTACCATCCAGAGCTACTGGTCCCGACATCACCTCCATCACCAGCACAGGCCACAGGATGAATATGATGGTGCCTGGTGACATATATACAGTATTTTGAAATGATAATTCACAACATTGCCTAGTGTGTACTAAGACAGTAAAGAAAATGTGCCTCATCTGAGTGTTGTAACCAACAAGTTTATTGTGCACCATAAAGTAACAGACCATTAAGATTCCCGAGCCATAGTATGTGAAGAGAAAAGTAAAGTTAAGCTGTCGAAACTAATTTTGGTCCATGATTCTCATCTTTTTAAAGTGACAACACTTGAAGAGCCCCAAGGCGTAGGGGTTATCATCATGAGACACCACATTTAAGGTCAATAAGATGCATTTACAGCTGCGATCTGTAGACAAATCCCAGTATCTAAGGCACGATTTGTGCACATTTATGAAGAGCCTTTGAAGAAATGATATAGGGAATTATGACTAAGCCTTTAAAATTAATCTCATCCGAACTGTGACTGACACAAATAATGTAATGAAATGGCATTTCTGATTAACTAATTAATTTATCACAATCTCTTTCACTTCTCACATTAAAGGAGGTTTTGTCATCTGATCTGACACAATGCTGCACCGAGCTTTAGGTACGTCTTAACTGAGATCTTACAGAATGTCCCAGGGATTTGACTTCTATAAAACTTTACACCACACAAGTTTGTTCTTTGATTAAGTAATGTCTGAAAACTATAAAAGTATGTTCCTAAACACTATGGAGACTCAAATAGATGACAGACATGTGTAGATCAAAATTTTATAGCAGGGGTCACCATCATTGACAGGACTACGTCAGATTCCCTATGTTTATTGCACGCTATAATAGTTTGCAATTTATTATACGGCATTGATCTGTGATTATAAGGCCAAAAAAATGCATCCTGTGTTTCATAGTGAGACTCACTGGTCTCTGTTAAATTATATAATTCTGTCTTTTTGCATCTTCTACTAGAGGGAACTAATTTAACTCCTTAACAACCATTTTTTGCTCCCCTTCTTCCCAGACCCATAACTTTTTTATTTTTCTGGTCAATATGGCCATGTGAGGGCTTGTTTTTTGCAGGACGAGTTGTACTTTTGAATAACATCATTGGTTTTACCATGTCGTGCACTCAAAAACGGGACACAATTCCAATTGCGGTGAAATTGCAAATAAGTGCAATCCCACAGTGGTTTTTTGTTTTGCTTTTTTGCTATGTTCACTAAATGCTAAACTGACCTGCAATTATGATTCTCCAAGTCATTACGAGTTTATAGACACCAAACATGTATAGGTTATTTTTTTATCTAAGTGGTGAAAAAAAATTCCAAACTTTGTTGAAAACAAATAAAAAATGTGCCATTTTCTGATACCTGCAGGGTCTCTATTTTTTGCCATCTCGGGTTGGGTGAGGGCTTATCTTTTGCACGTCGAGCTGACATTTTTAATGATACACTTTTTGGGCAGATACGTTCTTTTGAACGCCCGTTATTGCATTTTAATGCAATGTTGTGGAGACCAAAAAAATGGAATTCTGGCACTTTGGCTTTTTTCTCGCTACGCCGTTTAGTGATCAGGTTAATCCTTTTTTTATTGATAGAGTTGGCGATTTTGAACTCAGCAATACCAAATATGTGTATCTTTGTTTTTTTATTGTTTTATTTTGAATGTGGCAAAAGGGGGGTGACTTGAACTTTTTTTATTTTTTTATATTTTTAAAAACTTTTTTTTCACTTTTGTCATGCTTCAATAGTCTCCATGGGAGACTAGAAGCTGGCATAACCCGATCGGCTCTGCTACATACAGGAGATGATCAGATCATCTGTATGTAGCAGAATTACTCACTTGCTATGAGCGCCAATCACCAGGCAGTACTCATAGCAATTCGGCAGTGACAACCATAGAGGTCTCCAGGAGACCTCTGGTTGTCATACCAACCTATTGGTGACCCGCGATCACGTGATGGCGGTTACCGATGGGCTGATTTCCAGCTCAATTGTTGCAAGTGTGCATGTTAAATGCCGCTGACAGCGTTTGGCATTTAGCGGGTTAATAGCCGTGGGTGGATCGTGATTCCACCCGCTGCTGTTCCGGGCACATATTAGCTGTTCAAAACAGCTGACATGTGCCGGGAAAGATGTGAACTCACCGCCGGAGCCCACATCAAAGGGAGGGTGTCCGACATCGGCGTACTATTACGTTCGATGTCGGGAAGAAGTTAAAGGGGTTTAACAGTTCTTTATCCACCCTCCCTAGGTTCTACGCTGACCTCTGCTGATGATATCAAAGTATGTTGTTGTCTGCAGCATTGATGTTACATTCAGTGAGCTTAGCGGCTCTGGGCGAAGCTGCTGAGCTCACTGATTGACTGCAGTGCTGTCAACGTGACGTCAGCACTACAGTCAACAACTCCGGGAGGTAGCATAAGAGGCTCAGCGCCAGATCTGGGGAGGGTGAGTAAGGACAGTTTGAAATTTTAGAACGAACACCAACTGGGGGACAGAGGTTTTCAAAAACCCCCAAAAAACACTTTAAGATGAAGGTATTATTAATTTCATTGGAAGCTTTATATATCCATAATCAGTGATTTTCATCTAGTGATAACAGATAGAATTTCATGACTTAATATACACCGAGGCCCTACCCATAAAAAAATTAAAACAAATGTATATTTAAGATTGATTTTAAAAATCTCTGCCACAAACATAGCGTGTACATATAGATTTCTGTCTGTCACCACTAGAAAGAGCTAAAGAGCTTACTGCATACATGTTAAGACTTAGTTCAATGTGTCAACTGTATGTAGTTTGTCACTCTAGTGGAGTTGAAATTAGACTGAGTATAATTACCATATTTTTTGGACTATAAAACGCACTTTTTCCCCAAAAATTTGGGGTGAAAATGGGGGTGCGTCTTATAGTCGGAATATACTTACAAGTAGTGTGGCGGCAGCAGGAGTTGGGCGATTCTGCAGTGGTCCCGGTCCGCCGCTGCAGTGAGATGATCACACTCCCTTCCCAGGCTGGTGCAACAGGTTCGGCGGTGCTCTGTGGTACGGGGGGCTCCACCTGCATTTTGTGAAAGTCTGGAGGCCCCCAGACATCCATTGCTGCGTTGCGGTATCCTCCGGGAAAATGGCTGCCGGGGGCGGCGCATGCTCAGATCCTGAGACGAGAAATGGTGCAGAAATTTTGCAGCGTCAAAAATGCTCCTAAAGATCATCATGGGAACATAGCCTTATATTAACAGTATGGTGTCCCTCAACAGAAGTGATGAGCATGCGATGCAGTTTTCACATCTATGGCCCTGATTCATCATTTGCGGGGTCACTTAACTTTTTTTTCATGCTGTTTTCACTTCCTTTTTGTAACAAATTCTTCAAAATGGGTCAAGCGGTTCATGAATATGGTGCAAAATCAAAAATGGTCTTTTTTGAACTTTTTGGAATGTATTGAATTGTTCTGTGTCAAAAAAGAGGTGTCCAGAATCAAATCTCTCTGTTAAAGCCACAATTTATCAAAAAATAAAATTAAAACACACCATGGTGGCAACTCTAACCTTGAAAAAACTAGAAATGCAATGAAACACGTGTCACATGCTATAACTAAAGGCACTCGTCTGAAGCACGTTGGCTGGTATTCCTAGTTTTTTTTACTTGTAGCAGAGAATCTGATGTTGGACACCTCTTGTTTCTCAATTTCCCTGTTACACTGTAAGTTTCCGTTCCTCAGATTTCTTCGTCGGTGAGATGACTTTTTACTCTACTTATTGTTCGCATGTGTGACAAAGTTCCATGTTGAGTAAAAAAATTGGAGAACTGAAAAGTTCACCAGGGGTTGAACTTGAGTGTAGGTGCGTCAAATCTTGCATCTTTTTTTTTTTTTTTTAAAAACTTTGCAACTGATAAATCAGGTGAAAATAACCGTTATCGCTAACCTCTGATAAACAAATGCTAATAATACTCAAATATCAGGGTGCTTGATCGAGTATGGATCAGTGCCGAGTATCGCATGGTGCTTAAGTGCTCGGATCCTGATAAAAAGTTGATTTGAATCAACTTTCGAGAGAGATCATCCTTCAGAAAAATGCTCGAGTTTCACAATCACTTCCATTATGCTCGCTACTCAAGTCGAGCCCGTCCGAGCTTGTTTCAAAATGCTCGACTCGAGTAACAAGCACTCGAGCATTTCAGTGCTCGATCATCACTATTTGCACTATTCATTTTGAAGTGGCCGACCCCTTTTACTCTCTATCCCACGACTAAAGAATGAGATTACACTTACAAGTGCATTATGGTATTACTGGTTCTTGCAACGTTTATATAGAATTTTATGAATAAGTGAAACTTCACAGCAATCAAAACGATTTCTCACTTATTTTTCTGACCAACAAATGATAATTTGATTCACATCATATTCACATTTATTGCTAGAAAATCAGAGGAGATTATGTCTTCCCACCCAGGGCTTTGTGTGGATGTAGGGTTTTGCCTTTATCCTAATCTTCGGTTTGTTTTATACATGCCAGCACACGTCAATCCCTGGCAGCTGTTGTATGGCTACACGCACAGCTTGTATGTAACTTTGATCTGATCATCCCTATCCCATCCTTCAGCCAATTCAACCCTTTCTATTTATTTGTTGAGCATCTGTGAGAGCGTCTTAATGTATCACAGAGTATTTATCCTCGATGATCCTTATCCACAAATGTCAGGAGAAGCCTAGCCAAAATCCTCCTCCCTCATGGCCAGATACATTTCACAATGAAGAACTTTTCACATTGAGCCCCCAGTATTATACAAATGCAAGATTTTATTATTATTATTATTATTATTAATTAATATATGTTAAAAAAAATTGTATCAATACATTCAACCAAAAGCAATCATCAACATCAGTCTTTGACTTCAAAGATCTTAATTTGCACTGCAGGGGTAAAGCAATAATATTCATTGGTGGCAAGGGGAATCTTATATTGTGTTAGTAAGCTTCATTATGCTACAGAGAGTTTTACCCTAAAAAGAGGAAATAAAAAAACTCTGAAAAGTCCTTTACTTGTCCTTGCTTTTTACGCTTTAAGAAATTATGAGCTCTTCCAGGGACAGTGTGCGACAAATTAAAATTACAAGACACATTTCTTATAGAGGTAAATCTTACAGAAATAATTGTACCTCCCATTTATGGATGTCCCTACAAAACTTCTGGCATGGTCAATTTGCCATTATAAACTAAGTGCTGAGTTGCGGTGACTGATGATAACCAAATATCATCATCATCACTGTCCCCATTGGGGCTTACAAACGAAATTCACTGTCAGTATGTCTTTTGCAGTGTTGAAATTAATGAGAGAATCTGGAAGAAGACCATGCAAAAAAGGGGAACACATGAAAATTCCTTGCAGATGTTATCTTTAGTGGGGTGACCCCAGCGTGGCAAACAGTGCTAACCAATGAACCACTCTGCTGCCCTGCCTCTAGTTTTATCGTACTGTACTTGCTCCACTCTGAAGATTATTGATGTAGTACTGCTGCCCCCTTTCATACTGCAGATTGTCAGTTTATTATATGTGATTTCAGCTTTATCAAGTCTCCCCTGCCTCCTGTTTGTGATAGATTTCTCCCTGTCAGCTCTTACAAGCAGGAGACAGGGAAGACAAACTTATGCTGCATTTTATGCTTTACCCTGGAGACTCTGCACTTACAAACAGTTTAGACAGGCAATGTGAATCAAGAGTTAATATCTCTGCAGGGACATAATGTAGAGGCTCCCCTACTATAAGACCGTTCTCTTTTATAAATCTTAGATTATAATTTCAACGACATAAAGGGGTGTGCACAGAAAATGGAGGGTAGACTTGAATAGGAAGGGGTGTGTTTGGCAGAGCTGCTAGGAGGAATCTAATGGGTGATGATGATGTAATCCTGCCGTTGAGAGGAAGTCAAAAATTTACCTCCTTTCAAGACATACAAGCAGGTACTAGACTGGAGATCATATGTCATAGCACTCATAATGAGTGTCTGTGTGGGGAATTATGGATGTAGCTGAGCCAAGATGCCAAAAATGTCACTACTGGTGGGATTATAGATTTTAAACAAAAGCCATGTGAGTCTTACTTCATTTGACAAAATTTGATTGACTTTTCTATTTCTCTCTGGTATTTTGGGTGATGCAGTGGAAAGTCTGAAGGACACAGCATCAGTCTGAGCCTTTGCAACTCAATATACTACGCAACTTAGTTGCACACATTAGGAATTGTGTAGCAAACCACCCATTGAATATTATGCATTTCATATGACAAGTTGGATATGATAGCTACAAAAGTAAAACACTCTAAATTTTAATAACTTTTACCGTAAACTGCAGCCTTCCAAGCTTTTCTACCTTCCATCTTCTACACTTCTTTTAATGCATGCCCCATTGAGTGCTTTTATATAAATCAAACCAATGTGTTGTTAATCGTGAATTATCATCGGTCCGGTCCCTGTTTTCAGTGTTGGACCTTACGACCAGGACAGTCCCCAGGTATGAAACGTACTTCTATTGATTCTTTAAGAATCCAATAAAAATTAAGCTGTGACAGAACAATTTTCATTTAAGACATTTGGATGATATCCACGTGAGGACATTGACCTATTAATTTAGTTAACCTTCAGTTTTGTCTGGAACTTATCCCATCAGACCCTGATATCATTTACAATCATTCTACCCAACATCTTTTCTTGGTTCTGCTGGTTTTCTTCACGTTCTACATATTAAATATGTTTGCCGTCGTCACCTCTTATCATCTTCTGCATTCACACAATCTATACAAACATAACTTTCAAGGAAATCTCCCCTGAAGCTAGACATTATTTGTTTTTTTTCCCCCATTTAAGTCCAACAGTCGTAGATTGAGATGTATGGATATGGACACAGGGAGACAGAGACGTAGCTTCGATGCAGCCAAAAAATACTTGGCCATGCACGTCTCAACGGTTTCCAAAAATCTAAATTGTTTGTCAATTGATTCCTTATTGGTAATTGACGCATACATTTTCAGGCCAACCAATTAAAAATCTAGAATGGTTTGCATGACATTGGTTCTATATATTTGTGTATACATGTTTCTTCCCATCGGTCATGTTCTGAGATAGCATGGAGGTCTTCATAGAGCAAGCATGAGATATTTCTCATATGGACCAAGTGTTTAGGCTCACCGGGTAAGGTGGATCCTTTAAACCCTGGGTCAAGGTAGTCATAAACGCTGGGGCAGCAGGCAGAAAAGCAAGTGGGAAGCAAGAACTGGGCACAATCAGGAATCTCAAGAGGATGGATGAAGTGGAACCAAGCAGGGATGGAAAATACTGGAAGCACATTATGCACAGAAGGTGGAGTGTCATGATCTCAATGGCAAGAGAACATAGCATAAGCATATATAGGAACTAGCTCTTGGAAGATGGGAACTGAGCTGACCATGAACTAAACCTAACGCACAACTAGCAGTGGCCGGGTAGCATGCCTACGTTGATTCTAGATGCCCAGCACCAGCCGGAGGACTAAATAAAGCTAGCAGAGGAAAATATTAGTCCTAGCTCACCTCTAGAGAAATACCCCGAAAGGAGACAGAGGCCCCCCACATGTATTGGCGGTGAGTTGAGATGAAATAACAAACGTAGTATGAAAATAGGTTTAGCAAATTTGAGGTCCACTTACTACATAGCAGAAGACAGAAAGGACACTTTCATGGTCAGCTGAAAACCCTATCAAAAACACCATCCAGAAATTACTTTAAAACTCTGGCATTAACTCATAACACCAGAGTGGCAATTCCTGTTCACAAGAGCTTTCCAGACACAGTAACGAAACTACAGCTGTGAACTGGAACAAAAATGCAAAAACAAACATGGACAAGAGTCCAACTTATCTAGTAGTTGTCTAGGAGCAGGAACAAGCACAGAGAGGCTTCTGATAACATTGTTGACCGGCAAGAAACTAACAGAGCAGCAAGGTTATATAGCGACTCCCACATCTTGATGGGAACAGGTGAACAGAGAAGATGAAGACACCAGTTCAATTCCACCAGTAGCCACCGGGGGAGCCCAGAATCCAAATTCACAACAGTACCCCCCCCTCAAGGAGGGGGCACCGAACCCTCACCAGAACCACCAGGGCGATCAGGATGGGCCCTATGAAAGGCACGAACCAGATCGGAGGCATGAACATCAGATGCATTCACCCAAGAATTATCCTCCTGGCCGTATCCCTTCCACTTGACCAGATACTGGAGTCTCCGTCTGGAAACACGAGAGTCTAAGATTTTCTCCACAACGTACTCCAACTCACCCTCAACCAACACCGGAGCAGGAGGCTCAACGGAAGGCACAACCGGTACCTCATACCTGCGCAATAATGACCGATGAAAAACGTTATGAATAGAAAAGGATGCAGGGAGGTCCAAACGGAAGGAAACAGGGTTAAGAATCTCCAATATCTTATACGGGCCGATAAACCGAGGCTTAAACTTAGGAGAAGAGACCCTCATAGGGACAAAACGAGAAGACAACCACACCAAATCCCCAACAGAAAGCCGAGGACCAACACGACGGTGGCGGTTGGCAAAAAGCTGAGTCTTCTCCTGGGACAACCTCAAATTGTCCACCACCTGCCCCCAGATCTGATGCAATCTCTCCACCACAGCATCCACTCCAGGACAATCCGAAGATTCCACCTGACCAGAGGAAAATCGAGGATGAAACCCCGAATTACAGAAAAACGGGGACACCAAAGTGGCAGAGCTGGCCCGATTATTGAGAGCGAACTCCGCCAATGGCAAAAAAGCAACCCAATCATCCTGGTCAGCAGACACAAAACACCTCAGATATGTCTCCAGGGTCTGATTAATCCGCTCGGTCTGGCCATTCGTCTGAGGATGGAAAGCGGACGAAAAAGATAAATCTATGCCCATCCTAGCACAGAATGCCCGCCAAAATCTAGACACGAATTGAGTCCCTCTGTCAGAAACGATATTCTCAGGAATACCATGCAAACGAACAACATTTTGAAAAAACAGAGGAACCAACTCGGAAGAAGAAGGTAACTTGGGCAGAGGAACCAAATGGACCATCTTAGAAAAACGGTCACACACCACCCAGATGACAGACATCTTCTGAGAAACAGGCAGATCTGAAATAAAATCCATCGAGATGTGCGTCCAAGGCCTCTTAGGAATAGGCAAGGGCAACAATAATCCACTAGCCCGAGAACAACAAGGCTTGGCCCGAGCACAAACGTCACAAGACTGCACAAAGCCTCGCACATCTCGTGACAGGGAAGGCCACCAGAAGGACCTTGCCACCAAATCCCTGGTACCAAAAATGCCAGGATGACCTGCCAACGCAGAAGAATGAACCTCAGAGATGACTCTACTGGTCCAATCATCAGGAACAAACAGTTTATCAGGTGGGCAACGATCAGGTCTATCCGCCTGAAACTCCTGCAAGGCCCGCCGCAGGTCTGGAGAAACGGCTGACAATACCACTCCATCCTTAAGGATACCTGTGGGCTCAGAGTTACCAGGCGAGTCAGGCTCAAAACTCCTAGAAAGGGCATCCGCCTTAACATTCTTAGAACCCGGTAGGTATGACACCACAAAATTAAACCGAGAGAAAAATAATGACCAGCGCGCCTGTCTAGGATTCAGGCACCTGGCGGTCTCAAGATAAATCAAATTTTTGTGGTCAGTCAATACCACCACCTGATGTCTGGCCCCCTCAAGCCAATGGCGCCACTCCTCAAAAGCCCACTTCATGGCCAAAAGCTCCCGATTCCCAACATCATAATTCCGCTCAGCGGGCGAAAATTTACGGGAAAAGAAGGCACAAGGCCTCATCACGGAGCAGTCAGAACTTTTCTGCGACAACACTGCCCCAGCTCCGATCTCAGAAGCGTCGACCTCAACCTGAAAAGGCAGAGCAACATCAGGCTGACGCAACACAGGGGCAGAGGAAAAACGGCGCTTAAGCTCCCGAAAGGCCTCCACAGCATCAGGGGACCAATCAGCAACATCAGCACCCTTCTTAGTCAAATCGGTCAATGGTTTAGCAATATCCGAAAAACCAGCAATAAATCGACGATAAAAGTTAGCAAAGCCCAAAAATTTCTGAAGACTCTTAAGAGAAGAGGGCTGCGTCCAATCACAAATAGCTTGAACCTTGACAGGATCCATTTCAATGGAAGAGGGGGAAAAAATATATCCCAAAAAGGAAATCCTCTGTACCCCAAAAACACACTTAGAACCCTTCACACACAAAAAATTAGACCGCAAAACCTGAAAAACCCTCCTGACTTGCTGGACATGAGAGTCCCAGTCATCCGAAAAAATCAGAATATCATCCAGATACACAATCATAAATTTATCCAAATAATCGCGAAAAATATCATGCATAAAGGACTGGAAAACTGACGGAGCATTAGAAAGACCAAAAGGCATCACTAAATACTCAAAGTGGCCCTCGGGCATATTAAATGCGGTTTTCCACTCATCCCCCTGCCTGATTCGCACCAAATTATACGCCCCACGAAGGTCAATCTTAGAGAACCACTTGGCCCCCTTTATGCGAGCAAACAAATCAGTCAGCAACGGCAATGGGTATTGATATTTAACAGTGATTTTATTCAAAAGCCGATAATCAATACATGGTCTCAAAGAGCCGTCTTTTTTTGACACAAAGAAAAAACCGGCTCCTAAGGGAGATGAAGATGGACGAATATGTCCCTTTTCCAAGGACTCCTTTATATATTCTCGCATAGCAGCATGTTCAGGCACAGACAGATTAAATAAACGACCCTTTGGGTATTTACTACCCGGGATTAAATCTATGGCACAATCGCACTCTCGGTGCGGAGGTAACGAACCAAGCTTGGATTCTTCAAAGACGTCACGATAGTCAGACAGGAACTCAGGAATTTCAGAGGGAATGGATGATGAAATGGAAACCACCGGTACATCCCCATGAGCCCCCTTACATCCCCAGCTCAACACAGACATAGCTCTCCAGTCGAGGACTGGGTTGTGAGATTGCAGCCAAGGCAATCCTAGCACCAAATCATCATGTAGATTATACAGCACCAGAAAGCGAATAATCTCCTGGTGATCCGGATTAATACACATAGTTACTTGTGTCCAGTATTGTGGTTTATTATTAGCCAATGGGGTGGAGTCAATCCCCTTCAGAGGAATAGGAGTCTCCAAAGGCTCTAAATCATACCCACAGCGTTTGGCAAAGGACCAATCCATAAGACTCAAAGCGGCGCCAGAGTCGACATAGGCGTCCGTGGTAATAGATGACAAAGAGCAAATCAGGGTCACAGATAGAATAAATTTAGACGGTAAGGTGCAAATGGAAACAGATTTACCAAGCTTTTTAGTGCGCTTAGAGCATGCTGATATAACATGAGTAGAATCACCACAATAGAAACACAACCCATTTTTCCGTCTAAAATTCTGCCGCTCGCTTCGGGACAGAATTCTATCACACTGCATACTCTCTGGCGACTTCTCAGTGGACACCGCCAGATGGTGCACTGGTTTGCGCTCCCGCAAACGCCTATCGATCTGAATAGCCATTGTCATGGACTCATTCAGACCCGCAGGCACAGGGAACCCCACAATAACATCCTTAATGGCATCAGAGAGACCCTCTCTGAAAGTCGCCGCCAGGGCGCACTCATTCCACTGAGTAAGCACAGACCATTTACGGAATCTTTGGCAGTAAATTTCCGCTTCATCTTGCCCCTGAGATAGGGACATCAAAGTTTTTTCTGCCTGAAGCTCCAAATGAGGTTCGTCATAAAGCAACCCCAAGGCCAGAAAAAACGCATCCACATTGAGCAACGCAGGATCCCCTGGTGTCAATGAAAAAGCCCAGTCTTGAGGGTCGCCCCGGAGCAAGGAAATCACAATCCTGACCTGCTGTGCAGGGTCTCCGGCAGAGCGAGATTTCAGGGACAAAAATAATTTGCAATTATTTCGAAAATTCTGAAACCCGGATCTATTCCCCGAGAAAAATTCCGGCAAAGGAATTCTCGGCTCAGATACAGGTGCATGACAAACAAAATCTTGCAAATTTTGTACCTTCGTGGCGAGATAATTCAAACCTGCAGTTACACTCTGAAGATCCATTACAAACAGGTGGACACAGAGCCATTCAAGGGTTAAGAGGAGGTAAGAAGCAGCTAGACAGCAATTAAGGGCTAGGCAGCAAAACTCTGAGGGGAAAAAAAAAAAAAAAAATTTCCCTTCAACACTTCTTTTACTCCTGCTTCAGCCCAAACAATTAACACTTTGTTGGCCGGTCAAACTGTCATGATCTCAATGGCAAGAGAACATAGCATAAGCATATATAGGAACTAGCTCTTGGAAGATGGGAACTGAGCTGACCATGAACTAAACCTAACGCACAACTAGCAGTGGCCGGGTAGCATGCCTACGTTGATTCTAGATGCCCAGCACCAGCCGGAGGACTAAATAAAGCTAGCAGAGGAAAATATTAGTCCTAGCTCACCTCTAGAGAAATACCCCGAAAGGAGACAGAGGCCCCCCACATGTATTGGCGGTGAGTTGAGATGAAATAACAAACGTAGTATGAAAATAGGTTTAGCAAATTTGAGGTCCACTTACTACATAGCAGAAGACAGAAAGGACACTTTCATGGTCAGCTGAAAACCCTATCAAAAACACCATCCAGAAATTACTTTAAAACTCTGGCATTAACTCATAACACCAGAGTGGCAATTCCTGTTCACAAGAGCTTTCCAGACACAGTAACGAAACTACAGCTGTGAACTGGAACAAAAATGCAAAAACAAACATGGACAAGAGTCCAACTTATCTAGTAGTTGTCTAGGAGCAGGAACAAGCACAGAGAGGCTTCTGATAACATTGTTGACCGGCAAGAAACTAACAGAGCAGCAAGGTTATATAGCGACTCCCACATCTTGATGGGAACAGGTGAACAGAGAAGATGAAGACACCAGTTCAATTCCACCAGTAGCCACCGGGGGAGCCCAGAATCCAAATTCACAACAGTGGAGTACAACAAATAGAAATCTAGAGTCTTAATCCCAAGACACAGGTGTGTGTCAATAGGCCCCAAATAGGTCTAAGGAGATGATGTAATTGATCCATCAACCTACAAAAACTGACGTGGAGCACAACAGAGGGCAGCGGACCCAGGAGAAGGAAGCAGAGCCTGGGATACCATGTATGACATTAGGAATACATTGTGTACATTCTATATACCTGACAAATACATGCTTGCCTTGGTAAATAGGGATTGCATGCCAGTCTTACATCTTAAGAACGCTATCTAAAAAACGTCTTTACCCAGAAAGTTGGAAATCTATTACTTCATTCTAAAAAAAATGTGAAGGAAATTTGCTGCAGGGGCAGATTTTATCTGATATATGCCCCTAAATCAATAAAGAAAGGTTACATCGGGCACTAAATGGGAAAGGTGAGTGATGAAAAGTTAAATGTAGATGCCTCCTCCATGATTGCTTTTTTAGATTACCTCTAACTGGGTTAGGTCAACGCACGCACCCGTTGTACACACCGTGACCCGGCACAACCTACGTGATACAGTCTAATTTGATCCATTTTGTGAGTGAGGTGAGATCCCGCTGTGGAAAGATGGTTCGGCAATATGGAATAATAGGTCTCTTTACACAGCAGGGAACATACTGAGTCGGAAGGAATTTTATTTCATTTTTACTTAATATCCAGCAGCTGAAAAAAGATCAGATTCTCTAATTATTAATCCATTAATGTAGTTTTTCTTTTCTTGAACATTAAGAACATAAGTTAGTGTTCATTTACTAACCTTCACATATAACTTGAGTGGAAACCATTAACTATAATCTCTATGTCTAAGTATTAAGCTCCTGGGGTTAATAAAGTGCACTGAGCTGCAGGCAGGGTGTTATAGAGCAGGATGAGCTGATCAGATTGATCAACATTTTTTGTGGGCAAAAGGAAGTGAGCTGTGATATCAGCTATTGTGAATAGTGGATCGTGTGTTATCTACTGTATATAGAGGTGTTATCAGTCATTGTACAGGAGGAGGAGGTGAGCTGTGACATCACCAATTGTGAATGGTGGATCCTTTGTTATCTCCTGTATATAGAGGTGTTATCAGTCATTGTACAGGAGTAGGAGGTGAGCTGTGACATCTATTGTGAATGGTGGATCCTGTGTTATCTAATGTATATAGACGTGTCATCAGTCATTGTACAGGAGGAGGAGGTGAGCTGTGACATCACCAATTGTGAATGGTGGATCCTTTGTTGTCTCCTGTATATAGAGGTGTTATCAGTCATTGTACAGGAGTAGGAGGTGAGCTGTGACATCTGTTGTGAATGGTGGATCCTGTGTTATCTAATGTATATAGACGTGTCATCAGTCATTGTACAGGAGAAGAAGGTGAGCTGTGACATCACCTATTGTAAATGGTGGATCCTGTGTTATATAATAATAATAATAATAATCTTTATTTTTATATAGCGCTAACATATTACGCAGCGCTTTACAGTTTGTACACATTATCATCGCTGTCCCCGATGGGGCTCACAATCTAAATTCCCTATCAGTATGTCTTTGGAATGTGGGAGGAAACCGGAGTGCCCGGAGGAAACCCACGCAAACACGGAGAGAACATACAAACTCTTTGCAGATGTTGTCCAAGGTGGGATTAGAACCCAGGACTCCAGCGCTGCAAGGCTGCTGTGCTAACCACTGCGCCACCGTGCTGCCCATATATATACTGTATATAGAGGTGTTATCAGTCATTGTACAGGAGGAGGAGGTGAGCTGTGACATCACATATTGTGAATGGTGGATCCTGTGTTATCTACTGTATATAGAGGTGTTATCAGTCATTGTACAGGAGGAGGAGGTGAGCTGTGACATCACATATTGTGAATGGTGGATCCTGTGTTATCTACTGTATATAGAGGTGTTATCAATCATTGTACAGGAGGAGGAGGTGAGTGTTATGATCTGGTGACCTTGGAGCCGCATTGGACTTTCTCAGGAGTAGGTGGAACCTGTACTGACCGCAAACCTTAAACTGACACCGCAACTAGAAGTAGCCGTGGGGTGTACCCAACACATCCTAGACACCTCGACACAGCCAGAGGACTAAATACCCCTATAGATGGAAATGGGACCCCAAAGGATAGGCAGCCCCCACAAATATTGACTGTGAGTATTAGAGGAAAAGACACACGCAGGCAGAATTCAGGATTTAGCAAAAGAGGCCACACTAGCTAAATAGGAAAGGATAGGACAGAATACTAAGCGGTCAGTATTAAAATCCTAAAAATATCCACAGCAGATAATACAAAAATTCCACCATCTAACTAAAGACATGGAATGTATATCTGCTTCTCCTGAGAATCCAACTTGACTGAAAATATCCAAACACAGTCTAAGCTGGACAAGAAAAAAACATGAATAGCACTGAATTGTAAAGCACACAGCATGTGTGCTGTAGAAACAAAAACCAGACACTTATCTTTGCTGATTTGGCAGCAGGGCAGGAGGAACCAGACAGAGATGCAAAACCTCCAAGAACAATGGACAACTGGCAAGGGCTAATGAATCCTGCACACCTAAAAATCCCAGTCAGAGCTGCAATCAGCAGGGACACCTGCCCAGGATTGCAACCCAGGGACAACTGCATTACTATCAACAACCACCGGAGGGAACCCAAGAGCAGAATTCACAACAGTACCCCCCCTTGAGGAGGGGTCACCGAACCCTCAACAGAGCCCCCAGGCCGATCAGGACGAGCCAGATGAAAGGCACGGACCAAATCAGCAGCATGGACATCAGAGGCAAAAACCCAAGAATTATCCTCCTGGCCATAACCCTTTCATTTGACAAGGTACTGAAGCCTCCGCCTCGAAAAGCGAGAATCCAAAATCTTCTCAACCACATACTCCAACTCCCCATCAACCAACACAGGGGCTGGAGGATCAAAAGAGGGAACAACGGGCACCACAATAAAGATCTATGGAAGACATTATGGATAGCAAAAGAAGCCAGAAGGGCCAATCGAAAAGACACCGGATTAATAATCTCAGAAATCCCATAAGGACCAATAAAACGAGGCTTAAACTTAGGGGAAGAAACCTTCATAGGAACATGACGGGAAGACAACCAGACCAAATCCCCAACCCGAAGCCGGGAACCAACACACCGACAATGGTTAGCAAAACGTTGAGCCTCCTCCTGAGACAATAACAAACTGTCCACCACATGAGCCCAAATCTGCTGCAACCTGTCAACCACAGAATCCACACCAGGACAGTCAGAAGGCTCAACCTGCCCCGAAGAAAAACGAGGATGAAAACCAAAATTACAAAAGAAGGGCGAAACCAAGGTAGCCGAAGTAGCCTGATTATTAATGGCAAACTCGGCCAATGGCAAGAAAGCCACTCAATCATCCTGATCAGCAGACACAAAGCATCTCAGATAAGTTTCTAAAGTCAGATTAGTTCACTCGGTCTGGCCATTTATCTGAGGATGAAAGGCGGAAGAAAAAGACAAATCAATGCCCAGCCTAGCACAAAATGCCCACCAAAACCTAGAAACAAACTGGGAACCTCTGTCGGACACAATATTCTCCGGAATACCATGCAAACTAACCACATGCTGAAAAAACAACGGAACCAAATCAGAAGAGGATGGCAATTTAGGCAAAGGCACCAAATGGACCATCTTAGAGAACCAGTCACAAACAACCCAGATGACCGACATCTTCTGGGAAACCGGAAGATCAGAAATAAAATCCATAGAAATATGCGTCCAGGGCCTCTCAGGGACCGGCAAGGGCAAAAGCAACCCACTAGCACGGGAACAACAAGGCTTGGCCCGCGCACAAGTCCCACAGGACTGCACAAAATAACGCACATCACGTGACAAAGAAGGCCACCAAAAGGACCTACCAACCAATTCTCTGGTACCAAAAATACCAGGATGGCCAGCCAACACAGAACAATGAACCTCAGAAATCACTCTACTAGTCCATCTATCAGGAACAAACAGTTTCCCCACTGGACAGCGATCAGGTTTGTCAGCCTGAAATTCCTGAAGAACCCATCGTAAATCAGAGGAAATGGCAGAAAGGACCACCCCTTCTTTCAGAATGCCGACCGGTTCAAGGACCTCAGGAGAATCAGGCAAAAAACTCCCAGAGAGGGCATCAGCCTTAATATTCTTAGAACCCGGAAGATACGAGACCACGAAATCAAAACGGGAAAAAAACAAGGACCATCGAGCCTGTCTAGGATTCAGCCATCTGGCAGACTCGAGGTAAATCAGATTTTTATGATCGGTCAAGACCACAATAGAGTGCTTAGCTCCCTCAAGCCAATGTCGCCACTCCTCAAACGCCCACTTCATAGCCAACAACTCCCGATTGCCGACATCATAATTGCGTTCAGCAGGTGAAAACTTACGGGAAAAGAAGGCACACGGTTTCATCAAGGAACCAACAGGATCCCTCTGAGACAAAACGGCCCCTGCCCCAATCTCAGAAGCGTCAACCTCAACCTGAAATGGAAGAGAAACATCCGGTTGACGCAACACCGGGGCAGAAGTAAATTGGCGTTTAAGCTCCTGAAAGGCAGAGACAGCCGCAGAGGACCAATTCGTCACATCAGCGCCTTTCTTCGTCAAATCGGTCAAGGGTTTAACCACACTGGAGAAGTTAGCAATGAAACGGCGATAAAAATTAGCAAAGCCCAAAAATTTCTGAAGGCTCTTCACGGATGTGGGTTGAATCCAATCATGAATGGCCTGAACCTTAACTGGATCCATCTCTATAGATGAGGGAGAAAAAATGAAGCCCAAAAAAGAAACCTTCTGCACTCCAAAGAGACACTTAGACCCCTTCACAAACAGAGTATTATCACGAAGGATCTGAAATACCATCCTGACCTGTTTCATATGAGACTCCCAATCATCGGAAAAAATTAAAATGTCATCCAAATATACAATCATGAATTTATCAAGGTAAGTCCGGAAGATATCGTGCATGAAGGACTTAAAAACAGATGGAGCATTAGAGAGCCCGAATGGCATCACAACGTATTCAAAATGGCCTTTGGGCATATTAAACACAGTTTTCCATTCATCACCCTGCTTAATATGAACAAGATTATATGCCCCCGAAGGTCAATCTTCGTAAACCAACTAGCCCCCTTAATCCTAGCAAACAAATCGGAAAGCAGAGGTAAAGGGTATTGAAACTTGACCGTGATCTTATTCAAGAGGCGATAATCAATACAGGGTCTCAAGGAACCATCCTTCTTAGCAACAAAAAAAAAATCCTGCTCCCAACAGTGAAGAAGATGGCTGAATATGCCCTTTCTCCAAAGACTCCATAACATAACTCCGCATGGCGGTATGTTCAGGCACAGACAGGTTGAAAAATCGGCCCTTAGGAAACTTACAGCCTGGAATCAAGTCAATAGCACAATCACAGTCCCTATGCGGTGGAAGGGAACTGGACTTGGGCTCATCGAATACATCCTGAAAATCAGACAAAAACTCTGGAATTTCAGAAGAGGAAGAAGAGGAGATTGACATCAAAGGAACGTCATTATGAACCCCCTGACATCCACAACTAGTCACAGGCATAGACTTCCAATCCAACACATGATTATGTACCTGCAACCACGGAAAACCCAGCACGATAGCATCATGTAAATTATGCAACACCAGAAATCGACAATCTTCCTCATGGGCTGGCGCCATGCACATGGTCACCTGTGTCCAGAACTGGGGCTTATTTTTAGCCAAAGGTGTAGCATCGATGCCCCTTAAAGGAATAAGGTTCTGCAAAGACTGCAAGGGAAAACCACAACGCCTGGAAAACTCAAAGTCCATTAAGTTCAAAGCGGCGCCTGAATCCACAAACGCCATGACAGAAAATGATGACAATGAGCAAATCAAGGACACAGATAACAGAAATTTAGGTTGTACAGTACTGATGGTAAATGAACTAGTGATCCTCTTGGTACGCTTAGGGCAGACTGAAATGACATGAGAAGCATCGTCACAATAAAAACACAACCTATTCTGACGTCTGAATCCCCGTTGTTCCGTTCTAGACAGAATCCTATCACACTGCATTGGCTCAGGCATCTGCTCTGAGGACAATGCCACAGCACGCACAGTTCTGCGCTCCCGCAAGCGCCGATCAATCTGAATGGCCAGAGACATAGAATCACTCAGACCGAAAGGCGTGGGAAACCCCACCATAACATCTTTAACGGATTCAGAAATACCCTTTCTGAAAATTGCCGCCAAAGCATCATCATTCCATTTGGTCAACACAGACCATTTTCTAAATTTCTGACAATACAATTCTGCCGCTTCTTGACCCTGAGACAGGGCCAACAAGGTCTTCTCCGCTTGATCCACAGAATTTGGTTCATCATATAATAATCCTAAAGCCTGAAAAAAGGCATCTACATTAAGCAAGGCCAGATTCCCGGGAAAATGCCCAATCCTGAGGATCGCCACGCAGCAGGGAGATGACAATTTTAACCTGCTGAATGGAATCACCAGAGGATCGAGGTCTCAGAGCAAAAAACAGTTTACAGTTGTTTTTAAAACTCAAAAATTTGGACCTGTCCCCAAAAAACAAATCAGGAGTAGGAATCTTAGGCTCTAAAACTGGAGTCTGAACAATATAATCAGAAATACTCTGCACCCTAGCAGCAAGCTGGTCTACACGAGAAGCTAATCCCTGAACATCCATGCTAGCACAAGACTCCTCAGTCAGCCAGAGAAAAAGAGGGAAGAAAAGACAAAGCAGGCTACAGAAAAAAAATGGCTCAACACCTTTCTTCCCTTCTTTTGAGATGCATTTAACTCATTGCTGGGCAGTTGTACTGTTATGATCTGGTGACCTTGGAGCCGCATGGGACTTTCTTAGGAGTAGGTGGAACCTGTACTGACCGCAAACTCTAAACTAACACCGCAACTAGAAGTAGCCGTGGGGTGTACCTAACACATCCTAGACACCTCGACACAGCCGGAGGACTAAATACCCCTATAGATGGAAATGGGAATTCTATCTTGCCTCAGAGCAGAACCCCAAAGGATAGGCAGCCCCCCACAAATATTGACTGTGAGTATTAGAGGAAAAGACACACGCAGGCAGAATTTAGGATTTAGCAAAAGAGGCCACACTAGCTAAATAGGAAAGAATAGGACAGAATACTAAGCGGTCAGTATTAAAATCCTAAAAATATCCACAACAGATAATACAAAAATTCCACCATCTAACTAAAGACATGGAATGTATATCTGCTTCTCCTGAGAATCCAACTTGACTGAAAATATCCAAACACAGTCTAAGCTGGACAAGAAAAAACCATGAATAGCACTGAATTGTAAAGCACACAGCATGTGTGCTGTAGAAACAAAAACCAGACACTTATCTTTGCTGATTTGGCAGCAGGGCAGGAGGAACCAGACAGAGATGCAAAACCTCCAAGAACAATGGACAACTGGCAAGGGCTAATGAATCCTGCACACCTAAATATCCCAGTCAGAGCTGCAATCAGCAGGGACACCTGCCCAGGATTGCAACCCAGGGACAACTGCATTACTATCAACAACCACTGGAGGGAACCCAAGAGCAGAATTCACAACAGGTGAGCTGTGACATCACATATTGTGAGTGGTGGATCCTGTGTTATCTACTGTATATAGAGTTGTTATCAGTCATTGTACAGGAGGAGGAGGTGAGCTGTGACATCACATATTGTGAATGGTGGATCCTGTGTTATCTACTGTATGTAGAGGTGTTATCAGTCATTATACAGGAGGAAGATATGAGCTGTGACACTATGTATTGTGAATGATGGGTCTTATGTTATCTACTGTATATAGAGGTGTTATTTAGTGAGCGGTGTGAACATTGCAAGGTTTTATGTTTTTTATATAGATTTTGTGATATGAACAAATGAAAAAATATATTATCAAACATTAAAAAAATACATTTAATATAAAAGTCTGATTTAAGCAATAAGTCATTTTCTAATTACAACATGTTCCCTTTTTAAAAAAAAAAAAAAAAGCTCATTTCAATGTGTGGCACTAGAGAGACAATTTGTTTCTTCCTGGAGTAGAGTTAGTTTGTATACTTGTTTTCCAGAGTACATGCCAACTGGAAGCCTCCATAATGATGGATGGTACCCCTGCACACCTCCATCACAGACCTCTGACCTAATAAACTAGCACCCTGCTCTGTACTGAAGAGGGATGAGAACCCTGAAAATCAAGAGACTTTGGTTTAGGCAAATATTCTTTCTTTTATTGTTGGAGGGCCAGACGTTCACTCATAGGGAACCTACCTCCAATAGGTGGCACTAGAGAGGCAGCTTCAGTCTTCCTGGAAGAGAGAGATTATTTACATATCTTTTTGCAGTTTGTATTTCCTGGCCCATAAGTCTCCTTACACCAGTAGATAAGCTCCACAAGAAATTTTCCTTAGTCCATAGTGGATTATTTACAAGTATTAGGGGGGTTGCTTTATGTTGGCAATTTGATAATCGGGAACTGAGATTTTATTTTTGCAATTGTCCATCTGTATCCATCGGTGGTACTTTACATTTATTCTGATAATGTATAAATTAAGTAAATGGAGCAGAAATGACTCAATGTACGATGAAAATGCCATTACAATATCTGTTGGCAGTCATTCAATAAGAAACTTTATTGCTTATTTCCAGAAAACTTTTTTCATTGGCACAAACTTGTATGACATAGTGATCCCCCTTGGTTAATGGGTGTAAGTTCTTCTTTATAGGGGTTGCCAGAATTATAAAATATAAGTACCATCCTAAAACAGTGCCACATCTGCCTGCAGGTTGTCTTTGGTATTGCAGGTCATAGAAGAGAATGGGTTCTAGGAAGAAATTGGAAATTAAAATATCTGTTCCATTGTCTGATTTGAAGGTGGCTGTGATTTGCTTTACTGCTGCTGCAAAAAAAAAATCCATTCTCATGTGAAGTGACATAAATGGCAAACCTTTTGCCTTCACCTGTAGACCTGAGTCTCTTGAGACTAGACATTAGCCACGACAGGAGCAATAAGAGTCACAGTGGGACATGTTCCATTAGTAAATTAAGTCATTCCGCCATGACGGATCCCCTTTAAGCCATCTGTAATAAATTATAATTAAAAAATTGCTCTTTTTATAGCCGCGATATAATTTATGGCCTATCTGGAATTCACAAGTCGCTGGCCTGGAGAATGGTCTAAGGCTTGGGAAAAAGACAGTCTCCATTACTTTCAGCGTTGTCAGTTTAACCCGTATCAAACTGTATCAATTAAATAGGAAATGTCATAGGATTTCCCTTGAGAAACGGATGGCCTAAAAGTCAAGGTAATCAGCGGAATGCAAAAAAAAAAAAAAAAAAAGTCTTCGAGATGTGCTCCGATTCTTCCCCATCTGCAATTATATTGGATAATGAACTGTGGAAAACATAATTTAGAAATTATTTAAAGACCGGATTCACAGTGTGTGCCCAGCATATTCTCACACTGCCTCCATCGGAACGGCCTCATCTCCATCTGCAAATGATTTGGGGCCTCTTCGCTTCCTCATTAAATAATCCTATTTATACATTTCCCTTAGCACAACATCTTTAACTAAATGCAAACAAAGTAGACAAAATTCCCGATAAATTGTTTCCAACTCGTCTTATTTTTTTTTCTATATCTCGGAATTTGTTGTCCCCCCCATCGCCCTTATCCAGCTGGCAGAAATTCATTGATTTGCATGCACCGATGACGCTGTCATGAGACAGATCTGCCTTTTTCATAGAAAGACACTTTACATAATTAGACAAACCCTGACTGTGTAGACACTATTTGATTTCAGAAGTCGAAGCAAGAAGATTTCTCTAATCGATGTTTTGATTAGACCGGGGGATAAAAAATTCAAAGAATTCACTTCCTTTCTGCTTGACACCATCTATATGTATATATTAGCTTTCATAAGAGCACTTAGGTGGAATTAATACCATTTGCATAGGGTGAGTATTATATATGAAAATGGCATTTAATGGTATTGGTATTGCTGTACAACAATGTAATACAAGGACTTCCCTGGAGGGTAAAAATGAACATGACTGAAATGGAGCTATACACATTGGGTAATGTGTAAACCGCGTATTGTACGGTTCGTGGGCAAGATCGGTGTAAGAATTACAATTATTGCATTATTCGGATCACTAAATAAATAAAACTAATTACACTGTATTGTGTGTATCATATGCAATAAATGTAAGTAGCAATGTACTAGTGATGGGTCATTCGCTCAAAGAGCCGGCTACGTTCAGTAAACGATGGCAGCCGGAATGCCAGGGAAAGCCGTTCGCAGTTTCTGAATGGTTCTCACTATGGGGGTATGGGGGGAAGATCAACATATTCGAACACAGAGGGAAATGAAAAACTGGGAAATGGTCAGTGAATTTCTGGCTGTAGATGGCAGAATTCTGACGTCATCTGACTACGGATGAGCACATTTTAAATAGGTATATATTTGGGATCTAAAAGAGCCGTCTCTTTATGGTGAGTGGAGTCAAATGATTCAGCTCCCCAAAAAGAGACGGACTGTCCATCACTTCAATGTACCCCGATCTGTGGCTCTCCAGCTATGCAAAACTACAACTTCTCTCATTCTCCAACTGTTACAGACTAAAATTGGCTCAAAAAAGCAAACTTGTCAATTCACAGGAAAACTGTAGAAAAGTAAAGAATCCTTATTCCTGTGAAATCTGTATCGGTGATTGCCCTTTCTGCTTCTGTTGGCAGGTGGCACCATGCTCTTCTTACGTGGGCGACAGTTCTAATTTTGTGTCCTGTGGGACTTGTAGTCCCATCCATACTGGAAGACATACTTGTAAACTTAACTGATGTGTAGTTTGGGTGGAGCTGTAATCTATTTAAGCTCCTGAAATACTGCTGTCCACTTCTTGCTTATGTGTAACTTGTGCCTTGCTGTTCTCCGAGTGAACATTCCTGACAGTTGACCTTGGGTTGCTTTTTGACTTTTCACATTCTTTGCAATGTTGTTCCTACAAAATTGCTGATTCTGACCAGGCTACCTGATTATTCTCTGGCCTCTGGTTCAAGCCTTCAGATAGTAGCTCTTCCATGGAAACAACCCTGTAGTCCCTGTTTAAAGACAAGATCTCTGTGCAGGGATTAAGGGATGAAGGCTGTGGTTCCTCTGGAATCTGTAGACTGAGTGCCTTGCGCCAAGTGTGTTTGAGGTAGGTCTTTTAGCCTGCGGCCTCTTGCATCCATTGGATAAGGGATAGCTTTCCAATCGCTGGTGGTCTAACCGATGGAGCCCCCAGTGATGCTCAGAACCAGGTGTAAATGGAGCAGTGGTCAGTCTTGTGCACTGCCGCTCCATTCACTCTTAATAAGAGCACAAGGCTTGGCTGTTTCAGCATGCCCAGTAGAAGAGATTGAGTGGCCATGTGCATGATCGACCTCCACTCTATTCAGCCGAGGTTCCTCAGAGTCTGGTTCTCTTGATTGTTAGGGGTCCCAACTAGTCAAAGTGCAGTGCCCCAGAGTCCTGGTCGTTGCAGTACTGATGCTCCGCCGCTAAGGGGAGCTATGGTATCTCTGATGGCACTGAAGGAGTTCTTCTGACCAGGTATCACAGTCACCAATACACTTCACAGTCTGGCCTCCAGGGGGAGCTAAGGGTTCTATGTATTAGGCCACTCCTCACAATCTGGTAAAACTGGGGGTTAGGCAGAAAGTTAGACAGAAGCTGACTGGGTTGAAACCAGGCAACACCTTGTGGCAGAGGGTATTGTAGGGGGAAGATTCAGAGGGGTCCCTGTCAGGGGTGGGATCCTGACAGAGGCCTAGCACACAGAGAGAACGTTACGGGACCGCGCCTGCACGATATAGCGGCGATACCCCAAGAAAGGACAAGAAGCGAGGTTCATTGTGCTGAGTGAGAAACGAGATCAACGCAACAAGGAGAATACCAGTAGGAGTCGTGCTGTAAGACGAGGCAACATCCTATTGAGGCGTATAACCGGTGGTCGGAACGCCGAGGAAGTATAGAGCTCCAGGCCAAACTTCAAACCTACGGCAGGACAGTCAGTTATAGGCAGGCTGTCTCACCCAATTGACCCAGGAAGACACAGGGGGGGTAACAACAGGAGTGGGGCGATGCTAGAGTCCCGGAAGAGCTTCGAGCCTCCCCGTCATACGGGTGCATTCTAACCATAAGATCTGGGGGATGTGGAAGAACATCAGAATCGAGTTGTGAGGGAACACGAGAAACAGACACAACAGTTGTGGGGACTATCCCGTGAGCACAGCAGGGGAGGACCACAACACACAAGCGCTAGAAGGTAGGCACAGATTTCCACCTGCAAAGGGAACTCTGGAGGTGCCATCGGACCGGCCGGACTTGCGCAGCCTGGTTAACCGTATTCCGGACTGAGGACCCTGAAGCCTTGAGTAAAGAGGTAAAGAGACTGCAACCTGGTGTCCTCGTTATTTACTGCGGCCGGCACTGCACCGCACCACCACAATATCATCACCATTCCCTCCACCTTTATTGTACGCCCCTCAGCAGGGTCACGGACCCGGTCTAGCCACCATGACAACCCCAGAACAGAGACTCAGAGGCCCGGTACCGGGTACCCCTCGGCCCTGCGGCAGTGGGGGCGCTACAATTTGGCGTCACAAACAGGATCTACTTAAGCCTGAAGAATCGGGTCATGTGTGCCTTGGAACTGTGATTTGTTGTACTTGGACTGTGACTTATTGCAAAGACTGTGTTATTGCCATTTGCCGCCAAGGCCGCCGCCGTTACAGTGCTGAGGAGAGCGCCGGAGAAGAGGAGGGGCATGGAGTAGGCGTGGACCAGCTGAAGAGTGCGAAAGACAATGGCCGCCCAGTCTAAACATTTTTGCATCCTGAGGGTGTGCCCGTCAGCGGCCGAGGTCCGCCTGCTCATCCTCTTTGGAGGGTGGAGACAGAGAAAACGAAACCGCCCACGAAGGAGAGAGCGGGAAAAGGACGAGGAAGAAGAAGTGAGCGACATGGAGGACGCCATGGCGAGCCACCCAGAGCCGGAGCGTGGGGTAGGAGCAGAGGACTCCCCCAGCTACCCGGAGGGGCACCGCGACCAGGCCTCCACCGCTGATATTGATTTCCTGCAGGCCGGAGTGGATGAGCTCGGCGACCAACTCCAGCGGATGCAGCTGAGCACTGAGACCGGGTGGAAGAAGACTTTCATCGGGAGCCTCATCAGATGTCTGTTGGCAGCCTCGTCTGGTCCAGAGCAGGAAAGAAGTTCCAGCGCTCCAAAGCCAGAAAGCAAGGCTCTGCCAGAAAGCGAGATGCTGCAAATGGAGATGACAACACCGCAGCGCAAGGCCCTGCATCCAGCGTTCCAGATCCTGGCGGAGACGGAGCAGATCGGCACCGGAAGGACCGCATCTGAAGCAGGTATGAAGAACGACCCTGCCTCGCCAGCAGCGGACCTGCTGATAGGCCCCGTCACGTTACCCCCTCTCCCTGGGACCTATAGACTCCGGCGCCTTACACCCTGGGATCGGGCCACGGGTATGGAGCACTTCTTAAAGGCCCAGATCTCGCCGATCACCTTGCCGAGCGAAGTCTATGTGGAGCTACGGCCGCCAGAGCGAGAGTAAACCTCGATGCCATGGATATGTAAATAGTTAACTGTTTGTTTCCCTGCTTTTTGCTGCTTTAAACCAGACTAGGGTTATTCTTAAAGGGATCCCTTTGTCTACCCGGGATCCCTTCTTCTGCTTTTTGTTTTTGTTTCCTGTTTATTCATCATTGAAAGAACTGCTGAATCATGAACAGTGCATGATTACAAACTTTTTGTACATAGTTTGCACCTTCTTAAAGGTGCTCTCTACTGGTTTTACACAAAGTAAGGACTCTTTGCGAAGACACTGGTCTTAGAACCAGCACCGGAGTCCTTACTGCGAACAGACTTGCAGCTTGAGAAGTTGCACTACCTCATAGAGACTTGGTCCCCTCTTAAAGGGGATGTTCACATATTGCACTTATGAACAGTGTTGCCTTAAGATGGTTAGATGGCAATAATGTCTTGAAAGAAGAAGTTAAATGTAGCTAACTGGTTGATTGTAAGAAATGTTTAATGATGTTAATAGAAGAATGAGGACAGAAAGTGAACCCGTACGGGGTTAGTCAGTGAGTCCTCCTAGGAGCCATACAGAGATGGCTCAGTAATCCTGAACTGAAAGATGGATGATAAGTTCTATACCGTGTATAGTAGTGGAAAGGCAGTAGGCCCAGGCAGAAAGGGGTGGTCCTGTAACAGAAAGTAGAGGCAGTAGGCCTGGAGCAGATAGGACAGGCGGTCCTGCAGATGTAAAGAAGGAGAATGCAGAAAAGTTGATTAGCCTTATAATGTTTTATAAGAGGGTCTTTAGTGGATTCAGCAAGTACGTCCTTAAAGGCAATGTTAAATTATTGTTCAAAAATTTTGCACTTAGTAGAATACCTGGTAGGGTAAGAAAAGTTATTTATAGTATGTTATTTAAAGTATTTAACCATGTTTGTAACGTTCAAGTGTCCTCACCTCCCATAAAGGGAAGCTCTGTTAAAAAGTTTACTTGTACTTGCATTTTCAAAATTGTATGTCTTTTTGCTGACATGTATTGTTGTTTTCTTCCCAGTCCAGGAGTACTGGATTTAACCGGGGGGGGGGAGTGCAGTGCCCCAGAGTCCTTGTCATTGCAGTACTGATGCTCTGCCGCTAAGGGGGGCTATGGTACGTCTGATGGCACTGAAGGAGTTCTTCTGACCAGGTATCACAGTCACCAATACACTTTACAGTCTGGCCTCCAGGGGGAGCTATGGGTTCTATGTATTAGGCCACTCCTCACAATCTGGTAAAACTGGGAGTTAGGCAGAAAGTTAGACAAAAGCTGACTGGGTTGGAACCAGGCAACACCTTGTGGCAGAGGGTGTTGTAGGGGGAAGTTTCAGAAGGGTCCCTGTCAGGGGTGGGATCCTGACAGAGGCCTAGCACACAGAGAGAACGTTACGGGACCGCGCCTGCATGATATAGCGGCAGTACCCCAAGAAAGGACAAGAAGCGAGGTTCATTGTGCTGAGTGAGAAACGAGATCAACGCAACAAGGAGAATACCAGTAGGAGTCATGCTGTAAGACGAGGCAACATCCTATTGAGGCGCATAACCGGTGGCCGGAACGCCGAGGAAGTATAGAGCTCCAGGCCAAACTTCAAACCTACGGCAGGACAGTCAGTTATAGGCGGGCTGTCTCACCCAATTGACCCAGGAAGACACAGGGGGGGGGGGGGTAACAACAGGAGTGGGGCGATGCTAGAGTCCCGGAAGAGCTCCGAGCCTCCCCGTCATACGGGTGCGTCCTAACCATAAGATCTGGGGGACGTGGAAGAACATCAGAATCGAGTTGTGAGGGAACACGAGAAACAGACACAACAGTTGTGGGGACTATCCCGTGAGCACAGCAGGGGAGGACCACAACACACAAGCGCTAGAAGGTAGGCACAGATTTCCACCTGCAAAGGGAACTCTGGAGGTGCCATCGGACCGGCCGGACTTGCGCAGCCTGGTTAACCGTATTCCGGACTGAGGACCCTGAAGCCTTCAGTAAAGAGGTAAAGAGACTGCAACCTGGTGTCCTCGTTATTTACTGCGGCCGGCACTGCACTGCACCACCACAATATCATCACCATTCCCTCCACCTTTATTGTACGCCCCTCAGCAGGGTCACGGACCGGGTCTAGCCACCGTGACAACTCCAGAACAGAGACTCAGAGGCCCGGTACCGGGTACCCCTTGGCCCTGCGGCAGTGGGGGCGCTACAAAACCCCAGAGGACAGAAAGTTATACAATATCACTTAGTTAGGGAATATCTTTTTTTTAGAATAACCCTTTACAACTGCTTTTCTTTCACATACCAGTTTAATATGTCCAGGAACTGTCCTGATTCCTATGTTCTCTAATTTCCGATCCACTTCTATACAGTAGACAGTTTATCAGTACTGATGAGCCAGTATACTAGTTGCTCGGGTTTTCCCGAGCACGCTCAGGTAATCTCCGAGTATGTGTAAGTGCTCGGAGATTTAGTTTTTGTCACCTCAGGTGAACGATTTACGGCTACTAGCCAGGCTGAGTTCATGTGGGGGTTGCCTGGTTGCTAGGGAATTCCCACATGTGTTCAGCCTGTCTAGCAGCCGTAAATCATTCAGCTGAGGTGATGAAAATTAGATCTCTGAACACTTACAAATACTCAGAGATCACCCGAGCGTGCTCAGGAAAACACGAGCAACGAGTATACTCGCTCAACACTATTTATCAGCATTCTGACAGTATTATGAGTGCTGGAAATTTCTATCCCTTCATTTATTTATTTCCTTACAAACGCCAGAATAAAGCCTCCTGTGTGAATGGAGCAGTAATGATCATGTGCAACCAGGAATGATGATCACATCACAAAGGGGACTTTGGGCTCCTTGTTCTCGGGATCGGTAGGGGTCTCAAGAGCTTGGCTTCCAGTGATCATACACTTATTATCTTGAATGTGGCTAAATAAATATTGTTTATGGGATTTTCTATACCGTGGATTAAGAGCATGGTTTTCTATGAAGATAAAGTAGAACTCTCACTCTCTAGAAAGTTACGTTAACAAATTAATCAACGCACAAGATTTTGGACCCAATAATGACATGGTGTTAAAAAAGTGGACATTCAGTTTAAAGATAATGGCTGTGTAAAGGTGTAGATTGGAAACATATCAACCCTGCCAAGGAAGTTCTGTCACTTAGGCTACTTTCACACTAGCGTCGGGAACAACCCGTCGCTGCGCGTCGGGCCGACGTTCCCGACGCTAGTGTGGTCTCCGCCGCACAACGGGGGCAGCGGATGCATATTTCCCACGCATCCGCTGCCCCATTGTGATGTGCGGGGAAGTGCGGGGAGGTGGGGGCGGAGTTCCGACTGCGCATGCGCGGTCGGAAAAAGCGGACCGTCGGGAGCAAAAAACGTTACATGTAACGTTTTTTTCTCCCGACGGACCGCTACCATACGCCCAAACGCCGCCAAACGCATTCACCGTTTGGAAATGCGTCGCAAATGCGTCGCAAATGCGTCGCTAATGTTACTCTATGACGAAACAACGTATCCAGCAAAAACTTTTGCTGGATGCGGCGTTTCGCAAAAACGACGCATTTGCGACGTATTGCAGTTAACGCTAGTGTGAAAGTAGCCTAAGAAAAATGAGGTGGCTAAGGCATTTCTTATGTCTGTCTGACAGCCTGTTATCTCTTTGTAGTAAAGCATCTATTTCTGCCTTCAAATCCAATTCAACTTTTGATCCGGTAACCACCAGTCTCCTATTTTTCTGCATTCTGGTGGAAATTGCATTCTTGGTTCCAAATGTTCTTCTCTTTGACTCAAGACTTTTTTTTGTGTTAGACTGCGTCTTTCAGACAAACAGAAATAAGACCTTATTGAGCTAAACAAGAGATGAACTTCACAAGAATACAGAGTCTAGTGTGTCTGCCAGCAAATTGAATTTGATCCTCTTCGAAATGATCTGTTCCTCTTCAACATATTTTAGAGATCAATATTTTACATTTACAGTATGTCTGGGAAGTGCAATTACCTATTTGCAGTGAAACGAGTCTTTAGTCTAAAAAGTCATATTAAATTAAGCAACATGACTATGCTGAGGCAGTAAAGATTCGGCGAGATAATTAGGTTGCTATGAATTGTCTCTGTTTTGGCTTCCAAAGCTTTGAATTAATAAGCAAAGCTATTCCTTTCTTATCTCCAGCACATCAGGAAGATCCTTCAGAAGAAAAAACAGATTAAAGAAGTAAATTATTGACTCTTTTACAATCTTCAGAATCACTTATAAAAATAAAATTGCATTCCTTATTTTCAGGTTTCCTAGAAAAAATATTAAAAATGCCCATGACTACATGTAAATGTTGTAAGCAGTCTGAATTCAAGGTTTAACGTGAAGCTTCTGGCCTCCTTTTTGCTCCAAGGCCAAAGTGTGACAATTCTGTTATGGGAAAAGGAACGTTTAGACCCGGAATCCAGTTCCCACGACTTCCCTTCTACAGAATGCCCACATTTTGGCAGGTTTGTCATAAACTCAACTTTTTTGAACATTAAGTTCCAGATTTGCCAGGGCTGTATCTGAAAATGCTTGACAGTCCTGGAAAATTTGGGACAGTTCCCCAAAGTGGAGCAGATCGCTGCTATGTAGCAGAGGCGATTGTGCTGTGTCTGCTTCTAGCCTCCCATGGAGGCTATGGAAGCATGGCAAAAGTAAAAAAAAAAGTAAAAAAAATGTGAAAAAAATAAAAAAATATATAAAAGTTTAAATCACCCCCCTTTCGCCCCAATCAAAATAAATCAATAAAAAAAAAATCAAACCTACACATATTTGGTATCACCGCGTTCAGAATCATCTGATCTATCAATAAAAAAAGCATTAACCTGATCGCTAAACGGCGTAGTGAGAAAAAAATTTGAAACACCAGAATTACGTTTTTTTTGTCGCCGCGACATTGCATTAAAATGCAATAACGGGCGATCAAAAGAACGTATCTGCACCAATATGGTATCATTAAAAATGCCAGCTCGGCACACAAAAAATAAGCCCTCAACCGACCCCAGGTCATGAAAAATGGAGACGCTACGAGTATCGGAAAATGGCTCAAATTTTGTTTTCTTTTTTTTAGCAAAGTTTGGAATTTTTTTTCACCACTTAGATAAAAAATACCCTAGTCATGTTAGGTGTCTATGAACTCGTAATGGCCTGGAGAATCATAATGGCAGGTCAGTTTTAGCATTTAGTGAGCCTAGCAAAAAAGCCAACCAAAAAACAAGTGTGGGACTGCACTTTTTTTGCAATTTCACCGCACTTGGATTTTTTTTCCCATTTTCTAGTACATGACATGCTAAAACCAATGATGTAGTTCAAAAGTACAACTCGTCCCACAAAAAATAAGCCCTCACATGGCCACATTGACGGAAAAATAAAAAAGTTATGGCTCTGGGAAGGAGGGGAGCGAAAAACGAACACGGAAAAATGGAAAATCCCAAGGTCATGAAGGGGTTAACCAGTGGTGATCTTAGGTAGGGAGTGCGTTAATAAAAACATTCCAGATGAGCAAATGTCAATGAACAAACCAATAAAAGCATCACCAGTGTTTAGGCAATGAAGGGATTGATAAGCACATCCCTGGTTGTCTAAAGCATCAAAGATGTTTATGGTTGCATTCCTGGTGGCATAAGACATGTGAACTGGTTGGTAAGAAGATTCCAGGTGATCTAGCACAGAGACGGGGTTCATAGAAACATTTTTATGTCTAGGGCAGTGAATGGATTGACATTGTATTCTACGGAAGTTAAACGGTTCATGTTAAAATCCCCGGTGGCATAGGGTAAAGAAGCGATTCATGGTAGCATACCAGGTTGTTGTTGTAGGCCCTGCAACCAGTCACAAAGAGGCTTGTCCAATTATTCAGGAGCTGATTAGCTGATCCGGATGAAGAAGTCCCCTTAATATGGCAGAGACCTATCAAGAGTGGGGGCACCTTTCCATGTACTGGCTTAAAGGGGTTGACCAGCCTAAAGCTACAAATCTGCAGTCACTCTATGTGACTGTAGACTTGTGAATTGTCACATCGCGCACACTGTGCACTGTAAGAATTTTCTGGTGTCAGCACGGGGAGCTGCGCGCGTGTGACCGCAAATATGTATTTTGCATACATGCAGTCACGTGCTGACTAGACTTGTGTGGCCTTACTCAGCGCAAGTGTATTGATCACGGCTGAATACATCTAGTTGGAATGTGGCCGGAATTATGAAAGTTGCATATGACCACCCACTTCCGGCATCAGCGCTGGAGAATCCTCACAGCAAGCAGTGAACACGATATGAGGATTCACAAGTCTCCAGCCACAAAGAGTGACTGCAAACTTGCAGCCTAAGGCCATACAGACCCTTTAAGCTCTATATACACATTAGACTAATGTCATCTGAACCTGGTTATAACAACGGGTTTGACCAGCCCTCTAATGTGTATGAGACACCCAGACAATTGATTGTCGTGGAGTTAAGGATACAATATGTCCAATTTTGGACTGCCCATCCCTTTGTTCTCCTTGAAATTCGATTCCGGCAGAGATGTCTAGTAGTAAAGAACACAGGTACTCTCAGCAGAGCAAACGCTCCTATGCATGGGAGAAATGGCTGAAATACCTGCCTCCAAATGATCTGCCAGACAAATGATCATATGACAGCCATCCAATGAGTTTTGGGGCTTTAGGGTACTGTCACACTCTGCAACTTTCCAACGATCACGACCAGCGATACGACCTGGCCGTGATCGTTGGAAAGTCGTTGTGTGGTCGCTGGAGAGCTGTCACACAGACAGCTCTCCAGCAACCAACGATGCTGAAGGCCCCGGGTAACCAGGGTAAACATCGGGTTGCTAAGCGCAGGGCCGCGCTTAGTAACCCGATGTTTACCCTGGTTACCATCGTAAAAGTAAAAAAACTAACAGTACATACTCACATTCCGGTGTCCGTCAGGTCCCTTGCCGTCTGCTTCCCGGACTGACTGAGTGCCGCCGTAAAGTGAAAGCACAGCACATCGGTGACGTCACCGCTGTGCTCTGCTCTTACTTTACGGCCGGCAGTCAGTCAGAGCGGGAAGCAGACTGCGAGGGACCTGACGGACACCGGAATGTGAGTATGTACTGATGGTTTTTTTTTTACTTTTATGATGGTAACCAGGGTAAACATCGGGTTACTAAGCGCGGCCCTGCGCTTAGTAACCCGATGTTTACCCTGGTTACAAGCGAACGCATCGTTGGATCGGTGTCACACACACCGATCCAACGATGACAGCGGGAGATCCAGCGACGAAAGAAAGTTCCAAACGATCTGCTATGACGTACGATTCTCAGCAGGGTCCCTGATCGCTGCTGCGTGTCAGACACAGTGATATCGTATGGATATCGCTGGAACGTCACGGATCGTACCGTCATAGCGACAAAAGTGCCACTGTGAGACAGTACCCTTAGTCAGACCCTACTTAGAAGACCTCCTCAGAGCAGCCGATCAGATTCATTTGACAAGACAGCACTCATATAAAACCACTCTAATACGGTGTAATAAGTTTACATTCAAAACTCCCCCCAAAATGCACAAATGGTTCCCACACTATCTCTTTTGTTTTATTTTCACACCTCTGTCCTTTAATAGATCTCACTATCTATTAGTGCACACAGTATAACAGATGATTAAATAGCATGCTGGCATTTCTGATAGAAAGAAACAATGTCACGTAGGAAAGCTCTATGGGTTTGTAAGACACAGCTTGTATCAGTCCTTATTGAGAACGACATTTCCCCATTTGCAAGGACTAAAGCTAAAATCTTCCTCGGCTGCATTTTGGGATTGCATGGGAAGAAAGAGTTTCTCCATGCTGGAATCAGACAGACTTTGAAGAATTAGCCCCTCGGTGGGTAAATCTTTTTGTTTTCAGCAATTACACATTTCATTTCACAGTGAACTACACTGTTCTGTGCCTGAAGTTTGGCTCTAATGCTTGTTCTTGTCTCTCATGTATGTATTAAAGATAATTGTCTTTGTAGCAGCAATCATTGGCTTTTTAATGGCGTTTTTACTATTTGTGCCCCCACTGAGCTGTGAGTTGGCCAAAAGCCTTATTTTTTCCTCTCTAAAAAGAATAGGAAACAGGAAAAAATATGATACAAAGATTCGATAGATAGATAGATAGATAGATAGATAGATAGATAGATAGATAGATAGAGTAGAAAAGCAGCTGGTAAAATCATGGATGGGAGTTATAATTCACTGACGTGGCTAGTCGTCTTGATGTAAGTCCTGGAGATGAAAGGTTCCAGCAACAATAGGTTGCTTAGAAGTTTTTAATGGGACCGGATTTTGGGTCCAGGTGTTAGGAGTGACCAGAAGAGCTTGGGTGGGAATGGTCACTCCCACAGCACCAGTCTGGGTTTTCAAGGTCCTATTTAAGGCAGCTGAGCTGTCTCAGAGCTGTTTGGGTGTCGGAGGAGGAACCCATCTAGTGTTCTAGATAGATAGGTAGATAGATAGATAGATCGATAGATCGATAGATCGATAGATAAATACATTTTGCCTGTGAAGGAGGAACTGTTCGGCCACTTCAGACCCCTAGGAACAATTTTTAGGTGAGACTACAAGAAAATGCATAGTCATATCACTCCACATATACAGAGTTATTAAAGTGATTATATCATTCAAGTGTAAAAAAAACACAGTGATGTCATACAAAGATATACAATAGTATCCATGCATATGGATAATAAAACTTATCAAGTTATAATTATGAAGCATTATCACAACATTGAGGGTTACAGGAAGGAAAGTAACACAAACAAACCAAAAAGGTCAACAGTACAGTATTAATAAATGTTAACATAAAGCACAGCACCATCTGCCATCTGTTCAAGTCTGTACCTCTTGCATAAGCCTGCAGCTGTTGCTTTCTCCAACATTCCCATCATTAAATCTTATCACATAGGTGATAACTTCCACACTGATGGGGGTCCGACTGCTGAGACCAGCACAGATTCCTAGAACAAGGCTGTGAAGTTCCCTGACAGAATGGAGAAGTGGGTTTACATGGATGCCCCCAGCGACTGCCTTAAATAAACAGGTAAAAATCCATTCTGATGGGGCATTTCTGAATCCTATTCTCTGGACCAATGGGTTCCACTAGTTTTCAGCTATTCTTTATATATTAGATAATTGTAATTGCTGGCAAAATTCTTTAACTCTATGGAGGCATGTGGCTATAAGGGTATTTGGAGCCAGGGAATTTTTCATTCTTAGGACAGGCCATCAATATTAGACTAGTGGTCCAAATCTCGTATGGTGGTGGTGGATCTGAAGGATGATTACATATTATTTTATTATTTTAAATAATTGCTGTCTGGCTTAAAAAAAAATCAGAAATGGACAAATCTTTTATTATTAGCTATAACAATCTGTCCGGTGGTACTATGCAGATTTTTTGTTTCCTATCGAATAAAGTGACCAACATAAGTATGATATTTTGTTTTTGTCTATCAGGTCAAATAGCTGGCCAGAGAATAATGGGATTATGTATAAGATTATATTCTAAAGATGAGCAAATTGATGTATAGAACACTGGTCCATTGGCCACGTCAGTAGTCTGCGGCTGCTGGACAGAAGCCCTATCAACCACCAGCCACCAGCCAGCTTCCCCGACAATATAGAAAAATAAAAAATCAATCAGTTCACTATTTAAAAGTAAGAGTAGCTACGATTCAGGGTCCTATATGGGCTTGAAACGCGTAGGTCAAATTTTTGTTTTTTAAATTTTAGAGTGATTAAATAAATATGTTTTTTTTTAACCTTTTCAATTGTGAATGCTGGAATTATCAACATTACAGCATTCCCAACACCTAAAATAAATTAATTACTAATACCACCACTAGCCGGAATCTCCAGCGTCTCTTCTGATTATTAGAGAAAAAAGAGAGAAAAAGGAGCACTCCTTGTGTGGATCAACCAAATGGACGGCTGCTGCTACGCTCAACGGTTCTTTGACCCATGAGTGTCGGAACTAGAGACCTTGAATATGTAGAAAAATAGCTGTGTCTTGTGAACGCTGCCAAGGATATGGGTAATTTAGAGGAGGTAAGATAAATAGCTTTAATTAACTACGGGTTTCGCCATCAATCTGATGTCTTCATCAGGTGTCTATTGTTCCCTGATGAAGCGGTCCAATCTACACCAAAACGCATAGTTTTAATAAAGCTCTGAATTATGAATATTCTTGGCAGCGCTCACAAGACGTCGCTATTTTTCTACATATTCAAATTCTTAGTAATAGTCTAGGCACAACGTCATGCATGTGTCATGCCGCAATGATGATGTCGCGCCAGGCCAACACAACAGAAGAGGCACCAGGATCCGGCAGGTAGTAGACCGTCTGCAGGTCTCCCATCCAGCTCCATGGATTACTGATGTAGCTGCTGGACAGGGATCCTGCCAATTTATTCACTTTCCTCTTGATAGTATGAATATACCCAAAATACTGAAATGTTCAGTATATCGCCCTAGCATCAGTATGCAGATTATGAAACAAGATTTCGCTTTTGATGTTTCCATTAAAATTATTTTGACAGGAAACCACTATCAACCTCACATACTCAGCATCATAATAGCTAAGCAAGTTGGAGCTTGTCATTTCATTTTCAGATTTCCTTTCTTCTTAGTTTGTCTTCGGTTCTTAACATTTTCTTAGCAAACTGTATATAATTGCTTTATATCTCCTTAAAGGGGCTGCCTGGGATTTTTTTTTAAATGGTGCCTAAGAGCAAAAAAAAGTAATAAAATAAATTTAAAAAAAAACATTACTCATTTCTTAAATCTCCTGCCTCTCCAGCACTGGTTTCTGAGGTCTTTCAGTGGTTTAAAACAGCTGACATGTGCCAGAAAGATGTGGGTTCAGCACCAGAGCCCACATCAAAGGGAGGGACACGACATGCGCTCTACGTGTAAGGCACATGACGTGAAGGGATTAAACTTTTATACTGTTTTTATTTTTTAATTTTTTTAACATTTTTTTTCTACTTTTTACTGGCTTTAATAGTCTCTATGGGAGACTACAAGCTGTGCTGACAGCCACGGGTGGATCGCGATAAATCAACTGACATGTCCAGGACGAGTAGAGATAGTGACCACGGCACTCAAGGCTCCTTGGAGGTGCACAAGTCAAGTTTCCAACCCGTCAGTCAATAATAATAAATCACTTGCCACTCAGAAGTTTTTATGCAAGATGAAATTGAATATTTTGTTTATTTTGTGCATCCAGTTCAAATGTTTAAACGGTTTCGGTCTAATCACAAGACCTTCATCAGAAACACTTTTGATGTACTGGAAGCCAAACAGCAAACTATATGGGCCCAGAGAGCCAGCGCAAGACAATACCTGGGAAGTCGTGCCTTTATGGTCCTGGAGGAGTGGGAGATAAACGCCGTAGCAAAGCGACAGAATCGCAGGGGAAGTGGCGCTAATGTCCAGGATGAGTTGTGGTCTCATTACCAGAGCCCACAGCAAAAAGGGAGAGGCGACCTTTGATGTATCTATACATCCAAGGTCATGAAGGGGTTAAGGCAAAAAATGTATTTTCATCTTTTTAAAAATTACAAAGACGTAAATGGGCCGATGCAAAAGTTTGGGCACCCTTGTAGAGGTGTGTGCTCAAATAACCTTGACCAAGGTTTCAGCCCTTAATTACACTGTTAGGGTTATGGATTGTTCACTATCATTGTTAGGAAAAGCCAGGTGATGCAAATTTCTCACCTTTATAAAGACCCAACCTCCTCTAACCTTTTGAAAAAAGCGGCAGCCATGGGTTCTTCTAAGGCTGCCGTCACACTAGCAGTATTTGGTCAGTATTTTACATCAGTATTTGTAAGCCAAAACCAGGAGTGGTGATAAATGCAGAAGTGGTGACGTGTTTCTATTATACTTTTCCTCTGATTGTTCCACTCCTGGTTTTGGCTTACAAATATTGAGGTAAAATACTGACCAAATACTGCTAGTGTGACGGCAGCCTAAGCAGCTGCCTAGCACTGTGAAAATGGAAATGGTGGAGGTCCACAAAGCAGGAGATGGCTATAAGAAAATAGCAAAGCGGTTTCAAATTGCCCTTTAATCAGTTTGCTGGGACCTGCTGAAGGGCTGTGATAGGCGCGAAACGGCTGTTGTCCTCATTCTCTTCCCCAATCCCCTTGCTTTCCTAAGGATTGTCCTGCCATGTGGAATAAAGGACATTTACATTTTTTGCTGAGTGCTGTTTTTCTGCATTTCTCAATTATACCTTTATATACAAGTTTTTCTTGCACCACCAGACTTATCTTTAAGGCCTCTTTCACACTTCCGTCTTTTCAGATCCTTTGCAATGCATCATTTTTTTCCCATAGACTTGTATTAGCGACGGATCGCAACAGATGGCCACACGTCGTGCGACGGATCCGTTGTGTTTTGGTGGACCGCCGTCTGGAAAAAACGTTCAATGTAGCGTTTTTTGTCTGCGTCGGGAAAACGTGTCGCGTCGGATGCTGCGGCATACGTCGTTGACTAGAATGGAAGCCTATGGACGCAGGATCCGTCCTGACACGTTGTATGAAGGAATCCAGCGCTGGAATCCGTTGTTTTACACTGAGCATGCTCAGACTCAGGAATTTGTAGCCAATTGACCAGACAGGCCCAAATCTATATAAACCTAGCCTGGGGCGTCACCCCCAAATGTGCCCGCAAGACTCCTGCCAGCCTGAAGACAGCCAGCCAGTCAATATATTGGTTTCCCTATTTTCCAGTAGCCAATCACATTTGGGAGACTCCCATTTTTAGGCATGGAAAACGGATCTGTCAAAAAAAACGGATGAAACGGATGGTAAAAACGGACAAAATGGATGCAACGGATTCAGTTTTTCGATGGAACTGTCTAGCGGATCCGTCAAAATTCTGGATGCGTTGCATCCATTTTTCACTATTTTTGACGCATCCATCGATACGTCGCGCCGACGCATTGTGACAGATTAAAAAAAAACGGGAATGTGAAAGTAGCCTAAGTGGTGTGCCCCACATTTAGGAGTGATTCAATCAACTGTTAACTGGATGGTGCGCTTGTTCTGATATTCCTATTTGACAAGTTTCAGTAAAGCCTGCATGATTGTGATATTTAATTATACATTCTGGGGTAAGAGACTTTACTTATTTTTACTTTCCAGCGTGCGTTATATATTGCCGTTTCGTTCTCTCCGTGTCATCCTCTGCACTCACATTTAATGGTGTGATGGTAATGAAAAACAATTTAAATAATGGAAATCCCAGCAGAAGTAGCAATAAGAGCACAATTCTGAAATGGCTTCAGTTTATCACCATCGGTGGACACCATCTCTTTATTATTACCCTGAGCCGGGTCACCGAGGCAGAAGCTTCACCATTAATAAAGACCAAACTAAAGCCGCTGCTTATTTATGGCGAAGGGGGTGATAGTTATAATGAGGGAGCCATGTTGATGCTCTTTAAGATGTCAACGCATTAGCAATACTAACCGCTGATAAGTGTCGCACACTGTTCTGTGCCTTTCTTTACCTTTTCATTCTTTTATGTCTCATGTTGAGTTTATATCTGATGAATTGGACCATTTACTTCGCAGATACAGTTGCACACATTTATCAAAAGCATCTAAGGAAAAGTTGTGCTCCATTTTGTTTTGTTTCCTTTCGCAACAAAAGCAGTTTTACAAAATGAGACCTGATGTTTTATTGGGGTGTCCAGTTCCCCATTTTCGTGATTGCTAGAGCACACAGCAGTTGAGTGCCCAGCAAACAGTAAGGTAACCTCTATCCTATGGATAAATGATGATTTAATAACTTGGGATTTTAATCTTTTAAAGGCAACCTTTCACTTGCAGAAATGCTATTGACCTGCAGATATAGGTGTAATCTACAGGTAAATAGGGTTTAAAGGGGCTGTCTATTACTACTCGGATAATCCCTTTTTGAATCCCTATGTTTCCCCGCCCAGTAAAGTAATAACACTTATATTCACCTCCGGTTTCGGCACCGTTCCAGCAGTCTCAGCACTGGCTCTCCCGTGGCTCTCTTTACATTATGTCACACAGTCTCTGCTGCCAATCAGCACTGGCTTCACATAATTGACATCTGGAGTAAAACAGATAACAAGAGCAAATTCTCCAAGTGTCCGCACCGCACACCTAGTGTCCGTGCAACGGACCCAGAGCACGGACTTCTCCATGAAGCCTGTGTTACTGCTTGGGTTTGGCAGCACGAATGTCCGTTGTCTCCCACTCTGTCATCTGTGTGACAGCACAACAGAGCACTGCAGTTTCCACACTGTCATACAGATGACAGCGTGTGAGCCAGTAACTGTGACCTGCGGTAAAAAGGTTACTGCCAGTCACAGGCATTGGCTGATGGTGATGAGAGTACTACTCTCATCATTGTATACCCGGTCTCGCTGATAGTAGAGAGAGCAGGTGTACAATGATGAGAGTAGTCATAAGCCAATGTGTGTGCAATAGATAAATAAATAGCAAAAAAATGGAATGGTGTCCCCTCAATGTTTGTTAAACAGCTAAGGCAAAACTGACAGCTGCAGGCTGCAGCCCTCAGCTGTCAGCATTATCTTGGCTGGCTATCAAAAATAGAGGATTGCCTATGCCATTTTTTTAAATTATTTAAATGAATAATTTAAAAAAACGGCATGGGGTCTCCCCCATTTTTGACAACCAGCCAAATTAAAGCAGAGAACTGGGGGTTTGTACTCTTAGACTGGGAAGGGCCTTGGACATTGAGGCATCTGTAAAATGCTGCCATTACTAACCCCATAGCCATATTATAATAACAAAGACACAACCAGAATAAAGTTCTCTTTCAACCATTTATTTTAAAACAATTAAAACTAAAAAAAGACATATTTCTCACCTGTCCGATGATAATATATGTCCCACCTGTCCAAGATAATCCATATGTCCCACAACGAGCTCCAACTCTGCTACATCTGGATTTCATGGCTGAGCAGTGGCATGATGCGATAGGTCAGTTGTGAATCCATGAGACACTGAGCTGAGCAGTGTTGACTGCGTGAGAACTTTCTCAAGAGTCCTAACATCAGTGAGGTCACCGGAGTTCATCAACTATTAACTCCGCTCACTTTATTGAAGTCACCACTCGGCTCACAGATGAATTCTCAGACTCAGCTCAGTATCTCATGGACAACATTTTTGAAAATATATGGGTTAAAGAGGGTGGGGAGTTTTATTTTAAATAAAGGACTTAATTTTGTCTGTGGCTTCGTTATTACAATATGACTATGGGGTTAGTAATGGGTTCATCTTAAAGATGCCTCTCCATTACTAACCTGTGGGCTTGATGTCAGCTGACATTAGAAAGTTGACATCAACCTCACAAATATTATCTCACTTGCCACCACACCAGGGCAAGTGGGAAGAACTGAGATGCGTCTTTTCTGGGGTGACTGCAGGCTGCTATTTTTAGGCTGGGGAGGGTAAAGATCCATGGCCCCTACCTATTCTGAGAATACCTTTCTCCAGCTTTATGCTTTAGCTTGGCTGGTTGTCATAAATAGGGGGAATCCCACACTGTTCTTTTTAATTAGTTATTTAAATAACTTTTAAAAAATGGCATGTGACCTCTTTATTTTTCATAGCCAACCAAGATAACGCAGACAGCTGAGGGCTGCAGCCTGCAGCTGTTGGTTTTACCTGCTCTGGTTAGCAAAAATAAAAGGGACCCCGTGCTATTTTTTTTATATTTATTGTTTTATATTTATAAGACCAGGCGTACGATGATGAAAGTAGTACTGTCATTAGCCGACACCTGTGACTGGCAGTGACCTTTTTACTGCTGGTCACAACGGCTGGCTCACAAGCTGTTATCTGTATGACATTGTGGGAACCGCAGTACTCTGACCAGCGGTAACTTGAAAGGTTACCACGGATCAGAGCAGGTGTTTCTTTTGCTGTTACATAGATGACAGAGTGGGAAACACTGGATGTTCAGGTCCCCCATTCATTTGAATGGGGTCTTGGTTCAGGTTCGAGTTCGGGTACCCAAACCAAACTTTTTTAAGATGTTCAGCAGAACCCGCCGGACCTGAACATCCACGGGTTCACCCATAACTAGTCTTGATTTTCCGGAAGTATGGATGAGTGAATCCAGTGCTAATTGGCAGCAGGGATCTCATGACTTAATGTCACACATTGGATCTGCTCTGGTACAATAAATAAGGCGCCCACTGTATTGTGAGCAGTGAGTGCAAATGCTCCATTCACCTCCCCAAATACTTGAAGCAAGTGGCTGCAGGGAGAATAAAACTTAATTTTCTCCCTGTAGTCTCTGCTCCATAGAGCCAGTCAGACATGGTTTAAATGCTATTGACCTCCAGATTACCTTTATATCTACAGTTACATTTCTGGAGGTGACATGTTTTCTTTAAGACACTTTCTCCTTAAATTTCTCAGTTTTACAACTTTTTATCTTACAGTTGCACTAAAGAATGAAGTATTACATTTCTGCCCCTGGTCTTTGATAGTCTACAACTTTCCTTCACATCTTGAAGTCTTTATTTTCTAAAAGAGAAATAAACAGAAAAAGCGGAGTGTGAAAGATTTCACATCGGGGCATTCACTTTCGCTAACCATTAGAAAGAAAACCTGTGATTAAGATTATTAATTAATTGTAATTACAGTTATCGTCAATTTTGTTGTCATTTCTTTTTCACATGAACACATTTTGTTAGCTTTACTAAATGTAAATGGTCATCGTTATCTTTAGAAGTGTCATATAATTACCTCCTTGATTAAGTGCTGTGTCGCCAACGTTTTGCTAGATGAATGGGCTTTACAGTCGGGCTGATCTTCATTTGGCTACATTCACGCATTGACATGTTGCGGTCTCCGTATGTAGCGTGATACACAGGCCGTCCAGAGGTCTCTTTTCCTGTACATGAGAGCTTCACATATGCCTCTGAGGTTGATGAGTTCTGCCAGGGAACCTATGACCGGACCGTGCTCGGATTGCATGTGTGAATGTAGGCATGTATTCTTTTACTGCAGCCAGGGAATAATTGTCATAGCTATATGGTGGTGGGTAGGGTTGAGCGACCTTTACTTTTATAGGATCGGGTCGGGTTTCACGAAACCCGACTTTTTCAAAAGTCGGGTCGAGTGAAATCGGCCGATCCTATAAAAAAGTCGGGGTCGGGGTCGGCCGAAACTCGAAACCCAATGCAGTGCATTGGGTTTCCAATGGTTCCCAGGGTCTGAAGGAGCGGAAACTCTCCTTCAGGCCCTGGGATCCATATTTAAGTGTAAAATAAAGAATTAAAATAAAAAATATCGCTATACTTACACTCTGACGGGCCCTGGTACTAACCGGGAACCTTCCTTCCTTAGAATCAGCCTTCCAAGACCTGCAGTGACGTCACGGTGACGTCGCGGCTTGTGATTGGTCGCGCGGCCCCCATGTGACCGCTCGCGCGACCAATCACAAGCCGCGACGTCACCGTGACGTCACCGCAGGTCTTGGAAGGCTGATTCTAAGGAAGGAAGGTTCCCGGTTAGTACCAGGGCCCGTCAGAGTGTAAGTATAGCGATATTTTTTATTTTAATTCTTTATTTTACACTTAAATCTGAATTCCGATACCAATTCCTGATATCTTAAACATATCGGGAATCGGTATCGGAATTCCGATTCCAGATTCAGAAGATCGCTGACCTCATGGCCGACCCCACACAGGGGTCGGGTCGGGTTTCATGAAACCTGACTTTGCCAAAAGTCGGCGACTTCTGAAAATTGCCGACCCGTTTCGCTCAACCCTAGTGGTGGGTGAGACATCTTCTTAAGCTGTGGATTTTTTGTGGCAATTAGATCCCTGCAAGCAGTGCCAAACTTAAAAGGTAAGGATTTGCCAATAAAATATTAGTAGTGTTGAGCATTCCGATACCGCAAGTATCGGGTATCGGCCGATATTTGCGGTATCGGAATTCCGATACCGAGTTCCAATACTTTTACAATATCGGGACTCGGGATCGAAATGCATATTCATGTGTAAAATAAAGAATAAAAATAAAAAATAGGGATATACTCACCCTCTGACGCGCCCTGGTGGTAACCGCTGCAACCGGCAGCCTCTGTTCCTAAGAATGAGCGAGTGAAGGACATGCGATGACGTCGCGGTCTTGTGATTGGTCGCGTGAGCGGTCACATGAGTGGTCACGCGGCCAATCACAAGCTGCCACGTCATCGAAGGTCCTTCACTCGCTCATTCTTAGGAACGGAGGCTGCCGGTTAACACCGCTAGGTCCAGGGTCCGCCGGAGGGGTGAGTATATCCATATTTTTTATTTTTATTCTTTATTTTTTACATGAATATGGATCCCAGGGCCTGAAGGAGAGTTTTCTCTCCTTCAGACCCTGAGAACCATCCAGGATAGCTTCCGATACTTGTGTCCCATTGACTTGTATTGGTATCGGGTATCGGTATCGGCGATATCCGATATTTTTTGGATATCGGCCGATACTATCCGATACCAATACTTTCAAGTATCGGAAGGTATCGCTCAACACTAAATATTAGATGTCTTGAAAAATTTTAAATAAGGTCCAGGAAAAAAGTTTGAAGAGAAGGAATATAAACCAGCTCACCCGTGATGCATAAGCATGACATGTCATAATTAAGGGAGCTTAGTCTCCAGAAACGTGTTGAGATTCGTACCCATATGGTTTGTGCTGAAGTTTGTATCCTCCATGTTTAAGTTTGTTAATAAAGAATACTTTTTTTCACGGATTCGATAAAGCTGGACATTTTTTTCTCCAGGAAAAAAGTCCTTATAGAGATGAAACATAAGAAGAAGAGCACAACCTGAAATTATTTGTGGTAAATATCAGAAGCAATGTAAGGAAATATTATTTTACTGAAAGAGTAGTAAATGGAGATGAGCGGTCAGGTAAGGTATGAATTCACCAGATCACGCATTTTTTTCTGGGAAGTTTGACACGTGGAGAAGTCATTCTCCATTAATTGAACGCCTCTCTCCAAACCCCAGAATATAAAAGATGTAATATGTAAAAAATAAAAAATAACTTATACACACACCTAACCGCTCACCTCTCTGGCCCCTCCACTCCTCACCGTCACCCACCTAGTCCTTGCCATATCTTCTGTTTGCTACCCCTCATGAGGAAATCCCTGAAAGGTCCCGATGTTATGACCTTGTGCATTCATGTGCAGAAGGGGTATTTCAGAATGAGCAGCAGCGATCAGAAGATGAAATCAGAACCAGATGAGAGACAGGTCGGTGAGGTGAGCAGTAAGATTTTTTTTCACATTTTTAACATTTAAATGGCCATTTTTGGATTGAAAAACCATACCGTACCACGTGAATCCGAGCGGAAGCAAATGACAAAAAAAAAAGAACACATTTTGGAGAATGCAGATTTTAAAAATCCAAGTACAATTCAATTCCACTCAAACATATTTGTGTCTGTAGTAAGCTTCATGCAAATGTGGTTAGAAGATAAACAATAAGTGAATTTATACATGCTATGATGGCACAGTGTCAATCTTGCCACTTGTGCTGGGGTGAATTATTCTTAAGCCCCCGTCTCACATAGCGAGATCGCTAGCGAGATCGCTGCTGAGTCACAAGTTTTGTGACGCAACAGCGACCTCAGTAGCGATCTCGCTATGTGTGACACGTACCAGCGATCAGGCCCCTGCTGTGAGATCGCTGGTCGTGTCGGAATGGCCTGGACCTTTTTTTGGTCGTTGAGGTCCCGCTGACATCGCTGAATCGGTGTGTGTGACACCGATCCAGCGATGTCTTCACTGGTAACCAGGGTAAACATCGGGTTACTAAGCGCAGGGCCGCGCTTAGTAACCCGATGTTTACCCTGGTTACCAGCGTAAATGTAAAAAAAAACCAAACACTACATACTCACGATCTGATGTCCGTCAGGTCCCTTGCCGTCTGCTTCCTGCTCTGACTGAGATCCGGCCGTACAGTGAGAGCGCAGCACAGCGGTGACGTCACCGCTGCGCTCTGCTCTCAGTGTACGGCGGCACTCAGTCAGAGCAGGAAGCAGACGACAAAGGACCTGACGGACATCAGATCGTGAGTATGTAGTGTGTTGTTTTTTTTTTTGGTAACCAGGGTAAACATCGGGTTACTAAGCGCGGCCCTGCGCTTAGTAACCCGATGTTTACCCTGGTTACCCGGGTGCTGCAGGGGGACTTCGGCATCGTTGAAGACAGTTTCAACGATGCCGAAGTCGTTCCCCTGATCGTTGGTCGCTGGAGAGAGCGGTCTGTGTGACAGCTCCCCAGCGACCACACAACGACTTACCAACGATCACGGCCAGCTCGTATCGCTGGTCGTGATCGTTGGTAAATCGCTATGTGAGACGGGGCCTTTAGTTATGCCAGACAAACTGTTCCTTTGTTCAGTATGTCAATGGACATGAGCCATTGTTTCACGTGAGACTGTTTGATGAACCTTTTTGTATGTTAATTTGTGGAATGACTGCTGATTAAGGATTGCTTAAAGGTACCGTCACACTCAGCGACTTTGCAGCGAGAACGACGACGATCCGTGACGTTGCAGCGTCCTGGATAGTGTTGAGCATTCCGATACTGCAAATATCTGGTATCGGACGATATTTTCTGTATCGGAATTCCGATACCGAGTTCCGATATTTTTGCGATATAGGAAATCGGAATCGGAAGTGTGCGGTGCGTATGGTTCCCAGGGTCTGGAGGAGAGGAGACTCTCCTTCAGGCCCTGGGATCCATATTCATGTAAAAAATAAATAATAAAAATAAAAAATATTGATATACTCACCCCTCCGGCGGCCCCTGCTCTTAGCGGTGCCTCCGTTCCTAAGAATGCAGGGAGTGAAGGACCTTCGATGACGTCGTGGCTTGTGATTGGTCGCGTGAGCGGTAACATGAGCGGTCACGCAACCAATCACAAGCCGCGACGTCATCGAAGGTCCTTAACTCTGCATTCTTAGGAACGGAGGCACCGCTAAGAGCAGGGGCCGCCGGAGGGGTGAGTATATCAATATTTTTTATTTTTATTATTTATTTTATACATGAATATGGATCCCAGGGCCTGAAGGAGAGTATCCTCTCCTTCAGACCCTGGGAACCATTCCAATATTTTGTGTCCCATTGATATGCATTGGTATCGGGTATCGGTATCGGCGATATCCGATATTTTTTGGATATCGGCCGATCCAATCCGATACCGATACCTTTGCATATCGGAAGGTATCGCTCAACACTAGTCCTGGATAGCGATCTTGTTGTGTTTGACACGCAGCAGCGATCTGGATCCCACTGTGATATCGCTGGTCGGATCTATAAGTCCAGAACTTTATTTCGTCGCTTGATCACCCGCTGTCATCGCTGTATCGGCGTGTGTGATGCCGATACAGCGATGTGTTCACTTGTAACGAGGGTAAACATCGGGTTACTAACTGCAGGGCCGCGCTTAGTAACCCGATATTTACCCTGGTTACCATTGTAAAAGTAAAAAACAAAACAGTACATACTCACCTTCTGATGTCTGTCACGTCCCCCGGCGTCCACAGGGTTACGCGCTGCTGCCGAGAACTTCCTGCACTGAATGTGTCAGCGCTGGCAGTAAAGCAGAGCACAGTGGTGATGTCTGCTAACTGCCGGGGCTGACACATTCAGTGCAGGAAGCTCTGAACAGCAGCACGTAACCCTGTGGATGCCGGGGGACGTGACAGACATCAGAAGGTGAATATGTACTGTTTTTTTTTTTACTTTTACAATGGTAACCAGGGTAAATATCGGGTTACTAAGCGCGGCCCTGCGCTTAGTAAACTGATATTTACCCTGGTTACCCGGGTGCTGCAGGGGGACTTCGGCATCGTTCAAGACAGTTTCAACGATGCCAAAGTCGTTCCCCTCATCGTTGGTCGCTGGAGAGAGCTGTCTGTGTGACAGCTCCCCAGCGACCTAAACAGCGACGCTGCAGCGATCGGCTCGTTGTCTATATCGCTGCAGCGTCGCTGAGTGTGACGGTACCTTAAGCCTCCTGCAAGTTACTAGTCAGCATCACTTGGAGGACAATTATGTAGACTCATTGAACAATAGAGCAATGAGAGAAAAGCCATGATTACCTCCCTGCAATCCTGTGGGACAATGCTCTGAAATGGGAGGTGAGGGTTATAAAACGCCATTGTTCCTGTTACCAGTATGATTATACAGGACGTCAGCCCAGGGAACATGTTTCCAGCTGGTGGAATAGAGTTCTGCTCCACTGCCTAACACTGAGCTCACAAAATTGTTTGGCTAACCCAAGTTGGAACAATCAGGTCACCTGGCCACATACCTTACTGTGCTCTGTCAGCTTCCTAAGCTAGCCACTCTCTCCTTTATGTGGGTACCTGCCAAAATCAGAGTGCTGCTGATTGGGGTAGTTTGCCCTGGATGCTCCAAAGTCACGGAGGTTTTAATCCCCTACGAGTCAGCGGAAGGGTAAGACTCTGTCATTTGCACATCTTGTGTCCTAAATGAGAATGCAATATATTCTTGTAACTGTTGGTGAGCCAATAAAGTCTCACTGGAATGTGGTACCCTCACCCTGTCTGAGTAGTGTTCTTTCTACGGGGAAGGAGCTTGGGCATTCATTGAGATCTTCCTAAAGACAGCCGGACCAGCGGACACGAGCACCCACTGACCCTCGTGTCTCCACTCATGCCTATTATAAATATGTATCTATCCTAAGGCACAAATAAAATGAAATAATATAAGGAAAATCTTACGTATTTTTATTTTTTATGTTATGACTGACATTAAATTATTAGCAATTTGTTGTGATAATAACATAAAAGAAAACTGCATCTCGGGAAGCTCAGGTCATTTATAAAGTTTGCGAATCTGAGATTTTTTTTCTTTCATTCAGAAGAAATAAATCTGTCTGCTAATGACATCCTTTAGGGACTTGGTCCGAGCAGATGTGGAGCACAGCGTGTTGTAATGATCAGCTCAATACATGTTCTATCAAGGGATAAATTGCAAATAGTCATCTCTTGTCCTGATGTTACAGTACGCCCCAGCTTATTAATTCACAGACTCTTTTGGAAAGGCTCTTTTCATATTCTAAATGGAGAAACTGTTTGATCTCTTAGCTATTGATTTGATGTTGGATATAAACTTACCAGTCATACAATTTAGATAGTTACACAAGCCAATTCTGGTCTTTAATCCCTGCAGCAGTCAATGGCTTTTACTTTATTGCTTACTACTTATGTTCACTCTAGCTGTACCATTCCATCACTTAAAGGGAAGCTCCATATTAAATTTACAGAATGTATTTAGAGATTGCACAAGTTGTAAGTACTTTAAATTTCCTTAACAGAACATCATGAAAGCATCATACCAGCATTTTTATTTTTTTTATTTCAGATCTGGAGTGGTGCCACAAGCATAAGTTCCCTGACCCCAATATTACAGTTACCAGCCTCTGACTCCAGCTCTTCACACCGCCACTCCAGTCCCGCTCTACCACCTTCTGATCGACCTGGAGTCAGACGTAATGCTCACAAGCTCTCAATATAAGTCTATGAGGGTCTCGTTCTGACCTCATTTTGGCTCGCATTGACTTACATTGAGTTGTGACTTCTGGATCACCCAAGAAACACTGGAGCGATCCAGCCGGTCACAGCCTGCAGAAGACGACTGGAGCGGCGCCAATAATAGAAGAAGACAGCGGCTAGTAAGTATAATACCGGGAGCAGGGAACTTAGATTGGTAGCACCACTCCTGCACTACAATAAAAAAAATGCTGGAGTGGTGTTTTAACCAGTATTTATCAGAAACAATATTCTTAGTAGAAGAATTATTCAAAAAACGTGAATGTTTAAAGGAAATCTGTCAGCATGATTTCACTCTCCAAACTATTTATATGTAGCTCCTTTAAATACAAGTCCAGCAATATCTTGACATGGCCACGCCGTCCCTTCGTTACTGATAAATCAGAGTTTGAACTGATACATACATGAAATGAGGCTGAAGGACTATTTGTAGATACGATTTGAAGCATCTGTCACAACAGCTCTATTCCCCCCCCCCCCCGGCACCGCTTACTCCAGCTTGTCTGACAGTCTCTAGAGGCAGCACTGGACAGGGAATAGAGCTGGAGTGACAGAGGCATCAAATCTACAAGCAGCTCTTCAGCTTCATGAGCATAGCAACTCAAATGCTGATTTCTCAGTAATGGAGGAACGAACTGACCTTGCAAAGGTATGGCTAAGCTTGTCTTTGAAGGAGCTACATCTGCATATGAAAAGTTTGGAGTGTGAAATCCTGAAGAAAGATTCCATTTAAGGGAAATTGTTATTGATGTGCCAGCTTGGATGACCTGTTTATTTTTACATACTGCAGACCCCTGACAAAAATTATGGGATGCTCTGTAATGTAAGACAGGCCTGTGGGGCCATGTTATAGAAAGTCAACAGTTGCAACCTGTCACAGGTTCTCCACGACTTAGAGGGGCCAGAAGACCATGGTGTCTGATTTCATGTACTACGGCACTAATTAAAAGCTCTTCATCTTCATGTTAAACAGTGCAGATTTCTGCTAGAAGTGCAGGAGTTAATCTGTTCAGTTGAGAGCTCCAGGAACATTCCTGCTTTGATGGTCTCAGCTATTTAGTGTTGGCCACTTCCCTCTGCTATAAATACTCACCTCTGGGCAATGCCAGTGTTAGTTTCATACTGCCTGGTTCTGGAGTTGGAGTGTTGGCTGTTTGAGGAGGCATTTGTAGTGTTGTTCTGAAGACTGATGCTTGGTGATTTGTCTGTGTGCATATCCTCATCCTTTCCTTTATGGTTTTTCCTTCATTTACTCCCCAGTGTTCCACTGCATTGCTTATGAGTGCATATTTGTATGATTGGTATTTTCATTTATCTCTGTATGTCTTCCCTTGTTAGTCAGGTTTGTGTATTCTCATACACTATAACTCCCCACTTCCCTGGGTGTGGGAGGAGACAGATAAGGTCTGATTTAGGAACTCAGCAAGGTATATGGCCCTGGCGTCTTAAACATCAAAAGTAATCGTGGGAACAAGGATAGCTAACGCGCCCTTAGCTTTAGGGAAAGAAAAGGAGCCACTAGTCCCAGGATATCGTGCAATAGTGCCATGATGCAGCCATATTGGAGACTAAGCTTTGGTTGAAGCAAGTTCTGCTCAGCATAGGAAAAGCCATGGATGACATAGTGAACAGAGAACCAAAAATGGTGCTGTGGTTGCGAAACAGGATTGTGGAGAAGTGAGTATATTTATTTTTATTAATCTTTCATTATGTTCTGGAGTGTAGACAGAACATTTGAAACATTTGATTTAGATTTAATGGCTTTGATGTAAATCAAAATTCAACATTGAGAGAGCTCATGAGTCCAAGTGTATCCAGTCTCATCCCACCCAGCATGACTGCAGCTTGTACTGAGCATAGGGAGATTTCAACAGGGGTTCAGCAACACTATTAAAAAAGGATTATACTACTATTCTGACATAGATTTCCAGAATAGGGACATCAACACCAGCCTCATCTGGTCTAAGAGATCGATCCAATAATGTATACCGAGAGAAGGTTATTTGGCGTGCACTCAGCCCAATGAGGCGAGGTGCCGGTGTAATGGACCAGAGGCCCTGATATAGTAAATTATAACATTCACCGCACTCTCTCTGAATAAGTGTCAAAATTGTATCAGTTTATTAACCTGAATTGAATTGGGAGCGTAACAGAATATTACAGCATATGCGATTGACAACGTTTCGGCTCAACCTGAGCCTTTATCATGTTTTCGCTGTGAAGAAAATACATAAACAAAATAAAATAAATAACATAAACGAAATGGTACAATATCCAGAAAATTATAAGTTATCCTAGATATGGAATAAGAAAACAAAAACATGTCCACCAATAAGGACATAAGAAGATGTCCGTGGAGGTGAAGAATCAGGGATTGAGAATCTGAGTAGGGTAGAGAGGGTCTCGTGTATCCTGCAAGTAGGGATGGTAGAGTACCAATAGTAAGGATATTGGAGAAAAAGATCAAACCAGATACATAATAATGAACATATACAATCATTGCATTACATCAGTGTAGCATGGCATTATAAATCACAACATCATAAGGCAATGGCGCAGATATTTTACCTTATTCCAATAAAGGATAGTGTGTGAGGAGGGATAGGTCCCAGTGGTGCAGCACAGATTCTGCAGAAAACAGTGAACAAGGGTTAGCCAGTGAGGAATATAAGATTAGTGCCCAAATAAGTTGTCCAGGTTACCTTTAAGTAATGTACTGGTGTGTAGGTAGGTACGCTAATAGAGGCTCCCTTACAGAGGGTATGGACCTATAAGGAGTAAATGATAAGCATTCAATGTCCATCTGAGTGCCCATAGTGTGCCACAATAGGGGAAGCCCTGTGTATTGGCGATTACCTTGAGAGTCAGGATGTAGAGCGGCGCTCCCGCGCTGTGCTCAATGGCAGCGTATGTCAGGTATGTGGCTGGGACGGCGTGTGTTAGCTAAATCACCGCCGTACCGGAAGTGGATGGCGCAAACCGGAAGTGACATAGCGCTACTGTGTGGGGCCTCAGTGCGCATGCCCAGCACTTGTTATGGCAACTCTGTAACTAAGCGCTGCTGATAGCTAAGATCAGAGCGCTGTGTAACGAAGTGGATGACCTAATGGGGGCATACTGTAGCCTGGGGATTATGTAGTGGCTGCAACAATGCTAATAGGTACTGGTAAATGTGCCTAGATGTTTTATAACGCAAAAATTAGAATATAGTACAGATGCAGGATATCAGGGGGGGGAAATTAAAAAAAAATTAAAATAAAACAAGAAAAAGGCAATGATACTAGGGGGCAGAATAGGACAAAACAGGGGACTGGGGGCAACTCACCCACATTAGAGTTGCGGGTCCTATGGGATAGTATTTTAGCGAGTCTGTAAAAGAGAATACAATCATTAAGTGGTATAGCAAGGCTCATACTAACCAATCAATTTCCCTATTGAGCCCTCTGGGGGCCAGGGTGTCAAGTTTGTATATCCAGAAGGTTTCACGTGCTCTGAGAAGTTTAACATGATCTCCCCCTCTCCTGGGGCGGGGGACCTGTTCAATAACCTGGAATTTTAGCTGTGCCACTGTGTGTCTGAATTTGGTAAAATGATCTGGTATAGGCAACCAGTTTTTGCCGCATCTGATAGTAGATTTGTGGCTAGAGATTCTGTCTTTTATGTGTTGTGTGGTCTCCCCTATGTAAAGGAGACCACATGGGCATTTGATTAAATATACGACAAAATTCGAATCACATGTATAGAAGCCACGTACTGGATAGGATTTGCCAGTTCTGGGGTGGGTTATGGTACTGGACTTAATGACATTCGAGCAGGCTGCACAATTCAGGCACAGGAAGGTGCCATTACGTTGGGTGCCCAGTAATCTCTGTGTGGTGGTAGGCCGCTTGCTGCCAATGTCTGCTCTCACAAGTTGATCCCTAATATTGGGGGGTCTCTTGTTGCACATCAGGGCTGGTTCTTTGAAAGGAGGTATGTTAGGATACGCTTTGGCTAAAAGTGGCCAGTGTCTCCTAATGATTGAATGGATTTTGGGAACCAACGGGTGAAACACGTGTACAAACGGGATCCTTTCACTTGTATTGCTCGGGGGCCGAGGAGATGGAGGCGACAAAATACGTGCTTTCTCATCAGCGAGAAGTTTAGAGGGATAGCATCGTGCTTGAAATTTAGATGACATGGTATCCAGTCTATCACTGAGTTTGACAGGGTCAGAGACAATGCGGGCTACTCTGTTAAGTTGGGAACGTGGCAGGCTGTTTTTCAGTGAACGCGGGTGACAGCTAGTGTAATGTAGGAGGCTGTTGCAGTCAGTAGGTTTACAATACATATCCGTGGAGAGGCCTCCATTGGTATCCTTCATGACTGTGGTGTCTAAAAAGGGTACTGAGTCGGTGTTGTAATGGATGGTAAATTGGAGCTCGGGGAGGATGGAATTCAGGTAAGAATGAAAGGATAATAATGTATCTGAGGTACCTGTCCAGATAAGAAAAATGTCATCAATGTAGCGGTGATAACATAAAACGTGTTGTAAGAAGAGTTCGTTGGTAAACACATGGGTTATCTCGAAATGGTTTATGAATGCATTTGCGTAAGCTGGCGCAACGTTTGAACCCATCGCGGTCCCGCACTTCTGGATGTAGAAGGTGTCCTCGAATAAAAAGTAGTTCTCATACAGCACTAGGGTGAGTAGGTCTAGACAGAATTGAATAGCATCTTCTGGAATTGTAGATTGGCACAGCAGGTGTTTAGTGGCCTCAATGCCTTTCGGGTATTGAATTGCCATATAAAGGCTATTAACATCAAGCGTAACCAGGGTACTGTTGGGTGGTACTGTGCCCAGTTGTTTGATAATATTTAAAAAATGACCGGTATCTAGGAGAAAGGATTGGGTGGATTTTACCATAGGTGTCAAGATTCTCTCCAAAAAGACAGATAGAGGAGATAGGACAGAGTCTGTTGAGGCTACAATAGGGCGACCTGGGGGATTTAGTAGTGATTTATGAATCTTAGGAATCTTATGAATCCAATAGGGCTTCCCCTATTGTGGCACACTATGGGCACTCAGATGGACATTGAATGCATATCATTTACTCCTTATAGTTCCATACCCTCTGTAAGGGAGCCTCTATTAGCGTACCTACCTACACACCAGTACATTACTTAAAGGTAACCTGGACAACTTATTTGGGCACTAATCTTATATTCCTCACTGGCTAACCCTTGTTCACTGTTTTCTGCAGAATCTGTGCTGCACCACTGGGACCTATCCCTCCTCACACACTATCCTTTATTGGAATAAGGTAAAATATCTGCGCCATTGCCTTATGATGTTGTGATTTATAATGCCATGCTACACTGATGTAATGCAATGATTGTATATGTTCATTATTATGTATCTGGATTGATCTTTTTCTCCAATATCCTTACTATTGGTACTCTACCATCCCTACTTGCAGGATACACGAGACCCTCTCTACCCTACTCAGATTCTCAATCCCTGATTCTTCACCTCCACGGACATCTTCTTATGTCCTTATTGGTGGACATGTTTTTGTTTTCTTATTCCATATCTAGGATAACTTATAATTTTCTGGATATTGTACCATTTCGTTTATGTTATTTATTTTATTTTGTTTATGTATTTTCTTCACAGCGAAAACGTGATAAAGGCTCAGGTTGAGCCGAAACGTTGTCAATCGCATATGCTGTAATATTCTGTTACGCTCCCAATTCAATTCAGGTTAATAAACTGATACAATTTTGACACTTTTTCAGAGAGAGTGCGGTGAATGTTATAATTTAATAATGTATACAGTTTAGATATTGAAATCTCGTTCCAGATCTGATGTAATCTTATATTGTCCCTGTTTCTGTACCACTGACTTGGAAGTAAGTGGTAGTTGGTGAGCACAATAATGTCTTATCATGGGTTAAGTAGCAAAGAAATGATTTATTTTTTTATACAGAGAGGTATGATTTTGTTTACTAAATTACTACCCTTTTCTCTTCATATCAAGGTTCAGGCACGGGGACTTCTAAATCAACTGTACAGTACAAGGTCTATGTAAATACTCTACTGACTTATATGTTTCAGTGATCATAAAAATGCTTCTTAATGCTCAAAAGCTGGTGGCACTGGTTATCATCATTGCTCCTAAATTGTTGTGCTGAGCATTTCTAAATATATTATTATTCGGAGTGGCTCTCATTTTTTATCACAGAGCTCCAAACACCCTCTCCCCCAAATACTCTCACAAAATCAAGTTTAAAGTTATACTTCTCACTATCTAAATCCACCATTATCATGATGACCGCTTCTGTCCATAATACACATTTTGGCGTATGGACATGATAAATGTTATCCCCCACTAGTGACCTAACTTTATTTTCTGGCATAACTTGGTCAAAATGGATCCCTACTCTAGTAGATGAGATGGGTCAACAACGTACAAAACTTGTCATATATTTAAATACTCGCTTTGTAGCAGAGGAATGCATGAATGTATGTCTAGATAAGACTGCCCCCAAAAAATTGAAATTTGGATACTTGGATTGGGTGAAACCAATCCAGAGTCACTGATTTAATCTACTTTATTTTAAGAAATTTGAAACAGGACAAAATAGAGGATATAGGTTTAAAAAAAAATATTTTTATTATTAGTACCAAAAGACAGACAGAGAAAAAACACAGTAAACACAGTAAACTGATTGACTCCAACAGGGTGATGTTCACAACATGAGTGAACAAAAATAGATCAATACAGGTTTAAGTATCTAGAGCGCAGGTCGGTAAAGAACTGTCAAAAAGCTAAGTGCTAATCAGGTCATAGTGACTAGTTGTATATATTAGCTATCCACAGCATAGTATTTCAAAATCAAATATTCAGTCTAAGATAGATAAAAACATCTTACCCTGTGGGAGGAGAGAGTACAGTGCACAAAATCGGGTGGTTCCAACCCCAAGGTGCATTTCGAGTGGATTTTTCCTTGTTTTCTCAAGGGGCAGGTGTGGATAGGTGGTGCACCACCAGGACCTTATGTAGCCATAATGACTGGTCACATGGACACATGACGCTGTTCTTGTGGTGCATGCGCACCACGCTGCCCGCCGGAGACTGCCCAGCCATCATGTCAATAGTGCGCACGTGCAGAAGAGTGAAAAAGTTCAGAGGCACCTGCATGGCAGACATAAAGATGTCGAGCGGTCCGGCGCGAACAACGGGAAGTAAGGCGCGCACATGCACTACAGCCCCACATAGGGTCTCATATAATGTATCACAGGGTAAAGGGAGAACAGTAATATGAGAGGTTATTTAAGCTGAGAGCCTACTTCAATTACTGTAACATAATTCCATCTGAAAGGAACTCCCAAGTAGCAATATCATATAACAATAAACAAGGGGGTAACAACAAGACGTGGTAATTATAGCTGCACAAAATTCACAAACAGTTTAAAGATGTATGATCCAGATTTGCTGTCATCCCCATTTCACTTGCTAAAGGTCATATTTGGCCCATAGACCAGTGAATACAGTCACAAAAGAATCAAGAGGGCACCACTAAAGTGACAAAACTGTAAACACAATATAAAAAAATAATAAACAATTCTAAAAAAAAAATGAATTAAAAACAACCAGTTAAAATGAATATTGCATTGTTTGAATATGAACCAATGGACATCTACAGAAATGAAGAGAAACTAAAGGATTAATTCAGGCCTTTTGGGGTCATTGAGTCAAGTATGACAATCCATTTAGCTATAGGCTGGGCTAGGAGGTTCCTAATATTACCACCCGTAATCCCAGCGTGAATGATGTCAATGCCCCTAATCATGAGAAACTTGGGGTCAAAGTTATGATAAGTTCTAAAATGTTGGGCAATGGTCTTGAGTAGAGAGGGATCGGCCACTGTCTTGGCCGCGCCAATATCACACACATGCTTCTGTACCCTCACACTAAGCTCTCTAGAGGTGAAGCCCACATAAATTGGTTGGCATTTGATTGTAGCACAGTAGAAGACATTACTGCTGTTACAAGAAATCCGTTGTTCAATCCAAAATTGCTTGTCATCACCTGCCGATGTAAATGAATTGCAGTGCAGGATATTGGCGCAGGCAAGACAGTGGCAGCAAGGGAAGCATCCCGTAACTGGACCTCCCAACCCAAAGAATTAGATTTTCTCCGGGATGTAATGACTAGGGTTGAGCGAAACGGGTCGTTCATTTTCAAAAGTCGCCGACTTTTGGCTAAGTCGGCGTCTCATGAAACCCGATCCGACCCCTGTGCTTGTCGGCCATGCGGTACGCGACTTTCGCGCCAAAGTCGCGTTTCAATGACGCGAAAAGCGCCATTTCTCAGCCAATGAAGGTGAACGCAGAGTGTGGGCAGCGTGATGACATAGGTCCTGGTCCCCACCATCTTAGAGAAGGGCATTGCAGTGATTGGCTTGCTGTCTGCGGCGTCACAGGGGCTATAAAGGGGCGTTCCCGCCGACCGCCATCTTACTGCTGCTGATCTGAGCTTAGGGAGAGGTTGCTGCCGCTTCGTCAGAAGCAGGGATAGCGTTAGGCAGGGTCCACTAACCACCAAACCGCTTATGCTGTAGCGATTTCCACTGTCCAACACCACCTTCGGTGTGCAGGGACACTGGAAGCTACATTTTTTTTTTTTCCCTCAGCGCTGTAGCTCATTGGGCTGCCCTAGAAGGCTCCCTGATAGCTGCATTGCTGTGTGTACGCCACTGTGGAAACCAACTGCTTTTTTCAAAGCACATATCCTCTTGTTCCTTTCTGCACAGCTATCTTTTTTGTTTGTCCACACTTTTTATTTAATTTGTGCATCAGTCCACTCCTATTGCTGCCTGCCATACCTGGCTTACATTACTGCAGGGAGATAGTAATTGTAGGACAGTCCCTGTTTTTTTTTGTTTGTTTTTTTGTGGAAGATTAAGATTGACATTTCTGCTACAGTGCCATCCCTGTGTGTGCCATCTCTCACTGAGTGGGCCATAGAAAGCCTATTTATTTTTTTCCTTGATTTGTGTTCTAAAATCTACCTCAACACAAAAACACTACATCAATCAGTGGGAGAAAAATATTGGCCTCAGTCAGGGCTTGTGTGCCACTCCTGTGTGTGCCATCTCTCATTCAGTGGGCCATACAAAGCCTATTTATTTTTTTGTTTTTTTTAATATTATTGGGTTTCTAAAGTCTCCGTGAAAAAAAAAAAAAAACATAAAAAAACAGTGGGAGAGTAATATTGCCCTTTCAGCTTGTGTGCCAGTCTTGACTCCTGGGTGTGCCACCTCTCTCTCTCTAATTGTGGGCCATAGAAAGCCTATTTATTTTTTTGCTTTTTTTAATATTATTTGGTTTCTAAAGTCTCCCTGAAAAAAAAAAAATACATAAAAAAACAGTGGGAGAGTAATATTGCCCTTTCAGCTTGTGTGCCAGTCTTGACTCCTGGGTGTGCCACCTCTCTCTCTCTAATTGTGGGCCATAGAAAGCCTATTTATTTTTTTGCTTTGTTTAATATTTGGTTTCTAAAGTCTCCCTGAAAAAAAAAAATACATAAAAAAACAGTGGGAGAGTAATATTGCCCTTTCAGCTTGTGTGCCAGTCTTGACTCCTGGGTGTGCCACCTCTCTCTCTCTAATTGTGGGCCATAGAAGCCTATTTATTTTTTTGCTTTGTTTAATATTATTTGGTTTCTAAAGTCTCCCTGAAAAAAAAAATACATAAAAAAACAGTGGGAGAGTAATATTGCCCTTTCAGCTTGTGTGCCAGTCTTGACTCCTGGGTGTGCCACCTCTCTCTCTCTAATTGTGGGCCATAGAAAGCCTATTTATTTTTTTGCTTTTTTTAATATTATTTGTTTTCTAAAGTCTCCCTGAAAAAAAAAAAAACATAAAAAAACAGTAGGAGAGTAATATTGCCCTTTCAGCTTGTGTGCCAGTCTTGACTCCTGGGTGTGCCACCTCTCTCTCTCTAATTGTGGGCCATAGAAAGCCTATTTATTTTTTTTGCTTTTTTTAATATTATTTGGTTTCTAAAGTCTCCCTGAAAAAAAAAAATACATAAAAAAACAGTGGGAGAGTAATATTGCCCTTTCAGCTTGTGTGCCAGTCTTGACTCCTGGGTGTGCCACCTCTCTCTCTCTAATTGTGGGCCATAGAAAGCCTATTTATTTTTTTGCTTTGTTTAATATTATTTGGTTTCTAAAGTCTCCCTGAAAAAAAAAATACATAAAAAAACAGTGGGAGAGTAATATTGCCCTTTCAGCTTGTGTGCCAGTCTTGACTCCTGGGTGTGCCACCTCTCTCTCTCTAATTGTGGGCCATAGAAAGCCTATTTATGTTTTTGCTTTTTTTAATATTATTTGGTTTCTAAAGTCTCCCTGAAAAAAAAAATACATAAAAAAACAGTGGGAGAGTAATATTGCCCTTTCAGCTTGTGTGCCAGTCTTGACTCCTGGGTGTGCCACCTCTCTCTCTCTAATTGTGGGCCATAGAAAGGCTATTTTATTTTTTTATTTTTTTTATTAGTATTTGGTTTCTAAATTGTCCCTGAAAAAAACATTTTATCTTATTTGGTTTCTAAAGTCTCCCTGAGAAAAAAAAAAAAAAAAATTAGGTGGGAGAATAATATTGACATTAGTGCTTGAGTGACAGTCCTGCGTGTGTGTCATCTCTGTGATTTTGTGCCACAGAAAACAGAGTGTGTAACATTGTGCCTGATTTTCCTTGTGGTCTCACCAACCTGTTAAGGGATATAGAAATCATACTGAAGTTATAGCTCACCGTGTAAGTTGTTTGACAGCAACAAATAAAGTTACTTTGGTTAATTTTTTAAAACAATGAGGAAGTCTGGTGCAAGAGGTCGTGGCCGTGGGCGTTCATTGTCAGCTGGTAATGATGGTAGTGGTAGTGGAGCATCAGGTGGTCGTGGGGATAAAAATATTCCACCTAAGTCTGGAGCTGTGGAGCCAGTTTCGTCGTCTGGCTACACAAGGCCTCGAACGCTCTCTTTTCTGGGAGTAGGAAAAACGCTTTTAAAGCCGGAGCAGCAACAGCAAGTTTTGGCTTACATTGCAGACTCAGCCTCTAGCTCTTTTGCCTCCTCTTCTGAAACTGGTAAATGTAAAAGCAGCGCGTCGCTTGTGGATGTTCACGGTCAGGGACAAGTCGCTTCCTTGTCCTCCTCAGCAAAAACTACAACAAGAGAGAAGGATGCAGCAGGCGACACAACGGGTCACTCCATGGAGCTCTTTACACATACCGTCCCTGGCTTAGAAAGTGAAACACTTAACAGGCCATGCCCATTACAAGTAGATTCTGACATGGAGTGCACTGATGCACAGCCACAGCCAGAGTACTATGCTGCTCCTTTGACTCAGACCACCACATTGCCCTCTCAGGGTACAGATCCACAATCAGACCCTGATGAGACTATGTTGCCCCGCCACGAACGCTATACCACAGACCGACACAGTGACACAGACGAAGTTGCACACGAGCTCGAAGAGGAGGTAATAGATGACCCGGTTGTTGACCCCGATTGGCAGCCATTGGGGGAACAGGGTGCAGGCAGCAGTAGTTCAGAAGCGGAGGTGGAGGAGGGGCCGCAGCAGGCATCAACATCGCAACAGGTTCCATCTGCCGGGCCCCTATCTGGCCCAAAACGCGTGTCAAAGCCAAAACCTGTTGGAGCACAGCGTTGCCATCCGGTTAAAGCTCAGTCTGCAATCCCTGAAAAGGGATCCGATGCTAGGAAGAGTGCAGTCTGGCATTTTTTTAAACAACATCCAATTGATCAGCGCAAAGTCATCTGTCAAAAATGTTCTACTAGCTTAAGCAGAGGTCAGAATCTGAAAAGTCTCAATACTAGTTGCATGCATAGACACTTAACCACCATGCATTTTCAAGCCTGGACTAACTACCAAACGTCCCTTAAGGTTGTAGCACCCTCGGCCAATGAAGCTAGTCATCAACGCAACATCCCTTCCGTCACTGTAAGGCCACCATTTTCCGCACCACCAGCAGTATCTGTGCAGGTTTCTTTGCCAGCCAAAAGCAGTCAGGGTCAGGGAATCACCAGTTTTGTAGGCGGAAATATTGCATCTAGGGCACCGGCGGAAACAATACCGTCTCCAACCGTCTCTCAATCTGCCATGTCCACCGGCACACCCACAAGTTCCACGATCTCCATCTCTCCAGTTCAGCTCACACTACATGAGACTCTGGTTAGAAAAAGGAAGTACTTATCCTCGCATCCGCGTACACAGGGTTTTAACGCCCACATAGCTAGACTAATCTCGTTAGAGATGATGCCCTACCGGTTAGTTGAAAGCGAAGCTTTCAAAGCCCTGATGGAGTACGCTGAACCACGATACGAGCTACCCAGTCGACACTTTTTTTCCAGAAAAGCCATCCCAGCCCTGCACCAGCATGTTAAACAGCGCATCGTCCATGCACTCAGGCAATCTGTGAGTACAAAGGTGCACCTGACTACAGATGCATGGACCAGTAGGCATGGCCAGGGATGTTATGTGTCCATCACGGCACACTGGGTGAATGTGGTGGATGCAGGGTCCACAGGGGACATCAATTTCGGGACAGTTGTGCCTAGCCCACGGTCTAGGAAACAGTTGGCTGTAGGCGTTCGCACCCCCTCCTCCTCCTCCTCCTCGTCCTCCTGCAGAAGCTACAGCTCTTCCACAGACCGCAGTCGGCCAACCACTCCATCGGCAGATGACACTGTTGCACACCAGTTGTCCCATTATGGGCCAGCTACTGGCAAGCGTCAGCAGGCTGTATTGGCTATGAAGTGTTTGGGCGACAACAGACACACCGCGGAAGTTCTGTCCGAGTTCTTGCAACAAGAAACGCAGTCGTGGCTGGGCACAGTAGATCTTGAGGCAGGCAAGGTAGTTAGTGATAACGGAAGGAATTTCATGGCTGCCATCTCCCTTTCCCAACTGAAACACATTCCTTGCCTGGCTCACACCTTAAACCTGGTGGTGCAGTGCTTATTGAAAACTTATCCTGGGTTCTCCGACCTGCTCCTCAAAGTGCGTGGACTTTGCTCACATATCCGACGTTCGCCTGTACACGCCAGCCGTATGCAGACCTATCAGCGGTCTTTGAACCTTCCCCAGCATCGCCTAATCATAGACGTTGCAACAAGGTGGAACTCAACACTGCACATGCTTCAGAGACTGTGCCAACAGAGGCGGGCTGTTATGTTTTTGTGGGAGGATACACATACACGGGCAGGCAGTAGGATGGCAGACATGGAGTTGTCAGGTGTGCAGTGGTCGAAGATACAAGACATGTGTCAAGTCCTTCAGTGTTTTGAGGAATGCACACGGCTGGTTAGTGCAGACAACGCCGTAATAAGCATGAGCATCCCCCTAATGCGTCTGCTGATGCAAAGTTTGACGCACATAAAGGAGCAGGCGTCTGCACCAGAGGAAGAGGAAAGCCTTGATGACAGTCAGCCATTGTCTGGTCAGGGCAGTGTACAGGACGAGGTAGCGGGCGAAGAGGAGGTGGAGGACGAGGAGGATGATGGGGATGAGTATATTTTTAATGCGGAACCTTTCCCGGGGGCACTGGAAATTGGTTGCGTGTCAAGGCCGGGTTCTGGTTTTTTGAGGGACACAAGTGACGTAGATTTGCCTGCAACTGCCCCTCACCCAATCACAACCGGAGATTTGACAACTGGAACTTTGGCCCACATGGCGGATTATGCCTTACGTATCCTAAAAAGGGACACACGCATAACGAAAATGATGAACAATGACGATTACTGGTTGGCCTGCCTCCTTGATCCACGCTATAAAGGCAAATTGCAAAATATTATGCCACATGAGAACTTGGAACTAATATTAGCAACCAAACAATCAACTCTTGTTGACCGTTTGCTTCAGGCATTCCCAGCACACAGCGCACGTGATCGTTCTCACACGAGCTCAAGGGGGCAACAGACTAGGAGTGTTAGGGGTGCACACATCAGAAGTGGCGTTGGACAGAGGGGTTTTCTGACCAGGTTGTGGAGTGATTTTGCTATGACCGCAGACAGGACAGGTACTGCTGCATCAATTGAAAGTGACAGGAGACAACATTTGTCCAGTATGGTTACTAACTATTTTTCATCCCTTATCGATGTTCTCCCTCAACCGTCATTCCCATTTGATTACTGGGCATCAAAATTAGACACCTGGCCAGAATTGGCAGAATATGCATTGCAGGAGCTTGCTTGCCCGGCAGCAAGTGTCCTATCAGAAAGAGTATTCAGTGCTGCAGGTTCAATATTAACCAAAAAAAGGACTCGTCTGGCTACCCAAAATGTTGACGATCTAACATTCATTAAAATGAACCACAACTGGATTTCGAAATCTTTTGCCCCACCTTGCCCGGCCGACACCTAGCTTTCCTATGAAAAGCTCTTGCCTGTGGACTACTGTGAATTACTTTTCTAATGTCTAATTTGCTGCAGCTGATTGTCCAGCATACGACATGTTTACACCTCCCTAAATGGCCAAACTGCCCACACGGGGCCGTGGTATCGCGACTTGGCGCAAGCACCCGTGAGACTGCTGTTTGTCTGAAGAGGTGGGTGTACTCGCTTTTGGTCGACGGCATTGCTACTGGGTTCCTCATAGTACAATAAAGTGTCTCTGGCGGTGGTGGTGCGCACCCAACGTCAGACACACTGTTGTAACATGAGGGGCCTTGGGCCTGTAACGCCGGCCACAAGAGAGTTCACCCACCCCCAGGTCAAACATTGCTCTACCACTTCCACAGTTATCTCTCACACTTCCACCAATGTTAAGTCTATGCGCTGACATCCTTCCATACCTGCCACTGACAATACCATTGTGTTGACATGTATGATGGTACTTAACATAGTCAGGGGCAGTGTCCTCTATTTACCACAGTAAATACTTTGCGCAAAATTAGTAGGTCTGAAACAACGCAGAGGATCCCACCCCTGAACCTAATGATTGCACCCTTTAGTGTTTTTGTTTTGTTTTAATGCGAGACATTCACATTTAGTTGTTGTTTTGGACTACTAACTGGCAGACACTCATTACAATCGGCCTCCGTTGACCAGACCACTGCTGCCCGTGTACCCCTGTAACTAATAATAAAGTGCCTACAGCCAGCCCAATTTAATTATGTTAGGCCTTCGAAGCCTGTCTGCGGTCCCTCCTTCCACTAGGCCTCCACTGACCAGACCACTGCTGCCCGTGTACCCCTGTAACTAATAATAAAGTGCCTACAGCCAGCCCAATTTAATTATGTTAGGCCTTCGAAGCCTGTCTGCGGTCCCTCCTTCCACTAGGCCTCCACTGACCAGACCACTGCTGCCCGTGTACCCCTGTAACTAATAATAAAGTGCCTACAGCCAGCCCAATTTAATTATGTTAGGCCTTCGAAGCCTGTCTGCGGTCCCTCCTTCCACTAGGCCTCCACTGACCAGACCACTGCTGCCCGTGTACCCCTGGAACCAATTATAAAGTGCCTACAGCCAGCCCAATTTAATTATGTTAGGCCTTCGAAGCCTGTCTGCGGTCCCTCCTTCCACTAGGCCTCCACTGACCAGACCACTGCTGCCCGTGTACCCCTGTAACTAATAATAAAGTGCCTACAGCCAGCCCAATTTAATTATGTTAGGCCTTCGAAGCCTGTCTGCGGTCCCTCCTTCCACTAGGCCTCCACTGACCAGACCACTGCTGCCCGTGTACCCCTGGAACCAATTATAAAGTGCCTACAGCCAGCCCAATTTAATTATGTTAGGCCTTCGAAGCCTGTCTGCGGTCCCTCCTTCCACAAGGCCTCCACTGACCAGACCACTGCTGCCCGTGTACCCCTGTAACTAATAATAAAGTGCCTACAGCCAGCCCAATTTAATTATGTTAGGCCTTCGAAGCCTGTCTGCGGTCCCTCCTTCCACTAGGCCTCCACTGACCAGACCACTGCTGCCCGTGTACCCCTGGAACCAATAATAAAGTGCCTACAGCCAGCCCAATTTAATTATGTTAGGCCTTCGAAGCCTGTCTGCGGTCCCTCCTTCCACTAGGCCTCCACTGACCAGACCACTGCTGCCCGTGTACCCCTGTAACTAATAATAAAGTGCCTACAGCCAGCCCAATTTAATTATGTTAGGCCTTCGAAGCCTGTCTGCGGTCCCTCCTTCCACTAGGCCTCCACTGACCAGACCACTGCTGCCCGTGTACCCCTGGAACCAATTATAAAGTGCCTACAGCCAGCCCAATTTAATTATGTTAGGCCTTCGAAGCCTGTCTGCGGTCCCTCCTTCCACTAGGCCTCCACTGACCAGACCACTGCTGCCCGTGTACCCCTGTAACTAATAATAAAGTGCCTACAGCCAGCCCAATTTAATTATGTTAGGCCTTCGAAGCCTGTCTGCGGTCCCTCCTTCCACTAGGCCTCCACTGACCAGACCACTGCTGCCCGTGTACCCCTGTAACTAATAATAAAGTGCCTACAGCCAGCCCAATTTAATTATGTTAGGCCTTCGAAGCCTGTCTGCGGTCCCTCCTTCCACTAGGCCTCCACTGACCAGACCACTGCTGCCCGTGTACCCCTGGAACCAATTATAAAGTGCCTACAGCCAGCCCAATTTAATTATGTTAGGCCTTCGAAGCCTGTCTGCGGTCCCTCCTTCCACTAGGCCTCCACTGACCAGACCACTGCTGCCCGTGTACCCCTGTAACTAATAATAAAGTGCCTACAGCCAGCCCAATTTAATTATGTTAGGCCTTCGAAGCCTGTCTGCGGTCCCTCCTTCCACTAGGCCTCCACTGACCAGACCACTGCTGCCCGTGTACCCCTGTAACTAATAATAAAGTGCCTACAGCCAGCCCAATTTAATTATGTTAGGCCTTCGAAGCCTGTCTGCGGTCCCTCCTTCCACTAGGCCTCCACTGACCAGACCACTGCTGCCCGTGTACCCCTGGAACCAATAATAAAGTGCCTACAGCCAGCCCAATTTAATTATGTTAGGCCTTCGAAGCCTGTCTGCGGTCCCTCCTTCCACTAGGCCTCCACTGACCAGACCACTGCTGCCCGTGTACCCCTGGAACCAATTATAAAGTGCCTACAGCCAGCCCAATTTAATTATGTTAGGCCTTCGAAGCCTGTCTGCGGTCCCTCCTTCCACTAGGCCTCCACTGACCAGACCACTGCTGCCCGTGTACCCCTGTAACTAATAATAAAGTGCCTACAGCCAGCCCAATTTAATTATGTTAGGCCTTCGAAGCCTGTCTGCGGTCCCTCCTTCCACTAGGCCTCCACTGACCAGACCACTGCTGCCCGTGTACCCCTGTAACTAATAATAAAGTGCCTACAGCCAGCCCAATTTAATTATGTTAGGCCTTCGAAGCCTGTCTGCGGTCCCTCCTTCCACTAGGCCTCCACTGACCAGACCACTGCTGCCCGTGTACCCCTGGAACCAATAATAAAGTGCCTACAGCCAGCCCAATTTAATTATGTTAGGCCTTCGAAGCCTGTCTGCGGTCCCTCCTTCCACTAGGCCTCCACTGACCAGACCACTGCTGCCCGTGTACCCCTGTAACTAATAATAAAGTGCCTACAGCCAGCCCAATTTAATTATGTTAGGCCTTCGAAGCCTGTCTGCGGTCCCTCCTTCCACTAGGCCTCCACTGACCAGACCACTGCTGCCCGTGTACCCCTGGAACCAAATATAAAGTGCCTACAGCCAGCCCAATTTAATTATGTTAGGCCTTCGAAGCCTGTCTGCGGTCCCTCCTTCCACTAGGCCTCCACTGACCAGACCACTGCTGCCCGTGTACCCCTGTAACTAATAATAAAGTGCCTACAGCCAGCCCAATTCAATTATGTTAGGCCTTCGAAGCCTGTCTGCGGTCCCTCCTTCCACTAGGCCTCCACTGACCAGACCACTGCTGCCCGTGTACCCCTGTAACTAATAATAAAGTGCCTACAGCCAGCCCAATTTAATTATGTTAGGCCTTCGAAGCCTGTCTGCGGTCCCTCCTTCCACTAGGCCTCCACTGACCAGACCACTGCTGCCCGTGTACCCCTGTAACTAATAATAAAGTGCCTACAGCCAGCCCAATTTAATTATGTTAGGCCTTCGAAGCCTGTCTGCGGTCCCTCCTTCCACTAGGCCTCCACTGACCAGACCACTGCTGCCCGTGTACCCCTGGAACTAATAATAAAGTGCCTACAGCCAGCCCAATTTAATTATGTTAGGCCTTCGAAGCCTGTCTGCGGTCCCTCCTTCCACTAGGCCTCCACTGACCAGACCACTGCTGCCCGTGTACCCCTGTAACTAATAATAAAGTGCCTACAGCCAGCCCAATTTAATTATGTTAGGCCTTCGAAGCCTGTCTGCGGTCCCTGCTTCCACTAGGCCTCCACTGACCAGACCACTGCTGCCCGTGTACCCCTGTAACTAATAATAAAGTGCCTACAGCCAGCCCAATTTAATTATGTTAGGCCTTCGAAGCCTGTCTGCAGTCCCTCCTTCCACTAGGCCTCCACTGACCAGACCACTGCTGCCCGTGTACCCCTGGAAACAATTATAAAGTGCCTACAGCCAGCCCATTTTATTGTGTTAGGCCTTCGAAGCCTGTCTGCGGTCCCTCCTTCCACTAGGCCTCCACTGACCAGACCACTGCTGCCCGTGTACCCCTGGAACCTAATTTACAGTGCATAGAGCCTATTTTTTTATTTTTTTTAATATTAATAAAGCCATGATGGACTACGCTGTACCACGCTATGAGCTACCCAGTTGACAATTCTTTTGCGAGAAAAGCCATCCCACCCCTCCACCAGCATGTTAAAGACCGCATTGTCCTTGCATTCTGTCAATCTGTGAGTCCAAAGGTACACCTGACAACAGACACATGGACCTGTAGGCATGGCCACGGAAGGTTACGTGTCCTTTGTGGCGCAATGGGTTAATGTATTAGATGCATGGTCCACACAGGGGACAGCCTGCTAAGTCTGTCTGCAGTCCCTAATTCAAGTTGTCCTCAACTGAATACAGCTGAGCTTCTACCTTCTGGCTCTGATTAACTGCTGTTTTTTTTAAAAAAAATGGTGGTTCCGGCCTACTAACGGTGTCTGCCCCTCCCTGGTGTTGCCCTCAACTGAATAAAGCTGAGCTTCTACCTTCTGGCTCTGATTAACTGCTGTTTTTTTAAAAATTGGTGGTTCCGGCGTACTAACGGTGTCTGCCCTTCCCTGGTGTTGCCCTCAACTGAATAAAGCTGAGCTTCTACCTTCTGGCTCTGATTAACTGCTGTTTTTTTAAAAATTGGTGGTTCCGGCCTACTAACGGTGTCTGCCCCTGCCTGGTGTTGTCCTCAACTGAATAAAGCTGAGCTTCTACCTTCTGGCTCTGATTAAGTTTTTTTTTTTTTTTTTTTAATTGCTGGATGGGGCCTAATACCTCTGTTTGCTGCTCCCTGGTTTTTGTCCTCAACTGAATAAAGCTGAGCTTCTACCTTCTGGCTCTGATTAACTGCTGTTTTTTAAAAAATTGGTGGTTCCTGCCTACTAACGGTGTCTGCCCCTGCCTGGTGTTGTCCTCAACTGAATAAAGCTGAGCTTCTACCTTCTGGCTCTGATTAACTGCTGTTTTTAAAAAATTGGTGGTTCCGGCCTACTAACGGTGTCTGCCCCTGCCTGGTGTTGTCCTCAACTGAATAAAGCTGAGCTTCTACCTTCTGGCTCTGATTAACTGCTGTTTTTAAAAAATTGGTGGTTCCGGCCTACTAACGGTGTCTGCCCCTGCCTGGTGTTGTCCTCAACTGAATAAAGCTGAGCTTCTACCTTCTGGCTCTGATTAACTGCTGTTTTTTTAAAAATTGGTGGTTCCGGCCTACTAACGGTGTCTGCCCCTGCCTGGTGTTGTCCTCAACTGAATAAAGCTGAGCTTCTACCTTCTGGCTCTGATTAACTGCTGTTTTTAAAAAATTGGTGGTTCCGGCCTACTAACGGTGTCTGCCCCTGCCTGGTGTTGTCCTCAACTGAATAAAGCTGAGCTTCTACCTTCTGGCTCTGATTAACTGCTGTTTTTAAAAAATTGGTGGTTCCGGCCTACTAACGGTGTCTGCCCCTGCCTGGTGTTGTCCTCAACTGAATAAAGCTGAGCTTCTACCTTCTGGCTCTGATTAACTGCTGTTTTTTAAAAAATTGGTGGTTCCGGCCTACTAACGGTGTCTGCCCCTGCCTGGTGTTGTCCTCAACTGAATAAAGCTGAGCTTCTACCTTCTGGCTCTGATTAACTGCTGTTTTTTAAAAAATTGGTGGTTCCGGCCTACTATTGGTGTCTGCCCCTGCCTGGTGTTGTCCTCAACTGAATAAAGCTGAGCTTCTAACTTCTGGCTCTGATTAACTGCTGTTTTTTAAAAAATTGGTGGTTCCGGCCTACTAACGGTGTCTGCCCCTGCCTGGTGTTGTCCTCAACTGAATAAAGCTGAGCTTCTAACTTCTGGCTCTGATTAACTGCTGTTTTTTAAAAAATTGGTGGTTCCGGCCTACTAACGGTGTCTGCCCCTGCCTGGTGTTGTCCTCAACTGAATAAAGCTGAGCTTCTACCTTCTGGCTCTGATTAAGTTTTTTTTTTTTTTTTTAATTGCTGGATGGGGCCTAATACCTCTGTTTGCTGCTCCCTGGTGTTTGTCCTCAACTGAATAAAGCTGAGCTTCTGTTATGACCCCAATGGCGACGGTCTCAGAGGAACGTGGAAGTCTGCAGAATACAAAAATCCAGCTCATAGGGCAGTGGTAGCTGGGTTGACCATATATCTACTCCTAACGCCAACACTAGAAGTAGCCGGGGATCATTCCTACGTTGATTCTAGATGACACGCTCCAGCCGGAGAATCTAGCTACCCCTAGTAGAGGAAAACAAAAGACCTTTCTTGCCTCCAGAGAAGGGGACCCCAAAGCTGAATAGAAGCCCCCCACAAATAATAACGGTGAGGTAAGAGGAAATGACAAACACAGAAATGAACCAGGTTTAGCACAGAGAGGCCCGCTTACTGATAGCAGAATAAAGAAAGGTAACTTATATGGTCAACAAAAACCCTATCAAAATCCACACTGGAAATTCAAGAACCCCCGAACCGTCTAACGGTCCGGGGGGAGAACACCAGCCCCCTAGAGCTTCCAGCAAAGGTCAGGATATATATTTGGAACAAGCTGGACAAAAATACAAAACCAAAACAAAATAGCAAAAAGCAAAAAGCGGACTTAGCTGATATAACTGGAACCAGGATCAGTAGACAAGAGCACAGCAGACTAGCTCTGATAACTACGTTGCCAGGCATTGAACTGAAGGTCCAGGGAGCTTAAATAGCAACACCCTTAACTAACGACCCAGGTGCGGATAAAAGGAATGACAGAAAAACCAGAGTCAAAAAACTAGTAACCACTAGAGGGAGCAAAAAGTAAATTCACAACAGTACCCCCCCCTTAGTGAGGGGTCACCGAACCCTCACCACGACCACCAGGGCGATCAGGATGAGCGGCATGAAAGGCACGAACTAAATCGGCCGCATGAACATCAGAGGCGACCACCCAGGAATTATCCTCCTGACCATAGCCCTTCCACTTGACCAGGTACTGAAGCCTCCGCCTGGAGAGGCGAGAATCCAAGATCTTCTCCACCACGTACTCCAACTCGCCCTCAACCAACACCGGAGCAGGAGGCTCAGCAGAAGGAACTATAGGCACAATGTACCGCCGCAACAAGGACCTATGAAATACATTGTGAATAGCAAACGACACAGGAAGATCCAGACGAAAAGATACAGGATTAAGGATTTCCAATATCTTGTAAGGCCCAATAAAACGAGGTTTAAATTTGGGAGAGGAGACCTTCATAGGAACAAAGCGGGAAGAAAGCCATACCAAATCCCCAACGCGTAGTCGGGGACCCACACCGCGGCGGCGGTTGGCAAAGCGCTGAGCCCTCTCCTGTGACAACTTCAAGTTGTCCACCACATGATTCCAGATCCGCTGCAACCTATCCACCACAGAATCCACCCCAGGACAGTCAGAAGGCTCCACATGACCCGAAGAAAAGCGAGGATGGAAACCAGAGTTGCAGAAAAAAGGCGAAACCAAGGTGGCGGAACTAGCCCGATTATTAAGGGCAAACTCAGCCAACGGCAAGAATGTCACCCAATCGTCCTGATCAGCAGAGACAAAACACCTCAAATAAGCCTCCAAAGTCTGATTGGTTCGCTCCGTCTGTCCATTAGTCTGAGGATGGAAAGCAGACGAAAACGACAAATCAATGCCCATCCTACTACAAAAGGATCGCCAGAATCTGGAAACGAACTGGGATCCTCTGTCTGACACAATATTCTCAGGGATGCCGTGCAAACGAACCACGTTCTGGAAAAACACAGGAACCAGATCGGAAGAGGAAGGCAGCTTAGGCAAAGGAACCAAATGGACCATCTTTGAGAAGCGATCACATATCACCCAGATAACGGACATGCCCTGGGATAGCGGAAGATCAGAAATGAAATCCATGGAGATATGTGTCCAAGGTCTCTTCGGGACAGGCAAGGGCAAGAGCAAACCGCTGGCACGAGAACAGCAAGGCTTAGCTCGAGCACAAGTCCCACAGGACTGCACAAATGACCGCACATCCCTTGACAAGGAAGGCCACCAAAAGGACCTGGCCACCAGATCTCTGGTGCCAAAAATTCCTGGGTGACCTGCCAACACCGAGGAATGAACCTCGGAAATGACTCTGCTGGTCCACTTATCCGGGACAAACAGTCTGTCAGGTGGACAAGACTCAGGCCTATCAGCCTGAAATCTCTGCAACACACGTCGCAGATCCGGAGAAATAGCTGACAAGATAACTCCATCTTTAAGAATACCAACAGGATCAGCGACTCCAGGAGCATCAGGCACAAAGCTCCTAGAAAGAGCATCGGCCTTCACATTCTTTGAACCTGGTAAATACGAGACAACAAAATCAAAGCGGGAGAAAAACAATGACCAGCGGGCCTGTCTCGGATTAAGGCGTTTAGCAGACTCGAGATACATCAGATTTTTGTGATCAGTCAAGACCACCACACGATGCTTAGCACCCTCGAGCCAATGACGCCACTCCTCAAATGCCCATTTCATGGCCAACAACTCCCGATTGCCCACATCATAATTTCGCTCGGCAGGCGAAAACTTCCTAGAGAAAAAGGCACAAGGTTTCATAACAGAGCAACCAGGGCCTCTCTGCGACAAAACGGCCCCTGCTCCAATCTCTGAAGCATCCACCTCAACCTGAAAGGGAAGTGAGACATCGGGCTGGCACAAAACAGGCGCCGAAGTAAACCGGCGTTTCAACTCCTGGAAAGCCTCCACGGCAGCAGGAGCCCAGTTGGCTACATCGGAGCCCTTCTTGGTCATATCCGTCAAAGGTTTCACAATGCTAGAAAAATTAGCGATAAAACGACGGTAGAAGTTAGCGAAACCCAAGAACTTCTGTAGACTCTTAACTGACGAGGGCTGAGTCCAATCAAGAATAGCTCGGACCTTGACTGGGTCCATCTCCACAGCAGAAGGGGAAAAAATGAACCCCAAAAAGGGAACCTTCTGTACACCAAAGAGACACTTTGAGCCCTTGACAAACAAAGAATTTTCACGCAAAATTTTAAAGACCAACCTGACCTGCTCCACATGCGAATCCCAATCATCAGAAAAAAACAAAATATCATCCAGATAAACAATCAAAAATTTATCCAGATACTTCCGGAAAATGTCATGCATAAAGGACTGAAAAACTGAAGGCGCATTGGAGAGCCCAAAAGGCATCACCAAGTACTCAAAATGACCTTCGGGCGTATTGAATGCGGTTTTCCATTCATCACCTTGCTTAATGCGCACAAGGTTGTACGCACCACGAAGATCTATCTTGGTGAACCACTTGGCACCTTTAATCCGGGCAAACAAGTCAGACAACAGCGGTAAAGGATACTGAAATTTGACAGTGATCTTATTTAAAAGCCGATAATCAATACAAGGTCTCAAAGATCCGTCCTTTTTTGCCACAAAAAAGAATCCCGCACCAAGAGGGGAAGAAGACGGACGAATATGTCCTTTCTCTAGAGACTCCTTGATATATGAACGCATAGCGGTATGTTCAGGTACCGACAGATTAAACAGTCTTCCCTTAGGAAATTTACTGCCTGGGATCAAATCTATAGCACAGTCACAGTCCCTATGAGGAGGCAGTGCACTGGACTCAGACTCACTGAAGACATCCTGATAATCAGACAAATACTCCGGAACTTCCGAAGGCGTAGAAGAAGCAATAGACACAGGCAGGGAATCCCCATGAATACCACGACAACCCCAACTTGAGACTGACATAGCCTTCCAGTCCAGGACTGGATTATGGGTCTGTAACCATGGCAGCCCTAAAACAACCAAATCATGCATTTTATGTAAAACCAGGAAACGTATCACCTCGCGGTGTTCAGGAGTCATGCACATGGTAACCTGAGTCCAATACTGCGGTTTATTTGCTGCCAATGGCGTAGCATCAATACCCCTAAGAGGAATAGGATTTTCTAATGGTTCAAGAGTAAAACCACAGTGCTTAGCAAATGACAGATCCATAAGACTCAGGGCAGCACCTGAATCTACAAACGCCATGACAGGAAAAGACGACAGTGAGCAAATCAAAGTTACAGACAGAATAAATTTAGGTTGCAAATTACCAACGGTGACAGGACTAACAACCTTAGCTATACGTTTAGAGCATGCTGAGATAATATGTGTAGAATCACCACAGTAGTAGCACAAGCCATTCCGGCGTCTATGAATTTTCCGCTCATTTCTAGTCAGGATTCTATCACATTGCATTAAATCAGGTGTCTGTTCAGACAACACCATGAGGGAATTTGCGATTTTTCTATCACATTGCACCGAATTAGGTGTCTGTTCAGACAACACCATGAGGGAATTTGCGGTTTTGCGCTCCCGCAACCGCCGGTCAATTTGAATAGCCAGTGCCATAGTATCATTCAGACCTGTGGGAATGGGAAAACCCACCATAACATTCTTAATGGCTTCAGAAAGGCCATTTCTAAAATTAGCGGCCAGTGCACACTCGTTCCAATGTGTCAGCACGGACCATTTCCGAAATTTTTGGCAGTACACTTCAGCCTCGTCCTGCCCCTGAGACATAGCCAGCAAGGCCTTTTCTGCCTGAATCTCAAGATTGGGTTCCTCATAAAGTAAACCGAGCGCCAGAAAAAACGCATTAATATCAGCCAATGCCGGATCTCCTGGCGCCAGCGAAAAAGCCCAATCCTGAGGGTCGCCCCGTAAGAACGAAATAACAATTTTTACTTGCTGAGCAGAGTCTCCAGATGAACAGGGTCTCAGGGACAAAAACAATTTACAATTATTCACAAAATTCCTAAACTTAAACCTGTCTCCGGAAAACAGTTCAGGAATCGGTATTTTAGGTTCTGACCTAGGATTACTGATAACATAGTCTTGTATGCCCTGCACACGAGTAGCCAGCTGGTCCACACTTGTAATCAAGGTCTGGACATTCATGTCTGCAGCAAGCATAGCCACTCTGAGGTAAAGGGGAAGAAGAAAAAAAAAAAAAAAACTCAGAATCTTCTTTCTTATAATCCCTCTTCTGCAATGCATTAAACATTTAATACTGGCCTGGCAAACTGTTATGACCCCAATGGCGAGGGTCTCAGAGGAACGTGGAAGTCTGCAGAATACAAAAATCCAGCTCATAGGGCAGTGGTAGCTGGGTTGACCATATATCTACTCCTAACGCCAACACTAGAAGTAGCCGGGGATCATTCCTACGTTGATTCTAGATGACACGCTCCAGCCGGAGAATCTAGCTACCCCTAGTAGAGGAAAACAAAAGACCTTTCTTGCCTCCAGAGAAGGGGACCCCAAAGCTGGATAGAAGCCCCCCACAAATAATAACGGTGAGGTAAGAGGAAATGACAAACACAGAAATGAACCAGGTTTAGCACAGAGAGGCCCGCTTACTGATAGCAGAATAAAGAAAGGTAACTTATATGGTCAACAAAAACCCTATCAAAATCCACACTGGAAATTCAAGAACCCCCGAACCGTCTAACGGTCCGGGGGGAGAACACCAGCCCCCTAGAGCTTCCAGCAAAGGTCAGGATATATATTTGGAACAAGCTGGACAAAAATACAAAACCAAAACAAAATAGCAAAAAGCAAAAAGCGGACTTAGCTGATATAACTGGAACCAGGATCAGTAGACAAGAGCACAGCAGACTAGCTCTGATAACTACGTTGCCAGGCATTGAACTGAAGGTCCAGGGAGCTTAAATAGGAACACCCTTAACTAACGACCCAGGTGCGGATAAAAGGAATGACAGAAAAACCAGAGTCAAAAAACTAGTAACCACTAGAGGGAGCAAAAAGTAAATTCACAACAGCTTCTACCTTCTGGCTCTGATTAACTGCTGTTTTTAAAAAATTGGTGGTTCCGGCCTACTAACGGTGTCTGCCCCTGCCTGGTGTTGTCCTCAACTGAATAAAGCTGAGCTTCTACCTTCTGGCTCTGATTAACTGCTGTTTTTTAAAAAATTGGTGGTTCCGGCCTACTAACGGTGTCTGCCCCTGCCTGGTGTTGTCCTCAACTGAATAAAGCTGAGCTTCTACCTTCTGGCTCTGATTAACTGCTGTTTTTTAAAAAATTGGTGGTTCCGGCCTACTAACGGTGTCTGCCCCTGCCTGGTGTTGTCCTCAACTAAATAAAGCTGAGCTTCTACCTTCTGGCTTTCGGCCTATACTATCAGATATTAAACTGCATTTGGCCTACTAGTGTGGTTGGGCCCTTGAAACAGTGTCTGCTGCTCTTGGGTTTGCTACTCCACTGAACAAAGCAATGCCGCCTGTTTAGTCCTGTTACCAATTTTGAACTGCATTTAGCCTACTTTATTCTTTGGCCCTATATCTGTTTCCTCTTCATCCTGCCCATTGCCCAGCCACTGCTAGATGAGTCTGCTGGTACATTGACCTAGACCACTACATTCCCCTTGCACTCTACACAGCCAGAATCTGACCCTGCTGAAAGTAAGGTTCCCCTTCCCGCATGTTATACCACCTTACACAGGGACAAAGAGGAAGGTGCAGATGAAAGTGCAGGTTCCTTCATCAGGTGGGGGGGGGCCATACTCGTTGGCGACGTCACTGGCACAGGGCCCCTCAGAGTACGCAAAAGTGTCGCTGCTGGTGGGAGGCGCCCCCGCCATGCAAACACACCGCCGTACTTTGAGGGGCCCTGTGCCAGTGCCAATGCGAACGAGTGGGCCCCCCCTGCTTGCTCAGGATCACAGCACTTGCAACGTTGAAATACTTACCTCTCCCTGCTCTACCGCCGTGACGTAGTCCGCATTTCCTGGGCCCACGAAAAACTTGAGCCAGCCCTACTCCCCCCACAACTTTGGCCAAATGACCCCCAATTTCCAATGCCCAACTATTATTATAAAGTTAATTAAGATTGACAAGCTTCAGAAACAAGAATGGATGTTTTTGGCATTAAAATGGGCACTGTAGGTGTTTTCCTGGCCTCCACTCACTGCCGACTATGCTTCCCCATTGACTTGCATTGGGTTTCGTGTTTCGGTCGATCCCCGACTTTTAGCGATAATCGGCCGACTGCACTCGACTCGACTCTGGACAAAATCGGGTTTCCCAAAACCCGACTCGATCTTAAAAAAATGAAAGTCGCTCAACCCTAGTAATGACTCCTGACTAACAAGTCTTTCAAGTTCCTAGATCTTCTGGGTGTCATTAGGTGCATATCACCCAAGCTAGTCCCCAGGAGGAGTTCAGTCTGAAGTACAGGCTAGTGTTTGGTCAGTAACTTCCTCATATTGTTCCACTTGTGGTTATAAGTGGAGATTAATCTGATCTTATTCTCACTTTTGTTTTTATCTTTATTTTTATTTCGATATAAGAATTGGCTCCGGGAGGGTGACACTCGCCCTGTTTTAACTGTTTTATGATCCTCCGGCTATATCCCCTCTGTTCAAATCTGGTTTTTAGGTCACTCTCCTGAGTCTCAATTTTATTAATTTGAGAAGCATATCTGCCTCATTCTTAAGAACTGTCCAACCGGGACGGCCATCGTGAAGGCTGGATTATGTGCCGAATCGGCATGAATCAATGCATTAACTGTGGTCTAAATATTTTAAGAAAGTGGTGACTTTGAGATACAACCACTACAAATATGTGCAGTATAAAGTCAAATTTGTAAAATTGCCTCCACACTGAATAACTGTCGACAGTCCTGAATTTACTCGGACTATAAAGATTTTTCATATTCAATCCCTGAAAATCCAGAGCAAACCAAAGTAACAAAATGGGTGAAATTTATATATATTCACCATGCCAAAGTGAGGATTCCAATTGTGTTCCTTTAACCCCTTCATGCCGCGGCCCTTTTTCGTTTTTATGTTTTCGTTTTCCGCTCCCCTCCTTCCCAGAGCCATAACTTTTTTATTTTTCCGTAAATATCGCCATGTGAGGGCTTATTTTTTGCAGAACGAGTTGTACTTTTGAACGACATCATTGGTTTTACCATGTCGTGTACTAGAAAATGGGAAAAAAATTCCAAGTGCGGTGAAATTGCAAAAAAAGTGCAATCCCACACTTGTTTTTTGTTTGGCTTTTTTGCTAGGTTCACTAAATGCTAAAACTAACCTGCCATTATGATTCTCTAGGTCATTACGAGTTCATAGACACCTAACATGACTAGTTTATTTTTTATCCAAGTGGTGAAAAAAAATTTCAAACTTTGCTTAAAAAAAAAAAAAAAAGTGCCATTTTCCGATACCCGTAGCGTCTCCAATTTTCGTGATCTGGGGTCGGGTGAGGGCTTATTTTTTGCATGCCGAGCTGATGTTTTTAATGATACCATTTCGGCGCAGATGCGTTCTTTTGATCGCCCGTTATTGCATTTTAACGCAATGTCGCGGCGACCAAAAAAACGTAATTCTGGCGTTTCGGATTTTTTTCTCGCTACGCTGTTTAGCGATCAGGTTAATGCTTTTTTTTAATTGATAGATCGGGCGATTCTGAACGCGGTGATACCAAATATGTGTAGGTTTGTTTTTTTTTTATTGTTTTATTTAGGATGGGGCGAAAGGGGGGTGATTTAAACTTTAATATTTTTAATATTGTTTTCACATTTTTAAAAACTTTTTTTTCACTTTTGCCATGCTTCAATAGCCTCCAAGGGAGGCTAGAAGCAGGCACAGCCCGATCGGCTCTGCTACATAACAGCGATCATCAGATCGCTGCTATGCAGCAGAAATGCAGGTGTGCTGTGAGCGCCGACCACAGGATGGCGCTCACAGCAGGCCGGCATCAGTAACCATAGAGGTCTCAAGGACCTCTATGGTTACCATCCTGATGCATCGCCGACCCCCGATCATGTGACGGGGGTCAGCGATGATGTCATTTCCGGCTTCCCGGACGGATGCGGTAGTTAAATGCCGCTGTCTGCATTTGACAGCGGCATTTAACAGGTTAATAGCGGCGGGTGAATAGCGATTTCACCTGCCGCTATTGCGCGCACATGTCAGCTGTACAAAACAGCTGACATGTCGCGACTTTGATGTGCGCTCACCGCCGGAGCGCACATCAAAGCAGGGGACCCGACATGCGCAGTACATGTACGGCGCATGTCGCGAAAGGGTTAAGGGTTGGAAACATTTATTTGTGGCTTTTCCAAGTAGGTTTCGAAGGCCTAAAGGAATTGTCCGGTCTAAAATGATAAGTCTGCAGTCACTCTGAGTGACTGCAGACTTATGAATCACCCGTGAATGCACTGTGAGGATTTGCCAGGTCAAGAATGGCGATGATGTATGCTGTATGCATACTACCATACAGCAACCTCATTCCGTACACTTGCATTGAGAGTGGCCGTACCCACTAGATGGCTGTGTTACTAGATGGGGTATGGCCTCACTCAATACAAGCATATGGATCAAGGCCACTGCCACTAATTGGGCTCTGGGCTGGAGTATGTTTAAAGCAGACGTACCTCTCGGTCCCGGCTCAGGAGCCAGCGAATCATCGCAGCACACACTGATCTGTGGAAAATAAAGTTGCACAAATTTAAATACTGGAAAGCTTGTAATTAGTGATGAGTGGATATCAATCAATCAAGTATCTGGGTGCTCGGATGAGCTCACCATTCAACGAGCATAGGCTGATGCTCAGATTTGAAGATCAAATCCCCGCCCTGCATGTTTGGCACTTGTTCCAAGCCATTAAACACGCTTGGATTGCCTGCCAGTCACTTTAATGCCACAGACATGTTGATAGCGGCATTACTGTGATTGGCTGGCCCCATTACCTCATCATAGGTGTTTAAAGGTCAGGTACCGCCATGCTCGGCACACTGAAGCCGTTGCACAGCTCAGGGACATTTTTTTTAAATTGAATTTGTCATCCATAGAGTATCTTGTACTTTGGGTTACATTTCAGTTGTATTGAACACTCAAAAAACGCGTTAAAAAAGTTTCTAAATTGAATTTGTCATCCATAGAGTATTACATGCTTTGCATTACATTTCGGTTGTATATAACACTTCAAAAAAGGGTTTGTTTGCATATTTCCCAGAGGAGCATTGTGGCTTTAGGTCTCCTCATCTCAACATGCTTAACATGTCACTCTCCGCAAGGAGAAATTATACTTCTTGTATCCCGGTCAGATGCTTCTCACACAGCCAAAGCAGATGTCACACTTTGCACTGATGAGGGGCAGTACCCTGAAACACAGTGTCTCCAAATTGAGATTCTGGTTTGGCTTGTATCCTAAGTCATGTGACAAGGCTCGTTAAAGGGTCGACATTGACTGCTAGCATTGCTATTTCCAGTGGCACTAGAGTTCTAGTCCTCTTCCTCTCTGAAGAGACAATTTGCATGTTTCCCAGAGGAGCATTGCAGCTTTAAGTCTTCTCATCCCGGCATGCTTAACATGTCACTCTCCCCAAGGAGAAGCAATACTTCTTGGATCCCGGTCAGACGCCTCCCACACAGCCAAATCAGATCTCTCACTTTGCACTGATGAGGGGTAGTACCCCAAAACACAGTGTCTGCAAATTGAGATTGTGGTTTGGCTTTTATCCTAAGTCATGTGACAAGGCTCGTTAAAGGGTTGACATTGACTGTTAGGATTGCTGCTTCCGATAGGTTGCACTAGGGATGCCTCTCAAGGAGAAACAATACTTCATTGATTCCCAACAAGGAGAAATTAAAAATTATTTTTGCAATCAGTTAGCCATCCATAGAGTTTTACATGCTTTTTGTTACATTTTGATGGTATTTAACACTCCAAAATGCATTCAAAATTGTTCTTGATTGAATTTGTCGTTCATAGAATATTACATGTTATATGTCACATTTCAATTGTATATAACACTCCAAACAAGCGCTCAAAACTTGTTCTGAATTGAATTTGTTGTCATCCATAGAGTTTTACGTACTTTGTGTTACATTTTGGTGGTATATAACACTCCAAAAATGCATTCAAAAATTGTTCTTGACGGAATTTGTCATCCATAGAATATTACATACTTTGTGCTACATTTTGGTGGTATATAACACTCCATAAAGAATTAAACATTTTTTATGGATTCAATTAGTCATCCATAGCGTTTAACATGGTTAGTGTTACATTATGGTGGTATACAAGCCTCAAAAAAAGTTCAACATTTTTTTCTGTATTGAATTAGTAATCTATACAGTGTAGCATGCTGAGTGCGTGACAAGTCGACAAAAATTTCCTTACACATATGTATGATATCCCCTACAGTTTCCTCCCCACACAGTATCATGACCCCCATAGCCCCTCATACAGTATGATGTCCCCACATAGCATGATGGCTCACACAGTCCATCACATCCCCCCACTCAGCATGAGCACAGGCCCCCACACAATATGATGGCTACTCCACAATGATGACCTCCACCACCTCCTACACAGTATGATGCCCCTACAGTCCCACAAACAGTATGATGGTCAACATAGCCCTCCAAACGGTATACTTGTCCCAGCTGTTGTCCTACACCCACACACAGTACGATGAGGATCCACACACAGTAGTGTGATCTTGGGATGTCATTGCATTTGCTGTGCTGAGACTCATATGCTCACTCTAAATGGTGCAGCATGGAGCTAATGGTCATACCCTAAAGAACGAGCAGTAAACAGTAAAATTAACTATCCCCTGTTCTTGCTAAAAGAGAGGATCTGTAATAACAAGTACATTTCAAAATTGCTTGTTTAAGCAATCCTCTCTGTTGGTCAATATGCCACTGGCAGTGCCAGACAGACAGAAATGTATTATTTAAAGTTTTGATCATTGAGATGCTTCACCAATTACTATTACTTATACAAAGGAGCAGAAGTGCTCAGCCAATCACAACCTTTATTGCAGACCCCAAAAGATGGACCCCATTTTAAATGACATGTTCTCTTTCATGACTATAAGTTTATCAAGGGACAGTGAGGATGTTATTGCCATGTATATATGTTGTGTTGCTCTGCATTTATATTTTATTTTGTAGGCCTGCAGGGGGTCAGGACAAAGATCCCTGAGGGCTCTTCAGGATGAGAAATCAGACTCTCCTGGATGATAGTTGTTGGGAAGAGACAAATAACTGTCTAGACCCAGAAGGAACCTAATACAAGTTGGAGAGAAGGGTTCTACAATGATGCTATACCATGCCACCACACTCTCAGGGATGGTCACAGAATAGCCCCTATTTGGTGAAGCTTTGACGCCATTTTTGAAAATTTGGAAAAATTTAGGAGTCTCTTGCAAAAGAAGGGGAAGAATCACAAACTTTATAAAATTTGGCAAGACTCCCAGACATCATGAAAACCTTTCAGAAACAAGCATTTCCAAAGAATTTTCTGTGCTTGACACTTGGATGACCTGTTTGTTGAAAGACACTTTCAATAAGGTTGGGAACCGGGAGTGGAGGTGTCCTCGTCACCACACCAGTAAAAATTTCCAACTATGCTGTTTGTGTGCCATACTCACAATTCTCGTAGTCAGCTAATCTAAAAAGTTGTCAAGTATGAGCTTGTCCTTCTGCTTTAAAGGGAACCTGTCACCACGTTTTTGGAAGATGGGATAAAAATAGCGTTAAATAGGGGCAGAGGTGGGCGTTACATTAGTGTGTGTGTTATGCGTTTATTACCCACCTAAGTTGCCGAAATAACTTTGCAAAGTCTCCGTTTTCGCCTGTCAATCAGGCTGGTCAGGTCGCATGGGCGTTGTCTTCCCCCAGATTTGGCGTAGTTTTCCGTTGGTGGCGTAGTGGTGTGCGCATGCCCAAAGTCCGGAATCCTCTTCCAGGGGATTTAAAATAGCGCGGTGTTCGTTATTGCATTGGTGATCGGTGGGCGCGGCCATCTTCCTTTGGCCGCGCGTGCGCAGAAGCGGCGCTCTGCTGGCCGCGGCTTCAGGAAAATGGCCGCCGCGATATCCATCTGCGCACGCGCGGCATCCCGCGGCCATTTTCCTGAAGCCGCGGCCAGCAGAGCGCCGCTTCTGCGCACGCGCGGCCAAAGGAAGATGGCCGCGCCCACCGATCACCAATGCAATAACGAACACCGCGCTATTTTAAATCTCCTGGAAGAGGATTCCGGACTTTGGGCATGCGCACACCACTACGCCACCAACGGAAAACTACGCCAAATCTGGGTGAAGACACCACGCCCATGTGACCTGACCAGCCTGATTGACAGGCGAAAACGGAGACTTTGCAAAGTTATTTCGGCAACTTAGGTGGGTAATAAACGCATAACACACACACTAATGTAACGCCCACCTCTGCCCCTATTTAACGCTATTTTTATCCCATCTTCCAAAAACGTGGTGACAGGTTCCCTTTAAGGATGGGTAAAAAATGCTGTTGCGGATTAGATGTTAAGTCAGGAGTAGTGTTGAGCGATACCTTCCGATATTCGAAAGTATCGGTATCGGATTGGATCGGCCGATACTGGCAAAATATCGGATCTCGCCGATACCGATACCCGATACCAATACAAGTCAATGGGACACAAATATCGGAAGGTATCCTGGATGGTTCCCAGGGTCTGAAGGAGAGGAAACTCTCCTTCAGGCCCTAGGATCCATATTCGTGTAAAAAGTAAAGAATAAAAATAAAAAATATGGATATACTCACCCCTCCAGCGGAGCCTGGACCTTAGCGGTGTAACCGGCAGCCTCCGTTCCTAAGAATGCAGAGTGAAGGACCTTCGATGACGTCGCAGCTTGTGATTGGTCGCGTGACCGCTCATGTGACCGCTCACGCGACCAGTCACAAGCTGCGATGTCATCGCAGGTCTTACACTCACTGCATTCTTAGGAACGGAGGCTACCGGTTACACCACTAAGGTCCAGGCTCCGCCGGAGGGGTTAGTATATCAATATATAGACCCTGGGAACCATACACTGGGAACTTCCGATTCCGATTTCCGATATCGCAAAAATATCGGAACTCGGTATCGGAATTCCGATACAGCGAATATCGGCCGATACCCGATATTTGCAGTATCGGAATGCTCAACACTAGTCAGGAGCCGTGATATAGGACCTAACAGTGGAGGTCAGCTCCGCCAAGCAGGGTCTGGAACAGGCAGAGAACCACACGAGAATCCAAACGTATACTTACAACTCTCCTGCATGTATATGACTTCCTCGGTTGCTATAAATCATTTTAATATCAAGAATAATTTGACTATTATTAGTGAAAATCACCGTATTGCTACTTGTGTTGCTATTTTCTCTAGAGGCATCTTCAGTCATTATCCACTGTGAATGAAAATCTGTCCAACATTGTGGAAGATCAGTGAATCTCTGATGTACAATGAAATGTAGCGAAAGCTGCAGGAAATTAAATGAGAAAAAAGGAACAAGTCTTAAAAACAATGTTGATGACTGTTTCATTTATTAAATGGGAAGATCGGCTTTTGATTTCATCGGACATGTGTCTTCTCCTGGCCCAGGCGTGTCCTCGCAATGTGGCAATAATGAGATGATTTACATAGTGTTTTGCAAGATGTATCAGTAGTAAAAATAGAAGCCTTTTTTTCAGATATTTGATTTGTCAAAACCAGTTCCATTATTTTTTCGTATATGAAATCTAATGGTTGGTAAGTGAAATCTTGTGCATGTCAAGACCGTCACTGCAAAACTATCTGGTAGACACTTACTGAAGATAAAAGGGTAAAGTTTTTGTTGCCAGTAATCAGTTAGGAATGTGGAAATGCTTTAAAGGGAAATTCTTAAGTTTGTAAGTAATCCTCTATTCAATGTAATGGGGATAACTTTCCAATCACTGAAGGTTCGAACACCGTGATCCTCACAATTCCCAGGGAACAAGGCTCTAAAAGTCACATGTGAATGGAGCAGTGGTCGATCATCAACACTTCCACTCTATTAATTTTTTTTGGAAGTGCTGAAGACCTGCCAAGCGCAATGCTCGGCTATCTTGGGTGGACTCATTCAAAATTAATGGAGCAGAAGGCACATGATAGACCACGGCTCCATTCATATGTGGTTCTTTGGTCCCCAAGTTCTTGAGATCACTTTGGGTCCAGCAGTTGGACTATCAGCAATCAGGAACTTGGATGAATAGGAGATAACTTTGAAACTTGTGACTCCTTTAAAGTGGTTTAATATTGATGGATTATCTTTAGGATAAGTCATTAAAGCTTGATTAGTGGGGCTCATCAACCTTGACAGTCTGCTATTCCCAATGTTGGCAGCGTCCATAACTGCTCAGTTGCGTCAACGGATTAGGCTACTTTCACACTTGCGTCGTGTGACATCCATCGCAATGTGTCATTTTGGGGAAAAAACGGATCCTGCAAATGTGCCCGCAGGATGCTTTTTTTGCCCATAGACTTGTATTGCCGATGTATGGCCATACGTCGCGTCCATTGTGTACTGGATGCGTCGTGTTTTGGCGGACCATCGGCACGAAAAAACGTTCAAGGGAACGTGTTTTCGTATTTCGCGTCCGCCATTTCCTACCGCGCATGCGCGGCCAGAACTCCGCCCCCTCCTCCCTTCAGAATGGGCAGCGGATGCGTTGAAAAACTGCATCCGCTGCCCTCGTCGTGCCAAATTTTCACAACGTGCATCAGTACGTCGCGCGGACGCTTAGCGACGGACCCGTACCGATGCAAGTGTGAAAGCAGCCTTAGTGGTGGAGGGTAAATGCTGCACATTGATTCCAATAGGAGCTAGATATACAGTACCCAGCTGCCGCCATTATACAGTTAATGGAGTTGTGCTGCTCAGCTCTGCAACTGGGTAGTTCCATCCACCAACACTGGGAATAAATGATCAGAGGGAATGCTGGGTGTCATATGTTAATGTGGATAGAAGTGCCAATTTTAATTTTGAGTGTTTGGCCACTTTTTATAGAATTGAGCCCTTTACTTAGCACCTAGTCAACTACCCAGATTACAAAGAATGTCTCTGTCTGATGGCAAGACGTTTTTTATATGGACAGACCGTATCTTTCAGTGTATATCATGCAATGCTTCATTTCTCCAGTGATGGTGCTACAGGATAATTAAACATTTAATGCTAATATTCCCCACTAATTACTGATATAAATAAATTATAAATAAACACACATCCATGTGTCACCAACCAAGACAAATGGACTAATTTTGTTCTCAGGTATCATCCTAGTTTTTTCTCTAGTTTTTTATCATTCGCTTTTTTACACTGAAGTGGGCAGACTGAACTGAACTGTTTTATCCATGGACTCTTAACAATGCATCAGCTCAAAATGCAACATGGCTGAAGCATCTGAACAGACCTTTAGAAACTCCAAATTTTACAATTGAAAAATAGAAAAAAATTGAAAAAACAAACCAGTAAACCTCCTTAGACCATTTTTCACGTTGTGGATTCAGCACAGAACATAACCTTGGCTCCAGGTCATCAATGAAGAAGGTTCTGTAGCTTCCTCCTTGGCCTACACTGGGAACACTATGATGGATGACCAGGGTTGCCCTGGATATTCTCATCCTCTAATCAAGGGAATTTTTAACTGGTTGAGGATAAAAGCATAAAATAACCTTACAAAATCATCAGTTGTCATTTGCTGATGTTCTGATTATAAGATAATTAAAATATTTGCAAAGTTGGACTCCGCATTTTAACTTTTTCTTCATTTCTTTAAGAAAGTCAGCCGGACCTGGTACCTGTCCACACTGCCAACAGTACCAATATCTGGTTTAAAAACAATAGTATCACTGGCCTGATAGAGAATCTATGGCGTATTGTAAAGAGGAAGATGAGAGACACCAGACCCAACTGCTATTAAAGCAACTTGGGCTTCCATAACCCCTCAGCAGTTCCACAGGCATTGATGCAGTAACTGATGCAAAAGGAGCCCCGACCAAGTATTGAGTGCATTTACTGAACACACATTTCAGTAGGCCAACATTTCAGATTTTAAAATCACTTTTCAAGCTGGTGTTATAAAGTATTCTAATTTACTGAGCTAATTACTTTGGGGTTTTCATTGGCTGTAAGCCATAATCATCAACATTAACCGAAATAAACACCTGAAATACATCAATCTGTTTGTAACGACTCTATATAATATACAAGTTTCACTTTTCGTATTGAAGAACTGAAATAAATTAACTTTTTGATGATATTATCATTTTGTGAGAAGCCCCTGTACTTATTTCATGCAATAACATTCAAATAAGCCATGTAGAAATCATACAATGTGATTTTCTGGATTTTTTTAAAAAAAGATTCTGTCTCTCACAGTTGAAGTGTATCTACAATACAAATTGTATGGAGTGAGGACTTGGTTGACTGTAGGCAGCAGGCAGATAGTACATAAGAAAGTCCAAGACAATGCAGGCAGAAGAAGACCAGGAGCTAGTAGTGTAGAATAGTAAAAAAACAGAGTAAAGAGTCTTAATACTAAGACAAAGGTGTGTATCTTAGTTGGCCTTACATAGACGTAGGCCGATGATGACATGGGAGCACGCCGGGTCACTATGTAAAACCCATCGTGGAGCACAGCAGAGGGCAGCGGCCATAGAGGAAGGTGACGAAGTCCTAACGAGTCAAGGCAGATTCATAACACTGGGTTAATTACATTCTAATGTTATCATATTGAATGTTACTTTATTAAACTTTTTCTTTTTTAACTGATGATAATGCGAAAGCCATCACTGCCTCGCACCCTTCCAATTTACACTGTATTTAAAGAAGGCTTGACATCCCATCGTCAACTCTGTCTGAGCCGCTGAAACATAAGGGTGGGGACCGACACTGTTTTCATGTATATGCTTCAAGAGTGATTAATTAGCCATAGTTTTACCATTTCCCAGAGAACATAATTAAACTGTGTCCAGGGTGTTAGTGTTCATTGCTAATGATCGTGCTCATTATTACTTGGCATTGCATGTCACTTTGTCACTCATATGGAGTCTGCGATCATCCTCGCATCATCCCATTAGCCGGATTGTTTGTCGCGGATGTCTACAGTGAAAATCACAGTATGTAATAATAAATATAAAACCGATCAGAGCATAATAAGCATTTAGCCACATGAAAGTATTGGCTCAAGGGGGTGGTGGATCTCTACGGAGGCCACTATGTGTTGTGACTCCAGCCACATGTAATTAGTATTGCGTGGGCTCCTGTAACCATGAATTATGTGATATCCAGCTGCCTTATAATACTCACTCTTCTCCTTTTCTGTACCTACCCTGAAATGACTGCAGAGGGTGTAGTAAAGGACATAGCATGGTAATAAAAAAAATTAGGATGAATGAGAGATGAGCAGAGTATAACAATGGGTAATTAGGGAGGTGTAAGGCGTTAAGCTGCTGATAGGAAAGGACAATATTAAACATGAGGTTAGAATATCTACTAAAACCATATAGAAAGGTGTAAAATATACATTTCTCTTCTACTATAAATATTCATTATAGGGCAGCAACAACATACTATACATAATAGAACTAGTTAAAATGTACACATGGAATGGTTGCATACGGTTAGAAAAAAATAAGGTTCACTTTTTTAACCCCTCCGGGACGATTTTCTTTTTTTTTCGGCCTTTGCTTTTTCCTACCCTTTTTCCAAGAGCCATAACTTTTTTGGAGAGGTCTGTTGACATAGGCTTATTTTTTTTTGGCAACAGGAGTTTTCATTTTGGAATGCGACCATATAATGTAGTGGAAACAGGAAAAAAATTCCAAGTGGGGAGAAATGCTAGAAAAAAAATATATTTCCAACATTGTTTATCGGGGTTTTGTTTTTAGAGTGTATCATTGTGCAATAAAAATGTCCTGGAAACATGATTCTTAAAAAAGCACTCCCATCAAAATTGGATCCTCTTAATATATTGCAATCAGCATATTATGTAGAAATGTGTACTTACAATTGCTCATTTTGGCTTTCTACCCAGCTAATTCTTCTCTTTTCCATTAGTTCTATGACATCACGTGATTAGAAACTGACTCGCTGACTCCTTCTAAGCTCTATGAAGAAAGAGATGATAAACGCAGGGAAAAGAGACTTCCTGCTTCAAAATAGAGCAGAGAAAAGACACTAATAAACTGGGTAGAAAGTCAAAATGAGCAATTGTAAGTACACAGTGCTATAGAATATGATGACTGCACTATATTAAGAGAATAAGTGCTTCTTTAAGGTCACTTTAATTATGGCAATAACAATTTTTTTTAGTTTCCTTCTAAGTTTTCTTACAAAGAAAAAAACTGAAGCTTAGAAAAAAAATGTGTCTCCAGTTTTTGAGATCTTCGCCGTTTTATTTTTTAGTCGATGTATATCAGGGAATGTATTAAGCATTGGGAGCTGAAATTCTTATTGACACAATGATAGGGCACATACTTGATAATTTTTTATTGCATTTTTGTTGCGTGGAAGAGTGACCAAAAATGGCAATTCTGGCATTTTGATTTTTTTATTGTATGGGTAAAAAATTTTTTAACTTTGGCAGATCTGGCTTTTACAGATGCGTATATATTAGATATGCTTTTCTGTTTATGTATTTAGCTATTTTTGAATTGGAGATGGTAATTAATACTTTCATTTTTTAATTTTTTACAAAACATTTATAACATTTTGTTGTTTATTTTTGAGTCCCTTTTAGGAGATTTGAACTTGTGATCATTTGATCACTTGTTCTAGGTATACTATACAGTGAAAATGATGGTGTGCTGTGAAGCCCAGCTGGGGGCTGGGCTTCACAAGAATACTGAGATGGCAGTAACCCGCTTGCCCCTCCTTACGAATGTCCTGTGACTGAATGACAAACAATAATAATATGCCAAGATAGAACAAGGCAGGATAAATGTTGCTCAAATGTGGGAACATTTGCTTTTAAGCCTCACTACATTACAATAGCTTCCTACCAATGTTGTTGCAGCACAAATTGACTGCTCAAAGGAAGCACCTTTGGCATGGCCAAACAATTCAATGAACCTTTCTACCAACTTGTTTGGAAACTGTCAAGCCACAGCTGTCAATTATGGAACAGGGGGTGGAGATAGAAGTAAGGTAAGTAAGTTGGAAGTGAATGGTCCCACCACCCCAAGGGTGCACTGAGCAATTGTGCTTAGTTTGAACAGTTATTTTGTACTGAACAACTCTTTAATTATTAAAAAGAATCTTTATATAATACATCCTTTTTAAAAAGATCTGCTGTAGCTTTTATGTTGCAGAAGATCTGTTGTAGTATTTTCTAATACGTTCTTGCTTATGAAATTCTTCACAAAATATTTCCAACAATTGACTTCAAAGTCCGGAGTTTATCAATTTCGATAGTCTGAACCATAACTGAACTTATTGAAAAGCAGATAGACATGTTACACTTTGTAAATACAATGAAACCGTAATTGCAATAATAAGAAGCTGTAGACACAAAAAATAATGTGACAATAAAAAACTCGCTAGGAGAAAGCAGCATCTGCAGAATACATCACTTTAAGGAAAGAGGTTTTTTGTATTCACTCAACTGTCTTCTGATACAATATGTGTGACCTTCCAAGACTCAATGTACCCGCTCGCTCATTACCCTACCTCCGTGCTGTACCAGACAAGCAGCCAAGATCTGATTCAACTTATTTTCTGTCTGCCGGTAATGTGACAGAACATAGACACACATCTGAATCTGTCTTCATTTATACAAAATATTAATATACTTTTTCTTTCACAGAGAAGATAAATATTCAAAAACAGATAAGAAAACATGAGTTACCAAAGATGCTATGCCTGTAAACTACAAGTCTACAGCTTTAACATAGTCTGTCAACAGGTTTTTTCTATGTAATCTGAGAACAGCATGATGTAGAGGCTGAGAGCCTGATTCTAGCGATGTGTCACTTACTGGATTGCTTGGTGCAGTTTTGATACAATCCCTCTTTCCTTTGCTGCAGATCTAGCAGTTCCCAGAATGCGGAGCTACATATATGCCTGCAGAACTGAACAAAACATAGTTTTTATTTTTTTTTAATTTCTCTTCTCCATTGTAAAAATATTAGCTTATACAGTTTAAATTATTATTTATCTTATGTTCTAGCAGGTGTTGAGATTTTTCTCTGGGGGTGTGTCCTTCTTTCCCTGCATGAGGTTGACCAATCATATTCAGGCAGCAACACATGCGAAAAAAGGAGCACACCCTTATCATATCACTGATCTCTACAACTACTGTGTAGAAATACAGCAGAGCTGAGTTGTATATCATTACAAACACTTCTGGACTTCATTTCGTTTCATGGCACTCAGTGCGGAGGTATGGAGGGTTAGAGCAACAGCACTGTGAGAAGAGATTGGGTAGTGCTAATAATGAAACTTATCTCTGCAGCTATTGTATATAGTTACAGCTGGGTCGAGTTATGTACCATCATAAACCCTTACAGATCTCATCTCTCAGAGCTGTCAGCCTCCTATCACCCTCCCACCACACTGACTTCTGTGAGATGAAATCTGGAAGTGTTTGTAATAATAATATATGACTCAGCTCTGCTGTATATCTACAAATTATTTTTTTATATATATATATATTCTTTTTCTCCTGTGATCAGGGCTCCACTAAAACTTGAACTCATGCCTCCATGTTCATAGGCTGTTACTTTTCCACTGTGCCACAGCTTATAATGTTATAATGCGTATCTACAAAGTAGATGGAGAGATCAATGAAGAGAAGAGAGCATGTCCTTTTTCCTTTCCATGTTTCTGTCTGATTATGATTTGTCAACCTCATGTAGTGGAAGAAGTACATGCCCCAGAGACAAATCTCTGATAACACCCCATTGACCTTAACATAAATTTTAACCTAAACATTACACGCTAATAAATCAGCAATGGAGAGAAGAACTTACAAACCAAAAACTATGCTTTACTCAGCTCAGCAGCAATTATTCCATGATGTGGCCAGTTTAACATGCTCAATCTAGTGAAAAGTCCTTTTACTTTAAAGTGAAAAGTCTACAGTCAATCTGTGTGACTACAGACTTTTGAATTCTCCCAGCACATGCACGTTGTGCTGCGAGGATTTACAGTTCTCTTCCCCGGGAATCACGAACAGGTATGCAATATGCTCGTGATTCCCGGGGAGGAGAAACGTAAATCCTTGCAGCACAATAAGTTTTGCCTTGAGGAATGGGCAACAATTCCAGATGAAAGATATAGAAAGCTCATAGATACTTATCCAAAGCAACTTGAATCTGTAATTGCTCCAAAAGGAGGCTCTACAAAGTACTAACTTAAGGGGTGAATAGTTATGCACACTGAAGTTGTCAATTATTTTACCTATTTGTTGTTTGCTTCACAATAAAAATAAAGCCAAATGTTCACAACTGTAGGATTGTTCTTTACATGAACTATTCAGACCCTCAAAAAAATGGTAAATTTCCAGGTTGTGAGATAGCAAAACACGGAAAAAAATTCCAAGGGGTGAATACTGTTGCAAGCCACTGTAGCTAGGAACCAACGTTCGGGCAGGGAGTGGTAGGTGGAGCTGCTTGCTATATACCCTCCTAGCTCAGGAAAAGCTGGGGAAGCAAATCACTGCAGGACACAGCAGGGTTAAATTCCTGCAGAGACCGGCTATGCCCCCATAAGGGTAGATGGAAAAACACATGCAGGTGCTGAATTTCTGCATGAAAAAGCCTCAGTGGGATGGCCAGACATGAGGAAACGCCGCATGGTAAAAGGCCCGGATTTAGGGGGGGTCCAAGGGGCCCGGGCCCTGGGTCATCCACCAAGTGGGGGCCTCCCACCAATATAGGGATAAATATCTCAAAACATGTAAAATACACATCTCTTTGCTGTGAACTGTTCCTAATGATAAGGAACATTTAACAAAAGAGAAACTATTGAAAGTGTAGGGACCTGGCTGTGTCCTACATCTCAGTGGCTGGCGCAGAACAGCAGAGTTATGGCACCTGACCTGCGTCAGCATCCACTGACCTGGCTAGCCTAGCCAGACTTCCTTAGTACCCTCCCTGTACCTAATGCTTAGCTTATGGCATGCGGCAGCCTTCTGCGATCCCAACAGAAGCTTCTAGGTGCTACCTATTCAGCTATATGATCGCTCCCTCGGATTAGATCAGATGAGAGTTTGTTCAGCGACCTTCGAGGTAGGAGGTGGAGCCACGATGTCAGCTCGAGAAGAGCATTCTCCACCGTGGAGAGCGGCAGGACTTCACTCTGGATCTTCAGTCACTGAAGATCCAGAGGTAAAGTGGTTCAATCTTCATAGTGTCGCGGTGGGTGAGTATGATCTCTGTGTGTGTCTGTGTGTGTCTTTGCATGTGTCTGTCTCTGTGTGTGTCTGTCTCTGTGTGTGTCTGTGTGTGTCTGTCTCTGTGTGTGTCTGTGTGTGTCTGTCTGTGTGTCTGGGTGTGTGTCTGTCTGGGTGTCTGTGTGTCTGTCCGTCTGTCTGTGTGTGTCTGTGTATTTGTGTGTGTGTGTCTGTGTGTGTGTCTATGTGTGCCTGTCTGTCTGTGTATCTTTCTTGCAGCTCCTGTCCTACACAGTACCATACTGTATATACAAATCCACACTATATCCTGCCTTACAGTGTGTCTGTGTATACTGTATGCATATAGTGTGGACCTGTTTACAGTATAGTGCTGTGTATACACTTTATACAGCCCCTCAGCCTCTATTCTATATACAGCCAGCACAGCAACAGCCTCTGATATATATGGCAAATATTGAGATAGCTCTAAGGATATATCTAATTTTGATGGTAACAAACTGCCGTGGTGAGCGTTCCTTCTCAAAACTCAAATTAGTTGAAAACCGATTAAGGACATCCATGAATCAGGAATGACTTGTAAATTTGGCTATCATGAGCATCGAGTCAGATATACTGCGTGAATTGGACTTTATTGACATAATTAGTGATTTTGCAGCACGAAAATCAAGGAAAGTGCCTGGATTGTAAAAAATGAATGATTTTACCTGAATTACTCTGCGTAAATGATTTTTGTAAATAAACTTGCGTTCGTTTCATTTTGTGTTTTTGCATTACATAATTGAAACACCTTGAAAAATGGGCCTCCCTCCAAAATGGGCCCCGGGCCACCCACCTCTTAAATCCGGCCCTGCATGGTAAGCAGAGCAGAGTCCCAGTCATCAACTCAGTGGACATTTATCAGCTTCTGGGTTGTATTCTTGATTTCCTCTTTACTCCGGTCCTTTGTTGTGAGTGCCTGGAAGTGAAGAGACCTGCTGCAAGGAGTGGGATGTGTCTTGCTCCTAAATAAAGTTTTGAGAGCTGATCTGTTTTTTAGGCGGTTGGCATGGTTTATAGGAGAGTCTGTCCAGAACCGGGTTATGAATTAATTATCAACTAGTTTTTCACTTTTTTTCAAAATTGATCATTTTTGTAGTTTCACCTAACAAAACAAAATAATACTTGGAAAACGCTGAAACTTTGCTGAAATGCATTGTGTCTCTTTCTATTTGTATGGTCTGCACTGGCTGTGACTCCTCTGCCTATAACCTGTGCCCTGTCCTTAAGCCGTATAATAATTGAAATAGAGGAAAATCTAATAGTGCTGACGTTTTCTGAATTATAGTAGTGTCATATTGTAAATGCAATTCTAACGTGCCGGTGCTCTCTGTTCCTGAGATTACACATCTTTCCTGATAATTCTAATGCATTGCTGGTTCAAAGAATCCCCATTACTTTATCAAATCTTATTTACAGTATCTGGAGGAGAATAAAATAATGGGAAGAGCAGTTGCATGATGACAATTTATCATTCGGAGGCCCTCTGTGAAAGAAAAGGAGCGCGAAATGTGCACCCATTGTGCGCGGCTCAATACATCACACAATGCATGGTCCTGCTACAACATGCCGCCAAGATAATAGTTTCTCTCCTTATAATTATCATAGTAAGAAGATGTGAGCAGTCATTTTGTGTATAAGATTTAACCCATTCTGGTGTCACATAGATGTAACTGCAGTTAGCTTGTAGATTTTGGCAAAACCCATAACAGCAAAAAATTGTTTGTATTTTATTAAAATTATAGGTAACAATTAGGACAATTCCATTTTCTGCATAAAGCCCCATACTAGTTCTGCCATGTTCCGTATTTTTTGGACTATAAGACGCACCTAGGTTTTAGAGAAAGAAATTAGTAAATAAAAAATTGAAGCAAAAAATGTGGTGAATTCTGTATGAGTGGCGAGCAGTGAATATTCATTCCCTTAAGTAGTGGGGACATGTGAAAGCCCGGCAGATGCAGGAAGAAGGCGGCTGCTAACACCGTGTCCGCTATTAAAGAGTAATGAATATTCACTGCCCTCCACGCCCATGAGCGTGGAATGCAGTGAGTATTCATTTTGCTTTAGCAGCGGGCACATGAGATAGCTGCAGTCACTGACTCCTGCCTACTGTGACCCGGTGCTGCCACTTCACACCTCAATACCACAGCCATAGCTGGCACATTCAGGCTATAAGACACATCCCCCATTTTCCTCCACATTTTTGGAGGAAAAAAGTGGGTCTTATAGTCCGAAAAATACAGTACGATGGAGATGATAAGCAAGGAGCAGTGGTGGACACATTCAAGGGGACATTGTGGATGTCTCGCCACTAGTGTTGAGCGATACCGTCCGATACTTGAATGTATCGGTATCGGAAAGTATCGGCCGATACCGGCAAAGTATCGGATCTAATCCGATACCGATACCCGATACCAATACAAGTCAATGGGACTCAAGTATCGGACGGTATCCCTGATGGTTCCCAGGGTCTGAAGGAGAGGAAACTCTCCTTCAGGCCCTGGGATCCATATTAATGTGTAAAATAAAGAATTAAAATAAAAAATATTGATATACTCACCTCTCCGACACAGCCTGCAGCTTACCAAGGGAACCGGCAGCCTTCTTTGCTTAAAATGCGCGCGTTTACTGCCTTCTGTGACGTCACGGCTTGTGACTGGTCGCGTGCCACCCATGTGACCGCGACGCGACCAATCACAACAAGCCGTGACATAATTTCAGGTCCTGAATGCCTAATTCTAGGCATTCAGGATTTGAAAATTACGTCACGGCTTGTGATTGGTCGCGTGCCGCCCATGTGACTGCGACGCGACCAATCGCAACAAGCCGTGACGTAATTTCAGGTCCTGAATGCCTAATTCTAGGCATTCAGGATTTGAAAATTACGTCACGGCTTGTGATTGGTCGCGTCGCGGTCACATGGGTGGCACGCGACCAATCACAAGCCGTGATGTCACAGAAGGCAGTAAACGCGCGCATTTTAAGCAAAGAAGGCTGCCGGTTCCCTCGGTAAGCTGCAGGCTGCGTCGGAGAGGTGGGTGAGTATATCAATATTTTTTATTTTAATTCTTTATTTTACACATTGGTATTAATCCCGATACCGATTCCCGATATCACAAAAGTATCGGATCTCGGTATCGGAATTCCGATACCCGCAAGTATCGGCCGATACCCGATACTTGCGGTATCGGAATACTCAACACTACTCGCCACCAGTAGCATTCATAGATGATCAAAAGATTAACTTGCAGTGTTTGGCTGAAAAAGTGAAACATTTATGCCAAAGTGTGAAAATTTGGGATTGGGGAGTTTTCAGGCGGTCCTCAAATCTGTCTAAATGTTGGGCTTTAAAACATTGTTATGTTGTTAAGTGGGAACTAATGTGAAATATATGATTGACAACTATAGCTGTTTTTTAGATCCAAAGTCACTAGTCATGAAAATCTAATGATTTATGTGTAGAGAAGTTATTCACTGACCTTACTTCTCAGCTTTGCCCCATCATCTACCTTTTGTCCGGATCCTAAATTCTGATTTACACATATCACTATTGTTTTAAAAGCAAGTAAAAGATAGAGATGACAAGCAGAAATTATGACCAATGTTAATGGGCAAAATAATAGGTGATATCGCCCTGCCCAGTAATTTTTCCTCTGCTGGGTATGTCAGGTAAAGAGCCAAGGGTGGTGGAGACCCATGCAAAAATGTGGCCCTTTTGCTCTCTTTTTGTACAATCTCTGCTCATGACTACTCATTATCCACTTCAATGTTTAATTCTTTGGCCATCAGCACTTTGTATGATCTTTCCAAACTATATTCAGATAATTTCCTTAAAATAGTTTATCCTAAGTATTGTGGTGATATAGACTTTTAGGATTTCTACTTCCAATAAATGGCACAACTCTTCAAGTCCATTTCCTTTCTGAAGATGCAAAATGCATATTTCATTTCCCAGAGGAACATTAAATGGTCTACAAGCCTTCTTAGATTGGCATGTCAAATATGTCACTCTCCACAAGGAGAAATGTTATCCCATAGACCCCAGTCAGAGGCGTCTAATACAGCCAAATCAGATCTCATGCTTTGCACTGAGGATGTGGAAATACCCCAAAACACTTGCTGCAAACTGACATTCGGGTTTGGCTTTTATCTTAAGGTATGTGACAACCTTCATTAATTGGTCGATATTGACTTTTAGGATTGCTACTGCCCATAAGTGGCACTAGAGTTCAAGTCCTCTTCATTTCTGAAGAGGCAATTTGTATATTTAACTTTCCAGATGAGCATTGCATGGCCTATTGTTGGGGGTTGAGTTCCCGCCTCTGCACAGGAGGAATCTCGTGCCATCTACGCTGCAGTCTCCCATTCTTCTCCTGCCGCAGTGGAGCCTGTTCAGCGGAGATGTCAGTCCCAGCGTCTCGCTCAGTCTGACTCTGTACAAAGGGTTACTGCTGCTTTTCCAGCTTCTGCCATTGAAGTCAGTGCTGGGCAGCGGCGAGCAGACGCTTCTGGGACTAAGTCCTGCTTTTCTCATTCTGAGCATGCCCAGAATAAGATCTCTCAGTGGAGATCGAGGGACACATGTTCAGATACTGCAGCTAAATCCATTGGTCCTCCAGGAAGGTCCTGAAGGTGCTCAGGCTCTGTAGCAGCCTCTCATTGGTCCTTCTAGGAAGGACCTGTACTTGCTGCAGCTATTTAAGGCTCTCATGACCACACGGCCATGCGCTAGTATTGATTTAGTTATGTGCATGCGCCAGTGTGGTCACATTTACGTGTGTTCAGGGACTCGGCTGAAATAAGCCCTTAGAATGCCGGCACCTCCGGCGAGGAGATTGTGTGCGTGGATTTAGGGCCCCGGCTGAAATAAGCCCCTAGAATACCGGCTCCTCCGGTGAGGAGATACTATGTTTGTGTTGCCACACACTGCCATCAGCTCGGCAGTTGCTGGATACTCCTGTGAAGTCAACAGGTTTCCACGTTTCTTAGTTGCCAACGTCTCAGCTGCTAACTCGGGGCGTCCTCAGGCACGGGCTCAAAAGCCACCAAGGGTCAGAGAGAGATCTGGCACAGCGTCTCTATGAAGTTAGCAGAGTTCGCTTCTACTGCCATAAAGGGCCGCCATTTGCCAGCAGCAGGTCCTCTCCTGCACGGTGGATCCCGGGCTGCGAATTCACCAAATAATATGTCTCAATTAACTCGGTGTGTTCCACCAGCCCTAACAGAATACTAGCGCCAGGGTCTGGCTAGTAAATGGTGGACATACAGCAGTCCTTGCGGTACATCCAGCAGCTGGAGGGTAGGTTGGCGGCTCTCGAGAGCACAACCTCAGCTGTGGATGTTACTGCAGTTGCTGTACAGGCTGCTAGCATGGCTGCAGCAACCTTGTCCACTGCCACCCCTGTTCCGACATTATCTTGCCTCCCGCTGCCAGAAAAAATTTCTGGAGATAGTAAATCTTGTAGGGGTTTCGTGAGTCAGTGCTTTATATACCTCGAGCTCCTGGCTGCACGTTTTCCCACAGAGCGGGCAAAGGTGGGATTTATTGTGTCTCTCTTGTCGGACAGGGCGCTGGAATGGGCTACGCCACTGTGGGAGGGTGGCGATCATGTGGTGCAGAGTGCTGCACTGTTCCTGAGCACTCTGAAACAGGTCTTTTTAGGACATCGAGTCACCCATGACACGGCGCTCCAACTGCTGGCATTGACTCAGGGTTCGTCCTTGGTCAACCATTTTGCTATTCACTTCTGTACCCTAGCATCTGAGCTGGAGTGGTCTGATAAAGCCCTTATCCCCATGTTTTGGAGGGGGCTGGCTGACCACGTGAAGGACGCTCTGGCCACTAGGGAGATTCCCGCCACACTGGAGGAGTTAATAGCTGTCTCCACTCCTATTGACCTCCGTTTTAATGAGCGGAGGTTTGAGCGAGCCCAGTGTAGGCAGAGGTTTTGGCTGGCTCCCACCTTCACCAAACCTCTGGAAATTCCGGTCCTGGACCCTGAGTCACATGAGGCCATGGAAGTGTCACGAGCAGGATCTAAGTCCCGGACCGCTTGTGCACTCAAGGTCTGTCATGTTTGCCAGCAGTCAGGACATCTTGCCACCAGATGTTCCCAGCAGTCGGGGAAACATCAGCGCCTAGTGGTAGTAGTTGGAGGTACACTAGACACAGCAAGGTTTGCCTCCAAATTGTCCTTTAAGGGGACAATTACTATAGGCTCATCCACGCACTCAGTAGAGCTCTGAGTGGATTCTGGGGCGGAGGGCAATTTTATGTCTTCTGCCTTTGCCCAACGTCATGCAATACACCTGGTGATGCTATCTCAGCCAGTGACGGTAGGAGTGGTGAATGGGTCGACACTGCCCTCACAGATAACACACCCGACCATCCATTTTACTCTGTCCATGTCGCCATCCCATCAGGAGATTATATCTCTGCTCATCATTCCTGAGGGAATTGATGAGGTCCTGTTGGGGATACCTTGGCTACGGTACCACTCTCCTCATATCGAGTGGTCCTCAGGCAGAATTCTGGGATGGGTGAATCTTGTTGGGGTAGGTGTCAAAGGGAATGCATTCAGGTTGCTACTACAGAGGTACCCGCAGATCTATCCTCTCTCCCCAAGCAATATTGGCCCTATGCGGACGTGTTCTCCAAAAAGGCGGTGGAGACCCTTCTGCCCCACCTCTCCTATGACTGTCCTATTGATCTCTTGCCTGGTGCTGATCCTCCCCGGGGTTGAGTCTATCCATTATCTCTCCCAGAGACAGAGGCAATGTCTCAGTACATTCAATATAATCTGGCAAGAGGGTTCATCAGGAAGTCAGTGTCACCTGCAGGGGCTGGGTTCTTCTTCGTACAGAAGAAGAACGGGGAACTACGTCCATGCATAGATTACAGGGGTCTTAACGCCATCACCATTATTAAGAATAAGTATCCTCTGCCCCTGATATCGGAGCTCTTTGATAGGCTTTGGGGAGCAAGGATATTCACAAAATTAGATCTGCGGGGTGCTTGCAACCTGATTTGCATCCATGAGGGGGACGAATGGAAACACCAGGGATGGGCACTATGAATATCTGGTGATGCCCTTCGGGCTCTGTAATGCCCCAGCCATTTTCCAAGACTTTGTTAACGATATCTTCCGGGATATGCTCTCCACCTTGGTCATTGTCTATCTGGATGATATTCTCATCTACTCTCCAGATATTGACTCCCACCAGAGAGATGTTGGCAGAGTCTTCGACCTCTTACGGGCAAACTCCATTTACGCCAAGTTGGAGAAGTGTGTGTTTGAGCAGGAGTCCTTGCCTTTCCTTGGATATATCATCTCTACCCAGGGTTTGGCTATGGATTCTGCCAAGCTACAGGCTGTGATGGACTGGCAGGAACCCCATTCACTTAAAGCGGTGCAGCGCTTTATGGGGTTCATTAATTACTATCGCCAATTCATTCCACACTTCTCAACTTTGGTAGCTCCCTTGGTTGCCCTCACCAAGAAGGCAGCAAATCCCAAGTTGTGGTCGGAGGATGTCTCCAAGGCCTTTCTCTCGATTAAGTCACACTTCGCTAGCGCTCCCATACTACATCACCCCGATGTAGATAAGCCATTTATCATGGAGGTGGATGCCTCATCTGTTGGTGCTGGAGCAGTCCTTTTCCAAAAGGATGCTCAAGGTCGGAAGCATCCTTGCTTCTTCTTCTCCAAGACCTTCACACCGGCGGAAAGGAATTATTCCATCGGGGACAAGGAGTTGCTAGGCATGAAGTTGGCTTTCTCTGAGTGGAGACATCTCTTGGAGGGGGCTCGCTTTCACTTTCAAGTATTCAAAGACCGCAAGAATTTGGTTTATTTACAGTCCGACCAGCGGCTTAATTTTTGCCAGGCCAGATGGTCCTTGTTCTTCTCTCGGTTTCATTTCACCCTCCATTTTCTTTCTGGAGAGAAGAACATTCGCGCCGACCCTCTCTCTCGCTCTGTGGTGTCATCTGAGGAGGAGGAAGAAGAGTCTCGGCTTATTGTCCCTTCCGAGAGCCTAAGAACTGTGGCCCCGGTTTCGCTAGAGTCTGTGCCTCCAGGCAAGACTTTTGTACCATCCAGTTTGCGTCCGGAGGTTCTCTCTTGAGCTCACTCGTCTAGGGTGGGTAGACATTTCGGGACCAAAAGGACATCTGAGTTACTGGCGAGGACATATTGGTGGCCTCATATGATCTGTGACGTCGCAGACTATGTTCGGGCATGTGTCTCCTGCGCCAAGAACAAGTCTCCTTGTCAACGGCCAGCTGGGTTGCTTCACCCTCTGCCAGTGGCAGATAGGCCCTGGGAGATGGTCGGGATGGATTTTGTGGTGGGCTTACCCAAGTCTCATAGCTGCACCATTATTTGGGTGATCACCAACCATTTCTCCAAAATGGTGCACTTGGTGCCTCTTCCACGGCTACCTTCTGCACAGGCTCTGGCGGTGTTGTTTATCAAACACATATTTCGCCTATACGGTATGCCGGACAAAATTGTTAGTGACCGGGGTCCCCAGTTTGAGTCTCGATTCTGGAGGGAGCTTTGTCGTCTACTTAGCATTGAGTTGAATCTCTCCACAGAATATCATCCCGAGACGAATGGGTTGGTAGAGAGGGCAAATCAGACCCTGGTCACATATCTATTACATTTTGTCTCTGCCAGGCAGGAGGACTGGGCATCCTTGCTACCATGGGTGGAGTTTGTGCTTAGCAACGCTGTAGCTGACTCCACCGGTCAAACTACTTTCCTCCTTAATATAGCCAGCAACCGTGGGTTCCTGTGCCTATGCCCATGTCTTCTGCTGACTCCAGGGTGGCAGACTGGGCAGTGGAGGCACGGGACATTTGGGACCGCACTCAGGATGCCATCCGGGCCTCCAAGGAGAGAATGAGGTCCTCTGCCGATGCACATTGGCGCCCTGCTCTGACCTTTGCTCCGGGCAACTTAGTGTGGCTCTCCGCCCGTAACATCAGGCTGCGTGTTGAGTCCACTAAGTTTGCACCTCGCTACTTGGGTCCCTTCAAGGTCCTCGAACAGGTTAACCCTGTGGTCTACCGTCTGGCCCTTCCTCCATGCCTAGGTATCACCGACACCTTTCATGTGCCCCTTCTTAAGCCCGCATACATGACCCGGTTTTCTGAGTCATCTACCGGGACATCGGGTTCGTCTACAGACGATTACGAGGTGAATGCTATTTTGGGGTGCAAGGTGAAAAAAAAATTTATTTGGTGGACTGGAAGGGTTATAGTCCTGAGGACAGGTCCTGGGAGCCTGCTGAGCACATTCAGGCTCCGCAGCTCATTGCTGCCTTCGAGCGTAGCGAGGCCCAGAGGGGGGTGGGGCCCTAGGGGGGGTAATGTTAGGGGCCAAGTTCCTACCTCTGAACAGGGGGAATCTCGGGCCATCTCCGCTGCGGTCTCCCATTCTTTTCCTGCGCAGTGGAGCCTGCTCAGCAGAGACGTCAGTCCCAGCGTCTCGCTCAGTTTGACTCTGTACAAAGGGTTACTGCTGCTTTTCCAGCTTCTGCCATTGAAACCAGTGCTGGGCAGGGGCGAGCAGACACTTCTGGGACTAAGTCCTGCTTTTCTCATTCTGAGCATGCCCAGAGTAAGATCTCTTAGTGGAGATCGAGGGTCACATGTTCAGATACTGCAGCTAAATCCATTGTTCCTCCAGGAAGGTCCTGAAGGTGCTCAGGCTCTGTAGCAGCCTCTCATTGGTCCTTCTAGGAAGGTCCTGTACTTGCTGCAGCTATTTAAGGCTCTCATGACCGCACGGCCATGCGCTAGTATTGATTACGTTATGTGCATGCACCAGTGTGGTCACATTTACGTGTGTTCAGGGACTCGGCTGAAATAAGCCCCTAGACTGCTGGCACCTCCGGCGAGGAGATTGTGTGCGTGGATTTAGGGCCCCGGCTGAAATAAGCCCCTAGGATACCGGCTCCTCCGGTGAGGAGATTGTATCAGAAGAAAAAAAAAATGTGACAAAACCAGCTCACCTACTAGGCATTTGTTGTGTGAAAGCCCGGATAACGTGCAGTCTTCACGTATAGTAATAGAACAAATAGAAGAAAAAATCCAGCTTCCAAAAATATCAAAATTTATTGAAGATAAAATCCAAGATCCAAAAACATGGTTCACAGGAGAAGAAATGGCAGCATGCTACATGTTTCGAACAATAAGTTCTTTTTCAAAGCTGCTCACCATGCACCAGAATGAGGTTTAAATAGCAGCTGTGAGAAATCACAGTGAATCAATCCACCACCTGATGCAACAGTGATTATATACAATAAAAAACGCAAAAGTGTCACAAAAAACTGGAAAACCAATAAAAAAAACAGACAAAAAATATATATAATGTGCACATAAAAAACATATGTAACTGAACAATGTAAAACTCTCAGTAATGAAACATAATTTCCTTGCGAGCATTTAAGCCCATGGGATAGCAAGTGTTAAGGCAGAACATCCAATAAGCTTCACGCGTCATTAAACGTCTTTTCAGATCTCCTCCTCTGGATGTCATCGCAAGCTTCTCAATACCGACAACCCGAAGGAATGCAGTGCTTCTTTGATGACTGGTGATAAAGTGCTTGGAGGCATGAGATACAGAGCGATTATTATTAGTAAAAACAACAATGTCAGTAATGTGTTCAGAAATACGCGTCTTTAGCATGCGAGTGGTACAGCCTATATAACTTAATTTACATTTAATGCATGTTATCATGTAAACTACATTCTTACTATTGCAGTTAATAAATTACTGGATTTTGTGTTCTTGTTTATCACTGCTATCAGAAAAAGAGTGCGTAACAGCAGAATGGGCACATGTGCGACATTTGGAAACACCACAGTGATAAAAACCTCTGTGGTGTAGCCATGTGTGGGAGACTTTACTGGATTTGAATAGGCTGGGTGAGAGAATGTCAGAAAGAGTAGTAGCCTTTTTTGCAATCACCTGACAGCCAGGAGACAGAATTTTGGAGAGAATCTCATCCTCATACAGGATAGGAATGTTTTTCAAAATAAGAGACTTAATGTCATTATATTGAGGACTATATTTAATAGAGCAAAAAGTTTTTTGATTTTGATAAAGTTTATTCTCCTTATTTTTTGGTAACAGCATATCGCTGCGTTTTTTTTGTTGTACTATATTTTTAGCTCTATCAAGAGCCCACTTGGAATAGCCTCTTTTGTCTAATTTTTTACAGCACAGATCAGTCTCTTGTTTTAAAATACTGGCATCATTACAGTTCCTAGTTATTCTGGTAAGCTCACCCACTGGTATGGACTTTATTGTATGTCCAGGATGACTGCTGGACGCATGTAAGATGCTGTTACCAGATAATGGTTTGTGAAATGTAGAGGTAGTAATAACATGGCCCACAGTGCTGCGCAATGTCAAGTCCAAAAAAGAAATCACATGTGAATTATGACTACATGTAAAGCGAAGATTAAAGTCATTAGAATTAAGATGGACAAGGAACTCTGGTATGGCAGACACATCGCCACTCCATATGAGGAGTAAATCGTCGATGTATCTACCATACCAGAATATGTCCATCAGAAATGGGTTACAATCCGAATAAAAAAAACAATTCCTCCCAGTATGACATAACCAAGTTTGCAACGGATGGTGAATGTTTACCTCCCATAGAAACTCCTTTACATTGGAGAAAAAACTGCTGATCAAAGGAAAAATAGTTATGAGTCATTAAGAAAAAGATAACCTGTATAACATAATTGCACAAATCACTAGTATAGTTACTATACTTATAAAGATGGAATTCAAGTGCTTGAATGACAATATTTTGTGGAATACAGGTATACAACGAGATGACATCACAACTTATCCATTGAAATCCATCACACCATACAGTATTGGAGAGCTGATGTAAAACATCTCTTGAGTCTCTCAGGAAACCTGGAACCCTCACAACCAATGGCTGTAATAGGGAGTCCACCCATTGACTTAGATGTTCCGTTAGAGAACCCATCCCTGATAATATAGGGCGCATTGGTGGAGTGTAGTACCTTTGTGTACCTTGGGTAAACCATATATTGTAGGTATAGTGGGGCAATCAACCCTAAGATACTCAACATGTGTTCTGGTTAAGACACCCAAAGCTGCACCATCATCAATCAGTCTGAACAGTTCCTTTTTGTAAGCCGATGTGGGATCTGAAGCCAGTCTTTTATATGTTGTACTATCGTTCAAGAGATTGTTCATTTGGTCTTTATAAATCGATTATTCTGGTATGGTAGATACATCGACGATTTACTCCTCATATGGAGTGGCGATGTGTCTGCCATACCAGAGTTCCTTGTCCATCTTAATTCTAATGACTTTAATCTTCGCTTTACATGTAGTCATAATTCACATGTGATTTCTTTTTTGGACTTGACATTGCGCAGCACTGTGGGCCATGTTATTACTACCTCTACATTTCACAAACCATTATCTGGTAACAGCATCTTACATGCGTCCAGCAGTCATCCTGGACATACAATAAAGTCCATACCAGTGGGTGAGCTTACCAGAATAACTAGGAACTGTAATGATGCCAGTATTTTAAAACAAGAGACTGATCTGTGCTGTAAAAAATTAGACAAAAGAGGCTATTCCAAGTGGGCTCTTGATAGAGCTAAAAATATAGTACAACAAAAAAAACGCAGCGATATGCTGTTACCAAAAAATAAGGAGAATAAACTTTATCAAAATCAAAAAACTTTTTGCTCTATTAAATATAGTCCTCAATATAATGACATTAAGTCTCTTATTTTGAAAAACATTCCTATCCTGTATGAGAATGAGATTCTCTCCAAAATTCTGTCTCCTGGCTGTCAGGTGATTGCAAAAAAGGCTACTACTCTTTCTGGCATTCTCTCACCCAGCCTATTCAAATCCAGTAAAGTCTCCCACACATGGCTACACCACAGAGGTTTTTATCACTGTGGTGTTTCCAAATGTCGCACATGTGCCCATTCTGCTGTTACGCACTCTTTTTCTGATAGCAGTGATAAACAAGAACACAAAATCCAGCAATTTATTAACTGCAATAGTAAGAATGTAGTTTACATGATAACATGCATTAAATGTAAATTAAGTTATATAGGCTGTACCACTCGCATGCTAAAGAGTAGACGCGTATCTCTGAACACATTACTGACATTGTTGTTTTTACTAATAATAATCGCTCTGTATCTCATGCCTCCAAGCACTTTATCACCAGTCATCAAAGAAGCACTGCATTCCTTCGGGTTGTCGGTATTGAGAAGCTTGCGATGACATCCAGAGGAGGAGATCTGAAAAGACGTTTAATGACGCGTGAAGCTTATTGGATGTTCTACCTTAACACTTGCTATCCCATGTGCTTAAATGCTCGCAAGGAAATTATGTTTCATTACTGAGAGTTTTACATTGTTCAGTTACATTATATGTTTTTTATGTGCACATTATATATATTTTTTGTCTGTTTTTTTTATTGGTTTTCCAGTTTTTTGTGACACTTTTGCGTTTTTTATTGTATATAATCACTGTTGCATCAGGTGGTAGATTGATTCACTGTGATTTCTCACAGCTGCTATTTAAACCTCATTCTGGTGCATGGTGAGCAGCTTTGAAAAAGAACTTATTGTTCGAAACATGTAGCATGCTGCCATTTCTTCTCCTGTGAACCATGTTTTTGGATCTTGGATTTTATCTTCAATAAATTTTGATATTTTTGGAAGCTGGATTTTTTCTTCTATTTGTTCTATTACTTTACGAGGAGATTGTATGTTTGTGTTGCCTCACACTGCCATCAGCTCGGCAGTTTCTGGATACTCCTGTGAAGTCAACAGGGTTCCGCATTCCTTAGTTGCCAAGTTCTCAGCTGCTGACTCGGGGCATCCTCAGGCGCGGGCACTATAGCCACCGAGGGTCAGAGTGAGATTTGGCACAGCGTCTCTGTGAAGTAACAGAGTTCAATTCTACTGCCATAAAGGGCTGCCATTTGCCAGCAGCAGGTCCTCTCCTGCACGGTGGACCCCGGGCTGCGAATGCACCAAATAATATCTCTCAATTAACTCGGTGCGTTCCGCCAGCCCTAACACCTATAAGTCTCTTTACTTTGCTATGTCAGGCATGTCATTCTCCACAAGGAGAAAGGTTATCCCTTAGACGTAAAATATTTGCATTCCGTGTGTCACACATGTCACTCTCCACAAGGAGAAACGTTATCCCATAGACCCCAGTCAGAGGCCTCTAATACAGCCAAATCAGATCTCATGCTTTGCACTGAGAATGGGGCAACACCCTGAAACACTTGCTGCAAACTGACATTCTGGTTTGGCTTTTATCTTAAGGTATATGACAAGGTTCATTAATTGGTCGATATTGAATTTTTGAGGATTGCTACTGCCCATAAGTGGCACTAGAGTTCAAGTCCTCTTCGTCTCTGAAGAGTCAATTTGCGCATTTAACTTCCCAGATGAGCATTGCATGGCCTATAAGTCTCCTTACTTTGCTATGTCAGGCGTGTCATTCTCCGCAAGGAGAAACACTACTCCTTAGACGTAAAATAATTGCATACCATGTTTCGAAATTATCCAGTTATCCTTTGTCCCATGAAATATTGTTCTATCAGGTTCTCCCAATTATTTGTCTCACTTGTATAAGACATATATTTTCTAGCAATAAAAGCCCACTCCTGGTCTAAATTTCTGACAACGATAAAGAGGTCATTTCTGGTTCATACAGCTCTCCAACTAAGTGGGATGTGAATTCAGTAATTACCACTTCTGAGTCACAGGAATCCCTCTAAATCTTGAAGTCATTCTTATCCATGCTTCTTAAGTATAAAATCTTTACTCCTTTACATTCCCTGGAAGGGATGAGATAAACGATATTGTTGGAGACCTATGAATAATTCCACATCACATAAAACTACGTACTAGGTCATGATATAGGTAATAGAAAGTACGGAGAAGTATGAGAGACATCACATTCTATTACGTTTGCTATAAAAATGAATGTTTTATAATGTTGTGGCAGTCATTTGGTTAGCGGACCGCCTGTCCCGAAAAATAAATGGCTCAATAAAATGCAAAACAATGCTGTATATTCTCACTTTTTTTTAATAATATATGCAATTTGATTTTTTTTGTAGGAGTGATGAAGAAAGCTGACTTCACTTTATGACTAGATAAAGGTGTATTTCTGCTGCACATAAAACAGGCTCCTTTAGATACCTTAAGGTTTTAGTGCCTTTATATGACTTTATTGTTATGAGTGTGAAAATACCTTATCTGATTTACATTGACATTTAATTTTAAGATTTTTTTTATTATAAATAGTAGAGATGAGTAAACCTGACAAAATTCGATCCAACCGATTTGCTCGAATTTGGTCAGGAAATTCAATTTGCATAAAATGTATTTCATAAAAGCCATTAATTATACTCTGGGGTCTTACCTGACCCCAGAGTACAATATATAAAGAGGATAAAAATAAAAAAAAATTATACTCACGTCACCCTTCACCTGTCCTGGTGCTTCACCTGTCCTGGTCCTGGTGGCTCTTCTCTTTCATCTTTACTCTCCTTCACTCTTCATTGCGCCTACGAGACTTTATGTCATGACTAGTGTTGAGCATTCCGATACTGCAAGTATCGGGTATCGGCCGATACTTGCTGTATCGGAATTCCGATACCGAGATCCGATACTTTTGTGGTATCGGGTATCGGGTATCGAAACAACATTAATGTAATAATGTGTAAAAGAGAGAATTAAAATAAAAAATATTGCTATACTCACCTCTCCGACGCAGCCCGGACCTCAGCGAGGGAACCGGCAGCGTTGTTTGTTTAAAATTCGCGCGTTTACTTGGTTACGTGAAGTCCCGGCTTGTGATTGGTCGCGGCGGCCATGTTGCCGGGACGCGGACCAATCACAGCAAGCCGTGACGTAATTTCAGGTCCTTGCAGGATTTTAAAATTACGTTCCGGCGTTGTGATTGGGCGCGTCGTGGTCACATGGGCGACGTAACCAATCACAAGCCGGGACGTCACGGGAGGCTGGACACGCGCACATTTTAAAATGCGCGCGTGTCCAGCCTCCCGTGACGTCCCGGCTTGTGATTGGTCGCGGCGGCCATGTTGCCGGGACGCGGACCAATCACAACGCCGGAACGTAATTTTAAAATCCTGCAGGACCTGAAATTACGTCACGGCTTGCTGTGATTGGTCCGCGTCCCGGCAACATGGCCGCTGCGACCAATCACAAGCCGTGACGTCACGGGAGGCTGGACAAGCGCGCATTTTAAAATACGCGCGTGTCCAGCCTCCCGTGACGTCACGGCTTGTGATTGGTTGCGTCGCCCATGTGACTGCTGCGCAACCAATCACGACGCCGGGACGTAATTTTAAAATCCTGCAGGACCTGAAATTACGTCACGGCTTGCTGTGATTGGTCCGTGTCCCGGCAACATGGCCGCCGCGACCAATCACAAGCCAGGACTTCACGTAACCAAGTAAACGCGCAAATTTTAAACAAAGAACGCTGCCGGTTCCCTCGGTAAGGTGCCGGTTCCCTCGGAGAGGTGAGTATAGCAATATTTTTTATTTTAATTCTTTCTTTTACACATTAATATGGTTCCCAGGGCCTGAAGGAGAGTTTCCTCTCCTTCAGACCCTGGGAACCATCAGGAATACCGTCCGATACTTGAGTCCCATTGACTTGTATTGGTATCGGGTATCGGTATCGGATTGGATCCGATACTTTGCCGGTATCGGCCGATACTTTCCGATACCGATACTTTCAAGTATCGGACGGTATCGCTCAACACTAGTCATGACATGCGTCTTCCTGCAATGCAATGACAACACTTGGGGCTTTGTAAGTGCTGGAGATACTGAAGAATCAAGAAAAGTGAAGATTTAAAGAGAAGACTGGACTTAAAATCTATCAGCAGCCTCCCTGAGCTGTTACAGTGACAAAATGGCTTTAAAACAAGATCTCCGCTCTTTATATAGTGAGGGACATGTGATTTTAGCAGCCAATGACACCAGCCATTGTGTCTGGGCATTGTGGATGTTTCCTGTGCCCTGATTGGCTAGCCGCAATGTGCACACATAAAGTTAGAAAAATTTTACAAGCACGCAACGCCTCTGAGCTCTCCCCAACCACTACCTTCATCAAACACGTGCCCCACACTCATCATACACCACCACTATTCTAGTCAAAGTGCTCCGAATACTTTAGTGGTAATGCAAATATTTTTTCGCACTTTTACCGAATGTTACCGATTTTATAAAAAATTTGCTCGTGCTTCCGATCATGAATCCGAATTTGCCATATTTGTGCCAAATTTATGTTTGCCGATCATTTTTTGAACATAGTAACTCATTTCTAGTTGTGATAATCCTTGTATTAGGTTGTTGAAATAGGCTGCTGCAAATCCACCATAAGTGATAAGATGCAAACTGGGAGGAAGGTGGAAGTAAATCAGCGCTGCCTGAGGTCCAATATATGATAGGAGACCAAGACTGCTTGGATGCGTTTTTCATTTGTCAACTCGCTTCTAAGTATTGATACTTCTTCATTGTAGTTTTTCCTGATGAAGTAGTATGAATACTTCAAAACTCATTGACAAATAAAAAACGCATCCAAACCGCTCATGGTCTACTATAGCATATTGGATCTCTGGCAGCTCGGAATTACATCCACTTTCCCTCCAAGTTTGCATCTTAGTTTATTTAGTGTCTCTTTATGCATTTGATAGAAAAAAGTTCTGAAACTTTGAAACGCCTATTTTTTAAAATATTAAATAAAGCATTAGATGTTTGAAAATCGATGGACTGTGGCATGCATCGCCATCGTTGAGGTATTCTCCGATTTGGGATACCACAGTACTGCTAATTGAATATCTCTTGCTGCTCCACTGGTTTTTCTTCTCTAAGCCAATCTCCTACTTCGCTGTGCCACCTCTTCTACATTGAGACTCTGCTGCCTGCTGCAAAATCAGATCTGCAGCATCAATGAGCCAACTCTACTACATCACTCTTCCAACTCTTCTGCCGTTTTTCCAGTTCAACATCTCCAGTTGCTGTTGGTTCAACTCTGTCACTCCTGTTTTCATTGTTCCAACTAGATCTCCTTGCTGCACCAGCTCCACCTGTCCGTGCTGCATTAGAACTACTCAACAAGGTCAAGGACCTCGAAAATCATCTTTTGAGCTAGTCTGATGTTTTAGCAATTCTTCACTGCTGTTAGAAAATTCATGAATATTTCATGTATCCATACAAAGCAGAGCTGAATTTAGTATCTGCATGGGTAATATGTTATATTAAATTAACCCAGTAGATTCACTCTCCATCCATTGAAATCATTGGGTTCTGTCAATAAAGTCGTTTCTGTTACATAAAACTGCTTCTCAGGAACATATGTTCTCCTTTAATGGTCTTCAAAAAATGACAATTTACTCTAAGAATCACTGAGTAAACCATCAAATATATGATGCATATTAGATTATGGGAGAAGTCATATGCTTTTAATGCTACATTAGCCTAATTTTCTAATTTAATCTGTTTTTCTCAGAAGGATCAGATGACCAACTGTTACCAAAGTAGAGAAATTCATCATTGCTGATGTCTGAAGCATCTTCTGCCACCTTCCACATGGGGAGTGTGATATACAGTCTATGCAGTAGAGTAATTTCTCTAAACACAGAAGCTACAGTTACCAGCTATTTATAAACCAAAGGGTGGAAAAAAATTACTATAATGCATTATGGAAGAAAAAAAAGTCTTTCAGGATGCCATTATCTTGAAAATTCCATTAACACATCTTACAGAACGTGTTACCGATAGTTTTTATATTAGCTTAGCGACTGTATCCTATTTAATATATATACCCTGTGCTATAATTGCCTGGTCAGCATCTCTTGGTATGTATGGGATGTCTTTACATTTTTTTTCTTCGCAGGATTAAAAAACTTGAAGAAATTTAAAGAATATTGTAGAAACTTAAGTCAATGTGTATCCTAACCAGTTCAGGATAGGGCCTTATGCCCCCATTCCTGACCAGGCACATTTTCAGTTTTTTTATTACATGCACTTTTAATAAGTAGCTTTGATATTTAAATTTGGTTCTTTTTTATTAGATAGAGCTTAATAATTATATCATACTAACTGAAGAGCCCGGCGTTGCCTGGGCATAGTAACTAACTGTGGTTAATTATAACAAATAATGGTGGCAGTTAAGGGGCCGTATTCCTCCTGCACCTCATGCTTTCTTTTTACATAGCATTTTTCTGCAGCACAGCTTTTATACAGACAGTAGCAAGCGGTGTGACTGGGCAGAAAGCGCTACACCATCCTCTCCATACCAGTACTGCCCCATCCCCTTAATGCCAGCACTGCCCCACCCCCTCCATGCCAGCAGTGGCCCTTCGCTGCTCTCAGGTCATTCCCGTTAACCCCTATTAGGCCTGCGGGGACCCATAGTGGGTCATGGGTGTGACTTACGCCTTCTGCACAGCTTTGCACCTCTTCCTGCTGGTGTACATGATGGTGTTCATGTTGCTGCTCTTCTCTAATGCAGACTGACAGCAGGGGGTCCGCCTGTGTGTGGTGGGTTTCTTATTTCCTCCTTCCTGCCAGGCCAGCAGCTGGTGCACAGATCCAATCCCTGGTCCGAAGAGTTTCTGGGCTTTATGTCTCAATCAGCACATTGGCGGTAGCAAGCAGCACAGACAGAGCGAAACTCCGGAGAGGGTTTGTCAATGCTGCCGGAGTGGATGGCACCGCCCCGCGCCACCTGCTGCTGCTTTTTTCCTCTCTTCCCTGCCTGAACTCTCGGTAGATGGGAGATCCTAGCCAGCTAAAGGACCTGTGATGATGTCATGACCATGTGACCAGTCACGTGCTTGGGAGGAGGAGTCAGACGTAGGGCTGTGCTTGTGTTGGAGTAGAAGTGTCAGCTCGTATCACAGAGTAGGGTCTTATATCCCATCACAGGGGAAAGTATAGTAACCCCGTATATATGGGATCAGAGGGTCCCTGCAGCAGAGCTGTGTGTGCAATGTATGTGAGGACAAGCTGTGTGTCACAACTATCGTTGAGCGAAACGGATCGGTCAATTTCATAAGTCGCCAACTTTTGGCAAAGTCGGGTTTCGTGAAACCCGAGCCGATCCCAGCATGGGATCGGCCATGCGGTCGGCGATCATCGTGCAAAAGTCGCGTTTCGTATGACGCTTTAACCGCCATTTTTTCAGCCAATGAAGGAGGGTGGGCAGCGTGATGACATAGGTCTTGTGTTGCTTTCTGTGGCGTCACAGGGGGTGGGGGTAGAAACACCATCTTACCATTTTGGATGTAGCGATTTACACAGTCCGAGGAATGTACTGATTTACACTGTGTCCGAGGAGAGAGAGAGAGAGAAAAAAAAATCCCCATTGACTTGCATTGGGTTTCGGTCGGCCCCCCGACTTTTCACAATAATCGGCCGATTTCACACGATCCGACTTTCGAGAAAGTCGGGTTTCATGAAACCCGACTCGATCGTAAAAAAGCAAAAGTCGCTCAAGCCTAGTCACAACTGTTGACGGGTGTCCCTGGACCAGGGGTTCTTTCCCTGTGTCTATGCGGAGTGGGCAGGGCTCTGTGGAGTGGGCGTGACTTGATACATAGACACAAATACATACACTCAGCTTTATATATATATATATATAGATTTATATTACATTTTTGCTAATAATAGGAAAATGTACAGAAAAATAGGAAATACATGTGTATTTTTCATTTTGTTATTACAAAAATGCTGTCACTTGGCCATGCCACATCTATTATTATTGCTGCCTTCTGATCCTTGTCTACTATCGCAATGTCTGGTTGGTTAGCCAACACCTGCTTATCCGTATGGGTCTTGAAGTCCCACAGGATTTTAGCTCTTTCATTCTCCACCACTTTTTCTGGGGTCTCCCACCTGGACTTAGGGGGACTTAGCCCATATGCTGTGCAGATGTTCCTGCATACAATTCCCGCTACTTGATTGTGGCGTTCGGTATACACGGTTCCTGCTTGCATTTAGCATCCTGCCACTATGTGTTGGATGGTTCCTGAGGTTTCTTTGCATAGTCTGCACCTTGGGTCTTGTCTTTTGTGGTAGATTCCTGCTTCTATGGATCTGATACTTAGTGCTTGCTCTTGTGCCGCTATGATTAGTGCCTCTGTGCTGTCTCGGAGTCCCGCTTTCTCCAGCCATTGGTAGGATTTCTCCATGACAGCCACCTCCATTATCTGTCGATGGTACATCCCATGCAGCGGCTTGTCTTGCCATGGCACTTCCTGTATCTCGTCTTCCTTCCAGATTTGTTGTTGTCGCAGTCTTAGGCTTTCTCTCAGAATCTCATTTTTTGGTGCCATTTTTCGGATGTATTCCTGGATACTAGCTTGACGAGGTAATGAAAAAACCTTTTCTTTATTCACTTAAAGAATGTGCTCGGTGGAGGATAAAAACATCAGCAATAACAAAAAGTAAAATGCGTTATCAATGCGTTTCTGGTAACCAAGCACCCTTATTCATGACTAAGGGTTTTGAGTACATACTTTAAGTGAATAAAGAAAAGATTTTTTCACTACCTCGTCGAGCTGGATTCCTCATTTTTTTGATTTCTCCATGCCCTGACACAGCGGTTCCGTGCTCCGAGCTTTTAGGGACGTCAATTATGGTGAGCTGGACTTTGTTTGATTCCTGGATACACCTTGTTTCATCCGTGATGGTGGCCTGGATGCTTATCAAGCCTTGATCACCCTCCTTTCTGTTGGTATACAATCTTTGGGTGTTAGACTTAGGGTGGAGACCTCCATGCATTGTGAGGAGCTTTCCTGTCTTCACGTCTGCAGCTTCCATCTCTTCTTTTGGCCAGCACCCTATGCCAGCAGGGTATCTGATAACTGGCAGGGCATATGTATTGATGGTGCGGATTTTATTCTTCCCATTGAACTGGCTGTTCAGGACCTGACTTATCCTTTGATGGTATTTTGATGTTGCTGCTTTCCTTGCCTCTTCATCATGGTTACCGTATCTCTGTGGGATGCCGAGGTACTTGTAGCATGTCTGTCCATCTGCTATTTGTCCTGCTGGTAATTCCACTCCATGAGTCTTGACTACCATTCCTCTCTTTATTACCAACCGGCCACACTTCTCCAGTCCGAAAGACATCCCGATGTCTTCGCTGTAGATCCTTGTCAGGTGGATCAGTGAATTGATGTCTTCTTTGATCCTCACATGTGCAGGCAACTAGTTGATTAGGAGCATCTAACTGGTCTGCAGGAGCCAGAACTCAATGGTTGGTAGGGGATCAAATACTTATTTTTCACTGCAAAATGCAAATACATGTATATAATTTATACAATGTGATTTTCTGGATTTTATTTTTTATATTCTATCTCTCCTTGTTAAAATTAACTTACCCTTAAAACTATAGACTGTTCATGTCTTTGTCAGTGGGCAAACTTACAAAATCAGCAAGGGATCAAATACTTATTTCCCCCACTGTATATCTCTTTATTGGCCAGATAGTCATAATATACATAAGTATCTGGCCAATATAGAGTCTTTTCCCTGGTACATGCATTTGAAATAACATGATTTGATCCAGCTGCCTAAATAGAGCATCCCATTGTCTTCCTCTTTGGCATCCAGAAACATGTTGCATATTTTCTATGCCATAAACCGCAGTGTCAGGAGTTTAACAGTTCACACAATAAGACTTAATGAGTGATAAGTACATCTATAACATTTACACAACTGCATTATCACTTTATGGGGATATCGCATCACATTTAGCTCTATCTGCTCTGTGAGATTAAATCAGTCAGGCAGTGACTCCAACTGGTTTCATACTTATAGCATTAGCCAGGCTCAAACCGAGTAACTTAGATTTCATTTTGCCTGTCAGGATGAAAAATGAGACTATTCAATGAAATTCTTATAATCAGCTATTCAATAATTTAAAAAAATAAAATAATAAAAAAATTAAAAAATAAGGTGTTATCGGAGCATGCTCGTGTACTAGCAGAGTGTCTTCAGTGTGCTCGAATAATATGTTCTAGACCCCACGGCTCCATGACTCTTGGCTGTTTGACAGCCGCAAGACATGTGGAGCACCCCTGGTAGGGCTATGGGGTACTCGGTACCAGGCCCTTCGGTTCTCAAGGGGGATGTCACGGTGGCTGACCCGGTCCGTGGCCCTAGGGACGTCCATTGTAAATGGGGGAAGGTCTTAAAAGGGATAATGTTTGTGACGCCACCTGTGGTATTCGGTCAGGGTGACCGACGCTGCTTAGGGGTCCGCTGGGGTGATGTTTTGGCAGCTAGATGGTATACTTTCCCACAGATGAAGTGTGTCCCCAGGGCTTCCCAGAGTGTAGATGGTGGATGGTGTGAGGCGCAGTGAAGAACGAGGACACAAGGTTGTAGTTTCTTTACCTTTTTACTGATGGCTTCAGCATCCACAGTCCAGGGTACAAACCACAGGGTAGGCAGAGTCCGGCCGGTCTGAAGGCAAATCCAGAGTCCCCTTATCCAGGTGGAAATCAGTAGCCTTCCTCTAGCACCTGGATGTTGTAGTACCTTACTGCTGAGCCTCTCATAAGGCCCTCACAACTGATGTTGGTGTTCTAGATGTTATGTCTTTCTCTCTGTCCCCCTGATGGAATGGATAGGACAAACCCGTATGACTGGTGGCCTTAGGCTTCTTACAGGGACTCTATGATGCCCCGGCCCCCACAAGTTGCCACCATGCCTCCTGGGTATGGGTCGGGCAACTAATATGAATTAGCTGTCCTGCCGGTCTCCGCAGCAAAGCTTGGAGACGATTACTCCCTCGGTGTTCCGGCTACTGGATTCTGCGCCTCAGAAGGAGGCAGCCTTTTGCAGGGCAGAACTCCTTCTGGTTCCCTCTCCTTGTGCTATGACTTCGTTCTCACCCTCCGCAATACAATTCTCTTCTAATGTCTCTTCTTAGGATGCTGCAGCACGTTGGACAGGCGCAGCTCTGTGGCCTTCTGTCTATGCCTCTGACAGGATCCCACCCCTGTCAGGGACCCACTCTGTCTGCAGCTCTTAAATGTTTATCTTTTCCCGCTGTCTGCCTGACAGGTGCTGCCTGGGTGAAACCCAGTCAGCTTCTGACTAACTTCCTATCCAGACCACCAGTTTTACCTACTTGTGAGGAGTGCCCTAGTAATAGGAGCGTAGCTCCCCCTGGAGGACTGGAGTGTGTTGTGTGGTTTGTGACACCTGGTAAGAAGATCTCCTTTATTGCCTTCAGACGTAACATCACTCCCCCTGATGGAAGAATGACATTACTGCAACGACCAGGACCCTGGGGTGCTGCACATGCAAGGATTGCCTGTTTGTTAGGAAATCTCTGCTTTTTAGACTATGTTCCCACCATGAGCTTTTGGTGAGTTTTTAATGCTGCAGATTTTCTGCACCCATTAAGTAAAACGGATTACATGCATTTTTTCAGAAATGCACATCATAAGAAAAACTCAGTAAAATCTCATCTTGGGAACGTAGCCTTTCAGTACCAGAAAATAACTAGGAAATTGCAGAAATCCCCTGCACATGATTGTTTTTTTCCTTGACTAAAATGGAAAACTACTGTGGTTTTTTTAAAATCTGCACCATGCCGATTCTTTCAGCATTTTTGCAGCGTTTTTCACCCATGGAAAGCAATGAGAAAGTGAAAACACTCTGCAAGAAATCTCAACATCAATTTTTTTTATCTGCATTTTTAAAGCATTTTTAAGCTAAGTTCACACTTGCGTTTGGCTGGTCTGCGTATGGTTGCGCACTTCCTCCCTTAAGCTCCGCCTATGCTCTGCCTACTTCCTCATACATCCTGCATAATCCTGCGTACCTATCTTTAACATTGGGTATGCAGGGACATGCGTTGTATGCGGATGCATCCGCATGCAACATTTTGACGTGCCGCCGACCACACGGGAATGCAACACCGCATTCTGATGCATCCGCATACAACGCATGTCCCTCCATACCCAATATTAAAGATAGGTGCACAGGACAGCGCAGGATGCATGTGGAAGTAGGCAGAGTATAGGCAAAGCTTAAGGGAAAAAGTACGCAGACCAGCCAAAGGCAAGTGTGAAACTGGCATTAGTGAATAAAACTAATTTTAATTTACATGTAGTGTAGACAAAGCACACATGTAAAGTGCACCCAAAAATTCTTCAAAGAACACCAAAAAATAACATGAAAACAGGGGTCTTGAATGCAGCATTTTTCCAGCCAAAAGGGCAGGTTTTGGCTGCAGAGAAATGTGGACGCAGCCTTTCTGTTGATAGAAAATGGTGCTAACAAGACAATAATTGACCATATACATAAGATATTAATCTGCAGAATAATGGGAAGAGGTCCAGATGATTTTCGTAGCACCTGCTGACCACCTTAGTCTGTAGACTGTCTGCAGACTTTACCAATTTAGTTGTTTCTGCCAATTCTCGACATATAATTATCTCATGTTTATGACTTGCATTTGAGCTACACATTTGTGTCACATGAATTACTATAGAATTCATATAAACTGCAAATAACTTCTAAGGTGAGCTGTCCAGAACTGGAATAGATTGCCCTTGAACATGATAGATTGCTGAGTGTAACATCTGTGCCGATTTCTGCTTTGGCCTCTAGACGGCACCGCGCCTCTGTTTACCGGTGATGCTTGACAGTATCAATCCTGTTTTATTCCTGGGATTTTTGGTACCATGAGATCAGGGAACCATAGTGTTAGTTGTTTGGTTTTTGATTGCCCCTTTCTGAGATCCCTGGGCCGGGCTGCCTGCTATTTAAACCTCTGGGTGTCTGACTTCATTTCCAGTGAATTAGTTTTGCCACCTGGCTTGTGCAGGTTATTTCTTTGTTGGTTTCCTGATTCCTGTTGTTTTCTGACCTCAACGTTTAATTTTACTATCCTCTTGTGTTACAATTTGGTTCCTGTCGTGACCCCTTGGCTTTGACCCTGCTTGGCAATACTAGTTCTAGTTTACTCTACGGAACGGCAGCCCTTCTGTGGAAGCAATCCAGTGGACCTCTTTGTAAGACCAGATCCCTGTACAGGGGTAAAGGATGAAGGTCAGAGTTCCTCTGGAATCTGCCATATGGAGTGGCTTACGCCAAGTCTGTCCAAGGTAGCCTTTTTGAACCTGTGGCCTCCGACAGATGTGACCCATAGAATGAAGGAGTCTCTGGAATGTGATAGGGGTGTCCATGTGTACTGTCGAGTTAGAGGATGCAATTCATGGCTGAGGATGCGAAAGAACACGAGGCTGAAGGTAGGTGAAAAATGCAGAGAGGACCACTGGAAAGAGAGTGCTTTCATCACATTACAATCTCAAGGCGCATGCAATATACAGTGTCATGATCTCCATGGCCAGAGAACTAGCATAAGCCTCAATAGGAACAAGCTCTTGGAAGATGTAACTATACTGACCATGAACTAAACCTACCGCATCATCTAGAAGTAGCCAGGTAGCATGTCCTACTTTTTATCCCTATATGCCCAGCGCCGGCCGGAGAACTAAATAATGCTAGCAGAGGGAAATATAAGACCTGACTCACCTCTAGAGAAATGCCCAAAAAGGAGACAGAGGCCCCCCACATATATTGGCGGTGATATGAGATGAAACAACAAACGCAGCAGGAAAATAGTTTTAGCAAATTTGAGGTCCGCTTTCTAGATAGCAGAAGACAGAAAGCATACTTTCATGGTCAGTAGAAAACCCTAACAAAACACATCCAGAAATTACTTTAGGACTCTGGCATTAACTCATAATACCAGAGTGGCAATTCCTGATCAACAAGAGCTTTCCAGACACAGTAACGAAACTGCAGCTGTGAACTGGAACCAAAATACAAAAACAAAACATGGACGAATGTCCAACTTATCTAGTAGATGTCTGGGAGCAGGAACAAGCACAGAGAGGCTTCTGATAACATTGCTGACCGGCAAGCATCTAACAGAGAAGCCAGGTTATATAGCGACACCCAGATCTAATCAGAACAGGTGAACAGGGAAGATGATGTCACAAGTTCAATTCCACCAGTAGCCACCGGGGGAGCCCAGAATCCAAATTCACAACAGTACCCCCCCCTCAAGGAGGGGGCACCGAACCCTCACCAGAACCACCAGGGCGATCAGGATGGGCCCTATGAAAGGCACGAACCAGATCAGAGGCATGAACATCAGATGCAGTGACCCAAGAATTATCCTCCTGGCCGTATCCCTTCCACTTGACCAGATACTGGAGTCTCCGTCTGGAAACACGGGAGTCTAGGATTTTTTCCACAACGTACTCCAACTCACCCTCAACCAACACCGGAGCAGGAGGCTCAACGGAAGGCACAACCGGTGCCTCATACCTGCGCAATAACGACCGATGAAAAACGTTATGAATAGAAAAGGATGCAGGGAGGTCCAAACGGAAGGAAACAGGGTTAAGAATCTCCAATATTTTATACGGACCGATGAACCGAGGCTTAAACTTAGGAGATGAGACCCTCATAGGGACAAAACGAGAAGACAACCACACCAAATCTCCAACACAAAGCCGAGGACCAACACGACGGTGACGGTTGGCAAAAAGCTGAGTCTTCTCCTGGGACAACTTTAAATTGTCCATCACCTGCCCCCAGATATGATGCAATCTCTCCACCACCGCATCCACTCCAGGACAATCCGAGGATTCCATCTGACCGGAGGAAAATCGAGGGTGGAACCCCGAATTACAGAAAAACGGGGACACCAAAGTGGCAGAGCTGGCCCGATTATTGAGGGCGAACTCCGCCAATGGCAAAAAAGCAACCCAATCATCCTGGTCAGCAGACACAAAACACCTCAGATATGTCTCCAGGGTCTGATTAGTCCGCTCGGTCTGGCCATTAGTCTGAGGGTGAAAAGCAGACGAAAAAGACAAATCTATGCCCATCCTAGCACAGAATGCCCGCCAAAATCTAGACACAAATTGGGTTCCTCTGTCAGAAACGATATTCTCAGGAATACCATGCAAACGAACAACATTTTGAAAAAACAGGGGCACCAACTCGGAAGAAGAAGGCAATTTGGGCAGGGGAACCAAATGGACCATCTTAGAAAAACGGTCACACACCACCCAGATGACAGACATCTTCTGAGAAACAGGCAGATCTGAAATAAAATCCATCGAGATGTGTGTCCAAGGCCTCTTAGGAATAGGCAAGGGCAACAATAATCCACTAGCCCGAGAACAACAAGGCTTGGCCCGAGCACAAACGTCACAAGACTGCACAAAGCCTCGCACATCTCGTGACAGGGAAGGCCACCAGAAGGATCTTGCCACCAAATCCCTGGTACCAAAAATTCCAGGATGACCTGCCAATGCAGAAGAATGTACCTCAGAGATGACTCTACTGGTCCAATCATCAGGAACAAACAACCTATCAGGCGGACAACGATCCGGTCTATCCGCCTGAAACTCCTGCAAGGCCCGCCGCAGGTCTGGAGAAACGGCTGACAAGATAACTCCCTCCTTAAGAATACCTGTGGGGTCAGAGTTGCCGGGTGAATCAGGCTCAAAACTCCTAGAAAGGGCATCCGCCTTAACATTCTTAGAACCCGGTAGGTACGATACCACAAAATTAAACCGAGAGAAAAATAATGACCAGCGCGCCTGTCTAGGATTCAGGCGCCTGGCGGTCTCAAGATAGATCAAATTTTTGTGGTCAGTCAATACCACCACCTGATGTCTGGCCCCCTCGAGCCAATGGCGCCACTCCTCAAACGCCCACTTCATGGCCAAAAGCTCCCGATTCCCAACATCATAATTCCGCTCAGCGGGCGAAAATTTACGGGAAAAGAAGGCACAAGGCCTCATCACGGCGCAGTCAGAACTTTTCTGCGACAACACTGCCCCAGCCCCGATCTCAGAAGCGTCGACCTCAACCTGAAAAGGAAGAGTCACATCAGGCTGACGCAACACAGGGGCAGAAGAAAAACGGCGCTTAAGCTCCTGAAAGGCCTCCACAGCATCAGGGGACCAATTAGCAACATCAGCACCCTGTCTAGTCAAATCGGTCAATGGCTTAACGACATCCGAAAAACCAGAAATAAATCGACGATAAAAGTTGGCAAAGCCCAAAAATTTCTGAAGACTTTTAAGAGAAGAGGGCTGCGTCCAATCACAAATAGCTTGAACCTTGACAGGATCCATCTCAATGGAAGAGGGAGAAAAAATATATCCCAAAAAGGAAATTCTCTGAACCCCAAAAACGCACTTAGAACCCTTGACACACAGAAAATTAGACCGCAAAACCTGAAAAACCCTCTTTACTTGCCGGACATGAGAGTCCCAATCATCCGAAAAAATCAGAATATCATCCAGATACACTATCATAAATTTATCCAAAAAATCGCGGAAAATATCATGCATAAAGGACTGGAAGACTGAAGGGGCATTAGAAAGACCAAAAGGCATCACCAAATACTCAAAGTGGCCCTCGGGCGTATTAAATGCGGTTTTCCACTCATCCCCCTGCCTGATCCGCACCAAATTATACGCCCCACGGAGATCAATCTTAGAGAACCACTTGGCCCCCTTTATGCGAGCAAACAAATCAGTCAGCAACGGCAATGGGTATTGATATTTAACCGTGATTTTATTCAAAAGCCGATAATCAATACATGGTCTCAAAGAGCCGTCTTTTTTTGACACAAAGAAAAAACCGGCTCCTAAGGGAGATGACGATGGACGAATATGTCCCTTTTCCAAGGACTCCTTTATATATTCTCGCATAGCAGTATGTTCAGGCACAGACAGATTAAATAAACGACCCTTTGGGTATTTACTACCCGGAATTAAATCTATAGCACAATCGCACTCACGGTGCGGAGGTAGTGAACCCAGCTTGGGTTCTTCAAAGACGTCACGATAATCAGACAGGAACTCAGGGATTTCAGAGGGAATAGATGATGAAATGGACACCAAAGGTACGTCCCCATGAGTCCCCTTACATCCCCAGCTCAACACAGACATAGCTCTCCAGTCAAGGACTGGGTTGTGAGACTGCAGCCATGGCAATCCCAGCACCAAATCATCATGTAGATTATACAGCACCAGAAAACGAATAGTCTCCTGGTGATCCGGATTAATACACATAGTCACTTGTGTCCAGTATTGTGGTTTATTATTAGCCAATGGGGTGGAGTCAATCCCCTTCAGAGGAATAAGAGTCTCCAAAGGCTCTAAATCATACCCACAACGATTGGCAAAGGACCAATCCATAAGACTCAAAGCGGCGCCAGAGTCGATATAGGCGTCCGTAGTAATAGATGACAAAGAGCAAATCAGGGTCACAGACAAAATAAATTTAGACTGTAAAGTGCCAATGGGAACGGATTTATCAAGCTTTTTAGTACGCTTAAAGCATGCTGATATAACATGAGTAGAATCCCCACAATAGAAACACAACCCATTTTTCCGTCTAAAATTCTGCCGCTCGCTTCTGGACAGAATTCTATCACACTGCATGTTTTCTGGCGTCTTCTCAGTGGACACCGCCAGATGGTGCACTGGTTTGCGCTCCCGCAGACGCCTATCGATCTGAATGGCCATTGTCATGGACTCATTCAGACTTGCAGGCACAGGGAACCCCACCATAACATCCTTAATGGCATCAGAAAGACCCTCTCTGAAAGTAGCCGCCAAGGCACACTCATTCCACTGAGTAAGCACAGACCATTTACGGAATTTTTGGCAGTAAATTTCAGCTTCATCTTGCCCCTGCGATAGGGACATCAAAGTTTTTTCTGCCTGAAGTTCCAAATGAGGTTCCTCATACAGCAAGCCCAAGGCCAGAAAAAACGCATCCACATTGCGCAACGCAGGATCCCCTGGTGCCAATGCAAAAGCCCAATCTTGAGGGTCGCCGCGGAGCAAGGAAATCACAATCCCAACCTGCTGTGCAGGGTCTCCAGCAGAACGAGATTTCAGGGACAAAAATAACTTACAATTATTTCTAAAATTCTGAAAGCTAGATCTATTCCCTGAGAAGAATTCCGGCAAAGGAATTCTCGGCTCTGATACCGGAGCATGAACAACAAAATCCTGCAAACTTTGCACTTTCGTGGCGAGATTATTCAAACCTGCAGTTACACTCTGTAGATCCATTATAGACAGGTGAACATAGAGCCATTCAAAGATTAGAAGGAGAGAGAAAAAAAAGAAAGACTGCAGCATAGACAGACTGGCAAGTGATCCAATTAAGAGCACACTAACTACTAGAGAAAAAAAAAAAAAAAAATTTTCAGCAGACTTCTTATTTCTCTCCTTTCTCAGCCAAGGATTTTAACCCTTTAGTTGGCCGGTCAAACTGTCATGATCTCCATGGCCAGAGAACTAGCATAAGCCTCAATAGGAACAAGCTCTTGGAAGATGTAACTATACTGACCATGAACTAAACCTACCGCATCATCTAGAAGTAGCCAGGTAGCATGTCCTACTTTTTATCCCTATATGCCCAGCGCCGGCCGGAGAACTAAATAATGCTAGCAGAGGGAAATATAAGACCTGACTCACCTCTAGAGAAATGCCCAAAAAGGAGACAGAGGCCCCCCACATATATTGGCGGTGATATGAGATGAAACAACAAACGCAGCAGGAAAATAGTTTTAGCAAATTTGAGGTCCGCTTTCTAGATAGCAGAAGACAGAAAGCATACTTTCATGGTCAGTAGAAAACCCTAACAAAACACATCCAGAAATTACTTTAGGACTCTGGCATTAACTCATAATACCAGAGTGGCAATTCCTGATCAACAAGAGCTTTCCAGACACAGTAACGAAACTGCAGCTGTGAACTGGAACCAAAATACAAAAACAAAACATGGACGAATGTCCAACTTATCTAGTAGATGTCTGGGAGCAGGAACAAGCACAGAGAGGCTTCTGATAACATTGCTGACCGGCAAGCATCTAACAGAGAAGCCAGGTTATATAGCGACACCCAGATCTAATCAGAACAGGTGAACAGGGAAGATGATGTCACAAGTTCAATTCCACCAGTAGCCACCGGGGGAGCCCAGAATCCAAATTCACAACAATACAGTAAAGACTGTGCCCTTAAAATGTCGTGTTCTTCTTCAGACAAGGGGAACTTGAGAGTGGAGGAGCAAGTTGGATCAAGAGTGTCCAAGAGCTAGAAGTCTTGTTCTACAAGCTAACTGGGATGCTTAGTGGGTTGGAGAATAAGTAATCTAAAAGAGGGAAAATTCAGGAATTGATGTTGGAGAACTGGAGATAAACCACCAGAGGACCTCAATGTTCTAAAAGTGGAACCCACCACTGATGAGTCATACCCAACACTAAAGACTTCGCTGGTTAGAGACTGTTTAGTTGCCTCCCAATTAGAACCATGAAGCTCTTATATCCCATTTGTTTTGGACTGTGATCATGAACTTGTAGTCACCTTTTATTTGCCGCAAAATTTAGCAAATGTTCTGTTGTTCCAGTTTCACCCGGTGATTAGAGATGAGCGAATATTTCTATATTCGGATTCGGATTATGATCACCGTATTTGCAATATTCGTTGAACATAGCCGAACGGCATTGGCGTCAATGGGAGTACAGATGAGCAAATATGTTCAGAAACAATCGTCAAACATAAAATCGGCACAAATATGGCACATTCGGATTCGGTGATCATTTTCCGAACATATTCGCTCATCTCTACTGGTGATGACTTTTATTTCTGTGCCCTAGCTTCATCGGTCACCATGAAACCCATTGTCTACCCAAGTTTTCTGCCACATTAAAATCGGTTTCATTGGATTCTAAAAAATGATTATAATATGTTTTTAAAAAAATATTATTGTACTAAAACAAAAATTGCTAGTGCTTATCAAAAATGTATAATGCGCCTACGCAAAATGAGATTGTGTCAATAATACAACAAGTTGACAAATATTGATTGGTAAATACCGAAGCACAATATTGTTACATAGCATTAAGTCATTGTTAAGAATGATCCGCTCTCTGCGGCTGGAGCAGGCCGTCTTTCAATTTCTTTAATTTACTGATCACCATCAATCTACTTGAAAAAAATATTAAATATTTATAATCTATTCCAACCAACCTCGAAAGTTTCAATTATATAACAAGGCAATAGGGCGAATGCATTTTACGCCCAACATTGTAGAATCTCGTTGCCAAGCAAAAGCGACGGGAATAATTCAGTGGGGGTTTTTTTATTTATTTTTTTCTCTCTGCTTATATTAATGCCCATTGTACCAGAAAATAAAAGTTACACAAGTCTATAAATAAGTAATGTATAACAATGTATCTCTTTGTGTGTTTTCTACCTTTACATTGTTATTCTGCTGGCTACATTATTGGTAGCCAACATTTACAAACAATATCCAGGTTATAGCTCAATAATTAGAATGTTGTCAGTAAAATAAGTTACGGTAAATGTAATTTTCTAAAGTCAGATAAGAACAGAAACAAGTGGATTGTGAACAAGGCCCAGCATTCAATAGGCATTGTGCGGAGCTGCTAAATCTATTAAAAGACTCTATTAAATGTGGTTAAGGGGAAATAATATGTTGTATTTCAGTGGAAAAAAAATCGAGCACGGTAATGGAAATTTTTAAAAGTTCTAATGCTCTGGTTGCAGGCGGAAATAAAAGTAACTGTTTGTCGTAACGAATTTTAAAGCAGACTCTTGAGCTCATCTGTAAACTTTTTATTGCTTCCCATATACTGGAAATGAGCGAATAAATGCACAGGAACCTGGTCCAGTGGCCACATCGGTTTTCCATGGCTACCAAATGGGAGCCCTTCGAACCTCCTCTTACCTATTGGCATCCCCATCCCCGATGCACACACAATGTCGTGCCAAGCTGACTACTCAAAATAGGATCCGGGGATGCCGGTAGCAGGTAGCAGGCAGTTCACAGGACTCCAGTTTGGCAACCATTCAACATTAATATGGTCAGTTTGTAGGGTCCTTTGGTTTGCTCCACAGGGCTCCATTTTGGTAACCATGGAAAATTGATATGGCCATTGGGCTAGGGTCCTATCGGTTTTTTCAGCTCTACCATGCACCTGAATGTACAGGACGGAAAGTTTTCGTAACATGAAAACTGGTGAAAGTGATAGGTATTTCGAGGACTTATTGATGGTCAATCCATATAGGGGTTTTCCAGGACTTTCTTTTTTTACTACAGGCCTAAGAACTAACTTCCAGGTAGTTGTTAACTACCTGAGCATCAATATAGGATAGTATTTGTGATAAGAATCTTGCCCAGAAGGGAGATTGGACAGAGCAGACAATTTTAATAAATGTGAGAGTACAAGAGGAATTGTAAAACAATGATAAAAAACTAGTAATAAAAAAACACCAAGAAAAGGGAAAATTCTGTGAGCAAATTACCTATAGTATTCGCTAACAGGTATGGCTCCAGTAGGGTATGGACACCAGTGTGAGGAGTACACAGGGTGTCCAGTAGTGTAAGGTATTGTATGTGGGGTACAGGTGGATTCCGACAATCTTTTAGTGCCACACTATAGTATTGTATAGGATCAATGCCTGATGGCTGCAGAGTGTCCTAGATCAATAACACAAGGACGCCACTATATCCTATCCGCATTCACTGCCAATGGGACAGAAAACGATTCACAGTGTTCCCCAGTGCGGGTATTAAAGTCAGCAAAAAAATGAGTAATTACCTTTCCCCTGTCAGATAAGTTGCCTCATCTCAGGTATGAGGGCGAGAGATGCATCGCTTCCTTGCCGTTTGGTGGATGTATGAGGACAGGTAGGGGAGCGGAACGCTGTCCTGGCCTTGGACAGATGCTCCGTGCGGCTCTTCTGGTCAGGGTGTGGGCGTGCAGGCGCCACAATGAAATCCTGTGCGCTGGCAGAATCCAGTAGTGGCAGGACCTGTATGACATCGGTGGTCACGTGTAGCCCGCGTGATGATGGATAGTAAGAGACGCTGAGAGGACCACTATTTCCTACACGTTTCGGAAATCTTCAGATTCCTTCAGGGTCCATCTGTATCCCACATGCACGGACTATACCTTACACTACTGGACACCCTGTTTACTCCAACACTGAATACAGATTTTACCCATGAATTGAGATCAGTCCAGGAGGTGAAAGAAGCAGATTTCTCTAACAGTATATATTACAAAGTTTCTTATTTTCACATGTTCTTTTGATTTTTTCAATACAAATTAAATTGACTACTCTTTTTCTAAGTAATAAAATTACTAAAGAAAGGACATTAAGCATGCTCTATACACATGGGCCCTAAGAGTGAGTAATTCTTAGGGTCTAAAGTCAATCTACACAGAAGAGGTGCATGTCAACCTCTAATTTGTTCCTCAATAATGATTGTGTACAAACCAAACCCAACTCAAGAATTATGTCAGCCATTGGCTCCAAAAACAATTTACATTGCACCTTTCCCGTCTGATGATGGCTGATATAATCAACCATCATCTGCCTCCAAAAGCCGCAGGTAGAATGGAGCTGTTAAATCCCACTGTCAATCTCTGACAATGACATTTAACACTAGCCAGCAGTCATTCCACATCCCCAAGGGGGACCGGTGGGTTGCCATGAGAGCTGGGAATCTGTTGACAACCTCCTTGATTGTCATGAAAATTCTCCTGTGAAAGCCAGCCTGTAGCTGGCATTCATAGGAGATTGTGATTTTAGTCATACATACATGTATAGTACAAGAGATCAGATGATCGTAGCTTCAAGTCCCCTAAGGGGACTATTACATTTAGTTGAAAGAGAACAAAAAAGTTTTTAAAAGTAAGAAAAAAATACAAAAGTTCAAATCGCCCCCTTTTTGCTGCATTAAAAACAAAACAATTAAAAAAATAAGAAATTCACATATTTGGCATCGCTGCATTTGTAAAAAGTCCGATCTATCAAAATATTTAAAAAATTAATCTGATTGGTAAACGGCGCAGCAAGAAAAGAAACACCAGAATTACTTTTTTTTGACGGGGCAACTTTGCAATAAATGCAATAAGAGGCAATCAAAACATCATATGTACCCCAAGATGGTATCAGTAAAACGTCAGTTCAGAGCGTAAAACATATGTCCTCACACAGCCCTGAACCCTGAGAATTGAAAAGGTTACATGTCTAGGAAAATGGGGGCACAAATAGTGTTGAGCGATACCGTCCGATACTTGAAAGTATCGGTATCGGATAGTATCGGCCGATACCCGAAAAGTATCGGATATCGCCGATACCGATACCCGATACCAATACAAGTCAATGGGACACCAAGTATCGGAAGGTATCCTGATGGCTCCCAGGGTCTGAAGGAGTGGAAACTCCCCTTCAGGCCCTGGGATCGATATTAATGTGTAAAATAAAGAATAAAAATAAAAAATATTGATATACTCACCCTCTGACGCGCCCTGGTTGTAACCGCCAGCCTCCGTTCATAAGAATGAGCGCTTGAAAGACCTTAGATGACATCACGGCTTGTGATTGGTCGCGTTGCGGTCACGTGACCGCTCCGCGACCAATCACAGGCCGCGACATCATCTAAAGACTTTCAAGCGCTCATTCTTCTGAATGGAGGCTGGCGGTTACAACCAGGGCGCGTCAGAGGGTGAGTATATCAATATTTTTTATTTTTATTCTTTATTTTACACATTAATATCGATCCCGATACCGATTCCCGATACCACAAAAGTATCGGATCTCGGTATCGGAATTCCGATACAGCAAATATCGGCCGATACCCGATACTTGCGGTATCGGAATGCTCAACACTAGGCACAAATAAAAAGTTGTTGTTTTTTTTAATAAATTTCCCCAAAACTTTTCAACTAAAGAATCTTATTGCCAGGACAATTTTACCATATAGTGAACATGGTAAATAAAATACCCAAAAAACAATTGTGGAATTGTACTTTTTTTGCAATTTAAACGCACTTGGATTTTTTTTCCAGCTTTTCAGTACATCACATGATAAAATGAATGGTGTATTTCAAAAAGACAACTCTTCCCACAAAAAACAAGCCCTCATAACGCTATAATGAATGGAAAAATTTAAAAAGTTATGGCTCTTGGAAGACGGGAGGAATGAAAATAAAAAAGGACATTGATGTCGTCGTGAAGAGGTTAAATGCTAGTTGCCTACACCTTTGGGTATCGTAAATGTCATATTCTATGGATGAACAGTTTGACTTGTGCTCTATATTGTCATCATTTTCCAAAAATTTCATCAAGTCATCACCATTAAGACCAATAATTAGGATTTGTTTTCCTAAGTCTGTTGAATGCGAAGCCAATTTTTAAAATCTTTGTTAGAATATTGTGTTTATTCTCAATGTTCCATAGGTTGTTGTGACCTTTACTGGATTATTTTCATTGTATTTTTGCTACAATTAAAGAAGAATTTCTAGGTAGATTTGACATCCCGACTTTTTAAGTTTTAACACATTCATGACCCCGTTTCTAAGACTATGGCTCATTTTGAAAATAATGGATCATGTAGAACGCCAATGGCTTTTATACAACCGTTGACACAAAAACATAGTTTCTCTACATAAGGCAAAACAAATGTCCGCCATAACATTTCACAACCTGCCTAATAAATGGGATAGTATCACATGAAAGATGAAGGAGAACTTCACGTTTTTTCCCAATATTCATCCTTTTCCATGGCTAAAAATTCTCCAAGGAGTTTACATGACCCAGATTCTCCAAGTGCTTCTAGCTTTCATTATACCAGAATGACATATACTTATCATTAGAGTAATCTAATTAAAGAAAAAAGTGACATCTCATCGTAATGCTCCCTGGTGTTTCCAATATGGTGCTCTATCTGATTTATATTTGAGTATTTTTGAAACTAAATATTAACCATACGATGAATAGCTTGACAATATCCGAAGCTAGGCCAGGCACCGGCAATCCTCCGGGAATATATGTTAGTTTCCTAAAGAAATCTTATGTGCAAATTAAAAAAGTATTATTTATTTTAAAATAGATATGAACCCTATTTTTTAGATTATTTAAAAATTTTATGTTAAGTAATAAAGTGAACATTCAGTTATACAATGAAAAAAAAGGAACCGGAACCTTAAAAGATAACTTTTTATTTTGTTATTTTACATTATTTTACCTTTTTAAGACAGCTCAATTAAAACAGAGCTTCTCCCCCTTTTCATCCTATTTGATCGCTTTCCCATGTGATTTATTACTTCCCTATCCCACTCCAGTCTGTAATTTTATTATTATTATTATTTATTATTATAGCGCCATTTATTCCATGGCGCTTTACATGTGAGGAGGGGTATACATAATAAAAACCGGTACAATAATCTTGAACAATACAAGTCACAACTGGTACAGGAGGAGAGAGGACCCTGCCCGCGAGGGCTCGCAATCTACAAGGGATGGGTGAGGATATAGTAGGTGAGGATAGAGCTGGCCGTGCAATTTCTCCTTCATCCTCAATTTCTCCCTGCTGCTATTGAGATGGATCCTCTCAGTTGGCGCAGTCTGCTATATGATTTCTGGGGATCTGAGGGGGATGCAGCTGCAGAAACAGACTGCATTCTGGGTGGCCTAAAAAAAATTCTACTGATTCAATTTGATAACAGATGAGGCTGTTAGTGGTTAGGACATCAGTAGTAAATATACTCAGCAGTTATAAAGGACCAAAATGCAAAATAGACTATTATAGGGGTTGTCCAGTCTAAAATGAAAAGTCTGCAGTCACTCTGTGTGACTGCAGACTTAGAAATTTTCCCTGCTCCCACACTGTTCTGGGAGGATTAGCCGGTCTCTGAGCCAGGAATGAAGGTGATGTATGTGATATGCATACTCCCGGATAGAGCATGTCTAGTGGGAGCAGCCTCGCTGCACAGACTTGTATAGAGCAAGGCCGCTCCCTCTAAACGGCTGCACCCACTGGACGACCAAGTCACTAAATACTACACAGCCTCACTCAATATAATTGTGTGAAGCAAGGCTATGCCCACTAGATGGATTCTGCCCGGGGATATGCACAACTCAGACATCAGTGAATCCTCGCACTGCTTGAGCTGGGGTGATTAATAAGTCTGCAGTCATAGAGACTGACTGCAGACTTATCAATTTAGACCGGACAGCCCATTTAAGAAATATTACAACATGACAAAGTTTAAAACAAAATTCCAAGAAAAAAACAAAACAAAATGAGCATATACCCTATAGTAAGTAAATAGTAATAGTCCATGTAAATAACATCGCACTTAGTTGACACTATTTTGATCAAAAAAGTCTAATAGCCTTCCTACCGCAACAAGGTGCACCCAATTAGGATGGTCCTATATCTAGTATTAAAACCTCACCTTGTGTCGGCCAACCTCAATATAGATGGGGACTTGTATACCAACTTATGTTCTGTCTCATTTCTAGGTCATAGGATAGGAAGTGTATATACTTGATATCTGGAGACAAGCAGTGTGGTCACTATTGAGGCTGTAATTACCTCTAGGTATCATATGTCTCTGCCTCTAGGAAGCCTTGAATGCTGAGAACCTTTAAAAGCTAAAATGTAAATAAAAAATCACTAAGGATTTCATGTTAGTATTGGAGTACAAGTAGGACTCCAGAAAAGTAGGATTCCACATACCCCAAATTCCCCTGTGCTATGAGCAGGAGAAAAAAATTCAGTTGAAGCATATCATGGTTTTAGGTGACATTTCAGAATAAGTTGTGATGTGTGGACATGAGCAATAACACTCTTTCTGGCAATTATATGACATGAATTCCAACTTTTTACTAGTTTTCTCCTCCGTAGGCTCTATCTCTAATTTTCAGTTGTCTCTGAGCTGGTGATTAGAGAGTGAGACTAACTGCTATAATGTCTCCCATACACTGCACACGTAGACATCAGACATTTCTTGTCTTCGCTCGCTATGTAGCACAAAGCAGCAGTCCCCAATTTCTGCCTCTTTCTATTTTGCTGCTCCTCCCTCCTTTACCCCTTTATCTCGCAACTGACTTAAATAGACTGCCATAATCTGATTCCTCAGTAAGACTGTAGTTTGTCTTGTTTTGACCGGGATGCACTTTGGTCGTTTTTTTCAGTGAAATAAATAATGAGTTCATCAGGAAGAAATGATGGGGAAAGAGGTGCCCCTAAAGTGGGCAAAATAGCATATTTCGCTATAATATTTTTAGATTTGAGCAAATCTCAACATTTGATTTAGGCAGATTTTCTCAGTCTCGTGGAGGGGGAAATTCAACTTGTATCAAAACATTTCAATGAAAATTAAATTTGTCAGGACGGGGTAAACCTCTTATACTCAACTCTCCTCTGTTCTCCCCTTACCTGTCCCACCAACATTCAAAATCCAATCAGCTTTTCTATCTTCTAACTCCTATCATCTGTCTTTTTTTGTCTTTCTTCATACCGGTCTTTGGCTCCATTCGTTCTCCATTCTCCATTCACTAAACCCCACGCTGTCACATGGAGCTAAACATACCTCAATGATGGTGTGGCAATTAGTGAATAAAAGACCCAGGCTTTACTATTCCGTCAGAGTGGACGTCCACCCCGGCATGACATTGATGAGCTGCAGCCAAACAGTGGCTACTGATTGGCTGTGGCAGACCCATGACACAACAATGTCAAGTCACCCACTAGGAAATTTGGCGCCAATATCGTAGGAATGGGAGGTGAGTATTCAATTCTCTACAGAAGTGCAGAATATGATGGCACAACAGTGAATAACTTGAAAAATAATCTAGATGTTGACTTTGGTTAAAGGAAAATAAGTCCCTTTATCAGTGGTGACTTTTGTACATCAGCGGGAACTGTTTATTCCATAACACAGTTTATAACCAGAAAATTATTGAGTAAGAGTCGAAGATGACATTTTGCCATTTTGCTATTTCTAAAATGGTTCCTACTCATTGTCACAGTTCTAAAATGAGATCCAAATTGTTTTTCCATCTGCCTGCTTGGATTTCAATTATGCCTCATCCTCCTTTTGTTTCAAAAAGAACGAAAAAATAAAATATAAAAACCAATATTCTATCGGGAAACTAGAGAGGATATTTTAATGCTCATCCAAAAACCTGAGGCAATTTTGGACATCCTTAGCTATGTTCTATTTCATGCCATTTAGTTTTACAATTTAAATGGTGCTTATTTGTGAACTCGGACTGCGAGAGGTCTTCTGCAGAAACGATCCGTCCATGTAAATTATGGCTACTGCAATAACATTGACAAAATGATTACTGCGTAACGGCGGCAATAAGACACACGACAGAAAAAAAGATTATAAAAAAGCCTCAATTTAAACCGATACAAGTAAATTGCTCCAAAAAGAAAGTTTCTCTGTATTTTTTTTTATTGACCAAGAGGTTAAGAAAGCAAAATCAAAAGAAAAGATATTTATCTCGTAAGGGGAGAAACATTCTCTGCATAAACTACAGGATAACTGTTAAATCCCTCAGCTGAAATGATTAAAATAGTCCCCAAAAAATGAACATTATCTGGCAGTAATTACTTTTTTTTATCTTAGATATAAAAACACAATAAACAAAGGAACAAATTTGGTAAATTTGTACAAAGGTAAAATAAAAAATAATGTAAAAGTAAATCATTTTTCATTTCGCTCTAAAGTACGGAACAGTTACCAAACAAATCAAAAAACAAAATAATTGCATGCAAATACTTTCAGTTTACTGTCAAAAACAAAATCTGACACCTTAAAATTCATTATATTCTTTATACACTACCAAGCTAACCGGCTAGCAGATGGTCCCAATTAAATATACTTCGGAAAGAAACTTTAGCACATTTAAGGAATGTTCCTATCACGGCAGAAAAAAAGGTCGCAAAATCCACAGCTGTAAATACATGGTAAATACACATACATACTGAAGCTGGTACTGATTGGATGCTGAGCTCACATGGCATAACAACTTTATGGGAACTCGAGTGCCAACACCGCTGGATCGGCGCCGGCACAGGAAGTGAGTATAAACAGTGTTGGACTGGGTTGGCAAAAGGCTCACCAGTAACATTGATTCTTGGAGTCTACTGTTTAGCTACATGCAAAAATAACCTGACTCTAGTACACAAATTTATTGTTGCTTCTATGTAATATTCATTTGGCTAGCTCGTTTAATGAATGATTAAATGATACCTTTTCATACAAATTATGAAATATAATAGCACTCCTTCACAAGGGCCTACCGGAGGATTCTCCTTTTCCCCTGTGGGCCAGTCCAAACCTGAGTATGAGTATCTATTTTGATGGCGCCAAACATTCAGATTCCAAAGGGGTTATCTAATAGTAGCAACCCCTTTAATACAGTGATATTTGTTAACCTCATTTTGTATCAGTTAGAGATGAGAAAATTAATTTGAGACACAATGAATTTGCCACAAATTTTATTAGAAAAAAATCGGATTGAACAAATTTTTGCATTTTGCCTAGGACAAATTATATATAGAGGGCTGGGAAGGGGTTAAAAAAAGCTCATATTTCTCCTCCACCCTCATCATACATGTCTCACTGCTGATAGAAGATAAAAATACCTATCTTCTGGCTTCTATCTTCCGCTAACTTTCCTCCATCTTCTATGCGAGTCTTTCATTCGCTACATGATAGCATATAGCCAGATGAACGTCAGTGATGTGAATTGTGCAGAACTTGTCAATGTGGGATGCGACCACTAGCGGACACAGACAGAAGAGGGCCCCTGTGCATGAATAGTATGTGGGCCCATTGCAGTCCAATATTTCATCACAATGCATAATTTCACCCGCTTTTCAGCTGGAAGTGGCCCCATCACCACTTGGGACCCATGTGCAGCTGCACAGGTTGCACCAATAATATGTCCAACCATGGATGTGACGCATATGAATGACGTGCATCATGATGTAGGGCATGACGCCTGTCAATAATATGTGCCGCACTCCATGATACGGCGTGGAGCCTAGGGAATTGAAGACCCAGCCAAAAGAAAGACAGGAAATAGACGACTGGTACAGGAAGCGCCAAGTAGAGGTGAGTTTGACATTCTTTTATACCTTTTTAGCCAATTCAGTTGGCATCATTTTTATTTTATGCACAGTGAATCTGCCCTAATCAAATGTAGTCTGGATTTCTACCTGTAACGGCCGTTTACCTGTGCAGTCTGAATTGTCCCAATAAGAGCAGTCTGTCTGTGTAGTCTGAAGCACATCTTATAATCTAATAGTCTTAATTTAAACAGTAGTGTAGAGTACTGCCTATAATGACAGTATTGGAAAGGTTATTTGTGCATTCCACTTGAAAAACACTGCAGAACCTAACGGTTAAATGCATGACTTTTTTCTTCACAACAAAGGTACATATGTTGCCCCCGCAGTCTTGAGCTTCAACTACTTGATGAGTTTAGAGTACAACCTGCAACAGAAGACTGGTTGTGCCATCTGCAGCGCCCCTAAAGACTGAAACGTCCCCTTTTATTGATGTCTGTCCCCACAGTTTAGTTGGGTGTATATGTGTAAGCGGGTGGCGGAGGACCTCAGTGCTCCCTCTCTCCTTCCTGTGTGGCCCTTGGGCACTTGTTATAAGTGTGCTCTTAATGTACTGTGCTAGCTGCGTTTTGCTGTGTGCAATCACCATTGTAAATATATTATTCTATTGTGTATCGCCCTGCAGTATGGTTGTATTATTTCATTGCTCCTATTGTACTATGTTGTGCTGTGTCTGCCTTGTAACATTGTGCTGTGACAGTAATGTTCCTCTATGTTTCACCATTGTAGAGTTAGAGACAGGCAATAGTTAAAGGTGGATTGGGCCAGCAGGAGAAAAAGGCGGCAGGAAGCTGCTGTTGAGTAGTAGCTCGGTCACGTTGGCCTGGACAGGTGTGAGGCCTGAGCCAGGGCATTGCCAGACTGCCAGGAGGGAGAGAATCTGCTGCTCTGGATGAAAGGACGCAACTGAACATTGCCAGACGCCAGGAGGGGAGGAAACCCCAGACTAAGGACTAAGGACCAGAACACGGGCCCCAGGACTTCAAAAGGGCCCCTGCTGAAGGGACTGTGAGCGACCATATTCCATATAGTGGACTGCTTGCTAGATCTCGGCTACCATGGCCATTGTGGGTACAACCATGGACAGTGTCAGGGAAAGAGCAGGAAGCCAGTGTTATACCTTCTTTTCTCATCTCGGTTCTTATTAAAATTTGCTTTCCCTGTGAGACCACATTTGTCATTTTGGACTTAATTACCTGGACTACCATGAAAGGAGGGAGAGAAGGTAATTCGTGGGGAGAATTGTGTCCGTCCTGTGTTTCATATGCAAGGGGCCGAGGTGTCTGTGGACTGTGTTTGGTGGGTGAGCTCAGTTATGACTACCACCCCTTGCCACCTTGTTACATAATCAGGAGCTCTTTTGGTAGAGTCAGTTTTGTGTGTAGTCTGCAGCACCCCTTGTGATAGCAGTCTGACAGAATAGTCTGCAGCAGCCCTAATAATAGCAAATTAATTGTGTAGTTTGCCACACCCCGAATAACAGCAGTCTGGATGTGTAGTCTGCAGTACCCCCCCCCCCCCCCCGATAATAGCAGATTAGTTGTGTAGCTTGCAGTACCCCCAATAATAGCAGATTAGTTGTGTAGTTTGCAGCACTCCTGATAATCACTGTCTGATTGTATAGTCTGCAGTACCCCCGATAATAGCAGATTAGTTGTATGGTATGCAGTACCCCCTTATAATAGCAGATTAGTTGTGAAGTTTGCAGCACTCCTGATAATAGCAGTCTGGTTACATAGTCTCCAGTACCCCTGATAATAGCAGATTAGTTGAATAGTCTGCAGTACCCCCGTTAATAGCAGATTAGTTGCATAGTCTGCAGTGCGCCCGATAATAGCAGATTAGTTGTATAGTCTTCAGTACCCCCAATAATTGCAGATTAGTTGTGTAGTTTGAAGCACTGCTGATAATAGCAGTCTGGTTGCATAGTCTAGTACCCCCGATAATAGAAGATTAGTTGTGTAGTTTGCAGCACTCCCCATAACAACAATCTAGTTGTATAATCCATGGTTCCTCTTATAAAGTCAGTGTATTATGTAGTCTGCAGGACTCCTTCTGATCACTGTCTGGTTGTATAGTCTGCAGCAACCCAAGTAATAAGAATGTAGATTATAAAGGATATTTCTTTTTAGGGGATTAGGAGAGGGAAGCATGCAACACTTTCTGGAACAAACTTGTGGATTTACAAGACTATTAGGCTTCAAGGGCTACGTATTGCAATATCTCCTGCCATCCTCTGCTTGGTGCTGTGTGGAGTTAGTTTTCATGTTGTGCCATCTGTATAATCAGCGCAGTTTATAGCTCGCAGCTTTGCCATATTTCCAAAAAAAGTCTGCGAAATACCAGGAATGAATATTAAATATATAATTCTAGACTTGTGACAGCTCGTCTGAACACCAGGAGGCAAATTGCATTTTGTAGCTGGAACCGTCAACCACTAAACAAGTAGGTATGCCAAAACTGTAATTTACCTGTGAAATACTAAAAGAAAAAAATATCTATCCTGTACTTTAGTCCTGAAATTTGTCAATCTCCCACGCTGAAACCAATTACATCCAAAAGACCTTCTCATAATGACACAAAAAACTGAATTAGTAATTTTCCCCAACTGCACTCAAAGTAAACATTTTATGTTCTGGATATTTTATTAATAAAAACTGTTATGTTTCTCTTCAGAATTTACCAGTTTATTACGTTTCCCTTTTGTGCTGTATATTTATTTCCTTCATCTGCATTATGCTATGATTGCATTTTGGGGAACTACAATTTTTTAAAGAGAGGTAATCATGAAAATAATACATACTGTACTTTTTACATTTCTTGTTTTTTGCAACTCACTTGTCATCTTTACTGTGTGAACTGGGACAGAATGAACAGAGTCATTTCATTATTAATTTAGGGTAGAAAATTTGATGACTGTTCCGGATAATTTCCCAAATTGGTCATGGTCATATAGAGATGTTTAAGTCCAATATTGAAGTGCCACCAACATGGGAACACTCCCAAACAGGGAGAAACCACTTGCGTGTGGGCGCGTGGGCTTGTGTAAAGCCCACATCCCTAAATTTGACTGTTGACAACAATGGTTTTATTGTACTACTGGAGGCCTTGAGAAAGTATGATAGAAGAAGTTAGCAAAATCAATTTCTAGGACTCTGGTCTAGTAGCCATGTTGATATTCTATGGCAGCTTGGATCGAAGGACTGCAAAGTTCCTACTATTTTCCTATATCCTGGGAGTCCTCTTCTGATTAGCAATGTTTTGACTTGTGGCCTACTAATCAGAAGAAGCAATCAGGACGACGGCAGGTAGTAGCAATTTGGAAGTTCTTTAGTCCTGCTGCTACAGAACCGACATGGACATCGGACCAGGGTCCAGCAAACTGTTTTGCTCAATTCTACAGGATAGCAATAGTATACACATCTCCAGGGGATTGCATCATTTATGAGCCATCATTTTGAACACTGAAACAATATGTTATATTTACATGGAAAATTTGTAGCACAAATTTTTGCAGCAGTCCCAGTTATCAGAATGGGGCTTTGCAGAATTCGAGACACCTGCTGAAGAAACAATCTCTTTCAGATTTAAGGAAAGGGTCACAAACATTTCTGCACCTAGTCTGCAATAAACAGTCCTGTCATTTAACTTCTATTTATCGCCGCACTCCCCTTCTGGAAATGTTATAAATATGGATATGCTATAAATATAAGCAGAATTTCCTTTGTAATCATTGATCAATTTTTTGCCCCCTCCCTTGTATTTGACCGTGGCCTCTACTATACATCCAAACTTAATCATCAACACAATTTAAAAGCTCTTTATCCTGTAGCCCTATATCTTTTGCAAGGAAGGCTTCCGTAATTATATCCTGTGCAGACCGAATTTTCATCACAATGCCCTCTCCATTTACAGTCACTAAACTGTTGAATGGAAAATCAGTCTCATGCAATCATTTTACCACGAGCTATAATTCAATAACGACGCTCACACTCGGATGCCTTCCTGTCCGCTCGCTGCTTCTCCTGTCTGAAACAATGGTATTATATCTGCTTCCTTAAGACTTACAAAGCAAATCTACTTCTTATGTATTTTGTAGGTAGAAATGAGTAGCATCCAAGTATATCATTAGAGAATTAAAAAATACATATTTTATGGTTCTAAAATTGAAGTTCATAGAGAGATTTGGCAATTAAAACTTCTCCTTGTTACATCTGTGTCGGTACTTTGCTTTCCTGCCTCTGCTTCTGCCGTCAGGTGACGGAGCGTTATTGTTGAGGACGATGCAAGGCGACAACTTTAGTTCTGTGTTCTGAGATACTTGTAGCTGTGTCTGTACTAGGAGATCAGGAGTTGTTTGTTTCCTTCTGTGGGGTTTGGGTGGGGCCGCAAGTAGAAATGAGCAAACCCGAACTGTATAGTTCAGCGTTCGTACCAGAAACCCAGTATCTGATGCTGAACTACGAACACGGACTTCTCCTGGAAGTTCGTTTTACCCATTCGGGATTGCAGGGAGGAGCAAGAGAGAGAGAAATTTTCCAGCTCTAAGTTTGAGGCCCCATTGATTTTTAGGTGGCTCAGGTTCAAGATTGGATACAGTTCTGGAACCCAAATCAAACTTTGAATTAAAGTCCGGTTCAGCCCAAAAAACCCGAACTTTCACGAGTCTGTTCATCTCTAGCTGCAAACAATTTAAGCTCATGAAAGCCTGCAGAGCACTGCCAGTTATAATTTGACTTGCTCCTAAAGAACTTCTAAGCATCCTGCTTTGACTCCCTGTAGAAATTCCTGATTTTTGACCACAACTTGTTTTTTGATTACTCTCCTGCCTTGCGATTTTGTCCCTATACTGACCTCCTGGTTCTGACCCAGCTGCCAGACTATTTTACTTGCCAGCTCACTCCACCAAATGGCAGCTAACTTTTTAGCCCCAGCATAGGGATACTTGTTAAGTCCAAATTCCTGTATAGAGGTTAAAGGGTGAAGGCCATGTCAACCCCATGGATCGAGAAAACAGAGTAGCTAGTGCAAAACCTTTTCATGGTAGGCCTCTTTAAAGCTGCCAAGTGACCACGTACACATTACTCCCGTTATACTTCTAGTTTGGGTCAGTCTTCCTCCTTGCCATAGGATCTGTGTTTTCTGTCGTTGTGAGAATATTTTGCAGGTCTTCAACATTGAGCTCAGAGTGGATTTTTACAGATATTTTTCCCAAAATATTTAGAGGTTATGGGCCATCAAAGTCCCGAATTTCCAAAATGTCACCTCTGTATCATAATCAATCATCATTAGCACATTAAAAACTTCTTAAAAATATCTTTACAAAATTTACCACAAAAATAAAATAAATCATTAAAACATGATTACAAAAACTCACTTTGCATTGCACAGCAATTACTACAGAACTCGAAGAATAAAAAGGTTTATAGGTACACATAAAAACTGGACAAATCAGATTTTGGCATGGATAGGCCAACTACCTCATGTGCATTGAGATGAGCTGAATTTCCCCCCAACATGCCCATTCTTCAGTTCCTACAGGAGATAAGCTGCTGAAATTAGTCTCAGTAGCCTCTTTCCTTTGCCCATTGAAAACACGTGTAAGCTCAGTTGAGCTGATTGCATATGTGTGTGAATTAGAAAGAATACATCTTTGTCCTCCCTTAACTTTTTCTTCTACCCAACATATTCTATGACTTATGGAACAAAGATATTCTACTTTGAAAAAAATACATGATCTGTGATTCTTTGTTGGGAGTTGTTTAAGCTGTACGTGTCTACATGCTTTCTCTGAGATTATGATGTATGATACAGCCTGTCAAGGGTTTTGTTAGCATGTTGTGTATTGAGCAGGTATAATGGCAAATAGAGTTCTCAACTAAATTTATGGAAAGGTAAAGCAGACACACTAAAGCAGCCGATGGGTTATATACAATATATGCAGCAAAATAAAAAAATGATGGTTTGGCTGGTTGCCACACTACCCAGCACATCTTTAAGTCTTTCTTTGTTGTATGACTTCTTAGTGCTTCTTCATGTTGGGTAGTTTTATTAATTGTAAATCAGGGTTTGATGACGGATGAGTAGCAGGGGTCCATCTTCAGACCAGTTAGAGGGACAACTTTCATGGCTCATCAGGTTGTTTTGTACGCCATTTAAATCTCATCTAAACTCTGTCACTTTTGATTTTTGTTCTTGTGATATTTGTTGGTGTATTTCTTGGTTATTCTTTTTACACCAAATGCTTTGAAACGGAGCATACAGTGTATGAAATTTTGTTGAAAACCATTTCTTCATTTTTAAGCACAAAAAGTCATTTTTAGTCCAAAATGTCATTAAAAATTGCTGACGGACAGAAAATCTCCCTAGAAGAGAGGGTGATGGGGCCCTGGAATACATTTGCGCACACAAAAATTTTTCAGAAAGTCACAAATTATGAATCACTTGAAAACACCTGGAAAACTTAAACCCCACCCATAATGGCGAACTAAGAAAAAAACAGAAAAGAAGAACACATAAAAAAGTAAAAAGTAAAAAATACAAGTGAAAAAGATGAATATGGCGCAAGCAAAAAGCAGGAGCAAAATGCACAAAACTTGACAAAAAAAAGCAAAAGTAATGATAAATTGACCCTAAGTACCTGCCATTTATAGGTTGTGTGCAATATTATGTTGTCTCTGGTCACATGTATTCCTGATACCCAACCCTTCTTGTGTATCACTACTCCTGTGTCTTGAACTAATATTGATACCTGAACTTGACCCTGGACTGATTTAACTCTTATCTTCTTTTCTCTTACCTGCCATTTTTGCTTCAGGTCTTGTTTTCCTTGTGTACCCTGATTATCCACCTTACTAACGCTCTTTCGATTATGTCCTTGGTTTCCACCCTCTAGTATTGACTCTGCTACCTAACTAACTATTGCATCCAACTCGCTCCACCGGCCAGCAGCTACTCTGTGGACGCCACCCAAGAACCTTTACAATGTAATTTAAGAAGTGCGTTAGCTTGGAAGGAGCCTTGGTTTTGACTTTATTAGCTTTTCTCTGAACTGAGGAAATCTTGAAACTGTATCAATATTGATAACATGGGAGCAAAGAAAATGAGCTGGACACAAGCACACAACGGTAAGCACTGATGCCCTGAAGCACAGGGGTTTCGAGTGAAATTCAATCAGGGCCAACATTAACTTGGAGTTTTTATGTTTTCCCCATTTCTCCAGCTTTATGAATGCTGTCGCACTCAAAAATAACCTCATTTAAATAGTTTAATTTACTCCTTATTAAATTGCCCCTTTGGTATTTACATACTGTATGTCTATAATAGGGAAATTTAAGAAATGTAATGGATTGACCATAGTTCCTGGTGTTGGCAGCAGCAGGATCTGACTGGTTACGGAGCTTTATAGTTCAGCTCTGTCTACTGTAAAGTGGTCGCGGCCGGGTACTGCACATACACCCGCCCTCTATTGATTTGAATAGAAGGGGGATCAGCATTTTCAGCTGTTTGACAGGTGTGCAGGGTGTCGCTTCCCCACCGATCAGACAACGGATAGGCTATCAATGTTAAATTAGTGGACAACCTCTTTAAACCCCTGTGCAGGTGGGGCATAATTATGTTCTCCCCTGCTTTGGTTATCATTTACCTGAATGGCCATCATGCAATACCACATTTCCACATGCAAGTATCCATATCTTTCCCAAGTGATAACCTGAAGAAACATCTGTCAGCAATGATTATTGAAGTATTTGCATGTTACTTCTATGGAATAAACCAATCATTGTGACTAAATCCAATACCAGTCGATGTAAGTTTAAGGCTCCGAAAGTGGAATTATTGAGACTGTACTGAAAAAATTAGCAAGTTAAAGTCTACTGGAGACTCTCTAAAAGGCTCAATTTTTTTTCAGCTTTTTTTCTCTAAAATTGGTTGAATTATGAATGTGCTACAAGATGAAAAATGCAGTGAAATATAACCTTCTATTACTAGCGGCCAAGGTCTAGGAAGACTTAATAGATCTGTTTGTTTATCCACATCAGAACTTGTGATGTTTTGAAGGTGATTCAGATTAGATAACACATAAAAGTAGTAAAATTCATTAACGCGTCTCCTAAGACATCTGCAATTTAAAGTCAAAGATAAATCCTATAAAAAAGAAATATTAGATATTTTAGCTTCCATATGACCAGTAAACGCATTTCTACATTCCATGTTTCTTAGGCTGTGTTCACGCACAGTGGCCGTATACAGCTGTATACTGCAGCAGCCTTTAGCCTCTGCCATCTTTTAAAGGGGTTGTCCAGGACCATTTTGTTTTTCTATTATGGGCTTAAAAACTAGCAAGTAGGTAGTTGCTAACAGAGACCGCTACCTGCCTGTTCAACCTGGCACTGGCTCAACGCGATCTCCGACCACTCCTGCTGGTGAGTTACCTGCTCCATGTCAACAGAGTAGCTTGTCTTCTTTCAGGCTGCTCTGTAAATGGGGCGTGATTGCCAACATTAGGCCAGTTGATAGATGGCTCCCCACAGATAGGCAACGGGGAGCCAGTTGTCAATCAGCATGACGCCTGCAGTCATGCCCCGACAACAGAGCAATGCAGAAGAGAAAGCAGTGTCCTATCAATGTGACATCAGTGGAAGCCACTGAATCACTGGCAGGTGCGGTCAGTGATCGATCTGTGCTGACAGAGATCGTCACTGAGTACAAAGGCAGGTAGTTCGTTCTTTGACCCATAGTGAAAATATGTAATAGTCCTGGACAACCCCTTTAACTGCTCCTTTACAAAACCACTTGATTTTGAATGGAGACAACTGTTTTATTTGCAAAACTGTGAGACTAATAGTAATGGCTGTCATTAAAGAGTCTCCTTGACACCTTCACGGTGGTCCCTAGTACAGCCTGCATGTACAGTAAAGCCCCTCATAGTTTGGCTGATCTCAGCTGCCTGTCCCATACAAAGGAGCACTCGGCCAAGTGCTTCTGTGTTCTCCGTGATAGAGCCACTGCCAGAAATTTTTGGCAGTGGCTTATCTCTTGAGAGCAAAACGATGATCAGGCCGAAATCAGATATGCTGGATCCTTATCTCCCCCAACATCATCTGTCAGGGACCCCTATAAACATTAGACTGTCAGCCAAACCCCTCGATATCGACAGGTACGTCATAAACATTATAGGGGAATTTCTAGAAAGAACAAATCAGCTCGCATTGATGAAAAAGCTAAGAATCCTCCCTGGGATGATACATAGTTGCAAACATAAATTAAACCCTCAGTGTACATCTATGTCTGCAGGAGTGAATGTCAAATGCAATCTTCTGTCCTACTGCAGACAGGACAGAGGGGGAGGCTCCTGCTGCAGCAAATTGACTTAGGCCCTGTTCACACTGCGCTTCTGCAGTAAGTTCACAGATTCTACCTAAATGCCCCTAAAAACAGGATTCAGATAGAAACCGTAACGGGGTCATAAACTAATGACACAAAGATTGGTGTTTTTGTTTCTGAAAATCTCCATCTGCTGTATTTCTGTGGGCGCCTGAAAAATGGTAAAATTCAGAAAACATCTTCACAATCGGACTTCATTTAACTTCTGTTCATGTCATTGCAGTGTTATGGTCCTGTTGAGGTTTCGTTGCTTTAGGAAGGTTCAGGTAGAACACCAAAACACATCTAAAAATCACAGGGTGAATAGTGCTTAAGTGTCATGTCGGACGCTGTTCAGACCAGGTCGTTTGACAGACCGCGGTAATTCTGCTTTTGACCACTATTTGCTCATTGGCGTCGGCTAGATTTTATCTAGCTGTTCCGGGGTTAATTTACCTGATCCTCGGATTGGAAGCTGGGTCATGCCCATTGCCTTTGAATAGTTCTCCTGATTAGGGTTGAGCGACTTTTATTTTTATAGGATCGGGTCAGGTTTCACGAAACCCGACTTTCTCAAAAGTCGGGTCGAGTGAAATCGGCCGATCCTATAAAAAAGTCGGGGTCGGGGTCGGCCGAAACACGAAACCCAATGCAGTGCAATGGGATACTATGGTTCCCAGGGTCTGAAGGAGAGGAAACTCTCCTTCAGGCCCTGGGATCCATATTTAAGTTTAAAATAAAGAATTAAAATAAAAAATATTGATATACTCACCTCTCCGACGCAGCCTGGACATCGCCGCTTGTAACCGGCATCTTCCGTTCCTAAGAATGGCGCTTGAAAGACCTTTCGATGACGTCACGGCTTGTGATTGGTCGCGGCCGCCCACGTGACTGCTCAGCGACCAATCACAAAGCCTTGACGTAATTTTCAGGTCCTAAATTCCTCATTCTAGGAATTTAGGACATGAGAATTACGTCACGGCTTTTGATTGGTCGCTGAGCGGTCACGTGGGCCGCCGCGACCAATCACAAGCCGTGACGTCATCGAAAGGTCCTTCACGCGCTCATTCTTAAGAAGGAAGGCTGCCAGAAAGAAGCCGAGGGTGAGTATATTCCTATTAGGTATATACTCACCCTCGGACGCGCCCTGCTTCTTTCCGGCAGCCTTCCTTCTTAAGAATGAGCGCGTGAAGGACCTTTCGATGACGTCACGGCTTGTGATTGGTCGCGGCGGCCCACGTGACTGCTCAGCGACCAATCAAAAGCCGTGACGTAATTCTCATGTCCTAAGTTCCTAGAATGAGGAATTTAGGACCTGAAAATTACGTCACGGCTTTGTGATTGGTCGCTGAGCGGTCACGTGGGCGGCCGCGACCAATCACAAGCCGTGACGTCATCGAAAGGTCTTTCAAGCGCCATTCTTAGGAACGGAAGATGCCGGTTACCAGCGGCGATGTCCAGGCTGCGTCGGAGAGGTGAGTATATCAATATTTTTTATTTTAATTCTTTATTTTACACTTAAATGTGGATTCCGATACCGATTTCCGATATCGCAAACATATCGGAACTCGGTATCAGAATTCCGATACCAGATTCAGAAGATCGCCGACCTCATGGCCGACCCCACACAGGGGTCGGGTCGGGTTTCATGAAACTCGACTTTGCCAAAAGTCGGCGACTTCTGAAAATGGCCGACCCGTTTCGCTCAACCCTACTCCTGATCATTGTGCGTCGCCGATTATAGCTTCTGTCTTGTGCTTTGTTATCTCGGTCTGGAGTGGAGAGCTGGTTGTTGGAGATTCGTTGCTGGTGGTGTATTTTCCTTAGTCTTATTTACTCCTTCCTATATTTGTATTTGTTTTGCCCTGCACATTTATAGTGTATTCCTGAGTGACTGCGGGTTGGTGTATATTTTCCTTTATCCTTGTCTGTGCTAACTGTGGGTATTGGTGTATTACCTCTTCACTGGGTGGTGGGCCGAGGTTTCAGGATAGGGTTGAAACAGGAGACAGGGTGAGGTTCGAGGCCTGGACATTGCACACCATCAGTGTAAACTCCAGGTAGATCGTCAGTCAGGATTTCCCTAGTCTGAGGGAAATTGCAGGGGCCCAGGTTATTAGCTCTCGCTCACCTAGTCTCCCAGTGACATTATAATCGGCCTAACAACAAAAAAGAAAAAAAAAGGGGTTTCTTTTTTTTTTCTTTTGTCATGGATCCCATGACTTCCATAACCCGCCAGTTGGAGGCGCTGTCCCTACAGGTCACTGAGTTGAGGGGGGCAGTTCAGCAACAGGGACTAGCAGTATCTAATGTGCAAGCTGAGGCGACAGGAAGAGTTGCTGAGCCTAAATTCCCTTTGCCTGAAAAATTTGCTGAGGAACGCAGTAAATTTGTTTCTTTTCGTGAAGCTTGCAAACTATATTTCCGTATGCGTCCGATCTCCTTGGGTAATGAGGCTCAGCGTGTGGGTCTGGTGTTGCCATTGTTAAGCGGGGATCCCCAAGCATGGGCGTTTTCATTGCCATCTGATTCTGCTGCATTTGACTCTGTGGAGAGTTTTTTTGTCCTCTCTTGGAAAAATCTACGAAGAACCTGACAGAATGGCTCTAGCAGAATCTAAGATACAAACTATTCGCCAGGGGGATTGAGTTGCAGAGGTTTACTGTTCTGAATTTCGTCGCTGGGTGATCGATACACAATGGAATGATCCAGCATTGCGGAGTCAGTTTATTCATGGGGTTTCTGGAAGGGTTAAAAAAAACCCTTCTGATGTACGAGATTCCTGCTTCTCTAGATTCCGCTATGAGTCTGGTTGTCCGCATTGATCGCCGTTTGCTTCAGGGGGAGCATGAGACACCGCCTATGGGAGAGGGTTTAGGTTCACGTGAGGTTGCTGCAGGTGAGCCCACGGAGCCTATGCAAATCGCAGGGGTGTCACATGTGAAGCGTCGAGCCCCTGAGCTCAGGAAGCAGGGAGCCTGTTTTTACTGTGGTAAATCTGGTCATTTTATTAACATCTGTCCTCTGCTGTCTAAGAAAAATGCAACGGCGGAAAACTTCTAAGCTCAGAGGGTGTGGAGGAGACCAATCTGAGCTTATGTATATCCTCCATGGTGGTTTCTCAATGCATGCTCCCTGCTAAGGTTTTTATCGCTGGCAGTGAGCTGCCAATTACTGTTTTTGTGGATAGTGGTTCAGCCACAAATCTCATTGATGAGGACTTTGCGCGCACAGCAGGTTTTAGGATTGAAAAACTGTCTCATCCTATCCGTGTGGTCACCATCAATGCTGCTCCTCTCTCTCAGGGGGAGATTACTGAATTTGTGGCTGAGGTGAAACTCCACATTGGGGTTCTACATTCTGAGCGGGTTACATGTAAGGTGCTCAGGAATCTTCCTGCTCAGGTGGTTTTGGGTTTTCCTTGGTTGTCCATGCACAACCCGGTAATTGACTGGAAAACTCAGTCAGGACATAATTCAGTGGAGCAAGTTCTGCCAGGAGAATTGCCTGGCCACATGTGTGGCTGCGGGGACTTCAAGCGTTCCGGAGTCACTTCTGGAATTTGTGGATGTGTTCTCTGAAAAGGGTTGTTCAGAGTTGCCGCCACATCGTCCCTATGACTGTTCTATCAGGTTTAAACCAGGGGCCAAGTTGCCTAAAGCAAGGATGTTTAACATCTCCGGTCTGGAGAGACAAGCGTTAAAAGATTATATTGCTGAAAGCTTGAGCAAAAGGCACATCAGGCCGTCATCCTTGCCGGTGGCAGCAGGGTTCTTCTTCGTGAAGAAGAAAGATGGCGGATTACGCCCGTGTTTGGATTTCAGGGAGTTGAACCAGATTACGGTTCGTGATCCATACCCAATGCCACTGATACCAGATTTGTTCAACCAGGTGGCGGGTGCTAAGTGGTTTACCAAGCTTGACCTCAGGGGGGCGTACAACCTCATAAGAGTCCGTCAAGGTGATGAGTGGAAGACGGCTTTTAATACCCCTGAGTGTCATTTTGAAAATTTGGTGATGCCTTTTGGGTTGACTAACGCACCTGCAGTGTTCCAACATTTCATCAATGATGTGTTCTCGCATGTTTTGGGGAAATTCGTTATCGTGTGCCTAGATGACATCCTCATATATTCTTGCGATCGTGATGCTCATTTAAATCATGTCAGGCAGGTGTTACAGCTTCTCAGAGAGAATAAGCTGTATGCTAAACTTGAGAAATGTGTATTTTCTGTTCAAGAGTTGCCTTTCTTGGGTTATATTGTGTCTGCTTCTGGTTTTAAAATGGACGCCGCTAAGGTGCAAGCGGTGATGCATTGGGAACGTCCTGATAACCTGAAAGCACTTCAGCGGTTCCTTGGGTTTTCTAACTACTATAGGAAATTTATCAAGGATTTTTCCATCATTGCTAAACCGCTAACTGACATGACTAAAAAGGGTACCAATTTCTCCGTTTGGCCTGAGGCTGCTGTGTGCGCATTTGAGTTTCTTAAGAACAGTTTTGTTTCAGCCCCCATTCTTGTGCAGCCAGACGTATCAAAACCCTTTGTTGTGGAAGTCGATGCGTCTGAAGTTGGTGTGGGGCGGTACTATCTCAAGGCTCATCTTTGAGTGGTTTGCGTCCGTGCGCCTATTTCTCCAAGAAACTGTCGTCCACCGAACGTAACTACGATATCGGCAACAGGGAGTTGTTGGCAATCAAGTTGGCCTTTGAGGAATGGCAACACTTCTTGGAGGGGTTGGTACATCAGGTTACTGTTATTACCGATCATAAGAATCTGCTGTATTTGGAGTCAGCCAAGCGTCTGTCCCCCAGGCAGGCTCGCTGGGCATTGTTTTTCACGCGGTTCAATTTTGTTGTCACTTACAGACCGGGATCTAAAAAAACTAAGGCGGATGCTCTGTCCAGGTGTTTTCCAGGGGGTGGACCTCAGGAAGATCCAGTACCCATCCTCCAAAAGGGTGTTGTGGTTTCGGCTCTCACTACCGAGGTTGAGGCTGAGATTGCCGAGGCTCAGGAGGAGGTACCATCTGAGCTTCCCATCAACAAATCTTTTGTACCGCTTCATCTCCGCTTAAAGGTTTTGGCGAAGCATCATGATGCTGTCCTGGCTGGCCACCCAGGGGTTAGAGGTACCTTGGAGTTGGTGTCACGTCGGTTTTGGTGGCCCAAGATCCGACAGGACGTGGTCTCATACGTGTCAGCTTGTACCACGTGCGCTAGGGCTAAGACGCCCTGCTCCCGTCCTGTTGGCACACTACTTCCTCTTGAAGTACTTAGTAAGCCATGGATGGAAATCTCCATGGATTTCATCACTGATTTGCCCTCATCAGCTGGGAACACGGTCATCTTGGTGATTGTTGATCGGTTTTCTAAAATGTCGCACTTTGTGTCTTTGCCATCGTTGCCTAACGCTAAGACTCTGTCTCAGGTATTTGTGCAGGAGGTGGTCAGACTTCATGGGGTTCTGTCAGATATCATGTCTGATAGGGGGTCTCAGTTTGTGACAAAATTTTGGAAAGCATTTTGCTCACGGCTGGGGATCAAGTTGTCTCATTCTTCGGCGTTCCATCCTCAGTCAAATGGTCAGACTGAGCGTATGAACCAAAATTTGGAACCTACGCTGCTTTGTCTCTGATAACCAGGAGGAGTGGTCTACCTTTCTTCCTTTGGCTGAGTTTGCCATCAATAATCACCACCAGGAGTCGTCTGGGGAGTCTCAGTTTTTTTGTGTTTACGGGCTACATCCTCAATTTTGTACCTTGAGACAGAGGGGCTCTTCCGGCGTTCCGGAGGAGGATCAGTTAGGAGCACAATTGTCATCAGTCTGGAGGAGAGTTAAACAGTGCCTGTTGAATGTGGGTGCTAGGTACAAACGTGTGGCTGACAGTAGGCGTGTGCCAGGTCCGAACCTGAGTGTGGATGACTGGGTGTGGTTATCCACAAAAAACATAAGACTCAAAAGTCCGTCCCTTAAATTGGGTCCACGGTTTATTGGTCCATTTACGGTCACGGCCGTCATTAACCCAGTAGCGTACCGATTGGAGCTCCCTACGGTGTATAAGATACACAACGTGTTCCACAGGTCTCTTCTAAAGAAGGTGGTGGGTTCTGTGGACGCGGTGCCTATGCCACCTCCAGTCTTGGTGGATGGTAATTTGGAGTTTGAAGTCTCCAAGGTGGTTGACTCTCATGTAGTGTGTCGCACTTTACAATACTTGGTACACTGGCGTGGTTATGGGCCTGAGGAGAGGTCCTGGGTACCAGCCTCGGATATTCATGCGGATCGGCTGGTCAGGTTTTTTCATCGTCGCCATCCAGACAAGCCGGATCCTATAAGCCGTGAGGGCCCTGGGGTCCCTGGTAGAAGGCGGGGTACTGTCATGTCGGACGCTGTTCAGACCAGGTCGTTCGACAGACTGCGGTAATTCCGCTTTTGACCACTATTTGCTCATTGGCGTCGGCTAGATTTTATCTAGCTATTCCAGAGTTAATTTACCTGATCCTCGGATTGGAAGCTGGGCCATGCCCATTGCCTTTAAATAGTTCTCCTGATCATTGGGCGTCGCCGATTATAGCTTCTGTCTTGTGCGTTGTTATCTCGGTCTGGAGTGGAGAGCTGGTTGTTGGAGATTCATTGCTGGAGGTGTATTTTCCTTAGTCTTATTTACTCCTTCCTATATTTGTATTTGTTTTGCCCTGCACATTTATAGTGTATTCCTGAGTGACTGCGGCGTGGTGTATATTTTCCTTTATCCTTGTCTGTGCTAACTGTGGGTATTGGTGTATTACCTCTTCACTGGGTGGTGGGCGGAGGTTTCAGCCTAGGGTTGAAACAGGAGACAGGGTGAGGTTCGAGGCCTGGACATGCACACCATCAGTGTAAACTCCAGGTAGAGGGTCAGTCAGGATTTCCCTAGTCTGAGGGAAATTGCAGGGGCCCGGGTTATTAGCTCTCGCTCACCTAGTCTCCCCGTGACATTAAGACAAGGAGCTGCAGCAGGAGCCTCTCCCCCTCTACCATGTCTGCAATAGGACAAAGGATGATGCTTATTCCTACAGACAAGAGTGTACACTGAGATTTTTATCTAAAAAATATATATCTTCAGTGACAAGTAAGTCTATTCAACAGTATTTAACCCAACGGTTTTAAAATGGGATTCAGAATGCTTCAATAATTCAGTGTGAACAGTGCCCTACGGTGTGTTCCCACTCGCCATTTTTGCCGCATTTTTTTCTGCTGCAGAAATGCTGTGTTTTGCAGTATCAGCAAAATGAGTTAAACTTCAAATATCTCAGTTTTTTTTTAACTTTGCGTTTTATGAACTTTTGGACATTCTTTGAAATTTGTGCCATTTCAATTATTTCAGAATTTTTGTACCATTTTTTCACCCATTATTATTATTATTATTATTATTATTATTATTATTATTATTAATTATTATTATTTTTTATATATTTCCCATTCTAAGGAATAGGGGGAAAAAAAGAAAAGTAAAAAAGACATGAAAACGAATGTAAAAACGTGCATATTCCTGACAATATTCTGTTTTTTGCTGCAGAAGAAATTGCTGCAAAAACCTCATGTGTGAACATACCCTTAAATCCAGATTCAGGACTATAAGGTGGGTGAGGGGGACACAGATGAGCTCCAGGGATGCATAAAAATTATTTATTTATATATTTTTCTAATTTTATTAAAATATGAATCAAAATGGGATCAAAGTAAAAAAGATTAATGAAGTAAGTTCCGAGCTATTTTGATCTTTTTATTATTATTTCTTCAAGCTTTTGGAGTTTACTTTTAAGTTTGTTGCCGCACGTAGACTCTTGCAGCTTGACCTCTCTGGTAGTCAATAGCCTGCAGAAGTTACACTTCATAGTATTATATTGAGCTGCAAACAAATGTCACATTCATGAGATTTTTCTGCGACTGTCACTCAAAAGTGGAAATTGATGGACAGTTGCAATTAAAATGACTGCGTAGATATTCACTAATGAAGCTGTCTCGCAGCAAAAGCCTATGCGGGGGGCCACCCGAACGCTAATAGTGGGACACATTGCATGCGTTACAAATTATTAATGACACAATAGCATATGCTAATTAGAAGCTGTTACATTTTCTTTCATGAAGTGGAATCCACCGAACTCCAAATCAGCAACACTGTGATTATTTTAATTAATAAATATGTAAAATAGACCATGAGGTCTGCGTCGTATCAAACAAACAGATGTTCAGATGGTTTCCTTTGTTTTCCATAGTACTTTGCATAGATACAATTCTAAGTTCCCGCAAATAAGAGCAGGAATGTGCTGCCAGTACCTTATGTACACTATTTGTTGTGGCAGTTGTAGGAGATCTTTTAATGGGAGCTATTAAAGAAGCGCTCCTCCTCCTCCTCCTCCTCTTCCTCCTCCTCTCATCAAAGTTTATATATTGCAGTAATTATATTATATAGCACTGTGTACTTACAATTGCTCATTTTGTCTTTCTACCCAGATAATTCTTCTCTTTTCCAGTAGGTCTATGACATCACGTGATTAAAAACTGACTAGCTGACTCCTACTAAGCTTTGTGCAGAAACAGGAAGTCTCTTTCCCTGCTAGAGTCATCATTAGAACTACATTTCTGAAAGGTGGGAGGTGCCGAGGAGCTGGGTCAGGCATTGAAGAGGAGATGGAGCTAAGCTGCCATAGACTTTGCAATGATGTGGTATTGTAGTTATAAAGATGACTCATGGAAGGAAGAGAGACTTCCTGTTTCTACGTAGAGATTAGAGGGATTCAGCTAACCTGTTTTTAATCATTTACAGAAAAGTGAGAGCAGACTCTGCTGATCATAAGAGCTTACATTCTACAGAAGAGAAAGAGGACCCTGCTGAATGATGGAAGCACAATTTTCCTGGATTTTCTTTAACTCTTCTGTAGAGTGCAAGCTCTTATGGTCAGTTGGGCCCTCTCTCTCCTGTAGAGTGCAAGCTCTTATGGTCAGCAGGGCCCTCTCTCTCCTGTAGAGTGCAAGCTCTTATGGTCAGCAGGGCCCTCTCTCTCCTGTAGAGTGCAAGCTCTTATGGTCAGCAGGGCCCTCTCTCTCCTGTAGAGTGCAAGCTCTTATGGTCAGCAGGGCCCTCTCTCTCCTGTAGAGTGTAAGCTCTTATGGTCAGCAGGGTCCTCTCTCTCTAGTAGATTGCAAGCTCTTATGGTCAGCAGGGCCCTCTCTCTCTTGTAGAATGCAAGCTCTTATGGTCAGTAGGGCCCTCTCTCTCCTGTAGAGTGCAAGCTCTTATGGTCAGCAGGGCCCTCTCTCTCCTGTAGAGTGTAAGCTCTTATGGTCAGCAGGGCCCTCTCTCTCCTGTAGAGTGCAAGCTCTTATGGTCAGCAGGGCCCTCTCTCTCCTGTAGAATGCAAGCTCTTATGGTCAGCAGGGCCCTCTCTCTCCTGTAGATTGCAAGCTCTTATGGTCAGCAGGGCCCTCTTTCTCCTGTAGAGTGTAAGCTCTTATGGTCAGCAGGGTCCTCTCTCTCTCTCCTAAAGAGTGTAAGCTCTTATGAACAGCAGAGTTTCCAGTAAAGTGTAAACTCTTATGGTCAGCGGGTCCTCCCCACTTTCCTGTTAAGAGTAAGTTCTTGTGATCAGTGGGATCCTTTCTTTCTTTCTTTCTCGCCTGCAGAGTATAAGCTCTCATAGCCAGCTTGGCCTGTAGAGTAGAAAATCCAAGATTCCGAGGCACCAGAGAAAATGGAAATAAAACATAACCTTCATTCTATTATTCCATCCTTAAAAATCAAATTGTAAAATACAACTGAGGTAGATGAGTGAAGCAACGTTTCAACCTAAAAGGGCCTTTCTCAAGCCAGAAGTACAATAAAAAATTGTAGCCAAATTGGTCAGCACAGAGCCGCCAGTGGTGCATGAGAAAAAGTCTTGAACTAAGTAAGTTTCTCTCCTGTAGATTGTAAGCTCTTATGATCAGCAGTCCCCTCCACTTTCCTGTAAAGAGTAAGTTCTTATGCTCAGTGAGATCCACTCTCTCTCTCTTGTAGAGTGAAAGCTCTTATGGTCAGCAGGGTCCTCTCTGTCCTGTAGAGGGTAAACTCTTATGGTCAGCAGGGTCCTCTTTCTCCTGTAGAGGGTAAACTCTTATGGTCAGCAGGGTCCTCTCTCTCCTGTAGAGGGTAAGCTGTTACGGTCAGCAGGGTCCTCTCTCTCCTGTAGAGGGTAAACTCTTATGGTCAGCGGGGTCTTCTCTCTCCTGTAGAGGGTAAGCTCTTATGGTCAGTGGGGTCCTCTCTCTCCTGTAGAGTGTAATCTCTTATGGTCAGTGGGGTCCTCTCTCCTGTAGAGTGTAAGCTCTTATGGTCAGCAGGGTCCTCTCTCTCCTGTAGAGGGTAAGCTCTTATGGTCAGTGGGGTCCTCTTTCCTGTAGAGTGTAAGCTCTTATGGTCAGCGGGATCCTCTCTCTCCTGTAGAGGGTAAGCTCCTATGGTCAGCGGAGTCCTCTCTCCTGTAGAGTGAAAACTCTTATGGTCAGCGGAGTCCTCTCTCTCCTGTAGAGTGTAGGCTCTTATGGTCAGCGGAGTCCTCTCTCTCCTGTAGAGTGTAAGCTCTTATGGTCAGCAGGGTCCTCTCTCTCCTTTAGAGGGTAAGCTCTTATGGTCAGCAGGGTCCTCTCTCTCCTGTAGAGGGTAAACTCTTATGGTCAGTGGGGTCCTCTCTCTCCTGTAGAGTGTAAGCTCTTATGGTCAGCAGGGTCCTCTCTCCTGTAGAGTGTAAGCTCTTATGGTCAGCAAGGTCCTCTCTCTCCTTTAGAGGGTAAGCTCTTATGGTCAGCAGAGTCCTCTCTCTCCTGTAGAGTGTAAACTCTTATGGTCAGCGGAGTTCTTTCTCTCCTGTAGAGTGTAAGCTCATATGATGAGTCGGACCTTCTTTTTCCTGTAGAGTGTAAGCTCATATGGTCAGCGAGATCCTCTCTCCCTCTCCTATAGAGTGAAAGCTCATATGATGAGCGGGACCTTCTCTTTCCTGTAGAGTGTAAGCTCATATGGTCAGCGGGATCCTCTCTCCCTCTCCTATAGAGTGTAAGCTCATATGATGAGTGGGACCTTCTCTTTCCTGTAGAGTGTAAGCTCTTATGGTCAGCGGGATCCTCTCTCTCTCTCTCTTATACAGTGAAAGCTCATTTGATCAGCTGGATCCTCTCTTTTCTATAGAGGGTGAACTCCTTTGTTCAGCAAGGTTCTTTCTTCTCTATCACTCTTTTATTTTCTGAGCAATTTTAATCTTTTCAGTATATTGAGAGTTGCGCAAATTTATTTACTGCATGTTGAATTTTTTGAAAAAATGTATAAAAGCCAACGATTTCCAGTTTCAAAAGATCTGCTCATCTCTACTTTTGATCATATTTTTTGTATAGGCCATTTATGTACCATACAAGTTAATCATGTCCCCACCCTTTAGACTCTAGACTAAATAAAGTTATCTCCCCTGTGGTCCTCCATGCACCTTATCAGTTTTGTGGCTCTTCTTCATATCTTTTTGTGTACTGCTTTAGCCTGAGGGCCAAGGATCAGGTGAAGCAGTTCATTGATGGGTTCATAACCAGTAGGGGAACGTAGTCATGACATAGTCCTGCATGTGTGCTGCAACAAATTCAATTACAGAATTTTATATCTATGCATAGTTTTAATGTTCCGAAGTTGTCAATTGCAACTTTTTGTGACTTTTACAACTAGTTATTTGACAATGCAGGAGCACAACCTCAGATGCCCCCTGCTCATCGCTCGGAGCTGAAGTAACTGATGATATCGATCAATACAATGCACTTAGCTATCTTAGTGATAGAACATGACTGGAGATGCCGCGTTCCACATACCGTACAAATACAAATTGACTGGAAGAACAGATATGCATACGGCTAGCGGATTGGATTCAGAATCTACAATTGGCACACAGTGACACTGCAGCATAAAATGATTGCTCACTTTTACATTTTAAAAAAGGTAAATGCATATTGTAAATGGTTACTAATGTCGAGAACGTCTACCGTGCAGAACAGGCAGGGCAATAACTCTGTTTTATGTTATAGCAGTTTGCATTTTAAACAAAAGAAATCTACTTCTCATTTATATAGACTTATTTTACAATGATGAGAGATATCACACAGAACAAATGTCATGAATTGCTCGGTTTTGTTTCCCAACTTTCCTATCAAATTGGGTTCCAGAACTTTACATGTAACCTGTCATCAAATTCCTGCTGCCCAAACTACGGGCAGCGTAAATGCCGACACTGGCTGCACCATAGTATGTTTTACCCTGAATTTCTACAGAGCTTTGAAAAGCTGGAACAAGGACTAAGGCCTCATTCAGACGTCTAATTTTTGCTTACGAGTGCTATCCTTGTTTTTCACAAAAAATTGATGTGCAAGCCGGTGGTGTAATTCACTTGCCCTGCTGATAACACTCAAGGCAGAAGGAAGATCCAAAGAGTTTAATAATACAGGTTTTTAAAAGTCAACACGTTTCAAGGTTCTATGTGTCCTCTTCATCAGGGCAAACACCAAAAAAGAACCAAATCCTTGTTTTTCACGAATAGCACTCATACCTCTGTAATAGTTTGTAGGGTCATACACATGTCCGATTTTTTCCTCGGACCGAGTAGTCGGTGGAAAATATCAGAGACATATCCAATTTTTATCTAAGGGTCATATCAAAATCAACAATGCAAGTCCGTGGAAAAATTGTACCACACTTGGATGACATCTGAGTGCGGTACGATTTTCGCGGACTGTCAGAATCGAGAAGGTGGAGATTTTTTTATTTCCTTATATGAAACAAATGGATGACACTCGTACCACACTCTGATCAAGCTCTAATCCAACTTCCAAATGGAATTTACAATTCTGGAGAACCTTGGCTTCTTTTTCATGTATTATATGGGATTTCTCATATGATAGCGCACAAAACTCATGAAGCTTAGTGTGCCAACCGTTTTTAGCTCTTAAGCAGATGTTGAAGTCACCCATGATGAATGTGGGAGACCATAGCTCCAACTCCGGTGGAGAGTGTTAGTCCATCTTCCACCATAAAAGGCTGAGATGGGAATTACCATTTAAGGTTTGAAAAGAAAACTGCTGCAAAAGTGAGTAGGATGAAGAGTGAAATGAATATCTCTCTTTTTTCTGTAGGTACTTTTTTGGAAATTGGAAGAATTTAAGGGCCAGTGAGACATTTTTATTAGAACAAGTTGTTTTGTGTGGAGTAGTTAAGAAAGAAAAAAGTAGAAAAGTTAGAGAATGGGTTTAGCAGCTACCTTCGGTACCCTTCTGCCTCACTGATTGTCCAATTCTAACTAATGTAGAGGTCAACAGCCGCATTATTGACATAGCAGGTAACTTGTGCTTAAAAGAGTTGTCTGCAATCATTCTATGTGAATGCGGACTTGTGAGTCCTCATATCTCGCAGTGTGCATGCTGTCAGGATTCTCCAGTGCCGGAAGCGAGCAGGAAATTGAGTTGCATACATGCGGTCATGTGCCGACTAGATGTGCGCAACATCGCTCAATACAAGTGAATTGTGTGAGGATGGATACATCTAGTTGGAATGTGGCTGGAATATGCGTATTGCGGACACTGAACAATCGTCACAGTGCGCTGTGTGCACACTGTGAGGATTTACAAGTCTGCAGTCACACAGAGTGACTGCAGACTTGTATCCCAAGGGTGGAAAACTTCTTTAAGTCAAATAAAACCGGTCAGCTGTGCGGTCTCACCCAAAGACAGACCAAAGAATGAAAGTGATGTAGTCAGCGTAAATATGTTGCCTTTATGTACAGCAGGGAGAAATAAGAACACATAGTAGAGATAACGATAAAGTACGATATGTTCCATTACATTCCAGTATCATTTTGATTAGTGTACTTTGAAATTTGTATTACTATGTAATCTTAAGTGCAACTATGTGTTTTACATTAGTTACTAATCATTACACCGATACAGTAATTATAGTTCACAAGTTTTGAAAAAAACATTACATTTTTTTAGTTATGTAAGTAAAACAAAAGTAAAGCCAAAAAAAAATGATATTTTGACATTTCATATTTTGCTTTGAGATCTTCCCGGTTTGGCATTCACTGTCTTTTACATTCAAATTAACAGCCCACCATCTGTCAAGTGCTCAGATAATCACTGGGTTTAATGCACAATATGGTTATTAGTATGTGACCCGACAAAAAAGAAAAAGAACACAGTCTAATGCGAAACATAAAATGAATGATCTCACTTGCAAATGACAGTTTGACAAGCCATTATTCTGCAGTGCTGGCTCGAACACTAAGAGGGATCTTATGTTCACATAATTGTATTAGTCATGCAAGCAACTGTCTGTGAACCGTTCCTTTAAGCTCTACAATTTCCTTGGTCATTGGCTTCAGTGAATTTTATTCTCCTTGGACAAATGTTTGCAGAGGGAGGAAGCTCAAGAAGTGGAAACTGTCAGCATCTCCGGTAAAATTCTCTTGCATTAAGTAGACGGCCATGTTGCCTCCTGCTTGGAGACATGGGACCCCACTTAATCCTTGACCTTTACTAGTCGGAATATTATTGTTAATGTATTTATAAAACATCAAGTCTAGACAGACTTTTATGCCTGCCTCTCTGCTGGGAGTCTGCGGCTTCGACAGAGACCATTTTCATAGTGAACTTTCCTTTATAGCATCAGCTTGTTCTCTCCTCCTCCAGTTACTCTAAACTTTGTGACCTCTTCTCCGAAATACAAATCCCTTTAGTATAGTACAGGAATAAAAACCAGAAACTTCTCTGTCTTAAATCCTACTTTTCTACCTTTTTATCTGTTCTGATGGATGAAACATGACATAAAAAAAAGTTTAGTTTTTTTTTTCAAGTAAAAATGCTAAAAGGGTTTTTTTTAGTTTCTCATCTCTGTTTTAAAGGGATCTGTCAGCAGATTTTTGCCATGAAATCTGAGAGCAGCATGATCTGGGGACAGAAATCCTGATTCCAGTGATGTATCACTTGCTGGGCTGCTTTAGATAAAATCCCTGTTTTCTCTACTGCAAACGTAGCAGTGGTCAGAATGCTGGGCACTAGTAGCTGCTTGTATACACACAGACACAGTGATTTTATATAAAAAAGAATACAGTTTATTGCAATTCATAAACTTTACGGCTCACAAATGAAAACAGTCCTTTCTTCAGCACAAGTTAATAATAAAAGAGTCGTTTCTCCAGCCCAAATGAATAACAACACCATCCTTTCTGTGGGTTAGGCAAAGTAAATCAAAACGGTTTCACCCACTTGGTATTATAGGCAGTTTTAAGTCTCTAGCATAGACTGTCCATTATTAATGGTCTCTCTCTAGTTCCAACACAATATTCTCTACCAAGCTAGCCTACCTGCCTGTTATGAGGCCAATAGGACTTGGACTGGAGAATTGGAGTGATCTTTCCCATCCAACTTTTTTGGCCATTCCTAAATCCTGGACCAAAAATCCGGTCAAAATAAATCCATCTTGGTAACCTTACCTCCTGCTTTCTTAGATTTGTTAAAAGGGTTATTCTAAATAAAAACCCATCTTTTTAAAGTTCACCATCTATTTAGCTATAAATAATAGCCCCAAAGCCCCCCTGTAACCTTTGGAATTATCAATAGCACAATGTGGGTTACCTTATGTTAGACCTATGATCCAAACTTGGATTTTTTACCAAGACAGTCCAACATTGAATTGTAGATTATTTGGTGGGAGGCTTTGAGGAGACATATTTGTATCTTTTTTTTTCCTTTCTCAAGTCTATCACATTTTTGCATAATAGGTCATTTTAAATACAGCCCCACTGAGGTTCCCAATTACTGGCAAGCATGAAACAATGTCTTCCTTCTTTTTAAAACATTACTTGCCAAAGAAACGGTTTACAGAAGACACCTATTCAGCATAAAGGAAAATTTATGTTAGATTGTAAAAAGATCGGACCGCTTCCAGGCCGAAAGATAAGCCCCTGAGCGTAACGCTTGCCTCATCTAGATACTTTTCATAAATCTTTTCTCCCAATACAACCAGAAAAAAAAGTACATTCCCTCTCTCCTCGTATGTAGATGTTTAAAACCAGGCAGATTTAATTAAGTCTCAAGACAAAATGTTCTGTCACTATGACAAAACAAAACCAAATTTTTCAGACATGCAATTATATACCTGCAGAGCTCCTGAGAGATAATAAGAACCACGGAATGAACAGAAACAAACCAGCCCTGCAAATTACATTTATCTGTGTTTCATTCTACACCAAATGATCATTAGATTAACAACCTCATGATTCTTATTTGGAGAAGCAAAATGATGTCTCTCCCCGCTCAGTAGCGGAGGAATGAGTTAATCTTCAGAGACTGCCCAAGGAAAGATTACAACCTTGTGTTTCTAAATCTTTCACTGATTTCCGAGGGTGAAAACACTTGTAAAAGTTATATGGGGAAAGCAAAACAAATCTATAAAACTCATTTACATACTTGCCAAAGGCTGCAAAACAATGCCTAAAAGTGGGAGTTTGGAAGCGTTCCTAGAAAGGGGCTTAAAAGTCCATTATCTGCAATTAAAATTTTGGTAAGTGTGCATTATTGTGGTAAGCTACTTAAATACAGCTGGCAAAATGTAGCCCCTTCCTATAAGCATGCTTGATAATTTTCTGATTATTACACACCTGTCTCACGTATCATGGGATTCGCTTCCTTCACCGCAATCCATTGCCCTCTGTTGTTCTCCACGTCAGGTTTTGCAGGTTGACTCATTTGGCTCAGTTACATCATCTCCCTAGACTTTAGTTTGGTATTCTCCATCTTCTGTGCACAATTTATTTTAATTTGCTTCCATCCCTGCTGGGTTTCAATGCATCTAGCCTACTGCTCCCAAGATTCCAGAATGTGCCAAGTCCTCTCTTCTTATGTGCCTTCCCTCTTGCCACACCAACACCACAGGTCCATGTGCCCACCAGGACTTGAGACTACGAGGATCCACCTCACCAGGTGAGCATAAACATTATGTTTGCAATCAAGTAGAAGCCTAAGATGCAAACGGCTTCATATCAACCAGAACTTGCTCAAGCGCTGCCCAAGCAAAAACTATAATTAAGTAGCTTCCAATCTAATGCAATGACTTTATTGAAGACAAAGAATAATGCACTTTGGCACAGATTTATTAGGTTCTTCTTAGTTTCTGCAGCAACAAGGAGTGGATGATTCCTGCAAATCCGAGATGCAGCCCAAACCAGGTGGAAGATGTTTGACCTCTTGTAATGTCCATCCATAAAGTTGTGCCTATTGCCAATTCCAGGAGATTAATTTTTAGCCAAGATTCACTAAAGTAAGCTTAGGTGTACTGAGAAATGGAGCTCCCATTTGTGTTATGTTTTTCTTTCTAGTTTACAATCCGAAATAATATTAAATGCCAAAAAATGTAATTTTCATAAACCTCAAAAACAAAATTGGGAACCGACATTCAATTGATGAGGTAGCATCCAATCGTCAGACACAGAAAACCCTCTGGATATGCTTGTTCCCAAGAGAACCAGGGGATGCCCAGAAGATTTGACATTTTCTCTGGGAGATTGGATCCACTCCCCATTTATTTGGCAGTCTCTTGGATCTCTAATAGCAACTTTTTAGGTGTATTTAAGGGATTGCCGTCTTTACAAGTTTCCAGCTACCCCACAGATAGCTGATTGCTTGCTTATCTCCAGGGGCATGTGAGCCATAATTCCATTCATTGAATATGGGACACCAGACTTGCGTACACCAGTTATCTCCAGAAGTCCCAAAAGCAATAAAAGGATCACTGGCATACTGAACATTACCTGTGTTCCATTCTATTGGGGAATTTAAGAGCTCTTGGGGGATCAGTGGGGGCACCAATGGTTGCAGTCATGGTGACCAGCAAGTAATACCACAGGATAGGTGATAACTTTCAGAGAGGAGAATAACTCTTTAATCTTCATGCTCCATTATGAATTATTCTTAGAAACTTCCATACACTGAAAAGTCAATCTGTAAATTATTTAGGACTATGATTGATGTGTAAAATAATATTTCATGAGATGATCCAAGATCCTTTCTTTATGCTGAAATAACTTCTTGAAAACTCTAATCGTATTCACTATCTTTGTACTTTGAACTTTGTTTTATTAATGGCATATAAATTCAGGGCCAGACTGTCCCACCAGGGCACCAGAGGATCCTCCAATGGTCAACATGACTATGGGCCCTAAAGCTAGAGAAGCAGACAACACCATCCAATTTGGATGTAGTTTGTGCATAATTTATAAAATACAACCTATAAAATCTTATGACCCATGGTCAATTTTTTTGTTTTGCGAGTTTGCAGAGGTAATGAATTATGTCATGTCATGAGTGTCTCAGGCTTCAATTTTCACCATGTATGAATGGAAGAAAGTGGAAGCATTATATCTCACATGGGGAGATGGATTCCCTAAGCTCCCAGTAGCACGGACAGATGATGTTGATGCTGCAGAATGGTCCAGTTGGAACTGAAGAGACTGAACTTCAATTTTCGGGGTTGATTGGTAGTCCACTAGGAAGACTAATGAATCAAGATAGTGGCATAGCAGAGTACAGTAGCAATGTATCGAAGCTTGTCTAGGCCTGGAGAGAACGGAAGAATAAAATAATGCAGCAGAGACCAGCAATACAACAGAACTGAGTTGGATGTGGAGACTCATATAATTAGGATGAAGCAAAGCCCAATGTGTAGAGCTGAACTGAGTTGGTCTGGAGATTCACAATATGGATGTAGAACAACCCTGTATATGAAAGAGAGCTGAGTTGATCAGAAGACTAGTCTAGATGTATTAGAGTTTCCCATATGGAGTAGAGTTGGGTTTGCCAGGAAAGTCTTCTTCAGAATAATAGTAGTGTGGGCACCAACTACCTGAATACTCATATGGCATCCTGCCACCTGAGCAGGCCTTTAAAGCCAAAAAATTAGACTGGACTAGAAAGAGACACCATAGTAAACTCTGTTAGCTTTTGCCTACATAAATAAGGTCTGCAGATATGTTTAAAAGGTTAGAGGTATGTACATCTTTATTCATTGTAGGCTTGCAGCTGGGCAGGTTCTCTATGAGAGATTTGTGTAGCCCAGGTGGTTAGCCTTGGTGACTTAAAGCCCCAAAAAGCAGGTTCCAGCACAATTAGTGCTGACAGTGGTAATAGGGCATAGCAAGGGTTCAGTTTTAAGGAGCAGTCAGAAAGAGATGAGCGGGTCGGGCTTCTCTCATATCTACAATTAGGAATCAGAAGGCCCTATATAAAACAGCTAGGTTGCCTCATTTATGGTCTGTGTGTGGAGAGGGTAAGCCTATTAAAAGTGGAAAGACTTTGTCTGAGCAGTGCCTCTACTGCTCTGTGAGTGGAAACTACCCACACCATGAGTGCTGAGGTACTCTGCCTGCTTTGAAAAAAAGACTATTGCTTTAGTGTTATGTTGTGGTTGAAGACAAGCTGCTTCAATTCTTTGTGGAATTTTACGAGAGACAATAAACATTATTCTGTTTTGACACCACAAATCTGTGCCTGTGTGAATGCTGCCTGATGCCAAACAGTGCAAGTCCCTAAATCACCCATACACAGGTGATAACTTGCTGATTATTGGGGGTCCCACTGATTCCGAGAATGGGGTTCTGAAATGCCCCATTATGATGGAGTATGATTGATTGTCTATGGGACTGTCGAAAAAAACCAAGCAGTGCACTAGTGTTGCCAACATGACTTTTTTCTCGGCTTCTTAAAAACCCCTTCCCGACATGTGACGGTATAGTACGTCACATGTCGGGACCCCCGCTTTGATGTGCGCTCCGGCGGTGAGCGCACATCAAAGTCGCGACATGTCAGCTGTTTTTTACAGCTGACATGTGCGCGCAATAGCGGCGGGTGAAATCGCGATCACCCGCCGCTATTAACTAGTTAAATGCCGCTGTCAAGCGCAGACAGCGGCATTTAACTACCGCATCCGGTCGTGCGGCCGGATATGAGCGCATCGCCGACCCCTGTCACATGATCGGGGGTCGGCGATGCTCCTCCATTGTAACCATAGAGGTCCTTGAGACCTCTATGGTTACTGATTGCCGGTGGCTGTGAGCGCCCCCCTGTGGTCGGCGCTCACAGCACACCTGCATTTTAGCTACATAACAGCGATCTGATGATCGCTGTTATGTAGCAGAGCCGATCGGGCTGTGCCTGCTTCTAGCCTCCCATGGAGGCTATTGAAGCATGGCAAAAGTTTAAAAAAAAAGTTTTTAAAAATGTGAAAAAAATAAAAAAAACATAAAAGTTTAAATCACCCCCCTTTCGCCCCAATCAAAATAAATCAATAAAAAAAACCAAAAACCTACACATATTTGGTATCGCCGCGTTCAGAATCGCCCGATCTATCAATTAAAAAAAAGCATTAACCTGATCGCTAAATGGCGTAATGAGAAAAAAATTCGAAACGCCAGATTTACGTTTTTTTGGTTGCCACGACATTGCATTAAAATGCAATAACGGGCGATCAAAAGAACGTATCTACACCAAAATGCTATCATTAAAAACGCCAGCTCGGCACGCAAAAAATAAGCCCTCACCTGACCCCAGATCACGAAAAATGGAGACGCTACGAGTATCGGAAAATGGCGCAATTTTGTTTTGTTTTGTTTTTTGCAAAGTTTGGAATTTTTTTTCACCACTTAGGTGAAAAATAACCTAGTCATGTTAGGTGTCTATGAACTCGTAGTGACCTGGAGAATCATAATGGCAGGTCAGTTTTAGCATTTAGTGAACCTAGCAAAATAGGCAAGCAAAAAACAAGTGTGGGATTGCACTTTTTTTGCAATTTCACTGCACTTGGAATTTTTTTCCCGTTTTCTAGTACACGACATGCTAAAACCAATGATGTCGTTCAAAAGTACAACTCGTCCCGCAAAAAATAAGCCCTCACATGGCCAAATTGACGGAAAAATAAAAAAGTTATGGCTCTGGGAAGGAGGGGAGCGAAAAACGAAAACGGAAAAACGGAAAAAGCTCCGGGGGTGAAGGGGTTAAAAATCACAGACAAACAATCATTTTTATGGACACAATGGAAAACCAAAATATATCATTATGATTAAAAGTAATATATGTCTACAGCTAATAAATCAGGTATGGAGACACTTTAAATTGTAAAATAATGATAATTACAGATAAAAAGTTCTGTATAAGTTTATTTAGGTTGAAAAAAATTGCATTTTTTCTGGGCAGGGCAAAGAAGTGCCGTATTTTGATGTACTGTCCTGGAATTTCTGGAAGGTTGGCAATTGTACGGTGTACACAGCTATCTCCGGCAATGAGTAAAACAGTGGCATGATTTGCGGCCACCACTCCATTCTAACAGTACATTTTAGAGTTTCTTTCTCAGGATTACAGGGGTCTCAGATGTTGGGCCCCCAGCAATGAGCAAGTTGTAAGCTATATCATAAATAGGTGATAACTTGCTAAGATGGGAATAACCCTTTAAACTTGATATCATATCAGATGTGCCTGCCCTAATAAACAGATGCCTTATGTGCATAAATCAGTATATGAATACATCTACACTCGTATACGTAAGTAATATGTAGAAGACAAGGTAGCACGATAAAATACATAAATCTTCTTTATTTCAAATGTTTGGTCTCTACATAACATCAGGACAGTATCAGGATGCCTGGATAATTCTTATTTCTCTCCACTGTGATTTTATAATAGATAAAGACATGTTGCAGAACGGGGGATTGATGCCTTAATTTTGACCCATTACACACAGTCGTCCTGTGCTTTCTCCTGCACAAAACCAGGGAATTATTCGTGTGACAACCTGATGGAAAAGATAATTGTTCAGAATGTGATATTGACCGAGTTGTGCTAGTTAAAGGGATGAGAAGTGAAGGGTGAAGATGTAAACAGGGCAAATAAGGTTGGCAGCACGGAGCATGAATGCATTAGTATCACATATGGGGCATTACGTGAATGATTAATAGAAGATTCGCCGGCTCAAGATACGATACTGAGTCACACACTGCAACATATCTGGAAGAAAAGCCATCGTCTAACAACGTATCACTGACATATGTATATGGTACATTAGTCTGCAGGATATATATAGTGGCTATTAAAGGTTATATAGGATTGTTGTACCTATAGTATCAGTGGGAAATAGGGAGGCTATAGGGGTGCACAGATAGGGGTCCTTTATATAAGGAGACACCAGTGTTATTCATGGAGAATTGAAGTCCGTAAGAAACATTTGTGTATCGTCCAATTATCTGTTCATCTATGTATCGCTCTATCTAATAGGTATCAAATGTAGACTCACAGCATTCCCATTTCAAAATGTTAAGAAAAAGTTATATATATTCCAAGCCCATCATTAAGGGAGCAAAGGAGCCCCAATCCTCCTGTACAATGACTGATAAGAAAACACCACTATATACAGGAGATAACACATGATCCAAAATTCACAGTAGGTGATATCACAGCTCACTTCCTTCTTCTGTACAATGACTGATAACACCTCTATATACAGTAGATAATACAGGATCCACCATTCACAACAGGTGATGTCACAGCTCACCTCCTCCTCCTGTACAATGACTGATAACACCTCTATATACAGTAGATAACACAGGATCCACCATTCACAATAGGTGATGTCACAGCTCACCTCCTCCTCCTGTACAATGACTGATAACACCTCTATATACAGTAGATAATACAGGATTCACCACTCACAATAGGTGATATCACAGCTCACCTCCTCCTCCTGTACAATGACTGATAACACCTCTATATAAAGTAGATAACACAAGATCCACTATTTACAATAGGTGATGTCACAGCTCACCTCCTCCTCCTGTACAATGACTGATAACACCTCTATATACAGTAGATAACACAGGATCCACCATTCACAATAGGTGATATCACAGCTCACCTCCTCCTGTATAATGACTGATAACACCTCTATATACAGTAGATAACACAGGATCCACCATCCACAATAGGTGATATCACAGCTCACCTCCTCCTCCTGTACAATGACTGATAACACCACTATATACAGGAGATAACACAGGATCCACCATTCACAATAGGTGATATCTGTTATGATCGAACTGGTGGTTAGGAGCACTAGAAATGACCAGATGAGCAAACTAGCAATACAGGACGAGCTCTGGGAAGTGGGAGCTCTGCTGACCGCAGCCCCTAATCCTATCAACAACAAATAGAAATAGCCGTGGAGCGTTCCTGACCCTGCCTAGACGCCTCTTCACAGCCTAAGAGCTAACTACCCCTAAAGATAGAAAATACAGCCTAGCTTGCCTCAGAGAAATACCCCAAAGAAATAGGCAGCCCCCACATATATTGACTGTGAGTTAAGATGGAAGTCACAAACACAGGAATGAAACAGGTTTCAGCATAGGAGGCCAGACTTGACTAAACAGACTGAGGATAGGAAAGGTATCTTTGCGGTCAGCATAAAAAACTAACAAAAAAACCACGCAGAGTGTGCAAAAGAAACCACCGCACCGACTCACGGCGCGGTGGTGCCACTCTGCATCCCAGAGCTTCCAGCTAACAAGATAAACTCATAATAGAAAGCTGGACAAAAACACAGTGGTAACAAATAAGCTAGCAAGGACTTAGCTTTTGCTGAAATAGACAGGTCATCTGAAAGATCCAAGAGAACTGAACCAGTACTAGGACATTGACAGCTGGCATCAAGTAACGATCTGAGTGGAGTTAAATAGGGCAGCCAGCCAAGGCCAAAACGAGATCAGCTGGGAGAAGGAACCTCAGAACCAGCAGCTCCACTCACAGCCACCAGAGGGAGTCCATTAACAGAACTCGCCGAAGTACCATTCATAACCACCGGAGGGAGCTCGAGAACAGAATTCACAACAGTACCCCCCCTTGAGGAGGGGTCACCGAACCCTCACCAGAGCCCCCAGGCCGATTCAGACGAGCCAAATGAAAGGCACGAACAAGATCGGCAGCATGAACATCAGAGGCAACCACCCAGGAATTATCCTCCTGACCATAACCTTTCCACTTGACCAGGTACTGAAGTTTCCGTCTCGAAATACGAGAATCCAAAATCCTCATCACCACATACTCCAACTCCACCTCAACCAACACCGGGGCAGGAAGATCAACGGAGGGAGCCATAGGAGCCACATATCTCCGCAATAACGACCTATGGAACACATTACGGATGGCGAAAGAAGCTGGAAGGTCCAAACGAAATGAGACAGGATTAAGAATTTCAGAAATCTTATAAGGACCAATGAAACGAGGCTTAAACTTAGGAGACGAAACCTTCATAGGAACAAAACGAGACAACAACCAAACCAAATCCCCAACACGAAGTCTGGGACCAACACAACGATGATGGTTAGCGAAACGTTGAGCCTTCTCCTGGGACAAAGTCAAATTGTCCACTACGTGAGTCCAAATTTGCTGCAACCTGTCCACCACAGAATCCACACCAGGACAGTCTGAAGGCTCAACCTGCCCTGAAGAAAAACGAGGGTGAAAACCAGAATTACAGAAAAAAGGCAAAACCAAAGTGGCCGAGCTGGCCCGATTATTAAGGGCGAACTCAGCCAAAGGCAAGAAGGACACCCAATCATCCTGATCAGCAGAAACAAAGCATCTCAGAAATGTTTCCAAAGTCTGATTGGTTCGTTCGGTTTGGCCATTTGTCTGAGGATGGAAAGCTGAAGAAAAAGACAAATCAATGCCCATCTTAGCACAAAAGGACCGCCAAAATCTTGAAACAAACTGGGAACCTCTGTCCGACACGATGTTCTCCGGAATGCCATGTAAATGAACCACATGCTGGAAAAACAATGGAACCAAATCAGAGGAGGAAGGCAACTTAGGCAAAGGTACCAAATGGACCATCTTAGAGAAGCGATCACAAACCACCCAGATAACTGACATCCTCTGAGAGACAGGGAGATCAGAAATAAAATCCATGGAAATATGCGTCCAGGGCCTTTTCGGGACCGGCAAGGGCAAAAGCAACCCACTGGCAGGAGAACAGCAGGGCTTAGCCCGAGCACAAGTCCCACAGGACTGCACAAAAGAAGGCACATCTCATGACAAGGAAGGCCACCAAAAGGATCTAGCCACCAAATCTCTGGTACCAAAGATTCCAGGATGACCAGCCAACACCGAACAATGAACCTCAGAGATAACTCTACTAGTCCATCTATCAGGGACAAACAGCTTCTCCGCTGGACAATGGTCAGGTCTATCAGCCTGAAACTCCTGCAGCACCCGCTGCAAATCAGGGGAGATGGCAGACAAAATTACCCCTTCTTTGAGAATACCAGCCAGCTCAGGAACTCCCGGAGAATCAGGCACAAAACTCCTTGAAAGGGCATCAGCCTTCACATTCTTAGAACCCAGAAGGTACGAAACCACAAAATTGAAGCGGGAGAAAAACAGCGACCATCGAGCCTGTCTAGGATTCAACCGCTTGGCAGACTCGAGATAAGTCAGATTATTGTGATCCGTCAAGACCACCACGCGATGTTTGGCTCCTTCAAGCCAATGTCGCCACTCCTCAAACGCCCACTTCATAGCCAACAACTCTCGATTGCCCACATCATAATTGCGCTCAGCAGGCGAAAACTTTCTAGAAAAGAAAGCACATGGTTTCATCACAGAGCCATCAGAACCTCTTTGAGACAAAACAGCCCCTGCTCCAATCTCAGAAGCATCCACCTCGACCTGAAACGGGAGCGAAACATCTGGCTGACACAACACAGGGGCAGAAGAAAAATGACGCTTCAGCTCCTGAAAAGCCTCAACGGCCGCAGAGGACCAATTGACCACATCAGCACCTTTCTTAGTCAAATCAGTCAATGGTTTAACAACACTAGAAAAATTAGCGATGAAGCGACGGTAAAAATTAGCAAAGCCCAGAAATTTCTGAAGGCTCTTCACAGAAGTAGGCTGAGTCCAATCATAAATGGCCTGAACTTTAACAGGGTCCATCTCGATAGTAGAAGGGGAAAAAATGAAGCCCAAAAATGAAACCTTCTGGACTCCAAAGAGACATTTAGACCCCTTCACAAACAAGGAATTAGCACGAAGGACCTGGAACACCATTCTGACCTGCTTCACATGAGACTCCCAATCGTCCGAAAAGACCAAAATATCATCCAAATATACAATCATGAATCTATCCAGGTACTTTCGGAAGATGTCATGCATAAAGAACTGAAACACAGATGGAGCATTAGAAAGCCCGAATGGCATCACCAAGTACTCAAAATGGCCCTCGGGCGTATTAAATGCTGTTTTCCATTCGTCGCCCCGTTTAATACGCACAAGATTATACGCCCCTCGAAGATCTATCTTGGTGAACCAGCTAGCCCCTTTAATCCGAGCAAACAAATCAGACAGTAGCGGCAAAGGGTACTGAAATTTGACGGTGATTTTATTGAGAAGGCGGTAATCTATACAAGGTCTCAGAGAACCATACTTCTTGGCCACAAAAAAGAACCCTGCTCCCAACGGTGACGACGACGGGCAAATATGCCCTTTCTCCAAGGACTCCTTTATATAACTCCGCATTGCGGGGTGTTCTGGCACAGATAAATTGAACAGTCGGCCCTTCGGAAACTTACTACCAGGAATCAAATTAATAGCACAATCACAATCCCTATGAGGAGGTAGGGCACTGGATTTGGGCTCATCAAATACATCCCGGTAATCTGACAAGAACTCAGGGACTTCAGAAGGATGGGAAGACGAAATAGACAACAATGGGACATCCCCATGTACCCCTTGACAACCCCAACTGGACACAGACATTGATTTCCAATCCAATACTGGATTATGGAGCTGTAGCCATGGCAAACCCAAAACGACCACATCATGCAGATTATGCAACACCAAAAAGCGAATATCCTCCTGATATGCAGGAGCCATGCACATGGTCAATTGAGTCCAGTACTGAGGCTTATTCTTGGCCAAAGGTGTAGCATCAATTCCTCTCAATGGAATAGGACACTGTAAGGGCTCCAAGAAAAAACCACAGCGCCTGGCAAACTCCAAGTCCATCAAATTCAGGGCAGCGCCTGAATCCACAAATGCCATAACAGAATAGGACGACAAAGAGCAAATCAGAGTAACGGACAACAGAAATTTTGGCTGTACCGTACCAATGGTGGCAGACCTAGCGAACCGTTTAGTGCGCTTAGGACAATCAGAGATAGCATGAGCGGAGTCACCACAGTAAAAACACAGCCCATTCTGACGTCTGTATTCTTGCCGTTCAGCTCTGGTCAAGATCCTATCACATTGCATAGGCTCAGGCTTCTGCTCAGAAAATACCGCCAAATGGTGCACATCTTTACGCTCACGTAAGCGTCGATCGATCTGAATGGCCAAGGACATAGACTCATTCAGACCAGCAGGCGTGGGGAATCCCACCATAACATCCTTAAGGGCTTCAGACAGACCCTTTCTGAAAATTGCCGCCAGGGCACACTCATTCCACTGAGTAAGCACAGACCACTTTCTGAACTTCTGACAATATACCTCCACTTCATCCTGACCCTGACACAAAGCCAGCAAAATTTTCTCTGCCTGATCCACTGAATCTGGTTCATCATAAAGCAATCCAAGCGCCAGAAAAAACGCATCTACATTACGCAATGCAGGATCTCCTGGCGCAAGGGAAAATGCCCAGTCTTGAGGGTCGCCACATAGCAAAGAAATAACGATTTTTACTTGCTGAATGGGGTCACCAGAGGAGCGGTGTTTCAAAGCAAAAAACAGTCTACAATTATTTTTGAAATTCAGGAACTTAGATCTATCCCCAGAAAACAAATCAGGAATTGGAATTCTGGGTTCTAACATTGGGTTCTGAACTACATAATCTTGAATGCTTTGTACCCTTGCAGTGAGTTGATCCACACAAGAGGACAGACCTTGAATGTCCATATCTACACCTGTATCCTGAACCACCCAGAAATTTAGGGGAAAAGAGAAACAAAACACACTGCAGAGGAAAAAAAAAATGGTCTCAGAACTTCTCTTATCCCTCTATTGAGATGCATTAACACTTTATAGGCCAGCTGTACTGTTATGATCAAACTGGTGGTTAGGAGCACTAGAAATGACCAGATGAGCAAACTAGCAATACAGGACGAGCTCTGGGAAGTGGGAGCTCTGCTGACCGCAGCCCCTAATCCTATCAACAACAAATAGAAATAGCCGTGGAGCGTTCCTGACTCTGCCTAGACGCCTCTTCACAGCCTAAGAGCTAACTACCCCTAAAGATAGAAAATACAGCCTAGCTTGCCTCAGAGAAATACCCCAAAGAAATAGGCAGCCCCCACATATATTGACTGTGAGTTAAGATGGAAGTCACAAACACAGGAATGAAACAGGTTTCAGCATAGGAGGCCAGACTTGACTAAACAGACTGAGGATAGGAAAGGTATCTTTGCGGTCAGCATAAAAAACTAACAAAAAAACCACGCAGAGTGTGCAAAAGAAACCACCGCACCGACTCACGGCGCGGTGGTGCCTGTTGTGAATTTGCTTTTTGCTCCCTCTAGTGGTTACTAGTTTTTTGACTCTGGTTTTTCTGTCATTCCTTTTATCCGCACCTGGGTCGTTAGTTAGGGGTGTTGCTATATTAGCTCCCTGGACCTTCAGTTCAATGCCTGGCAACGTAGTTATCAGAGCTAGTCTGCTGTGCTCTTGTCTACTGATCCTGGTTCCAGTTATATCAGCTAAGTCTGCCTTTTGCTTTTTGCTATTTGTTTTGGTTTTGTATTTTTGTCCAGCTTGTTCCAAATCTATATCCTGACCTTTGCTGGAAGCTCTAGGGGGCTGGTGTTCTCCCCCCGGACCGTTAGACGGTTCGGGGGTTCTTGAATTTCCAGTGTGGATTTTGATAGGGTTTTTGTTGACCATATAAGTTACCTTTCTTTATTCTGCTATCAGTAAGCGGGCCTCTCTGTGCTAAACCTGGTTCATTTCTGTGTTTGTCATTTCCTCTTACCTCACCGTCATTATTTGTGGGGGGCTTCTATCCAGCTTTGGGGTCCCCTTCTCTGGAGGCAAGAAAGGTCTTTGTTTTCCTCTACTAGGGGTAGCTAGATTCTCCGGCTGGCGCGTGTCATCTAGAATCAACGTAGGAATGATCCCCGGCTACTTCTAGTGTTGGCGGTAGGAGTAGATATATGGTCAACCCAGTTACCACTGCCCTATGAGCTGGATTTTTGTATTCTGCAGACTTCCACGTTCCTCTGAGACCCTCGCCATTGGGGTCATAACAGTTTGCCAGGCCAGTATTAAATGTTTAATGCATTGCAGAAGAGGGATTATAAGAAAGAAGATTCTGAGTTTTTTTTTTTTTTTCTTCTTCCCCTTTACCTCAGAGTGGCTATGCTTGCTGCAGACATGAATGTCCAGACCTTGATTACAAGTGTGGACCAGCTGGCTACTCGTGTGCAGGGCATACAAGACTATGTTATCAGAAATTCTAGGTCAGAACCTAAAATACCGATTCCTGAACTGTTTTCCGGAGACAGGTTTAAGTTTAGGAATTTCGTGAATAATTGTAAATTGTTTTTGTCCCTGAGACCCTGTTCATCTGGAGATTCTGCTCAGCAAGTAAAAATTGTTATTTCGTTCTTACGGGGCAACCCTCAGGATTGGGCTTTTTCGCTGGCGCCAGGAGATCCGGCATTGGCTGATCTTGATGCGTTTTTTCTGGCGCTCGGTTTACTTTATGAGGAACCCAATCTTGAGATTCAGGCAGAAAAGGCCTTGCTGGCTATGTCTCAGGGGCAGGACGAGGCTGAAGTGTATTGCCAAAAATTTCGGAAATGGTCCGTACTGACACATTGGAACGAGTGTGCACTGGCCGCTAATTTTAGAAATGGCCTTTCTGAAGCCATTAAGAATGTTATGGTGGGTTTTCCCATTCCCACAGGTCTGAATGATACTATGGCACTGGCTATTCAAATTGACCGGCGGTTGCGGGAGCGCAAAACCGCAAATTCCCTCATGGTGTTGTCTGAACAGACACCTGATTTAATGCAATGTGATAGAATCCTGACTAGAAATGAGCGGAAAATTCATAGACGCCGGAATGGCTTGTGCTACTACTGTGGTGATTCTACACATGTTATCTCAGCATGCTCTAAACGTATAGCTAAGGTTGTTAGTCCTGTCACCGTTGGTAATTTGCAACCTAAATTTATTCTGTCTGTAACTTTGATTTGCTCACTGTCATCTTATCCTGTCATGGCGTTTGTAGATTCAGGTGCTGCCCTGAGTCTCATGGATCTCTCATTTGCTAAGCATCGTGTGGTGGTCTTGACTGATCACAAAAATCTGATGTATCTCGAGTCTGCTAAACGCCTTAATCCGAGACAGGCCTGCTGGTCATTGTTTTTCTCCCGCTTTGATTTTGTTGTCTCGTATTTACCAGGTTCAAAGAATGTGAAGGCCGATGCTCTTTCTAGGAGCTTTGTGCCTGATGCTCCTGGAGTCGCTGATCCTGTTGGTATTCTTAAAGATGGAGTTGTCTTGTCAGCTATTTCTCCGGATCTGCGATGTGTGTTGCAGAGATTTCAGGCTGATAGGCCTGAGTCTTGTCCACCTGACAGACTGTTTGTCCCGGATAAGTGGACCAGCAGAGTCATTTCCGAGGTTCATTCCTCGGTGTTGGCAGGTCACCCGGGAATTTTTGGCACCAGAGATCTGGTGGCCAGGTCCTTTTGGTGGCCTTCCTTGTCAAGGGATGTGCGGTCATTTGTGCAGTCCTGTGGGACTTGTGCTCGAGCTAAGCCTTGCTGTTCTCGTGCCAGCGGTTTGCTCTTGCCCTTGCCTGTCCCGAAGAGACCTTGGACACATATCTCCATGGATTTCATTTCTGATCTTCCGCTATCTCAGGGCATGTCCGTTATCTGGGTGATATGTGATCGCTTCTCCAAGATGGTCCATTTGGTTCCTTTGCCTAAGCTGCCTTCCTCTTCCGATCTGGTTCCGGTGTTTTTCCAGAACGTGGTTCGTTTGCACGGCATCCCTGAGAATATTGTGTCAGACAGAGGATCCCAGTTCGTTTCCAGGTTCTGGCGATCCTTTTGTAGTAGGATGGGCATTGATTTGTCGTTTTCGTCTGCTTTCCATCCTCAGACTAATGGACAGACGGAGCGAACCAATCAGACTTTGCAGGCTTATTTGAGGTGTTTTGTCTCTGCTGATCAGGACGATTGGGTGACATTCTTGCCGTTGGCTGAGTTTGCCCTTAATAATCGGGCTAGTTCCGCCACCTTGGTTTCGCCTTTTTTCTGCAACTCTGGTTTCCATCCTCGCTTTTCTTCGGGTCATGTGGAGCCTTCTGACTGTCCTGGGGTGGATTCTGTGGTGGATAGGTTGCAGCAGATCTGGAATCATGTGGTGGACAACTTGAAGTTGTCACAGGAGAAGGCTCAGCGCTTTGCCAACCGCCGCCGCGGTGTGGGTCCCCGACTACGCGTTGGGGATTTGGTATGGCTTTCTTCCCGCTTTGTTCCTATGAAGGTCTCCTCTCCCAAATTTAAACCTCGTTTTATTGGGCCTTACAAGATATTGGAAATCCTTAATCCTGTATCTTTTCGTCTGGATCTTCCTGTGTCGTTTGCTATTCACAATGTATTTCATAGGTCCTTGTTGCGGCGGTACATTGTGCCTGTAGTTCCTTCTGCTGAGCCTCCTGCTCCGGTGTTGGTTGAGGGCGAGTTGGAGTACGTGGTGGAGAAGATCTTGGATTCTCGCCTCTCCAGGCGGAGGCTTCAGTACCTGGTCAAGTGGAAGGGCTATGGTCAGGAGGATAATTCCTGGGTGGTCGCCTCTGATGTTCATGCGGCCGATTTAGTTCGTGCTTTTCATGCCGCTCATCCTGATCGCCCTGGTGGTCGTGGTGAGGGTTCGGTGACCCCTCACTAAGGGGGGGGTACTGTTGTGAATTTGCTTTTTGCTCCCTCTAGTGGTTACTAGTTTTTTGACTCTGGTTTTTCTGTCATTCCTTTTATCCGCACCTGGGTCGTTAGTTAGGGGTGTTGCTATATTAGCTCCCTGGACCTTCAGTTCAATGCCTGGCAACGTAGTTATCAGAGCTAGTCTGCTGTGCTCTTGTCTACTGATCCTGGTTCCAGTTATATCAGCTAAGTCTGCCTTTTGCTTTTTGCTATTTGTTTTGGTTTTGTATTTTTGTCCAGCTTGTTCCAAATCTATATCCTGACCTTTGCTGGAAGCTCTAGGGGGCTGGTGTTCTCCCCCCGGACCGTTAGACGGTTCGGGGGTTCTTGAATTTCCAGTGTGGATTTTGATAGGGTTTTTGTTGACCATATAAGTTACCTTTCTTTATTCTGCTATCAGTAAGCGGGCCTCTCTGTGCTAAACCTGGTTCATTTCTGTGTTTGTCATTTCCTCTTACCTCACCGTCATTATTTGTGGGGGGCTTCTATCCAGCTTTGGGGTCCCCTTCTCTGTAGGCAAGAAAGGTCTTTGTTTTCCTCTACTAGGGGTAGCTAGATTCTCCGGCTGGCGCGTGTCATCTAGAATCAACGTAGGAATGATCCCCGGCTACTTCTAGTGTTGGCGGTAGGAGTAGATATATGGTCAACCCAGTTACCACTGCCCTATGAGCTGGATTTTTGTATTCTGCAGACTTCCACGTTCCTCTGAGACCCTCGCCATTGGGGTCATAACAGGTGCCACTCTGCATCCCAGAGCTTCCAGCTAACAAGATAAACTCATAATAGAAAGCTGGACAAAAACACAGTGGTAACAAATAAGCTAGCAAGGACTTAGCTTTTGCTGAAATAGACAGGTCATCTGAAAGATCCAAGAGAACTGAACCAGTACTAGGACATTGACAGCTGGCATCAAGTAACGATCTGAGTGGAGTTAAATAGAGCAGCCAGTCAAGGCCTCAACGAGATCAGCTGGAGAATGAATCTCAGAACCAGCAGCTCCACTCACAGCCACCAGAAGGAGTCCATGAACAGAACTCGCCGAAATACCATTCATAGCCACCGGAGGGAGCTCGAGAACAGAATTCACAACAGATATCACAGCTCACTTCCTTCTCCTGTACAATGACTGATAACACCTCTATATGTAATAGATAACACAGGATCCACCATTCACAATAGGTGATGTCACAGCTCACCTCCTTCTCCTGTACAATGACTGATAACACCTCTATGTACAGTAGATAACACAGGATTCACCACTCACAATAGGTGATATCACAGCTCACCTCCTCCTCCTGTACAATGACTGATAACACCTCTATATATAGTAGATAACACAAGATCCACTATTCACAATAGGTGATGTCACAGCTCACCTCCTCCTCCTGTACAATGACTGATAACACCTCTATATACAGTAGATAACACAGGATGCACCATTCACAATAGGTGATATCTTAGCTCACCTCCTTCTCCTGTACAATGACTGATAACACCTCTATATACAGTAGATAACACAGGATCCACCATTCAATCACAATAGGTGATGTCACAGCTCACCTCCACCTCCTTTACAATGACTGATAAAACCTCTTATCTACAGTAGATAACACAGGATCCACCATTCACAACTGGATAGGATGGAATAGATGAACAGACATGTAAGCAGCCTAATAGCTCTATATACAGTATATAATATAGCATCCACTATTCACAATAGGTGGTGTCACAGCGCATCTTCTCCCCCTTCCTTCACAATGATCTTTGCCCATATCAGATCATGACTCATGAGCAGAAAAACATTATATTAAAAAAAAATTGTATTAAACATAAAAACTCTTTTTTCATAAATACTTATTAGAGAAAAATGCCTCTTTTCCTGCCTATTACTTTTTGTCACTTGCGCTGATCATTTACGCTAAAAAAAACTGCTTAAATCGGTCTACATGTCTACAACTCCTTGCTGTCTATAAAACTTTACGGAAAGTGAGGGGGTCTGGAGGGTAACAAAGGCAGAGAGGTACAATCAGAACCTACTGAGTAGAGATGAGCGAATATGTTCGGCTCCCTCCTTATTCGACAAGCTATAGCGCTTACCGAATAAGCTCCGGCTGATAAGCTGTTCGGCTCCACAGCTGCATGTGTCGAGTCTGTTTTACAGTCACAACACATGCATGGAGAGCCTCACCTTGCCTGCGACTACCGGCAAATCTCCACTGCTCCCTGCAATATCTGTCAAATGTCAGCACTGCAGCCAATCATTGAGTTCACCGGCCCTCAAGGGCGTGTTCTATCTAAAATGGCACAGCCGCTGAGCTAACTAATTGGCTACTACTGTGTCAACCTGACGTCAACCAATGCCAGATATTAGGAACAGCAGTGGAGTCTCGCCGGTGGACTCAGGGAAGATGAGTACAGTACAGTTTATTATTTCTTAACAAACAGCAGCTGGGGCAGGAAAGAACTTTATCTGAAAGGGAACAACCCCTTTAATGGCCTTGAATAGTGTTATTAAAATTGATCTTTTTCTGGTAACATTCCCTTTAAACATGTTTTTACTCTTGAAGAACCGAAGTGCTCGTTACTCGAGTTTGCCCAGGGTGCTCGGGTATGCACCGAGTGTTGTGGGTGTTCGAGTGACATGTTCAAGTCCCTGTGGCCGCATGTTTTGCGGCTGTTAGACACCCTCAAAACAAGCGGGGATTGCCTGACATATAGGGGCATATCTCCGCATGTTTTGTGGCTCTCTAACAACCCGAACATGTCACTCGAGCACCCGCGATACTCGGTGTATACCCGAACACCCTGGGCAAACTCGAGTATCGAGCACTTGCCCTCATCACTAATTTTTACATTTCTTTTTCAGAGCAGCGCCACTTTTCTCCAAAGGTTGGGTCAGGTACTGCAGCACAAGCTTATCTAATTTTCAATGACTTACTTTGTACTAAAAATGAAACAATCCTTTGATCTATCAGAACGTCACATTCTATTTCGCATAATTAATATCAACATATCCTACATAGATCAGAATTTTTGAGGAATTAGCAAATGATTGCATTATGTGAATGTTTGAGCCAGCTCGACCCCCCAATATCTTCCTTTGTCTCTTTTTACTTTTTTAACCAGTTCTTCATAAGCACGAAACGTGCACAATTGAATCTAAACACTCGCCTGTTTTACATATTACTTAACGTTGCTGTTTGTAAGAGCCATTTACATTGGCGCTAAATTAATTGTACTCCGGCTCTTATTTTCTGAGCAAATTTCAAAATGCGGCTCTTAATCATGAATACATTTATCCTTATATTACAGCTCGGGGAGAAATACTTTCTACGTGCTGTAAATTATAGAGTGCAGGAGCGGAGTGGACACTGAGGGAATTAGCAAACCAAATTTGCTCTGTTTCTATAATTTGCTTGCGATGCCCTTGATGGAAAATGTATCAGTGGATATTTGATATGAAGGGAGTTCTATCATATATTGTTTAAATGGATTCGGAAGAGGGGGCCATTTGTTTCCTTGACAATTGGCCACCGAGGATTAGGGAGTTATTGTTATTACAGAATTGTAATTGTAAGAAGCTCATGGCTCGTGAAGGATCACCAGATTAGCAGATGCTCGGACTGACGGATTAGTTCAGTTTAGTCACTTTAACATTTCTGAGATTGTTTTTTTTAGGTATTGTATATCATTTGTGGGTTTTAACATCTACTATGCTAGTATCTGCTGCATTATTCAGGGTTGGCATCATGGGTATGTGACCATCCCTACATGCCCAGGGCCTCCAGACTGCCCGTAGACTGTCCGTGTTGGGTGGTCTGCTTTGTACGCAGACATTCAGACAGATTCAAACTCCCCATAATAAAGGCAGAGGTGGTTTATCACCGTCTCTGCCTTCTCTGCAGACACATTGCTGAACAAGCGCTTTGTATTTAGAAATAGGTTGATTTAATGGCACTTTCTCCTCCAGACTCAGCTTTCATTTGACTGCTGAGTATAAGGATGGAGCAAGAGCTGCTGGATACTAGGTAAGTCAGAGACCCAGTCAGCTCTGCTGTTCAGCCAGGAGGTTACATTTCTACTGTAACTGGGGCTAGTGTATCAGCCTCAGTTACAGGGGAAATCATGTTTTAAAAAAAGTACTTTAAGGGGTTGTCCACTACTAGGACAACCCCCCTATTAAACTAAATGTGTGGCCTCGATAAAATAACAAAGTCTATACTCACCTCCAGTGTCAAAACTCGCTCTACCCAGGGCTGTGATGTGGTGTTGTGACATGTGACACTGGCATCCAATCAGTGTTGACGTCACTGTCTCCGCCTTCAGACATACCGAACAAGAAGAGGACGTCCGGGATCAGCTGCAGCTAGGACTTCCTCTTCATGTTCAGTTTGTCTGAAGGCGGAGACAGTGATGCCAGTGCTGATTGGACACCGGGAATCATGTGTCATTCCTTCGTATTACAGCCCCAGGGACCGCGAGTGCCGACATTGCTTAAATGACACCAACAAGGGAGATGAGTAACAGCTTTATTATTTTATCGGGGGCGAACATTTAGTTTAAGAAGAGGTTGTCCTTGCAGTGTACAGCCCATTTCAGTACATTTTTTAAAGTGATTTACCCTGTAACTGAGGCTGATCTACTAGCCCCAGTTACAGTGGAAATGCAACCTCCTGGTTACAGAGCAGAGCTGACTGGGTCTCTGAGTCTGGGTCCTACTAATGGATAACCCCTTTAAATATTAAAATGCTCCCCCAAAGGGTGTTTATGGAGGGCACAACATATGTAATAAATGAAACAAAAATACATACAAAAATTTGTAAAAAATGAAATAAATAAATAAATCTACTGACCAACTCAAATCATTGATACTAGCCCCTCCCCCCTCAAACAAAATAAAAATGATTCCCATCAATATTGCCTGGTATTAGCAAACAAAAAAACCCAGAGACTATGATAATGAAATAAAATTAAAGCTCCATATATCATGAAATAAAGATGCAAAAAGTAATTGAATATTCGAAGAAGACATAATTTTACCGCTGAAATGCGGGAGAACTGAGAGCTACTGCTGCACTCTGGCTTCCTCTGGATTTCAGTTACATCCAAAAGAAGTAAGAGTGATGCAGGGGGGCGCTGACTGTCTTCAGGGCTCACGTGACATATGGAAGACCCGGAGCCAGAAGGGGTTGTCCGAATAGTGGAAAAGCCCTTTAAGTCAATGTTTGACGCATGAACGATCTTTGAAACGTTACTATGGATTACAGATAAATAAAACTTCAATTTATAGGAAGCTGTTTCAGAGTTGTTAATTCTGAGTAGGCCAAGAGTCCATGGTGCTTGATGTTTTTGGATTCAGAGTATCATTCTTGGCTCACATATGGGGAATCACATATATGCCCCTTAATGAATTAAGACACTGATGGAATACAGTCAACTAATGACGTTTTGGGTTTATAGAACAAAGGGAAAACCCTTTGGTTCCCATCCAATCATGTAAATGTTGCAGTTACCCACTCAAAGAATTAGTGAGAGGCTTAGCAGTTGAAATGAAAGAAACAAATTAAAACATCAACAACAAAAAAGTGAAACAAGAACAAAAAAAAAAACCTTCAGACTTTCGAACACCAAGTGTTTTCACATGCATTTGGAGTTCCATTAAATGGAAGGTAACTTTAGTAAGAGCAATCCTAACCATCCAACTGCGACATTATATGAATCCACACTTCCTTGGAAACATAATTATGTAACAGCATGGGCTTCTCCATTTGCAACAAAAGAACCAAAAACAAGCCAATTGCAAAAGGAACAGAAGGAGAAGGGCGCACAAAGGGAAGTGTATTGTGTCTGCCGCAGAATACAACTACCTCTTAGTATAATAAAAGGGAACAAGGTAACGAGAGCCAGGTATACAAACGGAAAAGAGATAGTCACCGCACAATCGCTCTTTTGACAAGCGGCAGACTTGACAGCTCTATTTTTTTTTTTTTTTACCCCCACTCCTTCACTTAGACTATTTCATAATAAGTGCAGATTCTGAATCTTCTGGGCCGTGATACAGTGAAACCTTACAAGATCAGAAGGTAATGATTCATTCCACCCTCCATGTTAGTGCATCGGAAGATCATCCTGAGAGACAGCAAATTTTTAAATTGCTCTCGGCCATAAATCACATAACTGCAAATCTTCACCAGGAAGAAGAAATCACAAAATGCAAATAATTATATTAATGCAAGAATTGTAAGATATTGACTTTCCCTTGGGCGGGATGGTGAATCTTCTAATAAAAACATCAGGGCTAACATCCATTATTTTCACTTGATATGTATTATTAAGGTTTTAGCATGTTTCCTTTTGTTCCTTTGTTAGTCTAATAAAGCCCTTGAATGAAATATAGATATTTATGATTTTTTTCATAATCCTAGGGTTATGGGTAGAATTTTTTTAAATTTAAAATTTACAATATTTTTTTAATAAACATGGATTTTATATAATGAGTTAGAGAATGATGGACAGGTGCATGGAAAATGCAATGGGATATAAAAATAAACTCAACTTGTATGATATGAGTAGTAATCTTCATAGGTCTTGTAAAAGGTCATATAGACGCTTTATAAAACACCGGTCACATTTACCCTACACCATCATCGAACTCTTTGAAATTGTCTAAAATAGGAAATAGAGTAATTAAAAACTTAAGAATCCTTTGATGATCCCATGCCTAGTCCTCCTTGGTTCCCCACCGGTCTCACTTTCCGAGATTCCAGTGATGAGGTTGTGTGTAAAAATGTGACCACTATATCAAATCATTATAAAAAACATTAAGAACACCAATGTGGCAAAACACTTGGTGCATACCTCAGTGTCGTCACAATATATCTAGATCCTTGTAACCAGAGAACAACAGGAGATCTGTAAAGTGTCAGGACAAGGCATGCGATTAGAAAGGTGGATTTTCCTACTTTGAATCTCATTGCCATACTTTGCCACTGGAGGTCCTGAGTTGAACATAATGCAGTATATACATTTTACTCTGTATGTTCCTTTAACATAAATGCACATACCTAATATTCCAAGGTCAACTTTGCAGGTGACCTTGCAGGTATCTCTTGCTATTGACCCTTGACCTGACTTACGCCTTTGTCTTTTCCCTTGGCTATCTATGTGCTCTCTTGATATTGACCCCCGAACATCTGATTTTTCTGCCTTCGCTTTCTATCCTTAAGTAGTGACTAGTTTCACACTTCCATGATGGACACCGTGAGACGCCATCATCTTCTTCTAGGTGCATTGATTCTATGAAACATTCATGTGATAGAAGCTCCGACAATTGATATGTCCTTGAAACGATATCACTCACTATGTAGCAAAAAAAAAATTACAAATATTTTTGAGACATGGGCTGTGGAAGAACTAATATTAATCAAGCTCTCCCTCCTTCATACTTTTGCGAGCGGCCATTATAATCAGCCCCATGCAGGCAGCTGTCTCCAGTTTTGCATTTGATGTAGTGCACATTCTCAGTCTCTATATTGATACTGAACATATAATGACGTTGATAAAAATGATGTTTTTAATCACTGATACATTCTCTATTCCTTTTGCTACTGACAAGTAAAGTGTTCATGTAAGACCTTTATTTTAACCCAGGGGTCTGGTACGTGTAACGTCCCATCCAGTGGTGTAACTACAACAGGTGCAGTGGTTGCAATCGCATCCGGGCCCTGGACCTAGGGGTCCCTAAAAGTCCCTGTGGCCTATAGAAAAAAACTATTGCTATTCAGATTTAAAATATTTGGGGGCCTCGTTGGAGCTTTCGCCTCGGGGCCAATGAGTTTCAAGTTACGCCACTGGTCCCATCTACTGGGAGACTTGAGCTCCCAAAAGGATCATTTGTACCTTATTGTTCCTGATAAATAATTATAATAACCCAAAAATTAAAGGGGAACTTCATTAAATGTAACACCTGTAATCGTGTAGGACACTTAGTACTAAAATATCAGGTGATTAAAGTTTGTTGTGACTACATTTTTGTATCACAACAATCCAATACTGTCCTGAGCGACAAGCATAATTCTTCTTGGCCCTGTGTATGTTGCTGTTGTCAATGAATATCCTCCAGGTTGCTTTCTGCTTCCTGTAGATGATTTAAGACCATTTCCAACCAATCATTGTTCCCATCCCTATTACTAGGGTGGAGTTTGTACATTGCCTATGACGTGCATACAGCTGCACAGAGCACAGCCTTCTGCCTCTCTTGTGCTTGTTCTTGTGTTTTCGACTTCTCTTGACTTTCTCCAGCATCTTGTTCAAAATTTGGAGTGGTCAATATACCTATAGCTAGATGGCTAACCTACAGTATGAGAAATGTGTATTATTTTACTTCACCCTCGGTGGCACCGCGGATAAACCCTTAGATATTCCAGATTATTGCGGAATATTACCGGCAGTATGATCCGCAGTTATTCTGGAGAACCTTCTAATCTCTGTCCAAAGCTGACACCATTTTACAGCAGATTTATTGGATATTGATCTGCTGTTCTTATACCCATAGTTCTCCATCAATAAACACTGGATACCTTAGGTAATCACGTAACTGTGCACTTTATTAGTATTAAATAGCTATAAAAGGCACTATATAAATTATCAGGATATCACATCATCTTAACAGCCTGTACTAGTTATTTTATGTAATGTGACTCAAAAGACAATCTGTTGAAAGCTGGCAGGTGTCTTGAAACAAGAGAAGCAGATCCTCTACTGGTACATAGGATGTTTTTTTTCCACAGGCATTAATATGGCATGTAAAAGTCTTAAACATCTTTTTCTAGCACATCACGTACCAAATCTGGGAAGGGTTAGACTGTAAGGCCGTTTGCAAACATTTTCGGAGTCCAATTATTCTACAGTGAGAAAGATTATTCATAAGTGGGAAACCTTCAAGACAACTGAAAATTTTCACAGGACTGGACGTCTCAGCAAATTCACCCCAAGTTCAGACCATGTAACGCTTGTTGAAAATGGAAAAAAAATCCCTAAACGTACAGCTCAAACTTGGACTTCAAAGACGTCAACATGTTAAATGTTCAAGTTCCAGCTAGCACAATTGGAAAAAGATTGAATAAGTATGGATTGTTTGAAAGGATCGGAAGGAGCAAAATTCTTCTTTCTAAAGAGAACATGGCAGCACAGCTAGATGTTGCAATGTTTCTTCAGAACGAACCATAAGACTTCTGGACTAATGTCCTTTGGACAGATTAAATCAAAGTGGAGATGTTCTCCATGATGCCCTGGGTCATATTTTGCAAAATTTAAAAACACTTTATACCAACCGTGAATCACAATGATGGAAGGTAATAATTTGGCTTGTTATACAACCACCAGAAATGGGCACCTAACAATCATTGAGTAGAGCATGAACTTCTCAGTATACCAATGTGATCTGGAGTCAAATATGAGACAATTTATCCCAAAGCCAAAGCTTAGTTGAAACTGGGTCATGCAACGGGGCAATAATCCAAAGCACAGCAGCAAAGCTAAAGCAGAATGGCTGAAAAAGAAAGGAATAAAGGTGCCAACATAGCGCAGTCATAGTCCAATACAAATATTGTAGCCAGATCTTGAAAGGGTTTTCCAGGCTTGGGGAGTCTATCTTCAGTCAATCTGTTACTGCACACTTGTGAGTCCTCACAGTGCACAGTGTGCGCACTGTCAGAATTCTCCGATGCCGGCATCGGGAGTGGGCAGACATGTGACTGCCAGTATGCAATTTGCATAAATGCACTAACTTGCCAACTAGACATGGATGGCCTCCCTTAGTACAAATAAATTGAGCAAGACAAGAAACGGATAATCGGAATGTGGCTGGACATGTGCAAATTGCATGCTTGCGTCCACTCCTGCCCACTTCCATCAGATTTAGTGAAGACTTGAACCCCAAGCCTGGACAGCCTCCTTAAGCTTAAGTTCTTGTGATGAGAATTTAGCAACTTTTTGATGTTACGGATTTTCTGCATGACTTTTTCACCTATTAGCTAAATTAGATTACTTTTGCGTTTTTCATATTGCGTTTTTCATGCTGCAGTTTTTTGTCTCTGGAGTGTTTCTGGTATTTGCCTTTGATATAGTCAAAATACATATGATGTTTTTACTTGCAGATTTTCTTCAGCTAATGGAAATCTACTGGGAAAATCCACACATGAAACTTTGCACACCTGCAAGATAAATTGACATGTTGCAGATTTGGCTTTGTTCCGCAGAAAAAACATAGACAGCATCAAAAACTCACCAAAAACATATTGTGAGACCTTAATCCAAGAGATCTGTGAATAGTCACGCGCCTTAACCCCTTCATGACCTTGTGATTCTCCATTTTTTCGTGTTCGTTTTTCACTCCCTTCCTTCCCAGAGCCATAACTTTTTTATTTTTCCGTCAATTTGGCCATGTGAGGGCTTATTTTTTGCAGGACGAGTTGTACTTTTGAACATCATCATTGGTTTTAGCATGTCGTGTACTATAAAACGGGAAAAAAATTCCAAGTGCAGTGAAATTGCAAAAAAAGTGCAGTCCCACACTTGTTTTTTGTTTGCCTTTTTTGCTAGGTTCACTAAATGCTAAAACTGACCTACCATCATGATTCTCCAGGTCAGTACGAGTTCTTAGACACCTAACATGACTAGGTTATTTTTTACCTAAGTGGTGAAAAAAATTCCAAACGTTGCTAAAAAAAAAAAAAAATTGCACCATTTTCCGATACTCATAGCGTCTCCATTTTTCATGATCTGGGGTCAGTTGAGGGCTTATTTTTTGTGTGCCAAGCTGGCGTTTTTAATGATTTCAATTCGGTGCAGATACATTCTTTTGATCGCCCGTTATTGCATTTTAATGCAATGTTGCGGCGACCAAAAAAACGTAATTCTGGCGTTTCAAATTTTTTTCTCGTTACGCCGTTTAGCGATCAGGTTAATGCTTTTTTTATTGATAGATCGAGCGATTCTGAACCTGGCGATACCAAATATGTATAGGTTTGATTTTTTTTTTATTGATTTATTTTGATTGGGGCGAAAGGGGGGTGATTTAAACTTTTATATTTTTTTTAATTTTTTAACTTTTTTTAACTTTTTTTTTAACTTTTGCCATGCTTCAATAGCCTCCATGGGAGGCTAGAAGCAGGTACAGCATGATCGCCTCTGCTACATAGCAGCGATCTGCTGTTCGCTGCTATGTAGTAGAAAATCAGGTGTGCTATGAGTGCCGACCACAGGGTGGCGCTCACAGCTGCCGGGGATCAGTAACCATAGAGGTCTCAAGGACCTCTATGGTTACAATGGAGAAGCATCGCCGACCTCCGATCATGTGACGGGGGTCAGCGATGCGCTCATATCCGGCTGCCCGGCCGGATGCGGTAGTTAAATGCCGCTGTCTGCGTTTGACAGCGGCATTTAACTAGTTTATAGCGGCGGGTGAGTCGCGATTTCACCCGCCGCTATTGCGGGCACATGTCAGCTGTTCAAAACAGCTGACATTCCCCGGCTTTGATGCGGGCTCACCGCGGAGCCCTGCATCAAAGCAGGGGAGCTGACCTCGGACGTACTATCCCGTCCGAGGTCAGTAAGGGGTTAATGGACTTAAGTAACATTGTAAAGAAGAGTTGTCCAAAGTCCTTCCATAAGTGAAAGACTGATTTCCTCATTCAGAAAACAATTTTTCAAGTTATTGTTATAAGCTATTGATTTATGGGGTGTACTTTATTTTCATACACCGATCTTCTCCATTTTGACTTAGTTTTATTATATAAATGACACACTGTAATTTGTCATGTGCTGTTCATTTAAGGTTGTATTTACTTAATTTGAAGACAATTTAATGACCTGATATTTTTTTTAATCAAGTTCTGATATGGAAAACCATAGAATACAAAGAGGGTGTACTTCATTTTTCTCATGACTGCTAATGTAGCCTAACAACTGGAATAGTGATGAAATGTAGAAACTAGTGATGAGGGAATTCGTGATCGGATAACGTCTTATCGAGTGCTCATATATTATGTTCGAGTCCCTGCGGCTGCATGATTTGTCTCAACACATGTAGGGATTCCCTAACAAACAGGAAACCCCCGCATTGGTTCAGGCTGTCTAACAGCGGCAAATCATGCAGCCGCAGGGAATCAAACATAATAATCGAGCACTACAAGATACTCGGATAACACACGAGCATGCTCGGATAAGACGCTATCCGAGCACATTCGCTCATCACTAGTAGACACCCCTAAATGACTAGCAAGACTTTCTGTCAGTTAGAAAATTTGCTACTGAAACCAGTATTCGACATCCCGGTTTATGGACAACTTGGTGCCCAAATAATGAAGAAAAATCACTCCAAAGTAGGGTTGAGCGACTTTCATTTTTTTAAGATCGAGTCGGGTTTTGCGAAACCCGACTTTGTCCAAAGTCGAGTCGAGTGAAGTCGGCCGATTATCGCGAAAAGTCGGGGATCGACCGAAACATGAAACCCAATTCAAGTCAATGGGGAAGCATAGTCGGCAGTGAGTGGAGGTCAGGAAAACACCTACAGTGCCCATTTTAATGCCAAAAACATCCATTCTTGTTTCTGAAGCTTGTCAATCTTAATTAACTTTATAATAATAGTTGGGCATTGGAAATTGGGGGTCATTTGGCAAAAGTTGTGGGGGGTAGGGCTGGTTCAAGGTTTTAGTGGGCCAGGAAACGTGGACTACGTCACGGCGGTGGAGCAGGGAGAGGTAAGTATTTCAACTTTGCAAGTGCTGTGATCCTGAGCAAGCAGGGAGGCCCACTCGTTCGCATTGGCACTGGCACAGGGCCCCTCAAAGTACGGTGGTGTGTTTGCACGGCGGGGGCGCCTCCCACTGGCAGCGACACTTTTGCGTACTCTGAGGGGCCCTGTGCCTGTGACGTCGCCAACGAGTATGCCCCCCTACCTGTTGAAGAAACCTGCACTTTCATCTGCACCTTTCTCTTTGTCCCTGTGTAAGGTGGTATAGTATGCGGGAAGGGGAACCTGACTTTCAGCAGGGTCAGATTGTGGCTGTGTAGTGTGCAAGGGGAATGTAGTGGTCTGGGTCAAAGTACCATAAGACTCATCTAGCACCGGCTGGGCAATGGACAGGATGAGGCGGAAACACTGATATAGGCCCAAATAATAAAGTGGGTAAAATGCAGGTCAAAATTGGTAACAGGACTAACCAGGTGGCATTGCTTAGTTCAGTGGAGTAGAAAACCCAGGAGCAGCAGACAGACACCATTAGTAGGGCCGAACCACACTAGTAGGCCCTATGCAGTTTAATATTACAAATGAAGGCCGAAAGCCTGAAGATTAAAGGTCATGAAAATAACACAGGACAACACCAAGGTGCGGCACACACCGTTACTAGGCCCAACCAAAGTAGTAGGCCAACTGCAGTTTAATTATTTAAAATGTAAGCCGAAAGCCTGAACATTGAAGGTCGGGACAACAAAACAGGAGAAAACCCAGTAGCGTCAGACACCGTTTTAAGGGCCCAACCACCAATTTTTACCAACAAATACTTAATGAGAGCCAGAAGGTTGAAGCTCAGCTTTATACAGTGGAGGACAACACCAGGGAGCGGCACACACCGTTAGTAGGGCCCAACCAAAGTTGAAGGCCAAATGCAGTTTAATATCTGCTACTATAGGCCGAAAGCCAAAAGGTTGAAGCTCAGCTTTATACAGTGGAGGACAACACCAGGGAGCAGCAGACACCGTTAGTAGGCCCCAGCCACCAATTTTTACCAACAAATACTTAATGAGAGCCAGAAGGTTGAAGCTCAGCTTTATACAGTGGAGGACAACACCAGGGAGCGGCACACACTGTTAGTAGGGCCCAACCAAAGTTGAAGGCCAAATGCAGTTTGATATCTGCTACTATAGGCCGAAAGCCAAAAGGTTGAAGCTCAGCTTTATACAGTGGAGGACAACACCAGGGAGCGGCACACACCGTTAGTAGGGCCCCAACCACCAATTTTTAAAAACAACTACTTAATGAGAGCCTGAAGGTTGAAGCTCAGACAAGGAAACCTGGAGGAGAACACCAAGGAGGAGGAGAACACCGTTACTAGGCCCCAACCCAAGTAGTATGGCAACTGTAGTGTTACATTTAAAAATACTTAATAAGAGCCTGAAGGTTGAAGCTCAAACAAGGAAACCTGGAAGAGAACACCGAGGAGGAGGAGAACACCAAGGAGGAGGAGAACACCGTTACTAGGCCCCAACCCAAGTAGTATGGCAACTGTAGTGTTACATTTAAAAATACTTAATGAGAGCCTAAAGGTTGAAGCTCAGACAAGGAAACCTGGTGGAGAACACCAAGGAGGAGGACATCACCGTTACTCCGTTACTAGGCCCCAACCCCAGTAGTATGGCAACTGTAGTGTTACATTTAAAAATACTTAATGAGAGCCTGAAGGTTGAAGCTCAGACAAGGAAACCTGGAGGAGAACACCGAGGAGGAGGAGAACACCAAGGAGGAGGAGAACACCGTTACTAGGCCCCAACCCAAGTAGTATGGCAACTGTAGTGTTACATTTAAAAATACTTAATGAGAGCCTGAAGGTTGAAGCTCAGACAAGGAAACCTGGTGGAGAACACCAAGGAGGAGGAGAACACCGTTACTAGGCCCCAACCCAAGTAGTATGGCAACTGTAGTGTTACATTTAAAAATACTTAATGAGAGCCTGAAGGTTGAAGCTCAGACAAGGAAACCTGGAGGAGAAAACCAAGGAGGAGGAGAACACCGTTACTAGGCCCCAACCCAAGTAGTATGGCAACTGTAGTGTTAAATTTAAAAATGCTTAATGAGAGCCTGAAGGTTGAAGCTCAGACAAGGAAACCTGGAGGAGAACACCAAGGAGGAGGAGAACACCGTTACTAGGCCCCAACCCAAGTAGTATGGCAACTGTAGTGTTACATTTAAAAATACTTAATGAGAGCCTGAAGGTTGAAGCTCAGACAAGGAAACCTGGAGGAGAACACCAAGGAGGAGGAGAACACCCAGGAGGAGGAGAACACCCAGGAGCGGCAGACATCACTAGTAGGCCCCAACCAAACTAGTAGCCCAAATGCAGTTTCCTATTTTTTAAAAAAGCCCGAAAACCTGAATTGAGGACAATTTTAATTAGGGACTGCAGACAGACTTAGTAGGCTGTCCCCTGTGGACCATGCATCCACCACATTAACCCATTGCGCCGTAATGGACACGTAACCTTCCGTGGCCATGCCTACAGGTCCATGCGTCTGTTGTCAGGTGCACCTTTGTACTCACAGATTGCCAAAGTGCATGGACAATGCGGTCTTTTACATGCTGGTGGAGAGTTGGGATGGCTTTTCTCGCAAAAGAAGTGTCGACTGGTTAGCTTGTAGCGTGGTACAGCGTAGTCCATCATGGCTTTATTAATATTAAATAAAATATATAAATAGGCTCTATGAACTTTTAAATAGGTTCCAGGGGTACACGGGCAGCATTGGTGTGGTCAGCGGAGGACGATTGCAAGGAGGGACCGCAGACAGACTTACTAGGCCTAAAATAATAAAATAGGCTCAGTCCAGTTTTAAATAGGTTACATGGGTACATAGGCATCATTGGTGTGGTCAGCGGAGGACGATTGCAAGGAGGGACCGCAGACAGACTTACTAGGCCTAAAATAATAAAATAGGCTCAATGCAGTTTTAAATAGGTTACATGGGTACACAGGCAGCATTGGTGTGGTCAGCGGAGGACGATTGCAAGGAGGGACCGCAGACAGACTTACTAGGCCTAAAATAATAAAATAGGCTCAATGCAGTTTTAAATAGGTTACATGGGTACACAGGCAGCATTGGTGTGGTCAGCGGAGGACGATTGCAAGGAGGGACCGCAGACAGACTTACTAGGCCTAAAATAAATAAAAATAGGCTCTATGCAGTTTTAAATAGGTTACATGGGTACACAGGCAGCATTGGTGTGGTACGCGGAGGACGATTGCAAGGAGTGTCTGACACAGTTAGTACTCCCAAAAAATAAATAGATGTTAATGTCTCGCAAAACAACAAAACAAAAAAACAAAAGAGTGGCATACTTAGGTACCGGGGTGGGCTCCTCTGCTGAGTTTCAGACATAGTAATTTGGCACTAAGTATTTACTGGTGTCAATGTAGGACGCTGACCCTGACTATTTTAACTAGCATCATACATGTCAACAAATTGGTATTGTCAGTGCCAGGCATTGAAGGATGTCAGCTCATAGACTAAACATTGTTGGAGCTGTGAGAGATAATTTTGCACGTGGTAGAGCACAGTTTGAGCTGGGGGGGGGAAACTCTCTTATGGTGGCCGGCGGTACAGGCCCAGGGCCCCTCATGTTACAACGGTGTGTCTGACCTTGGTTGCGCGCCACTACCGCCAGAGACACTTTATTGTACTATGAGGGACCCAGTGGCAGTGCCGTTGACCAAAAGCGGGCACACCCACCTCTTCAGACAAACGGCACTCTTAACGGGTGCTTGCGCCAAGTGGCGAGACCACGGCCCCGTGGGGGGAGTTTTCCCATTTTGGAAGGTGTAAACATGTTGTATGCTAGACAAACAGCTGCTGCAAATTAAGAGATTGGAACACTCAGTAAGACCAGTCCACAAGCAAGACCTTTTTATAGGAAAGCTAGGTGTCAGCCGGGAAAGGTGGGGCAAAATAATTTGAAATCCAGGACTGGTTCATTTTAATGAAGGTTAGGTCATCCACATTTTGGGTAGTCCTTTTTTCCGTTAATATTGATCCAGCAGCACTGAATACTCTTTCTGATAGAACACTAGCTGCTGGGCAAGCAAGCTCCTGCAATGCATATTCTGCCAATTCAGGCCAGGTGTCTAATTTGGATGCCCAGTAATCAAATGGGAATGACGGTTGAGGGAGAACATCGACAAGGGATGAAAAATAGTTAATAACCATACTGGACAAATGTTGTCTCCTGTCACTTTGAATAGATGCTGCAGTACCTGTCCTGTCTGCGGTCATTGCGAAATCACTCCACAACCTGGTCAGAAAACCCCTCTGTCCAACGCGACTTCTGATTTGTGCACCTCTAACACCTCTGCCCTGTAGCCCCCTGCAGCTCGTGTGAGAACCATCGACGGCGCTGTGTGCTGGGAATGCCTGAATCAAACGGTCTACAAGAGTTGCTTGTTTGGTTGCTAATATTTGTTCGAGGTTCTCATGTGGCATAATATTTTGCAATTTGCCTGTTTAGCGAGGATCAAGGAGGCAGGCCAACCAGTAATCATCATCGGTCATCATTTTAATAATGCGTGGGTCCCTTTTGAGGATACGTAAGGCATAATCCGCCATGTGGGCCAAAGTTCCAGTTGTCAAATCTGCAGTTGTGTTGGTTTGAGGGGCAGTTACAGGCAAATCTACGTCACTTGTCTCCCTCAAAAAACCTGTACCCGGCCTTACCAATTTCCATTGGCCCCGGAGAAGCTTCCTCATTTAAAAAATACTCATCCCCATCATCTTCCTCGTCCTCCACCTCTTCGCCCGCTACCTCGTCCTGTAGACTGCCCTGACCAGACAATGGCTGACTGTCATCAAGTCTTTCCTCTTCCTCGGCTGCAGACGCCTGCTCCTTTATGTGCGTCAAACTTTGCATCAGCAGACGCATTAGGGGTATGCTCATGCTTATTACGGCGTTGTCTGCACTAACCAGTCATGTGCATTCCTCAAAACACTGAAGGACTTGACACAGGTCTTGTACCTTCGACCACTGCACACCTGACAACTCCATGTCTGCCATCCAACTGCCTGCCCGTGTATGTGTATCCTCCCACAAATACATAACAGCACGCCTCTGTTCGCACAGTCTCTGAAGCATGTGCAGTGTTGAGTTCCACCTTGTTGCAACATCGATGATTAAGCAATGCTGGGGAAGGATCAAAGACCGCTGATAGTTCTGCATACGCCTGGAGTGTACGGGCGAATGGCGGATATGCGAGCAAAGTCTGCGCACTTTGAGGAGCAGGTTGGGTAACCCCGGATAACTTTTCAGGAAGCACTGCACCACCAGGTTTAATGTGTGAGCCAGGCAAGGAATGTGTTTCAGTTGGGAAAGGGCTATGGCAGCCATGAAATTCCTTTTGTTATCACTCACTACCTTGCCTGCCTCAAGATGTACAGTGCCCAGCCATGACTGAGTTTCTGTCTGCAAGAACTCGGAAAGAACTTCCGCGGTGTGTCTGTTGTCGCCCAAACACTTCATTGCCAATACAGCCTGTTGACGCTTAACACTAGCTGTCCCATAATGGGATACCTGGTGTGCAACAGTGGCAGCTGTGGATGTACTGGTTGTGCGACTGCGGTCTGTGGACGAGCTCTCGCTTCTGCAGGAGGACGAGGAGGAGGAGGAGGGGGGCGAACTCCTACAGCCAACTGTTTCCTAGACCGTGGGTTAGGCAGAACTGTCCCAATATTGCTGTCCCCTGTGGACCCTGCATCCACCACATTCACCCAGTGTGCCGTGATGGACACGTAACGTCCCTGGCCATGCCTACTGGTCCATGCATCTGTTGTCAGGTGCACTTTTGTAGTCACAAATTGCCTGAGTGCATGGACGATGCGCTCTTTAACATGGTGGTGGAGAGCTGGGATGGCTTTTCTGGAAAAGAAGTGTCGACTGGGTAGCTCATAGCGTGGTACAGCGTAGTCCATCAGGGCTTTGAAAGCTTCACTTTCAACTAACCGGTAGGGCATCATCTCTAACGAGATTAGTCTAGCAATGTGGGTGTTAAAACCCTGTGTACGCGGATGCGAGGATGAGTACTTCCTTTTTCTAACGAGAGTCTCATGTAGGGTGAGCTGGACTGGAGAGCTGGAGATCGTGGAACTAGCGGGGGTGCCAGTGGACATGGCAGACTGAGAGAGGGTTGGAGACGGTATTCTTGCCGGTGCCCTACATGCAGTGTTTCCTACTACAAACCTGGTGATTCCCTGACTGCTTTGGCCTAGCGACGAAACCTGCACAGATACTGCAGGTGGTGCGGGAAATGGTGGGCTTACAGTGCCAGAGGGGATGTAGCGTTGCTGACTAGCTTCATTCGCCGAGGGTGCTACAACCTTAAGGGACGTTTGGTAGTTAGTCCAGGCTTGCAAATGCATGGTGGTTAAATGTCTATGCATGCAACTTGTATTTAGACTTTTTAGATTATGACCTCTGCTTAAGCTAGTTGAACATTTTATACAGATTACTTTGCGCTGATCATTTGGATGTTGTTTAAAAAAATGCCAGACTGCACACTTTCTACAATGGGATACCTTTTCAGGCATTGCAGACTGAGCTTCTTTAACCGGATGGCCACGCTGTCCTACAACTGGTTTTGCCTTAGCCATGCGTTTTTGGCCAGATACGGGCACGGCAGATGGAACCTGTTGCTTTGTTGATGCCTGCTGCGTCTCCTCCTCCTCCGCTTCAGAACTACTGCCGCCTGCACCCTGTTCCCCCAATGGCTGCCAATCGGGGTCAACAACTGTGTCATCAATGACCTCCTCTTCTATCTCGTGTGCAACTTCGTCTGTGTCACCGTGTAAGCAGGTGGTATAGCGTTCGTGACGGGGCACCATAGTCTCAGCTGGGTTTGATTCTGGCTCAGTACACTGCGAGGGCAATGTTCTGGTCTGAGTCAAAGGAACAGCATAGTAATCTGGCTGTGGCTGTGCATCTGTGCACTCCATGTCCGATGCAACTTCTACTGGGCATGGCCTATTAACTGTTTCACTTTGTAACCCAGGAACGGTATGTGTAAAGAGCTCCATGGAGTAACACGTTGTGTCGCCAGACGCATCCTTCTCTGTTGTTCTTGCTGAAGAAGACAAGGAAGCGGCTTCTCCCTGACCGTGAACATCTACTAAGGACGCGCTGCTTTTACATTTACCAGTTCCAGAAGAGGAGGCAAAAGAGCTAGAGGCTGAGTCAGCAAGGAAAGCCAAAACTTTTTCTTGCTGCTCTGGCTTTAAAAGCGGTTTTCCTACTCCCAGAAAAGGGAGCGTTCGAGGCCTTGTGTAGCCAGACGACGAACCTGGCTCAACAACTCGAGACTTAGGTGCTGTATTGCTTTTACCACGACCACCTGATGCTCCACCACCACTACCATCATTACCAGCTGACAATGACCGCCCACGGCCACGACCTCTTCCACCAGACTTCCTCATTGTTTGCAAAACGTAACCAAAGTAACGGTATTTGTTACTGTAAAACAACTTATAAGGTGAACTCAAACTTCTGTAGGATTTATATATACCTTTAGGAGGCTGAAACTGAAAGGAAAATCAGGCCCAATGTTACACACTCGGTTTTCTGTGCCCCAATAATTTGAGACAGATGGCACACACAGGACCGGCACTCAAGCAGAAATGCCAATCTTAATCTCCCACTATTTATTTGTTTTCAAGGAGAATTAAAAAAAAAAAAAAAAATCCCAGTATGACACACTAGGTTTTCTGTACCCCAATAATTTGAGACAGATGGCACACACAGTACCGGCACTCAAGCTGAAATGCCAATCTTAATCTCCCACTATTTTTTTTTCCAGGGAGAAATTGAAAAAAAAAAAAAATCCCAGTATGACACACTAGGTTTTCTGTGGCCCAATAATTTGAGACAGATGGCACACACAGTACCGGCACTCAAGCTGAAATGCCAATCTTAATCTCCCACTATTTTTTTTTCCAGGGAGAAATTGAAAAAAAAAAAAATCCCAGTATGACACACTAGGTTTTCTGTGCCCCAATAATTTGAGACAGATGGCACACACAGTACCGGCACTCAAGCTGAAATGCCAATCTTAATCTCCCACTATTTTTTTTTCCAGGGAGAATTTGAAAAAAAAAAAAAAAATACCAGTATGACACACTAGGTTTTCTGTGCCCCAATAATTTGAGACAGATGGCACACACAGTACCGTCACTCAAGCTGAAATGCCAATCTTAATCTCCCACTATTTTTTTTGTTTTCAGGGAGAATTTAAAAAAAAAAAAAAAAAAAAAAGGGACTGTCCTACAATTACTATCTCCCTGCAGTAATCTCAGCAAGGTATGGCAGGCAGCAATAACAGGGAGTGGACAGCTGCACAAAAAAAAACAAAAGTGTGGACAAACAAACAAGATAGCTGTGCAGAAAGGAAGGAAAAACAGGATTTGTGCTTTGAAAAAACCAGTTGGTTTGCACAGCGGCATACACACAGCAACGCAGCTATCAGGGAGCCTTCTAGGGCAGGCCAATGAGCTACAACGCTGAGGAAAAAAAAATGTAGCTTCCACTGTCCCTGCAAACAAAAGGTGGTGTTGGACAGTGGGAATCGCTACAGCACAAGCGGTTTGGGGTTTATTTACCCTGCCTAATGCTCTCCCTGCTTCTGAAGAAGCGGCAGCAACCTCTCCCTATGCTCAGATCAGCAGCAGTAAGATGGCGATCGGCGGGAACGCCCCTTTATAGCCCCTGTGACGCCGCAGAAAGCAAGCCAATCACTGCAATGCCCTTCTCTAAGATGGTGGGGACTGAGATCTATGTCATCACGCTGCCCACACTCTGCGTCCACCTTCATTGGCTGAGAAATGGTGCTTTTAGCGTCATTGAAACGCGACTTTGGCGCGAAAGTTGCGTACCGCATGGCTGTCCCCACACAGGGATCGGGTCGGGTTTCATGAGACGCCGGCTTTGCCAAAAGTCAGCTACTTATGAAAATGACCGATCCGTTTCGCTCAACCCTACTCCAAAGTATTCAGTTTAGATAGTGTTTATTCACAAGAACATGTGCAGCATAAGTCAATGTTTGCTTCTTTAGCAAAACTATGGATAAATGCGAAAGAAGAAACTCTTCCACAGATAGTTTGTTTTTTGGGGTATTTGCCCCTCATCAGTGCAAAGCCTGGCAGGTTGAATGGAACACCTGTAAAGCAATGTAGAGGAAGTACTAGTTCTTCTTAAAAAGACCATCTGTGTATTGAGATTTACAGGCAATGTTTCATGGGATGAAAGTTTTCAAATTAGATATTTAGCAAATAGAACTTAGCTTGCACAGAACATATATGAGAGATAATTCTAGAGAGGAAGAAATCAGTTCTAAATGAATCTAATGAGTTTCAAATTTCCAAAAAGTCTTGAATTCAGGCAAATCTAAATTTTCATTGATTTTACCCTGTCTTAATCCAGCAAAATGATAGCTAACAGCAATTTTTTCCTGGATTCTTAGGACAAAATTTTTTTTTAAAATGACAATAAATTAATATACTCACCTCTCCACAGCCCTCTGCTGTTCTCCACCAGGTCCTCCAATTGTTTTTTTCTTCTTCTTTTACTTCTTCTCCTCATCCTCCTTCTGTCACGGGGTTACCACTACAGAGAGGAGCCAGAAGACTGCAGCGTCTGAATGCTCCTACTCCAGCTCTGAGAAGAAGCACTTCTCCTTTGTTTTAAAGGTGTTTATTTCTTTTGGCAGTACAGGGGTTAATCGGCCATGTTGGAAACTCTGAGTTCTAAGCTGAGCTCAGTTAGCCACTCCCATCCCCTTTATAATCTGGGTCCTGATTCTAATCCATGTCAGAGCTAGCATTTGCTGCATGGCTTAGGAGGAGAGGTGTTCATATGAGGAGTTTTGGAGGAGTTATCTGTAACTGTTGCATGGTTTGTAAGTGTGATTCCCTTCCTTCTTCTACTTTGATTTTTCCCCCATCCTCCACTCCCCACTGCATTCCTGTTATATGTGAGTGAATATTTGTATGCCTCCCGTTTTCAGTTACCCATGTTTGTGATGCCTTGTTTATCAGATTGGTGTACTGTGGTGCACAGTAGCACCCCACTTCCCTAGGTGGGGGAAGTGAACAGACAGAGGGCTACCTCAGGAGATAAGGCAAGAGTGACGGCCCTGGCATCTTCACCATCAGAAGTATCCAGGGGAATATGACGAGCTATGGTGCCCCTAGTGGTAGGGAAAGGGAAGGATCCTCTGATCCCAGGTCACCCGACAGCTGAGTCATGACACGTTCTTGTCCTCATCGTCCTTCTCCCTCCTGGGGTTTCTCCGGCTGCTGCCACCACTAACTAGGCTCCACACTGCCTCATAGTGTGTGACACAGGATGTGTAATGCATCCCAACTCACAGCATGATGACTAGTCTGTGGAGAGACCAAAGGAAGAAGAAAGAAGAGGAGCTGATCGTTGGACCAGGCAGGGAACAGCAGCAATGGTGGGCAGGTATGCAAAAGACTGAGGATAGATTAGCATAAGAATTCATTTCTTTATAACCTTTTCCCAACAGATTTGATTAGCCCTGAATTTATTCAGTGCAAATCGAGTTTCACCCCTTTATTTTATTGCTGCTACCAATAGGTGGCGCTAGAGTTCAAGCGCTCTTCTTCTCTGAAGAGGCAATTTGCATATTTGTATAACAAGTTGAAATTGTATACCTGAATAGTAAAAGTCCATATTTCTTTCATAGAATGTGATCATAACCATCATTATTTGGTTACTAAATATTTAACATCCGACTTTTGTATTTCTTGAAATCCCGAGTGTAATCATTTCCTACTATTTATTCTAAGGTCATTACTGTTTTTATAAATTCAATGCAAAGATTTATTGTAATTTACAGTTTATTAATATTTATATATTAATTAACTTTGGAATCTTTCTGTTTTGTGTGTGCCACATTTGATCTGGCTTGAATTTCGTAGTTTCAAGAAGGTGCGGATACACAATTCTTTTATTAGACCTGAATAATGTACTGTCCTTAACATGCTATGGAAGAACAGCGTGACTATCAGATTGGAAGCCATATTTTGATAATGCATTATGCAATATATTTTGTAATATTGTGGAAATATATAATATAAAACTCAGCCATGCATCATTCACATGAAATGAGATTATGCTCAGTGAATTATTGATAGAGGTGGAATCAGTGTTTGGTCATGATGCAAAATGATAGAAGTCAGGGCTTAGTGCTCATACAGTTATGGGGTTGGAATAAATCATGGATCTGGACTGGTAAATAAATGTTGGACATTTTTATAAGAAACATGCATGATTGAGCATTTGGACAACACCATATATCTTACACATACACATGTGGACACAATTCTTGGCACATTTTTTATAAGAAAAGTCCACACTGAAATACCTTGAAATTGACAAAAGTAATTTTCAATTTAAATTTACTCAATATTAACTAATGGTCTTATAGCATAAAAAGGAAGAGAACGTTTCCATTGTACTCACATTTTAGGAAACACCTGCCTTTATTATCCAGAGCGCCATTCCAATGCTGCTGACCAGCCAGATCGACTGAGAAAATCAGTACAGTGGGAAACTAAAGTATATAGTCAGCCACCAATTGTGCAAGTTCCCCCACATAAAAAGATGAGAGAGGCCTGTAACTGACATCATAGGTAGACCACAACTAAGAGAGTTAAAATGAGAAAACAAATCCAAAAAATCACCTTGTCTGATTTGGCAAGATTTATTTTGCAAAATATAGTGGAAAATAAGTATTAGGTCATTAACAAAAGTTCATCTCAATATTTTGTTATATATCCTTTGTTGGCAATGGCAGAGGTCAAACATTTTCTGTATGTCTTCACAAGGTTGGCACACACTGTTGGACGTATGTTGGCCCATTCCTCCTTGCAGATCTTCTCTAGAGCAGTGATGTTTTGGGCCTGTCGCTGAGCAACATGGACTTCCAACTGCCTCCAAAGGTTTTCTATGGGGTTGAGATCTGGAGACTGGCTGGGCCACTCCAGGACCTTCATATGCCTCTTACGAATCCACTCTTTTTTTGCCCTAGCATTGTGCTTGGGATCATTATTATGCTGAAAGACCCATCCACGTTTCATCTTCAATTTCCTTGCTGATGGAAGGAGGTTTGCACTCAAAATCTCATGATACATAGCCCTATTCATTCTTTCATGTACACGGATCAGTCATCCTGGTCCCTTTTGCAGAGAAACAACCCCAAAGCATGATGTTGCCACCCCCATGCTTCACAGTAGGTATGGTGTTCTTTGGATGCAACTCAGCATTCTATCTCCTCCAAAAATGACGAGTTTTGTTTCTACCAAACAGTTCTAGTTTGGTTTCATCAGACCATATGACATTCTCCCAATACTCTTCTGGATAATCCAAATGCTCTCTAGCAAACTTCAGACGAGCCCAGACATGTACTGGTTTAAGCAGGGGGACACGTCTGGCACTACAGAATCTGAGTCCCTGGTGGCGTAGTGTGTTACTGATGGTAGCCTTGGTTACGGTGGTCCCAGTTCTATGCTGGTCATTCACTAGGTCCCCCCGTGTGGTTCTTGGATTTTTGCTCAGCATTCTTGTGATCATTTTGACCCCACTGGGTGAGATCTTGCGTGGAGCTCCAGATCGAGGGAGATTATCAGTGGTCTTGTTTGTCTTCCATTTTCTTATTATTGCTCCCACAATTGATTTCATCACACCAAGCTGCTTGCCTATTGCAGATTCAGTCTCTCCAGCCTGGTGCAGGGCTACAATTTTGTTTCTGGTGTCCTTCGACAGGTCTTTGGTCTTCACCATAGTGGAGTTTGGAGTGTGACTGTTTGAGGTTGTGGACAGGTGTATTTTATACTGATGGTAAGTTCAAACACGTGCCATTACTACAGTTAATGAGTGGAGGACAGAGGAGCCTCTTAAAGAAGAAGTTACAGGTCTGTGAGAGCCAGAAATCTTGTATGTTTTTAGGTGACTCAATACTTATTTTCCACCATAATTTGCAAAATAAATCTTGCCAAATCAAACAAGGTGATTTTCTGGATTTGTTTTCTCATTTTGACTCTCATAGTTGTGGTCTTCCTATGATGTCAATTACAGGCCTCTCTCATCTTTAAGTGGGAGAACTTACACAATTGGTGGCTGACTAAATACTTTTTCCCCGCTGTATTTGATACACTGACGATTTTTAAACTTTTCCCACCTACAAAGAATGGAGAGGTCTGTAATTTTTATCGTAGGTACACTTCAACTGTGAGAGACAGAATCTAAGAATAAAAATCACAAAATCACATTGTATGATTTTTACATAATTAATTTGCATTTTATTGCACAAAATAAATGTTTGGTAAAATAGAAAAACTGAACTTAATATTTGGTACAAAAACCTTTGTTTGCAATTACAGAGGTCAGAGGTTTCCTGTAGTACTTGGCCAAGTGTGCACACACTGCAGCAGGGATTTTGGCCCCTTCCTCCATACAGATCTTCTCCAGATCTTTCAGGTTTTGGAGCTGTCGCGTGTTTGTGTTAGTGTTATCCTATGCAACGAAAAGCCTAAAAGAGGCATGGTGCGAAATAAAAGAACCCAGATTAGATTTACTACAAAAGATGTGCTCATCCATAGAATGAATTACACTTGGTGTCCAGTCCTGAGCCAGGTAACTATTGTGATAGTGTTGGGTCATTAAAGAAGTAACGAGCGGGTATGACGATCACATTAGTCATTTAGAAAGCCGCCAGGGTGAGGATTGTATTTTGTGTAAAGTGAATCCCTTTCTGCCTTCTAACACTGAGTCAGATGATATACTACAGAGTGTCAGGGCTTCCAAGTACAAGGAAAAGTTCCCTCCTAGATGGAGAGTGCGTCGTTATTGAACTTGACAATAATTTTTTCTGGTTCTCGGGCTGAGAAATTTAACTTTCAATTTACCCAAGATTAGAACACAGCATGTCCATCAAATATCTCCCCTAAACTTTTATTGAGTTTTATGGTGAAAACTGCTGTATGTGAAACTGAACGAATAATCCCGATAGGGCGACAAATCTATCGAAAAAGACATTACAGCAGAATGAAGCACAAAATTATTTTGGGAAAAGGAAAAATAATTTTTGGAGTTTATAAAGCTAAATTAAACTCGAAAATAAATTTATGGGTAAATGTAACCAACGCAGGAAATTGAAGACTGAGTAGAATCTTTACGTTTGTGCCAGGAAGGGTTGAAATGGACAATTTTAGCTCCAGTCATAATTATTTAAATCTGTATCAATAGTATTACTTATGAAGAATCTTTATGTCTAATAATGGGGACATGGATGTATAACTTCCTGGATTTATTGCTGTAGTTTTGATAAAATCCCTGTTTTAACAGGTCTAGCGGTTCTCTAAATGCTGAGCTCTGTATAACCCCACCCACACCCCTGATTGGCAGCTTTCTGTGTACATAGGCAAAAAAGTTGCCAATCAGTGATGGGGGCGGGGTTTTACACAGCTGATAATTATGGATGACTATATGGCAGCGGGTCTACTAATCCTCTAGTGATAATCTCCTGCTAATAAAACTATGATTTTATCATAACTTTATCAAGTAGCCCAGTAAGTCTCTACTTTATGCTTCTTTCAGACTAGGTGGCAAAAACCTAGTGACAAGTTTCTTTTAAAGGAGTTGTCAGGATTAGAAAAACATGGCTGCTTTCTACTTTCCAATAACTCCCTAACAAACAGGAACTGAGTTCCTTTGCCCACATAATTCATTTGTCAAATCTTTCAACTTCCAGAAATATAAGCCAAGGACTGGTGTACATGCCTGTCCTAATTTACGCCACTTAGTGACTTCAATTATGATGAATTTGACGATGTCCCGTCCTGCCCATGGTGGCAAAGGTGTCCGAAACTGTCGTTAAATTGTTAAAATTCCCTACGTTTTTGTACAAACTCGAGTTATGTAAAAATATTTACATTTCAAGCAGTTTCACAGCAAAATTCTACAAAAAAAAAATTGCTTGAGTATTCGAGCCTATAGTTTGTATATTGCGGTTTATTCTTTCTTGACTTATACAGTAACATTAAAGTGCATGTTATGGATCGATCATAATCCTATATTGTTCTCTTAGCTTTTCGGTACCATCCATATCATGTTATATTGGCAGCTTTTAAAATAAAGCTTTTTGCGCAGAGATTGCCTGGAAATTATTATCTAATTACATTGAGATAATGGAATTCTGTTCCGCTAGTAAGCATTTCTGCTGGCTCCAACGTGTTATATTTTTGTCCAGAATCATTCACACAGAGATCCGCAGTCCCAGTATTATTGCACTGAAAATCTACCACTGCCCCTCTGCAAACACAGCGCTCGCCACAAATTTGATTTCTTATAATTTATTCTGTTTTCTTTGTTTTTTTTCTCCCCTAAGGCAGAGAAATCTCTATGAATGCAAGGCAGCAAATTTTCTTTATCATTTTTGTTCGCAATTATATGCATCCGTTCTGTTCATCTAGGGGAGGATGTATATATTGTGTATGTATGTGGACATTATAGCTATTGTAAAGAATAAGGCCTGAGTTACTGGATTTAATCTTAGATTAGCTAAATCCTATTCATAATTCTTTCTGATGACACACACCGGCTCCAAAAACCAGAGAACAAAGGAGACTATTAAGATTATACAGATGTATTCTGCTGCAATCAAATATTAAATTATCTTCAAAAAAGTTAAACTATTATAACATTGTCAGATTTTTTTTTTCATTTTTCTGAAATAGAGCCACCTCTGTTACTAGTCTGTATCTGAAATTGCGGCTTTGTTTCATTCAATAAAAAACCATCTCAATTCCAAAATCAAGCTATGGACAAGAGAGGGCTAATTTTTTTTTAATTAAATAATCAAATCCTTATTCTTTAATCCTAACCCCTTTACCATGTTTTTATGCATATTGCAACCATCAAGAGTATTGTGCCTTCTTAAAATGACCACAACCACAAAGTGTTGTCCCTCTGCAAAGCTTCAATTTTTCTTTCTTTACATTTCAGGTGGCGCGAGATGTCTCCGATCCGGTCCCGCAGATGAGCGATCCACTTTCTCCTTGCTACGACAAATTCCCCGGGTTCTTCAGCAGGCGATCTCCTGATCCTTGCACACGGTGAGGCAGAGGTGACGGTAGGGGCACAGAAGAAGAAGCAAAGAGTTCAGTGAGCAAGGCCGCAGTAGGAGCGCACAGTCCAGCGGACACAGCCATGGGCATGGGCTGGTCCTCAGCAGGCACCGCAAGGATGGGACTAAGCGGTGCTGAGCGGAGCGAAGGTCTGTACTTTATCCTGGTCACTACCCGGTGAGGAAGTCTCTCTGGGCTGAGGGTAAGAAGCATCGGCAGTCTGGCTAGCTGGGGGTATCGGCACAGCTAGCAGGCGTGGGTCCGTGAAGAGGGAGTTAACCGTCTTACTACTCACAAGCTCGGTCCCCGCCAAGTATCCTGTCTTCCTGCTCAAACTGCTATTTAAGTCCGACCCTCCTCTTCAGTCACATGCCCTGTACTGCTCCGGTCAGCAATCTCTTTCCCCTGCAACACTGGTGACAGCCCCAACGGTTCTGGCCCAGATACGCAGGAGAGACCATCACCTTGGTTCTCCTCCCTACACATACACACGTACTGTATTTTATTCACAGCAGAACATAGATCACAGATAAGAAGTTGAATGTTTGACATTCTTCCATTTCATTTGAAAAAAAAAAATGTATTTACAAACTGATGGGAGCAACACATTTCAAAAAAGTTTGGCCCATGCCACATCTATCCCCTCTTCTTGCTACAATATTCAGTAAATATCTGGGAAGTGAGGAGACCGATTGATGGAGTTTTGATAGAGGAATGTTGTTTCATTGTTGTCTAATGTCAGATTTTTTCAGCTTAACAGTCCTGGTTCTCATCTTTTTGTTTGAAATGTGCCAAATGTTTCCTATTGGTGAATGGTCTGGACTTGAGGTGGCTATATCCTTGCCCGAACTCCAGTTCTGTGAAGCCATGTTGAAACCTCTTTGTCCTGATGAAGAGGTCGTGTGAGACCTTGAAATGCATTGACCTGTAAACCTTTACAATAAAACACTGTTGATTTCACCTTGCCATCAAGCTTCCTTCAGCAGAGCATTGAAAGACACCTCCTTCCAGTTCTCCAAATAAAATAATGACATATCCTCATCACGTTAAAAGATGTAACAATTTGAACAATTAAAAAAGATGTAACACATTTAACAAAAAGATCTCTGGTAATTGATAGCTGTGCAGAATGAAGGCTCTGTTAACTATTTACCATCTTCCTTTGTTTGTCATGTTGGTGTAAGAGGAAGAACAAGATCGGGCATACCTTTCTCACACCGGTTCCGGAACTACCGGGACTATCACCAATGTTGCAGGGAGGAAAATTTTCAGACAAGGACTGACCCTTGAATGTGACTGCGGTAGGTGGGACCATGTTAAAAAGCACTGCACAAGGGAAATGAGACAGAGTCTAGGCGGGAAAGCTAAGCGGACAGTCGGATGCAGCGTCGGCTGTGAAAGCAGAGCATCCCTTGAGAGCAGGCTGACTTGTCAGATCCCCTGCATATAGGTCCACTGTAGGTGGATGACAGACTGCCAGTTCCCCGCTATCCTCTGTGCCAGGAGGTGACACACAGTTGAATCTAGAGACTGTAACGTGCACGCAGCACAGTGAGAAGCAGGTGACTAGACCTGAGCCTCTTGGCCAAGTACCTGTATACACCACAGAGCAAAGCCTTGTTCCGGCTGTACTTCGTACTGGATTGAGCACAGTGTTTGGCATTCTTGAGTACGGGTACTCCCCGCATCCTTCAAAGACTCTTCACCCGCTCCGTGGATTGGAGCCCTGTCCTTTACAGATATCTAACTTGTTAGTGCCACCCTTGGAGAACCAAGATGCTGCAATCAAGAATACAGACTGATAAGTTTTACTTCCTATCAAACTATCGTTCGTTCCTGCCCTACCCCGTCCTAGCTTCCAGTTATGCCCTTCTCCCTACCACACCCCCGATGTCCTACTGCTCCCTGAGCGGAGTTTACGTGTTGTTAATAAACCTGATAACTCTTGATCTGTCTCCTGTCCATGGCGACATCTCACGTTCCTGGAATTTCACATTGGCAGAATAAGTGTTAAAGGGTTATCCAGTCAGAAGATAATGATGGTGACCTATACTTAGGATAGGCCAACATCAGTTAGTTGGGAGCTGCTTTGCAGTTCCTTGTAGTAGCCACTACACATTTTATGGAACCAGCAGAGTTGTACTCCATTCAGTGTAACAGGTGCACAACCTTACTGATCTGATATAGATGACCTATTCTTAGTCTTAGTCTCCACATCCGAGAAAATTGGTTTGATTATGTTAATCATACTCTGATCCGACTCTGATCAGAGTTCGAGCAGAGTGCGAGCAAAATGGGATGTGATTTTCTCGGAGGTGGAAAAAAAAATTTCTCCACCTTCTCAATATTGTCAGTCTGTGAAAACTGGACGCACTCAGAGTGTGTTCAGATTTTTTCCATGGACCCATAGAGGTGAATGGGCGAGGGTCACCCAATTCTCATAGGCAAATTGTGCATGAAGCTATTTTTTCCTTGGACCAACTTGGTCTGGGGAAAATAATCGGACATGTGCATGGCCCCATAGAATAATATGGAGACAAGTGCTATCTGTCAAAACTACGGATAGGACTTGTCTGATTTTTACAATTATTTGCACAAACTCTTAGAATAGGTCATCGATATATTCAGCCTGGACAACACTTTGAGTGTAGTTACATCTGAATTAGACAATGGTCTAATAATGTTTCCTCTTCCTGTCTAATTTTCAATCCATGTATACTATTAGAAAGCAAGTTTATATCCCACCTATATAGATATTTTTAAAACATCAATTCTTGCAAGTAATAATAATACTTAGAAGCCTAGAATGTATTACGAATCCACAAATAATGTACAAGGCGAAATGTTTTCCATTGAGGTTTTTTTCTCTGTAAATATAGGAAATATTTTTTGAAGTTTTGAGTTCATTGTTCCAAGTGTTGATACAAATTACCAGCTAGATGCTGTGCAAGTAGCAGAAATAATAATCGCCTTGTGTATCCGAGCTGTGCAAGCTTTGGAATCAATCTAATTAAGTAACACAATACAATATTTTCTTAACATTTCCGACAAGCCAATAACAAACTTGTCATATGCAATACATTAAAAAAATTAAATTGTGCTAGATACTTTTTCCATGTTTTCAGCATTAAGAATTTCATATTCAAGGAAGGGTTACAATAACTTAGTATAGAAAAATATATGATGTAACTCCATGGTACAGACTGCAACGTGACCAGTGAGGTGGCCTTCAAATGCGTCACATGAAGTTATGGCATACAAACATTGCTATACTAGAGTTTTCATGTTAAAATGTTTTTTAATGGAGGGTTCATATTAAGTTTCTTCCAATGGCTGACCTCCAAAGTAACTTTATGATCAAAGACTGATTTTGTGCAACAAAAGAACAAAAGAAACATTACTCATACATATTGTTCGCAGGGAATATTATATGTAAGACTCCTACACAAGGAAAATCGTCAGTTGCCAATATTGCACCATCATGGACATATACCCTAAACACATCCGTAGGATATTATTGGTCTGATGTACACCAAAAGATAGACCTACTTTGGCAAACATTCACTTTTCATAATAGTGCCAATATGGTTCACAGCAGATCATAATCACTCATTTTTATTTCATAAGCCCTGATTCATCAAGATTGACGTTTTTCATGCCAGGTTCTTGATGGAGGTCGAGGGGTGAATGCCTGTTAATGAATCAGTAGAGGTACGAAAGTGACTCCTGCCTCCATGTCCACCTCACCAAAATTTTACTTGTCGGGGACTGGTGTAAGATTTTTGGAGTAAGGAACCCTGCCGCTCGTCATGAATTTGAAGAGCAGACGTCACCCCGCTACACCAACATTTCAACCTACCTCTTGCGGAGCTGGGCCAAACTGATGTGAATATGCAATAAGTAAATACATTTTTACAAGCATTTTACAACATTTCAAAGCTTTTAAGAGAGACTTCTAGCATAAAAGCTTTGATGAATCTAAGCCATAGAGTTCAAAAAGTTCAGCAGTTTATGGAGTCCTACTAGAAATGTTCCATGATCAAAAAAATAATTGGCTTTCTTACAGAATTAAATAAAGTAGGAGAGGTAGGTAACCTATAAGTCAATGCCCAATCCAATAACAAGCCTTGCAATATGACTATGGATAAATGCAAAAACAGGTGAGTTTGTGGCTTACTCTACTCTACACTGAAAAGGCTCAATCAGACGAGTGATGTCCAATTTTTTTCACAGACTCATAGACTTGCATTGGTGATTTTGATCAGACACTGAGATAAAAATCAGGTATGTCTCTGATTTTTTCTGATGACCACTCAGTCCAAAGAAAAAAAAAAATCAACAATATGCTTAGCCCCATAGAAAATTATAAGTATGAGTCCTCTCCTTGAAAACCACCGATAGCACTCGTATGAGAAAATCAGTTGTGTGCATGAGCCCTAAGGCTGTGCTTGTGTTTAAATGTAGGAGTGAGCAAACCAAAACGGTAAAATTTGTGTGTTCATTCTCATGTAAATCTGAACACAGACTTTTTTTCAGGAAGTCTGCTTTATTGTTCAGGTTCGGTGGCGAATAAAGATTGCTGAAAGGCTGCAGTGCAGCCAAACAACATGCTTTAAAGATGTAGGCGCTTGAAGAGCCATCACAGCCATGCATCAGTGCCTGGTTAGTGCCACCCATGACCAGGCCTGTATAAGGGAAATGATTACAAGGGAAAGCAGACAGCTGTGAGCTGGTCTTGTATCTTGTAGAAGGGGCCAATATCCATGAATCTTCCAAGCCTACTATATCAGCCACCAGCTGTCGGCTTTGCCTTAGCTGGTTATTAAAAACTAGACTGTGGCCCGATTCTAATGCATCGGGTATTCTAGAATATGCATGTCCCAGTAGTATATGGACAATGATGATTCCAGAATTCGCGGCAGACTGTGCCCGTCGCTGATTGGTCGAGGCAACCTTTATGACATCATCGTCGCCATGCTGTGCCCGTCGCTGATTGGTCGAGGCCTGGCGGCCTCGACCAATCAGAGACGCGGGATTTCCAGGACAGACAGACAGACAGACAGACAGAAAAACCCTTAGACAATTATATATATAGATGGGGGACCCTAAAAAAATGACGTAGGTTTCCCCTATCTATATATATAATTGTCTAAGGGTTTTTCCGTCTGTCTGTCTGTCTGTCTGTCTGTCTGTCTGTCTGTCCTGGAAATCCCACGTCTTTGATTGGTCGAGGCCGCCATGCCTCGACCAATCAGAGACGGGCACAGCATGGCGACGATGATGTCATAATGGAAATCCCGCGTCTCTGATTGGTCGAGGCCACCAGGCCTCGACCAATCAGCGACGGGCACAGTATCGACGTAGATGTCATAATGGTTGCCATGGCGATGATGATGTCATAAAGGTTGCCTCGACCAATCAGCGACGGGCACAGTCTGCGCCGAATTCTGGAATCATCATTGTCCATATACTACGGGGACATGCATATTCTAGAATACCCGATGCGTTAGAATCGGGCCACAGTCTAGTTTTTAATAACCAGCTAAGACAAAGCAGACAGCTGGGAGCTGATATTAATAGGTTGGAAAGGTCTATGGATATTTACCCCTTCCCAGCCTAATAAAACCAGCCCTCAGCCGCCCCAGAAATGGCAAATCCATTCGATGCACCAATTCTGGCACTTAGCCTTGGCTCTGCCTGATTGCCCTGGTGCGGTGGCAATCGGGTAATAGTTTTTGGAGTTGATGTCAGCTGTGTAATGTTAAAAATAGGTGGGAACCCACATCATTTTTTTAGGGTTCCCCACTGTTAATAACCAACAAAGGCAAAGCAGACTAAAGTCTGGCTGAACCAGATGAACCCAAACTTCCACAGGTCTGTTTTTTCCTATTTATGAGCTTGAAAGGGGTTGGATACAGTCCTAAGAGACCACAGAGTCTTGAAAGATTTGCAGTATTGCAATTCGCTGCAAATTCTTACAAATCAATTTAAGAAAAATTGTGACAGAGGTGTTGAATTAAAATTTTAAAATATTCAATCATTTCTAATTAATACAGAATAATTATAAAATTGTCTGACCTTCCTGATCTCTCAACAGTTAAAATACCCGATGAGGTTACATTACTGCAATTTCTTGTATTTCTTGTTCTTACGTAACTTATCACTTTACTCATTTGCCTAGTAGAAGCCGCACACACACCTAGATCTGATTATTACGCGCTGTGCCATAAAATGAAAGGCTTAACACACTTTATCTCAGCACAGAAGTGCTACTCCAGTAATCACGTTTTTTTTATCCTATTAGATAAAATTTCCCAAAATGTGGCCCAGAATACAGATCCAGTCTATAACGCGCGATCTCCCCATATCTGTAATAGATTGTATTAAACAGCCTGATACAAGAGATTAGGACGGACGCCTTGGAGGTTTTCACAAATACAACGGTACAGACTGCAGGCAGTGTTCATCTTGGAGATCTTCCAAGAAAGAGATTGTGAGAAACTTTCTTCTTACATTTTTTCAAATTTCGAAAACTGGACTATTTTCAATAAATCTGTACTTTGTACAGTTCTACTAGCAAATCTCAGATTGTGTACTGTGGTATTCTTACCAGAAGGTTGGAGCAGATCCCAGGGAATTATGTGGTCCAGAGAGATGTATGTAGGCCTCTTCCTTCACAGATGGTATCGGTTTCTGTTTAATTTTTTACATTTGTAATGAATTTCTAGAGATGCAGCGGAGCTGATTCTGTCATTTCGGGATTAACTGTTTAATTCTACATTTCCGAGTCTCGGGATACATCCACATTACACCTACAGGGGATTTTATGACATTCAATTTTAAATCCATTGACATTAATATGGAGCTGGTCCCTTTGCAGATATAACATCATCTGCTCTTATGGAAAGACTTTCACAAAATTTTGGAAGTGTTTGTCGGAATTTTTGCCTCTTCATCCAGAAGAGCATTTGTGAGGTCAGACCCTGATGTTGGTGGAGAAGCTGAGCTCACTATCTCCATTCTAATGCAAAGCTGTAGAATGGGGCTTAGGTCGGGGCACTGATCTTCCACCAAACTCCCCCAACCATGTCTATATGGACCTTGTGCACCGGGCACAATAATGGGGAAAATAAAAGGGTCTTCTGCAATCTGTTCCCACAAAGCTGGAAGCTACAGTTGTGCAAACTTTCATGTAAGCAGAAGCATTTACATTTCCATTCGCTAGAACTAAGATCCCGAGGCAGATTCCTGGTAACAAGCCCATAGTATTATCCCTCCTCCACAATACCGTTATGCGGGTATTGTTCTCCTGGCATTCACCAAAACCAGTCTATTCCATCAGACACCAGATAGAGAAGTGTGATTTGTCATTGCACAGAACACGTTTCATCCAGAGTCCAGTGGTGGCGGCTTTACACCGCTCCATCAGACGTTCGGCATTGTGCTTGGTGATGTAAGGCTGCATGTAACTGCTAGACCTTGAAGGCAGAATGTTGGTGGCTGCATGAAGAATGTGATAATGGCAACGTCATCCATGGGTGACTTAGCCGTTAAGCACAGGTGTGAGCATCTTTGATTGGGCCATTGGAGCCTTTGAGGTTGACTGCCTTTGCTACTGTGGCAAGTCACAGCGTGCCGCCCCTGGATTGCTGCCTGCCGATCTCATGGTGTCCGTGAATTTCAGAATACATTTCCTTAGCATTTCACTTGACACTTACTATACACATGTGATTTTTAATAAAAGTTGTGGCATTTTGAGACCAAAAAATAACGTGTTGTGCATTTTATTTCATTGGGCTACATAGTTTGGGTCATGTGCTAATAAATCAGGTTCCATCCCGTATCCAGAAGTCATGAAAATAGCAGAGCTCATAGAAACCCCCATTTACATTTTGAAGGCATTCTCGGGGGTCTTTGCCCTTATTCTTAGCTGTCATTTTATCTATTTATTTCCTCATATAAAATCTGTCATTTCTGCACTGATATAAATCCAGGAGCCTAAAATTTTAAATATTGAAGAGATTGATTATTAAAATCCTAAAATGAGACAATGCTCCTGAAATGAAAAACGAGCAGAACATCATCATTGTGTGTACAAAGAGCTTGATGAACGGCCTTGTTGTGGTCACCCTAAAAATGGCGACACTCGTAAGTGTGGAAGGAGCAGCACATATGAGATGATCGAATCTGCCAACATTCAAATTCACAGACTTTACATGAAAATTTGATTCATAGCAAAGTTATTCTTTGCACGCGAATTGAAAATTCCTTATTATGCTCTGAGGTCTCACCAGACTCCAAAACACAACAACTGTAAAATGTAAATACAAAAAATAATGAATACTCACCTCATTGCTCATCTTTCCTTCTACCTCTGCAGCCCACCGTCCGGTCCTCTGAGCCTCTTCACTTTTTTTTGCATATTTACTCTTTGGCCTCCTTAATGAAGGCCTTGACAAGAAACCGAAGGCGGGCAAAACAAAATAGGAGGGATACCCACAAAATAGGAGGGATACACTTGAGGCATGTCAAAAATCATGAGACAAGAAAGAAGAGAAGAAGAGACGAGCCATGTGAACAGGGATCACCTTCAATGTGATAATATTTTATTTGGTACTACAAAAAAGTTGAAACACACATAAAAACATTTAAAAATTCATAATTTTACATGGGTGTTAAACAAATGGCCCACAATAGAGCCGCTGCCTTCAAACACGTGACATGACCTAAATAATTAATACAGGTTTAAATATGCATGCAAAAAAAAGAGTAGAAACATAAATGGTCAGCACACCAGGGACAAAAATATATGATTCAATGTCAAATATCTAAATTGTAATGAAATAGACAATTTCCACTGGGAATAGCCATTCATGCAGAGAGGTTATCTCAAAGATGAAAAACATTTCTAGATGGTGTATAGCCTATGAACAAAGCATTCCCATGTCAATATATACAGGATGTTGCAAGTGTGCACCCTCAAAAACGAACGGACAAAAGTGTCAAATAAGCAAGTGTACCATGAAGGTATAAGGAAATATACACACAGTGTAGGAGACACTAGAGACAAACACTCAATTAGTGGGGCACAGCACTATAAAGAGAAATGCCGTAATAAGGATCAAGAATGCATTAGAAATAGGATGCAGAATGTATTTTTGCAGAATTCAGTTCTGCTTGTTCATTTCTATGGCGCAATAAATGTTTACGATATACATTAATCTGTAGTCACAATTGTAGATTTATTAAGTTTGTCGGTATATTTCAGGTAAGGTGGCCATTTTTTAAGGATGACAAGAAGAATTGCAACTATTTTTGGAGAAGACCCATGTGTGAAGCTAATGGAGAAAAAGAACCTGATGACCGGCTGTTGTCGGTTTCTAAGACGCTCTTTTGGAAACAAGGAGGTGGAACTTCCTGAGGTTACTTTTTCAAACCGGCCATCTTATGATTTAGTTTTGTATGAACAATCCTGAGGGTGAAAATCCTGTTTTTCACGCATTTCCTAAATGTAGATCAACTTCAGGTCAACAGATCATCCACTGCAAGATGTAATGGCTCGGTTCGGGGTTCAATCTGCTGACCTGTTGCTGCATGATTGGTTTTCCTGTCTGCTGAGCTATTGCCTTTTCTTCCCTGTCCAAATGCTAATGGTTCCAATTGTCTTTGTTCTCCCTTTCTTGGATTGCTCCTCTACAGGTGTTTTCCATTTTCCCATTTTGAGCGGCCCTTTCACATTCTGGGTTGGATTTTATATGTTCACCCTTCACTGCATTTCCTTGCTGGCTATACCTCTAGGTGGACTTGTTTTTTTGAGCTCCAGCACTTCAGCTAAGAGGTTTATTTTGCATGGTAAACAACCATTGAATTCCTATAGTGAGTCTGTTTGTTTTCATTGACAATTCCTCTTCCTTTCATGTCTTTAGCTTTCTGGGAGATGATACTTGTTTCATTTACTTTTGCCTCTCCTTAGCTTTCCCTTTCCACCCTGCATGAACGTGTTTAAATTATCTCACCCTGGGTTTTCGTATCCTCGGGAGATATGAGAACCTCATTGCTGGCCTTTTAGAGAGCCAAGGGCAAGGTGATATTGTTAAGTTGTGCAGCCAGGGTCTTTTGAGTCCGTACAGTGAGCAATTGGTTGTGAGTGCGGCATCTCTCTGTAAGGGCTCTTCCCTTTTTCCGTTACCCATGAAAGAGTGTGTATTACATTCATAACACAAGGCACGGTCATTGAAGTTATTAAGCAACCATGTAAAGGTGGTCATACATAAGATAAATATTGGCTGAGCTTGTACATTTGGTGGGATGTTCACAACCTCTTGGGCACAACCGTTCAACCAGCAACAGATACTTGGGTATGGAGGAAAGGTACATGTTGTCTTTTTCTCTCTAAAATCAGAACACATGCATGCTTAGCCAAATCGAGTGTGCATATATATTGGCGGGGTGTTAAAAAGAATAGCTATATGACAGCTATCTAAATGGAACCTATCACATTGAATATGGTGACTAATTTGCAGGCAGTATGGTACAGGGCACAGAGAGTTGAGTAGATTGACTTATTTAATTGTGAGCAAAGTTTTAGTAATCTTGTATTTTTTTCATTTAAATTCCCACTCCTTCTAGTTTTAGGAGTCCTATTGATTGTCAGCCTTCCCTACATGGCTGTGCGTAGAGATAGCTTGCAATCACTGATTTGAACTGCCTACTGGCTTCCTAAAAAAATCCATATCAATTTCTGCTCTAAAAAAATGCTATCCACAAATACATTCCAACATTGCCTTTAAAAGGTGTTAATACAGAGTCCGCTAGGGTGGGATCCAGTAGTTCTTTACTTAGGATAAAGCTGCAGTCACACATCCGTGTCAGTTTTTATACCCATGTAAAACAGACTGCTTTTTCAAAGTTGTGGTCTATTTTTCCTCCATTTTGCATCCTAATTGGATCCACTTTTTTCTCATCCGTTTTAAAAAACCGCAGCAAATAGACTGTCTAAATTTTTCCATTGACCACAATTTATCAGTGACGAAAGGATGATACTCGGATGGAACTCTGAAGTACAAAGCCCGTTTTCGGTTTTTCATCCATTTTATTCAGATCCCCAGAGACTATAATGGTGCAGTCAGATCTGCAAAATTGGTAAGAATAGGACATGGTCTGAGTCTCATGAATTGGGCGCATGGATCCATTTTTAAAACTGATGTACATAAGGATCAATTAAACTTTACGGGTCAGTGCACTGTCTGAAAAAAAACACACACACGGAAATGTAAAAAGGATGTGTGAATGTAGCCTTATAGAGGATAAATCACCAGAAGAGGATTTCCCTTTTGCAGTCATTACCATATTATAATAACATTCTGATGGGAAAACCTTCTAAAGTTTATACCAAAACTGTTAACGGGGCCTTCTGTGTTCACCTCAATATAAATGTATTAATTCCAATATTCCTACCCTGAAAAAATGTGGCTACCTTTGCCTCACTGGTCCTGAGCATGAAGAAGAATGTCCCTTGGTGGGACTCATTTATGGACTACTATCCCTTGAAGTTACTATGCCCAGTGCCCGAGGATCTTCAGTCAGCTATTACGCAGAGAAAGAACCCACACTCCAGACTTTACAAGATCTAAATTAATTTTACTCGTTGTCAGGGTTCCATATTACATAAAGTGGCAATGTTTCGGACTCAGTCCTTCCTCAGGCTGAGCGCTTTGGATGAATTCTCTTGCATGGAATTGAATATAGGAAATGGGAGATAGTTTCATTAATTACTTAGCTTCTGTTGCGTGTGTGTAGGAACTTCCTTGTGTTGGAACTTACAAGCCCTGAAGGCAAAATAAGTCAGGAGTACAGAAAGATAAGTAAGTGCCTATATTTATTTTTTTTGTCTGATTTATCTGGGATCTCATCTATGTGGTCCTATGCTTAGGGATTGGAGGCACCAATCAACGTTTTGGCATGAGGCTTTGCCCCTCCTGGCGTATACAATCGAACACTAACACACTGTTATTATAAGACACAGCACTGATATGCTGACTATATAGCGCATTTTTAAATATGTAGAAACATTTCCATGAAGGACTTTACCACTGTGGACAAAATAAGTATGGTACATATAAATCTGTGCGCATATTTATAGGCATTGTTATGACTACTAAATCACATTCATACTGGTAGTGGAGAAACCAGGGAGACAAAAGCCTGAACCTGACAGAACACTGTTCCGACAAGAAAAGCCATTCTCTGATCCCGGTCTGTCCCTGCCTGACCATGGGAGTTGGCACCATAAGATAACTCAATGGTGCTTCCACTCAACCATAGCATACCCTTAATGTCCTTAGCAGCTCTAAGTATTGCTAGTAGCTATTCTCTAAGGAATAAAGGAATCACACACAAAACAACTACAGCCAACTTAAACTAAAGCACAGTGAATGAATCTAACAAAGCCAATCTCCAGCAGTAAACACCAGCAGAGAAAATTGTATAAAGCTGCACCCAAAAGGTGATAGGGCAGATGAACAGAGCAAATGAAAACACCTGTTACCCAAAACTGACAGGAAAAAAAGATAACAGAACTAAAACCCAAAGAAAAGGTGTATCTGTTGTTGCTCAAGGGAAAGAAACACAGAACATTGGATCAAGTGTTCGAATTCCAGACGCATGACATTCATACATTTTTAAGTTCACATGTATGACTGCCGGACAATGGCAAAGATTGTCCAATTACTTATGATACCAGATTAATTTTAAATTGCAAAATATCTTTTCACATACAAACCACCTTAAAGTGGTTTTCCATTTTCAGAAAACCCATGTGCCCCAGCTTCAGTTTGTTTAAGAGTAAGTGCAGACCATTGTATGTTCACCATCTGAGAAAATCAGTCCTATTATGCCTATCAGTCTCTGATCAGAATTTCATCAGAGTTTGAACACAGTGTGATCCGATTTCCTTGGATGTAGAGAAGTTAAAACAAAAAAGTTTCTCAGTCTTCTCAATTGAATCTGTCTGTTGGTGTCATCCGAGTGTGGTCCCATGTTTTTTCTGGACCGATAGACAGGAAACGGTGACTATTATCCATTATTAGAGGCAAATTGTGCGTGCTACTAATTTTTCTCTAGGTCCAGGGAAAAAATGAGACATCTGCACGGCCTCATTAAATAACATTGGTCCGAGTGCGATCCGATGTTTGGAAACCACAGTCATCTACTCGAGCCCTAAAAACAAATTGCGGAGCTGAATTTTTAACACCTGAAAACCTTCATGTGGAATTTTCTTTGTCTGACCATCAATGAGGACGTAGAAATAATCGAATTATAAGTACGATGAGTATTTTCTGTACTTTTTCCGTACTTTTTAGAGTTATGTGACTTTATCCTTAGCTGAACTTGTGTCAGACACATTTCTTCCCAAGGACAATCTGACATGAAGATGCCATCAGGTCACATGGTATGAGATGGATATCATTAAATCTGTGACAATCACAAGTCAAGAGGATAAGATTTGATAAAGTGATTTATTATTTTTTGTGAAATCTCGACGACAACATGAATGATTAATCTAAGGCAACCGGGAACCCCCCCGGACCATCACTTTTATCTGTGTCTTGGAATCAAGGAGCTGTTCGCTCAATAAGCAAATGTACTAGAGTTGAGTACTTGATATAACAAATAAAATGTATCCCCTTTTCCAATCACTCATGTTTATGAGATTGTAAGTGAAGCAAGAGAGGCAGGCAGTAAATATTAGTAATATGGTACTCTCAGCCATTTTACGGAAATGAAAGCTTTGCTTCAGTGGAAAACTGATTTTGAATCAGGAACATATTTTCATATAATATTCTACAGCGTCCCAAATGCATCCTAAAATTGCACTGTATGCTCATATTTCCACGCGTTCCGGCACAAATGCCTTTTAGCTTGCGTACTGGAGAAAATTCGAAAAGTTGGCGACTGTGGACTAAATATATGGAGCAGCATGTCCCTCAGTGCATCGGGGAAAAGGTTATGAGTCATTTTATTCTTCGTGCATATTATTATGGAACTGTCAAGTGATGGTTCTACACATTCATTCTAGATTCAGTTTGGGAAATGTCGCTTTATCATCGGTCATTTGCTAAGACCGTGCCCTCCGAGAATGAAATAGTCACCAGTCAAGATAGGTTTGTGAAGTCCTCTCCTTGGGAGAATTGTGGAAACATTCTCTTCTCTTTTATATGTTTTTGAAGGACTCTGAAATGTTTACAAGTGGTGTCATGTACATACAGTAGTTTACAAAAGTATTCACCCCCTTGGCTTTTTACCTATTTTGTAACTTTAAAACTTTTGTGTTTAAATATTTTTGTAATCTGATTTGTATGTGATGCAGCACTACATAGTCTAAGTTGGTGAAGTGAAGTGAGAAAAATATAGGCATAAATTACATTTATGGGATCAAATAACTGAAAATTGGCATGTGCATGTATTCACCCCTAAACATTTCTAGTGCAAGCAACTAGCTTTATAAGTCACAGACTTAGAGAAAGGTAGTCAACCTATGTGCAATCTAGAGTTCAAGTCCTCTTCCTCTCTGAAGAGATAATAATTTCCATGTTTAATTTCCCAGCGGAGCATGCAAGGCATTTAATTCTCCTCATATTGGCATGCCAGGCCTTGCATGTCACTCTCCACAAGGAGAAACCTTACCCCTTAGATCCCAATCTTAGCCTCTCCCCCAGCCAAATCATATCTCATTCTCGTTACTGATGAGGGGCAATAACCTGAAACACCATATCAAAAAATTGAGATTCTGATTTCACTTTTATCCCAAGTTCTATTGCAAGACTGGTTAAAGGGTCGATAAGTTCTTGCAGGATTGCAACTTCCAATATGTAGCACTAGAGTTTAAGTCCTCTTCCTCTCTGAAGAGACAATTTGAAATGTAAGTGTCATATAGTCTGTCAATATATACACTTTACCTTTTCTGAAAGGCCACAGAGGTCTATCCAAACAACACCGTGAAGACCAAGGAGATCTCCAAGCAAGTCAGGGACAAAGTTGTTAAGAAGTACAAGTAAGGGTTGGGTTAAGAAAAATATCCCAATCTCTGAGCATCATCAAATCCATTATTATCAAATGGAAAGATCATGGTACCACAACAAACCTGCCAAGAGAAGGCTACCCACCAAAACTGTCAGCCTGGGCAAAGAGGCCATTAATCAGAGAGGCAGCACAGAGACCAAAAGTAGATATGAAGGAGCTGCAGAGTTCCCAAGCAGAGACTGGAGTATCTGTCCATGCAACCACAATAAGCCGTACACTCTATTGAGATGTCTTTATGGAAGAAAAAAAGCTTTTACTTGCACACAAAAATTGTAAGGCTCATTTTGAGTTTGCCAAAATACATGTGGAAGGCTCCCCAAATATATGGCGGAAGATGCTGAAGTGAGATGAGATCAAAATTGAACTTTTTGGCCACCAAGGAAAACGCTATGTCTGACATCCAAACCGTTGCAACTCATCACCTCAAGAACAACATCCCAACAGTGGAACATGGTGGTGACAGCATGCTGGGGGGATGTTTATCGGCAGCACGGGCAGGGAAAAATGTCCGAGTTGAGCGGAAGATGGGTGGTGTGAAATAAAGGGATATTCTTGAGCAAAACCTGTTTCAGTCTGTCAGTGATTTGAGACTTCGACGGAGGTTCATCTTCCAACATTACAATGACCTAAAGCATTCTGCTAAAGCTACACTCAATTGGTTTAAGGGCAAACGTGTCAATGTTTTGGAGTGGCCTAGTCAAAGCCCAGACCTTAATCCAATTGAGAATCTGTGGTCAGACTTAAAGATCGCTGTTCACCAGAGGAAACATCTAACATGAAGGAGCTGGAGCAGTTTTGCCTTGAGGAATGGACAAAAATCCCAGTGACAAAATGAGGCTCTTCAAAGTACCGCTGATGCTTTTTCAAAGATGCGATGAGGGGCCATCAGTTTAGCACTGAGGTGAGAATAAAGATTTTTAGTATTTTTTTGCATATTATGCTTAATACGCTCTGGGGTCTAGATAGATAATAATAAGCATCATTAAATTTATAGAGAAAAACTTTTTTCTTGAATTGAATTTCCCAGGAAAAAAAAACACGCAAAGAATCGAATACAAATTTCGCCTGATCCTCTCATCTCTAGTCTTATGCTATTTCCGGGCCATGAGACATTACGTATTATATCTGCTTTTATCAGTCATTCTCTTCTTTCGATTCAATTCTTATAAATAATGCAAAACTGTTGCATTTGTGTAGATTTCGAAAAAGGCAATGGTCATCAATCATTAAGATCTATGCCTTGATGATCTCCTCTATGATTATCATTCTTTTTACAAGCCGCGGTAAATACGGTTTTATACCCCGTACATCAAAGTCAACGACATCAGCGAAAAAATAAATAAATAAAAAATCGTCTCTCCAGATAATATTATCCTCTTTATAAACTAAAATAAAGATACTGCCTACTATTGCATAACTGCCTAACACAATAAATTCAATACAACTAGATTACATTGCCACTCTTCCCTCTATTTTAAATGTTTTATTTCCCCTGCTGGCTTTATGTAAGTATTGACCAACGCTGTGTGAGTACATCTATTTTCCGGGCGAGCATTAATCTTGGTAAACAGAGCTACACTAGAATATCTTAACTGCTGCATTCAAAGCACAAGTCAGCAATCACGCATAGTATCTGGCCTCCCTCAGCACATCATCTTCTCGCCTTACACTTTCCCCTCAGCATTTTTTTTTTGTGTATGATGGCACAGGCAAGTGTTTAAGGAAGTTGTCCTGTCAGCTATATGTTTAATCCAAGTGTTTAAAAAAAGAAAAGAAATCAATGGCGAGGAGCAAAGTTTATCAATGCATTACAATAAATACCGCGATATACACAGGTCTCTTCGGAAAAGGAATTATCCCTTCCCTGCTCTAAGAAGTCATCGAAATGATTAGTGGTGTACCTGAAGACAACGACCTTGTAAGGTATGGATGTGTCCTTCCTTCTTTTTCCTTTCCTATTGAGACGTGTGGATAGAGATTACCAGATTTAGAAAAAATAAATAAATATAAGATTTTGTGATATTCTGTTGGGAGATGTTTATATGTGTACAGTATATAGATTAGCAAATTTGTCAAAATTTTATTTTCCGGATTCACTCGAATTCAGCCAGGAAATTTAATTGTTGTATTTATTCTACACAGATTGAATTGTTGGTAAAAGATATTTATTATGCTCCAGACCCAAGAAAATAATAAACTATAGGGTTAAAATGGTTGTCCAGGCTTGGGGATTAAGTGGGCAGTCGCCCTACGTCACTACAGACTTGTGAATCCTCAGTGCGCAGTGTGAGCGCTGTCTGGATTCTCCGGGCTTTTTACATACATGTGGTCACATGCTGACTAGACCTATCTGGCCTCACTCAATGCAAGTGACTTGGGTGAGGTTATACAAGTCTAGTCGGACTATGTCTGGAAGTATGCAAATCATACGCTTGAGATAATATTACCGACCGCTCCCGGTGTGACACCAGAAAATGCACGCATGTGCACTCCATAAGGAGTCACAAGTCTGAAGTCACATAGAGAGATTGCTAATTTGAGCCCCAAGCATGAACAACCCATCTAAACTCATCCTGCCCCTTAACTGTCCTGTTGTTGCATCTCTTCACCTGTCTCTTCGTCTGGCTTCTTCCCTCTTGCTCTAGTAACATAGTAACATAGTTATTAAGGTTGAAGGAAGACTTTAAGTCCATCTCGTTCAACCCATAGCCTAACCTAACATGCCCTAACATGTTGATTCAGAGGAAGGCAAAAAAAAACCCACGTGGCAAAGAGTAAGCTCCACATTGGGGAAAAAAATTCCTTCCCGACTCCACATACGACAATCAGACTAGTTCCCTGGATCAACACCCTAACAAGGAATCTAATATATATAACCTGTAATATTATACTTTTCAAGAAAGGCATCCAGTCCCCTCTTAAATTTTAGTAATGAATCACTCATTACAACATCATACGGCAGAGAGTTCCATAGTCTCACTGCTCTTACAGTAAAGAATCCGTGTCTGTGATTACGCTTAAACCTTCTTTCCTCCAGACGTAGAGGATGCCCCCTTGTCCTCGTCTCAGGTCTACAAGTAAAAAGATCATCAGAAAGGTCTCTGTACTGTCCCCTCATATATTTATACATTAACATAAGATCACCCCTTAGCCTTCGTTTTTCCAAACTAAATAGCCCCAAGTGTAATAACCTATCTTGATATTGCAGACCCCCCAGTCCTCTAATAACCTTGGTCGCTCTTCTCTGCACCCGCTCCAGTTCAGCTATGTCTTTCTTATACACCGGAGACCAGAACTGTGCACAGTATTCTAAGTGTGGTTGAACTAGTGACTTGTATAGAGGTAAAATTATGTTCTCCTCATGAGCATCTATGCCTCTTTTAATGCATCCCATTATTTTATTTGCCTTTGCAGCAGCTGCCTGACACTGGCCACTAAATGTGAGTTTGTCATTCACCCATACTCCCAGGTCTTTTTCATTGATGGTTTTGCCCAGTGTTTTACAATTAAGCCCATAATTATACATATTATTTCTTCTGCCCAAGTGCATGACCTTACATTTATCCCTATTAAAGCTCATTTGCCATTTATCAGCCCAAGCTTCTAGTTTATATAAATCCTCCTGTAATATAAAATTGTCCACCTCTGTATTTGATTACTCTGCAAAGTTTAGTGTCATCTATAAACATTGAAATTCTATTCTGTATGCCCCCTACAAGATCATTAATAAATATGTTAAAAAGAAGAGGGCCCAATACTGACCCCTGTGGTACCCCACTGCTAAATGCGACCCAGTCCAAGTGTGCTCCATTAATAACCACCCTTTGTTTCCTATCCCTGAGCCAGTTCTTAACCCACTTACTCATATTTTCCCCTATCCCCATTATTCTCATTTTATGTATCAACCTTTTGTGTGGCACCGTATCAGAAGCTTTTGAAAAGTCCATATACACCATGTCCACTGTATTTCCTTGGTCCTAGTGTTTATCCGTCCTCTTCACTGGTCGGCTCCAAAACCAAAAAAGAGGACTCCGAAACCAAGAGTCAAAAGTATGATCTAACGTACCGACCTTTGTTTTCGTAGTCTTCTCTGTTGGTTTTTATGCCAGCCAGAATAGGTCTGTATTTTGCATCTTTGCAATATGTGTGCATTTATTAGTTTTGGAGATGCTGATGGACACGTACTTTACTGACCATTAATGCACATACAGTAATTGTGCTTTCCTTGTTTTTTTTTGTCTCACTGTTCAGCACCTACAGCGCTCTCTGGACCTCACATGACGTCACAAAGTGTGTCGTCCCATGACATCATGATGTCACTTGAGACCTAGTCCACTCCAGTGGTGCCTAAGGGTGAAGAAAGAAGAAAAGTCCAGAGCCAGAGAGAGGAACTGAGATAGCAGAGGATTACGAAGTCAGAAATGCGTGGGGAGAAGTAACTATACTTCAAAGTCATAAAAAGAATGAAGCAAAATGGCAACCATTTTGCTTGATTCAAGGAAATCAAAATTGCAACAAATTTGTTTTTTTACGAAATTCAAAGCAAACTTGATTGATCTTTGATCGAATTGCACGTCGTAACAAAAAAAGGTGTAAGAAAACCTAATCTGAGCGCAATATGATATAGAGACAGAGACTTTGATTCCAGTGATGTATCACTTAGTGGGTTGCTTGCTGAAGTCCAAACTGTGAATTTGTGCACATGGTTAGAAGTGACCCCAGACGTGAGACGTTCTGAGACCTCAAATCCTCCAGTTCTAAACACATAGTCCTCCGACACAGCACAGAATATATTATTTTTCCTTAAAATTCTATTCTCTGAACTGTTTGCACAGTGTTTTGAAAAGAAAAAAAAAATCTCTTAAACTTGGAGAGACAGATGGAAAAGCAAACACACATTTATAAATAGCATATTCTTCGTGTTTGTAGAATATGGTAAGACTTAGCAGCGTGAATACAAACTGTTTTATTTTTATTCTTAATTAAAAGTTTTCATTGCTGGTATTTTTCTGCATAAGAACATCAGAACTAATATATTAATTGACATTAATTTATTCCAAGAGGTTCATGAATGAATGTTTGCTAGAAAGTATATTTCATCAGGGAGGACAACCCATGGGAAAGACACATGAAAAATATGTTTGGCTTGGAAAAGACAACTTTGACTCCCATCCTGACTTGTTCTGCCAAATAGGGGGTGTAGAAACTGGGGAGGAGCAGTCACATATTGGCCCTAGTGGCTTAGGGGGACTTCTGCCTTGTAAGAAGACCAAAGTGTTGTAAGTGGCACATAGTCCTGTCCTCCATTTTGCATTTAGGTTAATAAACTACACATTACACCTCTGCTGCCCATTGTCCATCCTCAGAAGAATGGAACCATCCTTTGCTTTTTCATAGTTAGGATAGTTCAGTTCAGGCTTGGACTGGCCCACAGGAGAACAGGAAAATCTTCCGGTAGGCTAGTTCAGTTCAGGCTTGGACTGGCCCTACAGGAAAATCCTCCGATAGGCCGCCCCTGTGAACAGTGCTAAAGAGTAATGCTATTAAAATTGATCCACAATTTGCAGAAAAAGGTATAATCTAGTCAGTCACTAAACAGGCTAGCCAAATTAATATTACATAGAAGCAAAAGTAAGGGTCATGTAGATGAAAAGTGGGCCCCAAGAATAAAAGTTCCTGGTGGGCCTTTGCCAACCCAGTCTGACATTGGTTCAGTTACATGATTCTATGTGTGTAGAGATAAGGAAATTTGGCAAAATTTTTTCACATCACTTATCCATCCAGTGAAAAAAAAACCAAATAGATCCGTGTCTGTTAGGAGAAACTGGATCGTAACTGATTATCAAACAGATCTCTTATGGATATGGAAGTCATGATGGCAGTAAGGCAAAGTTTTGAAGAGCCCCTGTAGCACTTGATCTCAGGCTGTCAAGAAGGATGTTTAGCCCATTAGTAAACCAATCACTGATTAACATATTGAAAATTTAGAAGAAATACTAACCCTTTTCTGTACGCCAGACCCAAAAATAGGGACCTGGTTTATCTCTACTGAAGTCGTACAGTACTATTAGCAAACAAATTATTCATTTTAGATTAGAGGGTTGAGGTTTCTCCTTGTGGAGAGTGACATGCTAGGTCTGGCATGCCAATATGAGGAGACTTAAACTCATTGCATGCTCCTCTGAGAAATTAAATATGAAAATTGTTTCTTCAGAGAGAAAGAAGACTTGCAGTACCCTGAAACACTATATATATAAATTGAGATTCTGATTTAACTTTTATCCTAAGTTATATTTCAAGGTTCGTTAAAGAGTCGATAATGACTTGTAGGATTGCTGCATTCAATAGGTGGCACTAGAGTTCAAGTCCTCTTTCTCTCTGATGAGACAATTTGCATATTTAATTTCCCAGAGGAGTATGAAAGTTTTTTAAGTCTCCACATACTGGCATGTCAGACCTGGCATGCCACTCTTCACAAGGAGAAACCTTACCCCTTATATCCCAGTCTTAGCCTCTCAACCAGCAAAATTAGATCTCATATTTTGTACTGACGAGAGGCAATACCCCCAAACAACCTGTCTTCTGATAGTGACCACGGCAAGGCACTGCACATTCACCTCTTATTCAAATCACTAGGAAGCAGATGTACTGTACCCTGCTTCAGCCTCTATCAGAAGATGGAGCAGCTCCGTAAATGAGCAGTTCCTGCTGGCAGTCACTGCCACTGAAAATGGTTGATTGGCGGGGGTGCCGAGTGTCGGGCCCCAACGATCAAAGATAAAGTAGTGGCTAACCTCTTTAAGTGGCGCAAGACAATGTAGACTGGCATGTTTAGATAGCACATCACCTCTGCAGAGAAGAAAACTGGCAGCATCAGTGAGCTCCGATGGACACAGACAGAAAAGGGGCCCTTTGCAGTCTAATAATTGATCATAAAGCTCAATTCCACCTGTTTTGGAGCTGGAAATGGGCCTCCTTACCTCTTGGGAACCTGTGCGGCTGCACAGGTTGCACTGTTGGGGTGATCTCATAAGGTGAGATCTTAGTGATTGCCTGCCCCTGACCTAATAAATATGAGCCAAGTGCATGCACAGGGTCGGATGTGTGCTCCTCTCTTGGCAAAAGCTGGCTTTTGTTAGTAAATAACAAAAGATCATGTAGCAGGCAGGAAGAAGGCATTGCACAGCTTCTCAGCAGCCATCGTGTCAGTCTATGATAGGTCCATGTTACGTGTGTTCCATATATGGTCTTCAGTGTATCCACCTCACATTCCAAGGATTCCAGGGCGTAGTTCCAGGATGTAGATGCCATCTTGCCACACCACATATATTACTAGCGTATGTAAGGTTAATAATTGATTTCATTAGCAATTCTCTCCTTCACAGCACCAATGATATGTCTGTCGCTGTCAGTTTGCACCGGAGCATCGTAGGTGAGTATCAGAGTGACTGTGTTGGAGGGAATTCATAGAGAAAAAATAGTTTGTTTTGTTATTGTATGACGTTTACTGTCTGACAAAATTTTATTGATCCTGGAAAGCTCCTTTGATATATTTATTTCGGTAAATGCGCTATTCAATGAATTAAACTTAAAAAAATCAATGCATTTATCCTTTTTTTCTGCTCTGCTACATCCCATTCCGGTTTATATTTCTACGGGTCTGGAAAACAGATTTATATGTAGGATCGGTAAATCCACATTATATGTAAAAGCTTTACGGCATCTGTGATTTTCATACTGATAATTATAACCTACACACAAAACCAAACCGCGAGATTTCTGCTGGAACTCTATCCGCCACAGAGGAGGCAGTCAGAGGAAAATAAAATTAACTCAGCCTGAGCCCCTGCTGCGTCTGTAAATCGCTGAATCATTATACCAAGTGGTTAAGATTCTGTAGCTAATGGTTTAATAATTGTGAGCTAACATCCCATTTATACCTGTCAGGATTTATAGAATGGAGGTCCGTCCCTATCCAGTACTAGAGCAAAATTCATAAAGTCAGTTTTCTATAAGCGTGCCCTTATTAAAGAGACATTACCCTTTAAGAAATGTTTTTCATTTTAGAATTTTTTTTAAAGCAAAGTTTCCTTATCAAGTCACAATTAGTTTCATATATATTAATATTATATCTGGTGAAAGGGAAAAATTGGAAGAGTAACCAATCTGATTTCACCTTTCATTTTTCAGAGGCATTTTAGAAAATAAAAGTGGCAACCTGATTGGTTGTAATTAGAGATAAGCGAATTTGTTCAGATTTTTGCTCCTAATCTGATTTTCACATATTCGTGCCATATTCGAACACTATGTGCCGAATGTATGTCTTATGATCGGTTTCGAACATATTCTACTCCCATTGACTCTAATGATGTTCAGCTGTGTTCGACGAATATTGCAAAAACAATATTTGAATCCGATCGTATTCAGAACTGAATCCGAACAAATTCACTCATCTCTAGTTGTAATAAGCAATTTTTCACTTTTCCCCTGCTTTGATGCCCATCTACCATATTTTTCACAGCATTTTTAGACAAGCGGGCTTTCACTCCATTTAAGGATGTTGTCTGGGTCTGAGACACCCGGCCTCCCATTGATCAGCTGATGCCTGATGAAAAGTACACCAGAACTCACTGTGTCATTCTCAGAGTGGTTTCGTCTGTGAACAACAACGCCACATCTTTGTTGTCGGTGATGCTTTATCAATCCTGCATTATTCCCCGGACTTATAGTGCCAGGAGATTAGTGGTTAATTATCTGATTTGATTGCTCCTTTCTGAGAGCCCTGGTTCGGGCTACCTTCTATTTAATCTCCTGGGTCTCTGACTTCCACAGCCGGTTCATTAGTTTAGCTACCTGGCTTGTGCTAGTTATTTCTTGTAATTCCTCCTATTTTCTGACTTTGGTATGAATTTTGACTATCCTCTGTTCCTTACGTGACTTCTGGGCTTTGACCCTGCTTGGAGATCCTTCCTGCCTATGGGTTGCTCTTTCGGACAGCAGCCCTTCCAGTGGAAGCAATCAACTGGACCATGTTGTAAGACCAGATCACTGTATAGGGGTTAAAGGTCAGGGATCTTCTTGAATCTGCCAGATGGAGGGACTTGAGCTAAGTCTGTCCAAGGTAGCCTTTTTGAGCCTGTAGCCCCTGACAGAGCTGACGGCACTTTTTTGGTATTGATTATCTATCCTAAGAATAGTTAAACAATTTCAAAGTCTAGTAAACTTCCATTTTTGGAACATTTTACCAAAATTAAGAACTTAATGAAAAAATAAAGTAGATAATATTCCCATTTAAGGCATGCGTTGCTGCACCAATCCACCAAGTTTCAAGATTGGAAACATTTACCTCTACTTCAATAATTCTAGGTGGTACAGGACATTCAGTTTCATCTTATCTGTGTCAACACTTCTACTTAACCAGAATTTGTAGTCTGCTGTTTTTACCACAATTTGCATGCAGTGCTACTTCTGCTGTCAAACCTGACAGACCTGCTGATGGAGGCTCCAACACACATGTGAACACAGCCTAAAAATAGTAGACCACCTCTCCATCGTCAAATATAAACAGCTGCCGAATTCACCAAAAAGAATGCAGCTTAAGTCAAGAATACTCTGACATCCTTTAATATACCATAAACCGTACACTAACAACCTACTGAAATCTGAAGGATGCCTTTATAGATTGGTAGCTCGAGACTCCAGAACTTCATGAAACTGAAGTCTCAGCAGAGGTGAAATCTCAGCGTAAGTTGTTTAGTCGGTTACTTAGATTTGTTTTCGGAGCATTTGTTAGGATCCCTCGGTTGCTTTTAAAGTTACTGTATAATAGACCATTTACACGAGATGTTAAACACACAGCTTCCCATGCGTGTCTGAAGACCTCACGCTACTTGTAAGCCAACTATTAATGTTCCCTTGCAGTATTTACCAGCTGTTTATAACTTTTGTTGACTTTTGTATCGTCTTTATCAACAGCCAAAATAAAGTTTTTTTCAAAATATTATTCTGAATCATGTTTACTCATCTCCTCCAATGTTTCGATTAATATTATTTGATGATGTTTTTTACGGGTTTCTTTCTCCTGTATCAGGAATCCCCACCCTGTAGTTAGAAAACTACTACTCCCAGCATGATTTAACAGCTAATGGGTAATTTTATCATAGCTAAGGAGCTATTTGCTATCGACCACTGACCTATCTCATGCAGTAACTTGTTCCCGGGACTCAGGAGTCATAATGAAAGTAGCATTAGAAAGCTCAGGATCATCGTGTGGCTCTCAATATGGGAATCTGAAATCAAATTTAAGGGAACGGGTCAATACATTTTTAAATGCAGAGCTGGTGGTATGGCTATATATAGGTGATCATCCCCAAATACAATTAGCTTTTTTTAGAGAGATCCAATGTGCTAGTCATGAGAAATCTGGTGCACTGTGCAGATCAGCCATGAAGTGCACTAGAGATGTTTGAATATACTTATACTAGTTTTCCTCCAAGTGCATTGACATGCCCCCAGTGCACTTCCAGCTTGATTTACATAAACCTTCTACTCTAGATTTCTCACATCTGGAACATCAGATCTCTGCAAAAAAGTTATTATTTTTACTGCGAATGAGAACAGAGGTTTGGTGGATCCGGGGCACTGCCGCTGAGAAATGTGTTACCAGTAAGAATTAAAAAATCTTTGTTTTATTAATGCAAAGCATTCCGAAATAGGTTTTACTTCTTCCCCAGGCATCAGGATCAGGTTCCTTTCTTTATGCAAGTGTTCATTTTCAAATCCAGTTCATGAGACTCAAAGTTTCCAGATATATGACTGGTAAAGGCCTAAATATAATTTTAATGCTTAATATGATTTCTTTCTCCACAGTTGACTCAAGTTGGTCAGGAGTTTTTGGCAGCTTCACTTGAAACAGCTCCAGGCAGATGTCTGTCACCTCTTCTTCTACTCCTGATTTCCATGCTCAAACCAACAATATATCCAAACTCAGTCGCACTTACTAGGTGTTGTCCACACCATCCTCTTAGCAAGCAAGTTACCAACTCATAACAACTGTTCTTTGTGATCTTCACACCTGGCCTCTGCAATCAAGTAACGCATTTCTCCAAGCAAAGCTCCTATTTGTCTATACTACACTACTATTAACCTCTTCCTTGTTGGAAGATACCAGACTGCATTTACTATTCTGTTATTCTTTTATTTATTATTGACTTGTTGAAGAAGTCCAGTTTCCTATAAAGTTAGTATTCTCATTTATATCCCCATACCTCTGCTTCATCTATGCTACCTGCTCCGCTTGCTTATATATCGCCTCTGTACCCAGCTATCATGTCCTCACTGATCCACATCAGTGGATCACGTCATCCATGAAGACTTGTTCCAGTACATCATTGCCTTTGGTTCATGCTGCTCTCCCAGACCTTCCGCTTAGAGAATCCACCTCGCCAGGTAACCCATAACAAATCAGCTGTTACAGAACATAATATTACGCACCACATCTGCTGCAGAACATCATAATAGACACTGTAGCTACTGTAGATCCTCATAGGGGCTGAGCTGCTGTAGGTACTCATAGTACACACTTGAGTTCCTGTAGGTCCTCCTAATAGACACCTGAGCTGCTGTAGGTCTTCATAGTATACACCTGCGCTGTTGTAGGTCCTCATATTACATACCTGAGCTGCTGTAAGTCTTCATAGTATACACCTGAGCTGTTGTAAGTCCTCATAATACACACCTGAGCGGATGTAGGTCCTCATAGTACACACCTGAGCTGCTGTAGGTCCTCCTAATACATACCCGAGCTGCTGTAGGTCCTCATAGTACATACCTGAGCTGTTGTAGGTCCTCATAATACACACCTGAGCTGCTGTAGATCCTCCTAATACATACCCGAGCTGCTGTAGGTCCTCATAGTACATACCTGAGCTGTTGTAGGTCCTCATAATACACACCTGAGCTGCTGTAGATCCTCCTAATACATACCCGAGCTGCTGTAGGTCCTCATAGTACATACCTGAGCTGTTGTAGGTCCTCATAATACACACCTGAGCGGATGTAGGTCCTCATAGTACACACCTGAGCTGCTGTAGGTCCTCCTAATACATACCCGAGCTGCTGTAGGTCCTCATAGTACATACCTGAGCTGTTGTAGGTCCTCATAATACACACCTGAGCTGCTGTAGATCCTCCTAATACATACCCGAGATGCTGTAGGTCCTCATAGTACATACCTGAGCTGTTGTAGGTCCTCATAATACACACCTGAGCTGCTGTAGATCCTCCTCATATACACCTAAGCTGCTGTAGGTCCTCCTAATACATACCTGAGCTGCTGTAAGTCCTCATAATACACACCTCAGCTGCTTTAGGTCCTCATAATACACAACTGAGCTTCTGTAGGCCCTCATACTACACACCTGAGCTGCTGTAGGCCCTCATAACACACACCTCAGCTGCTCTAGGTCCTCATAATACACACCTGAGCTCCTGTATTTCTTCATAATACACATCTGAACTGCTGTAGGTCCTCATAATACACACCTGAGAGGCTGCAGGTCCTCATAATACACACCTGAGCTCACAGTACACACCTCAGCTGAGACAAAACATCATAATTCACATATTAGCTGCTGCAGAACCTCATATATCATAACACCCACCTCAATTGCTATAAAGCATCATAATAGAAATCTCAGCTGCTGCAGAACATAGTTGTTTCTCACCAAGAAAATCTGTAACCTGTGAAACAATATATTATGCTCTTTCATACATTGCTCATAAGCCACAGTTATAAAATGTTGTAATGGCCAAATGTGTAGGAGAGGCACCTTTTCCCTATACAGAAAAAAAGGATTCCGAAAATATGTGGAGAAAGTGGCACATGGCAAAATGACACTCATTTTATTTATAGTGCAGAATAACATATTTTTCTGGTTTGTGTGGGGACTCATGGCTAGCTTATTATGCCATCGGCAGCAAGGAACGTTCCTGTACTTTCGGTATTCTAATGGAGGATTGATGATCGAGGTTTGAATAACTTTTGTAATGCACTAATCAAATGTATTACTAAGGGAGTTTACTTGTTAATTGCTTTGAAATGCAGATCTGGCAATTAGCCACGACCTTCTGCTTTTTACGTAGGTCAATAACTCAGCCTACCGGAATGATGGACTAAGCAGAAGAACCTTGGAAGTCTCTCTCTGTAGTCATTCACATCATACAGTAATTTAGTCTTTTTGTGAATGACATCAATTATCTACTAGGTCATATTTAATCACACACTTTTTATACTTATGTTTTATTGTTTTAGATTACAGTATATTATTATGTTGCTACCGCGAAAAGATGAAGGCCATGAAGCAGGGAAGACTAAGATTGGACCAGAAAGCAAAAAAGACCTTATGATTTTTCCATCTTTGTTACCAAAAGAATTCTTCTAAGGCCGGTTTCACATTAGCGTTTGTAGGAGCTGCGGAGGGCTGCGGACTTCCTCCGTGAAGCCCCGCCCTCGGCCGCACCTCCGCCCCTAGCTCCGCCTACTTCTGCATGCAGCCGGCATGCGGCCTGCATACCTATCTTTAACATTAGGTACGCAGGTCATGCCACAGTATGCGGACGCTTCCGCATGCGTCGTTTTGACGATACGGCGACCAGCATAGGACGCAGCTTGTAGCAATTGCTTTTTTTTCCACATCGTCAAAACGATGCATTCGGAAGCATCCGCATACAGCGGCACGACCTGCATACCTTCGAACCAGTATTATTAACATCCAAACTCGGATGTATAGTTTAGGTATTCTATTCTAAGAAAATAAAATTAATATGTTATATTCCAATGCGTCTTCAGTCTCAAACAGGGATTTTCATCAGGCTGATACCTGACGAAGGTTAAAGCCTAATGAAGATCCCTGATAAGTTTTATTATCTTAGGCTAGTTTCACAATAGCGTTTTGAGGAGCTGCGGAGGGCTGCAGACTTCCTCCGTGAAGCCCCGCCCTCAGCCGCACCTCCGCCGCTAGCTCCTCCTACTTCTGCATGCGGCCTGCGCACCTATCTTTAACATTAGGTACGCAGGTCGTGCTGCTGTATGCGGATGCTTCCGCATGCGTCGTTTTGACGATGCGGCGACCAGCGTAGAACGCAGCTTGTAGCAATTTTTTTTTCTCCGCATTGTCAAAACAACGCATGCGGAAGCATCCGCATACAGCGGCACGACCTGCGTACCTAATGTTAAAGATAGGTACGCTGGCTGCATGCAGGCTGCATGCCGAAGTAGGCGGAGCTAGCAGCCGAGGGCAGGGCTTCACGGAGGAAGTCCGCAGCCCTCCGCAGCTCCTCCAAAACGCTAATGTGAAACTAGTCTTAGAATAAACAAAAATTTACATCTAAATTTGGATCTTAATAATTCAGATTGGAAAGCCTCCGACTGTTGACTGGAGGCAGCCAGAATTTTATTTTTCAAATGTAAAATTGTGTGAAGAAAATCAGTGAGATATTGAGCTCTGTCCCAGAAAAATTAAGCTACAATCTTAATAAATCTGAAATTAATCAGAAAAAAAATGGTGGACGTAAAAATGAAATAGGCCCCAATTCATCAAGAGGGTTGATTTCTTTCAATGAGGAAGTGCGGTGGAGTCAGATGCTTCTGATTCATGAAGAGGTACACAAATCTTCATCAATCTGGAGTGTCTGACATGTCTTGTGTACCTCCGTGGGCCACACCAGAAATCTTACTTCAGTCAAGTACTGGGGTGAGATTTCTGACATAGGAAGCACTATAGCTCGTCAAGAATTAAACAAGATGTGGCCTCACGCCCCCGCCTGCTACACCCCTGTCCCGCTCTATCTCCACCCGTTTTGAGAGAAACTTGGCCCAAATTTTTTTTTACTTTTTTTTTTTTTACTTTTCAAAACATTTACACCATAATGTAATAAATGTGGACAGTTACTTTAAATAATGAGATGATCATTACCATACAAACACATAAGATTCTTAACGATGAAACAGTAGAAATCTTTGAAAAAAATTATCTTAAACCTTAAAAGATAAAGAACATACAATCAAAGTACTTTGGATTTTTTTTCGATTTTTGAAACACTCCCACCCACATATGTTCATTCCCACACGAATGACAATTATTTAATCCTACAGGAATACCCCTATAATCTTAGTGAGGATTTAAGGAAATGTTTGTTCTCCGCACAATGCCTATTTAGAATGACTTCAATATACATCTGATTGCCGACATGTAATTTCCATGGCAGCTTAAATAATATTTCTATGACGGGAAATGAGTGTGGTTGGTTGTATCTGCCTTGTAATGTATGAAGATGAAAGTCTTTTTCTTTGATCTTGTTAAAATAAGTTTTTTTTCCGCCTGTTTAAGATTTCTACTGTGTATTATAAATTGTATCCATCATTTCCCTGCACACATGATTCTAGGCAAAATGCATTAGTTCAGGACATATACATTAGAGCTGCTGAGCTTAGATTTGTATCTACACTTGCAAAAACTTTAAAGTATATTCTTGATATCACTTAATTGTACAGGTTCAGTGAAAGCCTATAAAACTATAGATAAAAGTGCCTTTATCTTTCTATCTTGTGCACTATGTCATTATTCTATCGCAATTTATTCCTAAATAGAACCGACAATCTGTGTTTTTGTACACCTATACGGTGGTGGGTTCTCACATTGTCAGATACAAAGCTTCAAATCTGCATAGGCATATGGTTAAAGAGGAGCTGTCAGCAGGATTTTGGATGTTAAGTTGGAGACATGGCTATAATGGAGCTTTAATGCAGATTACATTTATATAATTTTTTAAGAAGTCCTTGTTCGTGATCATCAGTAATCACCTGTTGAAGCTACATGGTCATGAGGCACAAGTAGAGCAGGGTTGGAAGCTGCACTTGGACTTCTCCATTCAGTTTGGGTATTAGTTGGCCCTATCACAACTTTTTTTGTAAGAGAAAAGTAAAACGGCCGTATAACTCGGGCGGGAACCGCAACGCAATGCTCGGACTGGCCAACAGCTCTACCAACTTGAGCGTGACAGCTGTATAGGAAAACAGGTAGGTGCCATGCTTGGGTGGGGAGAACCGCTTGCCAGTCCGTGCACTGCGTTCCAATCCCCATCCAATTTACTGTATATGGACATATCATTCTTCCCTTATGGTTACAAATCAGGGAATACATTAAAATTAGAAATGAGTGAATTTGCCAAAATTTAAATTTGCAGATTCACTCAAAATAGGCTGGAAAATTCAATTTGATGCACAATTATTATTAAAAGATGCCTTGACCAAGACTGTTTTGAGGGTTTTTTTCTTGTCAGAGTAAATCAAAAGTTCAGGAAGCAGGGAGAGGGGAGACATATTTCGTAAGTGGAGAAAGAACCATATATTATCAAGTTTCTAAAATTCACTTTTGCTGTTCATTTATGAAAGTTTGTTGAAAGAATAGGTCCAATTTAAATTCACAACTTTAAAAAAATGTAAAGCCCTTGGGCATTCCTCTGGAATTTCTGTTACATGGAAACTAGAGATGGATGATAAAATTTGCAGAATCCTAATCCAGCGACCGGGTCAGTATTTTGTGGTCACTATTTGAGATGGTAAAATGAACAAACAAATCAATTTTTGGAACAAATCAAACCACACATGTCAATCGAAGTAAGGATCACCCAGCCACGACTTACCTTCTTTGCACACATCATATGAAGAGAGCAATCACTGGAGAAGGACATCATGATCAGAGAATAGAAGGAACAAGGTAAAGAGGAAGACCAGCAACCTGATAGCTTGATACTTTCAAGATAATGGCCGAGAAGACCCTGGTGGACCTATCTAGGCTTGCACAAGATTGATCTTCCTACAGAGCTGTCATCCATAGCTGAAAACCATTAAATAATTAATAATAATAATCAGGAGCCCTTCTAATGGCCTGTGACCTGTCAAAATCTCCAGCTCTTGTAATTATTCGGCCTGGTGCGACATTGTGTGTGAGTCATACAGCATCAATGACATCAAGCCAAGGCGGATCATCTAAAGGATGCAGAATGTCGTCAGGTAGGAGATGGTTCGCCGAGCTCCCATCCATGCACATGGAATACTGACCTAGGTCCTCCGAATTGACTCAGTCATTTCTAATAAAAATTAAATATTCCTATGATATTGATTAAATGCGATTTTGTTTATAATGAATGGCGGATTTATGTTCACATCTAGAAGGCAACATTGGCTACCTGGTTCATGTGTCCATGTACAATATTTTTTATACATTAGAAAAGTTTCAAAACTTTCTTTCAAGACTTCATGCACGCACTGTGACATTTCTATACTTATGAGGGGGGGGGGTATAAATGGTGAAGCTAAACTCCAAATTGCTGAACTTAACAACAGACTTTGATGGATGAGGTGTCATGATCTCTGCAGGCAGAGATCATAGCAAGCCTATAGAGGGACAAGCTCTCGGAAGATGGAACTATACTGACCATGAACTAAGCCTGCCGCGCAACTAGAAATAGCCAGGTAGCATTTCCTATTTATCGCTAGATGCCCAGCTCTGGCCTAAGACCTAAATAGCTAGCAGAGGGAAATATAAGACCTGGCTCACCTCTAGAGAAATATTAGAAAGAAGACAGTAGCCCCCCACATATAATGACGGTGAGTTCAGATGAAACAACAAACGCAGCAGGAAAATAGTCTTAGCAAATTTGAGGTCCGCTTACTAGATAGCAGAAGACAGATAGTATACTTTCATGGTCAGCAGAAAAACACTAACAAAACACCATCCAGAGATTACCTTAAACTCTGGCATTAACTCATAACGCCAGAGTAGCAATCCCTGATCAACGAGAGCTTTCCAGACACAGTAACAAAACTTCAGCTGTGAACTGGAACAAATAGGCAAAACAAAACATGGACAAAAGTCCAACTTATCTAGTAGTAGTCTAGAAGCAGGAACAAGCACTGAGAGGCATCAGATAACATTGTTGACCGGCAAGAAACCACCAGAGAAATGAGCTTAAATAGCGACACCCACTACTGATGGAACCAGGTGAAACAGGAAAGAGGATGACAAGTCCAATTCCACAAGCGGCCACCGGGGGAGCCCAGAATCCAAATTCACAACAGTACCCCCCCCTCAAGGAGGGGGCACCGAACCCTCACCAGATCCACCAGGGCGACCAGGATGAGCCCTATGGAAGGCACGAACAAGATCAGAAGCATGAACATCAGATGCATTGACCCAAGAATTATCCTCCTGGCCGTAACCCTTCCAGTTGACCAGATACTGGAGTTTCCGTCTGGAAACACGAGAGTCCAAAATTTTCTCCACAACGTACTCCAACTCACCCTCAACCAACACCGGAGCAGGAGGCTCAACTGAAGGTACAACAGGTACCTCATACCTGCGCAATAACGACCGATGAAAAACGTTATGAATGGAAAAGGACGCAGGGAGGTCCAAACGGAAAGAAACAGGATTAAGAATCTCCAATATTCTATAAGGGCCGATGAACCGAGGTTTAAACTTAGGAGAAGAGACCCTCATAGGGACAAAACGAGAAGACAACCACACTAAATCTCCAACACAAAGCCGAGAACCAACACGACGATGACGGTTGGCAAAACGCTGAGTCTTCTCCTGGGACAACTTCAAATTGTCCATAACCTGCCCCCAGATGTGATGCAATCTCTCCACCACCGCATCCACTCCAGGACAATCCGAGGATTCCACCTGACCGGAGGAAAATCGAGGGTGAAACCCCGAATTACAGAAAAACGGGGACACCAAGGTGGAAGAGCTGGCCCGATTATTGAGGGCGAACTCTGCCAATGGCAAAAAAGCAACCCAATCATCCTGGTCAGCAGAGACAAAACACCTCAGATATGTCTCAAGGGTCTGATTAGTCCGCTCGGTCTGGCCATTAGTCTGAGGGTGAAAAGCAGATGAAAAAGACAAATCTATGCCCATCCTAGCACAGAATGCCCGCCAAAATCTAGACACAAATTGGGTACCTCTGTCAGAAACAATATTCTCAGGAATACCGTGCAATCGGACAACATTCTGAAAAAACAGAGGAACCAACTCAGAAGAAGAAGGCAACTTGGGCAGAGGAACCAAATGGACCATTTTAGAGAAACGGTCACAGACCACCCAGATGACAGACATCTTCTGGGAAACAGGCAGATCTGAAATAAAATCCATCGAGATGTGTGTCCAAGGCCTCTTAGGAATAGGCAAGGGCAACAGCAGTCCGCTAGCCCGAGAACTACAAGACTTGGCCCGAGCACAAACGTCACATGACTGCACAAAGACTCGCACATCTCGTGACAGGGAAGGCCACCAGAAGGATCTTGCCACCAAATCCCTGGTACCAAAAATTCCGGGATGACCTGCCAATGCAGAAGAATGTACCTCAGAGATGACTCTGCTGGTCCAATCATCCGGAACAAACAGTCTATCAGGCGGACAACGATCCGGTCTATCCGCCTGAAACTCTTGCAAGGACCGCCGCAGATCAGGAGAAACGGCCGACAAAATTACTCCCTCCCTAAGGATACCTGTGGGTTCAGAATTACCAGGAGAGTCCGGGTCAAAACTCCTAGAAAGGGCATCTGCCTTAACATTCTTAGAACCCGGTAGGTATGACACCACAAAATTAAAGCGAGAAAAAAATAAAGACCAGCGCGCCTGTCTAGGATTCAGGCGTCTGGCAGTCTCAAGATAAATCAAATTTTTGTGGTCAGTCAATACCACCACCTGATGCCTAGCCCCCTCGAGCCAATGGCGCCACTCCTCAAACGCCCACTTCATGGCCAAAAGCTCCCGATTCCCAACATCATAATTCCGCTCTGCGGGCGAAAATTTGCGAGAAAAGAAGGCACAAGGCCTAATGACGGAGCAGTCGGAACCTTTCTGCGACAACACTGCCCCAGCTCCGATCTCCGAAGCGTCAACCTCAACCTGAAAAGGCAGATTCACATCAGGCTGACGCAACACAGGGGCAGAGGCAAAACGGCGCTTAAGCTCCTGAAAGGCCTCTACAGCATGAGGGGACCAATTAGCAACATCAGCGCCTTGTCTGGTCAAATCAGTCAGTGGTTTAACGACATCCGAAAAACCAGCAATAAATCGGCGGTAAAAGTTGGCAAAGCCCAAAAATCTCTGAAGACCCTTAAGAGAGGAGGGCTGAGTCCAGTCACAAATAGCTTGCACTTTGACGGGATCCATCTCAATGGAAGAGGGAGAAAAAATATACCCCAAAAAGGAAATTTTCTGGACCCCAAAAACGCACTTAGACCCCTTCACACATAAAGAATTAGACCGCAGAACCTGAAAAACTCTCCTGACCTGCTGGACATGAGAGTCCCAGTCATCAGAAAAAATCAGAATATCATCCAGATATATTATCATAAATTTATCCAGAAAATCGCGGAAAATATCATGCATAAAAGACTGGAAAACTGAAGGGGCATTAGAAAGACCAAAAGGCATGACCAAATACTCAAAGTGGCCCTCGGGCGTATTAAATGCGGTCTTCCACTCATCCCCCTGCCTGATCCGCACCAAATTATACACCCCACGAAGATCAATTTTAGAGAACCACTTAGCACCCTCTATACGAGCAAACAAATCAGTAAGCAATGGCAATGGGTATTGATACTTAACAGTGATCTTATTCAGAAGCCGATAATCAATACATGGTCTCAAAGAGCCGTCTTTTTTTGAGACAAAGAAAAACCCAGCTCCCAAGGGAGAAGAAGATGGACGAATATGTCCCTTTTCCAAAGACTCCTTTATATATTCCCGCATAGCAGCATGTTCCGGCACAGACAAATTAAACAAACGACCCTTTGGATATTTACAACCCGGTATCAAATCTATGGCACAATCGCACTCACGGTGCGGAGGTAACGACCCAAGCTTGGGTTCGTCAAAGACGTCTTGATAATCAGAGAGGAACTCAGGGACTTCAGAGGGAATGGACGACGAAATAGAAACCAAAGGTAAGTCCCCATGAATACCCTTACATCCCCAGCTCAACACAGACATTGCTCTCCAGTCCAAGACTGGGTTGTGAGACTGCAACCATGGCAATCCCAGTACCAAATCGTCATGTAAATTATACAGCACCAGGAAACGAATAATCTCCTGGTGATCCGGATTGATACGCATGGTTACTTGTGTCCAGTATTGTGGTTTATTATTAGCCAATGGGGTGGAGTCAATCCCCTTCAGAGGAATAAGAGTCTCCAAAGGCTCTAAATCAAAACCACAACGATTGGCAAAGGACCAATCCATAAGACTCAGAGCGGCGCCAGAGTCAACATAGGCGTCCGTGGCAATGGATGACAAAGAGCAAATCAGGGTTACAGACAAAATAAACTTAGACTGAATGGTGCCAATGGAAACAGACTTATCAAGCTTCTTTGTACGCCTAGAGCATGCTGATATAACATGAGTAGAATCCCCACAATAGAAACACAATCCATTCTTCCGTCTAAAATTCTGTCGCTCGCTCCTGGACAGAATTCTATCACACTGCATACTTTCTGGCGTCTTTTCCATAGACACCGCCAGATGGTGCACCGGTTTGCGCTCCCGCAGACGCCTATCAATCTGAATAGCCATTGTCATGGACTCATTCAGACCTGCAGGCACAGGGAACCCCACCATAACATCCTTAACGGCATCAGAGAGACCTTCTCTGAAAGTTGCCGCCAAGGCGCACTCATTCCACTGAGTAAGCACAGACCATTTACGGAATTTTTGGCAGAAAACTTCAGCTTCGTCTTGCCCCTGAGATAGTGCCATCAAAGTTTTTTCTGCCTGAAGTTCCAAATGAGGTTCCTCATAAAGCAAGCCCAAGGCCAGAAAAAACGCATCCACATCGCGTAACGCAGGATCCCCTGCTGGCAATGAGAAGGCCCAATCTTGAGGGTCACCCCTGAGCAAGGAAATCACAATCCTAACCTGCTGAGCAGGGTCTCCAGCTGAACGAGACTTCAGGGACAAATAAAGCTTACAATTATTTCGGAAATTCTGGAAGCTAGCTCTATTCCCTGTGAAGAACTCCGGCAAAGGAATTCTCGGCTCAGATACCGGAGCATGTACCACAAAATCTTGTAAATTTTGTACTTTCGTGATGAGATTATTCAAACCCGCAGTTACACTCTGGAGATCCATTATTGTCAGGTGCACACAGAGCAATACAGAGATTAGGAGGAGAGAGAGAAAAAAGACTGCAGCAAGGCAGACTGGAGGAAAAAAAAAAAAAAAAAAAAATTCCAGCAGACTTCTTATAACTCTCCTATCTCAACCTGGGTCTTTAACACTTTATTGGCCGGTCAAACTGTCATGATCTCTGCAGGCAGAGATCATAGCAAGCCTATAGAGGGACAAGCTCTCGGAAGATGGAACTATACTGACCATGAACTAAGCCTGCCGCGCAACTAGAAATAGCCAGGTAGCATTTCCTATTTATCGCTAGATGCCCAGCTCTGGCCTAAGACCTAAATAGCTAGCAGAGGGAAATATAAGACCTGGCTCACCTCTAGAGAAATATTCCAAAGAAGACAGTAGCCCCCCACATATAATGACGGTGAGTTCAGATGAAACAACAAACGCAGCAGGAAAATAGTCTTAGCAAATTTGAGGTCCGCTTACTAGATAGCAGAAGACAGATAGTATACTTTCATGGTCAGCAGAAAAACACTAACAAAAGACCATCCAGAGATTACCTTAAACTCTGGCATTAACTCATAACGCCAGAGTAGCAATCCCTGATCGACGAGAGCTTTCCAGACACAGTAACAAAACTTCAGCTGTGAACTGGAACAAATAGGCAAAACAAAACATGGACAAAAGTCCAACTTATCTAGTAGTAGTCTAGAAGCAGGAACAAGCACTGAGAGGCATCAGATAACATTGTTGACCGGCAAGAAACCACCAGAGAAATGAGCTTAAATAGCGACACCCACTACTGATGGAACCAGGTGAAACAGGAAAGAGGATGACAAGTCCAATTCCACAAGCGGCCACCGGGGGAGCCCAGAATCCAAATTCACAACATGAGGGTAAAGGGTCGATGACATAGATGTTCCAGAATACATGATAAATGTCTAAAAACTTTGTCAAAAACAGTACTTTTCTCCTAAAAGTGCAAGTCGGCAATCTTAGCCAGTGGAGAAAAAAGTTTAAAAAAAAAACTCTGTTGACCTTATAGTTATGTTAACCCTTTCTGATGTAAATACTTTGTATAAAAATTGAATTATGACATTTTGGAGTTTTTCCTGCACATTGTTAATGATATTTGTATATGTTTAATATTATTAATTCTATCACTAATAATTAATAACTTCTCTATCCATGAGTTTATGTTAACCACTTCATGTTAAATTCTTTTTTTTCGTCTTATTTTTTTCTCCAATTTTTCCAATAGCCATAACATTTTTTTTAATGTCAACATAGATGTTGGCCTTTTTTATAGTTTAGAATGGCACCATTTAATGTACTGATTTAATGTTTTAATTATAGGGGTTTTACCTTTCAATTATGATTCGTCCCTCTTTGCATTTTATTTTAAAAAACAATACACACTGTACTTACTGTTCCCGGGTCCATCGGCGAGTCTCCGACACTCCTCCCGGTGTCTAACACTGGTGGGAGCACTAACATCATGTCGACAGGGAGGCAGCCAATCAGTAAGTCCAGAGGCTGTGAGTGGGGGCTCCAACTATACTGGAATGCCCCACTCAAAGCCACCAAGCTCACTTTTTGGCTGCCGCTCTGTAAAGGTAACCGGCGTTAAAGCCGATGTCAGACACCGGAAAGAATGGCAAAGACTTACTGGTGGATCCGGGTAAGGTGATGTAAGTGCAGTTTGGTTTAAAAAAAAAAAGAAATACAGCGAGGGATGAATTATATTTGAAAAGTAACAGTGATCGCTCATACAATTAATACTTTAGTTTTAGTATATTGAACATATTACAGTATCCTATGAAGCAAACTGCCATTGCATTGCTGGGTTGATAGTATAACACAGCTGGTATCTGCCATGTATGGAGTAAGTTCAGTTCTACTCCCACGATATACAGTACATTGACCTGACGTTGGAAAAGGGTCATTTTACATTTGTCCTGCTCTTATATATTTGAATGGCCCTCTGATTAGAAGACGATTGCGAAAAGTGCTAGAAAAGGAGATGCCAATCCGGCCACTTACTTGCCCATGCTCACACCAGAACCAGCCGGTAGCACCAAAGCATGAATGAGAGTCTTCATTTACAGGAAAAATGAGACAGTTCTTGCTACCCAGTCAAAAAAAATAAACAAACTACATAGTTACTAACAGTAAAAAATAGACATTATTCTGTATTCAACAGCCTATTACCCTACAATGTTGATCCAAAGGAAGGTAGAACACGTATGAGGCAGAATCAACTTTTTTCATGTTATTTTATCTACAGTCAGAATATGACATCATTGAAGATTTTAAGGATATGTTCTGTTGCATATTTAGTCATATTTGATGAGAAAAATAAAGTTGCAAGCAATGGACTCTGTCAGGCACTGGTTGCATACGCCTCATCTTGCAATGAATCCTGCATATCAGTGGAGTTTTTAGGTAGCTAAGAGCTGTGCTCTGCAATGTAGTGGTGTCGAGCATGTCTCGGGGCATGTGAGAATTCTGTTCTCGGGATAGATTGGAGTTCTGCAGTTGGACCTGTAGAATTAAAGGTTTCGTCTGAAAGCCAAAGTAATTTTATTCCTATATCCCTATATATTTAATGCCATAATCTAAACTATTTTTTAACATACTTGTATTAAAAATTCCCTATATTTAACAGCTTTTCTATTTCTTTTTCTTGATACTTCATTGGAGAATCCCAGTGCATGCTGGCATACTCAAACGAAGCATCATCAGGGGGCAGAGGCTGAAGTCACTCCCACGGCCCCTGCCCTCTCCTTGATAAGAAGCATCATCAGTGACTCTTGTTTCAAGACATTAGCTAGTCCCTGAGTGCTGTGCACTGTGCACAGTGACAGCTCACTCTTTGTTCCCAGCTCAAATCAGCAGAAACGAGCCAGGACCAGAGCGCGGTGTCCGAATGTCAGGCGTGAAGAGTCCTTCACCGCCCCTGCAAGTGACATCACTGGTCTCTACAAGCCGATTATTCTGACAAAGCACTCTGGTGGCAGCTAGTTACTGCTGATCTGAGCTGGCAACAGAAAGTGCACTGTCATTGTGCACATCACACATGGACAGAGCAAGGACTAGCACAGCCTTTGAAAAGAGCATCACTGATGACGATAAATTTCAGAGGAGGGGTAGAGACTGCAGCAGTGAGAAAGTGTCAACAAATAGAAAAGCTGTTAGATAGTATAGTTAGGGAAGGATAGGGAACTTTTAATGCAAGTATATTAGAAAATAGTTTTGATTATTGCACTAAATAGATAGGATGTTAGGAGGAAAATTACTTTGACTTTTGGACCATCCCTTTAAGCAAGTGATAGACTATCCTGTGTCTCAAATTTGGAGATACCCTCTTGGGAATAATATTTTAACCAAAACGACTGTTGATTAGTCAATAAAAAGAAAGAAAAAGAGACATCAAAAGCAAAATATTCTGTGATAAAACCTAGTTGTTAATGCCGTTTGAATGTTCTTCAAGCTCTCGCCATGTCAAGCAGCGATTTTCTATGCTACTAGTAAAAAAATGCAGTTTTAACTTCAAAATTTGCTGCCTTTCGACTCTTTCCAGTAAATATTCAGGATGAGGCTCTTTAAATATATGTGAATGTACAGAAAAGTAACATCCCAGCATATAGTTAAATGTGAGTTAATAATCAAAATGTACAATCAAAGCAAAGCAAATTTGCATCTAACTAGGAACTTGATGAGAATGCTGGAAACAGAAACACATATTACACAGCTCTCGAAGAGCGAGCTTCCTTTGATGTCAACTTTCAGCATAAATTCTCTTTTCAGTTTCTGAGAGTCTTCAGTATTTGCGATGAGAAGACTTTGAGAAGTGAGAAGATAAGGGGAGATATAAAGGCAGATATGCTATAGTCCTTCATTCTACTTACATTCATATCTCATGCAGTGTTTTGCACAAACCAATAAACTGACAATGGCGACAAATGATAATTCGGAACAGTCCCCTTCCGGTAGAAGAAAGTAAGCTTTGAGTTTTTTGCATTGACAAGTACAATGCATAATCTCTCATGATCTGCCAACGTATCTGTTAGGACAAGGAGATAAGTGTTTTTAATCTCATTCAATTAGTGAAGCCTAGAGCATGTCAGAGCGTAATTTGGTAGTGAATTAAAGGGAAACGTTGGATTTCACTAGTATTCTATGTTATTCCTAATTTAGAGCATGATGGAGCAAAGTGAAGAGACTAGAGCAATTGTAGAGGAAAAGACCGGGCTGTGGATGCTGACAGTGCACCGGGTTCGGAACTGTTGGGGCCGAACCTACAGTTGCGGGGGGAAGGAGATTGGAGATGGAGCAAACCCTTAACCTGTGTAGAAGCGGCGTGGTGAAACCATGGAAGTATAAAAGGGTTTGCTTGGGAAAAGAAGGGGGAGTCAGAGGTCAGAGAGGACCGGCGCTGGGCTGCGGGGAAAGTTAGGCCACATGGTAGCGATCAGGACTGGGTACAGCGAGGGCTCCCAGGTTTCGGCGGGCATGTGGAGGAAAGTATGCCGAGTAGAGGATTGCGGTGAGGATTGTGCTGAGCTGCAGCATAACAGACTAGGGGCTCAGCGGGTAAGATCGGTGCCGGCCTGCAGCCGCGAAAAGTGAGGCCGACTTGTTAGGCAGGGAAGCTGGAAGAATTCAGCACTGACCTCAGCTGCCAGCCGACCAACCATCTAATACTGAAGTGCTGTACATCTGGAGTGTCCTGCAGATCTGGCAAGATACTTTGTCGGGAGATAGAAGACTTACGTGTTACCAAGCTGTGGACTTGCTAGGGTGCTACAGAGAAACAAAGTCAGAGTTTACAGCTTGTGTGTGACATCTCCACCATCTCCACCAAGACCTGCTCCTGCGATGTCTGCTTCTGTTTCCAGGCACCATGATATTCATTCTGTGGACGGCGCTGGTGATAAATGAGACATCAGTAACAGAAGCATTGGATGGCGCAGGCTCTGTTCAGTGACTAAGATTAGGGTGGCTGGGCCTGCAGTGTCATTGAGTCTGACAGTATGGGTCTGTGTGCTGTCCAGCTGGAGTTATCAGCTCCTTTCTCCAGCCAGCTGGAAAGCGCCACACCCTACTTAAGCTTCCAGCATATTGCTGGGAGCTGCCAGTTATAGCCTTGTGTTCTTCTGGTTTAGTCCTGTCTGTTCAGCTCCTACATAGTGCATTTTTTTCTTGTTTTGACCTCAGCTTGTTGTACTGACTATTCTTGCGTCTTCTGATTTTGCACTTTTTCTGCCCTCTTTGTTCTGACTTGGCTACCTGACCACTCCTGCCAGCTTGTACCACCATACAGCAGCCTATTCCTTTTTCCCCAGGCAAGAGGGCCCTGTTTAAGTTCAGATATCTATACAGGGATTAAAGGACTATGGTCAGGGTAAACCCTGGGATCTGGTAAGCAAACTGACTTATGTTAAGCCTGTGTCTGGATAGTCATTTTAGAGCTGCTGGCCACCAATGACGGAGTGTCAATCAATAAGGATTTTGCTTTGTGAAATTATTGCAGGTAGATAGGCTGACTATGACTCAAAGGACGTTGTTTGGTAAAAAGTAACCCGTTTTCAGAGTAGTGTTGTGAGGAGTCATCAAGGCCATGACTACAGACCTCAGGGGTGATAAGAGTGATTTGAGAACCAGATAAGAGACAAAGTTGCCAGAATTCCAGAACCAACATGTGGTTAGGGCACCCGCTGTACAGAACAACTATCGCAAACTAGTTAAAGACTAATACGTAATTGTATTCAGTCAAGTTTTCTATTGCCTGGATTTCGTACATATGTAGCCATCTTTAAGGCAACCATGTGGTCCTACATTATTTCTATAAAGTATATTGGCAGACATGCTGTGACAAGTGTGTTAGCGATTACTACATTTGTAGTCAACAGAACTATTTCATATATATTTTTAGAGACAATTAGAGACTTCTGTATTGCCCGCCACATCTTACATAGTTACATAGTTACATAGTTATTAAGCTTGAAGGAAGACTTTAAGTCCATCTAGTTCAACCCATAGCCTAGCATGCCCTAACATGTTCATCCAGGGGAAGGCAAAAAAAACCCATGTGGTAAGAGTAAGCTCCATCATGGGGAAAAAAATTCCTTCCCGACCCCACATACAGCAATCAGACTAGTTCCCTGGATCAACGCCTTATCAATGAATCTAATATATATACCCTGTAATATTATACTTTTCCAGAAAGGTATCCAGTCCCCTCTTAAATTGAAGCAATGAGTCACTCATTACAACATCATACGGCAGAGAGTTCCATAGTCTCACTGCTCTTACAGTAAAGAATCCGCGTCTGTTATTATGCTTAAACCTTTTTTCCTCCAGACGTAGAGGATGCCCCCTTGTCCCTGTCACCGGTCTATGATTAAAAAGATCAGCAGAAAGGTCTTTGTACTGTCCCCTCATATATTTATACATTAACATAAGATCACCCCTTAGTCTTCGTTTTTCCAAACTAAATAGCCCCAAGTGTAATAACCTATCTTGGTATTGCAGACCCCCCAGTCCTCTAATAACCTTGGTTGCTCTTCTCTGCACCCGCTCCAGTTCAGCTATGTCTTTCTTATACACCGGAGACCAGAACTGTGCACAGTATTCTAAGTGTGGTCGAACTAGTGACTTGTATAGAGGTAAAATTATGTTCTCCTCATGAGCATCTATGCCTCTTTTAATACATCCCATTATTTTATTTGCCTTTGTAGCAGCTGCCTGACACTGGCCACTGAATATGAGTTTGTCATCCACCCATACACTCAGGTCTTTTTCATTGACGGTTTTGCCCAGAGTTTTAGAATTAAGCACATAGTTATACATCTTATTACTTCTACCCAAGTGCATGACCTTACATTTATCCCCATTAAAGCTCATTTGCCATTTATCAGCCCAAGCTTCTAGTTTACATAAATCATCCCGTAATATAAAATTGTCCTCCCCTGTATTGATTACCCTGCAGAGTTTAGTGTCATCTGCAAACATTGAAATTCTACTCTGAATGCCCCCTACAAGGTCATTAATAAATATGTTAAAAAGAAGGGGGCCCAATACTGACCCCTGTGGTACCCCACTACTAACCGTGACCCAGTCCGAGTGTGCTCCATTAATAACCACCCTTTGTTTCCTATCCCTGAGCCAACTCTCAACCCACTTGCACATATTTTCCCCTATCCCCATTATTCTCATTTTATGTATCAACCTTTTGTGTGGCACCGTATCAAAAGCTTTTGAAAAGTCCATATACACTACATCTACTGAGTTCCCTTGGTCCAGACCGGAACTTACCTCTTCATAGAAGCTGATCAAATTAGTCTGATATGATCGGTCCCTAGTGAACCCGTGCTGATACTGGGTCATGAGGTTATTCCTCTTCAGATATTCCAGTATAGCATCCCTTAGAATGCCCTCCAGGATTTTACCCACAGTAGAGGTTAAACTTACTGGCCTATAATTTCCGAGTTCAGTTTTTGTCCCCTTTTTGAATATTGGCACCACATTTGCTATACGCCAGTCCTGTGGTACAGACCCTGTTATTATGGACTCTTTAAAGATTAAAAATAATGGTCTATCAATGACTGTACTTAATTCCTGCAGTACTCGGGGGTGTATCCCATCCGGGCCCGGAGATTTGTCAATTTTAGTGATTTTTAGACGCCGCCGTACTTCCTGCTGGGTTAAGCAGGTAACATTAAATTGGGAATTATTATCACTAGTCATATTGGCTGCCATGGGATTTTCTTTTGTAAATACTGATGAAAAAAAGTCATTTAGCATATTGGCTTTTTCCTCATCCTCATCCACCATTTCACCCAGACTATTTTTAAGGGGGCCAACACTATCATTTTTTAGTTTCTTACTATTTATGTAGTTAAAGAATATTTTGGGGTTAGTTTTGCTCTCTCTGGCAATGAGTCTCTCTGTCTCAATCTTTGCTGCCTTGATTTGCTTTTTACATAATTCATTTAATTTTTTGTATTTATTTAATGCCTCCTCACTACCTACTTCCTTTAATTCTCTAAATGCTTTCTTTTTGTCGCTTATTGCGCCCCTTACAGCTTTATTTAGCCATATTGGTTTCCTCCTATTTCTAGTATGTTTATTCCCATACGGTATATACTGCGCACAGGTCCTATCCAGGATGCTAATAAATGTCTCCCATTTTCTTTGTGTACTTTTATGTCTCAGGATATCGTCCCAGTTAATTGCACCAAGATCCTCTCTCATCCGTTGGAAATTTACCCTCCTGAAGTTTAGTGTCCTTGTCACCCCTCTACTACACATCTTATTAAAGGAGACATGAAAACTTATTATTTTGTGATCACTATTCCCCAAGTGACCCCCAACCCTTATATTTGATATGCGGTCTGGCCTGTTGGTTAATAATCTGGTCATTAATATAACAAGGCTTACTAAGTAAAAAACCTTTTAACCGTAACTCCCCACCTCAGTGTGTTTGCCACCATTCTCCTATGGTGTCACCATCTACCATTCTCACTTTGGTTCTCATTGGATCCCTATGTCAAGCAAAGCCCCCTAAGGTTTTGTAGCAGACTAATTCTGGTGAATACATTTGCTAAAATTTGAAGCTCCTGGGCCAAATGTAAAATCTGTAACTTGGCCTCCATCTATCATGCACAAGTTCCAATTCAGGGGTTTTGTATAGTGTTAGAAAAGCCTTTGAACCAACACTGGCACCGGAGCATAGGTGAGACATTAATATAGCAACCCCAATGTCCTTAATGGTTGATCAGTCAGGAAACGTAATAAAGACTAGAAAGATGAGAGTTGGGCATAACACATGACCATCTTTAAGACCTACAAATACAGTATAGCAGGTCTATACCAGGTCTAGCCATCACAATTTCGTCTTTGCAAAAGCCACTCAAATTATGACATTTGTCTATTTTTCTAACATATCAACTTCTAGAATTGACAGCTCAACATATCCCACCTTTTGACAGGGACACGAGATAACCATCGTCGTCCATTTGATCTGTCAGTGGTTTCAATATTATGGCTGATTAGTGTAAATGCAAAGGAAAAAATAAGCCATGATCAGAAATTAAAATCAGTGAATATCATCTTTTCTCCTTAGTTGCTGTGAATTTTTTTCCTCTAGATTGTCACTGTTCTCATCTAAATACGGGAATCATCAATTTTTATTAAGTAAAAGGAGGAATATTTAAATGTGCAGAGCATCAGACACCTAGGCTGAGCGCGCGGCATATCTATATCCCATTATATTCCCTATATTACCACTATGGGAGTGATTGATTATTCTGTCTGGGAAGAAAGTGAGATGATAAAATAAGCAATAAAACCAACAAAATAAGAGATCAGTGCATATTCATAGCTACTAACATGGAAAACTAACACTTTATACAGAGAACTGGAGTTAATCTTTTCTGCATAAACTTAAAGGGCATCTGTCACTTGATTCATGCTGCTCAAACTAGGGGCAGCATGAATCAGAGCATAATTGCAGCCAGATATATTTTTCACCGTAGCTGAAGACAAGACTAGTCGAGCCAGCTTTTCCTGGCGCTACTCAAAGCAATTGGCTTGTATGCCTATATGGAAAATCAATCAACTAGAGCGATGTAGGAAAAAGTCAGATGGAGGCAGTGCTGGACTAGCCTTGTGTAGCCGTATGTTCCTCAGCCAGATCTTTTAACATATATATTTTTTTTTCTGAAATGCTGGGCGCTTCAGAAAAAAATATACTTGTCTGTAATTGTACTGCCAGGCTTTGCCTCATGCATGCTGCCCATTAGGTCAGCACGAGCGCCGTGACATGAGTTAGTTGAACTGAGTTAACTGGCTGTGAACTTTCTCACGCATGCAGTGACATCAGTGAGGTGAATGGAGTTCACCGTGAGGCACTGAGCACAAGCTGCTCAGTGTCTCTGCTGGATGTCAGGCTGTATGGTTGCATCATGAAATAATCCTTCTAGATACAGCAGAGCTAGATGTGTCACGGGACAAATTGATTATTAGCTTCTCAACAGAAAGGTGATGAATATGGTTGTTTATTATTTTAATTCTGTTACAAGGGACATTGGCTTCAGTGGACTGGGCATTGACGTGAATATAGCTGGTTTGGTTTAATTTAGATTCATTAAAGGAGTCTGTGTCATTATTTAAATTAAAGGACTTTATTCTGGGTGTTATTTTGTACAATATCACTACGGGGTTAGCAATGGGGGCATCTTATAGATGCCTTTCCATTACTAACCCCTGGGCTTTATGTCACTTGACAATACAAAGGTGACATCAACTCCCCAAAATATCAGTCCACTTGCCAACACACCAGAGCTAGTGGGAAGAGCAAGGCTAAGAGCCTGATTTGGCATATCTTATGGATGCATCTTTTCTGGGGTGGCTGAGAGCTCATATTTTTAATCTGGGAGGGGGCCAATATCTGTGGCCCCTTCCTAGCCTATTAATATCAGCCCGCAGCTGTCTGTCTAGCCTTTGCTGGTTATTAAGTATAGGGGACCCTATGTCATTTTTTGAGGGGGAGGTCCCCATTTTAATAATCAGGAAAGGCTAAGTATACAGGTGCAAGTTGATATTAATAGCCTGGGAAACTCCATGAGTATTACCCCTTTCTCAGGCTATAAACATCTGCCCTCAGCTGTTCGCTTTCCCTTTGCTGGTTAATAAAAAGGCGGGTGATCCCACGTCATTTTTTTCTGAAAGTAATTTATTTACTAAAAAAAATGCACAGTAAATTACACGCACAAAGCACTGATTACATTTCTCACTGACATATTTATATCTATCTTTTTCTATCTATCCATCTGTATATCTCTCCAATCTATGTATCTCTTTCTTTATATTTATATATATCTTGAAGAATATTTCCTTGTAAAACTATGTATAAATTACATAGAAAATTACTCTATGTAAAAGCTCATGTTACAATTGCACTGCAATCGGACCGCATTCGCATGTAAATTTGATGTAAATTGGATGCTAGGTGTTCAAAATCGGATTGTACTTTCATGAAAATTGCATGACACTTGCAACACACTGACTACAAATGATTTGTTACTAGTCTGTTACCACCGTGATGCAAACAGGAGCTGTGAAAACAAATGGTACAATTTTAATTAAGGTAAAAGTGGCTCATTCAACAATCACTGACCCGTCTAAATGCACCAATAGTCGGTTCGAAGACAAGATCTCTATGAAAATAAGTATATCAGACTTATGTAACAACTCTCCACTTTTGCATTTTATTAACATGACTGCAGTGGTGATGTTCCATATAGCATAAGTTACTGCTAAAGCCAAACAATGGGCTCAGTGGCCATGTCAAGGTAGGTGGCATAATAACACTGAGCCCTGTGGTTGACTACAGTGGTCACGTGCAGTAGACATGTCAACAAAGAATAGCAAGTCTAATTTTCATACAGATCATGCCTTTGGGATTTCCAATTGTAAAACCAGACAACCTCTTTAAGGCAAATATACTATTACTAGATGGTGGCCCGATTCTAATGCATCAGGTATTCTAGAATATGTATGTATGTATGTAAATAGCAGCCACATAGTATATAACACAGCCCACGTAACACAGACAGCCATATAGTATATAGCACAGCCACATAGAATATAGGAGCCACGTAGTATATAGCAGCCACGTAGTATATAACACAGCCCACGTAGTATATAGCACAGCCACGTAGTATATAGCACAGCCACGTAGTATATAGGAGCCACGTATTATATAGCAGCCACGTAGTATATAACACAGCCCATGTAGTATATAGCACAGCCACGTAGTATATAGCACAGCCATGTAGTATATAACACAGCCCACATAGTATATAGCACAGCCATGTAGTATATAGCAGCCATGTAGCATATAACAGCCACGTAGTATATAACACAGCCACGTAGTATATAACACAGCCCACGTAATATATAGCAGCCACGTAGTATATAACACAGCCATGTAGTATATAGGAACCACATAGTATATAGCACAGCCACGCAGTATATAACACAGCCCACGCAGTATATAACACAGCCCATGTAACACAGACAGCCATGTAGTATATAGCACTGCCACATAGTATATAGCATAGCCACGTAGTATATAGCAGCCACTTAGTATATAGCATCCACTTAGTATATAATACAGCCCTCGTAGTATATAACACAGGCACATAGTATATAACACAGCCCACGCAGTATGTAACACTGCTCACGTAGTATATAACACTGCCCATGTAGTATATAACACTGCCCACGTAGTATATAACACAGCCCACGCAGTATATAACACTGCCTACGTAATATATAACACTGCCCACGTAGTATCTAACATTGCCCACGTAGTATATAACACAGACCATGTAGTATATAACACAGCCCATGTAGTATATAACACTGCCCACGTAATATATAGCACAGCCTACATAATATATAACACTGCCCACGCAGTACATAACTCTGCCCACGCAGTATATAACACAGCCCACGTAGTATATAACACTGCCCACATAGTATATAACACTGCTCACGTAGTATATAACACAGCCCACGCAGTATATAACACTGCCCACGTAGTATATAACACTGCACACGTAATATATATCAGTATATATCAGTATAAATCTGATCTTTGCCACCTTCAAAAATTTTCGGATGACTCCGTGGTTGTGGGATGTATTAGGGGAGATCGGGGGGATGAGGAATATAGAAGGGTGGTGTCGAATTTCGTGGATTGGTGCAATGGTAACTATCTACAACTAAATGTTAAGAAAACCAAAGAGTTGGTGGCCAACTATAGCAGGATTAAGTTGGAATGCTTACCGATCACTATTGCTGGTCAGGAGGTAGAGCAGGTGGAGAGTCATAAATATTTGGGGGTCCATTTGGATAGCAAACTGGACTGGAGATGCCACTCAGAGACTGTCTACAAGAAGGGGATGAGCAGACTGTATTTCCTAAGGAAACTGAGGTCTTTTAATGTGTGTAGCAAAATGTTAGAAATGTTCTACCAATCTGTAGTGGCAAGTGCCATCTTTTTTGCTATCATATGCTGGGGTAATAGTGTGCGGGCCTCTGATGCTAATAAGCTGAATAAGCTTATCAAAAAGGCAAGCTCTGCTGTCGGCTGCAATCTGGACTCTCTTGAGGAGGTAGTGGAGAGAAGAACTCTGAAAAAGTGTATGGCAATCATGAACAATAATGCACATCCACTATATGAGCTATTCATGAGACAGAAGAGCACCTTCAGTAACCGGCTAATACTTCTGAGGTGTAAGAAGGAAAAATTTAGGAAATCGTTTGTGCCAACTGCTATGGGGATGTACAACAATAACATTAGGGTTAAATCATAAAGGGGATTGTCTACTTTATTTCTTCTACTTTTCAGTTCACCCGCTGTGTTTGTCCTATTCTAATGTATAATGTCCTTCTGTCAACAAACTGTCATGTCAATTATGTAATTCATTTTATGATTCTTATGATGTAAGTTGTGCTGCTGTGATACCATAATTTCCCACGGGATCAATAAAGTGTATCGTATCGTATCGTATCGTATCGTATATAGCACAGCCCACGTAGTATATAACACTGCCCACATAGTATATAGCAGCCACACAGTATATAACACAGCCCAAGTACTATATAGCAGTGCGGGCACCAAATCCCCATTAAAAAAAATTAAAATAAAAAATAGTTATATACTCACCCTCCGGCGGCCCCCGGATCCAGGCGAGGTGCTTAGCGATGCTCCTCGCAACGCTCCTGTCCCAAGAATGCATTGCAGTCTCGTGAGATGATGACGTAGCGGTCTCGTGAGAGCGCTACGTCATCATCTCGTGAGACCGCAATGCATGGCCCGGAGCACCGTGAGGAACAGGAAAGGTGCCAGAAGGTGAGAATAGCACGATTTTTTATTTTTTTTATTATTTTTAACATTAGATCTTTTTAGTTTTTACTGTTGATGCTGCATAGGCAGCATCAATAATAAAATGTTCGTCACATAGGGTTCATAGCAGTGTTAACAGACTGCGTTACACCGCGGTATGCCGTGGTGTAACGCAGTCGGTTTAACGGACTGCTACAACGCTATGTGGGTGGCGAGCGCTGACAGGGGGGGAGTATGGAGGGGGCACTGACTGCAGGGGAGTAGGGATCAGCCATTTCACGGCCAGACTGTGCCCATCGCTGATCAGCGAATTGGGATTTCCGTGACAGACAGACAGAAAGACAGAAAGACAGAAGTGCCCCTTAGACAATTATATAGTATATTATGTAATCACGTATTCAAGTTTTAGGCACTGTCTAGGGTTCCAAGAAGTATCGTTTCTCCTTGTGGAGAGTGACATGATAAGCATGTCGAGGTGAGGAGACTTAAAGCCACAAAGCTCCTCTGGGAAATATGCAAATTGTCTCTTCAGAGAGGAAGAGGACTAGAACTCTAGTGCCACCTATTGGAAGTAGCAATCCTAATAGTCAATGTCGACCCTTTAACGACCTTGTCACATGACTTAGGATAATAGCCAAACCAGAATCTCAATTTGCAGACACTGTGTTTCAGGGTATTGCGCCTCATCAGTGTCTGCAAATTGAGATTCTGGTTTGGCTATTATCCTAAGTCATGTGACAAGGTCGTTAAAGGGTCGACATTGACTATTAGGATTGCTACTTCCAATAGGTGGCACTAGAGTTCTAGTCCTCTTCCTCTCTGAAGAGACAATTTGCATGCATTGTCTATAAATTTATTCAGTGCAACAATTCTTCAATTGAAAGTGAAATTATAAATGTATTAGCAATTAGAAATCTTTAGAACTTTTAATTCTCAAAATTTGCAGAATTTTTGCAGGAATTTAAATTAGCAGCAGATTGATACTCCTTGAATCGAAAGTACTTCAAAGCCTCCGTTTTCCCTGAAAAATGTGTCTGACGCTAATAATGTTTCATAAAACCCTAATATTCTTCCCTGTTGTGCTGTCACACACTCTCTGTACAGTTTCTTCAGTGTTTTACAGCTTTTTCTCAATTTCCTTTGCTAAGCTGTGAGCTGTGATGTCTTCTCACTATCCAGATTTGAGATGGCACACAGAAGGACAGAAATTAAAAAGAATCATCAAAAAACAAAATCTCATAAAAAAAGTGTCATGATCCGTTTCAGAGTTTAATCCTGTCTGCCCTTTTTTTCTGGGCGGATCATGTCAAGGCTTAACTTTGCTCTGCCTCATTCTGGGTTCAGGTTTGCTATTTAGCTCCTATGTATCCTGCTGGCGGTGTCAGCTATAGTTCTGCCTTCGGCGTGTGAACCTGACTCTGGTAGCCCTTCTTTTGTCCTGCTGTGATCCCTGGCTTGCCCCGTGTCTGTTGACTCCCTCTGTCTGCCCTTTTCCCAGCGTTTCCCTGTCTCTTGGTTTGATTCTCTGGTTTCTGACTTGGCTTGTATTTGGACTTGCTTCTGCCTTCTGACTTTGTCTTATCTGCTCCTGACCATTGCTGAACCTCCTGGCTTGTTCCTGACCACGTGCACTTCTGATCCTTTTAGTTCTTCTGCCTCTGTTTTTTGACTTGACTTGTCTGACCACTCTCTCGCCACTTGGTGGCACCTGTGCTGCTGCTCTGTGGTGCTTCTCTGTGTACGTAGTCTCACTTCCCTCTCAAGCTCCCTCTGGTGGAGGTTGCGCTATACTGCACCACAGCAGCATGACAAAAAGAAGAAGAAACAGTATTGCCAACCAGATCAGAATACCAATGCACTACAGGGTGCAGCAGAACCCATGATGAAGCAGAGGTGCAAAATACAGGTGAAACAACCCCTCGCAAACCTACCAATTCATGCAGGGGGTGGTTGCCTAGTATTAAAAATGCACACAGAAGAGGCTTGCATGGGGCACCAATAGCACAAATACATGTAATGCACAGTGTCTGGCTTACAGCCCATAAATTGCTCCCATTCCTGCACCATATAAGTGCATCCCCAAAATTAAAGACACCACAGTTTAAGAGATTTGCCACAAAATAGCTGCTTCATTACCTGCCTCTGCTTTTATACAGGCTATTATAGTGCCTTTTGACTTACTGTGCTGCACCATGGGCTTTGAGAGTATTATGGGGAAGCTCGCATGAGGCCATGTCATTCTTCTTTGGTTGATGCAATCTTCTGCAATATTTATGTGGCATCAGACATTTTAGGTGACTCTTGAGAAGCGAACTGCAAATTTTTTGAAATCACCAGATTCAGCAAATTCCTAAAACTTCGACATCAATTTGATTTGCATCAACTCAATTTGCTCTTCTCTAAAATATGTTTTTCTTCATTTTTGTCTTGAATTTTTTGGGAGTAATTTTGAAGATTTTCTCTTGTGTTCTTGAAATATTGCATTAAACCGATCCATAGTTTATTATCTGTTCTCTTGTTCCAAATTACTTTGTTAAAAGGGAAGTCAGGTGTGCAAATAGAAAATCTGTTCCCTAAGCGCTTCAGACCTCGCTAGGCACACAGAAGCCAATTCATCTCTATCTTTTGGATAAAGTGACTATGATATACTATATGCAGCAAACAATCATTCATATTAATTGTGTATGTTACACGAGAGGAGAGTTCCCGAGCTCTTAAAGTCATGTATACAAAGAACAAGGCATTTATTAAGTGTGAGGCCGGGATATCGCTTCTTCAACATTAAGAGTCAATTAAATGTATCTTTACAGTCCACTTCACAAGTTTTGCTTTACAAGTGGCATAACGATATTACTCTTGATACAAAATTGACATGAAAGTGATAATTATCAAAGAGATCCACCAGTGCATGATCATTACGGAATCGGTTCAGTGCATCTAATTTAAAAATTAAAACACTCATAAATGAATGCGTAACAACAATATTATGGATTTCATGGTTTCACAGAGGACATGATGTTAATCAAAGATTTCAAATGATTGTAAGATAGAATTTATAAATATCAGTTACATATATGGGATAGCTATGAATCTTTAGTGTACCCCCACTATCACTTCCTAAGCTAGCTACAGCAGGTGACCGAATGACAATCTGTGTTGTCTGGGCTCTGGGTAATTTGCAGGTAACTCACAAATTGTGAGACTGTCAAGCATCACAGCCAGGGGTAATTGTGCAGATCAACCCGCTGTTACCTTTTCGTCATGAACAGCCCTCTCCTGCCCCTATCATCAGGACAATTATGCGATTGACCAACGATTAACGGCTGTAACTAGGCTGAATATTGGGGAACTCATAGTGAGAGTATTGTATATATGCAATCAACTTCAACGCATGGAATATACAGGTCCTTCTCAAAAAATTAGCATATAGTGTTAAATTTCATTATTTACCATAATGTAATGATTACAATTAAACTTTCATATATTATAGATTCATTATCCACCAACTGAAATTTGTCAGGTCTTTTATTGTTTTAATACTGATGATTTTGGCCTACAACTCCTGATAACCCAAAAAACCTGTCTCAATAAATTAGCATATTTCAACCGTCCAATCAAATAAAAGTGTTTTTTAATAACAAACAAAAAAACCATCAAATAATAATGTTCAGTTATGCACTCAATACTTGGTCGGGAATCCTTTGGCAGAAATGACTGCTTCAATGCGGCGTGGCATGGAGGCAATCAGCCTGTGACACTGCTGAGATGTTATGGAGGCCCAGGATGCTTCAATAGCGGCCTTAAGCTCATCCAGAGTGTTGGGTCTTGCGTCTCTCAACTTTCTCTTCAAAATATCCCACAGATTCTCTATGGGGTTCAGGTCAGGAGAGTTGGCAGGCCAATTGAGCACAGTAACACCATGGTCAGTAAACCATTTACCAGTGGTTTTGGCACTGTGAGCAGGTGCCAGGTCGTGCTGAAAAATGAAATCTTCATCTCCATAAAGCATTTCAGCCGATGGAAGCATGAAGTGCTCCAAAATCTCCTGATAGCTAGCTGCATTGACCCTGCCCTTGATGAAACACAGTGGACCAACACCAGCAGCTGACATGGCACCCCACACCATCACTGACTGTGGGTACTTGACACTGGACTTCAGGCATTTTGGCATTTCCTTCTCCCCAGTCTTCCTCCAGACTCTGGCACCTTGATTTCCGAATGACATGCAAAATTTGCTTTCATCAGAAAAAAGTACTTGGGACCACTTAGCAACAGTCCAGTGCTGCTTCTCTGTAGCCCAGGTCAGGCGCTTCTGCCGCTGTTTATGGTTCAAAAGTGGCTTTACCTGGGGAATGCGGCACCTGTAGCCCATTTCCTGCACACGCCTGTGCACGGTGGCTCTGGATGTTTCCACACCAGACTCAGTCCACTGCTTCCTCAGGTTCCCCAAGGTCTGGAATCGGTCCTTCTCCACAATCTTCCTCAGGGTCCGGTCACCTCTTCTCGTTGTACAGCGTTTTCTGCCACATTGTTTCCTTCCAACAGACTTACCATTGAGGTGCCTTGATACAGCACTCTGGGAACAGCCTATTTGTTGAGAAATTTCTTTCTGGGTCTTACCCTCTTGCTTGAGGGTGTCAATGATGGCCTTCTTGACATCTGTCAGGTCGCTAGTCTTACCCATGATGGGGGTTTTGAGTAATGAACCAGGCAGGGAGTTTTTAAAAGCCTCAGGTATCTTTTGCATGTGTTTAGAGTTAATTAGTTGATTCAGAAGATTAGGGTAATAGGTCGTTTAGAGAACCTTTTCTTGATATGCTAATTTATTGAGACAGGTTTTTTGGGTTATCAGGAGTTGTAGGCCAAAATCATCAGTATTAAAACAATAAAAGACCTGACAAATTTCAGTTGGTGGACAATGAATCTATAATATATGAAAGTTTAATTGTAATCATTACATTATGGTAAATAATGAAATTTAACACTATATGCTAATTTTTTGAGAAGGACCTGTATATATACCTCAGTATGGTCACTACCAATTCCACTAGAACCCAAGAAAGATTATTAGCTGCCACCACCAATCATTTTACAGGCCGATTGGATAATTATTACAGGTACCGTATGGCTTCGGGGTGCGGTTTAAAGAGCAAGAGGAATAGAACTATTACATTTTATATTTAATGCACAATGATAAAGCTTATAAAATATAGACGAGATTTTACAAAGGGGACAAAACAATACACCAAATACAATTACATAAAATAAAAGGATAAACAAAACAAACTTTCTAAATCTGTTCACAAAAAATGGCTCAAAGCTTAGCGAAGGGAAGTACTTTGATTGGAAACATGGACAGTACCCACAGCAAGCTATGATTTCCATGAACTGACCAGGAACAATATTACGCATTTGCTTTTTATCAACACAAGTTTCATATCCCCTGATGACTCATAAGAGGGCAGTTCATAGGTTGTGGCTTCAGTTTCAGAAAATTATGAGATTTCTAACTTCCAGGATATCTCCACCCTTGGGGGTCAGAGGCAGAAAATATGACTGTCATATTTTCCATCCTGATTTTACCTGTACAGAGAGACCACACATGACATTGTCCACACCAGCTGTCAATCCATTATTCAATAGGAGGGATTAAATGTAAGTGGATGTGTCACATCTGTCCCTGTGCTGCGACGCTGAAAATCTATATCCTATAAAAATTTGGACAATACAAAACCCAAAATATTCATATCTGGACAATGTAGACACAATGACTGGGACTTTCTCATCAGGATCTTTTGATGCGAGGAAGCTCATCCTGGAGGACACAATTCTCCTCCCTGGAACAAAGGAAACCCAGCTTCTTGAATATGCAGATTTTGGACTCCAAGAAATAAAATAATACACTGGCGGTCACTAAGTGCTTATATGGTGAAGCTAGTGGTAGAGAGGCAGGCTCGGTGTGCTAGCCTGTCAGCAAAATGAATAAAAAAGTAATAATGAATATACACTACTAAGCTACTAGAGACGATAATCCACAGTAAAATCCAAGGTGGCTACAAAGGAATGCCAGGAGTGTTAATAGATATTAGACCTTATAGTCAGTGGAAGATACACCAAATAGATTATCCTCAATAAATATGAGGCCATAAAGCAAAAATACATAACAATCACCAAAGAGGGAAGGCTTTACACAAACGCCAAAGATTAAAAGTCTGATTTTTATTAATAAATTTATAAAAGTCATAAATCCATGGTATTTTGTAGTAATGCAGGGGTGATGCCAGGAGACGATGTGTATAATTGAGTGTCATCAGCATTTAGATGGTACTAAAAACCAAACCTTATGATTATTTGTCCAATAGCGACAGTATACAAGGAGAAGAAGAGGTGACCTGAGACTGATCCTTGAGGAACCCTAACAGTAAGGGGAAAAGGAGAGGAAAAGGAGCCAGCAAAAGATAGAGTGAAGGAGCGGTCAGAGAGATACTGTAGGTGGAGAACAAGGAGAGAGTGAAGTCCTTGAAGCTAATAGAACTGAGCATAGTGAGGAGGAGCTGATGGTCCACAGTGTCAAATGCTGCAGAGAGATCCAGGAGAATTAACAAGGAGTAGTTTCCATTATATTTAGCTGTTAGTAGATCATTAGAGACTTTAGTGAGGGCAGTTTCAAAAGAGTGTAAGGAGCTGAAACCGGATTGTAGAGGGTCAAGAAGAGAGTGACCTGAGAGACAGCAGATTAGACATGAGTGCACCAGGCGTTCGAGGAGTTTAGAGATGAAGGGAAGAATAGAGACAGGTCTATAATTAGCGGCACAGTTTTGGTCGAGGGATGTTTTTTTAAGTAATTGATGTATGCTGGTGTGTTTAAATGAGGAGGGAAAGATACCAGATGAGAGAGAGAGGTTGAATATTTTTGTTAGGTAAGTGGTGACAGCAGGGGAAAGGGACTAGAGGAGATGTGAGGGAATAGGGTCACTGGTGCAAGTACTAGTGGGAGAAGATGCAAGGAGGCTGATCACTGGTGCTTGCGCAGATTGAGAGCATCGCTTGCAGATAGAGGCTACTTTGTATGTGCCGCTGTCATTTTTTTGGAGCAAAAAAAAAAATATTGGCTCCAGCAAGATTGCAGTGGCACATGTGCAGTAGAATCTGTTGGTAAGCGATAGATGCTACTGTGCAGGTGCCTCTGCCGCTATTTTGCTGGACGTAAAAAAAAAATTCTAAGCCCACAATATTAGCTGCAACATTTAAAATTATTTAAGCCACAATAATGCAGATGAGGCCACAGAGTACCAAATAAATACCTGCAAACAGGCCACCCCGAAACACGAGAATCTGATTAACTGAAAACTTAAAACAAAGATTAAGCAACAACCACAACATGGATTTCTTCAACCCAGGTATCATTTTAATCAGTATAACGGCGCCAAACTGACAGTCCCTGTAGTTTACTTAACAAAATCCCGATGACAGGTTCACTTTACCTAATTCCGAAATGCTTTATGATATTGGTAAATTGCCTTTAGCATTGGAAAGAAAAAGAGAAAAGGCATTCCAAGTGTATTACCCCAATATAAGACACAGCGAGCAACGAATTGTGTATACTCACCTGCTGCTGCTCCGACCGATCACTCACACACCGGTGGAAAGAAACGTATTCAAATCAAACAGGAAAAAAAGCAGTGATTCCCGAGAGTCAACCAGACTTCAAAACGTGTTGCATGAATGAATAAGAATCCAGGGAACGAGCACCCTTACCTTCATTCTGTGGCAGGGCCTGGGAATCACCGCTCTTTTTCCGATTTGGTTTGAATACTTTAGTATTGGAAGGATTCAACTATTACATATTGCCTATATAGAGCCAAAATATTGTGCAGCATTCTATAAATATTCTCATAGGAGCTTGCAATCTAATTTCCCTATAACATACATAATAAGAAATTGCCTGTATGATTTTTGCAATGTGAAAGGAAATCCACGCAAACAAATGAACAATATACAAATTACATGCAGATGTTACGAGGTGAACTACAAGTACCCATACTTACCCTCTTTATTAACATTTATTAATATACATAGTTGCCTATGTATGATGTGATGGTGTTTATACAGTATTTTATTGGAATTGTCAACTGTACCCATAAAGTCCTGGAAAAACCTGGATGGAGTTGTGTGGATGACCGGAAAGAACGGCTATGGTGGCTGGACAGGTGAGTGGCGAGGTGACGATAATTTTTCTTTTCACCTTGTATTTTATTATGCTGTGGGTCCTGGAAAGACCCCAGAACATAATAAGTCACATTTAATTCTCATTGAATAAATTTGATGTGAAGTTAATTTCCTGACCCAATTCAAATCAACTGCCAAATTAGAATTTTGGCACATTTACTTATCTGTACTTGCCAGAATACTTCAATACAGTCTTGAAACTTAAAAAAAAATAATTAGCTATGTACACGTGTTAAGCCGCACACCCAGGTAGAAATAAAAATCAATCTTTAGTTAATAAAAAAAATACATCAGGTTGACACATGTAAAACCATCTAAAAACATCAAAAGACGATACAACAGTGAACCCTCTAGTCTATAACCAAATAAAGGATCAAAATCCTACCAAATTATGGTGAAAATATACTCAAAGATTGTAATAAATAAACCAGTACTTATAATGTGCATTAAAAAATAAATATTGAAATGTCACTACCAAAATGTACACATTTATCATCCTATCATCCTATTACACACCTGTCACGGGCTCTGCTTCGTTCACCTCAGTCTGATGCCCTCTGTTGTTCTCCACGTCTGGTTTGGAGGTTGTCCGACATTACTCATTGATGTCATATCCATAATCCTGTATAAGACCCATTAGGACACACACCTGAGTCTTAGGATTGACTATCTAGACCTCTATGTCTGGTGTGCTTTACCTTCTGTTCATACTGTGCTTCATCTTGCTTCCATCCCTGCTGGGTTCTTCTTCATTTGTCCTGCTGCTCCTGAGATTCCTAAGTGTGCCAAGTCCTCTCTGACCACATGCCTTCCAGCATTTTGCATCAACACCACAGGTCCACCCGGACCTGAGAATTAGAGGACCACATGTGGAAGGGATGCAACCCCTTGTGTATTTGCATACAAAGATAGCTTCTTCAGGGGAACATTCACAATACAGACTAAACGTGGTTGGTGCAACAAACCCTCCCTGAGGTTTGATGTCCTCAACCACCATGGGAGATCCCATAAGAGTCTACTGAACTTGCCACCTAAGTGCCGAGACGGGTCATCAAGGATCTACCCCCTAAAATAATTGTGAAAAAAGGATAAAATGTAGTGTATATGTTTCAAACAAAATTAAAAATCTTTATTAGTTAACAAACAGTTGTAAAACATGTTAAAAAGGAGATGCAAAAAGACAGACAAAAGTGACACCCTCCATCATAATAAGTAAATATTGCACATATCTCTTTACAAATATCAATAATGGGAAAGAACATGATACCCTGAGAAGACAACAAGTTTAAAAGAGTGCCTGTATTCAATAGGAGTCTTCCATTGTGTCAAAGTATCGGACAGACATCCGATATCTCATGTATGAGGGGTGCAATTTGGTCCTTGTTCATATGGAATAAAAACCTTCAAGATGAAGATTTAATAACTATGCAAAGTCAGTGTAATGCTGCTGCAGTGCAGTATAGCACAACCTCCACCAGGGGATGTTGTTGAGGGAAGAGAGGTTGCACACATAGTGTAACACCACTGAGCAGCAGTACAAACACCAAGTGGTGAAAGAGTGGTCAGAAGAGCCAAGTCAGAAACTGTCAGGACAAGAAGTAACAGAGGTCACAGCAATACACGTGGTCAAATACAAGCCAGAAGTCAGAGCCAGAAGGGAGCAGATATAACCGAGAGGAGAGATGGTAAAACAGGTCAGAAGACAAGCCAGGTAACATACCAAGAGGTCCAAACACAGGGAGCGAACACTAAGACAAAGCGGGGAGGCACAGATATATATAAGTCCATAAAGATATGTTTCTTTCATGGCATCAAGTATTGTTAGCAAAGAAAAAGTTTTCAGCTGCAATATCTAATTGGTATATATCCACAGTGGGACACAAATAAAGGGAAATGCAAATGCATATTAAGATATATGCCAGAGAAAAATCAATGACATTTCATATACTGCAGATATTCCCAAAAATAAGCAGCTTTAAAAGTAAAAAAGTGCATAGTGCATAGTGCAAATACTAACCAGTACTCATGATAAGCGTGCCAATACTGCCTCCTCACACTCCAACGCGCATTTCACACGTTTAGCTTCCTCAGGGAGTGATGTGAGGGAGGTCATACTATCGCTTTATATACCCAATAAGCCAAAGGTGTAGCCAATCCAATAGAAGTGCATTCGTATCGGCGCATCACATGCCGCTCCGGCAAAGCATACCCGCCCAATGCCCCCCCAGTGACGTTACAAGAAGGCGCGTCACGCCGTCCATGATGTCACGGGCCAGACACGGGATGGAGCATGCGTACGTCAGGGAACCAGGGGATGCGCACAGCACTCCATTGGCCATATTAGATATAGTGCATTTGTATCGGCGCATCGCACGTTGCCACGGCAACGGCACCCCCACCCCGCACCTCGTGGCAACATCACAGAGACACGCTATCACGTGATCCATGATGACACAAGCGGGGTACGGGACGACAGGCGCCGCCCCACGGAAACAGGAGATGCGCTCAGCACAATTTCGGCCATGCTTAATTTGGGCAAATTAAAAAAAATATATATATATATCACTAACATTGGTCTGCAGGCTACAGCAGACTGAAATAGCCACACAGATCCCAAAACGACGCAAAGAAGGTTAATCCCCGCATGAACAGACCGGGGAGAAAATAACAAGAAACAAATCCCGGCCTGGATCATGACAGTCAATACATCAAATAAAAGAAGGCATCTTACCCAAATGTATGAAGGAAGGATAGGGTTGTCACAAGAACAGATAATTATATCCTCAACGCGCGTTTCGCATACAGCAGTCATTCACAGGACACGACAATCCCTGTGTATTGTTTTTTTCTTAAATGGTACTGATCACAAGCAAATCCCAATACAGGCATCTTCTAGTCCGTATCACAGAAAATCATTCCATAAACTGAGCCACTATGCAGAATATTACATTTAACCGTACATCAAAACATGTTTAAAACCAACATTAGTAGATTATCCCCTAAAAGAATTGTTGCCAAGTTTTGCCGGATTTCATATTATGGACATGTACTCGAATGTCTTCATAATATGGCAAAACTTTACTGTAGAAGATAGTACAAAACTTTAGGGACTTTGCATGCTGCCATTTAGCCTCTGTTCTGAACCCTAGAAAGAATTTTAATACAGAAATAAGTTTCAAGTTAGTTAAAGAATAATTTGTAAATGATTCAGGTTAGTTTGCAGATATAGAAATGTTTCGTTAAGTTCACTGAGTTAATCCAACTCATGATTTTATTTTAAGCTAAGCCAAAATTTTAAATAAGAGATGTACATTGTTTTCCCTTTAGGGAAAGTTTTGTAATCATTTTGTTATGAAAATCACATTTCTATCAGCAAAAGAAAGAATTAATAAATCAAGTTCTTAAAAATATTTTGTAATTATATTGCATTTTTCATGTTTACACCAAATCCCTTTAGTATGTTAAGTAATTACTTCAGGAACTTCACATATTAAGTCTGGGACTTTAAAGTCTAAATGAAGAAGCCTCATCGATGGCTTGAGATTCTTCATCTTAATTATGTATGCTGATCATTTCCATATAATATGTAAGTTTGAAGTGTTTCCTGTTTCTGGATTGCTGGAGGATGTTAATGCCATGACTACAGGTAACTAATTAATTGTTGTATTCAAGACACTTATCTTAATACTCCACTAAATACATCTGTATATTTACAATGTATCTCCAACATTAATGCTCATGTAATAAAATTAAAGTTTTTGAAAAATGAGTCAATTTCAGTATATGCCCTTTTCTTTCAAATTAGCAAAGGAAGAAGAAATTATTTTCAATTTTTGTTATTGCTTAATCCTAATAACGTTGATATTTTTTTTTCCTGCAATGATCACGGCAAAAGGATAAAAAGGGAAAAGGGGGCTTAATTACTTCAAAAGCCTGAGGATTTATGCTAATAAGGTTACTTTAGTGTAAGCTCTGTCTTTGGGAAGAAAACAGTAATAACCAGTGTCAAATATGTGTTAACTTAATTTTTAAAAGGCTCAGGCTGATTAAAAAATAAATTAAAATGGAACTAATCATCCCCACCCACATAGCTCCCTTAGTGATGCTTACAGTCATTGACTTAGTGGGCATTGCCAGATATTTTCAGTGTCTAAAGACCAAAAAAGCCTTGGAACAGGAGTTTTATGTGATTGGTGATATGTCATTCTTTAATTTTTCCTAAAGTTGTACTCTCAATTTTGAAAGGTATCCCTTTTTCATGGGAATAACTTGGCATAGGGGATAATTTCCCCATCACTGAGGTTCCGACACTTGGGGTTCCCATTGATCCCAAGAAGCATAGCTCCGAAAAGCGTTGAGTGAATGGAGCGGTGTTCAATAATGTGCACTGGTACTCCATTCGTTCTTAATGGGAGCACTGGAGATTTTCGAGAGCAGTGTTTTGGCACTCTAATTAAAATGAATGGAGCGGTATTGATTTTGATCGAGTACGCCTCTTTTCATATGCATCAAATAGTTAACATCCAGCGCTTCTTTGGATGAATGATCCCAGGAAATCCAAGATTTCTTAAAACATCTATTTATTTCTTCATATTAAAAACAAGTAACAAAAAAGGTCAGGCAGTTTAGATACACTCATGATTAAAAAAAGGCATAGAGACCAACATGTTTCGAAACAGGGCGGTCTTAATCACGGACTTGTCATGTTTTTAACCATGAGTGTATCTAAACTGCCTGACCTTTTTGTTACTTGTTTTTAATATGAAGAAATAAATAGATGTTTTAAGAAATTTTGGATTTCCTGGGACCATACATCCAAAGAGGCGCTGGATTCACCCAGTGGATCCGTGCGGCCTGGAGGACATATTAACCAGAGGAGGGGGTGAGTTGACAATCTCATTTTATATATATAACCTCTTTTCATATGGAGCTCCTAAGAAATCCCATCCTTGGGATCAGTAATGAGACCCAGCAGTCAGAGTCCCAGAGATTGAGAAGTTATCCTGTAATCGGACATTGTCAATGGTCACCTGGCAGCTCTAAAATGGCTACCATGGACAGTCTTAATGCAAGCCATTCTGCTGACCAGATCTTAGGGGTTACCCTGGCCTTCACCCTTTAGCCCTTGTACAGGAATATACACTTAAACAGGGGCCCCTAGGTTGGAGCCATGGAATAAGATGCTGTACAGTGGTACACACTGGCAGGAGTAATCAGGTCTCTGGGTCAGAACCAAGAGGGTAAAAAAAGTGCAAAATCAGTAGATGCAAGAATAGTCAGTAAAACAAGCCGAGGTCAAAATTGGAAACAAATACACTATGCAGGAGCTGAACAGACAGGACTAAACCAGAAGAACACAAGGCTATAACGAGCAGCTCCAGGCAATATGTTGGTAGTTTAAGTAGGGTGTGGCGCTTTCTAGTGGACTAGAGCAGGGAGCTAATGACTCCAGCTGGACAGCACGCACATCCTTACTGTCGGGCTGGATGGCGTTGCAGGTCCCGGCCACTCTAATCTTGGTGGCTGATCAGAGCCTGCACCATCGATAGCCAATGGCTCCAATGTCTCTTCTATCACCAGGGATGTCCACAATGTGAATACAGCGATAACTGCCAACATAAGCAGTTGTGGCAGGAGCCGGTCCTGTGGAGATGTGACCTATCGCTTATCTTCCAAACTTGAGAATACCCCAGCAGTCTTGTCCATGAGAAGCTTTTCAATCAGTAATTTGCCACAGGGATCTATTTCCTTAAAAATGAAGGGCAGGCCCCCAAAATTATTTCCCTCAACGGTCTAAGGAAATCATGTCTGGCTCTTCTAGCAAACAGACCATCATATGGTCTCCTAATGATTTTCATTGTCTCAAGTTTTGTCTTTTACATGGCTTCTATGAATAAAAAAAGGAATATTCTGATTGCTTTTGGTACTTGATGAATTTTCACTTTTGGCCAGGTATGCTTTTGATTAGGCTATTTGATCAAATTACCTGTATAGGGATAAGGTTAACATCCATCAATTGAAAAACAATTTACCATATATACTCGAGTATAAGCTGACCCGAGTATAAGCCGAGACCCCTAATTTTGCCACAAAAAACTGGGAAAACTTAATGACTCGAGTATAAGCCTAGGGTGGAAAATGGAGCAGCTACCGGTAAATGTCAAAAATAAAAATAGATACCAATAAAAGTAAAATTAATTGAGATATCAATAGGTTAAGTGTTTCTGAATATCCATATTGAATCAGGAGCCCCATATAATGCTCCATACAGTTCATGATGGGCCTCATAAGATGCTCCATATTAAAATATGCCCCATATAATGCTGCACAAAGGCTGATTATGGCCTCATAAGATGCTCCATACAGACATTTGCCCCGTATAATGCTGCACAAATGCTGATTATGGCCCCATAAGATGCTCCATAGACACAAGTGCCCCATATAGTGCTGCACAAATGCTGATTATGGCCCCATAAGATGCTCCATACAGTCATTTGTCCCATATAATGCTGCACAAATGCTGATTATGGCCCCATAAGATGCTCCATAGACACATTTGCCCTATATGCTGCTGCTGCGATTAAAAAAAACTCACCTCTCGTCGCTCAGGTCCCCAGCACTTGATATAGTCACCTTTCGCTGTTCCACCGCTGGGCGCCGCTGTGTCTTCCGCGTCCTCTGCACTGAAGTTCAGGCAGAGGGCGGCGCGCACACTAATCACGTCATCACGCCCTCTAACCTGAGCTTCACTGTAGAGGACGCTAAAGATGGAGCCCAGGGGTGGAATGCGGACAGGTGAATATCGCGCAATGCCCCGTTATACTCACCTGCTCCTGGCGTAGTCCCTGCATGTCCCTGGTTCTCCAGGCGCCGGCAACTTCTTCCTGTGTTGAGCAGTCACATGGTACCGCTCATTACAGTAGTGAATATGCGGCTCCACCCCTATGGGAGTGGAGTCGGGTCCATATTCATTACTGTAATGAGCGGTACCATGTGACCGCTCAACGCTGGAAGAAGCTGTCAGCAGCCGGAGAACCAGGGACGTGCAGTGACAGCGCCAGGAGCAGGTAAGTATGATTAGACAGATGCCGCTCCCCCTCCCCTGCCGACTCCTGGGTATGACTCGAGTATAAGCCGAGAGGGGCAATTTCAGCCTAAAAAAATGGGCTGAAATTCTCGGCTTATACTTGAGTATATACGGTACCTTTCCAATCAGGTGTCTATCAATAATTGGTTTACAAGTAACAGTTAGACCAGAGCTCAATGGACCTCATGCTGTACCAATATTTTAAACTAGCTATAGAACCTGTTTTATGCCCGGGTTGCGAGCATTTTTATTGGTACAGCATGAAAAAGTAGAGGAAAAATGACACTCACATTCCTTAGAAATGTTTCTATTTTAGATTCATCCCAAACCACAACAGCATGGCTGTGATATTGCAAAAGTAGGTTGAAAAGCCGTACAGGGAATATAGAGAAAGTCACGACTAGCCCAGAGTGTCCCTCAGTTGGTTTCTTGCTGCCCCTCTCCAGTTGAGTGTCTCTTCTGATGCACACATGGGAGATACCAGTCTGGAGTCAAGTGGGGAGAAGCAGCCAAGGGCCACTCCGAGCTGGTCATGGCTATCTCTATAGTTCCCAGACGGCTTTTCAAACTATGCTTTGTCTTACTCTACTATATTTTGGAGAAAAACATACCTGCTCACAAATGCTCAACCAAGCCATGTCCATGGTTTGGGCAGCGTGAATCTAGTTTATCCTCCATATATAAGTCAATTAGTGAATAAATGTATCCTTAGTAAATAAGAACATTTGCAGACAATTGTATCCAGTCTAGGCAAAAAGAACACTTAAAAAAAAAATAAAAGTTGTGTCGATATACAGTACAAGCACCAGACTAGAAATGATACATTAAATAACTCTTCCGTTAAAGAGTTAAATAATACTGACCATCTCCTGTAAGCTTTCCAAATCATCAACACTGCCTTTTTCCATAAAGCCGGGCACCTGCCAATTCCTTAATTTGCTTTTACATCCTTTTTGCTCATTAACAGTAACACAATTAACAAACAGTTCTAATTCTCGGTCCATTACAATGTTTTTCTCCTTGTCTTACTTGGTTATGACTGATAATTGTATTCGTTCCAAGCCAGAAGTGTTGTACATAATATGTGGCAGAGCAGCAAATAACTTTACGGAAGGAAGGAAGCGTGGTAAAAGAAATTGGAACTTAAATGTTGAAAGAAATATATCAATACATAGCGATCAGTATCCAGGTCAGGGACAAGGTCTTGAATCATCACTCACAAATTAAGGGTTGACGTCAGATCTATGGTAATTAAAAAAAAATAATTAAGAGGATGCTGATTAATCCCCTAATAAATTTACTTCCAGTTTCATCTTTAAAATTCTACTTATTAGAGAGCTTTCTGCCAAAAATTCAAGATTCAACATCATTAAATTGCAACTATCTTTAAGCTTCTGCTCAAGTGGTCCTCTTGAAAGATGTAAAATAAGTGGGTTATATCTCAAATGCATGTGCAATTGATAGTTTTCAGCCTAACCCATTTATCTATTGATAAGGCTTTGCTTATATTGTGCTATCATGTTTCACTGCGCCTAAGGGTACCGTCACACATTGAAATTTCCATCGCTACGACGTTACGATTCGTGACGTTCTAGCGATATCGTTACGATATCGCAGTGTCTGACACGCAGCAGCGATCAGGGATCCTGCTGAGAATCGTACGTTGTAGCAGATCGTATGGAACTTTCTTTCGTCGCTTGATCACCCGCTGACATCGCTGGATCGTTGTGTGTGACAGCGATCCAGCGATGTCTTCGCTTGTAACCAGGGTAAACATCGGGTAACTAAGCGCAGGGCCGCGCTTAGTAACCCGATGTTTACCCTGGTTACAAGCGTAAACTTAAAAAAACAAACCGTACATGCTCACCCGTCGGTGTCCTTCAGGTCCCTTGCCGTCTGCTTCCTGCTCTGAGTGCCGGCCGGAAAGTGAGAGCAGATCACAGCGGTGCTGCGATCTGCTCTCACTGTACGGCTGCACTCAGAGCAGGAAGCAGACGACAAGGGACCTGAAGGACACCGACGGGTGAGTATGTACTGTTTGTTTTTTTACGTTTACGCTGGTAACCAGGGTAAACATCGGGTTACTAAGCGCGGCCCTGCGCTTAGTTACCCGATGTTTACCCTGGTTACCCGGGGACTTCGGCATCGCTCCAGCGCCGTGATTGCACCGTGTGACCGCAGTCTACGACGCTGGAGCGATATTCATACGATCGCTGCGACGTCACGGATCGTGCCGTCGCAGCGATGAAAATTTCAATGTGTGACGGTACCCTTACAGACGTTATCATCAGTGACCCCATTGAGGCTCACAATCTAAATCACCTTTCAGAATGTCTTTGAAGTGCGGGAGGAAACCGGAGAACCAAGAGGAAACCCAAGCAAACATGGGGAGAACATACAAATTCCTTGAACCTATGATGATATGACAACCCAATACCCCCAATTAGTAAAAATAGCTATTTCAAAGGTAGAAGATAGCTTGACACTGGAGTTAAAATTCTATCTAGCTTTGTTTTATCAAGGAAACTGTCAATTCAACCATGGAGGATCCTTTGTGCTCCACCTTGCTATCCAGTACATCACCATCTTTCCTTGTAGTGCCTTGGTCCATTTTCTAAAAAAAAAACTATGGACCTACAAATCTAGACATTGACAATCCTAGACTAATGACAAAAAAGTATTTATTTAGAAACATCATAGTATCTCTCCTCCAGAATGACGAAAACTCTTTCTAGTACCACCTATGAGGAGCATTCCCAGAAGCAAATGTCCAACCTACAATAGAGCCTTGAAACATAAACTGTTATATCGGTCAAACCAAAGACAACCATTCAATAGATAGCTGTATTTCTGAGTTTTTCTCCTCATCAGAACAGAATATGATTCTTTTTGCTGAGGTTCCTTAAAAGCAGCTCTTGAAAGGTAACATTTCTACCTGTTGTGACCGAGTTTTTGGAGAGAATAATTCTCTTTCACAAAGAAAACAGGTTAGTCCAGGGAAGTGTGTTTGACACTGTTAAATGTCTTTGAAGCAGTTCTTAAAACATACTCAAAACCCCATTCTGAAATCATAATCATTGGAAGTAGAGATGAGCAAACCCGAACTGTAAAGTGTCCCTTGCTAAACTCTGAGCACAGATTTCTCCTGAAAGAACAGTACCTACCTTTTGTTCATCCCCATGGAAAACAGTCTCCTAAAAAGTAAATTATTTTACAGCAGTAATAATGTCCACCACTTGTTACCATAAATTAATAATGTATGTTCTTCATTCTGGCCCCCTTTATTTTATAATGGACCCCATCCTGGCTTCCTGTGTCCCTTGGCCTGGTTGGTACCCAATTACCCTTGGCCTGGTTGGTCCCCTATGTCCCTTGGCCTGACTGCCCGCCTATGTCCCTTGACCTGGCTGGCCCCCTATGTCCCTTGGCCTGGCTGTCCCTCTGTCTCTTGGCCTGGCTGTCTCCCGTCTGTTGGCCTGGCTGGCCTACTCCTGCCTCTTGACCTGTGTATTGCAAAGTTTTTAACACTAAGGTTCGGATACAGCTTTAAAGAAGGCTACTACTTGCGATATAAAGCAATTTTATTTCAAAGTACAAAATTAAAGTAATAGTTTGATTGCGTACACTTTTGTATATTTCAGCATACAAAGGTTAAGTACATATAAAGATTAAATATATATAAAGGTTAAATACATACAAAGGTTAAGTACATATACTTACATCACCACCAAGGAGCTTTTAAACATCTTCCGTCTGGAATATCAGAGAAGCAACACCAAGGCAGAGAACCCCTGGGAAATTCACAACACTGCAGCGGCGTCCCCACTTATGCAGGTATCACAACACTGTACAGTGTACACATATAAGTACGCACAGTATAAGGGACAGGGCACATCCCGGGGACTCCTCGCAGAAGGTAAATACCAGGTGGCTACTTCTTTGACCCATACATGCTGGTAGCACTTGAATTACAAACATCTTCTCATTATGTATTAAACCCTTGATCACTGGTTTAGCCACCTCACCTACTATGCTTTTGCACTTTATTTCTCCTATCTTGGTATTTTACCTGGAATATTGTTTACTCTGCTGACTGTGGTTTTTACTTATGGCACATACATATCTGTACCATTGCGTTCATATTAATTGTTGACACATTTTTTGCTGGTGCCATTTTTTACCATCTTGTATGTCCCTGGAGTAGTGCCCTCTTTTGGTATTTTGTTTCCCACTCTACCACACGCTGTTATATATGCTTTAATAAATATTGTCATATATTTAATCATTGGACATTGTTTTGGTTTTCTTCTTTGTCTATCACATATACCGTATTTTTCGGACTATAAGACGCACTTTTCCCCCCCAAAAAAGGGAGGAAAAAAGGGGTGCATCTAATAGACGTAATGCAAACTTACCTGCAGTGGTGTGTTGGCGGCGGCAGAGGTGCGGCGGCAGAGGTGCGGGGATGAGGAGGCGCAGTGAGCGGTATGGTGTGAGCAGGGTCCCTTTCACAGGTGCGGTGATGCAGCAGCCCGGTAAACAGCAGAGCCAGGTGAATCATGTTGTTATCGGTGGTGGCGGACATCTTCCTGAGGCCACGCGTGCGCAGATGGAGTGCTCTGCTTCCCGGGGCTTCAGGAAAATGGCCGCGGGAGGCCGTGCGTGCACAGATGGAGATCGCGGTGGCCATTTTCCTGAAACCGAGTTCGCAGATTTAGATCTTGGCTTCAGGAAAATGGCCGCCGCGATCTCCATCTGCGCATGCGCGGCCTCCCGCAGCCATTTTCCTGAAGCCCTGGGAAGCAGAGCATTCCATCTGCGCACGCGCGGCCTCAGGAAGATGTCTGCCACCACCGATAACAACAAGCCGTGGCGTCGCCCACCTAAGCAGGAAGGGACCCTGCTCAGGTGCACGCCGTACCGCATCACCCCACCTCTGCCAACACCATGCCTCCTGTGACCCTGCTCTGCCACCGCCAGCCCTCAGGTAAGATACCGTAAATTTGGACAATAAGACGGACCCCATCTTATAAAAAAATCTTTTTTCTGAAATTTTCACCCCAAATTTGGGGTGCGTCTTATGGTCCGGTGCATCTTATAGTCTGAAAAATATGGTAAGTACAGGTAGCCAACTTTCTGTTTCTATCTTAGTCAGTTTATCTGACCTTATATAGTGATTTACACTATGTAGTAACTCGGATTTCAGCCTCTGCCCTCTAGTGGCCAGCTTTTGGGTTAAGATGAATCAGAGATACCAGGCAAACATCAGACAATGGGTAATAAACCCACACAAAAGCTCCCAAGATAAAATAAGTCCACAGTACACAGAGGTTAAGTAAACCTCCATGTTTTATAGTAAAAAACAACAAACATAGAAAAACATACAACTATTTGTGAGGTTAAAGCTTTCAGACAATAAGTTAACAGTTCTCAAGATTGTGTCACTATGAACATTGTCTGTAAATGTATGACCAGCAATGTGGACTCAAAATATCCATTTTTATGTTCACACTACAGCCTGGCTGCCCCTATCTGTTGGCCTGGCTGGCCTACTCCTGTCTCTTGGCCTGGTTGCCCCCCTGTCTCATGGCCTGGCTGGCCCCCCTGTCTCACGGCCTGACTGGCCCCCTTGTCCCTTCACCTGGTTGGCTGCCGTTCCTTGACCTGGCTGGGCTCCCTGTCCGTTGGTCTGGCTGGACCCCTGTCTCTTGGCCTGGCTGGCCCGCCCATTTCTTGGCCTGGCTGGCCCCCATCTTTTAGCCTAGAGAGCCACCGTCCCTTGGCCTGGCGAGCCCCCGTCTCTTGGCCTGGCCCCAGCATCATACATAGCAGACGCATAGATTTCTTACATCAGGAATGGACATATCATATCATTGGAACTATTTGTGCAGCCAGGGACCCAAGAGGTAAGGTGTCCACTCCATTTTAATCTCTAAAATAGTTGGAATTGTGCATTATGATGGATTATTGAACTGCAATGGACCCATATATTGTTCTTGCACGGGAGCCCTTTTCTTTCTGTGTCCACCAGTGGCTTACATACTACATATCCTATTGCTTGCTGGTAATTAAAGAGAACCTGCCATTTACCATACATATACACTCACCGGCCATTTTATTAGGTACACCATGCTAGTAACGGGTTGGACCCCCTTTTGCCTTCAGAACTGCCTCAATTCTTCGTGGAATAGATTCAACAAGGTGCTGGAAGCATTCCTCAGAGATTTTGGTCCATATTGACATGATGGCATCACACAGTTGCCGCAGATTTGTCGGCTGCACATCCCAAAGATGCTCCATACAAGGCAGGATGGATCCATGCTTTCATGTTGTTTACGCCAAATTCTGACCCTACCATCCGAATATCGCAGCAGAAATCGAGACTCATCAGACCAAGCAACGTTTTTCCAATCTTCTACTGTCCAATTTCGATGAGCTTGTACAAATTGTAGCCTCAGTTTCCTGTTCTTAGCTGAAAGGAGTGGTACCCGGTGTGGTCTTCTGCTGCTGTAGCCCATCTGCCTCAAAGTTCGACGCACTGTGCGTTCAGAGATGCTCTTAGGCCTACCTTGGTTGTAACGGGTGGCGATTTGAGTCACTGTTGCCTTTCTATCAGCTCGAACCAGTCTGCCCATTCTCCTCTGACCTCTGGCATCAACAAGGCATTTCCGCCCACAGAACTGCCGCTCACTGGATTTTTTTTCTTTTTCGGACCATTCTCTGTAAACCCTAGAGATGGTTGTGCGTGAAAATCCCAGTAGATCAGCAGTTTCTGAAATACTCAGACCAGCCCTTCTGGCACCAACAACCATGCCACGTTCAAAGGCACTCAAATCACCTTTCTTCCCCATACTGATGCTCGGTTTGAACTGCAGGAGATTGTCTTGACCATGTCTACAATGCCTAAATGCACTGAGTTGCCGCCATGTGATTGGCTGATTAGAAATTAAGTGTTAACAAGAAGTTGGACAGGTGTACCTAATAAAGTGGCCAGTGAGTGTATATGTTTTAACTAGTGTAGATGCCACAGTTTTTCAGAATCTATCATTGTTGTTTTTTTTGTTCCTGAGTAGTGTTGAGCATTCCGATACCGCAAGTATCGGGTATCGGCCGATACTTGCGGGTATCAGAATTCCGATACCGAGATCCGATACTTTCGTGGTATAGGGAATCGGAATCGGAAGTTTCCAGTGTATGGTTCCCAGGGTCTGAAGGAGAGGAAACTCTCCTTCAGGCCCTGGGATCCATATAAATGTGTAAAATAAAGAATTAAAATAAAAAATATTGATATACTCACCTGTCCGGAGGCCCCTGGACTTTACCGCTGTAACCGGGAGCCTTCTTTGCTTAAAATGCGCGCGTTTAATGGTTTCCGTGACGTCACGGCTTCTGATTGGTCGCGTGCCACCCATGTGACCGCGACGCGACCAATCACAACAAGCCGTGACGTAATTTTCAGGTCCTGATGCCTAATTCTAGGCATTCAGGATTTGAAAATTATGTCACGGCTTGTGATTGGTCGCGTCGCGGTCACATGGGCGGCACGCAACCAATCAGAAGCCGTGACGTAATTTTAAAATGCGTGCGTTTACTGCCTCCCGTGACGTCACGGCTTGTGATTGGTCGCGTCGCCCATGTGACCGCGACGCGACCAATCACAAGCCGTGACGTAATTTTCAGGTCCTGATGCCTAATTCTAGGCATTCAGGACCTGAAAATTACGTCACGGCTTGTTGTGATTGGTCGCGTCGCGGTCACATGGGCAGCACGCGACCAATCAGAAGCCGTGACGTCACAGAAACCATTAAACGCGCGCATTTTAAGCAAAGAAGGCTCCCGGTTACGGCGGTAAAGTCCAGGCTGCGTCGGAGAGTTGAGTATAACCCTATTTTTTATTTTAATTCTTTATTTTACACATTAATATGGATCCCAGGGCCTGAAGGAGAGTTTCCTCTCCTTCAGACCCTGGGAACCATCAGGGATACCGTCCGATACTTGAGTCCCATTGACTTGTATTGGTATCGGGTATCGGTATCGGATTAGATCCGATACTTTGCCGGTATCGGCCGATACTTTCCGATACCGATACTTTCAAGTATCGGACGGTATCGCTCAACACTATTCCTGAGCTTTCACCTATGGCCCCCTCACCATTTTTGCAGACTGAATGTAAATCTAGTCTTGTTAGCCAAGGGGGTTTGATTGTAACGTACTGTAGATTACCACAGAGAAGAGTTGAGAGTCTTGCACCTTGGCAAGAGAAGAAAAGATTTACATACAGGGTGCAAAAAGTTAGTGAAGGCCAAATCTTAGGAGCAGGGAAAGAAAAAGGAAAGAACTAAACAGGAGATTCAGAAGAACAGCGACATTTTGACAAGGAAAAGAAATGACATAGTTATGGCAAGTGACTTGATCTCTTTAAGTAGGATGAGAAACCCTCGAGTACCAACCCCTGTTCTAAGGCTGTGTTCACACACCCTTGTAAAATGTCCGAGTGCTGCCCGAATTTTTATCAGACAACACACGGACCCATTGAGTTAAATGGATCTATTCAGTTATCCATTAAAATTACAGAATTGAGAATGAGATTCCTGAAACTCATTTGGTTCTGATTTTGAGGATCAGAATAGGGCATACTAAATGAATTTGTGTCCTCTCCAATATAAAAAAAATCGGGCAACACACCGACACTTCACACATATGTGTGAATGCAGCTTTAAGTGAAATAATTTGCATTCAGAAAAAGAAAGCGTTTGTAAAAGTTTTGCTAAGCTTTTCATTTCTTACTATCATTTGCTACAACTACTTATTCTGTGCATTTTTTAAGCATATGTGTTGTTGAAGAAGACTTCAGAATCATTTGTCTTATGTGTACATGAGGAATTAAATTACATGTCTTTCATCCTGCATTTTTATCAGGCTTTCCATCTACATGTTCTTTTTCTAATTTCCAGTTACCTCTGAGCTTCTGGGTAGAGACTATCTGCTAAAATGTTTCAAATACATAGAAAAAAGAGATATGAGGGATTCCAGCTCCCGTCTCTTTGTATCACACCCCAAGAAGCAGTATGGAAGCCATTATAAAGCTGTACTGAGCAGCGTAACTGTTAATCCAGCTCTGGAGTGAGATAAACACTTATTAGAAAGCAGCACCATTTGTCTCTTTGCCCGTTTCACTCTATTCTTCCTATCCCTATTCCTTTCCATAGACTTTAACAGGAGCTGTAATCTGATCCCTCAGTGAGCTGTTTTGATCAAGATGGATTATAACTGTCTCTCAGAGTGAATGATCAGTTCAGGTGGCAGGGAGGAGGAGAAGTAGTGTCCCATAAGTGAAAAAAACAGTATATTTCTCTGATAGGATATATTAGAAAGTTACTATTTAGATGTGTACTGAAATAGGGACAAATGCGAACGTAGGGTGATACCGTAAAAATATAGCAGAAGAAAAAGGAAGTGTGCTCATCGAAACGAGTGTGCTTCTTTAAAGGGAACATGTCACATGAAAAACACTATTAACCTACAGAATTAGGATTAGTCTGCAGGTTTATAGCGTTCTGAACCAGCGCAGCACTTGCAGTGAGAGCCCCACTGCCGGGAGTAAAATAACTTGTTTCCTCCTGGCAGCTTTCGGGTTTCAGACATGGGGGGCGACGCCGATGCGATTTCAGTCACAGCTCTGTGTATAGTGAGCGGCGGCTGTAACAACGCCCCGACACTGACTGACAGCAGCTCACTATTAGGGCTGGCTGTCAGTCAGTGCCGAGCAGGTTTAGAACACTATTGCACCTGCAGATTAACTCCATATCTTCACGCTTATAGCGTTTTTTCCCATGACATGTTCCTTTTAAAAGTGTGTAAATGCCAGTTGCAGCTGTTCTGTGTGAAAGAGGAAGATGCTTAATAGATAATTGAAGTGGATGAAGAAGACAATTTTATTGTGATTTTTGTCTCGAGAAAGTAGTTGGCACGGCTCCGAAACGTGTCGAACAATAAGCTGCCTACTTTTATTGAATGATCGCCACATATGAAGATTTATCTACATCCCACAGAACAGTATTTCTGTATATTTGAATATGTGGATGTGTGCAAATAGTTACTTTGACGTTGATGAAGAAGTTTTCACCGGTAGATACCTCGTCTGCGGAATAGTGCTCATTCAATAAAAAGATGCAGTTTATTGGTTGACGCGTTTCGGAGACATGCCAAACACTTTTTCAAGACAAAACCACAATAAGGTTGTCTTGAACACTTACTAATTCGCATCGAAGTTACTATTTGCTCCTACACACACATACAAATATACAGAAATACAGTCATTTCTAAGGTTATGTTCACACGCAAAAGATTCCTTCAAGCAAAAATCCTTTCCGTTCTTCTTAATAGAGTTGTTTCGGTGGAAGTCACATTCAGATGAATATGGTCATCGGCAGAAATTTCTGAAACAAATCTGCTGGATGTGAATATACCCTAACTTTCCAATTTACTGGAGGTCACCCAGGGCCAAACCAAGCAAAAATGTTAAAAATAGAAAATCAGTTGCAACCGTTGTAGCATTTTCCAGCATTTAAACATATATAAAAGTCAACCTGTACGATGAAAAAAGAAAGATGATCATCTCGGAATTTACTTCCTGTTCAGACCTGCCAGAATATCCAATAATAATGTGCAGCCTTTGGTTGACCTTATGCTTTAATTTATACGCAATAGGATTTTTGCTATAACCCTTTCTCTTGAAAATGTGTATATTTCGCTGCTGACACTTAAACCTAATAGGTTGTGGCCATGCGCGGAGCTCCATTTAATCGTATTAAACTGCATTTTTGATCCAGAAAATATTTTTATTAAGTATAATGGGGTATTCTCTCTGACATTTCTAGTGATCTTTGTAGCTATGAGTACATAAAAAGTGATATATTATTACTAGAATGTCAGGAATTGATCTCTAGAAGAAAAATTCCCATAGTCCTCTCCGCCCACATATTACAATTTAACTCTGGAAGGGAAATTACATGGAAAGATCTATGGCTCATAGGATCTATCTATAGATTGTGGATGTGACAGATTAATTTATTCCTTATCTGCTTGATACAATGCAGTTTAAATACAATAGTCCTGAAAATTGATAACGGACAACCTTGGCAGCAGCACCAATTAGGATGCTTCCACAAATTGTAATCATATTGTATAAATCATCCTTTACGGCAGCTTGTGCTCATTTTTCAAAATGATAAAGGTAAAGAATGGTTGGAGAGGGATTAAACTGGAATTAAGGAAATTACTGGAGAAAGTTTGCAAATGTGTAGACTGTGACACATCAGTGGGGTTCAACAGCGAAATACATACATCTGCTTTTAAAAAAAAAGAAAAAATAAAATAATGGGAAGCTTTCAAAAGAAAATTAGCTATTTATTAAATCAGAATTTTCTGTAATATGTATTTTAAAAAATTAAAAAAATAGAAATCTTGCAATTTTCAAACTGGCCACTGGGGCGTTTTTAGGTTCTCCTTTACGTTTCAGGAAACAACACATGTACATATCCAAAATGGTTAGACCTGGACCCTATAAAAAATAGAAATCTTACAATTTTCACAATGGTCACTGCGGCCTTTTCGTAGAATTTAACTTTTTTATGTTTTAGGAAACAACACATGTACTTTAGCCACAATGGTCAGACTCAGACTATATCATTTGTATTGAAGCATCTACTGAACATGTGTGAAGATTATTGTGAATGGAGGTGGAGCAGGGTCAGCTGTGACATCACCTATTGCGATTGATAGACTATGTGCTATCAGCAGCCATTGTAATCCTGACAAGGATGATCAGGAACCTGCTGAAAACTTTTCCTGAAAAGAAAGGACAAATGAGATTAAAAAAAGCCTCCAGTGGTCAGTGTGAAAAGTGCAAGATTACTATAAACTGTGACAAAGTCACTCGTAAAGTACTGAATGGGAGATATGTATCACTGAGGTTGTTAGCTTCATTGATATGAACCTAGGGAAAATGCTCCAGTACACTGTGCTGAGAATGGTTAATCGACCATGTTAAGTTCTAGGTTTTTTTTGTGTACAGTGAAGAGTGGGTGGGAGACTATTCCCCATACCCCCACCTTAGGGCGGGGTTTAGGAGTTAAATAGTCAGTCTTCTGAATCATTCAGAGTTTGGTGTGCCTGGAGGCAAGAGCTCCAGAGCTTTGTTTATGCTAAACTGAACTGTTGTTGTTCCTGATTGGGTGGATGCTCACAACCACGTGGACTGATACCATATCTTTTGTTTTCCTGTTTCCTGTCAGAAAGGCCATGTTTATTTTTATGAACTTTGCACTGGTTTATGCCGCACTTTTTAATAAACCAGCAGAAGATTCAAATGAGAAACGTTCCTGTGTCTACCTCTGTGAGTACCCGAGTGAGCGAGTGTACCACAATATATACACTGACGAGCAAAAGGATAACAAATATTTTGAACTTTTGACTTCCAAGCTCCATATCTCACCATCCTCTACTGCTTTGATGTGAGACTACCATCATTTTATAGACAATCATTTTGGCTATATCATACATAAATTTGACTTGCAACTGTTTTGCATATGATTATTTATGCACATTCTTGTCATGTCACTGCATTATTTCCGTTTTGCTCCAAAAATAAATCAAAATTGTAAGTTGCATTTATTTTTTGTGCTTTGTAAATTCACCTTTTTCTCTTTCAACACTGCCTGAATCCTCCTACATACATGCTCTCTATCATATCTCTACCAAAGTCTTATCTCAGGTCTCTTCTACACCTTCCCAAAGTTTGTGTATACTGGTCAATTCACTTGGGTATGGATACAGCTTTTTCTTCAACTCTACTCACAAGTGTTCAATTGGGTTGTGGTCTGGGGACTGTGGGGGCCAATCCAGCGCCTCTGCTTAATTGTCATTGAATCATTTCTTCACCAATCTCTACGTATGCTTCTGGTTGTCGTTCTGCTGAAACACTATGTCGTTCTTTTCATACCCATAGTACTCGAGTGTAAGAAGTAATTCATCCTGTAGGATACTCACATATAGCTCAGAATTGAGACCACCATCGATCCTGGTAAAGTATTCAATGCCTTTGGCTGTGAATCAAACCCATATCTTAAGTCCTTCTCCATCAAACTTGACAATTCCTTCAATTTCCTGACCCGTTATCCCCTTTTTCCCTTGTTTCTTCCAAACCCATTTGTACTCATCAGAGCCTAGTCTATTGACTTTTGTCTTAACGCTTCAAATCACTCGTTTCCAATCTTCTATTGATCACTTTTCGTATTTTTTTGCAAACTCGAGCCGATCCTTCTTATGACGATATTAACCCCTTCACGGCCAGAGGTATTTCCAATTTTGCATTTTTGTTTTTTGCTCCCCTTCCTCCCAGAGCCATAACTTTTTATTTTTCTATCAAAATGGCCATGTGAGGGCTTTTTTTTGCAATATACGTTGTACTTTTGAATAACAGCATTGGTTTTAACATATCGTGTACTAAAAAAATTCCAAGTGTGGTGAAATTGCAAAGAAAAGTGCAATACCACAGTTTTTGTGTTTTTTTTACCATGTTCACTAAATGCTAAATCCCACCTGCCATTATGATTTTCCAGGTCATTACAAGCTCATAGAAACCAAACATGTATAGGTTCTTTTATATTTAAGCGGTGGAAAAAAAAACTTTGGTTTAAAAAAATGGCACCATTTTCCGAGATCTGTAGCGTCTCCATTTTTCATGATCTTGGGTTGGTTGAGGGCTTATTTTTTGCGCGTCAAGCTGACGTTTTTATTGATACCATATTGGTGTAGATCCGGTCTTTTGATTGCCCGTTATTGCATTTTATTGCAATGTAGCGGTGACCAAAAAAATGTAATTCTGACATTTTGATTATTTTTTTGGTTACACCGTTTAGTGATTGGGTTAAATTCTTTATTTCTATTGGTAGATCAGGCGATTCTGAATGCGGTGATACCAAATATGTATATATTTGATTTTTTTATTGTTTTATTTTAAATGGGGTGAAAGGGGGGTTATTTCTAACATTTATAGATTTTTTTATTTTTTAACCCCTTAACCCCTAGAACTTTTTTCGGTTTTGTGTTTTCATTTTTCGCTCCCCTTCTTTTCTTTACAGAGCCATAACTTTTTTATTTTTCCATCAATATATCCATGTGAGGGCTTATTTTTTGTGGGACAAGTTGTACTTTTGAACGACATCATTGGTTTTACCATCTCGTGTGCTGTAAAATGGAAAAAAAAATCCAAGTGATGTGAAATTGTAGAAAAAGTGCAATCCCATACTTGGTTTTTGTTTCGCTTTTTTGCTAGATTCACTAAATGCTAAAACAGACCAGCCATTATGATTCTCCAGGTCATTACGAGTTCATTGAAATGACAGAAAAAAGACTCGCACATCCTAACTAGTGTGAATAGGTGCATACCAGGAGCAGCTACCTCCATACATAAATATACAAAAAAGGTTGCACTCTATCGTGCCAAAGCATGTCTAATATGGAATACTTGAAATTTGAATAGCAAAATGGCTTTTGAACATTAGAAAATTATTTAAGAGACGCTTAGCACAGAATTTGATATAATCAAATAGTGTGTGCCCATCAACCGACGTCAAGGTGGTCTCATAAACTGATGGGTCCCTGACCTCCCTGTCCAAATGTGAACACTTACCAAAGGCCAATGTCTGTATGCCTGGGTGAATGTGAAAACCTCTGTTCAGCACAGCCTACATATGAGTTGGCTGGGACCAAGTGTAATGAGATGCAAGACCACCTTGACGTCGGTTGATGGGCACACACTATTTGATTATATCAAATTCTGTGCTAAGCATCTCTTAAATAATTTTCTAATGTTCAAAAGCCATTTTGCTATTCAAATTTCAAGTATTCCATATTAGACATGCTTTGGCACGATAGAGTGCAACCTTTTTTGTATATTTATGTATGGAGGTAGCTGCTCCTGGTATGCACCTATTCACAGTAGTTAGGATGTGCGAGTCTTTTTTCTGTCATTTCAATGCTAGCTTATTGACTGAGCACTCCTCCCATCACCATGTGGTTTTTAATTGCATCTCATTACACTTGGTCCCGGCCAACTCATATGTAGGCTGTGCTGAACAGAGGTTTTCACATTCACCCAGGCATACAGACATTGGCCTTTGGTAAGTGTTCACATTTGGACAGGGAGGTCAGGGATCCATCAGTTTATGAGACCACCTTGATGTCGGTTGATGGGCACACACTATTTGATTATATCAAATTCTGTGCTAAGCGTCTCTTAAATAATTTTCTAATGTTCAAAAGCCATTTTGCTATTCAAATTTCAAGTATTCCATATTAGACATGCTTTGGCACGATAGAGTGCAACCTTTTTTGTATATTTATGTATGGAGGTAGCTGCTCCTGGTATGCACCTATTCACACTAGTTAGGATGTGCGAGTCTTTTTTCTGTCATTTCAATGCTAGCTTATTGACTGAGCACTCCTCCCATCACCATGTGGTTTTTAATTGCATCTCATTACACTTGGTCCCGGCCAACTCATATGTAGGCTGTGCTGAACAGAGGTTTTCACATTCACCCAGGCATACAGACATTGGCCTTTGGTAAGTGTTCACATTTGGACAGGGAGGTCAGGGACCCATCAGTTTATGAGACCACCTTGACGTCGGTTGATGGGCACACACTATTTGATTATATCAAATTCTGTGCTAAGCGTCTCTTAAATAATTTTCTAATGTTCAAAAGCCATTTTGCTATTCAAATTTCAAGTATTCCATATTAGACATGCTTTGGCACGATAGAGTGCAACCTTTTTTGTATAATTACGAGTTCATTAACACCAAACATCTCTAGGTTTTTTGTTTTACCTAACTGGTGAAAAAAATTCCAAACTTTGCTAAAAAAAAAATTGCACCATTTTCCGATACCTGTAGAGTCTCCATTTTTCATGATCTCGGGATGGGTGAGGGCTTATTTTCTGCATGCCGAGCTGATGTTTTGACACCATTTTGGTGCAGATACAAACTTTTGATCACCCGTTATTGCATTTTAATGCAATGTCGCAGCGACCAAAAAAACATAATTCTGGCATTTTGACTTTTGGCAATCAGGTTAATCCTTATATCAAATATGTGTATGTTTGATTTTTTTTTATTATTATTTTGAATGGGGCGAAAGGGGGTGATGTGAACGTTTATATTTTTTTATTTTTTTATATTTTTAAAAACATTTTTTCTTTAACTTTTGGCATCCTTCAATAGTCTCCATAGGGGACTAGAAGCTGCCTTAGCCCGATCGGCTCAGCTACATAGAGGCGATGATCAGTTCGCCTCTATGTAGTTGAATTACTGACTTGCTATGAGCGCCAACCAACGGGTGACGTTCATAACAATCCGGCACTAACAACCATAGAGGTCTCCAGGAGACCTCAGGTTGTCATTCTGATGAACCGATGACCCCCGATCATGTGACGGGGTCACCAGTGTGCGTATTTCCAGCACAATTGCCAGAAGCGCCATTTAAATGTCTCTGTCAGAGTTTGACAGAGGCATTTAACTAGTTAATAGCCACGGGTGGATCAAGATTCCACCCTTGGCTATTGCAGGCACATGTCAGCTGTTCAAAACCGCTGACATGTCTGGAAAAAGATGTGGGCTCACTGTCGGAGCCCACATCAAAGGAGGGGATACTGACATCAGCGTTAATGTATGCCCAATGTTTGTAAGGGGTTAAATAACTTTTTTTACTTTTTGCATGCTTCAAAAGTCTCCATGGGAAACCAGAAGCTTCAGTACTTTGATCTTCTCTGCTACACACAGGTGATGATCAGATCGCCTGTGTGTAGCAGAAATCCTCACTTGCAATGTGCACCCACCACTGGGTGGCAATCATAGTTATCTGGCAATGACAACCATAGAGGTCTGCTGGAGACTTCTGGTTGTCAAACCAACCCATAGATGACCGGCGATAATGTGACGGGGTCACCGATGGGCGGGATTTATGATGCACTTCTGGCAATCGCGAGTTAAATGCCATTGTCAGAGATTGACAACAACATTTAACTAGTAGGACTATCAGCTGTGTATCCACCAGACTTCTGCACAACACAACTGATGGTCCCAACCTGTTATGACCCCAATGGCGAGGGTCTCAGAGGAACGTGGAAGTCTGCAGAATACAAAAATCCAGCTCATAGGGCAGTGGTAACTGGGTTGACCATATATCTACTCCTAACGCCAACACTAGCAGTAGCCGGGGATCATTCCTACGTTGATTCTAGATGACACGCGCCAGCCGGAGAATCTAGCTACCCCTAGTAGAGGAAAACAAAGACCTTTCTTGCCTCCAGAGAAGGGGACCCCAAAGCTGGATAGAAGCCCCCCACAAATAATAACGGTGAGGTAAGAGGAAATGACAAACACAGAAATGAACCAGGTTTAGCACAGAGAGGCCCGCTTACTGATAGCAGAATAAAGAAAGGTAACTTATATGGTCAACAAAAACCCTATCAAAATCCACACTGGAAATTCAAGAACCCCCGAACCGTCTAACGGTCCGGGGGGAGAACACCAGCCCCCTAGAGCTTCCAGCAAAGGTCAGGATATAGATTTGGAACAAGCTGGACAAAAATACAAAACCAAAACAAATAGCAAAAAGCAAAAGGCAGACTTAGCTGATATAACTGGAACCAGGATCAGTAGACAAGAGCACAGCAGACTAGCTCTGATAACTACGTTGCCAGGCATAGAACTGAAGGTCCAGGGAGCTTATATAGCAACACCCCTAACTAATGACCCAGGTGCGGATAAAAGGAATGACAGAAAAACCAGAGTCAAAAAACTAGTAACCACTAGAGGGAGCAAAAAGCAAATTCACAACAGTACCCCCCCCTTAGTGAGGGGTCACCGAACCCTCACCACGACCACCAGGGCGATCAGGATGAGCGGCATGAAAGGCACGAACTAAATCGGCCGCATGAACATCAGAGGCGACCACCCAGGAATTATCCTCCTGACCATAGCCCTTCCACTTGACCAGGTACTGAAGCCTCCGCCTGGAGAGGCGAGAATCCAAGATCTTCTCCACCACGTACTCCAACACGCCCTCAACCAACACCGGAGCAGGAGGTTCAGCAGAAGGAACTACAGGCACAATGTACTGCCGCAACAAGGACCTATGAAATACATTGTGAATAGCAAACGACACAGGAAGATCCAGACGAAAAGACACAGGATTAAGGATTTCCAATATCTTGTAAGGCCCAATAAAACGAGGTTTAAATTTGGGAGAGGAGACCTTCATAGGAACAAAGCGGGAAGAAAGCCATACCAAATCCCCAACGCGTAGTCGGGGACCCACACCGCGGCGGCGGTTGGCAAAGCGCTGAGCCCTCTCCTGTGACAACTTCAAGTTGTCCACCACATGATTCCAGATCCGCTGCAACCTATCCACCACAGAATCCACCCCAGGACAGTCAGAAGGCTCCACATGACCCGAAGAAAAGCGAGGATGGAAACCAGAGTTGCAGAAAAAAGGCGAAACCAAGGTGGCGGAACTAGCCCGATTATTAAGGGCAAACTCAGCCAACGGCAAGAATGTCACCCAATCGTCCTGATCAGCAGAGACAAAACACCTCAAATAAGCCTCCAAAGTCTGATTGGTTCGCTCCGTCTGTCCATTAGTCTGAGGATGGAAAGCAGACGAAAACGACAAATCAATGCCCATCCTACTACAAAAGGATCGCCAGAACCTGGAAACGAATTGGGATCCTCTGTCTGACACAATATTCTCAGGGATGCCGTGCAAACGAACCACGTTCTGGAAAAACACAGGAACCAGATCGGAAGAGGAAGGCAGCTTAGGCAAAGGAACCAAATGGACCATCTTGGAGAAGCGATCACATATCACCCAGATAACGGACATGCCCTGAGATAGCGGAAGATCAGAAATGAAATCCATGGAGATATGTGTCCAAGGTCTCTTCGGGACAGGCAAGGGCAAGAGCAAACCGCTGGCACGAGAACAGCAAGGCTTGGCTCGAGCACAAGTCCCACAGGACTGCACAAATGACCGCACATCCCTTGACAAGGAAGGCCACCAAAAGGACCTGGCCACCAGATCTCTGGTGCCAAAAATTCCCGGGTGACCTGCCAACACCGAGGAATGAACCTCGGAAATGACTCTGCTAGTCCACTTATCCGGGACAAACAGTCTGTCAGGTGGACAAGACTCAGGCCTATCAGCCTGAAATCTCTGCAACACACGTCGCAGATCCGGAGAAATAGCTGACAAGATAACTCCATCTTTAAGAATACCAACAGGATCAGCGACTTCAGGAGCATCAGGCACAAAGCTCCTAGAAAGAGCATCGGCCTTCACATTCTTTGAACCTGGTAAATACGAGACAACAAAATCAAAGCGGGAGAAAAACAATGACCAGCGGGCCTGTCTCGGATTAAGGCGTTTAGCAGACTCGAGATACATCAGATTTTTGTGATCAGTCAAGACCACCACACGATGCTTAGCACCCTCGAGCCAATGACGCCACTCCTCAAATGCCCATTTCATGGCCAACAACTCCCGATTGCCCACATCATAATTTCGCTCGGCAGGCGAAAACTTCCTAGAGAAAAAGGCACAAGGTTTCATAACAGAGCAACCAGGGCCTCTCTGTGACAAAACGGCCCCTGCTCCAATCTCTGAAGCATCCACCTCAACCTGAAAGGGAAGTGAGACATCGGGCTGGCACAAAACAGGCGCCGAAGTAAACCGGCGTTTCAACTCCTGGAAAGCCTCCACGGCAGCAGGAGCCCAGTTAGCTACATCGGAGCCCTTCTTGGTCATATCCGTCAAAGGTTTCACAATGCTAGAAAAATTAGCGATAAAACGACGGTAGAAGTTAGCGAAACCCAAGAACTTCTGAAGACTCTTAACTGACGAGGGCTGAGTCCAATCAAGAATAGCTCGGACCTTGACTGGGTCCATCTCCACAGCAGAAGGGGAAAAAATGAACCCCAAAAAGGGAACCTTCTGTACACCAAAGAGACATTTTGAGCCCTTGACAAATAACGAATTTTCACGCAAAATTTTAAAGACCAACCTGACCTGCTCCACATGCGAATCCCAATTCTCAGAAAAAACCAAAATATCATCCAGATAAACAATCAAAAATTTATCCAGATACTTCCGGAAAATGTCATGCATAAAGGACTGAAAAACTGAAGGCGCATTGGAGAGCCCAAAAGGCATCACCAAGTACTCAAAATGACCTTCGGGCGTATTGAATGCGGTTTTCCATTCATCACCTTGCTTAATGCGCACAAGGTTGTACGCACCACGAAGGTCTATCTTGGTGAACCACTTGGCACCTTTAATCCGGGCAAACAAGTCAGACAACAGCGGTAAAGGATACTGAAATTTGACAGTGATCTTATTTAAAAGCCGATAATCAATACAAGGCCTCAAAGATCCGTCCTTTTTTGCCACAAAAAAGAATCCCGCACCAAGAGGGGAAGAAGACGGACGAATATGTCCTTTCTCCAGAGACTCCTTGATATATGAACGCATAGCGGTATGTTCAGGTACCGACAGATTAAACAGTCTTCCCTTAGGAAATTTACTGCCTGGGATCAAATCTATAGCACAGTCACAGTCCCTATGAGGAGGCAGTGCACTGGACTCAGACTCACTGAAGACATCCTGATAATCAGACAAATACTCAGGAACTTCCGAAGGCGTAGAAGAAGCAATAGACACAGGCAGGGAATCCCCATGAATACCACGACAGCCCCAACTTGAGACTGACATAGCCTTCCAGTCCAGGACTGGATTATGGGTCTGTAACCATGGCAGCCCTAAAACAACCAAATCATGCATTTTATGTAAAACCAGGAAACGTATCACCTCGCGGTGTTCAGGAGTCATGCACATGGTAACCTGTGTCCAATACTGCGGTTTATTTGCTGCCAATGGCGTAGCATCAATACCCCTAAGAGGAATAGGATTTACTAATGGTTCAAGAGTAAAACCACAGCGCTTAGCAAATGACAGATCCATAAGACTCAGGGCAGCACCTGAATCTACAAACGCCATGACAGGATAAGACGACAGTGAGCAAATCAAAGTTACAGACAGAATAAATTTAGGTTGCAAATTACCAACGGTGACAGGACTAACAACCTTAGCTATACGTTTAGAGCATGCTGAGATAACATGTGTAGAATCACCACAGTAGTAGCACAAGCCATTCCGGCGTCTATGAATTTTCCGCTCATTTCTAGTCAGGATTCTATCACATTGCATCAAATCAGGTGTCTGTTCAGACAACACCATGAGGGAATTTGCGGTTTTTCTATCACATTGCACCGAATTAGGTGTCTGTTCAGACAACACCATGAGGGAATTTGCGGTTTTGCGTTCCCGCAACCGCCGGTCAATTTGAATAGCCAGTGCCATAGTATCATTCAGACCTGTGGGAATGGGAAAACCCACCATAACATTCTTAATGGCTTCAGAAAGGCCATTTCTAAAATTAGCGGCCAGTGCACACTCGTTCCAATGTGTCAGCACGGACCATTTCCGAAATTTTTGGCAATACACTTCAGCCTCGTCCTGCCCCTGAGACATAGCCAGCAAGGCCTTTTCTGCCTGAATCTCAAGATTGGGTTCCTCATAAAGTAAACCGAGCGCCAGAAAAAACGCATCAATATCAGCCAATGCCGGATCTCCTGGCGCCAGCGAAAAAGCCCAATCCTGAGGGTCGCCCCGTAAGAACGAAATAACAATTTTTACTTGCTGAGCAGAGTCTCCAGATGAACAGGGTCTCAGGGACAAAAACAATTTACAATTATTCATGAAATTCCTAAACTTAAACCTGTCTCCGGAAAACAGTTCAGGAATCGGTATTTTAGGTTCTGACCTAGGATTTCTGATAACATAGTCTTGTATGCCCTGCACACGAGTAGCCAGCTGGTCCACACTTGTAATCAAGGTCTGGACATTCATGTCTGCAGCAAGCATAGCCACTCTGAGGTAAAGGGGAAGAAGAAAAAAAAAAACTCAGAATCTTCTTTCTTATAATCCCTCTTCTGCAATGCATTAAACATTTAATACTGGCCTGGCAAACTGTTATGACCCCAATGGCGAGGGTCTCAGAGGAACGTGGAAGTCTGCAGAATACAAAAATCCAGCTCATAGGGCAGTGGTAACTGGGTTGACCATATATCTACTCCTAACGCCAACACTAGCAGTAGCCGGGGATCATTCCTACGTTGATTCTAGATGACACGCGCCAGCCGGAGAATCTAGCTACCCCTAGTAGAGGAAAACAAAGACCTTTCTTGCCTCCAGAGAAGGGGACCCCAAAGCTGGATAGAAGCCCCCCACAAATAATAACGGTGAGGTAAGAGGAAATGACAAACACAGAAATGAACCAGGTTTAGCACAGAGAGGCCCGCTTACTGATAGCAGAATAAAGAAAGGTAACTTATATGGTCAACAAAAACCCTATCAAAATCCACACTGGAAATTCAAGAACCCCCGAACCGTCTAACGGTCCGGGGGGAGAACACCAGCCCCCTAGAGCTTCCAGCAAAGGTCAGGATATAGATTTGGAACAAGCTGGACAAAAATACAAAACCAAAACAAATAGCAAAAAGCAAAAGGCAGACTTAGCTGATATAACTGGAACCAGGATCAGTAGACAAGAGCACAGCAGACTAGCTCTGATAACTACGTTGCCAGGCATAGAACTGAAGGTCCAGGGAGCTTATATAGCAACACCCCTAACTAACGACCCAGGTGCGGATAAAAGGAATGACAGAAAAACCAGAGTCAAAAAACTAGTAACCACTAGAGGGAGCAAAAAGCAAATTCACAACACCAACCCCATTTATAAGGCAAGAAATCGCACTTATTAAACCTGACAGGGCACACCTGTGAAGTGAAAACCATTCCTGGTGACTAACTCTTGAAGCACATCAAGAGAATGCCAAGAGTGTGCAGAGCAGTCATCAAAGCAAAAGGTGACTACTTTGAAGAACCTAGAATATAAGACATAATTTCAGTTGTTTCACACTTTTTTGTTAAGTATATAATTCCACATGTGTTAATTCATAGTTTTGATGCCTTCAGTGTGAATGTACAATTTTCATAGTCATGAAAATACAGAAAAATCTTTAAATGAGAAGGTGTGTCCAAACTTTTGGTCTGTACTGTACCTTGTTCACAGATGAGCATGTCTTAAAAACATTATCACTCGTGCAGACTTCAAGATCAATATAAATTGCAGAGAATGAGTATCAGGAACAAAAGGAAGCAATCCTTCTCACATTCTTTTTAAATCTTGCACTAAAAGGGTAGACACAATTTTCGGCCTTAATCTTGTAGATGCTTCTGCCAATCTGTGGTTTGTCAGGCTGACAAAACCATTGCACTCACACAATCGCCGAACCATAAATGTATGGCAGTGGCCACTAATTGCAGAATCGTATTATTGGACATTTAAGAAGGATTGTGCCATTAACTTAGGATCTATTTATCTACTTTATCTATTCTCAAACAACCCCTTTGTCATAGTTTCAAATAAAAGTTTCTTTTTCATCTTCTTTGATCCCTGAATACAGCAATAATAAAGTAATTAACAAAATGTATTGAAGAAAACAAAATTTACAGCAAGTGAATATTTTTCTACTTTTCTTTTTAATTCTGCCACTTTTTACCAATTCATGTAGCAATTTATTTTATGAGCTATTTATCCATCTTTTATGTCTTCCATTACTTAGTGCGATGAAAGAGAGGTGATCTTGCTTCTATCAGATCTTTAGAGAACAATTCCCTCAGAACCTTTTAAGAAGTAAAAACGCCAAGCACCCATAGATGGAGGGCAATAGAGAATGTGAGCATCAAAAAAGTTTAAAAGAATAATACTGACGATAATATTTAATAATGTTGGGCTTTGTGATATCATGAGACTGGATAGTTATAAAAGTCAGAATAAAAATACTGCGGCATATGAAGGAGAAATCCAGTCAAAGAATATTCTCAATTTTGTGCATAATTGTATTGAAACATATTCTTTTGATGATTTATTTTAAGGGAATAACTTGGAACTTAAGTTATGAGTAGTTCAATTTACCACTATCTCCTTCTTAAGTGAAGTCTTAAAGGGAACCTGTCATAAGATTCATGTTGCCCAAACCACGCAAAATAGGGTAAATGGTTAAAAAAATAATATTCACCACAGTGTTCATGACATTACATCTTGTGTCGCTCGAGGCTCAGTTAGGCCTACTTGTGCTGGAAGCCCCAGAGGAAAGAAGAAGACCAACAGGATAATTGCAACAAAGGAAAGTGAAAAGAAGAGGAGGCGGGAACCACATGGTGGACTACAGGGGTGTCGGGACAGGTGAACAATGAGATAAGTGGTGATGTTTTTTTTTTTTTTACTTTACAGGCTACATTAATTATGGTCTGAAGAGAGTCAAGAGCAAAATAAGAAACATTAAGTTTGCTTCGAATAACTACAATGTCAATATCTTTGACTTCTTAGTATTGACTGCTACTCAACACAAAGAAGACAAAGATATTGACTACTGCCAGGTATGACCAGAACACATTTCAGATATACAGCGATGAACTGAAAGTGTTAAAAGACTTCAACCTACTCAAATTGATGATCACTCAAGATGCAACGATGACACCGGAAGTCAATGGGGTAAAAGCTATGGGCAAATCAGCAATGAAGTCACTGGACAAGGTCTGAAAATCAAAGAACATTTCACTGGTGCAGAAGACATGGCTTGTACATACTTTGGTCTTTTCTGTAGTAATATATGGATGCGGAACCTGTGTGATAAAGAAACAACTCAGAAGAAGAATCGACACCTTCGAAATGTGTTTCTGGAGAAGAGAATTATTAGTGATGAGCGAGTATGCTTGTTACTCGTGTTTCTCAGAGCATGCTCGGGTGGTCTCCGAGTATTTCGGCGTGCTCGGAGATTTAGTTTATGTCGACGCAGCTGCATGATTTACGGCTGCAAGACAGCTTGAATAAATGTGGAGATTGCCTGTTTGTTAAGCAACCCCCAAATGTATTCAAGCTGTCTAGCAGCCGCAAATCATGCAGCTGCGTCAACATAAACTAAATTTCCGAGCACGCTGAAATACTCGGAGACCACCTGAGCATGCTCGGAGAAACCCGAGTAACAAGCATATTCTCTCATCACTAGTGTTGAGCATTCCGATGCTGCAAGTATCGGGTATCGGCCGATACTTGCTGTATCGGAATTCCGATACCGGGATTCCGATACTCTTGTGGTATCGGGTATCGGGTATCGCAACAACATTAATGTTAAAATGTGTAAAAGAGAGAATTAAAATAAAAAATATCGCTATACTCACCTCTCCGACGCAGCCGGGACTTCAGCGAGGGAACCGGCAGCGTTGTTTGTTTAAAATTCGCGCTATTACTTGGTTACGTGAATTCCCGGCTTGTGATTGGTCAGGTCGGCCACGTTGCCGGGACGCGGACCAATCACAGCAAGCCGTGACGAAATTACGTCACGGCTTGCTGTGATTGGTCCGCGTCCCGGCAATATGGCCGCCCTGACCAATCACAAGCCGTGACGTCACGGGAGGCTGGACACGCGCCCATTTTAAAATGAGCGCGTCCAGCCTCCCGGCTTGTGATTGGTTGACCGCGGCACAACCAATCACAAGCCGTGACGTCACGGGAGGCTGGACACGCGCCCATTTTAAAATGAGCGCGTCCAGCCTCCCGGCTTGTGATTGGTTGACCGCGGCGCAACCAATCACAAGCCGTGACGTCACGGGAGGCTGGACACGCGCCCATTTTAAAATGAGCGCGTGTCCAGCCTCCCGTGACGTCACGGCTTGTGATTGGTCAGGGCGGCCATATTGCCGGGACGCGGACCAATCACAGCAAGCCGTGACGTAATTTCGTCACGGCTTGCTGTGATTGGTCCGCGTCCCGGCAACATGGCCGACCTGACCAATCACAAGCCGGGAATTCACGTAACCAAGTAATAGCGCGAATTTTAAACAAACAACGCTGCCGGTTCCCTCGCTGAAGTCCCGGCTGCGTCGGAGAGGTGAGTATAGCGATATTTTTTATTTTAATTCTTTCTTTTACACATTTATATGGTTCCCAGGGCCTGAAGGAGAGTTTCCTCTCCTTCAGACCCTGGGAACCATCAGGAATACCGTCCGATACATGAGTCCCATTGACTTGTATTGGTATCGGGTATCGGTATCGGATTGGATCCGATATTTTGCCGGTATCGGCCGATACTTTCCGATACCGATACTTTCAAGTATCGGACGGTATCGCTCAACACTACTCATCACTAGTTATTATTATCAATACCATGGATGGCAAGAAAAAAAATCAATTTTGGAACAAATCAAGCTGGCATGTCCCTCGAAGTAAGGATCACAAAGCTATGACTTGCCTACTTTGCACACACCATAAGAAGAGAGCAATCTCTGGAGAAGGACTTCATAGTAACTGATTCTCAGAAAAGTTGCCTAATTGATTTTATGCAGCACTTTGGTAGTCACGTTTGGACATATAATACAAAGAGAACAAGCATTGGAGAAGGACATCATGATAGGAAGATCAGCAACCCCAGTGATTTGATATGATCAAGATAACGGTGGAGAAGATCCGGGTGGACCTATCTAAGCGTGCACAAGATTGACCTTCCTTCAAGTCGCCAAGACTCGAGGTCGCGCCGAAGACTGTTAAAAAAAAATTGAGATGCAAATTGACCTTCCACGAAAAATTCGAGAGATTTGCCAGATTTTATTCTCCCTTCATATGTGACTAAGATGACAAACATAAAGAGGGTACACTCTTTTAAACTATTGGGCAGTAGTTTAGAATGAAGTATCCATTGTACTAAGAATTTACAGCACTAATAAGAACCATGGCAAAATCAGATCAGGTGGCTACAACCTTTTAACACATTTCAGCTGGATATGCTAACTTGTCTATCCATCACCAATAGATTTTTCAGTTGAGAAACAGTTAGTTCTTATTTTATAACTAATAACTCTTGCATCCTAAAGCAAAATTTCTTATTGTTACAGTATACAGTCAACCAAGACCACATTTTTCATCACTTGATTTACTAACACAGCTGTTCCTCTACAGAAAAAGGAGTCCAATGCCAATTATTTCCCAGAATATCTAAGAACATAGGATCATGCATAACCTACATTTTTGGGGTGTTAATGTGAAAACAAATGCATGGCTCTCACTTACCATGTCACTTTTATAATAATGGTGTTTCCTATGCACTACAAGAGTTTCTGAGCCTTCTCAGGAGCTAAGACTAAGTTGTAATTGTTACCTATGCACGTCACATACCTCTAATGAAACCCCATTTTCAATGGGCTTCATAACAACTGCCTGAGTTTAGCGCTGAGTGAATCGATTTAATCTAAATTGAAAACAAGGCAAATTTTATTAAATTTACAGGTGGCAATGAATTTGAAAAATTTGCAGTTCAGTTTTCAGAAAAAAGAACCCAACAATTTTTTACACATTCCAGAAGATTTCATCATCCACAGAAGGCTGAAGCATGGCATCAGGTGCAACCACGTAGGCTTACCTATAGTACGTTGCAGCTATCACATCACAAGGTATAGCACAGTCAGGAGGGACTATCATAGCCTGTATAAAAACCAAGGCAGGGCAAGGAGCAGCAAATTTTGAATGATTTAGGATAGTAAGATGACGTAAAAGCTAACAGCTCAGCAATACAGATAGAAAGAGAAAGCCTTATTAGACAAATGCTCCAAATAATATTGTGTTTTACAGCTGCAAAAGTATAACAGTTTTGGAATAATACAGAGACTCAATTGATAGGATGAAATAGAGAACTAACAGAGGTACCACCAGAAGTGCGAGACTGATCGATCAGTTACTGTACATACTGTAGATGGCATTTGTCCTGCTGAATTTTAATTGAAATGACACTTTTTTTTCATTTTTATTGCACTAGTAAGCAGAAGCAAGACATTACAATATTTTTTACAGAAAGGAAAACTTGAAATCAGTGTTAGACAGTGTGCTTATTTGTCACAAGTGACTGACCTGAGTTTTTGCATTTCTTGTGCAAACAGTTTTGTAAAGGATTCACTATATTCTACAAAAAATGAAAAACTTACATTTTTCCAGAACTAAGCATTACACTAAAATTAAAATGTACTACTTTTAGATACCAATTTTCTAGCCTAACTTGATATGATGAATTACCCCCATAGTATTTTCAGTGAATAATAGTTTTTGTAGGTTTTTTGTTGTTTTTCTGAAAGCCAGTGAGCTATCATGTGCTAAATTAAGACCTTGCTTGGAGACACAAGACACTAAATTTATTAGAGTCTGAAATATTCCCACAGCAGGGACTCGCTTTTCAGTACCATCCATTTGTCAACCGTTTATCTATCACCACGTCCTTTATAATATTTTTTATATCCATAAAACGTTAGAACCAGCAACCACACTAATGAGGGGAGTGCACAGCAGCAGTACTGCAAAGGCATTAGGATGTCATTTTTTTTGTTCCTATGACAGGTCCTATACCGCAGTATATGATCAGTGTACCCTTTCATGAATTAATGTACTGTGATGCTAGTGCCTCCACAGAAGAAAAAAAATGAAAAGTCTGACCTGCTGATAATAGTAATTTGACAGTGGGGACACAAAAGATGGAGAGAGGGCAATGAAGGTACATACTGTCACTTCAGTCTCCCTTTGAAACAAAAGTGACAGATTAAGGATTAAGGACGTAGAGTTTCCTTATGATTATGAAAAAAGACGTTCTCTGTGTGACAAATCATTTTACAGTCTTGAGGTGGATGAGTTCAAGTCAGTTCAGTTTGCCCAATGTGTCCTTTTCAGAATTCATTTTCCGGCAGACATTGAAACAAACATTTTAGCAGTTGTTAAAGCCAACGAAAAAAAAATCTCAAGAGTAATGTAAGGTTTCCGGGACTTTGATTCCATTGGGAAGCAAAAGAGCAAATACATATTTTATGGAGTCTCAAACTGAGAACAGACAAAAATTAGAAATGTTTAGGAAGGATGAGAAAAATACTCATGAGACATCGGGTTAAGGAAGACGAGGTGGCCTCTTCTTCTTCTCCTCCTATCTCAAAACTTACTTTCGGAAGAAAGTTGTAGCAGAAGCTTGTTTTATAATCTTTTGAGGGACCTATGAAAGGGAGAGCGTGCTAATCGTAAGCTTCCCGACATCTTCAAGACAAATCATTTATTATGAACAACTGTAGACCATATTTCTTTCTGCATTGTGTCAAGAGCTACTTGAATGTCTTATTGAGTTGAGAAATGATTTTAAGACTTTACAGATAGGTGTTCTTCACTGATAGTAATTGCTTAGTTTCAATCTTCTATGTTCCTTCTAATAAACTCATTGTCATAAACATCACTGTCACTCTTGCCTCCTTCCGATAAAAGAAAAAAGTTTGTTGTTTGCAAAGTTTCTACCTTCTATCATTATTGTTCCATATAGACTGTTTTCATTATCATGCCAAATCAATTCTTGTAACTCTTGATTTCAATAAATAGACCTTGTCTCTGTATTTGGTTTTTCGTATCTGACGTCAAAGCAAAAGAGACAATAAGAACTGTGTCCTGGAGAGGTTTGATTATTGTTTGAAAACTTTTGCCATCATTTCCATGTTTAGAGCTTCCATGAAGAACATTGACAATGTAACCTTGCTCAATGAAAATAAGTACACTTTATAATCTGACACTGACAATGGAATGATAGAGCAAAGTGAAATAAAGCAAACAAAAAGACTATTGAAATACACAAAACTTTGTGTAATACTTAACTCCTTCTTGACTGGAGGGTGCCAAGCCTTTGTGGTCGAAGCTTTGGCTTTTGCTGTTTTGCTCTCTTCTTTTTTTTTCACCTTTTTGAAGGACGTTGTTTATATGTTCAATATTTGATTTACATTTCTATAATCTGAAGATACATATTATCTAGTGCCACTCATCTAGTAGACCACACATCAAGTCATCTATGGTCATATAAGTCATGCGTGAACCCAAGCTTTTACATTTAAAATGTAAATGTCAACCATGAATTTTGCCAAGAGTCTACAGATAGTGTGAAAATCTATTGGAGTTTCACCAGATACAAAAACTAGTTCTCTTTCCACAGGAACAAATCAGTTACTTTAGTGCCACCGGGTAGCTACCCTTTAGGTCAGTGTCCAATACTTTACCACTACATTGACTAGGGATATAAGCCATCCTGAAATCCATCTGTAGAGCAGGGTACTTGTTGGCAGCATAGATGCATTTGACAAAGATATGGGACATATTCGTTTTACTTAAATAAATCCGGTTGAAGCATGAAGTACTACAGGCAATGATCCATGGGAAAAACTATTCAAATCAGAGAAGAACTGGTACCCTGGTCTAGTGCCTTCTGCTAGAAGTAACTACCCAGTAAATCAATGTCTGATTCTTAAAAGGGGTTGTCAGTCACTACATATAGATTACCTATCTAATAAGAAGCAAGATTTCATCTTTTATTGCATTCATTTTGCAATCATTGTTCACGCTGACCTTGATGAGGGAGCATGCTGGTATCAGACACTCCTGATTCAAGAAGAGGTGCACACCATCATGCCCTATGCCAGAAACCTCTCTGGACAGATTTCTGGCAGAGGGAACGTCACAGCTCATCAAAAATTAGATGAGTTGTGGCTTTTCACCCCCATCACGCTCTCATCCCTCACCAGCTCTCTTCCTTCAAACGGAATTAGGAGGGAGAAACTGTTGCAAATGTTTGGGGCAACTCCGGATTGCACCTAAATTTTGAAACTTTACAAATGTTTTACATTAGAATTCTGGCTTTTGATGAATTGCCCCATGTCTTTCTTATAATTACATTAATCTGTTGCAGGTAAATGATGGAAACACACATATTGTGTCTCTTCTGCCTTTCTTCTTCATATCCTTGACACAAAAAAATCCTGTGCTGCAATTTCTCTAAAATCATAGTTTCTAGCGTTCGTCAGAGTGAATAAGAAAAAGATGTTATAATCAATACATTTGTGAAGCCTAAAATTATAATCAATAATGAAAATAAATGATGAATAATCTTTACTACTACAGCAACAACATTTTCCACATTAAAAAATAAAATAAATCTGTACACTTGTAAAGGGGTAGGGTTTCCCCCCAACTTATAGTATCAAAAGAGAAAACCTCCTTGCACCTCTGTTGAGGTCCGATATTAACTATTATCGCCAAACTTGACTACTAATAATTAATATCCACTTAACACCATAACGTTATCTTTACCTTATACTATACACTAACTGTTATCTATTCCTTATACTATATACCAACTGAGACAAAACCGTGTATCAATAAAGGGTATTTATTACACACACAAGTCTGCAGTCTATAAAATACATATATATTTATACCCAAGCTGGCGACTATAAATATATATATATACACAATATATGGATATTACAATTCTAATACAGTAATACCACTACAGTATACAGTGATATCCCAACAGTATCACACAGTAATAACCAACAATATCCAGTAATATACAACAATATCACCACAATATAAAACCCCACAAATAACTGCCCGATTACCTAAATCACACATCCAATATCAGCCCTCCCATCTATAGCTTACTAACCCTAAGGCCTAAGAAGTTACAGGGCTTAGTAAGCAAAGGGGATACAGAGTACTTATGCACCATGTGGGTCCATGATCATTCCAGCATGCAGGCACAGCAAAAGAGGCAGAGCACATGTGTCTTGTGCCTTTTATGTCCAGCTAGAAGAGGTGTGTCCAGCCCCAGGTGTGTGGGGATGAGGTCACAAATCTACTGTCCACTGGCCTAAGTCCTAAATGAAACCTGATATACCAGCTTTAGGAGGGGGCTACTGAGCACATGTGGGGGAATTATATATCACTAAACACATCTCTACGTAAAGATATACATTTTGGAGCACTTCCCTTCTACAACACTCATTTTACAGCCCCCCTCTTCCGATCCTCCACTCCTCCACTCCTCACCATCACCTATCTGGTCTGGTCTGGTTTTACTTGATCTGTTCATCTCCAGATACCACATTTGAGCAAAAATTAAAAATCAATAACAAAAGGAAATCAGTCAAATTTCCCTCTCTTCCAAGGAATTTGCCCAGAAAAGACCTCTCCATGGTTTTTGAATTGCAAAACTCTCAAGCTCTGAGCCGAAGCCAACCATTATCATCACTACCGTACACCTAGATCTGCTTCCTCCATGGGTTCATGATCTGAAATTCCTGCTCTCACCTCTCCCATTGTGAATGTCACAGTAAAGGTTATTCAATTTGCTGCGAGGTCCTTGGCGAGGCCGTGGCTCGAATGTAACTCGAATAAACATGATGAGATCCGATTCAGCATCAATTCATTGAAGAGAAGTTTTAGCACACGTTGAATGCTTTTCAGCAACTCATTTGCATGATGAAATGTTTTTTTAAAAGGAAATGTATTCCGAGTATATGACACGAAAAATTCATTTATGGATAAGAGCAAAACACGGTGTACTTGTCATATTGTCTGTCAGTTGCCGACTCTGTTTGAAATGCATTGCTCTTGAGTTCTTCTGGTGTATAACTCACCTGCTATCACACCTCTCATTTTCATCATTCATGTCTGTATGGCTCTGGACCTATCTTATATATCAACAATGTTCCTTAGCTTTTATATCCATAGCAAAGCCGTTCCAAGTCATTTTATTCTTTTCACCAGTGAAAGTAGGAGCAGATTGGCAGGATTTTTTTTCCGGAAGTGTATAAAATATTATCCTTTATATTCTGTGCATATTTTCCTGTAAACAGCGATCTTGGCGGGATTTACAATGGTGGCCACCCAAAAGGCTGTTGACGTAAAATCTGCTGCAGAGGATTTGTGAACATGACTGAAGATGGTAATTCGGGGTACGTTCACCGCCAAGCTCCATAATAACCAAAGAAAAACTAACTGCTACCACCAATGATTTATTACAGGCCAATTGGGTGCCTGTTACAGGTATCCTTGAGTTGGTGCAGATCATGCAAAAGGGAGCACTTTAAAAAATGATGCAGTACTTACAGCACACTGTATCAATGTAGTGAAGCACTTAACATGGGTTCTAGACCTGAACCCAATTTTATCAGGTACCAGCCACTACTGCCTTCCTGGCAACCTCAAAGAGGGGGCAGTTAAATAAGATGTGGCTTGGGTATCAACATTTATGAGATCCCCAATTTTAAGGCTATTTACTCCACCTGGAGGTCCCAGGTGGAGGATATTAAAGCTATATTTTCAACAGCAATTTTAGCTTTCTACACATGTCAGATATGTTGTATACAACTTTATCTATCTGGCAGATATTAATTCTGGCTTACAGGATAAGCCGCACAGCAATACAAGTAAATGTGTTGTGTTCGGCACTGCACCACAATTCCAAGAACATGTCTCTTATATCTATAAAACCTACACCTGTCACTAAAAAAATAATACTCATACCTGGTAGCATGACCCTTGAAAAGTATGAGACATTGGTGATGTTTCTTCGTAGTCAAGAAGAACCTAATTACAGAGGAGCAGAAAAGTGTCACCACACAAACCAGTTGTTTCCTATTTGTACTGACCATATCAAAGAAGGTGGCTGCATCGCAGACCATCTGCTCAGTGGGGGGATTGATAAAATGGGAGGAAGAGATTATCAGTTCTTCCTTCCATGGCCCTGTTTCACAAGTCATAGTAAAGCCTTGCTCCTATGCACAATATGAGGCTGACAGGAAGTGTGGAGAGATAGCTGTCTGCAGTTTGGCTAATAGCTACCTATTGCTAGCTTTAGGTATCTTAAAAGGAATGTCCTATCCAAAATGCATTTGGCTGCACTGGTGCAACAATCCATCATTCACTGGTTGTTGAACCACTAAACTACTTTTATCTAATGGTCACCTTAAAAGGGATGTCCACTTTTACAAATTGGAACCCAAAGTGTTTAAAGACCATAAAATAACAAACTCATCAGGTACTCCCCCTCACTGGGTTCATCGTCGGCTTCCCACCACCACTGCAGTCCCAGTGTTGCATCACGTCAATGACACAGGACCCAGGGACGTTTGGCACTTGATGACTTTGCTATTTTATGGACTTTTTACACACATTGAGGACCACATTATTGACAATGGACATTCTTTTCTTAAGGCAGCCATAAACATTAGATAAAAGTAGTTTGATGGTTGAACAACCATTGAATGATTAACGCCACACCAACGCAGCCAAATACATTTTGGTCAGTGGTGGTTGTTACAGTTGTTTAATCTGGATAACATTGTTGAATGATATCAAATGATAATTCTGGAAATATTGTTTCAATGAAAAATTTTTCAGAATAAAAAAATCAAACATGGCCAACTTCATTTTAGACCATGATAGTATTTGATAGGTCAGCTAAAGCAATTATTTTTAACTTATACTAATGGAATGAGCACTTTTGTTATAGTTGTTTATGTTCATCAATTAAAGTCTAATGTGGACCTATGGAAGAAATCTAGTAGCTATGAGAGAATCAATTTGCAGGACCCTGGTCCAGCAATCACATCAGCATTCCATGGCCACCAATTGGGAGCCAAGCAAACCGCATCATATCTGTCATCATCCTCAGCTCTTCTTTTGATTGGCCAGCCTGGCAAAGCATCATCATTGCAGAGTGATGCACACATAATGCTGCTTCAAGCTGACATGTTAAAAGATGAGCTGGGGATATCGGTAGGTAAGAGATGGTTCCCAGGGCTCCTGTCCAGTCTCTATGAAATACTCATGTGGCTGCAAGACCAGGATCTTGTGAATTGGTTCTCTCATATCTTAAATTTAACAATTTTTCTCCTGACCTCGATTATCCAAGAGATATGACCAGCACAAACGTTCCATTCAGTGCCTGCTGTTTGCATAATGTTTCGCTCTCTGAAAATCTTGAAAAAAAATTAACTTTAGCACAAGAGCAACTGTCCTACCCCATGCTGTAAAATAATATTTTTTACTAATTTTTTTCCCACTGTGGAGACTACATCACTTAATGAACCATAACCCCTTTATTGTTGCTAGAGTACATGTTGTGGTATTCTAGTAGATCCCGTCTTGTTTATTTCTTGTATTTTAGAATTTTCTATTTGTAACTTTGCTGAACTCCAGTTATGATTTCTCGCTATGATCTTGGCTAATTCTTTGCCAAAAATTTCTATCTGTTACTTCTTCAGTGACGTATTCAGAAACTTTACCATCCCAAATAGGTGAACAATAGAGATTAGCTGATCATTTGAAGTTCAAATTCACTGGGTTAGACGAATCTTCCCACAAGATTAGATATAAGGCGTACAAATTTGCGTAAATCTCAATACCGGAAAGCTTGTAATTGCTTGAAAAATACACATAGGAAAGGGAGGGAGAGAGAATGAGAGAGAGAACCCCACTGACCATAAGACCTTACACCTTATGAGAGAGAGAGTATCCTGCTGACAATAAGAGCTTAAACTCTACAGGAAAGAGGGGGCACCTCTGACCATAAGAACCTACATTGTACAGGAGAGAGACAGGACCTCACTGACCATAAAAGCTTACACTCTACAGGAGAGAGGACTAAACTGACTGTAAAAGCTTACACTCTACAGTATAGAGAGAGAGAGTGGAATCCGCTGACCATAAAAGTTTACACTTTACAGGATAGAGAGGACTCCGCTGACCATAAGAGTTTACACTTTACAGGAGAGAGAGAGAACCCTGCTGACCATAAAAAATTACACTGTGCAGGTGACAGAGAGGACCTTGCTGACCATAAAAGCTTGAACTCTACATGCAAGAGACAGAGAGAAAAGGAGGGAGGACCCCCGTGGCCATAAAAGCCTATACTCTACAGGAGACAAAAAGAGGTGACCCCGCTTACCGTAAGAACTTACACTCTACATTAAATAGAGACTTACCCAGTGACTATGGAGATGGAAAATGTCTCTGCCATACAAGCTGTGCTTTGCTCAGAACCGCTGATCTGTGATGACCCAGGTACTGCAAGGTATGATAATCCTTAAGATGTCATAGCTGTAGGACATTATTGGAATGCCTGTGCAACCACGCAAAATTATGTTGGTTCACTTTTTGATGCTTCAGCAGTGTGGGAAATGGTGCTGGGTAAGTTATTTGTGAACTGCGAATCAACTCTCAAAATGTTCAATTTTTGTGGATCAACAAATTTCAGGATATTCCACGCAAACTCAATTCTCCGTAGATTGATCTAGTGAACACTCTTGGAGTCTTGACCTGGAGATACGATTAAGAAAATCCATACTTCCATAGTTGGATTATGGATGAAGAACTGGAGACTTTCCTAAACTCCACTCACTGATTAATCCAGAGCTACGAGTATGATGCTACAAAATCCCCTTTTCTGTTGAGTCCATAACATAACGTTTTTGGCAGCAGAAAAATTTAAGGAGTTAAAGAAAAACAAAAAAAAATTGACTGATGTAGAGAGCTATCTGCATTTTTCAGCAGATATGGCCACCTGTAGTTACATCTACTTACTCAAACCTCCTAAATGTACCATTGGGTGTATTCTTAAGCCCTCCATTATAGCAGAATGGATCTGCCCCTAGCCTCAATGAATTCATTCAGAGAATTAAAGGTGGAAAACACCATTATTTATGCAGTTACTCACAGCTGTATCACTTAACTGGCTATTTTAATTTTAGGTAATGGTAAAATATCAATAGGAATCATATTTACGCTGTTATTGCTGTCGTTTAAAAAGACCTTTCAAAGTCTCATTGTAATTAAATTACAATTTCTAATTATTTCAGTCTGTTAACATATTTAAATTTATCAGCATGGAGGAAAAGTCATTTTGTTAAACTTACATTCCTTTTCCTGCAGTGAGGTAATTTTGCATTATTTTCTACAATGCATCCTCCCTGTGAAAGTGATTTGGCATTTGTGTATTTAAGTTAACTTCCCAAAAACCTCGGCATGCGGATAGAACACGTTCGCCTAAACGGCTACGAGGAAAAGGAAAAATTAAAAAAAGGTTGATTTTTCGTAAAGCCAGTTTAATTCAGTCATGCATGTAATTAAAAAGAATGTGTCCTTGGTCTTGATGTAAAAATAAACTTCTGTAGGAGTGAGCAATCAAGCTCCTTTTCAAAGTAACGCGTCTGCTCGAATGTTAGCACGTTGTTAAGAGCTGCCATGACAATAACCTTCTTATTGCTAGACTTTAAAATACAACATGGATGGGATTACATTCCCTCTTAACACTAATCAAAGCGGAACCTTTGACCACGTTGAAAGGGCAATCTGATCTCCGCTCCACCCAAAATGTCTCCATTCACAATTTGTAGGATTTTCTAACCATGCTAGATATTCAAAGGACTATACCAGGACCCCCACGAATGCAGAGTCAGCATGGTTTCCTTTATAAAATGCTCATTCTGAGTTGTAAAAAGATGAATATATTTTATCATTATAGTTCATTTTTTCATCTGTGACTCCTCACAATTTTGAAAAAATGTCCTTATCTCTTTCATTGATATAACTCCAGGACAATGAAGCTGCTATAATTATGGGGGTAGATCTAACTTCGCTTAATAATTATGATTTACGGTGACGTAAAAAAGCATTCATATTTCAAGAAATTTTTCACGTTACATCCACAAATGTAAATGTTTTTTATTTGGATCTTATGTGATATCCCAACACAAGGTTGAAAGCATTTGTGAAGTGTAAAGGAAATGCTACACGGTTTTCTAATTATTTTAAAAACATAATTCTTAAAATTGTGACGTGTATTTGTTTTCAAACCCCTTAGTCAATACTTTGTAGGACCACCTTCTGATGCAATTACTGCTGCAAGTCTTTTGGTGTTTTTCTCGACCAGCTTGAAATACATTTACGTTTGTTGGTGTAACATGAAAAAATGTGGAAAAGTTCATGGACTGTATATGATAGTAAAAGTACATATACACCGTCAAAATATGTCAACCAACTCTTGTTTCCGATCACCTGTTACACATGCACACTTGATTCGCCCAAACGCGCGTATGCGATGAATATGGAGAGTAAGCTGCTTCACTCTGAATGGGGGGAGAGGATAGTAATAGACATGGGCAGATCGAGTTGCGAAGTATCAAGTTTGAGTCGAATTTCCTGACTTTCGCACTTCCATGTGAATTCGAACACTTTACATTTGATTAGTGGTTCACCGGAAAAACAAACCTGCCCAACACTATCACTGAGGGGGCTAAGGTCGTTTTGTGTGGTCGCTTTCGCTTCCTCACAATGCCCTGCAGTTATGACACCTATAGGATTATCGTACATTGTACATTGGTGGTCAGTCAGCAGTCAGTTGATAGTGCTCACTTCCCTTCCCCACATTGCCCTACAGACTTGGTTTGCATCTTCAGATTCCTCAGGTAAGTGGAATATATGTATACATCATCGGAAGTCACTCTCTCTTGCCCAGCACCTTTGCTAATGTTGTTTTGCATAGCCACACGCATTCCCCCACAATGCGCATCTCTCTCTTTTCTTTTCCTGTATTGAAATTCATGTGAATTTCTTCATCACAAAACAAATTTGGGGGGAAATTAGACAAAACCTTCAAAATCAAATGTCAAACGATCTGCTCATCTCTATGTACTAAAGGCTGAGTCACACATAACGATATCGTTAACGATATCGTTGCAACGTCATGCTTTTAGTGATGTAGCAACGATCCCGCTAACGATCTCGTTATGTGTGACAGCGACCAATGATCAGGCCCCTGCTGGGAGATCGTTGGTCGTTGGGGAATGATCAGGACCATTTTTTGGTCGCTGATCACCCGCTGTCATCGCTGGTTACCATTGTAAAAGTAAAAAAAAACCAGTACATACTCACATTCTGATGTCTGTCACGTCCCCCGGCATCCACAGGGTTAAAACTGCTTTCGGCAGGAGCGCTGCTAATGCACGCGCTGCTGCCGAGAGCTTCCCTGCACTGAATGTGTCAGCGCCGGCTGTAAAGCAGAGCACAGCGGTGACGTCACCGCTGTTACTGCCGGCGCTGACACATTCAGTGCAGGGAAGCTCTCGGCAGCAGCGCGGCATTAGCAGCGCTCCTACCGAAAGCAGTTTTAACCCTGTGGATGCTGGGGGACGTGACAGACATCAGAATGTGAGTATGTAGTGGGGTTTTTTTTACTTTTACAATGGTAAAAAGGGTAAATATCGGGTTACTAAGCGCGGCCCTGCACTTAGTAACCCGATGTTTACCCTGGTTACCCGGGTGCTGCAGGGGGACTTCGGCATCGTTGAAGACAGTTTCAACGATGCTGAAGTCGTTCCCCTGATCGTTGGTCGCTGGAGAGAGCTGTCTGTGTGACAGCTCCCCAGCGACCACACAACGACTTACCAACGATCATGGCCAGGTCGTATCGCTGGTCATGATCGTTGTTAAGTCGTTTAGTGTGACTCCAGCTTAAGTCAATAAATGTGTCAACAGCTTATCTCTCAGAGAGAACAAAAGTATTCAACATGCCCAATCCTTAAAATACCAATCCTTCAATCAACTGACAAAGGGAGTCCCCCACACACAAAAGACAGTCAACAGATCTCTATCACACTTATAGGTTTGGACAACTTTGCTCTTGTGTGTATTGTGGCCTCAATGATCTACAACTCCAAACATGGAAGTTAAGATATCACCCAAACATTGAGTACATCTTTACTAAAAGTCTTTTAATGGAAGAAGAACAGGATCATTTTAGGGCCTGAGTGGCCTACTAAAGCACTTAAAAAAAGCTTCAAATTCTAAAAGTCTAGAACTAGACAACTCCATTTGGAGATTACTTTAGAGCGAATCAATTAAGTCAACTTCTTATTGGATGCATTCACAAATAGCAGACAGACCCAGTTATTGATAGAGTGACAGACAGACAGGCCAATTGGTCAATTGGTAGGTGGCTAAATCTAATGATCAATTTTTAGTCAAATCATTCCAATGGTATGGTCAAAAGACTCACATGTAGTGATAATGATCTATGCATGTTGCTATATGTTGATATGTTGACATGTGAGTAGTGATGAGCGAGTGTACTCATTGCTCGGGTTTTCCCTGAGCACGCATGGGTGACCTCCGAGTATTTATGACTGCTCGGAGATTTAGTTTTCATCGTGGCAGTTGAATGATTTACAGCTACTAGCCAGGCTGAGTATATGTGGGGGTTGCCTGGTTGCTTGGGAACCCCCACATGTAATCAAGCAGGTTAGTAGCTGTAAATCATTCAGCTGCCACGATGAAAACTAAATCTCTGAGCAGTTATAAATACTCGGAGGTCACCCATGCGTGCTCAGGGAAAACCCGAGCAATGAGTACACTCGCTCATCACTACTCACATGTCAACATATCAACATATTAATATATAGCAACATGCATAGATCATTATTAGTATAAAGCACCTTAAATTATTCTCTGCATTCCAATTTATAAAACCAGTTACACTACTACCCATTTATATTGGTAAAGACTTAGGACCCGATTCATCAAGACTAGTGTTGTTCATCAAGACCAGTGTTGCTCATGCCGGTATTGATTAGGGAGCTTGCTGGAGTCAGATGCTCCTTTTTCATGAAGAGGTGCACTCCTCTTCATAAATCTGGAGCATCTGACGAGTGGTGTGCACCTATGTGCACTATAGTAGAAATTTCACTCCAATCATGTACTGGAGTTAGATTACTGTCATACAGAATGTCACAGCTCGTCATGAATTAGAAGAGCTGCTGCTTCACTTTCCTGCTGCAGCCATTTTGGAAGAGCTGGGAAAAACTGGATTGAAGATGCCAGAAGCCACAAAAATTAGATGCAACTCTAAATTGTCCCAACATTTGTCAACTTTTCAAAGCTTTTATGCCAGAACTGATGAATAGGGCCCTTCGTTTTCTATAGGTAAAAATTTGAGCTTGCAAACTTCTTCTTCTTCTTGAGTTAGTTATTTTTGTAGTTGACTATTCATAAACAACAATTACGGTATTTAGATACCTAGAAATTAGCCACATTCTATCCTGTAATTCCCAGTTGTCAGTACCTGCAATTACTATATATTAAGTGGTTATCAATACTATATAATTCTCTGAGAAGATGCAGGTCCTGTGACGTCGCTGTGTGATCGTGTTCTCATCAATCTGTCTCACGGTGTCAGTGTTCTCTGAATTATTGAGGTTACTAATTACACTCCGAGGGCTCTGTGTGACACAGGTCTGTGTGTTTCTGGGCTTGTAACACTTCATTTTACATTTTATCTGTTAGATGTGGTGTATCAAGGTCATTAGGACTGACTATTCAGGGTCATGCATTTGTGATTACTTTTTATATCATTACCAATATTTTAGTAATTGTTTCAGTAAACAGAATACCTTCACGATATACTGTGTGTGTACCAAATATTATGCTGACCTCCAGTGACCGATCTTCAGGGGATAATTTGTAGCATTTACATAGATGGGTGTTCTGCATTCAAAACCCTCAATGATTAGAAAGAACGGAGAGTAGCTACAAAAAGGGTGTTGTTTCTGGATGTTACCTGCTATCAGACTTTCCTACAGATTAAAATCAATTGTTATGACACCCTGTGATCATCTCAGATCAGACGGCCCCTGCACCGTATATACATGCAAATATGAAATATGCAAATACACATGTAAAAAAGCATACGTTTATTTTTCTAAAACTTCCCCTGAAGAATGCAAACAAATCTCCTATGAGAAAATATACCCTAAAAAAGAGAGAGGTTACTGCGTGCTACAAAGTTAGCAACTTACAGATGTAGCACTAGCAAAAACTTTATGAACAAATCATAACACTGTGCCAATTATTTCATATACTTACTGTATTTCTGTGATGGTATTCATTTAATTTGGATCCCATTTGTGATAACATTAATAGTCATGGCCAAAAGTGTTGGCACCCTCGAAATTCTTCCAGAAAATAAAGTATTTCTCCCAGAAAATTATTGTAATTACACACGTTTTGCTATACACATGTTTATTTCCTTTGTGTGTATTGGAACAACATAAAAAGACAAATTGTACTCAATTTCACACAAAGCCCCAAAAATGGGTCAGAAAAAATTGTTGGCACCCTTCCAAAATTGTGGGATAACAACTTTGTTTCAAGCATGTGGTGGTCGTTCAGACTCACCCGTGGCAAGTAACAGGTGTGGGTAATATCAAAATCACACCTGGAACCAGATAAAAAGGGGAGAAGTTGACTCAATCTTTGCAATGTGTGTCTGTGTGTGCCACACTGAGCATGGAGAACAGAAAGAGGAGAAGAGAACTGTCTGAGGTCTTAAGAAACAAAATTGTTGAACAATATCAACAATCTCAAGGTTAAAAGTCCATCTCCAGAGATCTTGATGTTCCTTTGTCCATGAGGCGCAACATAATCAAGACTTTTACAACCCATGGCACTAGCTAATCTTACTTGACGTGGACGGCAGAGAAAAAATGATGAAAGTTTAAAAATACAGGGTAGTCTGAATGGTGAATAAGCAGCCCCAATCAAGTTCCAAAGCTGTCCTGCAGGCCCAGGGTGTATAAGTGTCAGCGCTAACTATCCGTTGACATTTTTATGAATTTAAACGCTATATCAGGAGACCAGGGAGGACCCTACTGCCGACACAGAGACATAAAAAAAAGCTAGATTGTAGTTTGTCCAAATGCACATGAGTAAGCCAAAATCCTTTTAGCAAACCATCTTGTGGACAGATGAGACCAAGATAGAGCTTTTTGTTAAAGCACGTCATTCTACTGTTCACCAAAAAAAATGAGACCTACAAAGAAGGGAACCCCCCACCTACAGTCAGATATGGTGGAGGTTCAAAGCTGTTTTGAGGTTATTTTGCTGCCTCTGGCACTGGATGCTTTGACTGTGTGCAAGGCATCATGAAATTTGAAGAATACCACAGAATTTAGTGCCCAGTGTCAGAAAACTGGGTTTGCGTCCTAGGTCATGGGTTTTCCAGCAGGACAATGACCCCAAACATACTTCAAGAAGCACCCAGAAATGGATGGTACCAAAGTGCTGGAGAGTTCTGAAGTGGCAGCAATGTGTCTGGATCTAAATCCCATTGAACACCTGTGGCAAGATCTTAAAATTGCTGTTGGGAGAAGGTGCCTTCATATATGAGAGACCTGGAGCAGTTTAGAAAAAAGGAGTGGTCCAAAAGTGCAGTTCAGAGGGGTAAGCGGCTTGTTGATGGTTATAGGAAGTGGTTGATTTCAGTTATTTATTCCAAAGGGAGTGCAACCAAATATTAAGTTGAGGGTGCCAACAATTCTGTCCCTACCAGTTTTAGAGTTTTGTGTGAAATTATGTCCACTAGCGGCGCTAGTGTAAGTACATTGAATCAGCTGCAAGTAAGATCCTAAACCACATAGGAATTTATAAAATACTAAAGGAAAAGTCAGTATACTTGTGCTATGAGTCAGAGTGCATATAGATATACAATACTGATATAATATAAAATACCTGTTAGATGATGGTTGACATTCAAATGCCTGTAGTAAGTGAGCAGAATCAGATTTGTGGTATTGTAGATCAAACTAAGGTAAAGAGAAGCGCTCATTAGTGTCAATGCAATAGGGCTCAAAAATGTGTTCTATACAAAAAAAGCACATGATATTAATAGGTGCCCCTCAAGTGATATGGCAAATAAATACTATAAAGACACTGTCTGGAAGTAAGACCCTTCTGGGTAATGCTAGTTACATGAATGGTGATAGGGGCATGTGCCGTTCAAAGAGTCCTAATGGATAGCAGTGGGAAATGGTACTTTGTTGGTCGTGGAAGAAGTCCTCAGTTGTCGGCTTTAAATAAGTCCAGGAGCGCTGTCCCGGCCGGTGACAAACGCCCAATAAGCCGGAGGCGTGAATATCCTCATCCCTGATTAAGGAATCCGCAGTCATTTTGAAACGCGTTGGTTTTTGGCTCCAACTGCAATCCGTACTTGTCTCTGATACCACGTGACCGCACGAGTCATGTGACTGGAAACGTCACTTAGGTCCTGCTAGGTCCTGCAAGCACACCGTTGAGGTGAAATTATGTCCAATTTGACTTTATTTTTCTGTTTATTTTGTGTTGTTCCAATACACACAAAGGAAATAAACATGTGTATAACAAAACATTGGTGATTGCAATAATTTTCTGGGAGAAATACTTAATTTTCCCGGAACAATTTCAAGAGTGACAACACTTGGCCATGGCTGTATACTAACAACATTATCCTACTCTTTTGTCATTATGACATACACTCACTGGCCACTTTATTAGGTACACCTGTCCAACTTCTTGTTAACACTTAATTTCTAATCAGCCAATCACATGGCGGCAACTCAGTGCATTTAGGCATGTAGACATGGTCAAGACAATCTCCTGCAGTTCAAACCGAGCATCAGTATGGGGAAGAAAGGTGATTTGAGTGCCTTTGAACGTGGCATGGTTGTTGGTGCCAGAAGGGCTGGTCTGAGTATTTCAGAAACTGCTGATCTACTGGGATTTTCACGCACAACCATCTCTAGGGTTTACAGAGAATGGTCCGAAAAAGAAAAAAAATCCAGTGAGCGGCAGTTCTGTGGGCGGAAATGCCTTGTTGATGCCAGAGGTCAGAGGAGAATGGGCAGACTGGTTCGAGCTGATAGAAAGGCAACAGTGACTCAAATCGCCACCCGTTACAACCAAGGTAGGCCTAAGAGCATCTCTGAACGCACAGTGCGTCGAACTTTGAGGCAGATGGGCTACAGCAGCAGAAGACCACACCGGGTACCACTCCTTTCAGCTAAGAACAGGAAACTGAGGCTACAATTTGTACAAGCTCATCGAAATTGGACAGTAGAAGATTGGAAAAACGTTGCTTGGTCTGATGAGTCTCGATTTCTGCTGCGACATTCGGATGGTAGGGTCAGAATTTGGCGTAAACAACATGAAAGCATGGATCCATCCTGCCTTGTATGGAGCATCTTTGGGATGTGCAGCCGACAAATCTGCGGCAACTGTGTGATGCCATCATGTCAATATGGACCAAAATCTCTGAGGAATGCTTCCAGCACCTTGTTGAATCGATGCCACGAAGAATTGAGGCAGTTCTGAAGGCAAAAGGGGGTCCAACCCGTTACTAGCATGGTGTACCTAATAAAGTGGCCGGTGAGTGTATATTTTAGCAAGATTATATAAAAAATCTTATATTTTATTCTTTATAAAAGTATGGCCAATATTTCTTTTAGGATTTATAATAATAATGTTATACAAATTGTGCGTCATCAGTATATAATTTTTTTTTTACACATGATAAAAGCTCATTTGTCTCCATTAATTATATAAAGGGTCATCAATGGCAGCTACTCATGACTGTTTGATGGATTACCCATTTTAAATGATATCTAATAGGACCTAAATATGTTCTATGGAGGAAACAAGCAGGTGTCAGCTGTCCTCACCATCTTTAGATTTCGTGTTGCTCTTTAAAGGTTTTATGTTTTTCTGCATAGGGTGTGACTGTTAATGAAACCTGAACACATTAGTAAATTAACAGATGCACTTTCTATTCTTAATTTATTTTAACATATTTATTTTTATTTTTTTTCTAAATGTTTCTTTACTTTAAGGTGGACTCTTTCTTATTAGTATTTGGATTGATCAGTTCAATAAAAAAATGAAATGTTAAAAGTGATCACTTAGAGTATGGATTAGAAATTAAGAAAATCGAATTACAAGATGAAATTATAAAAAGACGTATCGACGTATTGACGCGTAATATCAATGCTTTGAATTCATTCAATATACAAATGACTCATGATTGATGGGTAACATGCAAATAAATGAATGCATTCACATTAGCGTCAGGGCTTTATAACAGGGGCATGACAGCTATGTTGTGGCCATTTACAAATAGATACCAGGGAATCCTGACAGATCCGAAAGGGATCTGGCAAGTTTCATTTGGTGTTTTCATAATAAAAAAAAGTATAATTAATTATAAAAATAATTTTAAAAAAGTAGGGTAATTAAGGAAATGTATTAAAAAAAATGCCAAATAATTCAGTAAGAATCATAATTCTAGAAATAATCTAAAAACTATATAAACCAACTTGCGATGCTATCAGCTTATCTATTGTAGGATGCATTGGCTATGTTAGGGAGTAACAGACAATCCCAACAAACTCTTTGGGTTTCACCAATTTCTAAATAGTATGTAAGACCAGTGGTCCTATGAAGATTTTATCCAAATTTGGCAAAAATGGTATATTTCTGGTGGAATACATTGTTGACGTTGATATAGACCACGGTTCATCAAAGCAATTGCATTGCAAATCTGGCGTAAAACACTTTGAAAAGTCGAAAAAATATTGCACAACATTTGGTGTTCCCATACCAATTTTGGAGGCAGAGCTGGGATGGAATGGGGCATGGCAATGTCCATTCGTCTAATTTATCACAAACTGTGGCATGCCTTATGCCACAAATTTTAATACAAGACAATAAACATGGAAGAGCGCAGCATGAGAAGCACCAGGTGGTTTGATTGGGATGTTGCAATGGAAGGTGGGGGGATTAGCATCTCACCTGGAAGGGTTGTGCACCCCTGCACAACTCCGGTAGCGGACCTCTCCGTGCAATCCTGATCTGTTGCTCTGAGACTGCTCTTGTGCTGTGCTTCCTGGTCTGGTCACGTGGGCCCAAGATCCAATCACGTGATGCAACTTCACAGGATGTGACTTCACTTCAGGTCCTGTTGCCTGGAGATGAGCTCTATGGCCCCAAGCTGCTCCAGTCACAATCCCTCAAGGGGAATGTAAACATTTTTTTGGGGGGGAAAATGTGGTCGATTTAAGGAGAACTATGCCTATAGAGCACACTGCAATAGATTAGTGGTAAACAAACCTTTTATTGAACCACTAAGTATTTCGGCAGCGGACTGCTACCTTCTTCAGGTGGAATCCACCTGAGTAAGGTAGCAGTCCGCTGCCGAAATGCGTAGTGGTTCAATAAAAGGTTTGCTTACCACTAATCTATTGCAGTGTGCTCTATAGTCATAAAGCTCCTTAAATTGACCACATTTTTTACAAATATTACTACAGTCCCTGACCTTGGCACGGCACACAGAAGTGCAAACCAGTTTTAAGATGCACCTGATTCTTTAATAATTCTTTGAATAAGGCAGATCTCATTCCAACACATCCGCTTCATCAAAAATGACACGACAAACTTGAATCAGGGCCATAGAGTAAATAAACTTATGAGTATATAAAAAAAAAAGATCATATATGAGATTTGGAATGACATAGACAATCATTTTAACAGTTTGAGACCGGAACACTAGCATTAATAGTGAGCGAATCTCCCAAAATTCAATTCGGGCAGATTTGTTCTCTTTCGAAAGACAGATTCGATTTGGTGCAAATAAATTTGGACCAATCTGGAACAACTCCAATTGCCAAGAGGAAGGGCTTAAGGTAAAATATACATTTATACTATGTTTATAAACAGGACTCAGATTGACTTCATGATGTCACTATCTTGTGCCGTGCATGTTTCTCTGTGTTCACGTATTGTCAATCACAGACCTCTGATTGACCTCAATCAGTGGAATGAACTAAGAACATAAGGTTAGAACACCGAGAAGAAAAAAAAGAAAGACCAGGAGCTGCGTCAGCAGTAAAGGTACCGCAAGAATAAGTGAGAAAAGGTGAGTAGAAAGGTTTTGTGTACTTTAACCCTTAACCCTTTCACGATCAATGACATATAGATACATCATCAGTCGTGTCCTTGACTTTGATGCGGGCTCTGGCTGTTGAGCCTGCCTCTTTCCCTGCACATGACAGCTGATTTGATCAGCTGTCATGTGCATTTAGCAGGCATGCGTGGCTTTGCGATCCACCCATGGCTGTTAAATGCCATTGTCAATCGGCGCTGGCCGGAAGTGCATCAAAACACCCACCCATCAGTACTGGACTAAAAATATTCTGAAAATTGCTATATTGATATGTTCAAGTTAATTGAATACCAAAAATGTCAGATTCAGTAGAACAGGTGAGAGGCGAGGTGAGTATAAAATTTTATTGCTTTTTAATTCTTTTCAGTCCATCTTGTTCATTGTAAATCTAGTTTCCCAGACAAATTCTTGTGAACCTGATGATTTTTCTCTTCTCTATTTAATCATAAATTTCTAGAATGAATGCTAGCGGTAAAGAAATAAATGTTCTGAGAAAATATTCTTCAGAATTTGTTATTTCTTGGGGAATACTAGTATTTTCTAAAAAGAGACATGCTAGGAGAGCTGAAATGTCCTCTTCAAGCTCTTCCAAAGATCAATAATATTGCAGGCCAGGGAAAAAATTACTGATGAGCAATGAATTAAAAAATCCAATCCAATTAGGGATGTGCTGAAGGTGTCCCTGAGTTTGATTCTGGGTGCCCCATGGTCTTTGTTTTATCCCTTATGTCAATTTGTATCTAGATAAATCATTTCTCATTAAATATTCAAATCAAACTTCAGTTCTTCTACACCATAGCCGTGAACTCTATTGAAAATCTGCAGTCTCCTGGCGTCTAAGAATAATAATTAACATCAGCATTATCTGAACATTTCTAGCGAGAAAATTTCTTCCACGTCTCATTGATAGAGCAATGTAACAAATTACTGAAAATTAAAACTGACTGGTTTTGTTTTATTCTTTATTTAATATAACAATATCTGCTCACTTAGTAGAAATGGTTTAATTGGGTATAAAGGAAATCATTAAAGTAGTAGCAAACTGTTGAGTTTCTTCAAAAGTCTTGTACGCTTAGAAAAAGGCATTTAGAAAAGACTATTCAAAAACAATGTTCTGTAATTTATTTTTTTCTTATAATAACACTATATCTAATTTGCTCCCAAAATACCTGTGTACTCAAATTTCTTAGGTTTGTTAAATAACTGATCCAACTCAACGTAGGGGAAGACCTATTGGATATTCAACAATCACTCTTTTCATGAGCATTCTTCCTCGGAACTCTCAAGAAGGGTGATTTCATCCCTAGCAACCAGGCAACCATGTACTTATGCTGGCTAATAGATGTAAATCATTCAGCTGCGGCAATAAAAACTAAATTTCCAAGCACTAAAAAATACTCGGAGGACACCCAAGCGTGCTCGGGAAATCTCGAGTAACGAGTATATTCGCTCATCACTAATCACTACATCACTTCTGCTATGTGGAGTGTCAGTGCACATAGCAAAGACTGGAGCAGAGCACCAGGGGGAACAGGAGTGAGGTGAGTATGTGAGTATGTTTGTTTTTGTTTTTTTGAATATGTGTATGGGATTCATTCCTGTATATAGAGAGCTATGTGATGTCTCTTATTGTATATAGGGGGCTATTTGATGGCTCATACTGTATATAGGGGTTTTCTGAGTGCTCATGCTGTATATAGGGGCTCTGTGTTCCCCTTGTTTGTCTACCTCAGCTGTCTTTTGTGGTCCTGGGGATTGACTAATGCTCACCCTGTCCTTCCCTAAGCAGGGCTTATCGCCAGAGTAAGGCAGGGATTAGGTTCCTGCTCAGTGATAAGTGCAGAACCTATATAGGGACGTTTAGGGCAGACAGGGTGACTTTAGATCTTCCTAGGGGTCTCCACTCGCTCTTTCCCTAGTGTTGGGTGTCCTTCCCATCATCCCTTCATGTTGCACTTAGCCTTTCCTACTCTGTGCGTAACAGCAGTGTGCCAGACAAGAAGGCGAACCCAGACACATTTCTTGCGCAGGGGCCCAAAGCTGTCCATGTCCGCCTCTGCATCATAGAGTATAGAATTGTCTTCCATGATGATGCCAACTGCTTCTATTGACCCCTTTATATACAGACATATACAGCTTGTCCAAAAATGAAGGTGTTCTCAATAGGAAAAGGTTAAAAGCTGCAACCAAACACCCTGGTTTTCTCTGTGGCCATTTTCAAATTCAATATGTCCAGTGCTGTTTTACTCACTATCAACCAAACATCTAAGGCACAGTATTAGTGCGTTGGTGGGGTCAGTCAACGTTAGTCTAACATACATGGACAGCTTTAGACTGTAGTGCTCAAGGGTTAAACATCAAATACAGCCAAAAGTCACTCATATGCCATAATTAAAGTTTAAGTTAAGTATGTCCTTTTTTTTGGACATATCAATATTATAAAACTGTCCCATAATTTTGCAGGCCCAGTTGTCTCACCGACCTACTTATATTGACTACTGTAAGTCTGCTTCTTTCTGTCTTGTTTTCGGACCTTCCTGATGAGACTCTCTACAGCAAAGTTTGCACCTCCTATAAGATGTTTTGGTACAGGTTATGCAGTATTAACACCATGTTTGAGCCTTTCATCCAAGTTATTCCTCTAACGGATGGATCTGATTTACGTTACTCTATAGGCAGATAATGGCACTTAACATCTTCAAAGATATTTATGACCAAGCATCATAAGTGCCACCTAAGAGTCTCAAAGAACTATATGCTGAGACCTTCATTATTATTTTTTTCATTATTTATGTCATATAACTCAATAAAGTTAGATGAAGTTGAGTTTTTCCCAACAGACTAATTGATTGAATTTATCCAGACGGTGTTAGAGAAGTCAGTCATGTTTAGTGTGAGCGCTAGGAGGTGAGAGAAGGCTCACTTCACACCTTATTAGTTTTATAAATGTTAGCATCATCATTGTCACATTGAAAAATAGGGTTTCCGATGATCCACATTTTGATTGCATATGGGGCTCTTGTGGGACTGGGGATCAGTTGGCCAATATTGATAACGATGAGCATGGGATTGTACCAACGTCTCTCCTGGATCACTTGGAGTATGCAGTTGCTCCTTATGAACAATTTAGCTACTGATTTTGGGACTTGGACAATCATACAAACTGAATTTCAACCATAGCAGTTGGTTATATTCCATTATCTAAAAACATCTCTCATTTTTTCACAACAGAAGGGCAATCTTTGGCCAAGGGAATATTTTGTGTACATCTCCGTATCCACATCAAACCGAGCCAAATTCATTTGTGGTTTCTAATGTTAATAAATGGCTAAGCTTAATCTGATTATGAACATTGTCTCCTTTATTCGGGAGGGGAATGAATCAGCCATGCAAGTGCATGAACAATAATGCTAATCCATCTAAACCACACTCTCCCCTGGTGGATTATATGCAAAGTGTGAGCTCAAGAAGCCCTTATACTAATGAATGTCATAAAACACTTTTATGTTTGATTTCTGCTAAAATAAAATGTGGGATTAACACTGCAGTGGCCTTGCACAAATTTTAATACATCATGACTTGGTTCTGCCTGGTTTCTAATAATCACCTCCAGTGTTCTGTGAATTATTAAGCGTTAATAGCGGTGCATTATTTGCAAAATGTAATTCACTCATAAAACATTAATCCTCAGCAGTTACCAGAGCATAGATACCACTGCTGGTTATGGAGAGTTAAAGGACGACTAAATTCCAAAACTGACATTTACATCTGTGAAGAATGAATGTCAAAACCATTAAAGGGGCTCTAAAGTTTTAATACAGATATATCTCATTTAAAGGAAGACTCCGGGAGAAAGGCAAAGAAAAAGCCAGTCCCTCATATTAGGAAACTTAGCTTAAATTTTTCTGGCTGCATATACATAGTTGGAGACATACTTTCCAAGTCTCACAAAAAGTCTGGGTAAAGGAGAAATCTCCCTGACTTCTAGAAGAGTTGAAAAAAGTCTCAACGTTGACTTTATGGTCTTCCAAAACCTTCCAAAAAGAAGAGGCTTGTACATAGTGTTGCAATGCTCCATCACTAGATAAAGTCCTGGTATTCAATTGCAAAGTTAAGAGGAATGGATAAGTGTGGAAGGTGGAATGGAAGAGGTATAGAGAGGACATGGTCTAGAACAGGGTAGTTGCAGGAGAAAAATACATATGCTGCGGTCAAAATCCACCAAATAGGAAAGTTGGCAAGTATGACTACAGTGGGTGGTTGGAGGGTTTGCAGAGGTAACGGTTGTCCCCATACTCTTGTGTGTGTGATAGAGCCCTCTACCACCCAAGAAGACCCCAATATTTAAATGATATATGGTGAGGTCCAAGTTATGCCTCTATCTAATAAGAATTGGAGACCATAGTCAATCTTCTAAAGAGAAAACTCATGAGATGGTGCATCATAATATACATCAGCACGTCTATAGACTGATGGGACTCTGTTCTGGGCTCCACAGAAACATAAAAATTCGGAACAGATATTGATAGCCGATGAACATGTTACTAGAAACTATACTAACATACGGAGCGCAGAAACAAAGAAATGAGCATATGTTGGTATACATTTGTGCTCAAAAGTTTATATGTTTATAAGTTTTTGCTTTCTTGTCCTTTTTTCAGAGAATATGAATGATAACATCTACACTTTTTCTCCACTCATGGTTAGTGGACGATGAAGCCATTTATTGTCAAACTACTGTGCTTTCTTTTTTTCAATCATGACAACCCAAAACATCCAAATGACAAGACATATTGTTTTGCTTGCGCCATTTTCTCAGTTTAACAGAACAGAGAGGCTGCTCCTACTGCTGCATTCGAACTTGTCATTTAGGTAGCTAGATTCCTGTCCTGTGTGAAATCCATCTTCCAGCATGTAACTAGTTTGTGCTAAAACTGTGTTGCAGCCAGGAGTCCCCATTTGATAATCCAAATCGTTTGGGCTAAAGCTATGTTGCAGTCAGGATAGGAATCAAAATCGTTAGGCCTAAAATTGGAGTTCAGCCAGGAGGCCCCAGCTGCTAACCCAAATAGAGCTAACACTGTGTTGCAGTCAAAAATCAGGAGGCCCCATTTGCTAATCAAAATCGTTAGGCCTAATATTGGGGTTCGGCTAGGAGGCCCTATTTGCTAATCCAAATCATTTGGGTTAAAACTGTGTTGCAGTCAGGAATCAGGAGGCCCCATTTCCTAATCTAAAAAGTTCATGCCTAATATTAGAGTTCAACCAGGAGACCCCATTTGCTAATCAAAATCGTTAGAGCTAATAGTGTTGTTCAGGCACACAATCTAAGATAAATAAATAGTGATTGTTCATTTAGTAACAGGTGACTAACAGGTCTTGGCCTAAGGTTGTGAAACAGCTGGTTAAAAGAGGGGAAAGGTACATACAACATGAGTGGAAAAAAGTGAGGTTGTGGTGGAAGGGGGAATAGGCTTGTTGTTCGACGTGTACGTGGGTTAGGTGTTAATGTTACTGAAAGCTCAACTGAACAAACACCATCTTGTCCTATCCAAAGACAACTCACAACATGTTACTGGATGGGCTACTCAGCTCTCTTTCTTTGGCAGCCGCACAGCGGTACCCCTTGTAGATGAGGTTCAGAAAGAGCATTTTCTCCAGTGGATGGCAAGCACTGAATCAAGTGGCCTCTCCTCCTCTTCCTCCACTTTAACATCACACACAGTACAGTCCTCAAAGGTGGCACCCCAATCACTCTTGTTTCCACCCCCCCATGTTAAAACTTACCAGTCACCGAACTGACTGTGGTAAATCACAGTTGGGTCACTCTGCAGAGCTGTTCACATAATCTATTCTATGGGCATCAGAGGTCTACTCCAAAGATTCACAAAATTCAGATGAGGAAAGCATCTGCATCATTCCCCCAAATCTGGGGTCCGAGAAGAATCGAGACCCTCGCTGCTAAACTTTCTGATTTGCGATGTGCAGACACATTGGAATTCCACTCTGCACATGTTGCAGCAACTGTGGCAGCAGCAACAAGCCCTGGTGCAGTATGTCCTTTTGCTTAGCCTGGGCCAATACAGTTGGACATAATACAAATCACTATTGAGGAGTGGGCACAGATGAAGGACCTCTGCACCCTTCTGCAGAGTTTCGAAATTGTGACTAGAATGGTTAACGCTGACGATGCCGTCATCTGCATCACTATTCCGGTCATCTACATGCTGGACCACACTTTGAATAGTCTGCTGGAAGAGGTGGTGGTCTCAGAAGAAGAGGTGGAAGCAGAGGAGAATGCAGAAGGAATAAAAATATCTCTAACTTTAGTCAACTACCTGTGTTACTATCCTTACATTTTTCTAAGGTTAGTGCTCTACCAATTTAAGATTTGTGCCACCTGAGTGTGGCTGGGAAAAAAGTTTTATGAGGTATCAGGGCTCCCAGAAAAGAAGCCTTACACCGCTCCTTTACCCATCCCATCTTAATTGAAACTTCAAACAAAAGCTCTAAATACTGGCTCAAACCCTGATATATCATGCATGACCAATGGCTGACTGCTTCTGTGCCATTATAAAATGTTCTACTGTGGGTCAATTGATCAGTCATCTACCTGTGTTACAATCCTTACATTGTTCTAACATTAGTGCTCTACCAACTTGATACTTGGACCACCGGTCCCTGACCAACCTTGTCTTAATTGAAACTTAAATTCAAAATCTGAATATGCTGACCCAGACCCTGATACCTCATGCATGGCCCATGACTGACTGCTGCTGTGCCATTATCAAATTTCTAGTGGAGAAAAGGGAAGTACATTGGCACATCCATCCAGGATATGAATAAAATCTGTCTTTATTGAAAAGTTGATTAAAATATAGTAAAATGAATCCTCAGGAGACCTCGGGACCTGAGGTCTCCTGAGATTTCATTTCACTATGTTTTAATCAACTTTTCAATAAAGACAGATATTATTGATATCCTGGATGAATGTGCCAATGTACTTCCGTTTTCTCCACTATTTGCCTGTGATCACTAGCCGGTGCGGCACTCTCCGGACGAACTTCAGCTGAAACAATGATCCAGCGATTCTCGTGGTAAGCTTTCAAAACCTCCCTCCTCCCTACTACCATTACTTTTCTATAAAATTTCTACTGTGGGTCAACTGATGCAATTTTTCCTGGTGTCTGCCCCTAATTTTTGGAAATGTTTGGACTCCAAATTGTATCCCCTATATGTGACTTGCCTGAATTTGACAGATCTCTCTACTGACCATTGCTTAAGCTAGAAATGTTGGTCCAAGCCCTGTCCCATGCATCCATGCTGCACAATTATACTATTTGTACTTTGGGTCAATTGATGCCACTTTTCCTGGTGTCTGACCCTAATTTGAACTGTGTAGGAAGCTTTTTGACCTCCCTTAAAGTGTTGTGTATACGTTTCATTTTGCCTCCCATTGAATTCAATGTGGTTCAGGTACGTTCGGCGAACATTGAGACGTTCACAAAGTCGAACCGAACCTTAAAAGGATTGCTCATCTCTACTCGCCCTGCAATATTACACCTTGTATTGCAGACACCCTCTAGAGAGATTTGCCAAGATGTGGCAATGGGCTTATACACTTTGATCAAAGTTTAATTAAACCCTAATACTCCATTTTGAAAGTTTTCCGTAGCTGCAGTGAGGTCTATATCTTTTTTTACAATGATGGCATATTGTAAAATGCTACAGTTTTTCAGAGAAAACATAGTTTTAATCAACAGTCAAGGGTTGTGAAAAGAGTCCTGGTTCCAGACTTTATTTGACCTGCTCTCTTGCATCCATGTTTTAACCTGCTTTAATAAAGAAGTTTTTACAGGACAGAGAATGCCACCTTTACATCCTTCCTGCAATTCTATAAAGACTTCTCTTCTGGGTGTAGCACTCGTTGATCCCGGTGTTGGAAAGCTTCAATCAATTCCATTCTCAATGCTGAGGTATAGTCCATGAGCCGGGCCAGATATCGGTACCACCCGGAGTGACTAATTTTCTTTGGTATTTTTAGGTAGATGCATGTCTGTAGTTTATTTTTTGATATGATAGCCCTTACATATACGTAGCTTATTAACCCCTTCAGCCCTAGGCCTATTTGTACCCAAGTGCCTAAGCCAATCTGACCTGTGCCACTTCATGGGCTAATAACTTTGGAACGCTTTCACCTATCCAAGCCATTCTGAGATTGTTTTCTCGTGACATATTGTACTTCACGTCAGTGCTAAATGGGAGTCAATATATTTTACCTTTCTATATAAAAAAATGCTAAATATTCGGAAATTTTGGAAAAATCGGCAATTTTTTAACTTTGAAATTCTCTGCTTTTTACAAAAATACTGATACCCCCCATAATAGTTATTAATTTACACTCCCCACATGTTTACTTCATATTGGCATCATTTTGAAAATGAAACCTTATTGTTTTACGACGTAATAGGGCTTATAGTTTTATGCGCAATTTTTCACATTTACAGCAAAACCCACTTTTCAAAGGACCAAGTCACTTCTGAAGTCACTTTAAGGGGCTTACATAACAGAAACCACCCATAAATTACCCCATTTTGCAAACTACACCCCTCAAGCTGTTCAAAACTCATTTTTAAAAACTGTTAACCCTTTAGGTGTTCCACAGGAATTTTAGCAGAATGAAGGCGAAATTTCAAAATTTCATTTTTTTTCCAGATATTACATTGTAATCCAATTTTACCTGCAACCTAGCAAGGGTTAACGGCAAACCCAAACTTGGTTACCCTAATTCTGCAGTTTTTTGCATTTTTGCTGTTACCAATGGAAAGACAAAGCCACCAAAGCACGTACTGCTATCCTTTGCAGTTAAGTCTTTGACCGGCAATACAGAACTGATTCGAACTCTGAATCGTCTTGGCCACTGTGTGTCATATTCAATGGCTGAGGAGATCGATACAGCCCTTTGTATCCAGAAGTTGGAATGTTCAAAGGATGACATCCCAATGCCAGCAAGTATCTACCCAGGTGTGTTCACAACCCTGGCCTGGGATAACATTGACAGACTTGAGGAGACACTAAGTGGAGCAGGTACATCTCATAGAGTCAATGGCATTGCTGTTCAGTCCAATGTTGCATGCTCTGTGACAAAGAAAGTCCTGCCAGATGTAACCAAGTCGAAGAAAAGAAGCATAACTCTGACAGAATTAATGCTACCGATATACAATGTTGGGCAGCGGGGAGAGCCACCCAGGATTGAGACTTCGAATGTTAACACTACCAAGGAGGTCCAGGATTCAAAAACCAAAAACCATATCTGGCTTCTGGCTAGAATGTCAGACCATGAGGATCAGACCACCAGCAGTTGGACTGGGTTCAACATAAAAATCCGCAGCGACATTGTAGTGGCCCAGGACACTGTAAGCTACCTGCCCACTATCAATGCTCCTGCAACAGCCATGTCCACTGTGAATGAAGTCTTGGAGCAAACACATGCCATCATGCAGACCCTGAAGCTTAACAGAATTGTGTGTGTGTTTGATCAAGCACTCTATGCCAAAGCTGCCGAGGTTATCTGGAAACAGGAGAAGTTCAAGAACATTATAATTAGAATGGGTGTCTTCCACACAATCTGTAATCTCCTCTCTATCATAGGGAACAGATTTCAGGATGCAGGCCTTAGAGATCTGTGTGTTGAATCCGGTGTAATCGCTGAAGGATCAGTGTCTGGAGTGATGGACGGCCGGAGGTACAACAGAGCAGTGAGACTACACAAGCTGGTCTATGAAGCACTTATGAGGCTTGCATGGAAAAACTTCCTTCCATGGCTAGAAGAAAACCATGCAAGGGACCTTCACCATCTGGATGAAACACTGAAGAACATCACAAACTTTCGCATCAGTGTGTCGCAGGGATCCTTCGAAAAGCTCTTGGATAATGAATCTTGCACACTTACCCTGAAGCTCTTTCAAGTTTATCTTGAGACCCTCAGAAATGAACAACTCTCAGCATTCTGGATGTCATACTTGGACATGGTCGAGACCATGCTGGCCCTGGTTCGAGCTTCAAGAGAAGGCAACTGGATGCTTCACCTAGGAGCAATCCGACAGATGATACCATGGTGTTTTGCCTATGACAAGGACAACTATGCCCGATACCTAACCTATTACTATGCCACAATGTCTCGGCTGCCCATAGAACACCCAGAGGTCCATGAATACTTCATGCAAGGTGGCTTTTCGGTCCAGATCGGTACCAAGAATCCTTTTGGACGAATTCCTGTGGACCAGACCATTGAAGAGACAATCAACAAAGACACCCAGACACCAGGGGGCACAAAAGGCTTCAGCCTCAAAGTTGGAGCTGTTTCCAGGTTCTACCTGACATCAGAGTACCGCAGTATGTACTTGAGGCAGCTGAGGGCCCTGGTAGGCCAACAATATACTGACTTCAGCCATTCAGACCTACAGGTGTCTAGGATTAGAAGAGATGAAGCCGATGTCCAATCTTTCGTTCAACTGCTGGAGACAGGTTGGGTGAACCCCTTCAACAAAGAGCATAATGGTGAACTTATCAGTTTGTCAACAGCGACTGTAGCACCACCAGATGTAGCCAAAGACCTTCAAGGGGCATACAGTATAGGAGAGGATGCATATCAAACATTCAAGGATGAGCGTTTGGGTACCGATAAGCCAACTACATTGTTTCATGACAAGATGACGAAGAACAAACTTAAAACGTTCTCTAACATCCAAATGAAGACACGCAGACAAGGTCTTGGCAAGGAGGTAATTTTGAAGGCTGACAGAAACCTATTTGGCCAGATGATACTTGTAGCTGAGAACAGAAAGCTACAAATGAGTGATGTCTTGACTCATCCCCTGGGTCCATTGCCATGGGCACTTGCCAATGGTGATGGGTCTATCCGCAAGACCAACAAGGCTGCCCTCGCAAGGGAGTTGGAGAGGAATGCTCGTCCTGCAGAAGTGATCCCCGAGCCCTCTGCAACCATCATTGATGGGATGAGCCTGGTTCAGAAACTGAAGGGAAACAATGCAACATTTGGCCAGCTAGCAGGCACAGCAATGAGTCGCGCTATCCATGAGGGTGCTAAGAGCAAGCGCATTGATATTGTCTTTGACGTCTACAAGGAGACATCCATCAAAGATACAGAAAGAGTCAACAGATATGAAGGCACAGGGATCCATTTCAAGAACATTCAACATGGGCACAACATCCAGCAGTGGAAAAAGCTTCTAAGTAGTTCCTCCAACAAGGCAAGTCTCATAAAGTTTCTGGTAGAAGAATGGAAGGCGAAACACCACAGGGAGAAGCTTGAGGAGAAGGAGCTGTATGTCACATGTGAGCAGCTCTGCTTTAAGATCACCAAAGAACAGTGGGAAGAGGCTGCTGACCTTAAGTCAAATCAAGAAGAAGCAGACACACGCCTCCTTCTCCATGCTCTTCATGCAGCAGAATCTGGTTACAAGTCGGTCATCATCACTTCGGAGGATACTGATGTCATGGTCCTGTGTCTGGGCATGTGCCACAAAATCCCATCCCACCTGTTCCAGAAATGCGGTACACAGAACCGGACAAGATTCCTGGATATCACCACTCTGAGCCGAACATTGGGAGGCAGCGTATGTGATTCATTGATTGGTATGCATGCATTTACAGGCTGTGACACCGTCAGTGCATTCGCTGGCCGTGGGAAGATGACGACACTCAAGCAGTTGAAGATGAACAAGACATACCAGGATGCCTTTCAGGAAGTTGGTCGTTCATGGGAAGTGTCTACCGAACTTTTTGAGAAGTTACAGGAAATCACCTGCCACATGTACCTGCCAACTACCCAAACAACTGAGGTAAACAGGCTCCGTTATCAGCTGTTCTGTGCCAGACGTGGAGTGGTAGAGTCAAGTCAACTCCCTCCTTGCCAGGACTGCCTTTTCATGCATGCACTGCGTGCAAACTACCAGGCTGCGATCTGGAGGAGAAGTCTGCAGAGCCAGCCATGGGTTGCAAACCCAACAGACTGCGGTTGGATGATAGATAACGACGGAAAGCTTGTTGTCAAGTGGATGCAAGGGGCACCAGCACCAGAAGCTATTATACAGCTACTGTCCTGCAAGTGTGTGCGGTCATGTGAACTTCCTCAGTGTACTTGCCTCAGCAATGGCCTGAAGTGCACAGACATGTGCAGATTACAGACATGCCAGAACAAGGGTACTGAAGACGAGCCAGTAGAACAACAGTCAGATTCAGAGTCCGATGTTGAAGATATTATGGAGTAACATATATATATATATATATATATATATATATATATATATATATATATATATATATGCACATGACATGTTCAGTGTGTATTTACATAACTTGGATTAAATTTTGTTACAAATACTACATCTAGTCACTCCGGGTGGTACCGATATCGTCATATTTGGTTCTTGGCTCATGCTAAAATTCCTGTGGAACACCTAAAGGGTTAACAGTTTTTAAAAATGAGTTTTGAACAGCTTGAGGGGTGTAGTTTGCAAAATGGGGTAATTTATGGGTGGTTTCTGTTATGTAAGCCCCTTAAAGTGACTTCAGAAGTGACTTGGTCCTTTGAAAAGTGGGTTTTGCTGTAAATGTGAAAAATTGCGCATAAAACTATAAGCCCTATTACGTCGTAAAACAATAAGGTTTCATTTTCAAAATGATGCCAATATGAAGTAAACATGTGGGGAGTGTAAATTAATAACTATTATGGGGGGTATCAGTATTTTTGTAAAAAGCAGAGAATTTCAAAGTTAAAAAATTGCCGATTTTTCCAAAATTTCCGAATATTTAGCATTTTTTTATATAGAAAGGTAAAATATATTGACTCCCATTTAGCACTGACGTGAAGTACAATATGTCACGAGAAAACAATCTCAGAATGGCTTGGATAGGTGAAAGCGTTCCAAAGTTATTAGCCCATGAAGTGGCACAGGTCAGATTGGCTTAGGCACTTGGGTACAAATAGGCCTAGGGCTGAAGGGGTTAATAAGCTACGTATATGTAAGGGCTATCATATCAAAAAATAAACTACAGACATGCATCTACCTAAAAATACCAAAGAGAATTAGTCACTCCGCTTGGTACCGATATCGTCAAATTTGGTTCTTGGCTCATGGACTAGTATGAAAGTTTGAATGGTGCTGGATTTCCTCTTTTATGGTTAGGTTCCCCTTAATAGGTTCCCTTTAAATGAACATCAAGTGGGTTGGGACCTATTTAGTTGGGGTTTTCTTTTTACATTTTGGGCACTTCTCCCCTGCTCATAATCTAGTAACAATTGTTGATGATGTATAAAACTTACTTTTTTATTTTATGTCCTCAATACAAAGCTCAGTCTCCAAAAATGGGGTCTAAATTCTATAAGAAAAAAAGTGTAAAATTGGATATTATAAAAATAAATGTCCCAAATTAAAAAGGAAAATAATAATTTAACTTAGAGAGATCCTAAGTGTTTAATTAGAAAGTACCGTAATTTGTTTTAAACTCCTATGTGCTGCTAGCAGCGGGGGGTATAATTGCTGTGTAATCAGCTACATTTGCTGCTTTTTATCTACCGTAATTATAAAATTAAATATTAAAAATATTAAATATTAGGACACAGTTCAAATTAGACTTGAACTCCATTTGTTTTGGTTGATTTTCTAAAAAGTCATAAACATGAGATATACCCAAACACAAATTAAAGTCTAAATGCCAAAGATGTAAATGTGACATAGACTCCAAAAATGAAAAGGTTAAAATGTACACAAAAAAAATCAAACTGAAAGTCAACACTTCCTTTTTGCAAAAGTTCAAAGCCGCTTTCCTTGTATCAGTACTTGAAATGGTCCAAAGCAGTTAATTCAGAGACTGCCAAAAAGTGATCAGAGCTACAGATAAGATTTATTACATAACACTTCTATATAACCCACTTGGGTCACAGAGACTCTTAAGCAAAATTTTTCCTTAAAAGTTGTGCAGTACACGACTGTTCTGGGGAAAGATATTGCCAGTACATTACCAAACAGCAAAAATACTAAACTTGAAAGGGACTATTTTGAAAGAAATGTACTGCGTGCCTCAATCCATCAGTGACTTACGGTACTTTGGGTAGGGTTGACTTCTTAATTATATGGAACTCTTGCCAAGACTCCATCTAACCATCTTGCTTCAAAAACACTTTTGGTTGGATACCTGCAACGTGCCCATATCCAATTCCATGGATCCTCAGCACCACCAGGAATTTCTAATGTTCTAGCACCCCCACAGTACCCCATATTTTGGGTCAGATACAAAATAGTAATAAGAGTTTGAACACCCAGTTTTCAATTTCAGGAATCAAGGACCTGGAGTTTCTTGTCCCCACAAGAGTTGCAGAACTTGTTCTCAAAAAGTTTTCAAGTCCCTGAAAAAAATTGCAAAGGAAATGTTTTCCACATTCCTATCCTTTACTGATTTTTCACTGGTGACTTACTGGTCCCTTTAACAGGCTTTGTTTGCCCTACTTATGAATGTCTGAAACATGCCCACATCCAGTTCCCTGGATTCTCAGCACTGCAGGGATTTTTCAATGTTCCAGCACCCCCATAGTACACCACATTTTGGGACAGATGCAAAATATTAATGAGTTTCTACATTGACTTTACCCAAGTTTCAATTTCAGGAATCAGTGACCCACAACAGTTGCATAACTTGTTTTCGAAGGGTTTTCAAGTCCTCCCAAAAATTGCAAAAGAAATAGAATCATAGAATCTTAGAAAGGTAGAGTTGGAAGGGACCTCCAGGGTCATCTGTTTCAACACCCTTATCAATGAAGGATTCACTAAACCATCTCAGAAAGATGTTTGTCCAGCCTCTGTTTGAAGATTTCCTTTGAAGGAGAATTCACCACCTCTTGTGGCAGCCTGTTTCACTTGTTGATCACACTCACTGTCAAAAGGTTTTTTCTAATATCCAATCTGTACCTTCTCCCTTTCAGTTTAATTCCATTACTTCTAGTATTTCTTTGTTCAAAGGAGAATAAGGCTGGTCCTTCTACACTGTGACAGTCCTTGAGATATTTGTAGACAGCTATTAAGTCTTCTCTCAGTATTCTCATATGTAAGCTAAACATTCCCACATCCTCTAACTGTTCCTCATAGGACATTGTTTGAAGACTGGTCACCATTCTGGTCGCTCTTCTCTGAACTTGCTCCAGTTTGTTCAAGTCTTTTTTTAAATGTGGTGCCCAAAACTGGACACAGTATTCCAGATGAGGTCTAACCAAAGAGGAGTAGAGGGGAATAATTACTTCACGTGATCTAGACTGAAGTTTTCACGTTCCTATCCCTTACTGATTCTCCACTGGTGGTTTACCGGTCCCTTCAACAGTCTTCGTTTGCCCTACTTCTTAGGCATAATAGCTACTAAACCCAGCTCTTATACTGGTGGACACACCATGGAATTACTGAGAGGAAATGTCTGTTTGTATGTATATTTCTGTACCCAGTCCAGGCTGAGCAGGTTTTAGTCTGAGAGGGTGTTCATCGTAATATGGTGAGATAGCCACTTTAAATGGTCACTGCTGGTTAAACAAACTTTACAAAAATGAATAGTATAACCAAATATAAAAAGCTTTTTAATACATTTTGTCAGAGAAATACTCTTTTTCTCTACTTCTGGGACACTTCTAGCCCAACAACCCTGCCTCCTGAACTCCTATCTCTAAAAACCTACTAAAAGTCATCTTCCTCCAGAGAAAGACTACCAGCTAAAAAAGGGTTCAGATTACAGTTTTTATTGAAGTCTTTGGAAATGAGAGCAGGGAGGCACAGAGTAAGAACCAGACTAGAAGGGAGAGAGGCACAGATAAAAATATATCCCAGGGCTGGATTCACAGCTACATTGTTAATTCTGCTGTATAATATCCTTCAAGCTGTAACTGTATATGACTATGGGTTATAGCATATAAAGAGAGAAAAGCAGGAATTTGTGTTCTATCTATGGGAGGCGTTATAGCAACCAGTCTTCACCCACTAGCTCAGAGATAGCTAAAAATTAGAAATAAAGCCTGCATCGGGACAAATTGGTGTAAAATTCAAGTACAAGTCTACTGCATCTCTCTATGTGCTACAATAGATAGAGAGGGAAAAGCAGAAATGTGTGTTCTATGTATGGAAAATATTATAGCAGCTTCTCTTAGACTATGCTTACATCGTGTTTTACTCTACGTTCAGTGACTCCATTGGGGCTTATGAGTCACCTGCCAGGGCCATGGGGTACCTGGTACCGGGTCTGGTGTTCACAGGGGGATGTCACGTTGGCGACCTGGTCCGTGGCCCTGGGCGCCCATGTAAAAGGGAAATTGAATAAAGTTTATTTTCATGACGCCACCTGTGGTATTCGGTCAGTGGGGACCGGCGCTGCTTTAAGGGGTCCTCTGGGGTGATGTTATGGCAGCTAGATGGTATAACTTCCCACAGATGAAGTGTATCCCCAGGGCTCCCGGTGTGTAGATGGAAGATGGTGAATGGTGAGGTAAAGAACGAGGACACTGGTTTGCAGTCTCTTTACCTGGTTTACTGAAGACTTCAGGCAACCACAGTCCAGGGCACCAGATCACAGGATAGGCAGAGTCCAGCCGGCTTGGAGGCAAGTTGGGAGTCCCCTTATCCAGATGGAGTTAAAAGCCTTCCTCTAGCTCGGTGGTGTTGTAGTCCCTTACTGCCTATGGCTTCTGATAAGGTCCTCACCATTCTTCTCTCTGTCCCCCATATAGGATAGGACACAAACCCATATGACAGGTGACTCGAGCCTTTTTACAGGGTCTCTATCACGACCCGGGCTCTATGCGTCACTGTGCCTCCTGGGTATTGAGGCAGACAGGTAACTTGCAGTTAAGCTGTCCTGACGGTCTCTGCTGTAAGTTTTAGAGTCCCTGACAACCTCGGTGTTACGGCTACCGGTGATCTGTGCCTCAGAGGGAGGCAGCCCATTCTCAGCTGGTCTCCCCTGATATCACTCTCCTGTGCTTCGCTCTCCTACACGCTCGCTGCAATCTGTTCTGCTTTCGGTATTATCTCTATCCAGGAGCTGCAGCACTTTCTTGTGGCTGCACGGCTCCTCATACGATCTTCCTTCCTCAGACTGCTCCAGTCTGCTCTCTGGCACTATCTATCTCACTGACTTTCCCTCCAAACCACAATATTTATAGGGGAGTCAACTAGGAATAGGATCAAAAGCTCCCCCTTGTGGCCTGGAGTGTGAACATGTTGCATGTTTGTGTTTACCTGGTGAGGGTTATCCTTCCTTGCCTCCAAGCGTAACATCACTCTTCCCGTGAGGAAAGCAATGTCACTGTGATGACCAGGACCCAGGGGCGTCACACTTACATATGGGCTGATGGATGTATGAGCTGATGAGGCCATTGAATGTAATAATGCAAAGCCGTCCTCTGTCAGACCTCATTTTCAGCAGTATCTGCTTAGTTAAGTCGGGTTCCAAGATGTGGTTGACGGTGTCTTGTAGCCCACCTTACATAGGTGGATACACCCGAAAATGAAGTTCGACAGAGCCCACATCTACATTATTACAGGCAATGGCCCCATCAGCACATGCATCTGAATCCCTTTTTCCAGGGCTTCAGAGTCAAGTCTCGACAGAGCCACTGACCATGGAGTAAAACATGATGTGAACAAACACTTAACCCACTAGCTCAGAGACACCTAAAATTTAGAGATAGAGCCTACTGAGGGAAAAATTGGTGAAAAAATTCAGGATACAAGTCTTATAATGGGTAGAAAAAATGGTATTTCTGACATGCACAGGTTAAAAGCTTATTCGGAAAAAACACCTAAAAATATAATTAATTATGCCTTAAGAAACATCTTGCATGCATGATCCAATGTATCTTTTTATTTTCCTATGGAAAAGTACAACAAATGGAGCAGAGTGGTGACATTCTCAGTCTTGTGATGCCATGTGTGTGGGGGTGGCATCTTTTGAATTCAGGAATATGTCTCTCTGGCTCTTTCTTCATTTTCTTGATATTCTTTTTACAACCAAATGTGAAATGCATCTAAAACTCACGACGTGAAGCTATTAATCTCAATGTGAGCTTCAAATTCAATCTTTCTTTAATATTCAGCATTGATTGCTGCAGAAAATCTAGTGAAACATATTTACAGACGGAGAATTACTTTTGTTTTAAAATTCTTCTGCGTTGATGAGAACGCTGTCAATGTAGTGATCAATGCGTTGGGATCTACACCTGGGACAATAAACTGAATGTTCATGCTTTGTTTGACATCCTGCATATCCTAATTTTATGGGTTTTCACTTTTTAAAGGGGTTTGTTCATCCAGTCAACCTCATTTCATGGACATTGAAGAAGTCCCTGCTGTATGATCATTTGGGATGTGACCAATGGGATCACCAATGACCAAGAGCACAAACTCCAATGGCCCCATCAAGTACTTTTAATTGCATGGCACCACCCTATATCCATGTAATTTGCTATGAAGCTTTGCATCACTATCACAGGAACTTGCAACCTTGTCCATAAGGCCCAGAGGTCCCACAGCACCATATTGACTAAAATTCCGACACAACGCTGGGCAGATAGAAGTGATCTCCTGGAATCAGCTGGACATTCTTAGTTATCGGTTGCTGCTTCTGCCCAAGGGTTATCGTCTTCTTCAGTAGGAAATTGAAGACATCTGGGTGGTCAAAAAATGTCACTCATGTACAGTTCAGATTATCTTGCCATATGTACAATTTTTACTCCTCTCCTCGAAAGCACCATCATGATGAGGCAGAACATCACCATGATGCCACCCATACTCCTTCACTTGACCCGCCAATGATGACACCATACACCCACAGAAAAAGTAGAAAGGGCACAAAGACAAGGTACAGCAGGAAGGGGAAACAGGTATTCATTGAAGAAGAGGAAAGAAGGGAACTGTTGCTCCCAGTCAGTAAAAGCTGAAAACTACTTCATGAGAAGACAAAAGAGCTTACAACTGGTAGCAATTCTGAAATCTGCAAAGCCTAAAGGTACCTTCACACTAAACAACTTTCCAACGAGAACGACAACGATCCGTGAAGTTGCAGCGTCCTGGATAGCGATCTCGTGGAGTTTGACACGCAGCAGCGATCTGGATCCCGCTGTGATATTTCTGGTGTGAGCTAGAAGTCCAGAACTTTATTTGGTCGCTAGATCGGCGTGTATCGTCATGTTTGACAGCAAAAGCAACGATGTCAGCAATGTTTTTACATGGAGCGTGAACGATAAGTGAGTCGCCGTTACGTCACTGGATCGCTCCTGCATCGTCCTGGAGCTGCTGTGTTTGACGTCTCTACAGCGACCTATCAGTGACGCTCCAACGATCTAGTTTAGGTCGGATCGTTGTCTATATCGCTGGAGCGTCGCTTAGTGTAACGGTACCTTTAGGCTCAGTTTACATTAGACAATGTTCGCCACCAGGGGCAGATTCAGACAAAAGAGTCCTCCTGTGCAAGAACAATAAATGGGCCCTTTGAGGTCCACAAATGTGTTTTACGGAAGCTTCTTGCTACTTTGGAGGTGGAAATGGTCTCCATGACCTTTTGAGTCCCCTGTGTCACTGATGTGTCCATCCCAGTAAGGCGCTAAACTACTGCTGATTAGCAACTTATTTGCTGATGGGCGGTCGTTTAGTAACCTGTTTCCATAGGCCGACCGTCCCCTTGGGTGGAAAGGAAAAAGTGGAAAAATCCGCACTGATTTTGAAAGATTGAAAGAAATCATGTTATTTTTGTCCTGAAAAAGTATGGTACATCGAAACGTGTAGACAAAATAAACAAACGCACATTACTCTAGTGTTTACCTGCATTTATTACATCCACCAGCAGCGCAGATTTTTCCACTTTTTCCTTTCCACACTATTCTACATATTCCCTGGACCCGTGGACCTGCTGCAACTGGGGTTACATACTCATTCAAATATTGAGTGATCAAAACATTATCAGGCTAACATAACCTCTATTTGTTTTATCCATTTTAATCAGATAAGACCCTATTACACTTTTCTCTAATTCTTAGTATTTCCTGCTGTATGAAGGAAGCAGTTCCGGAATGTAAAAGTAATTTTGTAGTTTTTATTTTTACCCGTTTCGCGCTGGACCTGAGCCGCTTATCAAAACTAAACTATTTTTGAAAAAGGGCTTGGTACGAGCACAAAACATGTAAGAATAAAAAGTACAAAATTATTTTTCTATTCTGAAACTGCTTCCTTCTTACAGAAGCGTAGTCTGCTCTGAAACGTCAATTTTCTTTTCTGCATGTAGATCAGGAGAGGAGACTGTCAGTCATTACATGTCTCACACTAGTAATTCCTCCTCTAATTTATAATAAGCTCTGGAGGCAGATTCTAAAGGAGATCTATGTCCGGCCCATAGATCTTAACAACTCATTTATATATTAAAAACGAGGATTTATTTGGAATGAGACATCGGATTGCAAACATCAATGTATCATTGTACTCAACTTTCTATGACGTACATGCCCGTATAGATGACTTAGGATAGGGTTGATCCTACTAACAGATTCCCTTAAAGGTTGTGCTACACTGGGTGGAAGGGGCATGAGCTGATTTATTTTCATCTTGTCCCATGAGCCTTTAGCGGAAACCATCCATTAGGAGAGAGGGGCAGCATTGTTGCAGTTATACTGCACTTACTAATGAACTTTTTCTGGTAAGTATAATGGGAGTCATTCAAATGTAGACTATTTCTGTAGTTCTGGCTCTGTATTCATGACCTAATGCTATGAGTCCAGCCAAGGTCGCATGGAGGACACAGAACAAAGTAGTAAAGTGACTAATTATCATTAATGATGGAATTGGCTGTCTTATACACCGCACTTGTAACTGGAACATCCAGCCTGGGTGCAGTGACAGCAGTCGTAAGTAGGGTCTTAGTCCTTGTCAAATCAAGACTCTCTATGCTACAGCGGTACTATATGTGGTGTGACAAAGTCACTCGTAAAGTAATGGAGGGGAGATATGTGTCGATGCGTTTAATGATGTCAATGATATAAAGCCAGAGTAATTTCCTCCAGCACATTAAATATTGTGAGGCTTAAGCTAAAGTTGCATAAATGGTCTGGATTTATGTGGACATTCATAGAGTGGATGGGAGAATGTCCACCTTATCTCCACCTGCAGAGTCAGCATTGTCATGTGATCAGTCACATGAGTGAGGAGTCACATGGCTTGGAATTAAATAGCTGGGCTCAAGAGGCAGTCTGGGTGTTGAGTGTCTGGAGAGTTATACTCCAGAAAAGTGGGTCGTGCTAAGCCTGAGCGGGCTGACCCCCCTACTACAAGTATTGTATCTAGAGCTATCATTTTGTTTTGCTGTTTTGCCCAGAGGGCCGTGTTTATTTTGTGCTTAACCTTTGGTTTATGACGTACTTAATAAACCAAGTGCATCTTTCAAGCCGCAGTGTACCCGTGTTTACCTCCATGTGCAGCCCAGTGAGCCGATCTACCACAGTGGTCATTATGGGGTTCATTAGTACAGTACATGTTTCAACAAATACTGAAATTGAATGCTGTGTACAGATGCTATACCATGGTTGATACAATGGATGTTACGCCTTCATTGACAAATTGATGAGATCAGGTATCGCTTTAACACTCGGGCTCCAAGCTACACCTTTGATCACATCCAAGAAATGAACCACAGAAAATAGTTTTGTATGTATCAGAATGTGGCCAGGCAAGATTCCGGGACTGAGTCAAATAAAAGCTAAGACACAGGCAGTCGGAGATTAGAGGCACAGAGGAAAGGGAGTCCTGCCAGTAGCGAAACCATGGAAGAAAGAGCCCTGTTTTTGATGTTTATGCTCCCTTTGCTTAAGTTATCAAGAGCTCTTGAGTATAAACAAAGGAAAGTTCACCCCTCGGTACAAGGGCCGATGCGAGCGGAAAGTGAGAATAGTTCAGAGATGTGGAGCCTGGGAGATGCTGAAGGTTCATTGGGAAAACAGCAGGGGAATGAACTTCAATGGATAATCCAGATAACCGAGCTCATCCAAAAAGACAGCGGACATGCTTTTAAAAGACTTGGCTTTCCAGCACTTGGTTATGGACTGCAAGAAAAATATATATTTGTTTTCTGCTGTCAAAAGATCTTTTAACATATTTACTCAGTGAATCTTCTGGTTAAAGATCAGGCAAAGACTCTACATCAAAGAACTTTTCATAAAAGCAGTATATTATTTATTTATCAGAGGGTCAATGGGACATCGTGCAAGAGAAATGTGTTATATCTTCTATAAATATTTAAATATCTTAATTAAAAAAGTTTGTCAGGTTAAAGATAGTTAATCAATATCAGACTGGTGGGGGTCTGATATCTGCCACCTCCACCGATGAGCTGTCTAAAGCTACCCTGGTGGATGGAAGTTCATTGTGTACGGAACAGCTCAGCTCTGTACACTGTGTAGTGGCCATTCTGGGGTACTGCAGCTCAGCTCTGTAAACTGTGTAGTGGCCATTCTTGGGTACTGCAGCTCTGCCCCGTACACTGTGTAGTGGCCATTCTTGGGTACTGCAGCTCAGCTCTGTAAACTGTGTAGTGGCCATTCTTGGGTACTGCAGCTCTGCCCTGTACACTGTGTAGTGGCCATTCTTGGGTACTGCAGCTCAGCTCTGTACACTGTGTAGTGGCCATTCCTGTGCATTGCAGCTCAGCTCTGTACACTGTGTAGTGGCCATTCTGGGGTACTGCAGCTCTGCCCTGTACACTGTGTAGTGGCCATTCTTGGGTACTGCAGCTCAGCTCTGTACACTGTGTAGTGGCCATTCCTGTGCATTGCAGCTCAGCTCTGTACACTGTGTAGTGGCCATTCTGGGGTACTGCAGCTCTGCCCTGTACACTGTGTAGTGGCCATTCTTGGGTACTGCAGCTCAACTCTACATTGTGTAGTGGCCATTCTTGGGTACTGCAGCTCTGCCCTGTACACTGTGTAGTGGCCATTCCTGTGCATTGCAGCTCAGCTCTGTACACTGTGTAGTGGCCATTCTGGGGTACTGCAGCTCTGCCCTGTACACTGTGTAGTGGCCATTCTTGGGTACTGCAGCTCAACTCTACACTGTGTAGTGGCCATTCTTGGGTACTGCAGCTCAACTCTGTACACTGTGTAGTGGCCATTCTTGGGTACTGCAGCTCTGCCCTGTACACTGTGTAGTGGCCATTCTCGGGTACAGCAGCTCAGCTCTGTAAACTGTGTAGTGGCCATTCTGGGGTACTGCAGCTCAGCTCTGTACACTGTGTAGTGGCCATTCTCGGGTACTGCAGCTCTGCCCCGTACACTGTGTAGTGGCCATTCTTGGGTACTGCAGCTCAGCTCTGTAAACTGTGTAGTGGCCATTCTGGGGTACTGCAGCTCTGCCCTGTACACTGTGTAGTGGCCATTCCTGTGCATTGCAGCTCAGCTCTGTACACTGTGTAGTGGCCATTCTGGGGTACTGCAGCTCTGCCCTGTACACTGTGTAGTGGCCATTCTTGGGTACTGCAGCTCAGCTCTGTACACTGTGTAGTGGCCATTCTTGGGTACTGCAGCTCTGCCCTGTACACTGTGTAGTGGCCATTCTCGGGTACTGCAGCTCAGCTCTGTACACTGTGTAGTGGCCATTCTGGGGTACTGCAGCTCTGCCCTGTACACTGTGTAGTGGCCATTCTTGGGTACTGCAGCTCAGCTCTGTACACTGTGTAGTGGCCATTCTTGGGTACTGCAGCTCTGCCCTGTACACTGTGTAGTGGCCATTCTTGGGTACTGCAGCTCAGCTCTGTACACTGTGTAGTGGCCATTCCTGTGCATTGCAGCTCAGCTCTGTACACTGTGTAGTGGCCATTCTGGGGTACTGCAGCTCTGCCCTGTACACTGTGTAGTGGCCATTCTTGGGTACTGCAGCTCAGCTCTGTACACTGTGTAGTGGCCATTCCTGTGCATTGCAGCTCAGCTCTGTACACTGTGTAGTGGCCATTCTGGGGTACTGCAGCTCTGCCCTGTACACTGTGTAGTGGCCATTCTTGGGTACTGCAGCTCAACTCTACACTGTGTAGTGGCCATTCTTGGGTACTGCAGCTCAACTCTGTACACTGTGTAGTGGCCATTCTTGGGTACTGCAGCTCTGCCCTGTACACTGTGTAGTGGCCATTCCTGTGCATTGCAGCTCAGCTCTGTACACTGTGTAGTGGCCATTCTGGGGTACTGCAGCTCTGCCCTGTACACTGTGTAGTGGCCATTCTTGGGTACTGCAGCTCAACTCTACACTGTGTAGTGGCCATTCTTGGGTACTGCAGCTCAACTCTGTACACTGTGTAGTGGCCATTCTTGGGTACTGCAGCTCTGCCCTGTACACTGTGTAGTGGCCATTCTCGGGTACAGCAGCTCAGCACTGTAAACTGTGTAGTGGCCATTCTGGGGTACTGCAGCTCAGCTCTGTACACTGTGTAGTGGCCATTCTCGGGTACTGCAGCTCTGCCCCGTACACTGTGTAGTGGCCATTCTGGGGTACTGCAGCTCTGCCCTGTACACTGTGTAGTGGCCATTCCTGTGCATTGCAGCTCAGCTCTGTACACTGTGTAGTGGCCATTCTGGGGTACTGCAGCTCTGCCCTGTACACTGTGTAGTGGCCATTCTTGGGTACTGCAGCTCAGCTCTGTACACTGTGTAGTGGCCATTCTTGGGTACTGCAGCTCTGCCCTGTACACTGTGTAGTGGCCATTCTCGGGTACTGCAGCTCAGCTCTGTAAACTGTGTAGTGGCCATTCTGGGGTACTGCAGCTCAGCTCTGTACACTGTGTAGTGGCCATTCTCGGGTACTGCAGCTCAGCTCTGTACACTGTGTAGTGGCCATTCTTGGGTACTGCAGCTCAGCTCTGTAAACTGTGTAGTGGCCATTCTGGGGTACTGCAGCTCTGCCCTGTACACTGTGTAGTGGCCATTCTTGGGTACTGCAGCTCAACTCTGTACACTGTGTAGTGGCCATTCTTGGGTACTGCAGCTCAGCTCTGTACACTGTGTAGTGGCCATTCTTGGGTACTGCAGCTCAACTCTGTACACTGTGTAGTGGCCATTCTTGGGTACTGCAGCTCAGCTCTGTACACTGTGTAGTGGCCATTCTTGGGCATTGCAGCTCAGCTCTGTACACTGTGTAGTGGCCATTCTTCAGTACTGCAGCTCAGCTCTGTACACTGTGTAGTGGCCATTCTTGGGTACTGCAGCTCAGCTCTGTACACTGTGTAGTGGCCATTCTTCAGTACTGCAGCTCAGCTCTGTACACTGTGTAGTGGCCATTCTTGGGTATTGCAGCTCAGCTCTGTACACTGTGTAGTGGCCATTTTTCAGTACTGCAGCTCAGCTCTGTACACTGTGTAGTAGCCATTCTTGGGTACTGCAGCTCAGCTCTGTACACTGTGTAGTGGCCATTCTTCAGTACTGCAGCTCCGCTCTGTACACTGTGTAGTGGCCATTCTTGGGCATTGCAGCTCAGCTCTGTACACTGTGTAGTGGCCATTCTTCAGTACTGCAGCTCAGCTCTGTACACTGTGTAGTGGCCATTTTTCAGTACTGCAGCTCAGCTCTGTACACTGTGTAGTGGCCATTCTTGGGTACTGCAGCTCAGCTCTGTACACTGTGTAGTGGCCATTCTTCAGTACTGCAGCTCCGCTCTGTACACTGTGTAGTGGCCATTCTTGGGCATTGCAGCTCAGCTCTGTACACTGTGTAGTGGCCATTCTTCAGTACTGCAGCTCAGCTCTGTACACTGTGTAGTGGCCATTCTTCACTACTGCAGCTCAGCTCTGTACACTGTGTAGTGGCCATTCTTGGGTACTGCAGCTCAGTTCTGAACACTGTGTGGTGGCCATTCTTGGGTACTGCGGATTAGCTCTGTACACTGTGTAGTGGCCATTCTTGGGTACTGCAGCTCAGCTCTGTTCACTGTGTAGTGGCCATTCTTGGGTACTGCAGCTCAGCTTTGTACACTGTGTAGTGGCCATTCTTGGGTACTGCAGCTCAGCTCTGTACACTGTGTAGTGGCCATTCCTGGGTACAGCAGCTCAGTTCTGTACACTGTGTAGTGGCCATTCTTCAGTACTGCAGCTCAGCTCTGTACACTGTGTAGTGGCCATTCTTGGGTATTGCAGCTCAGCTCTGTACACTGTGTAGTGGCCATTCTTGGGTACTGCAGCTCAGCTCTGTACACTGTGTAGTGTCCATTCTTGGGTACTACAGCTCAGCTCTGTACACTGTGTAGTGGCCTTTCTTTGGTACTGCAGCTCCGCTCTGTACACTGTGTAGTGGCCATTCTTGGGTACTGCAGCTCAGCTCTGTACACTGTGTAGTGGCCATTCTTGGGTACTGCAGCTCAGCTCTGTTCACTTTGTAGTAGCCATTCTTGGCTACTGTAGCTCAACTCTGTACACTGTGTAGTGGCCATTCTTGGGTACTGCAGCTCAGCTCTGTACACTGTGTAGTGGCCATTCTTGGGTACTGCAGCTCAGCTCTGTTCACTTTGTAGTAGCCATTTTTGGCTACTGTAGCTCAACTCTGTACACTGTGTAGTGGCCATTCTTGGGCACTGCAGCTCAGCTCTGTACACTGTGTAGTGGCCATTCTTGGGTACTGCAGCTCAGCTCTGTACACTGTGTAGTGGCCATTCTTGGGTACTACAGCTCAGCTCTGTACACTGTGTAGTGGCCTTTCTTTGGTACTGCAGCTCCGCTCTGTACACTGTGTAGTGGCCATTCTTGGATACTGCAGCTCAGCTCTGTTCACTTTGTAGTAGCCATTCTTGGCTACTGTAGCTCAACTCTGTACACTGTGTAGTGGCCATTCTTGGGTACTGCAGCTCAGCTCTGTACACTGTGTAGTGGCCATTCTTGGGTACTGCAGCTCAGCTCTGTACACTGTGTAGTGGCCATTTTTGGGTACTGCAGCTTAGCTCTGTACACTGTGTAGATGTCATTCTTGGGTACTACAGCTCAGCATTGTACACTGTACAGTGGCCATTCTTGGGTACTACAGCTCAGCACTGTACACTGTGCAGTGGTCATTTTTGGATACTGCAGCTCAACGCTGTACACTGTGCAGTGGCCATTCTCAAGTACTGCAGATCAGCTCTGTTTGAAATGAATGTAACTTACAGTGCCCCATGCCACTCACTACATAATGTGCTGGACTGGACTGCTCTGGCATCATGCATTGTGTTCTTTGGGAGCTACAAACAGTTGATTGCTGGGGGTGTTAGGCTGTCGTCACCCTAGCAGTATTTGGTCAGCATTTTACATCAGTATTTGCAAGCCAAAACCAGGAGTGGGTGATAAATACAGAAGTGGTGTATATGTTTCTAGTATACTTTTCCTCTAATTGTTCTACTCCTGGTTTTGGCGTAGAAATACTGATGTAAAGTTCCCACCCCTGCGCAGGGGGAATCACAAACCATCTCCGCTGCGGTCTCCTATTCTCCTCCAGCCGCAGTGGATCCTGCTCAGCAGAGACGTCGGTCCCAGCATCTGGCTCAAGCTGATACTGTGCAAAGGGTTACTGCTGTCCTTCCAGGCTCAGCCATCGTAACCAGTACGGATCAGCGGTGAGCAGGCACTCCTGGGACTAAGTCCTGCTTTTCTTCTTCTGAGCATGCCCAAGGGACGACCTCCCATTGGAGGTAGGGGGTCACATGCTCAGGTCCTGTAACAGCTCCTATTGGACCACTAGGAAGGTCCTGGAGAGATTCTGCTTTAAAAGGTTCACATGGCTGCAAGGCCATGCGCTAGTATAAACCTGTTATCATGTGTGTGGATGTATGCCTGTTCTGGTGATTGCTCCTTAATCATTCCCATTCCTAGTGTTGTTGAATGCTCGCGAATGTTGCAGGTACCTAGCGCCTGACAGTGCTATCCTAGACACAAGAGCACGATCCTACTGCGTCAAACCAGAAGACCGCCAGTGAGGTGCCATGCGCAATCAGTGCGCTTTTCTAACCCTAGTTAGGGTGGTTAATGGCGGCCGCCAGAGCAGCGCTGTATGTACTCTGTGTGGTAATCTTTAATCAGTCCTGACAACCGGTCAGTGTAGGGTGGGAACTCCCGCTTGATCTCAGCATCTGACTCAGGGCGTCCTCAGTCGGAGGCTTAAAAGCCACCGAGGGTCAGAGCGAGATCAATCACCAGCATAGTGGGGGTGAATTTCAGGGATCCCACTAGCGTCCATCTGCTGCACTCTGTGACTGCTAATAGGGCACAGCATTTCCTTTGTTTCCCTGCGACTCTGTGAAGCAACAGAGTTCGCATCAGTTCATACCGGGTGTCGGAACCCAAGTTTATTCTGGCATAGTACCGCCATGTAGTGCCGCCATTACCTAGCAGCAAGTTCCATCTCTGCACGGTGGACCCTGGGCTGCAAATGCACCTTTTACTATCTTTATATTTATTCGGAGCATTCCGCCAGCCCTTACAGGGGTTGCAGAGTCGGCCCCCCATCGATCATAAGAATAGGTCATCAATATCTAAATCCTTTAAAATCCATTTAAGGCTGCGAGTACAGTTAATTTTCATTAATACTCATTCTTGTATGTATGTAAGTCTCACAGGCATTCACAAGGGGTAGAGGAGTAACTGATGACAAGTGACCTAGATGCAGCCTAATGATGCCGAATTTAGCATTGTCCTGATGTTTCAGTACATGATGTCTCTGCACCCACAGAAATGATCATAAAGATTCATTAATTCTGTAAGGAAGAAACTTCTTGATCGCCAAGTGGCACTGAATATGAAGTAACGCGCACATATCCTGATTATCCTGTGACTTGTAATTTTCTCTGTGTCGAAAAAGTGGATGGAGCTGTAGGGATTATCTACAAGGACAGCATGGCTGGCATTTTATAAGTGCACTTTGGGGGCAGTGGGGCTTTCTCACTGGCACTGTATTGAGCACTGTACTTAGCGAGAAACACATTGAGGCTGTCAGTATATAGGAGTTCTTTGAATAACAAACTTTCTTCTCCCCACTCCTGGAACACCAATGGCAGGGCAGGATTGCTGATCAATGGGGGCACATGGCACCCCAATAAAATCTCTATTATTCATGTGTCCTTTGCCAGTAACTGTACTGTGTTCTCTACTCCTGGTGCTTTTATATTGGATTTGTCCATCGTGTTCATACCCTGCTTTGTCCCTCAATGCTTTATTGAACCTCTTGGACTTGATCCCTGGACTGTCTAATTATTCTTCTGTCTGACATCTCCGCCTGACCCCCTGAACTTGAACCCTGTTATTCTGATGAGTAACTGTTGAGTTTCACCTGGTGGTGCAGATTCTCAAAGCCTTCATTCTGTAAGAGCAGATGGAAAGTAGCACAGAAAGATGATGCAGGGGGTTCCGGATGGAACTTTAGAGGCCGAAGAGATGAGACGGCCACTGAAGATATAATGCAATAGTGTGACAGCAGAGGTTCACTGAAGTGGTGTAGCATAGTCCAGTGATGTAACCGAGTTAAGTAGGTCAGATGATTCTCAGTAGTGATGTAACAGAGTCCAGATATGTAGCAGAATTAACTATGCCAGGAGTCATGATCTGGCAATGCAACACAGCTGGGCGTATCCAAAAGGCACACAGTGACAAGTAGCAGAGCCAGTGAGGTAGCAGAGCTGGGGTGTCTGAAGGGACACAGGAACTAGTAGAAAAGCCAGCAACTTTGCAGAACTGGGAGGAACACAATGTCAACGTAATGATCTAGCAGAACTGAGCAGGTCAATAAGAGTCACAGTTTAAGAAACTGAAGCAGTGAACAAGACCCAGAGTGGTAGAAATCAGTCATCTGAATTCTCAGTAAGTGCATGGCTAGGAAAAATGATGTCAAAGGACCAGACAGAGGCAACCACTGCAGAGGAAGGAAGGACTGCTAGATACTGGATCCAGGCGCGGTAAACCCGTCAACCTGTCATCCTGGTTTACGATCCTGTTTCTCTGCTATTGATCCAACTTGCTGATACATCTTCCTTCTGCTTGGTCCACCGGCCAGCAGCTAGTCTGTGGACACAACTGGGGGCCTCTGCAGCAAAGGACATACCCTTGAGCACTGATGAAAGGGTCAATAACAGTGCCCCTGGGCCTACTATATAGAGTGGATTGTGCCACATCTGTCCATAGTTGTCTACTTTAGTTGAGTGGAATTATGGAAAGACTAGAATAGAGATACTAACTATAGCTGGCAAAGTTGTGGTGTTACTGACTGCTGCAAAGAATAGTAAAAAAAACTGAATCCAACTGGTAAAATTGCAGGGTACAAAAAATTGCTGGCTAAGGAGAATATGTGTTTTGTTGACTTCTATTTGAATCTATTAACTATTATCTTCACAATATACTAAGTACACCCACCATTAGATTAATGATTTGTGAGCTGCAAAATGATGTAGAAATATTAATTTAAGGGGTTGTCAAGGACTAAGAAGGCTAAGTCATCAATATCAGATTTGTGGGAGTCCAGCATCCTGCATCTACACCAGCCAGCTGCTATCGGTTCCTGTGGCCACCAGAAGTTCTCACCAGTACAATGTGTAGTGACCATTTTTTGTTATTGCCGCAAAGCTAATAACTGAGATGAATGAGGTGAATGAGTGATGAACTACAGCAACCAAGAATGGCCATTACAAAGTCTACCAAGCTGCGGTATACCAGATGTGTTCATTGTCTCTTTCTAGTGGTCACGAGAACTAGTTGGAGCTGATCATGGAACTGCCAGGTGTCTGATAATCTCCAATCTAATATTAATTACCTATTTTAGGGATAGGTCATTATTTCAGTCCCAGACAATACCTTTAAGGAATATTGCAGGAATTATTATGTTTATATTTTAAGCAGTGATTTCTATTATTGGATGACTTTTTTTGGTCTGCACATACACATGTAGTTTGGGTTATGGAGAAGCAAAGTACATAAAAATAATCACCCACAAACACTCTTAGTATATGTTGCATTCACTCAGATGTCTTCCCAAACAATAAAAAAATCTTTAAATATTACGGTCATGGAAAGGTTAAAAAATTATACCTACCCTTAGCTACAATAGCGGAGAAGGTCACATTTCCCTTTTAACAGAAATGTCACACACTCACAATAGACGTTTAAAAGAATTGTCTTCCAAGAATTCAAAGTTTGTTCAGCAGTTTTGTTGGACAAAGTTATCCTGCTGTGGCGAGAAGATAAAAGTCACTCTTTCCTGCAAGAGAAGCCTTCATGCGGATCTCCCACCGACTAAGGGCAAGTAAAAATGCATAAGAAAATGGCTTCCCCGATGAGACAAGTTATAGGTCGTGGACTTTGACTTTCTTTTTTCAGGCTACTGTCTTGTACTTCAGAAAATCGAGAAACCGAGAAAACAAAAGTAACAACTTTTTGGAGACTGATCTCATTGTACTGCCGTGAAGACTTTGTTAGGTAAGTCCATTGATTTCCTCTGCTGCCAGTCTACTAACTTTTTACACGGGGAGAACATACAATCTCCTTGCAAATGTTGTCCTTGGTGGGATTTGAAACCCAAATATTTCTAATCCCCTTTTTTCAAATTTGGTCCCCCAAATATATTTTTTGAGATTGGCATCTATACGAAAATTAAGCAAAACTTCTGTAGTGCCTTGTACAGGGTCAGGAGGACGGCACATGATGCTGGCATTATCTCTTTGAAGCAGTGTATCATGCGCCACTCCTTCATGTCCTGAACTCTGTATCTAAGTCCGCTTTATTCTGAGTCTTCCAATGATACATTTACTTAGTCTTCTAATTTGAGTCATGGAAAGATAACAGTTTAACTTTGATTTGGCCCTAAATCAGTTTAGAAGATGGTTGAGGAGGAGAGAGATATGGGTTACTCAACGATAACTCATTCCGCAGTCTGCTATGTGTAGTACATAAATTACGTAGAAGCCAAACACACCAACATTTTTAATTAAACAATAATGCTAAAATAATTTTTAGGACAAAATCTGCATATTTTAAAAAGGCCCCAAAAGAGTTCCATATTTTAGATATTGATACTTTATTTGACTTTTTTTTAGTTTAATGAATTCTTTTTAGATAAAAAAAAGCATTTTTGCAATTTAATTGAATGAAAACTTTTGCACCGTTTGGCTTCTTTATTATCTCTCCACATTACATTACATTGTTTATAGCCATGTTATTTGCATTTTTCTGATTTCTTCTCAACTGATTTTTGACGATGAGGTTCAGTGCAACTTCGATGTGATCTATGATCGTAAATCCGCATGGACAAGCTTAGAAAAAGAGAGATAAAAGAGTTGCACTCTCCCCATCAGAAAGAGCTCACTGACAGTTCTAAGTTAACTCATAGACTGTGCAACATGGAGTCTATAAAAGGTGAACAGCGCTAAAATAATAACCCACAATGCATGTATTTAAGCTAAAAAGAATGCCCTTGAATGAGTCCTTTAAGCTTATCAAATTCATAGAAAAAGTAAAGCAAGCAGCAATCAGATGTGCCATTTGTATTACCTGCCAAACAAAGTAGGAAAAAAAGAAGTTATTCAAGCTCTAAATGAACAAATTATTTTTTTTAAACTTTTCCTACTAGTTGTAATAGGATGATGATATAATTTTACATTGCTAGACAAGGCGCCTAATAGAAAAAGCCTAAAGTGTTAATTATACAGTCCTGTAATTATGCTACCTGCTATAATTAAATAGGAAGTTTTACTAAACAAGTAAGATCCATTAATAGTCACAGGGCAATAGGAAACTAAAAAGAACAATTGTAATCATGCTTCCAAAATTGAATTTGCTCATTATAGATAAAATACATTTCTCCGCCATTGTTATACTCATCATAGCAAATAAATGGGCTCTATATAATTACCACTATAAAAACAAAACTCCATTTACAGCCAATTCCATTTTTTCTCGTTCAATTGCTAAGAAAAAAACTTGTTAGGTAACGTGAAATTTAGGAAAATGTGGAAAATGTTCCTGTTTCACAATGGTTATCTAATCAGATACACAATGGCTAAAAATGATGTTAAGTAAACTAGGAAGCATAGGTTGGGCAGACACTGATCCTTTAAAGAAGGCTTATCACTTGGCTAAAAAAAAGAGTTTAATACCTTGTAAAATTCCCTGAGCTTCCCTGATTCGGTCACTTTTTTCCATTTTACTCTATGTCGCTCCATTGCAGAGATATTCACATTTGTTGCTTTTTGAGCGTAGTATGTGAAATTTCTGCTTGTTGTGCAACTGAATGTTTCTCCGTGGTTTTCTCTCCTCCCTTCTAGATGCTGCCAAAGTTTAGCAGTCTCAGATACTGCCAAGCTGTGAATGGCAGCACCTGGGGGGGAGTGTAAGAGCACGCCCCTCGAAAAGACTCTAAAGTTGCACTACATGCAGAAATTACACATACTGCACTCCGAAATGAACAAATGTGAATATCTCTACAATGGAACAACGCAGCGCAAAATGGAAAAAAGCATCAGAATCAGGGAATCTCAAGGATTTCAACAAGGTATTACACATTTTTGGGATCAAATGACAGGTCCTTTATAGAACAGCATCACTAATATACCTGACTTATCTATAATTGCAGAGGACAAGATTGGACATATGTAGCTCTTTTGGATAAAAAGTAGTCATGCTTTTCTAATTCGGTTCAACCCCTTTTATTTATGTTAGCGCAGTGTAGAATGTAATGCGATAGGGTATCACTGGCACAATGTTTCACTTGTAACAGTTGATATTTTGGTTCAGTAACTCATTACCTAATGTCCTGCCCTAATTGTACATTTGGAAAATGTCTTCATCAATATTTGATGCGACCCTCTGTTCTCAGCACAAAGCAAACAAAGAGCATAAACAACACTTAATCTCTTAACCAAACCCGATGGGAATTTTGTTATATTAATGTTTATTATATGTTTGTTATATTTGTTATTTTATTTGTAGTTTTATTTTAACGCTAAGAAACATAAAAGTCTGGAATAAAAGTTGCAGTCAAGGTTCCTTTATCGTCGAAATATTCAGGTCAGGCAGTGGCACACAAGGTTTCGTTTGGCCAGATTACAATTGTTCGGGATTCCAGTACTTAATGTATAAGCAGGAAAGTGCTGCTAATATAATAATAATAATAATAATAATAATAATCTTTATTTATATAGCGCCAACATATTCCGCAGCGCTTTACAGTTTAACAGTTTCAAACACAACAGTCATAGGTAACAATGTTAACAATACAGCAATAAAGCAAAATAAGACGACCCTGCTCGTGAGAGCTTACAATCTACAATGAGGTGGGGAGATACAAAGTACAGGTGTGTATTTACAATGATGGTCCAGCCATCTTCAGGGGGTGGGGGGTAGATGGAGATAGTGAATGGGCTACACACACACAAACATAAAATGACTGATTAGGGAACGTGATAGGCCGCTCTGAACAAATGAGTTTTGAGCGAGCGCCTAAAGCTATGCAAGTTGTGGATGGTCCTAATATCTTGGGGTAGAGCATTCCAGAGGATTGGTGCAGCACGGGAGAAGTCTTGGAGTCGGGAGTGGGAGGTACGGGTTAGAGCAGAGGTTAGTCGAAAGTCGTTTGCAGAGCGCAGCGGTCGGCTAGGCCGATAGACAGAAATGAGGGAGGAGATGTAAGGGGGTGCCGCACTGTGGAGAGCTTTGTGGGTGAGAACAAGTACTTTGAATTGTATCCTGTAATGAATGGGTAGCCAATGTAATGACTGGCGAAGAGCGGACACGTCCGAGTAATGATTAGCCAGATGGACGACCCTGGCTGCTGCATTAAGGATAGACTGGAGAGGGGAAAGTCGCGTGAGGGGGAGGCCAATTAAAAGAGAGTTGCAGTAGTCCAGGCGGGAGTGGATTAGGGCGACAGTGAGAGTTTTTGTTGTCCCCATGGTGAGAAAAGGGCGGATTCTAGAGATGTTCTTTAGGTGTAAGCGGCACGAGCGGGCAAGAGATTGTATGTGGGAGGTGAAGGAGAGATCGGAGTCAAACATGACACCCAGACAGCGTGCCTGCTGCCGGGGTGTTATTATGGTGCCACCCACGGAGAGGGAAATGTCAGATTTAGGGAGGTTAGTAGAAGGCGGGAGCAGAAGAAGTTCAGTTTTGGAGAGGTTGAGCTTCAGATAGAGAGCGGACATGATGTTAGAGACTGCAGACAGACAGTCAGTGGCGTTCTGTAGTACAGCGGGGGTAAGGTCAGGGGCTGACGTGTATAGTTGTGTGTCATCACCATATAGATGGTACTGAAAGCCAAATCTGCTGATGGTCTGTCCAATTGGGGCCGTGTAGAGGGAGAAGAGAAGGGGGCCAAGGACTGAGCCCTGAGGTACCCCGACAGTGAGAGGAAGAGGAGATGAAGTGGAGCTGGAGAACAGAACACTGAAGGAGCGGTCAGAAAGATAGGAAGAGAACCAGGAGAGAGCAGTGTCCTTAATGCCTAGTGACTGGAGCCTAGAGAGTAGGAGAGGGTGGTCAACAGTGTCGAAAGCTGCAGAAAGATCGAGGAGAATGAGCAGAGAGTGGTCACCGTTACATTTTGCTGTCAGAAGGTCATTGGTCACCTTGATGAGTGCAGTTTCTGTTGAATGTAGGGGGCGGAACCCAGACTGTGAAGGGTCTAGGAGGGAATGAGTGGAGAGGTAACGGGTAAGGCGGGAGTAGACTAGGCGCTCCAGGAGTTTTGAGATGAAGGGGAGATTGGAGACCGGTCTGTAGTTGTTTGCGCACGATGGGTCAAGGGTGGGTTTTTTTAGTAATGGAGTAATGATAGAGTGTTTGAAGGAGGAGGGGAAAATGCCAGAGGAGAGGGAGAGATTAAAGATTGTAGTTAGGTGAGTTGTGACGACTGGAGAGAGAGACTGGAGGAGGTGTGAGGGAATGGGGTCGGTGGTGCATGTAGTCGGACGAGAAGAGGAGAGGAGCTTGGAGACTTCTTCTTCTGTGATGGGATCGAATGTGGAGAGTGAGCCAGGGGAGATGCAGGGAGGAATGGGAGTCATTGCACTTGGTGTCTGGGAGCGGATTTCCTGACGCATAATAATAATACTCATCAGCCAGTCACTGAAGTTTATGGGTGGAAGAAAATTCCACCCATAAATATTCTGTCGAGTAAATACGAAAGGGTTCTTTACAGTTAGAGCAATTAGACCCCTTAGAATGCCGATCCTCATTGTCTTCAGCCTATGACGCACAATAGTAAACCTACATTTTGACATAATTTGTGACAACTATTACTTAAAGGGGAAGTCCAGGTTTGGCATGAAATTCTGCAGTCTTTCTAAGTGACTACAGACTTGTGAATCCTCAATGCGCAATGTCAGGATTCTCCGGTGCTGGCAGTGAGACCGGGCCGTCATGTGATTGCAAGTATGTTATGCCCATACTCCTGGCCATATTCCGATTAAATATGCTAGGCCTCATTCACTTCACATCTAGTCGTAATGTGTCTAGTAGTCTGCACATCACATGCTTGAGGTCATATGACTGCCTGCTCCTGGAGACAGCATGGGAAGACCCTGACAGCATGCACTGTGCACTGATAGTCTGCTCTCCTAATTTACTTGTCAACAATGGTAACGCCCCCTTTTTTTTAAACAAGCTCTAGAGGCAGATTTTCAGAGAGATCTATGTCCTGCCCATAGATCTTAACAGCTCATTTACATATTAAGAAAAATGTGGATTTCTCTGGAATAAAACATCGGATTGCAGATATCAAGGTATCATTTTATTTAATTTTCTAGGAGCTACATGCCCATATAGACAGCTTAGGAGGGTTGATACTACTGACAGATTCCCTTTAAACCAACTTATTATGCTGCTGCAATGCAGGTAGAAGCAAGCTCCACTAGAGGGCGATAGAGTGGAAGGGGGTCTGCACACACAAGGAGCAGACCTGCCATGCAGCAGTGAGGCTACCACCAGTTGACAGCAGAATAGTCAAACAAGCCGGGTCAAATCCTACACTGTAGCTCTGTACCAAAGGAATAAGCAAACTTAGGGTCAGGGACAAGCCAAAGGATCAGTAGTGGTCAGGAGCGGATATGCCAAAAACAAGAGACAAAAAGCAGGTCAGGGTCCAAGCCGAGTTCAAGTAACAGGAAGTCCAAACACAAAGGGGAAACACTGTCGGGACAGGGAGAAGGGAATAACAGACACGGGTCAAGTCAGGAATCACAGCAGGACAAATCAGCATGAACCAGAGTCAGCTACTCACGCCATAGTCAGAACTATAACTGACATTGACTGCAGGAAGCAGCGGCAATAAATAGCAAACCTGAACCCAGACTGAGGCTGAGCAAGGTTAACCCCTGACATGGCCAGACCGGGAACACGGAAAGACAGGACTCAAAACCCGGTCTGGATCATAACACAACTACATTATATTACAAGACCAGCAAAAATGTAATTTTTTACATTTTTTTCCAATGTTTCCCCATTCAGTACTGACAAACATTAAGGACAGTCATAGCCATCCAATTTTGATGTTTTGAACAAGGCTAATATGTCCCACACAAAAAAAAGTTGGCAGAACAGATGGAATTATAAACAAAAATGACCTTTATCATGCATTTTGCTCCAAATGCTGTAGCGCATTGGTAAAAAATAAATATTCTAACTAATTAATAACAACTATACAGAGCAGATTAGATACAAAAAAATACAATGTAAAAATATATAAACTTAAAAAAAGAAATTAAAATGCGTAAATGTATTTGAGAAAGTTGCAACTATGAGAAACACTAAGTACATTGATTGATTGTCCCCGTCAGGGGAAAAAAAAGATACAAAAAAATTTAAAAAAAATAAACCTTTTCAGCATTATAACAATGGCATGTGCCAAGAGGAGCAGATTCAGCAAAGCTTGGTGTGGATGAAACATTTCTGTCGGCAGTGTTCCAGTGATTTTCTGAACAGAATACAATTGTGGAAAAGGAAATGAGCTTCTCAGAACACATTTCAAAAGTGAACAAGCTGTCAAGGAACCTCGAAGAAGTCCAACAGAGACAGAAGGAAAGCTAAATCGTGTGGGACATTGAGTGGGCACATCCGTAGAACATGTCGACTTCAAACGCTCTGCATCGTGGAAAAGGAACAAAATGTGAAACGTTTTAGGGCAGCGCTGGGAAAAAAAAAATTTGGTTAAATTATTAGACAAGTATCATACAACTTGCTTAGTTAAGTAATTTTCTTTTCCCGTTCTTCTCTGTTCTTCATCATCCTCTCTCAATTCCAGGAGAGACGTCTACGCCACGTTTGCCACTTTAATCTGTACCTTTTCCCAGTGACACTTTCTTCCCGCTTGTGAAGACGACACAGTGTCCGTTTCTAGACTGGAATCTCTGACAGTTCATGCTGTTCCTATTTATTTATATCCAGAGACACAAAGAAGTTATATCTTAATGGTAGAAAAAAAAGAATGTCTGAGGCTTTTATTTGTCTTATCGGTGTAATATTGAGGCTTAAAGGGATTTTCCAACGGAAAAAAAGGTAATTTTGATCAAGATTTTAATCAATAGATCTTTAGATAAAAATACGTTTCGCAATTGGATGTGTTTAAAAAAAATGTTCCTGTGCAGAGATAATCTTATAAATCTGCCCCTGCTGTGTACTGTGTAATGGTTGTGTCTGACTGTATGGGAACATGGTCTGATCATACCACAGCTCCTGGGCAGGGGGAAAGCAAAAGAGAGGATACAGACAGGACAGCCTGGGATCACAGCTGATTATTGCTTTGAGCTAAGACATTGCTTAATAACAGGCAGTGAAATGCTCTACCTCATAAAAATAATTAGCTGTGATCCCAGGCTGTCCTGTCTGTATACTCTCTTTTGCTTCCTCCCCTGCCCAGGAGATGTGGTATGATCAGACCATGTTCCTGCACATCAGACACGGCCATTACACAGTACACAGCAGGGACACATTTATAAGATTATCTCGGCACAGGAACATTTTTTTAATACATCCAAATTGTGGAACTTTTCATTCCAAGAGCTATTAATGAAAATGTACTTTGTTCGAGGGAAAACCTTTTTAAATAGGACCAGTCGGCTCTACTGACATGTCTGTAAATCCTTATACAATTCTGGGGCATATTGTTTTACAACTCAGCTTTGTGCTTTATTATTTCTCCTGGAAATCTATGAAAAAACGTGTTATTACCGTTCCTTTGGAAAATACTTCTAAATAAACTGACACTGTCCAATCAGCGCTAACAGTGTCAATCCTACTAGATACAGACTCTATTGGAAAGGGGAATGGTAACCTTCAGTTTTCAAATTTGGAATACGTTTTCTAGGAAGAATAACAGAGGAACCATAGAAGCCTTTCTCCCCTTTGGATCTCTTACTTCTTAAAAGAACCCGATTCTCTTGCCCTCAAATTATAGTCAATTTGAAGAGCTGACCTCCATCCCCCGACTCTTAAAATTAGTGATGACAATAAATCGATAGATCAATAAATCAATATTGATCAATAGATCAATAAACATATTTTTACATATCAGGAGTCTTCTAGCCTCCATTTACATTCAATTTGAAGAGCCATCATCCATCACCACCCTACGGAAGAAGGATAACTTTCAATTGTAGGTAAACCCCTTTAAATGATAAAAAGAGAAATTATAAAATTCTACATCCATCTCTAGGGGGAGCTAAAGAGCTCCTTGCGTACTAATTGTTTATTGAATCGAATAGGAGCCCTATAAATTCATGCTTAGTGAGCGCCCTCTTGTGGTGGCCAAAATGAATTGCTTAATTTTTCTCTAGGGCTGTATTGAAGATTTGGAACACTAGATCAGAAAGTTGAAACACTAACCCATGACAATATGTTATAAAATTAGTTAACGATACAAATTCTGATGAATAGTAAATAAAAGATATATTTCGATCTAAAAAATATACTAATATCGTAAATAGGAAAAATGATTCAAAATGATGGCTAAATTAAAAGTAGAGCAGTCGGTTCTTTGGAGTCTCTTTTTAGCAGCTTGAACTTTTGCTAATCTATCATAAAAGTCAATACTCTTCACATTATTACATTATTCCCCAGAGCTTCAAATTAAACTATTTGTACAAGTGATAAGATTGTAATACTAAGATTAATTTCCTTATTGAACAAAAATATTCTGTGAAATAATAATGACAAAATGCATTAACGTCAAAGATAAAGGCTGCAGAACCCAAAAATGTCTTTATTGTAATAAACGAGAAGAGGAAAAATGTGAGTATCTCATCGGCTGATGTGACGTATCAATTCTCATCCATAAATAAAGTAGATAAAGTAGATGGAAAGAAAGATACTGAAAGCTTTAAAGGAAGTAATTATCCAAAAATTACCTATTGTTTATATCAAGATTTTGTGTTGAGTATTTTTTTAAAGTTTTTTGACAATTTTTTTTTATTTTTTTCAAATAATAAAATCTGTATTAATATTTAAAAAAAAAATAGAAATCTTGCAATTTCCACTTCGGCCACTGGGGATTTTTTCGAACCTAAATTCCTGTTGTTTCAGGAAACAACACAAGTACATAGCTGCTACATTCAAACCCCCCAACCCTATTTCTTGTAGTGAAGCATCTAATGATCGTGTGCAAAGGTCATTGCGAAGGGAAGAAGGGCTGTGGCGTTTCTAATTGTTGTTGGTGAATCTTGTGTTCTCAGCTATGTAGACTAATGTTATCTGTCATTGTAATCCTACCTCTGATGATAAGGAGCCTACTGAAAACTCTTCCTGAAAAAGTAGGAAGTTTAAAGTTAAAAAAAGCCCCAGTGGTCAGTGTGAAAATTGCAAGATTACCATTTTTTTTAGTAAACATAGTGATGTGAAAAAAGAATACCATTGGCAAAATGTTTTTAAAAAATACATTTGTGCTCAAAAGTTTACATACTCCAGCAGAATTTTTGCTTTTTTGGCCTTTTTTCAGAGGATATGAATGATAACACCAAAACTTTTTCTCCACTCATGGTTAGTGGTTGGGTGAAGCCATTTATTGTCAAACTACTGTGTTTTCTCTTTTTAAATCATAATGATAACCCAAAACATCCAAATGACCCTGATCAAATATTCACCCCCCCCATTTCTTAGTACTGTGTATTGCCCCCTCTTACATCGCTGACAGCTTGAAGTCTTTCGTGGTCGTTGTGGATGAGGTTCTTTATTTTCTCAGATGGTAAAGCTGCCCACTCTTCTTGGCAAAAAGCCTCCAGTTCCTGTAAATTCCTGGGCTGTCTAGCATGAGCTGTGCACTTGAGATAAACCTCTTTTCAGGCATCAGTTGTCTTTTTGCCGGCAGCTGCTACAATATGTCGAAAAATTCTCAAGCAAGAGATGGCGCTTCTTGAAGGCTAACCTCAATTAATATTCTGGTAGGTAGTACATCAGCCAAAATATAACCATCTGAACCAGACCTTAAAGGGTTATCTAGCCTTAGGATACAAGTCTGGATTATCCAGTGTCGGTGCCAGGAGCGGGTGGTCATGTTACTGCAAGCATGTAATTTGCATACTTCCTATCACATTCCGACTAGACATGTTTAGCTTCACTCAATACACTTGCATTGAACGATGTTGCACCCATCTAGTAGGCATGTGACCGCATGAATGCAAATTCCATACATGCAGTCATATGCCCACCAATCCTGGTGCCGGTACTGGAGAATCTTCATAGCGTGCAATGCGCATATTGTGAGGATTCATAATTCAGAAGTTTTGTAGACTAAAGCCGGACAACCCCTTTAAGCTATGAATGTCGATGAGAAAGGAAACACATTGATTGAAATGATGCATCTTGGTGCCATAATGGTTTATTGTTTGATATAATACTAAGTTGTGGGTCAGAACCTCAGCGAGCTTTAAATTATCAAGTATGTTTTGGATGAGTAATAGCTAGGGGTTGGCTGGTAGGACAACTAGGGGTTGGTGGTAAATCAAACCCAATTCATTAGGAAGTAGGAGGACCTTCTCCATATATTTTAATCACAGGCCAGTACCCACACAATGGAAGCCTATGAAAGAGACCAAGATAGTTGGGTGATAGAGCGGAGGAGGAGCAGTGGTGTTATGTCAAATGTCGGTGTTTTATTTTTTTTAACAATCTTTATTTGATGAGACAAATTTGACAAATCAAAAAAGTTATGTTGTGGGTGTAGTTTTAGCAACCACTGCTGCTCTTTTCAGAACTGTGCAGCGGTAGTTGTTTTCTTTTGAAGGTCATGGATACTTAACAATGCAAAATGTTTTTTTATAACAATCTTTAATTGATGAGACAAATTCGAGAAATAAAAAAAAATTAAAAAAGTTATGTTGTGGGTGTGGTTTTAGCAACCACTGCTGCTCTTTTCAGAACTGTGCAGCGGTAGTTGTTTTCTTTTGAAGGTCATGGATACTTAACAATGCAAAATACCTATTAATATTTTTTTGTTGTTGTTTTCTACACTTGACAAAGATGTCAGCACTGCATTGAAACGCGTAGTGGACAATAAAGAACCTTCTAAAAGTCTCTGCCTGACAAAAGTATATTTAGTGAACCGTGTGGGTTCAGTTCCCCAAAAATATATTTTTAACTGGCCCATGTTCTACATTCTCTATTTCATCTTCCATTAGGCACCATTCAGATTGATAACTGGTTGTGACGAGCAAACAGGACAAATGCCACCTTGGGTAAGTATGACGGATCTATTCTGACTCCTTGAAGATGGATCCCGAACAGTTACATCAAGAAGATAAATTATCTATTACAAGAACGCCAGTGAAATTCATTGAATAATTCTTCGTACATTTCTCATGGCGTAGATTTGTATGACTTATGCTTGATTCACAGCAATCTGTTAAAAAAAAAAAATGCTTACCCTGGATGTTCTCCGGTGCAAGTTCGAGGATGGAGGAATAAGTAGGAGTTTATTAAAAGATAATCATTCCGAGAACCAGTTATGAAATCATTTTCTATTATTTAACATCTTTTTGAATGAAAACATGGCCTTCAGAAAAACATACATCTCTAGCTGTCATGGGACTTGCTTTTTTTATAGTATACTAGATCAATGTTCAAAAGTTTTCAATAACCAAAGGCACATTTTGCAGGTACTTGGTAAATATAATATACTTATCTATACTCCTAGGAATTATTCCAGGAAAATTAGAAATGCAACCACTGTGCAAAACCAGCATTCAATTGAAAGTCAAAAATGAAGCAGATTTTATTTACAGACTCCCTCGGTTATAGCAAAGCTCAAGTATAAAAAAGGTTGAAATTAGTAATGGCATGGCACCAGCTGCCTTTCTTTTCTCTGTCGTCAGCTACATGCTAATACAGTTTCAAAGGGAAGCTGTCACCAGATTTTTGCCACCTAATCTGATAACAGCATAATGTAAAAACTTAGACACTGATTCCAGCGATGTGTCACTTACTAGGCTGCATGCTGTAGTTTTCTTAAAATCATTGTTTTTTCATCAGATTATTACCAGAGAATTAGTAAACCTTCTGTCATTTAGTCTTGTGTATTTATAAGCACTGTATAACCTTGCCCCCATTATTGATTGGTAGATTTCTGCCTATGCACAGTGTACACCGAGAGTTGCCAATCAGTGGTGTGGGTGGGGTTATGCACAGCTCAGCATTCAGAGACCGGCTGTATCTGCAGCAGAGAATACAGTGGTTTTATAACTTCAGCAAGCAGCCCAGTAAGTGATACATTACTGGAATCACAATTTCTGTCCCTACATCATGCTGCTCTCAGATCGGGTAATAAAAACCTGGTGACAGATTCTGTTTAAGTTGAGTCATGTCTGATAATGTAGTTGATAGGGAGACTGATCAGTTGATAGGAGGAAATTGCTAAATAGCCATATTTTAATGGAGTTATTAGGTAGGTGGTTTATTGCAACTAGGCTAATTGCTGAGGTAAATATAAAATTGTCATTTAAAGAGGAATTATCAAGTTCTTAAGCTGCTTTAACTTGCAAGTTTTCAACTAATTTGCTTTTTCTGTCTGCTGTCATTCTCCTGCAATGGCAGCTTTTATCTTTTATAGTGTACAGCTCATTTCTATGGAGCATCACCTTCAAGCCATGGCCGAGAATGTGCAGTAGTTACATTCCAGGAGAGAGGTTAACTCCTAACATACCAGCCACCTCTCTCCAGTCCACTGATTAACATGAAGCGTTTAGCTGCTTATCTTGCTCTCATCTTCTAAAGAGATGCAGTAATATATCACCAGCCCCACAGGATTCTGAGCAGATCTGCTAATCATGGCTTTCTGCTCTTGCAGTTCAGACCTGTGTGCTTGTTCAAATGCCTTGTTGCTATCTCAATGTGTAAATACAGTGATAACAGTGCACATACTTTAGGACAAACCATTGAGGGCTGAATGTGTTATGGTAGAAATTGTGCTTAGCTTTAAAGTTCTACTTATACTACAGTTCTTCTATTCAGCAGTTGTCACTCCAGGAGGAGAGCCGGCCCTGCCAAAAACACAGAAGTAAGCATACTGTAAGAAGACTCTCACAATTTCTCCACTCAGCGTGTCTTGAGCACAATGAGTGACAGATGAGCCATCCAATCTAGTGCAGGGGCATGGTCAGCTGTCGGCTCAGCTGTCCAATTTGGGACTGAGCTGAGCTTCTTTCAGGTTTTCTCTCTTCTGAGTGATTGCCCAGTTACTTATCTAAGCTGTCTGTCACAGATCTCTGCTAGTGATGAGCGAGTATACTCGTTGCTCCGGTTTTCCCCAGCACGCTCGGGTGACCTCCGAGTATTTGTTAGTGTTCGGAGATTTAGTTTTTAATCATCACAGTTGAATGATTTACAGCTACTACCCAGCCTGAGTACATGTGGGGGTTGCCTGGTTGCTAGGGAATCCCCACATGTACTCAGGCTGGCTAATAGCTGTAAATTATTCAGCTGCAGTGATGAAAACTTAATCTCCGAACACTAACAAATACTCGGAGATCACCCGAGCGTGCTCGTGAAAACCCGCGCAACGAGTATACTCACTCATCACTAATCTCTGCCAATCATAGCATTTGCTCGGTGGTACTATTTGCCTTGTATTCCTGTGCTCTTTTTGTTGATTTATTGCTCCCTGATCTTGAACCTCATACTGACCTTCCATTTCCTTAGCTCCATTGCTCTGATCCGCTATATTCCTGGTATTCTGACCTCGAACCGTGACCTAACTACACCTTTGTCTTTCCCCTTTAGTTTATGACATGCTCTCTTGGTGTCTGACCCAGGAACATTTGACTACCCTGTCTCACACTTTGTCCAGGAGTAGTGACTAGCTTCTCATTACGCTTGACCATATACTTTTTTCCTCACCAATTGATCCAGTTTGTACATTCTGTGATTCTGTGATCTGGCGGTGATTGGTGAATCTTACCCAGAAGGTCCAGGCCAGGCAGCATCAGAAACTAGAATCTTCACAGAACCAGCTTCAGCATCACATTTCTAGTATCATGGGTGGTTCCCAAAACTCTCCACTACTGACTGTAGTTATGACTATTGTAACTTCTGATGGGCAGTTGGTCTCTCCCGAACCAGTAGTGGCACTTCCTTATACATTTTCAGGGGAGAAAGACCAGTTTAGGGTATTCAGTTAGAGCTGTAGACTATTTTTTACCTCACTACCCAGGTCTTCAGGGACGGAGTCCCAGTAGGTGGGAATAATCATGTCCCTACTGCAAGGGAGCCCTCAGACTTGACACCTTAGGAGTGATCTATGATGAACCTTGCAGGGTCCAGGTCGCAGAGGCAAAGATCATGAATCTGACATAGGAGAACCGCACCGCAAGGGACTATACTTCCTGGTAACAGCAAGGGTCCTCTGAGGTTCTGTGGAATGATGCAGCTCTCAGGTGCCAGTTCCACAGAAGTCTTTCTGATACTCTTCAAGATGCTCTGGCTCTGCATACTCCACGTTGTTCCTTGGGGATGGCCATGACTCAGGCCATTTGAATGGATCCAAGAATTCGGGAGAGATGTGATGAGCGACGGGGTTTCGGTCATTCTTCCTGAGTCCATCCAATTACTTGAGACAGAACCAAAGGAGATTGACGCTGCCAGCTCTTGGGCAGTTAGGAGGAGACATCAGCACAATCAAAGACTCTGCCTTTCTTGTGGTCATGCTGGACATTTCCTTTTGGACTGCTTGGCACACCCTTAAGCAAGAAAGCTGACGGGAAATTACTAAGTCTAAGTGATTGTCAAGGAGGACACCCAGACTCCCATGTACCTTTTTACCAATTATTCTTTCTTGTATTGAGGCCGAAGGAGCACAGTCTCTCAATACAAGGGAAATTTGTAGACAGACCCACCTTAAAAGGTATGTCCGGGACTGAACTATCTATGAACTATCCATACTGACAAGTCATCAATAGATCAGTGGCACACAGCTCCTTTAAATTGGCCATACACTTAAAGGGATCCTGTCACCAGCAAAAACACTATTAACCTGCAGATATCGACATAATCTGTGGTTAATAGTGTTGCTAATCTTTCCAGCGCCAGCACTTAGCCGAACGCTCCTGGGAGAAAATGAACTTTATTCTTCCTGGCAGCGTTCGTTTTCAGTCACGAGGCTGCACCAGTGTTTTTGCTGGTGACAGATTCCTTTAAAGAGAAAAATTTTACTGATTTCAGTTTTATCTGTCTAATGATCTTATTTTTGGCCTCTCGACTCTTCACCAATGGCAAAAATTTTAGGGGAAAGAGTGATTGGGCATGGTTGATTTTACTATGCCCTGTTATTTAGCAGCTATTTCCTTCCTTGTTCTCATCTTTATGGTAGAGTTGGAAGAACCAGATATCAGATGATTTAGTAAAAACATAAGTTGTTATTTCTTTAGGATGTTGAGAAGTTTTTCCCAGGTGGTCAATGCTCATCAAGAAGCACCGAAGCTGATATTAATGTGGATTCAGAAGCCACCAAGTGAAGTAGCTATGGATAAGTTGGGTTGGGTGAATTCAGCAGGTGGTTTGTTGTGAATTTGGATTCTGGGCTCCCCCGGTGGCTACTGGTGGAATTGAACTTGTGACATCATCTTCCCTGTTCACCTGTTCTGATTAGATCTGGGTGTCGCTATATAACCTGGCTTCTCTGTTAGATGCTTGCCGGTCAACAATGTTATCAGAAGCCTCTCTGTGCTTGTTCCTGCTCCCAGACATCTACTAGATAAGTTGGACATTCGTCCATGTTTTGTTTTTTGTATTTTGGTTCCAGTTCACAGCTGCAGTTTCGTTACTGTGTCTGGAAAGCTCTTGTTGATCAGGAATTGCCACTCTGGTATTATGAGTTAATGCCAGAGTCCTAAAGTAATTTCTGGATGTGTTTTGTTAGGGTTTTCTACTGACCATGAAAGTATGCTTTCTGTCTTCTGCTATCTAGAAAGCGGACCTCAAATTTGCTAAAACTATTTTCCTGCTGCGTTTGTTGTTTCATCTCATATCACCGCCAATATATGTGGGGGGCCTCTGTCTCCTTTTTGGGCATTTCTCTAGAGGTGAGTCAGGTCTTATATTTCCCTCGGCTAGCATTATTTAGTTCTCCGGCCGGCGCTGGGCATATAGGGATAAAAAGTAGGACATGCTACCTGGCTACTTCTAGATGATGCGGTAGGTTTAGTTCATGGTCAGTATAGTTACATCTTCCAAGAGCTTGTTCCTATAGAGGCTTATGCTAGTTCTCTGGCCATGGAGATCATGACAGTTTGACCGGCCCACTAAAGGGTTAAAATCCTTGGCTGAGAAAGGAGAGAAATTAGAAGTCTGCTGAGAGTTTTTTTTTTTTTTTTTTTTTTTTTTTCTCTGTGCTCTTAATTGGATCACTTGCCAGTCTGTCTATGCTGCAGTCTTTCTTTTTTTTCTCTCTCCTTATAATCTTTGAATGGCTTTGTGTTCACCTGTTAATAATGGATCTTCAGAGTGTAACTGCAGGTTTGAATAATCTCACCACGAAAGTACAAAATTTGCAAGATTTTATTATTCATGCTCCGGTATCTGAGCCGAGAATTCCTTTGCCGGAATTCTTCTCAGGGAATAGATCTAGCTTTCAGAATTTTAGAAATAATTGTAAGCTATTTTTGTCCCTGAAATCTCGTTCTGCTGGAGACCCTGCACAGCAGGTTGGGATTGTGATTTCCTTGCTCCGCGGCGACCCTCAAGACTGGGCTTTTGCATTGGCACCAGGGGATCCTGCGTTGCGCAATGTGGATGCGTTTTTTTTGGCCTTGGGCTTGCTGTATGAGGAACCTCATTTGGAACTTCAGGCAGAAAAAACTTTGATGTCCCTATCGCAGGGGCAAGATGAAGCTGAAATTTACTGCCAAAGATTCCGTAAATGGTCTGTGCTTACTCAGTGGAATGAGTGTGCCTTGGCGGCTACTTTCAGAGAGGGTCTCTCTGATGCCATTAAGGATGTTATGGTGGGGTTCCCTGTGCCTGCGGGTCTGAATGAGTCCATGACAATGGCCATTCAGATCGATAGGCGTCTGCGGGAGCGCAAACCAGTGCACCATCTGGCGGTGTCCACTGAGAAGACGCCAGAAAGCATGCAGTGTGATAGAATTCTGTCCAGAAGCGAGCGGCAGAATTTTAGACGGAAAAATGGGTTGTGTTTCTATTGTGGGGATTCTACTCATGTTATATCAGCATGCTCTAAGCGTACTAAAAAGCTTGATAAATCCGTTTCCATTGGCACTTTACAGTCTAAATTTATTTTGTCTGTGACCCTGATTTGTTCTTTGTCATCTATTACTACTGACGCCTATATCGACTCTGGCGCCGCTTTGAGTCTTATGGATTGGTCCTTTGCCAATCGTTGTGGGTATGATTTAGAGCCTTTGGAAACTCTTATTCCTCTGAAGGGGATTGACTCCACCCCATTGGCTAATAATAAACCACAATACTGGACACAAGTGACTATGTGTATTAATCCGGATCACCAGGAGACTATTCGTTTTCTAGTGCTGTATAATCTACATGAGGATTTGGTGCTGGGATTGCCATGGCTGCAGTCTCACAACCCAGTCCTTGACTGGAGAGCTATGTCTGTGTTGAGCTGGGGATGTAAGGGGACTCATGGGGACGTACCTTTGGTGTCCATTTCATCATCTATCCCCTCTGAAATCCCTGAGTTCCTGTCTGACTATCGTGACGTCTTTGAAGAACCCAAGCTTGGTTCACTACCTCCGCACCGTGAGTGCGATTGTGCTATAGATTTAATTCCAGGTAGTAAATACCCAAAGGGTCGTTTATTTAATCTGTCTGTGCCTGAACATACTGCTATGCGAGAATATATAAAGGAGTCCTTGGAAAAGGGACATATTCGTCCATCGTCATCTCCCTTAGGAGCCGGTTTTTTCTTTGTGTCAAAAAAAGACGGCTCTTTGAGACCATGTATTGATTATCGGCTTTTGAATAAAATCACGGTTAAATATCAATACCCATTGCCGTTGCTGACTGATTTGTTTGCTCGCATAAAGGGGGCCAAGTGGTTCTCTAAGATTGATCTCCGTGGGGCGTATAATTTGGTGCGGATCAGGCAGGGGGATGAGTGGAAAACCGCATTTAATACGCCCGAGGGCCACTTTGAGTATTTGGTGATGCCTTTTGGTCTTTCTAATGCCCCTTCAGTCTTCCAGTCCTTTATGCATGATATTTTCCGCGATTTTTTGGATAAATTTATGATAGTGTATCTGGATGATATTCTGATTTTTTCGGATGACTGGGACTCTCATGTCCGGCAAGTTAAGAGGGTTTTTCAGGTTTTGCGGTCTAATTCTCTGTGTGTCAAGGGTTCTAAGTGCGTTTTTGGGGTTCAGAGAATTTCCTTTTTGGGATATATTTTTTCTCCCTCTTCCATTGAGATGGATCCTGTCAAGGTTCAAGCTATTTGTGATTGGACGCAGCCCTCTTCTCTTAAAAGTCTTCAGAAATTTTTGGGCTTTGCCAACTTTTATCGTCGATTTATTTCTGGTTTTTCGGATGTCGTTAAGCCATTGACCGATTTGACTAGACAGGGTGCTGATGTTGCTAATTGGTCCCCTGATGCTGTGGAGGCCTTTCAGGAGCTTAAGCGCTGTTTTTCTTCTGCCCCTGTGTTGCGTCAGCCTGATGTGACTCTTCCTTTTCAGGTTGAGGTCGACGCTTCTGAGATCGGAGCTGGGGCAGTGTTGTCGCAGAAAAGTTCTGACTGCGCCGTGATGAGGCCTTGTGCCTTCTTTTCCCGTAAATTTTCGCCCGCTGAGCGGAATTATGATGTTGGGAATCGGGAGCTTTTGGCCATGAAGTGGGCGTTTGAGGAGTGGCGCCATTGGCTCGAGGGGGCCAGACATCAGGTGGTGGTATTGACTGACCACAAAAATTTGATTTATCTTGAGACCGCCAGGCGCCTGAATCCTAGACAGGCGCGCTGGTCATTATTTTTTTCTCGGTTTAATTTTGTGGTATCGTACCTACCAGGTTCTAAGAATGTTAAGGCGGATGCCCTTTCTAGGAGTTTTGAGCCTGATTCACCTGGCAACTCTGACCCCACAGGTATTCTTAAGGAGGGAGTTATCTTGTCAGCCGTTTCTCCAGACCTGCGGCGGGCCTTGCAGGAGTTTCAGGCGGATAGACCGGATCGTTGTCCGCCTGATAGGCTGTTTGTTCCTGATGATTGGACCAGTAAAGTCATCTCTGAGGTGCATTCTTCTGCGTTGGCAGGTCATCCTGGAATTTTTGGTACCAGGGATTTGGTGGCAAGATCCTTCTGGTGGCCTTCCCTGTCACGAGATGTGCGAGGCTTTGTGCAGTCTTGTGACGTTTGTGCTCGGGCCAAGCCTTGTTGTTCTCGGGCTAGTGGATTATTGTTGCCCTTGCCTATTCCTAAGAGGCCTTGGACACACATCTCGATGGATTTTATTTCAGATCTGCCTGTTTCTCAGAAGATGTCTGTCATCTGGGTGGTGTGTGACCGTTTTTCTAAGATGGTTCATTTGGTTCCCCTGCCCAAATTGCCTTCTTCTTCCGAGTTGGTGCCCCTGTTTTTTCAAAATGTTGTTCGTTTGCATGGTATTCCTGAGAATATCGTTTCTGACAGAGGAACCCAATTTGTGTCTAGATTTTGGCGGGCATTTTGTGCTAGGATGGGCATAGATTTGTCTTTTTCGTCTGCTTTTCACCCTCAGACTAATGGCCAGACCGAGCGGACTAATCAGACCCTGGAGACATATCTGAGGTGTTTTGTGTCTGCTGACCAGGATGATTGGGTTGCTTTTTTGCCATTGGCGGAGTTCGCCCTCAATAATCGGGCCAGCTCTGCCACCTTGGTTTCCCCGTTTTTCTGTAATTCGGGGTTCCATCCTCGATTTTCCTCCGGTCAGATGGAATCCTCGGATTGTCCTGGAGTGGATGCGGTGGTGGAGAGATTGCATCATATCTGGGGGCAGGTGATGGACAATTTAAAGTTGTCCCAGGAGAAGACTCAGCTTTTTGCCAACCGTCACCGTCGTGTTGGTCCTCGGCTTTGTGTTGGAGATTTGGTGTGGTTGTCTTCTCGTTTTGTCCCTATGAGGGTCTCATCTCCTAAGTTTAAGCCTCGGTTCATCGGTCCGTATAAAATATTGGAGATTCTTAACCCTGTTTCCTTCCGTTTGGACCTCCCTGCATCCTTTTCTATTCATAACGTTTTTCATCGGTCGTTATTGCGCAGGTATGAGGCACCGGTTGTGCCTTCCGTTGAGCCTCCTGCTCCGGTGTTGGTTGAGGGTGAGTTGGAGTACGTTGTGGAAAAAATCCTAGACTCCCGTGTTTCCAGACGGAGACTCCAGTATCTGGTCAAGTGGAAGGGATATGGCCAGGAGGATAATTCTTGGGTCACTGCATCTGATGTTCATGCCTCTGATCTGGTTCGTGCCTTTCATAGGGCCCATCCTGATCGCCCTGGTGGTTCTGGTGAGGGTTCGGTGCCCCCTCCTTGAGGGGGGGGTACTGTTGTGAATTTGGATTCTGGGCTCCCCCGGTGGCTACTGGTGGAATTGAACTTGTGACATCATCTTCCCTGTTCACCTGTTCTGATTAGATCTGGGTGTCGCTATATAACCTGGCTTCTCTGTTAGATGCTTGCCGGTCAACAATGTTATCAGAAGCCTCTCTGTGCTTGTTCCTGCTCCCAGACATCTACTAGATAAGTTGGACATTCGTCCATGTTTTGTTTTTTGTATTTTGGTTCCAGTTCACAGCTGCAGTTTCGTTACTGTGTCTGGAAAGCTCTTGTTGATCAGGAATTGCCACTCTGGTATTATGAGTTAATGCCAGAGTCCTAAAGTAATTTCTGGATGTGTTTTGTTAGGGTTTTCTACTGACCATGAAAGTATGCTTTCTGTCTTCTGCTATCTAGAAAGCGGACCTCAAATTTGCTAAAACTATTTTCCTGCTGCGTTTGTTGTTTCATCTCATATCACCGCCAATATATGTGGGGGGCCTCTGTCTCCTTTTTGGGCATTTCTCTAGAGGTGAGTCAGGTCTTATATTTCCCTCGGCTAGCATTATTTAGTTCTCCGGCCGGCGCTGGGCATATAGGGATAAAAAGTAGGACATGCTACCTGGCTACTTCTAGATGATGCGGTAGGTTTAGTTCATGGTCAGTATAGTTACATCTTCCAAGAGCTTGTTCCTATAGAGGCTTATGCTAGTTCTCTGGCCATGGAGATCATGACAGTGGTTGATAGGAACGGAAAAGAACAAAAGATCACTTGGTTTCATTTTTTTCAGCATTCATTTTTTGGTTCTTGTAAATAAACCTCTTCACGTTGTGGCAAGTTATCCTGTATTGTTTCTGTTCTACTGAGTTGAACACACATATGAGTTCTATAAATTAATAATTAGGCATAAATCTTTGGTACACTGTTTAGCTTGAAAGAACAGTCAGCGGGGACAGAGTTATTATTTTTGCTTGGAAAGTTGTCAATATTTTACCCAGGTTGAGCTGTTGAAAATACATTCCAAGGTAGAAAGATTTCTCAGAGAAAATTAATTTATTACGACGGTAGAAAACTGTCCATGTACTTGATAAAAGAAAGGCACATAGTCTGGGTTAGAGTTTTCTTTTTTTTTTTCAGAAAGACCAAATAAAACTTCCTTTACATAGCACAATTAATGCAGTATTTGTAAGGAGTTGTCTGATTTAGAAAACATCCTGTTAAGGTTTAAAAGAAAATGGAGAATGTAACTCATTCACAATGGACCGTAGTCGGTAGTTCATAAAAAATATCCATTTGCTTGAGGACTCACTACATCTGTTGTATTTCATTGGTGTCAACTGGTATTTTGGGAGTTGACGGATTCTCCGTTGCGGGATGACCTTCTTTTTATTGGTGGACCCTTCTTGCAAAAAGAGATTGCAAATGGTGGACAACTTCATAGGGATTTTAGTGAAACTTTAAAAAGTTAAGAAATTAAGGCCGATCGTCTACACATTAGAGTCTTTAAGGGGTATTTTTAGTTCTTAGTCTTATTTACAAGTCAATCTACTGTACTTCAATCTCGAAATGTGTAATACACTTATGTTGCATTAAAAGGTTATTCCCAAAAAGTTCCGACTGCTGGGACCCAAAGTGATTTTGAGGTCTTGGCTTTAGAACCCCAAAAACAGGCCTATGAAGCCCAACCTTACATGAAGTGTGTGTGATCTCTGCTCCATTTATTGTGTGTGGGACTGCCTTGATCAACACTCAGCTAGATCCAAAAACAATGAATGCAGCAGAGGTTGCGCACGCGCACTTCTGTTCTTTTCAAGAGCTGCAAAACCTCTTTCTCAGGGATTGCAATCTCAGGATCGTTGAGGTCAGACCTTCAGCAGTCAGCAAGATACCCTCTATGCCATAGATAGGAGATAGCTTGCTTGGTTCAAATTAACCCTTTAAGTGCTGCAGCTCTGTACAATCACATGGATCACCGAGCACTTTTGTGCACTCCTTGTGCCCGCGCCAAGTCTACAAGTCAGGTGGTGCACAGCCTGCTTAGCATTGCAAAGACGAGCCACATCATGGTCATGCTTTGCACCACATCATGGTCATGCTTTGCACTGTGTGAAATGTACATACGCAGACCCAGAACACACCAGCCAGAACCAATCATGCATGCAGAAAAGAACAGCATTTGCTCTGTTCTCTAAAAGCATACGTAGAACACGGCACGTGCCAAGAGATTTGGAGCTTAAATTCCAAAAAAAGTGGAGAAATTGGAGAAAGACACACATAGAGGGGAAATAAAAGTTTATTTTTTAATTATGTGGAGCTTTGGGTCACTTCCTTAGGTTGAGTGATAATAAAGACTGACAAGCCGTTAACAACAAAAAGGGTGATCACACACATGAAAACAGTTCAATGACTGAAGCTAAATTTATTGACATGTCCAAACCAGGATGTAAACTAATATCACACTATGTATTTTTGTGAAGTTGAAAATCCCTTTTAAGTAACTAGCCATGTTATGATCTGGTCTATCCCTTTTTATATGGACAGACTGAATGGTTCATGAAATTAGTCTAGGAGGTACTTGTAATGGGTCCTGATGGGCTACTTGGAAAAATTTCATTTTTTAATAAAACCTCTTGAACACATTTGTATTACATGTAATCTTTGTGCAAGAATCTGTTATATAATGAAGAGGTGTATTCTCTGTAATTAATCTTTATCGTGTTTGGTTATAACACTTGAAAAATATTTTTCACGCAGACTGTAAAAGTAAGAACTTGACGAGAAGGTGTCCTAGAAACATGAACCGTTTGTCATTTTTCAGCCGATCACCATAGTAATTGGCTCACCTAAGCGATGGTTTCAGCTCAAAAGCCAGATGCCACTTCCAGTAATTATGTCTGATTCATCAGGTTAACATCTGAGACAACTTAACAAGGTCACCGATACTTATGTCTATTCTTCAAGCCCATTGACCTTCCAGATAAGAATTTCTCTAATTAATATAGTCTAACAAACATCAACAACCTTGAAAACATATGTTGTGTGAGGAAGATACTTAAGCAAAAACTTTGGTCTAAAGAGCAAAGAACAAAGAGACTATTGTTTTTTAAAAAAATGCAGTGATCAAGAAAATAAATAATAGCTGCAGTAATAGAAATGTTGACAACATGTACAGATAGGTCCTTCCCTAAAGGGATTGTCTACTACTCAGACAACCCCTTCTCAATCCATGTTTCCTTCCAGTAAAATAATAACACTTGCACAAATGTCAATAGTGAAACGCTTGTAATTGCTTGGAAAATACACATGGGGAGAAAACAGAGAGAGAGAGAGGACACCACTGACAGTAAGAGCTTACACTCTACGGGAGAAAGAGGACCCCGCTGACCATAAGAGCTTACATTCTACATGAGAAACAGGACCCCACTGACCATAAGAGTTTACCCTCTACAGGAGAAAAAGTGAGGACTCTACTGACCATAATAGCTTACAGTCTATAGGAGAGAGAGAGAACCCCGCTGACTATAAGGGTACCGTCACACATTGAAATTTCCATCGCTACGACGTTACGATTCGTGACGTTCTAGCGATAGCGTTACGATATCGCAGTGTCTGACACGCAGCAGCGATCAGGGATCCTGCTGAGAATCGTACGTCGTAGCAGATCGTATGGAACTTTCTTTCGTCGCTTGATCACCCGCTGACATCGCTGGATCGTTGTGTGTGACAGCGATCCAGCGATGTCTTCGCTTGTAACCAGGGTAAACATCGGGTAACTAAGCGCAGGGCCGCGCTTAGTAACCCGATGTTTACCCTGGTTACAAGCGTAAACGTAAAAAAACAAACCGTACATACTCACCCGTCGGTGTCCTTCAGGTCCCTTGCAGTCTGCTTCCTGCTCTGAGTGCCGGCCGGAAAGTGAGAGCAGATCACAGCGGTGCTGCGATCTGCTCTCACTGTACGGCTGCACTCAGAGCAGGAAGCAGACGGCAAGGGACCTGAAGGACACCGACGGGTGAGTATGTACGGTTTGTTTTTTTACGTTTACGCTGGTAACCAGGGTAAACATCGGGTTACTAAGCGCGGCCCTGCGCTTAGTTACCCGATGTTTACCCTGGTTACCCGGGGACTTCGGCATCGCTCCAGCGCCGTGATTGCAACGTGTGACCGCAGTCTACGACGCTGGAGCGATATTCATACGATCGCTGCGACGTCACGGATCGTGCCGTCGCAGCGATGAAAATTTCAATGTGTGACGGTACCCTAAGAGCTTACACTCTACAGTAGAGAGCCAGGACCAAACTGACCATAAGAGCTTACACTGTAGAGGAGAGAGAGGACCACACTGACCATAAGAGCTTACACTCTACAGTAGAGAGAGGACCCCGTTGACTATAAGAGCTTACACTCTACAGGAGAGAGAGAGGGCCCCGCTGACCATAAGAGCTTACACTGTACAGGAGAGAGAGGACCCCACTGACCATAAGAGCTTACACTGTACACGAGAGAGAGGCCCCCACTGACCATAAGAGCTTACACTGTGCAGGAGAGAGAAGACCCCACTGACCATAACAGCTTACACTCTACAGGAGAGATAGGACCCCAGTAACCATAAGAGATTACACACTACAAGAGAGAGAGAGGACCCCACTGACCATAAGAGCTTACACTGTACAGGAGAGAAAGGACCCCACTGACCATAAGAGCTTACACTCTACAGGAGAGAGAGGACCCCAGTAACCATAAGAGCTTACACTGTACACGAGAGAGAGGCCCCCACTGACCATAAGAGCTTACACTCTACAGGAGAGAGAGAGGACCACACTGACCATAAGAGCTTACACTCTACAGGAGAGATAGGACCCCAGTAACCATAAGAGATTACACACTACAAGAGAGAGAGAGGACCCCACTGACCATAAGAGCTTACACTCTACAGGAGAGAGAGGACCCCAGTAACCATAAGAGATTACACACTACAAGAGAGAGAGAGTGCCCCGCTGACCACAGGAGCTTACACTCTACTGGAGAGAGAGACTTACCCAGTGACTCTAGAGATGGATAACGACTCTGTCGCACAAACTGTACTCCTCAGATTTGTGATGGCCTAGGCAATGACCACCACTGTCCAAGGAATGATAATCTGTAAAATGTCATAACTAAAGGCCATTATGGGAAAGCCCACAAGGCAATGCAAAATGATGTTAGCCTTCTCTATGATGCTATGTTCGAATTTGCATGAAACCTCGAATCTCAGGAAATTTGATGTGAACTCGATCCTCTGTGGATCCATCCGCTCATCTCTACAAAAAATTGATCGGTCATATTGACTTTTGACATCCTTTGTTTTCTGGGTAGATAAGCTGTGGTCAGAAGTCTGGAAATGGCTTTTGCTCCATTCCCTACTGACAACACATTTTATTCCTGCTACGTCCATCACTAGGACTGCTGTGCGGAACGCCAGTCTAAGTGAATCAGGGCTTATATCCTCAGCTACCCCTAGGTCCAGATTTATACTTCGCTATTCATTAAAAAGAAAAGTTTCCAGGTTAGTTTAACAACTTTTGTCCTTAGTAAAACCATATTGGCTACCACTTACCATGTTATTTTCTACTACACAGTCCTGTACATAATGTAGACCTTAACAAGCCTAGAGAAGTGGTTATAGCCCGGAAAATCAATATGTCAAGTCGGAACATGGACATGCAATCACCTGAAATCATTTAGAAGTGATCTTGTCTTTAACATTAAAGCACATTTTATGTTCTTACCTACCTTAATCACAGATTATTTCTCTAGAAGCCGTGCCTCAGGCTGAGCACACAAAAATAAGATTACAAAAACCATCTGAATCTCAGATTAAATTCCAAGGAACGTTTGGCTTCATTTGCATGATGTTCCTTCAGCCTAAGCCTCTGCGTGTCTTATTTTTACCGAGAATCTCCTTAAATTTTCTCTAAGACGATTGTATGAATGCAATCAGAATTATATTACTATTCAGACTTTTTTTTTCTAGACTTTTTTCTTTATGCAAAGGCATCAACGTATATTGTTTTCACTGGCTCCTGAGCTGTGTTCCGCACTGTTTGATTTCACACTTTCATTAATATTTCCTTATTTCTTTATATCTAATTAAATAAACGCACTCATTAGCATAACGAATGAATTGCGCTGTGTGCCATTAACTTTCCGTGTCCCATTTAGCCCAATGTAAAACAGCCGCAACGTTCATAAACATTTGCAGAATGGCACAAAATTAATTTTTCAACAAATGTAAACAATTTTCAATAATTAGCTGAAAATTAATCTACCTGAATGAATTCTCCGGTCTGACATATGTTGTGACTGCTCAAATTGCATTGAGATGGGAGCCGCAGCATTCAATGAAGTGTCAGTCAATGTTTTCATGCTATATAAATAATTCAGAACTTTGGAATTAGCATGCATAATGAAAGCATTTAAGCAATTTGAGGTAGGAAAAAACTATTTAGAAGAGTGCAACAACCGAGGAAATAAAATATTCACTTTGTAGCTTTCGGTTGACACTTTTGTCAGCTGAGAGTTTTTTTAATTCAATACGTCTCCAGGTAAGAACGTCAGATGAAATGGGAAATATCCCCCCCAGTGTAAAATACACACAGTACTAAACCCTTAACAGCAGAGCCAATCTTTGTTTTTGCATTTAAGTTTTTCCTCCTCTTTCAACAGCCATACCTTTTTTATTGTCGTCATAGCTGTTTTTTTTTTCTTCTGGGACAAGCTTTAATTTTGAAAGACACTGGTTACTTTAAAGAGGTTCTCCAGGACTTTAAAGGCAATCTTTCACCCTCTTGGATGTACCTAAGCTATGAATATGGGCATACAGGTACAAGAATACTTAAAATAGTCATACCTGTATGCCTCATATCTGCAGTCTTCTTCTTCAGAAATCCTCTTTTCATCCTGTGCACACGTTCTGGATTTTTTGTGGGTTTTTTTGCGTTTTTTTGCTATAAAACCACGATAAAATACTTAAAATACACATACATACATACAATATGCATATCCCATTATTTATAATGCATTTCGCAATTTTTGTGCATATGTTGCATTTTTTCCACGAAAAAAAACGCCTCGCGGAAAAAAAACGCAGCATGTTCATTAATTTAGCGGATTTTTTGAGGATTTCCCAATATATAATTGCATCCCAGAACCTCCGGGAAATAACGCAAAAAAATCTGCAAACAAATGCGCAAAAAATGCAAGAAATACGTGAAAAAAATGCAAATGTCTTGTTTTGTTCAGGAAATTTCTACAAGAAATCCTGACGTGTGCACATAGCCTTATGGTCTTTCAGGCTCAGTGAATGCAGTGCCTGGATGGAAACTTGGCCTCCGGTCTTCATTTTTGTTCCTGACGCCTCTTACCAGCATCACAGGGCCATGTGACATCTAGTGGTTGTCCCAGCCCTGTGGCCTGCAATTGCAATATTCTGCCCTTCTATGAACCGATATCGGTTTCTTGTTTCTTCTGCAAACGTGCACTTCAGAGCAATTTTTTGACCAATAGACAGGGGATTCAGGACCTGGAACTAGAGTTGGGCGGATCAATTTGTGGGACTCAGTAGTCTCTTTCTGCTGGATAGAGGCTGACAAATTTCTTATTTTCTGGGATCCCCGGTGTGGATTTTGATTAACCCGGCTGTCACAATGATATCTGCGTGACAAGCTGCAATAATGACATTGTGCTAGCCTGGCTAATCAGAAGCCATGCTAGAGATCCAGGATAGTTACAGACTTGCAAGCTTCCCATCCAGCAGCCATAGACTCCTGACCAGGCTGATGGACCAGTCTCACAAATTGATAATGGTCACAAGCTCTCAACGTATGAGTGTGGTCTTAGTCTGACCATCAGGCTAAAGGTCCCTATCTATCCCTGCACCTGGGAATACCCCTGAAGGTGGAGATGCCTGAGCCTCATTCAATACTATGCTCCTAAGCAGCACTAGCCTGAAACGTGAATGGGGAAATACAAATCAAGACAGACAGGGCAGAACTAAAACACAGTCACACAACACACTCTCAAAGAAGTACACAAAGGGACATAAAGTGTAAAGCCTGAGAGGCTACAAAGTAATATGAAGACAGCTAGGGCAAAAAGGAACGAAACACCGCTCACAACTACTTTGGTAATAACCAGTACACCAGAACGTGTCCACCTCTCCTAGACCAATATTGGGAAATCTATTGCTGGCATCCCCTGATATGTGGAGCCAGCTTAAGCTGGACAGGGCAGCCATGAATGGTTCTCCTTCAGCATGTGACCACAGGTAATGAACAAGCTATGTTCAGCAAAGAATGAACTCCTTCTTACCTGGCTAGGTGCTACAGATCTAGAAGTCGTCGCCCAAGTCACTCTGTGCTGACCATAGCTATCTATTCAGTCACAAGTAGGAATCTACAGACCTGAGGCCACCATGACAGCTGGAGATGTTTGAGAAAACCTCCTTGTGACAGTAAGGCCGGGGTCACACTTGCGTGTGCAATGTGAGAAACTCGCGGGAGTCTCTCGCATCAATACCCGGCTCTGCCGCCGGCGGTTTGGACCGGAGCATTCTTCTGAATAGAAATACATGTAGCCATGTGCTCCGGTCCTGAGTGCCGGTGCCAGTGGTGGGTATTGATGCAAAAGACTCACGCAAGTTTTTCGCATTGCACACGCAAGTGGGACCCCGGCCTAAGTCTATGAGAGCCTTGTTCTGGCCTCTTTCTGGCTCTCCTAGACTTACTCTAGTAAGGACCTATTGAATAGGAAGGGTAACTCTCAGTGGTCAACTTATTTAAAGATTTCCGGGAGAAATAGAGAGGAATTACACAATACAGAGTTGGAAGAAAAGGTTTTGCTTGGAAAGGCAATTATTTACTAAAACAGACATATCCGGAGAGCTGACAGATCCTATTTAACAGTGGCGCTCAGACCCTTTAAGGATAGCGCACACGTTAATTGTTTTAACAATATCCTATTAATTTTCAGACTCATGAATTCCTCAGCCGTATTTAGTACACTTAATCCCAGATAAGAAAGCATTAGTCCGAAGGCCTAACCAAGCATTACGGCCAGGAAATACACACACACATATCTGCAGAATGCTCTTAATTCGGATACACGGTCTGTAAAAATGTTTCAATTAACCATTTACATTTCAAAGGGTCAATGCGATAACGCAGATTTGTGTCTCTAAGTAAAACATTTCATCTGGGTTAATTTAAGGCCCTTCCGATTTGCTTGGTTCATTCCTCCTGACCGATCCCGGCCTTGTCTTCAGTAGAAAATCTATACATAGCGTTAAGCAACTGGTAGACAATTCATAAGACGTCAATAGGAGAAACGGATCTTCTTCTCGTGTCACCAGGGACCAGGGAACGTGGATAATTAGCTTTACCTTCCTTACACCACGTAGCAAGATGTGAAGCTTTAATAAAGATGTTTTAACATGGTTCAATCTATTTCCAATTAAGACATTATTATCACAAGAGAATCTATTTCCCATTAACACAGGTGTGATTAAATATTTCCCATGAATAGACCTTTATATTTCGGGAAGTAGAAAGTTCTGCAGAAAATACTTAATTTCTTGGATAACATTCACGATTTCTTATATTCTTGTTAAACAAAACAAGTAGAAGACCTGTGTCCTTCGGTCAGAGAGTCTCAAAAAAGGTTCATTCAGAAGTCCATTTTTCATGTACGAGTTTAATCTGTGTTTTTCACAGATAGAACTCGTTCCTCGTTTAATCTATGGGGCTGTTCACATGTTGGATTTTTTTGCAGACAGAGTGGTCCTTGCAAAATCTCAGAGACTTTGCCAACATTGATTCAAATCGATGGGTCCGTAAAAAAATCGGACAGCACATCCAAGTAATGTAAATTTTTCACAGACTGCTAGGTAGGAGAAACTGGAGAAACTTTTTTATTTCTCATCCAAGAAAAACTGATGAAACTCTGACCGAACTCTGATGAGACTCTGATGAAACGCTGAATGGAAGCACTGACAAAACTAGCACTAAGGTTACATTTAAACGTCTGATTTTTTTTTTATGTACGAGAAAATCAGATGGATTAGGCTAAATTCACACTAGGTGTTTTTGCAGAATTTCTTAATGTGTTTTTATGCAAATTTTCAGCTGCGTTTTACAATACCAGCAAAGTCTATGAGATTTCCGAACTCCCATTCATACATTTTGGGTTTTTTTTCATCAGGATTTTGTGCTGTGCATGTTTTTTTTTGCAGAATGGAGAATGTCACTTCTTTCTGCATCTTTTCAGCATTTTTCACCCAATGGGTGGTGAAAAAAATGCTGAAAAAACGCACAAAAAAGTAGGTACCAGGTTTTGCTGCATTTTTTGTGCCAAACCCTAATTCTACAGAATAGAACTTTTTTTTCAAAACTAAAATTTATCAGCATGCACAAGAGACAAATCTATCATGCCAAAACCGCAGCAAAAAAGCACAAAAAACGCATGAAAAAAAAACTAAGAAAACATGATTTTTTTCTGCAGCTTCTTTCCTGCAAAGAGATCAGGTTTTGCTGCAAAAAAAAAAGCTGAAAAATGCCTATTGTGTACCTACCCTCCTACCCTTATTCTGATCAGACTTTAAACAGTTTGATCAGAATGGGGGACGAGTCATCCAATTTTGTTGTATGTGTAAAAATTAAAAAAAAAACTTCTCCACCTTCTCCATTCTGTCAGTCCATGAAATCTAGACTGCACTAGGATATCATCCAAGTGCTGTCTGATTTTTTTATGGATCCATTGTCTTGCATTGCTGATTTTCATCCGACCCTCAAATCAAAATCAAACATGTCTCCAATTTTTTCCATGTACCACTGAGTTTGAGGCTATCACAGGTATGAATGCCATCCGTGAAAATCATGGATAGCACTCGCACACAAAAATCAAACAATTGAATGAAACCTTACTCCTTCTAGATACGTCCCACTTTTCAATATTGCTGCCTAATTTGAGAGCCCTGCTTCATGACTCTCCTGTTAATGCAATAGTTATCTTGGCAGTTTCAGTAGCACCTTATTTGAACAAGGGACAGTCACGACACTTGATATACCATAACAATCAAGGCCTGTGACATGTTTCACCATCAAAACAGCTTCATCAGGGGTAGAGCTTGATACATTAAGTAATTCAACATCAGTGCTACACACTGACCATACAAATCTGCTATATATTTAAAGCACAACTACAGCATTTTTGTTGTTGTTTATTTAACTGCTAGGGTGGTGCCACTAATCTAAGTTCCTTGTACTTAGTATCACACTCATCAGCCACCGTCTTCTTTTGTTACCTGCGCCGCTCCGTCCATCTTCTTCTTTTACCTGCCGGATCGCTCCAGTCGTTGCTTGGTGATCCGGAAGTCACAACTCAATTTAAGTCTATGAGAGGCACAGTGAGGTCAGGACAAGGCTCTCGTAGACTGACATTGAGAGCTGGTGGTGACCGTTACCTCTGACTTCCAGAGTTGTTTTTCCACTTAGGTATGGTGGAAGGAACACAGACGTACTTGGAAGACAGATCAGAAACTACTCTACTCACGAAGAGGCAATATGCTTAGTAGTTACAAAATCACAAGAAGAACCTTCTTGAACAGAGGTAGACAGTGTGTTCACACCTACGACACTATGCACAGGCTATAGCTAAACTCATCGTCTGCTTCTTCACTCTGAGAAAGTCTCTGCATCACTGTCAAAGCAGCACAGCACACTATTTCTTGCACTGCTTGGTTCAGCCCATCTTGAAGTTGCTTCTCTGTTCTGGCAAACTACTACACTTACAGGCACAGACTCCCTCCAGTGTCGCCATCTTCTCGCGAATGTGAGTGGCTAAACTTTGCCTATCTGCTGGATGTACTCTTCACTCACAGAAATTATCCACTTTTTTTCACTGTGGCATAAATCCTTTCATAGTGTATGGTGGTACTCTCTTGCAATGTCTCAATCATCTTGGACAAAATACATAGCTCCTAGCTCCTTGTGGGATGGTTCTCCATCGATGGCAAGTGGTTTTCACCCAACTATTAGCTGCTGAGATGCAAATACTTTCTCTGCTGTGTTCCACATTTCTCCTCCTTCTACCAAACTGCCCCATCTTTCTGATCTCTACCTTTACATGTTTCAAGAGAGATCGGTAAAACGGTGTTGGTCTAATTTTCCATTTTCTAGTCCATCCTTGATGAAAAATTCTACATCCATTTGGCCACCATGAAATGGAATGTTTTGCATACATATTTATTCAGCTATCAAAGAACCTTTGGGAGTAGGGTTGAGCGACTTTGACTTTTTTAGGGTCGAGTCGGGTTTCGCGGAACTCGACTATCTCAAAAGTCGGGTCGAGTGAAATCGGCCAATTATCTCGTAAAGTCGGGATCGGCCGAAACACGAAACCCAATGCAAGTCAATGGGGCAGCATAATCGGCAATGAGTGGGGGCCAGGAAAACACCTACAGTGCCCATTTTAATGGCAAAACCATCCATTCTTGTTAATGAAGCTTGTCAATCTTAATTTCCCTTATAATAATAGTTAGGCATTGGAAATTGGGGGTCATTTGGCTAAAGTTGTTGGGGGTAGGGCTGGTTCAAGTATTTTGTGGGCCCAGGAAATCTGGACCACGTCACGGCAGTGGCGCAGGGAGAGGTAAGTATTTCAACTTTGCAAGTGCTGTGATCCTGAGCAAGCAGGGGGGGCCCACTCTTTGGCATTGACACTGGCACAGGGCCCCTCAAAGTACAGCGGTGTGTTTGCACGGCGGGGGCGCCTCCCACCGACAGCGACACTTTTGCGTACTATGAGGGGCCCTGTGCCAGTGACGTCGCCAACGAGTATGCCCCACCCCTACCTGATGAAGGAACCTGCACTTTCATCTGCACCTTCCTCTTTGTCCCCGTGTAAGGTGGTATAGCATGCGGGAAGGGGAACCTTACTTTCAACAGGGTCAGATTCTGGCTGTGTAGAGTGCAAGGGGAATGCAGTGGTCTGGGTCAATGTACCAGCAGACTCATCTAGCAGTGGCTGGGCAATGGGCAGGATGAGGAGGAAACACAGATATAGGGCCAAAGAATAAACTAGGCTAAATGCAGTTCAAAATTGGTAAAAGGACTAACCAGGCCGCAGTGGTTTGTTCAGTGGAGGACAACTGTAATGAGAGGCTGACACAGTTAGTAGGCCCAAGTACTTAAGTGGGCCAAATGAAGTTCAAAATTGGTAACAGGAGTAAACAAGCGGCACTGCTTTGTTCAGTGGAGGAGAACACCAAGGAGCGGCAGACACCGTTACTAGGCCCCAACCAAAGTAGTAGGGCAACTGCAGTGTGACATTAAAAAATACTCAATGAGAGCCTGAAGGTTGAAGCTCAGCTTTTTCAGTGGAGGACAACACCAGGGAGCGGCAGACACCGTTACTAGGCCCCAATCAAAGTAGTAGGCCAACTGCAGCGTGACATTAAAAAATACGCAATGAGAGCCTGAAGGTTGAAGCTCAGACAAGGAAACCTGGAGGAGAACACCAAGGAGCAGCAGACACCGTTACTAGGCCCCAACTGTTGTGAATTCTGTTCTTGAACTCCCTCCTGTGGTCATGAATGGTACTTCGGCGAGTTCGGCCCATGGACTCCCTCTGGTGGCTGTGAGTGGAGCTGCTGGTTCTGAGGTTCCTTCCTCAGCTGACCTCGTTTGGTCCCAGGCTGGCTGCTCTATTTAATTCCACTCAGATCGTTACTTGATGCCAGCTGTCAATGTTCTAGTACTGGTTCAGATCTCTCTTGGATTTTTCTGAGGACCTGTCTACTCCAGCAGAAGCTAAGTCCCTGCTAGTTTATTTGCTGATCTTTGTTTTCTTGTCCAGCTTGCTATCATGATATTGCCTTGCTAGCTGGAAGCACTGGGAGGCAGAGTGGCACCTCCGCACTGTGAGTCGGTGCGGGGGTCTTTTTGCACACTCTGCGTGGCTTTTTGTAGTGTTTTGTGCTGACCGCAAAGATACCTTTTCTATCCTCAGTCTGTTTAGTGAAGTCTGGCCTCCTTTGCTGAAACCTGTTTCATTCTTATGTTTGTGACTTTCATCTTAACTCACAGTCAATATTTGTGGGGGGCTGCCTTTTCCTTTGGGGAAATTTCTCTGAGGCAAGTTAGGCTTTATTTCCTATCTTTAGGGGTAGTTAGCTCTTAGGCTGTGAAGAGGCGTCTAGGCAGAGTTAGGTATGCTCCACGGCTATTTCTAGTGTGTGTGTGATAGGATTAGGCTTGCGGTCAGCAGAGCTCCCACTTCCCAGAGCTCGTCCTGTGTGATAGTTTAACCATCAGGTCATTCCGGGTGCTCCTAACCACCAGGTCCATAACACCAAACCAAAGTAGTAGGGCAACTGCAGTGTGACATTAAAAAATACTCAATGAGAGCCTGAAGGTTGAAGCTCAGCTTTTTCAGTGGAGGACAACACCAGGGAGCGACAGACACCGTTACTAGGCCATAACCAAAGTAGTAGGCCAACTGCAGTGTGACATTAAAAAATACTCAATGAGAGCCTGAAGGTTGAAGCTCAGATAAGGAAACCTGGAGGAGAACACCAAGGAGCGGCAGACACCGTTACTAGGCCCCAACCAAAGTAGTAGGGCAACTGCAGTGTGACATTAAAAAATACTCAATGAGAGCCTGAAGGTTGAAGCTCAGACAAGGAAACCTGGAGGAGAACACCAAGGAGCGGTAGACACCATTACTAGGCCCCAACCAAAGTAGTAGGGCAACTGCAGTGTGACATTAAAAAAATACTCAATGAGAGCCTGAAGGTTGAAGCTCAGCTTTTTCAGTGGAGGACAACACCAGGGAGCGACAGACACCGTTACTAGGCCACAACCAAAGTAGTAGGCCAACTGCAGTGTGACATTAAAAAATACTCAATGAGAGCCTGAAGGTTGAAGCTCAGCTTTTTCAGTGGAGGACAGCGTGATTTAGGGGCGCAGACAGACAAAGGTAGTATGTGTTAACTAAAAAAGTTGGCTCTATGCAGTTTTAAATTGGTTACAGGGGTACACAGGCAGCATTGGTGTGGTCAGCGGAGGACGATTGCAAGGAGGGACCGCAGACAGACTTACTAGGCCTAAAATAATAAAATAGGCTCTATGCAGTTTTAAATAGGTTACATGGGTACACAGGCAGCATTGGTGTGGTCATCGGAGGACGATTGCAAGGAGGGACCGCAGACAGACTTACTAGGCCTAAAATAAAAAAGCAGGCTCTATGCAGTTTTAAATAGGTTACATGGGTACACAGGCAGCATTGGTGTGGTCAGTGGAGGACGATTGCAAGGAGGGACCGCAGACAGAATTACTAGGCCTAAAATAAATAAAAATAGGCTCTATGCAGTTTAAAATAGGTTACTTGGGTACACAGGCAGCATTGTTGTGGTCAGCGGAGGACGATTGCAAGGAGGGACCGCAGAGATTTACTAGGCCTAAAATAAAAAAGCAGGCTCTATGCAGTTTTAAATAGGTTACTTGGGTACACAGGCAGCATTGTTGTGGTCAGCGGAGGACGATTGCAAGGAGGGACCGCAGACAGACTTACTAGGCCTAAAATAAATAAAAATAGGCTCAAGGCACTTAGAGTTATCTCGCAGGGGTACACAGGCAGCATTGGTGTGGTCAGCGGAGGACGATTGCAAGGAGGGACCGCAGACAGACTTACTAGGCCTAAAATAAAAAAGCAGGCTCTATGCAGTTTTAAATAGGTTACATGGGTACACAGGCAGCATTGGTGTGGTCAGCGGAGGACGATTGCAAGGAGGGACCGCAGACAGACTTACTAGGCCTAAAACAAATAAAAATAGGCTCTATGCAGTTTTAAATAGGTTACATGGGTACACAGGCAGCATTGTTGTGGTCAGCGGAGGACGATTGCAAGGAGGGACCGCAGACAGACTTACTAGGCCTAACATAAAAAAGCAGGCTCTATGCAGTTTTAAATAGGTTACATGGGTACACAGGCAGCATTGTTGTGGTCAGCGGAGGATGATTGGAAGGAGTGTCTGACACAGTTATTACTCCCAAAAAATAAATAGATGTTAATGTCTCGCAAAACAACAAAACAAAAAAACAAAAGTGTGGCATACTTAGGTACAGGGGTGGGCTCCACTGCTGAGTTTCAGACATAGTAATTTGGCACTAAGTATTTACTGGTGTCAATATAGGACACTGACCCTGACTATTTTAACTAGCATCATACATGTCAACAAATTGGTATTGTCAGTGCCAGGCATTGAAGGATGTCAGCGCATAGACTAAATATTGTTGGAGCTGTGAGAGATAATTTTGCACGTGGTAGAGCACAGTTTGAGCTGGGGGGGGAACTCTCTTGTGGCCGGCGGTACAGGCCCATGGCCCCTCATGTTACATCGGTGTGTCTGACGTTGGTTGCGCGCCACCACCGCCAGAGACACTTTATTGTACTATGAGGGACCCAGTGGCAGTGCCGTCGACCAAAAGCGGGCACACCCACCTCTTCAGACAAACGGCACTCTAACGGGTGCTTGCGCCAAGTGGCGAGACCACGGCCCCGTGGGGGGAGTTTTCCCATTTAGGGAGGTGTAAACATGTCGTATGCTGGACAAACAGCTTCTGCAAATTAAGAGATTGGAACACTCAGTAAGACCAGTCCACAAGGAAGACCTTTCTATAGGAAAGCTAGGTGTCAGCCGGGAAAGGTGGGGCAAAATAATTTGAAATCCAGGAGTGGTTCATTTTAATGAAGGTTAGATCATCAACATTTTGGGTGGCCAGACGAGTCCTTTTTTCGGTTAATATTGAACCAGCAGCACTGAATACTCTTTCTGATAGCACACTAGCTGCTGGGCAAGCTAGCTCCTGCAATGCATATTCTGCCAATTCAGGCCAGGTGTCTAATTTGGATGCCCAGTAATCAAATGGGAATGACGGTTGAGGGAGAACATCGATAAGGGCTGAAAAATAGTTAGTAACTAGTGTTGAGCATTCCGATACCGCAAGTATCGGGTATCGGCCGATACTTGCGGTATCGGAATTCCGATACCGAGATCCGATACTTTTGTGGTATCGGGAATCGGTATCGAAACAACATTAATGTGTAAAATAAAGAATTAAAATAAAAAATATTGATATACTCACCTGTCCGGAGGCCCCTGGACATCACCGCTGGTAACCGGCAGCCTTCTTTGCTTAAAATGAGCGCGTTTATGGCCTTCCATGACGTCACGGTTTCTGATTGGTCACGTGCTGCTCATGTGACTGCCACGCGACCAACCACAAGCCGTGACGTAATTCTCAGGTCCTAAATTCCTAATTCTAGGAATTCCTAATTCTAGGAATTTAGGACCTGAGGATTACATCACGGCTTGTGATTGGTCGCGTGGCGGTCACATGAGCGGCACGCGACCAATCAGAAGCCGTGACGTCATGGAAGGCCATAAACGCGCTCATTTTAAGCAAAGAAGGCTGCTGGTTCACAGCGGTAAGGTCCAGGCTGCGTCGGAGAGGTGAGTATAGCAATATTTTTTAATTTAATTCTTTATTTTACACATTAATATGGATCCAAGGGCCTGACGGAGAGTTTCCTCTCCTTCAGACCCTGGGAACCATCAGGGATACCTTCCAATACTTGAGTCCCATTCACTTGTATTGGTATCGGGTATCGGTATCGGATCAGATCCGATACTTTGCCGGTATCGGCCGATACTTTCCGATACCGATACTTTCAAGTATCGGACGGTATCGCTCAACACTATTAGTAACCATACTGGACAAATGTTGTCTCCTGTCACTTTGAATAGATGCTGCAGTACCTGTCCTGTCTGTGGTCATTGCGAAATCACTCTACAACCTGGTCAGAAAACCCCTCTGTCCAACGCCACTTCTGATTTGTGCACCTCTAACACCTCTGCCCTGTAGCCCCCTGCAGCTCGTGTGAGAACCATCACAGGTGCTGTGTGCTGGGAATGCCGGAATCAAACGGTCTACAAGAGTTGCTTGTTTGGTTGCTAATATTTGTTCGAGGTTCTCATGTGGCATAATATTTTGCAATTTGCCTTTATAGCGAGGATCAAGGAGGCAGGCCAACCAGTAATCGTCATCGGTCATCATTTTAATAATGCGTGTGTCCCTTTTGAGGATACATAAGGCATAATCCGCCATGTGGGCCAAAGTTCCAGTTGTCAAATCTGCGGTTGTGCTGGGTTGAGGGGCAGTTACAGGCAAATCTACGTCACTTGTCTCCCTCAAAAAACCTGAACCCGGCCTTGCCACGCCAATAATTTCCATTGGCCCCGGAGAAGCTTCCTCATTTAAAAAATACTCATCCCCATCATCCTCCTCGTCCTCCTCCTCTTCGCCCGCTACCTCGTCCTGTAGACTGCCCTGACCAAACAATGGCTGACTGTCATCAAGTCTTTCCTCTTCCTCGGCTGCAGATGCCTGCTCCTTTATGTGCGTCAAACTTTGCATCAGCAGACGCATTAGGGGGATGCTCATGCTTATTATGGCGTTGTCTGCACTAACCAGCCATGTGCATTCCTCAAAACACTGAAGGACTTGACACAGGTCTTGTACCTTCGACCACTACACACCTGACAACTCCATGTCTGCCATCCAACTGCCTGCCCGTGTATGTGTATCCTCCCACAAATACATAACAGCACGCCTCTGTTTGCACAGTCTCTGAAGCATGTGCAGTGTTGAGTTCCACCTTGTTGCAACATCGATGATTAAGCGATGCTGGGGAAGGTTCAAAGACCGCTGATAGTTCTGCATACGGCTGGAGTGTACGGGCGAACGGCGGATATGCGAGCAAAGTCTGCGCACTTTGAGGAGCAGGTCGGGTAACCCCGGATAACTTTTCAGGAAGCACTGCACCACCAGGTTTAAGGTGTGAGCCAGGCAAGGAATGTGTTTCAGTTGGGAAAGGGCTATGGCAGCCATGAAATTCCTTCCATTATCACTCACTACCTTGCCTGCCTCAAGATGTACAGTGCCCAGCCATGACTGAGTTTCTTTCTGCAAGAACTCAGACAGAACTTCCGCGGTGTGTCTGTTGTCGCCCAAACACTTCATTGCCAATACAGCCTGCTGACGCTTGCCACTAGCTGTCCCATAATGGGACACCTGGTGTGCAACAGTGGCAGCTGCGGATGGAGTGGTTGTGTGACTGCGGTCTGTGGACGAGCTCTCGCTTCTGCAGGAGGATGAGGAGGAGGAGGAGGGGGGGCGAACGCCTACAGCCAACTGTTTCCTAGACCGTGGGCTAGGCAGAACTGTCCCAATATTGCTGTCCCCTGTGGACCCTGCATCCACCACATTCACCCAGTGTGCCGTGATGGACACGTAACGTCCCTGGCCATGCCTACTGGTCCATGCATCTGTTGTCAGGTGCACCTTTGTAGTCACAGATTGCCTCAGTGCATGGACGATGCGCTCTTTAACATGGTGGTGGAGGGCTGGGATGGCTTTTCTCGAAAAGAAGTGTCGACTGGGTAGCTCGTAGCGTGGTACAGCGTAGTCCATCAGCGCTTTGAAAGCTTCGCTTTCAACTAACCGGTAGGGCATCATCTCTAATGAGATTAGTCTAGCAATGTGGGCGTTCAAACCCTGTGTACACAGATGCGAGGATGAGTACTTCCTTTTCCTAACAAGAGTCTCATGTAGGGTGAGCTGGACTGGAGAGCTGGAGATCGTGGAACTAGCGGTGGTGCCGGTGGACATGGCAGACTGAGAGAGGGTTGGAGATGGTATTCTTGCCGGTGCCCTACATGCAGTTTTTCCCTAATACGAACCTGGTGATTCCCTGACTGCTTTGGCCTGGCGACGAAAGCTGCACAGATACTGCAGGTGGTGCGGGAAATGGTGGGCTTACAGTGAGGGAAGGGATGTAGCGTTGCTGACTAGCTTAATTGGCCGAGGGTGCTGCAACCTTTAGGGACGTTTGGTAGTTAGTCCAGGCTTGCAAATGCATGGTGGTTAAATGTCTATGCATGCAACTTGTATTTAGACTTTTAAGATTCTGACCTCTGCTTAAGGTAGTTGAACATTTTTGACAGATGACTTTGCGCTGATCATTTGGATGTTGTTTAAAAAAATGCCAGACTGCACTCTTTCTACTATCGGATACCTTTTCAGGCATTGCAGACTGAGCTTCTTTAACCGGATGGCCACGCTGTCCTCCAACTGGTTTTGGTTTTGCCATGCGTTTTTGGCCAGATACGGGCCCGGCAGATGGAACCTGTTGTGATGTTGATATGTTGATACCTGCTGCGGCTCCTCCTCCTCCGCTTCAGAACTACTGCCGCCTGCACCCTGTTCCCCCAATGGCTGCCAATCGGGGTCAACAACTGGGTCATCTATGACCTCCTCTTCTATCTCGTGTGCAACTTCGTCTGTGTCACCGTGTAAGCCGGTGGTATAGCGTTCGTGACGGGGCACCATAGTCTCTGCTGGGTTTGATTCTGGCTCAGTACACTGCGAGGGCAATGTTCTGGTCTGAGTCAAAGGAACAGCATAGTAATCTGGCTGTGGCTGTGCATCTGTGCACTCCATGTCCGATTCAACTTCTAATGGGCATGGCCTGTTAACTGTTTCACTGTCTAACCCAGGAACGGTATGTGTAAAGAGCTCCATGGAGTAACCCATTGGGTCGCCTGACGCATCCTTCTCTCTTGTTCTGGGTGAAGAAGACAAGGAAGTGACTTGTCCCTGACCGTGAACATCCACTATCGACACGCTGCTTTTACATTTAGCACTTTCAGAAGAGGAGGCAAAAGAGCTAGAGGCTGAGTCAGCAAGAAAAGCCAAAACTTGTTCTTGCTGCTCCGGCTTTAAAAGCGGTTTTCCTACTCCCAGAAAAGGGAGCGTTCGAGGCCTTGTGTAGCCAGGCGACGAACCTGGCTCAACAACTCGAGACTTAGGTGCTGTAATGCTTTTACCACGACCACCTGATGCTCCACCACCACTACCATCATTACTAGCTGACAATGACCGCCCACGGCCACGACCTCTTCCACCAGACTTCCTCATTGTTTGCAAAACGTAACCAAAGTAACGGTATTTGTTACTGTAAAACAACTTATAAGGTGAACTCAAACTTCTGTAGGATTTATATATACCTTTATAGGTGGCTGACACTGAAAGGAAAATCAGGCCCAATGTTACACACTAGGTTTTCTGTGCCCCAATAATTTGAGACAGATGGCACACACAGGACCGGCACTCAAGCTGAAATGCCAATCTTAATCTCCCACAATTTTTTTTGTTTTCAGGGAGAATTTAAAAAAAAAAAAAAATTCCCAGTATGACACACTAGGTTTTCTGTGCCCCAATAATTTGAGACAGATGGCACACACAGGACCGGCACTCAAGCTGAAATGTCAATCTTAATCTCCCACTATTTTTTTTGTTTTCAGGGAGAATTTAAAAAAAAATAAAAAATTCCCAGTATGACACACTAAGTTTTCTGTGCCCCAATAATTTGAGACAGATGGCACACACAGGACCGGCACTCAAGCAGAAATGCCAATCTTAATCTCCCACTATTTTTTTTGTTTTCAGGGAGAATTTAAAAAAAAAAAAAATCCCAGTATGACACACTAGGTTTTCTGTGCCCCAATAATTTGAGACAGATAACACACAAAGGACCGGCACTCAAGCAGAAATGCCAATCTTAATCTCCCACTATTTTTTTTGTTTTCAGGGAGAATGTAAAAAAAAAAAAAAATCCCAGTATGACACACTAGGTTTTCTGTGCCCCAATAATTTGAGACAGATGGCACACACAGGACCGGCACTCAAGCAGAAATGCCAATCTTAATCTCCCACTTTTTTTTTGTTTTCAGGGAGAATTTAAAAAAAAAAAAAATTCCCAGTATGACACACTAGGTTTTCTGTGCCCCAATAATTTGAGACAGATGGCACACACAGGACCGGCACTCAAGCTGAAATGCCAATCTTAATCTCCCACTATTTTTTTTGTTTTCAGGGAGAATTAAAAAAAAAAAAAAAATTCCCAGTATGACACACTAGGTTTTCTGTGCCCCAATAATTTGAGACAGATGGCACACACAGGACCGGCACTCAAGCTGAAATGCCAATCTTAATCTCCCACTATTTTTTTTGTTTTCAGGGAGAATTAAAAAAAAAAAAAAAATTCCCAGTATGACACACTAGGTTTTCTGTGCCCCAATAATTTGAGACAGATGGCACACACAGGACCGGCACTCAAGCTGAAATGTCAATCTTAATCTCCCACTATTTTTTTTGTTTTCAGGGAGAATTTAAAAAAAAATAAAAAATTCCCAGTATGACACACTAAGTTTTCTGTGCCCCAATAATTTGAGACAGATGGCACACACAGGACCGGCACTCAAGCAGAAATGCCAATCTTAATCTGCCACTATTTTTTTTGTTTTCAGGGAGAATTTAAAAAAAAAAAAAATTCCCAGTATGACACACTAGGTTTTCTGTGCCCCAATAATTTGAGACAGATAACACACAAAGGACCGGCACTCAAGCAGAAATGCCAATCTTAATCTCCCACTATTTTTTTTTGTTTTCAGGGAGAATGTAAAAAAAAAAAAAATCCCAGTATGACACACTAGGTTTTCTGTGCCCCAATAATTTGAGACAGATGGCACACACAGGACCGGCACTCAAGCAGAAATGTCAATCTTAATCTCCCACTTGTTTTTTGTTTTCAGGGAGAATTTAAAAAAAAAAAAAAATTCCCAGTATGACACACTAGGTTTTCTGTGCCCCAATAATTTGAGACAGATGGCACACACCGGACCGGCACTCAAGCTGAAATGCCAATCTTAATCTCCCACTATTTTTTTTGTTTTCAGGGAGAATTAAAAAAAAAAAAAAAATTCCCAGTATGACACACTAGGTTTTCTGTGCCCCAATAATTTGAGACAGATGGCACACACAGGACCGGCACTCAAGCAGAAATGCCAATCTTAATCTCCCACTATTTTTTTTGTTTTCAGGGAGAATTTAAAAAAAAAAAAAAAAAAAGGGGACTGTCCTACAATTACTATCTCCCTGCAGTAATCTCAGCAAGGTATGGCAGGCAGCAGTAACAAGGAGTGGACAGCTGCACAAAAAAAACAAAAGTGTGGACAAACAAACAAGATAGCTGTGCAGAAAGGAAGGAACAACAGGATTTGTGCTTTGAAAAAAGCAGTTGGTTTGCACAGCGGCGTACACACAGCAATGCAGCTATCAGGGAGCCTTCTAGGGCAGCCCAATGAGCTACAGCGCTGAGGAAAAAAAAAATGTAGCTTCCACTGTCCCTGTAAACAAGAGGTGGTGTTGGACAGTGGAAATCGCTACAGCACAAGCGGTTTGGGGGTGAATGTACCCTGCCTAACACTATCCCTGCTTCTGACGAAGCGGCACCTCTCCCTAAGCTCAGATCAGCAGCAGTAAGATGGCGGTCGGCGGGAACGCCCCTTTATAGCCCCTGTGATGCCGCAGAAAGCAAGCCAATCACTGCAATGCCCTTCTCTAAGATGGTGGGGACTGAGATCTATGTCATCACGCTGCCCACACTCTGCGTCCACCTTCATTGGCTGAGAAATGGCGCTTTTAGCGTCATTGAAACGCGACTTTGGTGCGAAAGTCGCATACCGCGTGGCCGACCTCACACAGGGATCGGGTCGGGTTTCATGAAACCCGACTTTTCAAAAAGTCGGCGACTTATGAAAATGACCGATCTGTTTCGCTCAACCCTGTTTGGGAGCAATATGAATACATACGTAAGAACCTTGGCAGAGAACTGCTATATTGCTATATTCGTCGTTCATGAAATTTCCATACATTAATAAGGACTCCTGGACAATCAATATTAGAAAGTACAATTGGAATATAGTATACAGTAGATACACCACCCTATTCTTGACCCAATCTTTACATCGAGCCTGAGATCTCTTCTACATAACTTATTTATTGCACTTAGCTTTTCTTTCCTATTTGTTGGAGGAAAAAAGGTTAAATGTTACCTAAAATTGCTTGAATTTAGAAGATCTGAGCAATGTGCTACACTGTATATTTCGGACAGTATTTCTCAAGGTTACTTATTTTGTCATCGATCATCAGCGAAAACAATAGAAACATTTAGGTCATTTATTTGCAATCTTTGCCCTAAATTAGCTTAATCCAATCAATAGAAAATCACTCTGGTCTGGTTCCTGATCACATTGCTCACCCCTTAATCCCTTTTCCAATAGCTTCGTCCACTGAGGCTTCATTAACTGTTGTCTGAAATATCGGAATTGTTTTTTACACCTATTATGACCTTGTAAGTTGATAAGGACGTTGCAAATAAAAGTATTTGGTTTTTTTTAGCAAAATCCCAAATCATGCAGCAACAGAACTCTTATTACACGACTTTATGCTGTTTGCTACAATATCTGACATGGACATTTTTTGACCAGAAATCTAAAGTTTTAAAATGTCCTTCAAAGGAACAACGATAATCTTGTCCCCGGTAGATCTCAAAATCTATTTCCTGGACACCCTATTGATATGAGTGTTTTTCTTGGCTGTAGAGGTGAATGAATAGATTTGATGTGAATCGAATTTGTACAGATTTTTTTTGCAATTTGTTGAACCCAGCAAATTAAAATAATTTTGAAATTGATTAATGCAAATCGACAAAAAATGTCCATCATCATTTTATACATTGTAGAGGATTACATCAGCCAGAGAATGCTCAGGAGACATCGGATTCGGCAAGGCAGACTTCCCCATAATGCCTTGTAACTATGAGAGTACATTGTACAGCGCAGCAAAGCAGGAGGGACTATCATAGCCTGTATAAAAGCAGAAGCAGGGAATACAGCAGCAACTTCGGGGGGGAATCTGGATAATGAAAGGTTGTCACAGCTTAACCATATAGATAGGAAAAGAAAGGCATAAAACATTGAAGAAACTGTACAGTTAGGGTGTGACAGTACATCAGTACTAAACAGCTACCATCAGTTCACTTTGACAATATAAAGGCTGTATAACCGAAAAAAAACTACTTAGAGTAATAAAGAATGAACAATCAAATATTAATTACCTATATAATTAATAACTATGTACAAACAAAGGCAGCATCTCATTTATTTAACAATCTACCTTGTTCATTGTTATATAAATTTGTGATTGAGGAAAATGTCACAGTTGCATGAGTTGACAAGTGAGGCCCTGAAGCTGGTTACTGGCGGGTCCTTGGCTCCCCAGTCCGACACTGTAGGCATCCACAGCATGAACCTGGTTTAGTAACTTGTTCTATATATATCAATGATAATTTCACACCATAAACTCTTCAGAAATAGTTATCATCATTGCTCTGGAAACTCTTACTGCATTCCTTTTGTACTCACTGGAGATCCTCATCATGATCTGCTTTGGTGTTCTGTACTTTTAAGCAACCTTTACTGTGTACTTGCACTTTATGTACATATATGTGATTGTTATGTGTGTCTGAGTAACCTTTATTGTGTACTTGCACTTTATGTGCATATATCTGATTGTTATGTGTGTCTGAGTAACCTTAATTGTGCACTTGCACTTTATGTACATATATATCTGACTATGTGTGTCGGAGTAACCTTTATTGTGAACATCCACTTTATGTACATATATCTGATTGTTATGTGTCTCTGAGTAACCTTTATTGTGCACTTGCACTTTATGTGCATATATCTGATTGTTAAGTGTGTCTGAGTAACCTTTATTGTGTACTTGCACTTTATGTGCATATATCTGATTGTTATGTGTGTCTGAGTAACCTTAATTATTCATTTGCACTAACATTATGCGTTGATCATATCAATCTGCTTTTCATTTGTTTTTACTTCTGCTTTCTCACAACTCGCCCGCCCTTTAACACATTCTGGTCACTCACTCTATATCCACCCCTCCCTTCTCCCCTCACCCATGTATAACTCTGAGGCTCTACTGACATTTCTTACCCACTTCAAACCAGCCACTACCACCATGCAGCACTCAAAACGTTCATACAAATCATCCCACCACCTGCTCTTTCTGTCTTTTCTCCTTCTACTAGTTGCAGGTGACATCTCCCCGAACCCTGGCCCCCCCTCCACCAGCATACATTACTCTCCTTCAGCTGCATATAGAAACCCTGCTAATCTTATTAACCTTCAGTGCATGCCTTCTCCTATAGCTTTCCAATGTGCACTCTGGAATGCTCGGTCTGTGTGTAACAAACTAACTTACATTCACGATCTTTTCCTCTCTAATTCCCTTAACCTTCTGCTATTACAGAAACCTGGATCCAGCATTCAGACACCACCGCTGCTGCCGCTCTCTCGTTTGGTGGGCTGAAATTTTCACATACCACCAGACCTGAAAACAGACAGGATGGGGGTGTTGGTTTGCTCCTTTCATCACAATGTGCTTTCCAGGTCATCCCCCCGGTACCCTCACTTACATTTCCTTCCTTTGAAGTCCACACCGTCAGACTCTTTAAGCCCTTCTCCTTGCGGGTGGTGGTTGTTTACCGCCCTCCAGGCTCCTCCCGTCTGTTTCTAGACCACTTTGCCACCTGGCTTACTCACTTTCTATCCTGTGACATCCCCACCCTCATCATGGGAGACTTTAACATCCCCATCAATGATCCCCTCTCCCAATCTGCCTCTCATCTTCTTTCTCTAACTTCTTCATTCGGCCTCTCACAGTTTACTAATTCTCCTACGCATGAGGACGGGAATACTCTGGACCTGGTTTTTTCCCGTCCCGGATCGCTGCACGACTTTACTAACTCCCCTCTCCCGCCTTCGGACCACAACCTTCTTTCCTTCTCTGTCAAGAATTGTCTCCTCACTCGGGACTCCCCCACTTTCCACACTTATCAGAATACACGTTCCATTAATACCCAGCAGCTTATGGACAATCTCCACACATCTTTAGCCCCCATCTCCTCCCTCTCCTGTCCAGACTTAGCATTGTCACACTTCAATAATACACTGAAGAATGCCCTAGATGAAGCAGCACCTTCTACACGCAAAAAGACCCGACACAGACAACGGCAGCCCTGGCACACTATGCAAACACGCTTTCTTCAGCGTTGTTCAAGGTGTGCAGAGCGGCAGTGGAGAAAGTCTCTCTTAGCAGAAGACTTCATCCACTATAAGTTCATGCTCAAAACCTATAACTCTGCCCTTTATCTGGCCAAACAATCCTACTTCACCACCCTCATTACCTCACTATCCAACAACCCAAAACAACTTTTTGAAACCTTAAACTCCCTCCTGAAACCTAAAGTACAGGCCCCCATCACCAATCTCAGTGGTGAGGATCTGGCCACTTACTTCCTAGAAAAAATCAACCACATCCATCAGGATATCTCAGCCCAATCTCCTCAGTGCCTGGATCCCCTTCCCTGCCACAACTCAAGTTCACTAGACATCTTTGAGCCTGTCTCAGAAAAAGAAGTTTCCAAGCTCCTCGCTTCTGCTCGGCCTACAAAATGCAACAGTGACCCCATTCCTTCACCTCTCCTGCAGTCTCTCTCACCAGTGGTCACCACTCATCTGACTAAAATATTTAACCTCTCTCTTTCTTCAGGTATCTTTCCCTCCTCATTTAAACATGCCATCATAACCCCTTTACTTAAAAAGCCATCCCTGGACCAGAACTGCACTGCTAACTACAGACCTGTATCTAACCTTTCCTTCATCTCTAAACTCCTGGAACGCTTGGTACACTCCCGTCTAATCCGTTATCTCTCGGATAACTCTCTTCTCGACCCCTTACAATCTGGTTTCCGCTCTTTACACTCCACTGAAACTGCCCTCACTAAAGTCTCTAATGATCTAATAACAGCTAAATCCAAAGGTCATTGCTCTCTGCTGATTCTCCTGGATCTCTCTGCCGCATTTGACACTGTGGATCATCAGCTCCTTCTCACTATGCTCCGCTCCATAGGCCTCAAGGACACAGCCCTCTCCTGGTTCTCCTCCTACCTCTCTGACCGCTCCTTCACTGTATCCTTTGCCGGCTCCTCTTCCTCTCCTCGTCCCCTTACTATCGGGGTTCCGCAGGGCTCAGTCCTAGGCCCCCTCCTCTTCTCTCTATACACGGCCCCTATTGGACAAACAATCAGCAGATTTGGGTTCTAGTATCATCTCTATGCTGATGACACCCAATTATACACTTCTTCCCCTGTCATCATCCCTACCCTAATTCAAAATACCAAGGATTGTCTGTCTGCTGTCTCTAACATCATGTCCTCCCTCTATCTGAAACTAAATCTCTCCAAAACGGAACTTCTTGTGTTTCTCCCTTCTACTAACCTCACTCTTCCCAACATCGAAATTACTCTGGAGGGTTCAACCATAACTCCCAAGCAGCATGCCCGCTGTGTTGGGGTCATATTCGACTCCGAACTTTCCTTTACTCCCTATATCCGATCACTCACTCGCTCTTGTCACCTGCATCTTAAAAACATCTCCAGAATCCGACCTTTTCTCACCTTTGAAACTGCTAAGACTCTTACTGTCGCTCTTATTCATTCTCGTCTGGACTACTGCAATTCGCTTCTGATTGGTCTCCCTCTTACAAAACTTTCTCCTCTCCAATCCATCTTGAATGCGGCAGCCAGGGTCATATTTCTGTCCAACCGCTTCACCGATGCCTCAATTTTGTGCCAGTCATTACACTGGCTACCCATTCGCTACAGGGTCCAGTATAAACTCATCTCTCTCACCCACAAAGCCCTCCACAGTTCTGCACCGCCTTATATCTCCTCTCTCATCTCTGTCTATCGCCCTACACATGCCCTCCGTTCTACAAATGACCTAAGGCTAACATCCCCCGTAATCCGAACCTCACACCTCCGTTTACAAGACTTCTCTCGTGCTGCGCCAGCTCTCTGGAATGCACTTCTCCAGACGATCAGGCTGATACCTAGCCCCGACCTATTCAAGCGCGCTCTAAAAACCCATCTCTTCAAACAAGCCTACCACATCAACTACTCAGTAAACTAACTGTGCCCTGTTCCCTCCATCCAAATATTATTCTAAATCTGCACCCTACTGTTCATCTGTCTCCACACCCTCCATGCTCATGATAACTGCACTTGATACTTGACTACTGCACTTAAACACACGGGCTGATGACCGGATCATGCAGCTTTATATGAAAATCCCTATTTATTATAATTGCCAGACCTGAAATGACAAGCACTCTTCACATATTGTGTCCCCCCCATTTCCTTGTAGATTGTAAGCTTGCGAGCAGGGACCTCACTCCTATTGTCACTGTTTAAATTGTCTTATCTTGTATTGAATTTGTCTGTATATGTCCCTGCTTAATTGTAAAGTGCTGCGGAATATGTTGGCGCTATATAAAGATTATTATTATTATTATTATGTACATATATCTGATTATGTGTGCCTGAGTAACCTTTATTGTGAACTTGCACTTTATGTACATATACCTGATTGTTATGTGTGTCTGAGTAACCTTTATTATGCACTTGCACTTTATGTACATATATCTGATTGTTATGTGTGTCTGAGTAACCTTTATTGTGCACTTGCACTTTACATATATATACTTTCTCCACCTGTTACTTCATTTGGATCATGCTGCTGATGTTGATCTGCTTCCTCTTTTAATTTACTTTCTGTGTGTTTTTTCTACTATGTCTTATACCTATATGTTTTTTAACTAGTCTTGTTATTTTGGTGTCCTAAATAAAGGAATTTTTTTCATTAATATTTGATTGTTCATTTTTTATTACTCAAAGTACCCTATTTTTCCGACCATAAGACGCACTTTTTTTCCTCCAAATTTGGGAGGAAAGTGTGGGTGCGTCTTATTGTCGGAATGTGGGGAGGGGGCAACAGCCAGTGGGATGCACTGTGACCCCACTTGCAGGAGGCAGAAAAATGTCCCAGCTGCCTGGAATCCAGGGCTGGGGAAACCATGTGGTCCCAATAATTAAAGTGCAGTGAATATTCATTAGCCGCTTCCCCACCCACCTGTCAGCTGAGCAGTGAACAGGGAGCAGCAAATGAATAGTCCTTCCCTGAAACACACACAAGGTTTCCCTAGTGCTGGATTCCTGCAGCAGCTGGGGAGATCTGTGTGTCTGGTGTAGGAGGGGGCAGCAGCAGGGGGCCAGAGGGGACAAGATCGCTGCGTTCCTGCCTGGCTGTGCTGGATGCTGAGTGCTGGGCATAAATACCTGTGTGATGTCATGAAGTGGGCAAGCTGGAGTATCACGTGATGGCACAGAGCCCTCCCTCTTCTGATGTCATCACAGGTCCTTCAGACTCCCCACTAGAATCTGCTGGATTCCTCTTATGACCTGTGCTGTGGAGAGGCAGGGAGAGCTCTGTGTGTGCAGTCATGGGATGCTCCATGTGGCTGGCTGGTTGGCACAATTAAAAGGTTAGTCTTTACAACACACAATATAGCACACTGCCACTCCTGTGTTGAACTATAACTCCCAGCATGCCATAGGATCTGCAGGACATGCTGGGAGTTATAGTTCTCCCAATGGGATCTTAAAGTTATTTTTCAGTTCTGGAGTGGTGCTTTAAATATAAGCCCTGTGCCCCCATTCTTATACTCGCCCTCCAGTGTCTTCATATAGTACTTTACAGACACCACACTGGTCCCGCATCGCCATCTTCTATCCGGAACTTCCAATATAATAACATACTATTATATATAATAACACCACATTTAATAGTACTGTATGTTATTCAATATTACCAAAAGATTTTTTTTTTTGCTTCAAATATTTTTTTCTCTATTTTCCACCTCTCAAACCTGGGTGCATCTTATAGTCCGGTGCGTCTTATAGTCCGAAAAATACGGTAGTTTTTTCTTGATTATATTATGTTTTGTCAGCTTGACTAATTCTTCAAATTGCACCTATTTATGTGGTTACATTCTGGAATATATTGCTTCTACTATAGGTTAAATGTATTAAGGCTGTGTTTATGTTAAAGCACTTGATAGGGGTAGTATACATTCCTAGGAGACTTCAGAGTTAGAGACATGGTTCTTCAAGGCTTTTAGAGTACTTTCAATTCACCGCAAACCAATTATATGAGCATCAAATTTTTGGGATAAATTCACGGAAGCTGGCAAATTCAATCTTCAAGAAATTTTCTAATCTTCACGCGGTTGTGATCTTAATCAGGTAAACTGAATATTTTGATATTAGAGTAGTCCATGGGAACAAGATTGTGAGACTGTCCGATATTTTTCCAATCTTCCACAACAACAGCAAATTTAAAAAAAGTTAAAAAAAACTTCACTTCAAATCCTGGTTGGTCCAGTGCATCCTGAACTGTTGACATGCTGTCTGTGGTTTCGGTCAATTCAATTGATCACTGTTCTCAGCGCGTTCTTACTTTAAATGCGTGCATCACCTTTCAGATCAGTGATCAGCTGCAGTGGTCATATGTTCATGGATGGCAGTTCCTCCCTGAACGCAGCTAAATGCACAGGTGAAAACCATTGAAGAAACTACACTGGACCAGTAGGGATTTAAACAATGACTTATAATTTGGGTGTTTTTTGTGAATTTTTTTTTGTTTTTATGTTATTGCATTTGCTGCTGTTTGCAAAAATCTCAATCACTTTTTTTTATCTAAGCTGCCCAATCCTTTCTTACCCTGCCATCTGCTTTTGGAACCCAGTTGGATCACTCAGATACACATTAGATGGTTGGTCAGTTTATAAAAATCTCTGGTGCCACCTACCCAAATCAAGTCTCCTGTTTTGCACTGATTAGTGGCACCACCCTGAAACACGTCTGGAAATGGAGTTTCTGATTTGGCTTCTTATCTTAAGTCATAAGCGTGTTAAATGGTGTATTTATATTCCCAGAGGAGCATTTCATGGCCTTAAAGTCTCCTTACAACAGGTTGACACTCTCCACTAGGAGAAATGTCCCCCCTTAGACAACCTGTATCCAGAAGACGCATTTGTTGAATGGGCTTGTGTCTCGTCTACTTGTAAATATTTAATTACTGATTGCTAATAGCCCTATATGAATAAATAGCACTGATAAATAACAGGTCAACAAGCCATCTTCTCCTGATAGACCCATTTCTGCTAAGATCTTTAAACCAGATCTATGTAATTACAGATATCTTAGAATAACTAAGACAACCCGAATGGCATCAGGAATAAGAGGCTCTAATGCAAAGTCTTTATGAGAACACATTTCATTCTACATCTCCTTCCCCTAGACCTTCATCAGTGTAAAGCTGTTTTGGACCTTAGCCTACCTCCGCTGACCTCTGTTGAAGGCACTGATTGGTACATAATATATACAGTAGTAATTACATGATTGCTTAGTGCTGTGCATTTGCTATAATTAACTCAGCTCCTACAACCTTTAATATATAATTTTTGCATGCAAGACCATTTCGGTCCCATTGTTAATTTCGTTATTAAGCACTTTGATTAGAACTGGTATCCTAAATGTGACCCAGCGGTATGGAGAGCTCCACACTCAAAATAAGGTTTGCTGTTTGCGAAATTGTAGCATGCCACAATAAATCAAATTATGTCCTCATGGCTGAGGAGTGCATCTTGTGACAGGGTGTACAGAATATTAGAACTAGCTTACAAAAGTACAATGCTTGTTGGTTGTACCCTGTGCCTTCACTGTTTCCTGGGAAAATACATAAAGCGGATTTTTAGGGCTTTAATTTTGAAACTATTCATGGTAGGGGTCTGACCTTCTTAAATGGAAAGAGTCCCAGTGCTTGAGGGGACATTGCCCCAAAGGTCTGCCTGTAACGCAATGGTAAATAGTAGATAGAGTGTATGGATAGGAGGGGGATGCAGCTGCACTCTATTACACAATATTGAATTGTTACAGCATAAAGAGGAGAAAGGAAAAAAGGAGACAGGGAAGAGGGGATAGGAGGGGAAAGCAGCTGCAGTCTATTACTCAGTATTCAATTGTTACAGCATAAAAAGGAGAAAGGAAACAGTAGGCAGGGAGAAGGGAATAAAAGGGGATGCAGTTGCAGTCTATTACTCAGTATTCAATTGTTACAGCATAAAGAGGAGAAAGCAAGCAGAAGGCAGGGAAGAGGGGATAGGAGGGGGGTGCAGCTGCAGCCTATTACTCAGTATTCAATTGTTACAGCAAAAAAAGGAGAAAAGAAACAGTAGGCAGGGAGACGGGAATAAAAGGGGATGCAACTACAGTCTATTACTCAGTATTCAATTGTTACAGCAGAAAAAGAAGAAAGCAAGCAGAAGGCAGGGAAGAGGGGATAGGAGGGGGATGCAGCTGCAGTCTATTCATCAGTATTGAATTGTTACAGCACAAAAAGGAGAAAACAAGTGTAAGAGAGAGCGGTAGGGGTAAGAGGGGGATGCACCTGCAGTCTATTACTCAATTTTCCTTTGATACAGCTTAAAAACAAGAAAGGAAGCAGGAGGCAGGGAAGAAGTGATAAGAGGAAGATGCAGCTGCAGTCTATTACTCAGTATTCAATTGTTACAGCTAGTGTTGAGCGATACCGTCCGATACTTGAAAGTATCGGTATCGGAAAGTATCGGCCGATACCGGCAAAGTATCGGATCTAATCCGATACCGATACTCGATACCAATACAAGTCAATGGGACTCAAGTATCGGACGGTATCCCTGATGGTTCCCAGGGTCTGAAGGAGAGGAAACTCTCCTTCAGGCCCTGGGATCCATATTAATGTGTAAAATAAAGAATTAAAATAAAAAATATTGCTATACTCACCTCTCCGACGCAGCCTGGACCTCACCGAGGGAACCGGCAGCGTTCTTTGCTTAAAATGCGCGCGTTTACTGCCTTCCGTGAGGTCACAGCTTGTGATTGGTCGCGTGCCGCCCATGTGGCCGTGACGCGACCAATCACAGCAAGCCGTGACGTAATTTTCAGGTCCTGAATGCCTAATTCTAGGCATTCAGGATTTTAAAATTACGTTACGGCTTGTGATTGGTCGCGTCGCGGTCACATGGGCGACGCGACCAATCACAAGCCGTGACGTCATGGGAGGCAGGAAACGCGCGCATTTTAAAATGACGTCACGGCTTGTGATTGGTTGCGTGCCGCCCATGTGACCGCGACGCGACCAATCACAGCAAGCCGTGACGTAATTTTCAGGTCCTGAATGCAGAATTAGGCATTCAGGACCTGAAATTACGTCACGGCTTGCTGTGATTGGTCGCGTCGCGGAATTCCGATACCCGCAAGTATCGGCCGATACCCGATACTTGCGGTATCGGAATGCTCGACACTAGTTACAGCACAAAGAGGAAATAGCAAGCAGAAGGCAGGGAAGAGTGGATAGGAGGGGGATGCAGCTGCAGTCTATTTCTCAGTAGTATTTAATTTAGATAGTATGAAGAGGAAAAGAGAAAGGGATAAATACTCCCTCCCCTCTTCGCTCCTTAACCTTGATAATGTAGGCAGTTAGGAGTAGATTCACATGACTGAAGAATTTGACAACATAGGGTTTGTTTGATTTTTTGTATGTCCTCTGTAGTCATGGAATTAAATAGTTGCTAATTGAGATTGTATTTTGAAAACGGTAGGCTCTATTTTCCAAATCATTTTTAAAGTTGTTTTAATTTATATTTTAGAGTTGTAAATGTGTAGTTATCTCATAAAGTGTTGCTGTCATTTTAGGTAACTTTTCAGAATAGATTGTCACGTGTGTACAAGAGTAATAACACAATTTCTAGCCATTATTTGACCTGTAGCTTACATTTTTTACCAGTCTTCCCCTCTGCAGGTTCCATCTCTAAATTTCAGTTCTCTCTGAACTAGTGGTAGGAAACTAACTGCTATGATGTCTTCCATACACTGTACACATTCAAATGTAGCAGCAGCAACATAAAAGACATTTTACAGCAGTGCTGAGCTTTGTGGCTGTGCATCCAGCTCTGAGATAAGTCAAATAACTCACTAACTTCAGCGCCAGCTGTCTGTCTTGTCTGCCTCTGCTTGTTTTCTCACTCTGCTCCTAACTCTTCCTCCCACCTCTCCATTTCATAAGGTATAATATGCTCTGTGACCTGACACCTCACTGTGCTGTCAGTCATCTTGCTTTCAGGAAGGCACTTTTTTTCCAGAGTGGATGTTGAGTTCTGGAGGCGGTGCGGAGGTGGAGAAGAGACTTAAGTAGAGAAGTAATCAGAATTTTGTGTTACTATTTATTCTTGCAAAGTTTGTTAAAATGGCAGAAGTCATTTAACCTGCACATGTTTGCAGGTGGGAAATAGCTAGCCCACGTACTAAAGACAATGACCGTCATAGACCTTCATTTAACCACAGGTGGTATTCTCCACTCTTTCAGACTTCCAGAATGACTTTCTGCTGTTGCTGCCTTACTCTTGGGATCTCCAGTGCGCCTTCTACTGCAAGTGCATACCAGCTTCAAATATCTAAACTCCCAAGATCTAAAAATGTGTGCCAAAAATCTTGCTATCATCCAATTTTTTGCCAGCCCAGGATCCTTGAAGAAGCATTCTCCCAACACTTGTTGCCTTAGCACTAAGGTTCTACACAATCTAATTACATGCAAAGATATATCTCCAGATTTGCTTCTATCGGTTATAGCCAGTTCTCGGAATGTGATTTTTGTCTGCTGCCAGCCCTGACCTACTGCCTATAAACAGTGCTGCTGAAACTTTGAAAATAGTCTACATAGAAAAAGAACAACTGGGTCCAGCACCTCTGTTAAAATCCCAGGCTTTATTTCATGCTTAAAAACATAGCTTCATGAAAAAATTCACACTTGACATGGATTATGCATCATATCGAAGAGACAGTCCCACAAGAAATTCAGAAACAAGGCTGACGCTGCCTTCCTCTTCTGCCTCTTTGACTGTGAACATCAACCTGGTGTCATTTGCCTATCTCCAGGTCAGCCATAGTTTTTGGAGAAGATCTTTGGGATCTGCCTAGTCCTTGGTGACACAGAAGATCCATATCTCAAGGTATGTTTCATTTTAATGGAAGTATGTTTTTACCATTCAAACACATTATCTACCATGTAATCCATTAACAGAATGGGTATACCAAAGTGTAACCAACAAATATTAGAGTGGCTGGATAATTGAGGTGGCCTTGAGTGAGGTTCTTCCTCTAAAAGTCATTGAATTCAATGGCACATATTGACAGGTCTCTCTAAAAAGAATACAAGTCAGAACATTCTAACATGTTATACCATTATGTAATGTTGACCATGATCAGGAACGTGCTCAAAGGCTTTTTTGACACTGATTGGAAATTGTACCTCCTCCAGTTTCTCTGTTTGGTGTATGTGCTGACAATGACAATATACAACCAGATTGAATTGGACTGGATTGAAGATCATTGTATCTGATAAGTTCACTAAATGCTCATATTTTTAACGACACGTCTTACTGCTTCTACCATGATCCATTGACTTGTATTCGAAAAGTGCTGAGTCAGCAGAATTTTATTTTATTTCTTTCGTTAATTGGCCTCCTAATTCGGTTTCCTTGTGTTGCCGAGCTCACAAAACCAAATTTAGAATAGAAAAGATTCCCCGGCTTGCAGCTAATACCTTTCAAGGTAGATGGATACTCACAATTCAGTCCATCATTTCCAAACAATGTCAGTCAGAGGCCACAGGCATAAAATCAATCCAATTTTTATTCCATGCTAGGATACAGCAAGATAGTAAGATAGATCCACCGATCAATAAGCTCAGCTGGATTCTCAGCCCACACACAGAGGGAAGGGAGATTTTAAAAAAGCATAAAACACACATTACATCCATTTCCACGACAGGAGCTTGAGATCATTTACCAAACTCTCCAGTCAGTTTAGTAAAGTGGAATTTATTTTTGGATTTTTTTTTAGACAGTTGAACTAAAATACCTGTAACACTATAATCAATAAGGTATAATTCAATATGCAACAATCTGCTGAAAGAATAAAACCAACTGCTCGTAGTATTGATGGGGGAAATTGGGGTGTCTGTCCTTGTGGAGTGCACATAAAAAGTTTTAGGCAGCCTGCCTGATCTAATAGTATAGGCACAACTAGAGAGCTTACAGCGAACCCGTCACCATGTTTGGCCGATATGAGATACGGCCACCACCTTTCTGGCCTGATATCCTGCATTCTATAATGCTGTATATATTATTATTAATATATCTTCCCCCAACCTGGCCTGAAAGAGAAGAAAAGCCCTTTTATTACTCACCTGCGGGGCGGTGAACCCAAAAAGAGTAATTAAAGCACAGGGATTACACTGAACTGTGGTTGCTACAAAAGTTTACTAAAATAGGAAAACCCCTTTAATACTATTGTTTTTATCATATCGGCCAAAGGGAACTTTTGGGCCTCCTGAGCTTTAGGGTCCAGGTATGACTGCAACTCTGCACCTACCATAGTTGGGCTCAAGCTTACCCTGTCTTGTTCCGATAGTGCATTCTTATCCGTCCCTTCCTCAGTTAATAAAGTGTCTTTTTGTTATCACGTCTGCAGACAATAATGTGATTAGATGGTGTCCCGTTGTTTAGACTTTCAGATAGAATCTGTGGAGGTAACCTGGCAGCAATTGCTCAACTTTGCTGCGTCAACATGGCAGGAAAAATGAAGCACTACACAATTATCAAAGTAAGTTACAGATCATTTGCCCCAATTCTCAGGAACCAGATCCTGGGTGCAATTGGTCTCTCCGCACCCCCTATCATTACACAATGGTGAAACCAATGGTCTGATGATGTAGCGCACAGAAAAATTGAGCCCTGGAAAGTAAAGACCCTAATAAAGTTGGTTCAACCAAATACTCCAAATTTAGGAGTATGCACGGGGGACCTACTGACTTTCTCATAAGAGAGGAAAGAAGAATTGGATATTTTGATTAAATTCACAAGACCTTTGCCCAGCAACCATGTAGGTAATCCATGGCCGCCGGATCTAAGGCCCGTGAACTTATCACTATCTACAGCCATCCCTGGCACCTCATTTGATTAGTAGGTTTTCGTGGGCCATATGCAAGAGAGTCTCAGTTGGCCCCTCTAACACATACATTCCTGATGCACAGATACGGCAGAGAAATATAAGTATAGTACAGTGCCAAAGATTTCACGTACTTCTTACATTAAGTGAGTGATATCTATTGTAAATTCTACAATTGCTCAGAAGCCAGCAAATGATCACAGCGCATAGTGAGTGCGCTGGGGGGATTCAAATATCTGCAGTCACAAAGAGTAACTGCAGACATTTTCATTTTAGATGCACCAGTATAGTCCTCCACACAGTATTACGGGCACCACATAGTCCACCATACAGTTTTATGGGCACCGCATAGTCCTCCATACAGTATTATGGGCACCACATAGTCCTCCATACAGTATTACGGGCACCACATAGACCACATACAGTTTTATGGGCACCACATAGCCCTCCATACAGTATTACGAGCACCACATTGTCCACCATACAGTTTTATGGACACCACATAGTCCTTCATACAGTATTATGGGCACCACATAGTCCTCCATACAGTTTTCTGGGAACCACATAGTTCTCCATACAGTATAATAGACCCCACATAGTCCTCCATACAGTATAATGGGCCCCACATAGTGCTCCATACAGTATAATGGCCCCCATATATTGATGTATAGAGTGTAATGGGCCGCATATATTGATGCATATAGTGTAACGGGCCCCATATATTACTTCATACAGTGTAATTGGCCCCATTTATTATTCCATACAGTATAATGGTCCCACAGAATGCATAAATACAGTATTATGGGCCACATATAGTGCTCCATACAGTATAATGGGCACCACAAATTTCTCCACACAGTATAATGGGCCCCACATAGTTATCCATACAGTTTAATGGACCCCATATATTACTTAATACAGTATAAAGGTCCCATATATGGTTCCATACAGTAAAATGTGCCCCATTTATTACTCCATACTGTGTAATGGTCCCACATAATGCTAAATACAGTATTATGGGCCCCACATAATGCTACATACAGTATTATGGGCCCAATATATTACTCCACACAGTATAATGGGTCCCATTTATTGCTACATACAGTGTAATAGGTCCTATGTATTGCTACATACCAAATAATGGGCCCCATATATTGATACATACAGTGTAATGGGTCCCATATATTGCTACATGCAGTGTAATGGGCCCCATATATTGATACATACAGTGTAATGGGCCCCATATATTGCTGCATGCAGTATAACGGGCCCCATATATTGCTAAATACAATATATTGGGCCCCATATATTGCTACATACAGTATAATGGGCCCCATATATTGCTCCATTCACAAAAGAAATCAAATAATTACCTCTCCTCGTCAGAAGATAATGAGGAGACCGGAGCAGCGGAGACTGAAGCAGCGGGGAATGGGGAGAGGTAAGTATTTGAAACAGTTTGCGGTGTGGGGCCAGGTGCCAGCGTTGGTAACTGGCCCCCCAACTCAAAAACCCCATAACATGCTAATTTCATCAACGGCGAGTGGTCCCCCCGTCTGTCCATTGGCATCGGGTGTTGACACCGGCCCTAATGATGCCATACGCATCAATGGTGCAACAATGGCATTAAGGGATCTACTAATCAGAAGAGAAGCTGGGAACACCTGTTAGGAGAAGGATCGCAGGCTCAAGCCGGTGGACTATGTGGAAAGGGTCCTGCAAATCTAATACTTTTTTATTTGCTGGACATAAGCAACTGCTGGTGCTGTCTGGTAGCTCCTTGGCCCATACAGTTTCCTCAACAGAAGGCAGCCTATCCATCCAAAATAACTAGACATACAAGTTTAGTTGGCCATAGATAGCCATACATTAGCTGTCACGGCTTGAAAAACATGAATTAAAGCTACCACAAGGGGAAGGTTATAATGAGGCTGACCATGGCCACAATTACCCCATTATAATTGTATTCTTTTCATAGAGGGGGAGAAGCACAATGAAGGAGAACATGAAGAGAAAGGGAGAATGCAATGACAGTAAGAGCACAATGAGAAGAACAACACCATGGGGGGTGATTACATTGGAGAGGAGAATGGTTGAGGGGGGAGCACTTTGAAGGGGAGCACACTGCCAGGGAAAAATACCACAGATGAATACTGAATGAGTAGTGATGACCGAACGTGCTGGGATAATGTGTAATCCGAGCATGCTCGTCTTCTAACCAAGTGCCTTCTGCATGCCCAAATAATATGTTTGAGCCCCTGTGCCTGTATATCTTGCAGTTGTTTGACATCAGCAACACCTGCATGGATTGCCTAATAAACAGGGAATCCCTGCATGTTTTCAGGCAGTCGAACAGCTTCGAGACATGCAGCCGTGGGAACTTGAACATATTATTCGAGCACATCGAAGGCACTCGGTTAGCACCCAAGCAACTTAAACCTAGAAGTCCCAGAAATTTCGAGCTCCCCCCTGAAGTCCTGAAAGAGGGTCAAATGACCCTTAGGGTACCGTCACACAGTGCAATTTTGAACGCTACGACGGTACGATTCGTGACGTTCTAGCGATATCGTTACGATATCGCAGTGTCTGACACGCAGCAGCGATCAGGGACCCTGCTGAGAATCGTACGTCGTAGCAGATCGTTTGAAACTTTCTTTCGTCGCTGGATCTCCCGCTGTCATCGCTGGATCGTTGGGTGTGACAGCGATCCAGCGATGAGTTCGCTGGTAACCAGGGTAAACATCGGGTTACTAAGCGCAGGGCCGCGCTTAGTAACCCGATGTTTACCGTGGTTACCAGCGTAAAAGTTAAAAAAAACAAACCGTACATACTCACCATCTGATGTCTGTCAGGTCCCTTGCCGTCTGCTTCCCGCTTTGACTGTGAGCGCCGGCCGGAAAGTGAGAGCAGATCACAGCAGTGGCGTCACCGCTGCGCTCTGCTCTCAGTGTACGGCCGGCACTGTCAGAGCAGGAAGTAGACTGCAAGGGACCTGACGGACATCAGATGGTGAGTATGTACGGTTTGTTTTTTTTTACTTTTACGCTGGTAACCACGGTAAACATCGGGTTACTAAGCGCGGCCCTGCGTTTAGTAACCCGATGTTTACCCTGGTTACCAGCGAACCTCGGCATCGCTCCAGCGCCGTGATTGCAAAGTGTGACCGCAGTCTACGACGCTGGAGCGATAGTCATATGACGCTGCGACGTCACGGATCGTGCCGTCGTAGCGATCGTAATTGCACGGTGTAACGGTACCCTTAGTCCAAACTGACAACTCTGATGGATCCAATTAGCATCCTTTCATTTGTAAATGTGGCCATTGCCTGAGGAATCTGCAGGGGGCAATTGTGTTGATCCACCTCAACAAAGGTCTTGTAAGAGAGTGTAAACGAAAGAATGTAAGCTGCTCCTGAGTGTATCTGCCCACCCCCAGCTGCATTGTTGTGCAGGGGATATGCATAAGGTTGCTAACACCTTAGCAAATTTGCATGCAGCCTTTTGTGCTGTGGGGGATACATAGGTGACTGCTTCACCTATTTTGTTCACAAGAAACAAAATGCAGAGAAGGCACACCATTAAACAGGCATTGGAACTGATCCTGAGCAACACCAACCCTTCTGACTCAGATGCAGAAGACATAGTCCTTCAACCGGATTCGGACTCTGAGCTGTCTTCAGGTTAGATTTTTCAAGTTACCTATTTTTATTTCCTGACTATCTTTTTTAGGCTAGGTTCACATTTGAGAGAATTTTAGTTCCCTGCGAATCCAGCAGGGAACTTAGAAATTTTCTCAGCCTCCGCATGTTCCCCGCATGTGGGAGAGAGGGGAACGCAGTCCCTAGCAACCCGCTGTGTTTACTGGTTACCAGCTGCAAAGAGGGCTGCGGGGAGTGCGATTCGCACCCCTGCATCCCCCCTCCCAGGGAACACATCTTGAGGAGTTCTCTGTGTGGGGGGGATGCGGGGGTGCGAATCGCACTCCCCGCAGCCCGCTATATAGCTGGTATCCAGTAAACACAGCGGGTTGCTAGGGACCGCGTTTCCCGCTCTCCCGCATGCGGCTAACATGCGGAGGCTGAGAAAATTTCTAAGTTCCCTGCTGGATTCTCAGGGAACTGAAATTCTCTCAAATGTGAACCTAGCCTTTAGAACCAAAACAAAATGTTAATTTGAAATTATTTATCTTGCAGTTGAGGAGACTCCTCCTCTACCAAAAAAGAGAGCTCGGTTGGCGAGTGAGCCAACAGAGACTGCAAGAGATGGCACAGTGTGGCGTGAAGTACAAGTGGGGAAACATCTCCATTTCACCCCAGTAGAACCATAACCTACAGATGGAGAGCCAAGTGCTAAGGCCAAACGAAGTGTCCGGAGTCGCCTTCAGAGCTTCCTCTGTTTTATCACTCTTGACATGCTTCGTAGCATTCAAGAATAGACTACTCAACATGCACGTCACACGGAGCAGGTGGATTGGTTCATGGGTCTCCTGGAACTAATGGCATTTATTTCAGTCATTATCTTGCGGGGGTGACCAAGGTTCCATCACTACGTGACAGCTGGTCAGCAAACCTGGCAAAGCCAGGGATCATTGCAACTATGACCTGAAACCGCTTCCAAGACATCATGCAACACCTACACTTTGATGACATGTCCACACGCAGTGAGCGAGTGGAGACCGATAAGTTTGCTGCAATCTCCGATGTGTGGAGATCGTTTGTCACCAACTGCATCGCATCCTACAACCCTGGTCGACACATCACTATTGATGAACAGCTTTTCCCGTCAAAGACTCGCTGCTGTTTTCTGCATTACATTGCAACAAAACCAGACAAGTTTGGCATCAAGTTTTGGGTGGCTTGCGACTTGAAATCAAAGTACATCTGTAATGTCCTCCCATATCTTGGTAAGGACCCCAGTCGTCCCAGCGGGGAGAGACTGTACGAAACTGTAGTGATGAGGCTGATGGAACCATTCATGGACAAGGGCAGAACTGTAACCACGGACAATTTCTTTACATCATTGTCACTTGCACAACGACTGCTTAGCCGAAAAACCACTATCCTCAGCACAGTCAACAAGAGTCGCCGGGAAATTCCTCAATCCACTAGACAGATGGACCGCACTGAATTCAGTGGTTTCAACCACTGGTGCCACACCTACAGTGTATGCACCCAAACGAAAGAAGGCAGTCTACATTCTCAGCAGCATGCACAGCGTGGTTGAGACTGAGGATACCAACAAAAGGAAGCCAAACACGGTCACACAATACAACCGCACAGAGTATGGTGTGGATGTAATGGACCAAATGGTGCGGGAGTACAGCGTGCGTGCAGGAACACAGAGATGGCCAGTCGCCATGTTCTACAACATGATTGACATGGCAGCACTGAATGCTCATGTTCTTTATCAGGCATGCACTGGGGTGCAGGAGAGACGGGTGGACTTCCTGGTTGAGCTTGCAAAAGAGTTAGGTGGCTCTCATGTGACTGAAAAGAAGGCACACAAGGAGAAACTCCTTCAGCAACAACCTTCCACACCCAGCCCTGGCAAAAGGGCGAAATGTCAGGTCAATCATCGATGCACGAACAATTGTGCAACTGAGAGATGTGTTGACTGCTACAAATACATGTGTGGCAAATGTACCAGGGACATACCCAGGCAGTGCCAGGTATGTTCCGACAGTGCAGACAGACTGCTGAGTGAGTGATAAAATGCTAGTCACACAAGAAGGACATGCCACTCACACACACACGCAGCCCCCCACTGCAGCCTATTGTAAATATGTGTGGAATTGTTTTATTCCTTGTATTTTTTTTTATTATTTTTATAACAAAAATAAAAAGCATGGAAACAAATAGCAGTTGTTCTTTTGTATATTTTTCACACTGAAATTTCAGTCCTCTTGTGTGATTTTCGCGCAATTTTGTTTTCGCTAGTGTGCTTGGGGCCTTAGACACAAATGCTTCTGGTCATTACTCACAGCTGTACCTTGCTCTAAAATTTCTAATTCTCTATTTAAAATATATATAACAAATGATTCATTGTTTCAGTGCTTTTTTGCTCAAATAAAACTAAACTAAATACAATATGTATAGTCTTTATATTATCAGATACAATAAACTGAATAGAACTAACTAGAAACTAAATGGCTAAACTCAATGGAAAACAACAACCTCCTGTGGTGCGACAGTAAAGGCCTTAATTACAGAACAAAAGACGGTGATTAGAGGATGTTAGCTAAAAACCTTCAGGTCATTTGACCTGTCTCTGGGTTCCAAAGGTAAAAATGTTAAATGACCCCTCTCTGGGACTTCTAGTGTTAAAGGGAACCCGTCACCCCCAAAATCGAAGATGAGCTAAGCCCACCAGCATCAGGGGCCTATCTACAGCATTCTGTAATGCTGTAGATAAGCCCTAGATGTAACCTGAAAGATGAGAAAAAGTTATATTATACTCACCCAGGGGCGGTCCTGCTGCGGTCCGGTCCGATGGGCGTCGCGGTCTGGGGCCTCCCATCTTCTTACGATGACGTCCTCTTCTTGTATTCACGCTGCGGCTCCGGCGCAGGCGTACTTTGTCTGCCTTGTTGAGGGCAGAGCAAAGTACTGCAGTGCGCAGGCGCCAGGAAAGGTCAGAGAGGCCCGGCACCTGTGCACAGCAGTACTTTGCTCTGCCCTCAACAGGGCAGACAAAGTACACCTGCACCGGAGCCGCAGCATGAAGACAAGAAGAGGACGCTATCGTATGAAGATAGGAGGCCCCAGACCGGACCGTCAAGCCCATCGGATCGGACCGCCCACCCAGGTGAGTATAATCTAACCTCTTATTCTCATCTTTCAGGATACATCAGGGGCTTATCTACAGCATTACAGAAGGCTGTAGATAAGCCCCTGATGCTGGTGGGCTTAGCTCATCTTCGACTATGGGGGTGAAAGGTTCCTTTTAATACATACTTACCTTGTAATGTCCTCACATCCTGTTCCATCCAGATGTGTCCGGCTCCCAGAATTTCAAGTGGCGGAAGTTCACCAACCGCCATATTGGGTCACCCAAGTGATGGTATCCTCTTGTGCGGTACCACCAGAACACCATTGCACCACACACACACTGTATACGCCATATGCAACACACACTGTATATGCCGTACACACCACACACACATACACACGCGCACTGTATACGCTGTACGCAACACACACACACTGTATACACCGTATGCAGCGGTACCACCAGCGGAAAACCATCACGAACACACCGCCACCGGGATTCACCAAATGATTCACTGACCGCCGCCATCTTTGTACAGTAGGAGCGCATGCGCAGTTTTAATGTGACTGCCGCTATCTGTCTGCACAAAGATGGCGGCGGTCTGATTTACTGCGCCTGTGTGAATTCCGCGCAGGCGCAGTGAATCATTCGGCTGATCTCGGTGGCAGATGCGCAACGTATCTACAGGCAGAGGAAGCCGGTCACATTAAAGGGGTTTTCCCACAAACAAAAGTTCATTTTAAAAATTGTCTGTGTCTGACCGTGTACGGAGCGTACAACATCTCCTGGGCAGGGGAGGAAGCAAAAGACAATACTGACATTACAGCAGGGGATCACAGAGGATTCATTTTGCCAGGTAAAATATTTCACTGACTGTTTTTAAACAATATTTTACCTCACAAAATGTATCCTCTGCAATCTCCTGCAGTAATTGAAAATTGTAAATGTAATTGTAATTGTAAATGTCAGTATTGTCTTTTGCTTCCTCCCCTGCTCAGGAGCTGCGGTATGTTCTGTACACGGTCAGATACAAACAATTTTTAAAATGAACTTTCGTCATCAGTGTGCCAGAAGCTGCATGGATAATATTTGCTTTTCCAATGAATAAACAATCTCAGGTGGGTGAGCACATGAGGGGAGAGATCCTCAACGCTGCAAACCCCCATCGTGACATTACCGCCCTCCCGATGCGATAGAATCGGGCTTCCATCTAGTGCTAGGATAACACCTTATCTGAACACGTTCACTCACCACTAGTGGAACCCTGCCTTTCCTTATTCTTCCCATGGCAAACACTATTCAATTTTTACCAATTGCCTTCAGCATCATATGAGCTTCAAACTATAAAGGGTTAAGAGTGTATCTCATAGAAAAGGCATCAGTTTAAAGTTTCTATGGAAACCTTAGTATACCTGTACGCCTAATCATGCCTTAATCCGCTGGCCTTCTAATCTGCAGCCCTTTCCGCTCTCCTATCAGCCAGAGGAGAGATCCGATATATCAACCAACAGCTTGCTCTGAGACCAGGGTAATAAGTGTAACAATTTAGTTCATTTCTTCCTAACACAGCTCCAGTCGCCAGCAGGAAAATAAAAGTGTATTCTACAAATCGTCATCCAGGACATTAACTCAGATAAGTATTTGTTGTGTTCAGTCTGAAGAGCCGAAAAAAAGAATAAAGTGCGATCTCTGAGTGCATCTCTTGTAAACACAATTTTTGGCCCATAGGAGTTCCAATTTGTCCTATGAGTGACTCATTGGAATATGTGATATTGGCTTATATATTTGTCTTTACAAAGTCCAAAATTCACAGGATAGATTTGATTTGAACACTTAAAGGGACTCTCTTAGGATAGAACATTGGAGGCGACATATTAATACTATCTTGAATTTAGGCAGTGTATACTAGACCAGAAGCTGTGCCAAATGTATAACATTGGCGCATGTTGTGGAATACATTTTTCATGTCTTGCTAAACTTTGTAGACAATGTTCTCTTTCCTACAGGACTTTTTGGATGGTTTACTTTACACTAGTAATTTGTACCAAAAATATGATGCATGTGATTACTAAATCTGGCATATTTCGCTGTCAATAGCAACTGTAGCACTTAAAGGGTAGATGTACGTTCATGTAACTTTTCAGAATAAATTATCCTGAGTACATGTGGATTAATACTATATCTGGCCATTATATGACTTGAATCCTGCATTTTCATTGCTTTTTGTTTCCCTCTCATGATTCTATTTCCTAATTTACAATTGACTCTGAGCTGGTGGGAGGAGACCAGCTGCTATGATGTTTCACATTCATAGTTAAGCACACAAAAAGATATGCCTGCACTTTATCAGTTAGTTACTACACAGGGAGAAGCAGAAGCAGCATGGAGTAAACTATACTAAACTGTCCACACATGAATTAATCTCATGAGGGAGGTAAAAGACTTGTTAGAAAGCTCAACATGATCTCTCTTTGTCTCCCTCTGGATCTTTTCTCACCCTTCTCACTTTTCCATAAAATTTAATAGACTGTATAACCTGACACCTTACTATACTGGCAGTCCATCTCATCTTCATCATGATGAAGTTGAGCTGTTTTTTCAGAAGGCAGTTGGGTGAAAAAGAAGTGGCTGATAAGCAGAGAAAGAATCAGAATTCTACGACGACATATTAGAAAAATTCTTATTTACGCATGTAATATAAAATTATGCAAATATTGTTAAAAGTACAGATCCCAATTAAAGGGTTTATCTCATGACAAACATTTATAGCATATGCTAGAAATGCCTAATACATGTGGGACTCAGGTCCGGGACTTACAACCTAATTTTAAAATGGGGGTCCTGACCTGCAGTAACATGAGATATGGCCGTGCATGAACAGACGCTTCACTGTATTTGGGACTCCCACGACAATGAATAGAAAGAGTCTAAGTTCACCATCATGTGTTTACAGGGGTCTTCCTACTTTCATCTCAAAACAGATGTTTGGCATTCTGTACAAAACATTCCATTCTGGGACAACACCTTTAACTGTCTGAGTCTTTGGGATTTAAGGGAAAATATCAACCAAAATTGTTATCAACTATTATTAATAATTAATAAATTACAGTAATTAATTAACCACCACTACTACAGTGGTGCCATGGGTAGCCAAAGTCTTTTGTTTTACATTGGGAAGGCTTCTTTTTCCTATGGACATCCCAACCCTCTGTTGAGTAATACACAAAAATGACATTAATAACTGTAAAAAGAGATAAAGGAAATTATGAGTTAAACTAATTGGTCATTATCTACCACCAGAACAATTTTATGTGTTTACTTTGTACTTCAAATGACATTTATTTGTAGTAATTCTAGTACTAGGCATGTGACATTTAAATCAGGAGAAAAATCTAATAATGATGAAGACATTAGCAACATTATACTTGGACTTTGTCCAAGAGACTAATCAACTCATGTCTGAGAAGAAGAATATTTTGGAGAATATATGAGATGGATGGATGGATGGATAGATAGATAAAGATAGATAGATAATAGATAGATAGATAGATAGATAGATAGATAGATAGATAGATAGATAGATAGATAGATAGATAGATAGATAATGATAGCTAGATGATACGGTCTGGAAGGGTTCAGCTGAACAGTTAAAAAAAGTTTGGGTTCGCGTACCAGAACAGTAACAGCATGGCAAACACCGCTTCTGATCGGCGGTAAAATCATTACCGATTGTCAGAGAGCCGCAGTTCCCACGCTGTCAAAGTGAGCCCGCAACTGTGATTGGAGGTAAAACGTTTATCTCCGGTCACTGGCGTCAGCTGATGGGAGCAAATTGTGAGAGTAGACGGTGCACGTTAAATACATAATTTAAAAAAAACGGCTTGGGTTCCCCTGTATTTTTGATAAACAGACAGGCAAATCCGACAGCTGGGGTCTGCAACCCTCGGCTATCAGATTTAACAAGGTTGTTTATCAAGAATAGAGGGGTCCCCACTCAGTTTTTTAAATTGTTTAAATAAATAATAAAAAAAAAACATCCTGGGGTCCCTCCGATTTTTGAAAACCAGCCTTACTAAAGCAGAAAACTACAGGCTGGTATTCTCAAGCTGGTAAGGGGCCATGGCTCTTGGTCCTCCCAGCTTAAAAATAGCGACCCTCAGTCGCAAAGAAAAGGCACATCTATTAAATGCACCAATTCTGGCACTTTGCCCAGCTATTCCCACTTGCCCTGTAGCGGTGGCAAGTGGGGTTCATATCTGAGAGGTTGATGTCACCTTTGTATGGTCTGGTGACATAAAGCGCAAGGATTAGTAATGGAGATGCATCTATAAGACACCTATCCCTTACTAATCCTACAGTTATATGGTAAATAATAGACACTTTTTCTGTTTCTATTTAAAAATAACAAACACAGTTATACTCACCTAACTCCCATTCCATTGAATCCCTCGTCTCCTGTAATAAAAAAATAAAAAACAACAATATCTCTAGCCTGTCCGTTGTTCTGTCCCACGCCATAATTCATGTCTGGGGATTACTAGTTTTCAACCTGGACGCTGTCAAGATGAGACCGTCCAGACTGAGAACCACTGATGAATGAGCTGCTGCGAGTGCTGCATCAATGAGCAGTGGTGACGTCATCAATGTCACAGGTCACTGAGGCTCAGCTCCCAGCTGGGCCAATGAACTGCGATGACCTCCCTCCGATAAGATCACCACTAGCACAGTGAGAAAAAATCTCAAAGGGCAGATTTGAGCTCACCGCAGTTCAAATTCACAGCAGTTAAATTCTCCGTTGAACTGTGGTGAACTCACTTCTGCTCGTGAGACTTTTTCTCACTGTGCTAGTGGTGATCTCACCAGAGGGAAGTTAATGCAGTTCATTGGCCCAGCTGGGATCGCAGCCCCAGTAACTACATAGCAGCACAACAAAAACTGGTGTTCAAGGGTCTGAACCCTTCCCTGGCCTCTCCCCTCTGTCAATCCCTTCACTGACTCCCCATTACCCAGAGACTCCAGTACAATAACCTAACCATGACATACAAAGCCATCCACAACCTGTCTCCTCCATACATCTGTGACCTCGTCTCCCGGTACTTTGCTGCACGCAACCTCCGATCCTCACAAGATCTCCTTCTCTACTCCCCTCTTATCTCCTCTTCCCACAATTGCATACAAGATTTCTCTTGCGTATCACCCCTACTCTGGAACTCTCTACCACAACATCTTAGACTCTCACCTACCATCGAAACCTTCAAAAAGAACCTGAAGACCCACCTCTTCCGGCAAGCCTACAACCTGCAGTAACCACCGATCGACCAAGCCACTGCATGACCAGCTCTATCCTCACCTACTGTATCCTCACCCATCCCTTGTAGATTGTGAGCCCTCGCGAGCAGGGTCCTCTCTCCTCCTGTACCAGTTGTGACTTGTATTGTTCAAGATTGTTGTACCTGTTTTTATTATGTATACCCCTCCTCACATGTAAAGCGCCATGGACTAAATGGCGCTATAATAATAAATAATATTAATAATAATAATAACCCTAACAGTAACACAGACTTCCTAGTGAAGTCCATATTCGGTGTTCGTGCCCAAACAGTAGATGTTCAGTACGGACGCCGAAGTTTACTGTTCGAGTTCACCCTTCTCTAATGGTAGATTCTCTTTCAATATAGAGCAATACATCTGTGAGTTCATGATACTATCAATGAAATATAGCTTGCTGACTTCAGCATCTCTTATGCAACCCCACATAAGGACACTGCCACCATCATGCTTCACTGTAGGCACCATGTATTTTTCTTTACGACTCCCTACAGTTTTGAAGCAATGAATTCCAAAAACAGTTATCTTGGTTCCATCAGTCCAGAGTATGGAGTCCCAAGGAGCTTCATAATTTTCAGCATGGGCCCTGGCAAATTGTTGGTAGGCTATTTTGTTCATGGACTTGCAGAGGCTTCTTTTGTAGACAACACCAATGCATGTCATTCCTCTGCGATATCTGCTTTATTGTGACGTGGAAACACTCACCCCGGTTTGGCTTTATATTTCTTTAGCTACAAGTAACTGCTATGAACTTGCATATCAATTTTCTTTAACCTTTTTATCACAAGACGCTCCTGATTAGGTGTTAACTTCTGTAGACGTCTCTATGAGATGGGAGAATTCAATCTTTGTTTAATTTTTGTATCACTTTTGCTACATTATTCTGACTAATAAGTAAAACTTTGCTGATCTTCTTGTAGCCTTCACCTTTTTTTATGTAAAGATGGGGTGCACTCATTTGTACTAAACACTGTAGATGTAAAACATATACAACATATGATTTGTCGCTCTGATGATATTGCAGGACAAGGCTAACTCTAAATGTACAGATTTGATTTAGTTAAGCGGCAGCGGTTATTGTGAGCAAAACATACAAGGACCTTGTGCGTTACATATCCACCATTCAAAAGCACTAAACATTGTCTGCCTTATCAAGTTCAACACTTGTTATTTTGTTTCAATAAAGAATATTTTCAGACTTTATGCAGTATAATAACACAATGAGGCAGATTTACTTAAACTGCCTAACTTTTAGACAGTGTGAACAAGACAGTCCAAACTCATCAAAGAGGCTTATGATGTTTGATAAATTTGGTGTATCTCTAGACTGTGTAGTTTAAGTTTACACCATCTAGTAGCTGGCTAGCGTTCTTCAACTCTCCTGATTCAATAGCGAGTGCCCCGTTTTGAGTCTGCAGCCGCCAGCCCCCTCTATGCAGCAGGTTGACATGGAAACCTGATGTGCTACTGTGATGTCATTCTACCATATCATTTAGCCCAGCTCAAGCAGTGAGACTTTACCTGAGAATTCAGGTAGTTGGTATCCTAGCTGCAATTGTGGACTTGTCACAGTTCCACCCCCCAGTGTGACTGGGATGCAGTTACTGGGTGCTCGGCTGTCCAATCCAGTACAGGGGTGTGCTGAAGCTGTCAGTACTTTGATTAACATCTTGACCAACCAATCTGGTTGATGGACAGCTCTACTGTCCAAAACCAAAATGAAGAAAAGGACAGTGCCACCATGGATAGTGAAAAAACCACTCACAACCTACCAATTCATTGACGGTAATGTGGGATCTGGTTATCACTACTGTGAGTGGGGCAGAAGCTGGATGTGGCTCTAGTCCCTCTCTCAGAGCTGAATGTGGCTTGCGATGCTCTTTCATAGATGAATGTGTCTCTCAAGGTCAGAAAGGTTGGGGACTAGTGATGAGCGAGTGTGCTCGTTACTCGAAATTTCCGAGAATGCTCGGGCGTTCTCTGAATATTTGGGTGTGCTCGTAGATTATGTTTGTGTCACCGCAGCTGCATGATTTGCCGCTGCTAGACAGCCTGAATACATGTGGGGATTCTCTAACAAACAGGCAATGCCTGCATGTGCTCAGGTTGTCTAACAGCCGCAAATCATGTAGCTGCGGTGACACAAACATAATCTACGAGCACATCCAAAATGCTCGGAGACCACCCAAGCATGCTCAGAAATCTCGAGTAATGAGCACACTTGCTCATCACTATTGGGGACCTCTGATTTAGACCATGACCGCTTTCCACTACACTGTGTTCCAAATTATTATGCAAATTGCATTTAAGTGTCATAAAGATTTAATTGTTTCGCTTTTCAAATAAACTTGTGGATGGTAGTGTGTCTCAGGGCTCAATAGATCACTGAAATCAATATTAAACACATGTGATAATTATTTTTCCAGGTGATTCAAATTAAAGGAAAACTACTTAAAAATGATGTTCCACATTATTAAGCAGGCCACAGGTTTCAAACAATGTGGAAAATAAAAAGGATCTTTCTGCTGCTGAAAAGTGTTAATAGTGCAAGGCCTTGGACAAGGCATGAGAACATTAGCTATTTCACGAAAACTTAAGAGTGATCATCATACTGTGAAGAGATTTGTGACTGAAACAGAGCGCAAACAGAGTTCATGCAGATAAAGGCATAATGAGGAAGGTTTCTGCCAGACAAATTAATTGGATTAAGAGAGCAGCTGCCAAAATACCATTTCAAAGCAGCAAACAGTTATTTGAAGCTGCTGGTGCCTCTGGAGTCCCTCAAATCTCAAGGTGTAGGATCCTTCAAAGGCTTGCTATGGTGCATAAACCTACTATTCGGCCACCCCTAAAGAATGTTCACAAGTAGAAACGGTTGCAGTGGGCCCAGACATACATGAAGAATAATTTTCAAACAGTTTTGTTTACTGATGTGTGTCGAGCAACCCTAGATGGTCCAGATGAATGGAGTAGTGGATGGTTGGTGGATGGCCACCATGTCCTAACAAGGCTGCATCGTCAGCAAGGAGGTGGAGGAGTCATGTTTTGGGCCAGAATCATGGGGAAACAGCTGGTAGGGCCCTTTAAGGTTCTTGAAAGTGTGAAAATGATGTGCAAAGTATGGTATAAAAAAGCAGAAATGTGCCTTCCGGAGCAAAATCATCTTCATGCATGGCCATGCACCATCTCATGCGGCAAAGTATACCTCTGAATCATTGGCTGCTATGGGCATAAAAGGAGATAAACTCATGGTGTGGCCACCATCTTCCCCTGACCTCAACCCTATAGAGAACCTTTGGAGTATCATCAAGCAAAAGATCTATGAGGGTGGGAGGCAGTTCACATCCAAACAGCAGCTCTCGGAGGCTATCCCAACTTCATGCAAAGAAATACAAGCAGAAACTCTCCAAAAACTCACAAGTTCAATGGATGCAAGAATTGTGAAGGTGACATCAAAGAAGGGTTCCTATGTTAACATGTAACTTGGCCTGTTAGGATGTTTTGGAGTTAAATAGCTTTTTTGTTCAGTGAATGTGATCTCCTAATGCTGAAAATTCAACAAATGAGCATTTTAATTTCTTTAAAACAGATCAAATGTTTAGAAATTCTACTGTGCCTAATAATTTGGAACAGTGCATTGTGAGTTTTTATTCATTTTGGAGATTATACTGTTATCATTGGGAGGTTTCTTCAATAAAATTCGATGTATACTCTAACGGGTGATGACTTTTATTAGACTGACTGTCATTTACACCGACCATTTAGGAAAATCTGAGAAAAACGTCATTTGCATAATAATTTGGAACATAGTATAGTGTCCACAAGTGACTTTATTGCTTAATCCAATTATTTCACATACTTTTATGCAAGTATTAGACACACACCCTCCCAAAGACTCAGTGTTCTCTAAAGGGTAAGTGCACCTTGAAAGACAAATTTAGGAAACTTTGCAAACTGCCTTGATTGTTAACACCCTATTGCTCATTGTACATGGTGGCTCCTATGCAAACTTACGTATCTCTATCATTACCCACTTCTGTAAAGCTTCCTTCCCACATCCATGTTTCCAGTGCGTACCTATGGTGTAATACACATGTCCATGTTTTTAGATGAACTGTGTGTCCGTGCAAAACACACGGAGACATATCTGTTTTTTTTCCAGCAGCGCAGATGACAAGGGCCAATACAAGTTAAAGGGTCCATAAAAAACACATACATCACACGCATGGGATCTATGAACCATCCGTGTACTATCCGTGTACCATCTGTATGCTGTACATGTTTAACACTGCAAAGTATAGGAGAAGCTTTGTAATTTGATTCTTTCTTTATCCATACCAGAAAAACACTGATGATGACCACACTGTTGGTAAAAATGGATACACGGATTACACATTGATTGCACACTGATGACACATGGATGGAAAACACTGATGACACCAGTGTGAGGGAGCGCCAGAGCCGTAGTCATGGCTGAGACTAATGGCTCCTGCGCACCCTGGTCTCCCGTCACATGCAAACAATGTCCTTTTATCAATGTACTTGCCTCTCTGTTCTCTGTTCCTTCAGTATCTCCTCTGAGTGGCTGAAGGCCTTCTCCATACGTTTGCGCACAAATAGAGACACAGTTCAGTTGTAACTTAAAACATAGAACTTTACTTTATTCTCTTCGCAGCACATCCTTGTTAGATACAACATCAGCATAGGGTTCCAAACAGCCCTCAATCTCCACTTTCGCTGCACCTCTTCAGTATGTGCCCAGCCTTCAGTACGTGCCCGGGTTGTACCGACTCTTGCAGTACCATAGTGTCCTCCCTGTGCAGACTCACCATGCTCAGGAATTCCCTTGTCAGTTTCACCCCGGATCTGAGGGCATCAGCCCATGCAGTAAGCTGCCACATTATAGAGCCACCTGCATCCCCATACTGTTGTGACCTTTGCTGTAGCCTCCGCTCCACCACTGCTGTCACACTGTTACTAAGGCTGTACTTCTTGCCCATCGGGCCCTGGATGGCTGGGTTCCTAGCTTTGAACGTTATGGAGCTATTGGGTAGCTCAGGCTCTAAAACCCACCCAAGCTGTACAGGCTCCTTAACCCCTCTGCCCCTAACCAGGAAACTTCCTGCCTTACCCCAGTTATCTCCTCCTATGTTAACTATTTATTATCTATTCCTATTGTTCTATTAAGTCCTAATGTTGCCCCCTCTAGTGGGCTAACTTGGGTACTGCACTGTCCCTAGACAACTATACAAAGCATTATAAAACATTCATATAGCAGCAAATGGTGAAAACACTATGTATATATATATATATATATATATATATATATATGTCAGATTAAAGTCACATTTACATAGTGCGGTCACACTCCCACTACCTCAAGAACTGGGACGCACTTAAATGGGTAGGGGCGTGTACCAGTCTTTGTAACCCCTTAGGCTATGAGCACACTTTGCGGGGTCCTCTGCGGGTTCTCCCGCAGCGTATTTGATAAATCTGCAGGGCAAAACCGCTGCGGTTATCCCTGCAGATTTATCGCGGTTTGTCTTGCAGTTTCCGCTGCGGGTTTACTCCTATACTATTGATGCTGCATATGCAGCAATATGCAGCATCAGTAATAATGTTAAAAATAATTAAAAAAATGGTTTATACTCACCCTCTGACGTCCCGATCTCCTCGGCGCTGCACGCGGCGGTCTGGTTCCAAAGATGCTGTGCGAGAAGGACCTTCATGACGTCACGGTCATGTGACCGCGATGTCACCACAGGTCCTGCTCGCACAGCAACCCTGCGACCGGACGGCCGCGTGCAGCGCAGAGAGGTGAGTATATCATTATTTTTTTATTTTATTTCTTTTTTTTTTACACAAATATGGTTCCCAGGACCTGGAGGAGTCTCCTCTCCTCCACCCCGGGTACCATCTGCACATGATCCGCTTACTTCCCGCATTGTGGGCATAGCCCCATGCGGGAAGTAAGCGGATCAATGCTTTCCTATGTGTGCAGAATCGCCGCGATTCTGCACAAACACAAAGAAGTGACATGCTGCGGAATGTAAACCGCTGCGTTTCTGCACGGTTTTTCCCGCAGCATGTGCACAGCGGATTGCGGTTTCCATAGGGTTTACATGTAAATGTAAACGCAATGGAAACTGCTGCGGACCCGAAGCTGCAGAAATGCTGCGGATCCGCTGTAAAACCCGCAAAGTGTGAACATGGCCTTACACCAGTGCCAGTTTTTCATGCACGTGTTTAAACACAGATGTGTGAAGGAGGGCTAAGACGTAGAGGACAGATGGCAGGAAGTAGGATAGCAAAGTCAGGATATACAGAGTTTGTAGTCGTTTACTGTGGAGGCCCATAGGTCTGCATCAAACCTGTGTAGGCAAGGACAAATGGAAAGATGCAATCAAGAATACAGTGGCATAACTGTTCTCAATAACAGTAATTTTGACCAGGGGTGCCAAAAGTTTTACATGTCACTGTACCTGCAAAGTTGCTTGGCATTTGATTTCAGATCATGGTTGCAAAGGTAAATATACTCTTTAATTTTATTTTTGTAGTATAAAGAAAGAAGTTAGAGATGATTTTGATTTGCATGTATCTTTATGGGTCCAACTGACATCATAGACTGAGAAAGTCCTGAATGGAGCTTCATTTTATCCTATATCTATTATTAAAGGTCAGAACTTTCAGTGATGACAGTAACAGCAGCAGAGCATTGACATGACAAGCTATCCGTCATATCCATGAAAAGCTAAGAGCTGTCATCATTGTGAGGAGCTGCAGCATTATAAAAAAAAATGTGAATATGGAGCTTAAACTCAATGCATATTAACTTTTAAAAGGACCCCAGCAGTAAAGGATACATTGGTAGATTTAGCATGTGCTTGTGTGTGAATGGTGTGGTAGGGAGCATGTACAATGAAAAGAACAGAGGTCACACATGCATATTCACACAGGAGATCCATATTTTTGTCATAGATGGGGATACCAGCAGTTGGACCCCTGCGATCATACACTTGTTACTTATTCTGAGGTTTGAGGATATATTGTATGATGCTTACGGGACAACCCCTGAACTAAGGATCCAGCCCTCAGAAATCTTTATCAATCAACATAGAACCACAGGTCCTTTAACGGGGTCATCTTATCTTCAGCTTTTCCTCCCGATTCCTTGCGGTGCTGTCAAGACTCTGTTGTTGGGTGTCCCAGGACGAGGGGCTCCTTCCCTGTCCCTAATGCTAAGCCCTGTTCCCCGGGTTACTTCTGAAGGTGAAGATGCCTGGGCCACGTACCTTACCTTAGCTTTCCCTCAGTCTATACCCTTCCCTCACCCTTGAGAGAGGGGAGTAGTAGTGCACTGTTGCGTTCAAAAAACCCCAAGGACAACATCTGCAAGGAGTTTGTATGTTCTCCCCGTGTTTGCGTGCTTTTCCTACGGGTTCTCTGGTTTCCTCCCACACTCCAAAGACATACTGATAGAGAAATTAGATTGTGAGCCCCATCAGGGACAGTGATGATGATGTCTGTAAAGCGCTGCGGAATATGATGTCGCTATATAAGGAAGCATAATAAATAAATAAACAAGAAAATGAAAAATCCATTGTTGAAAATAAAAAAGATTTTTAATAATAAACAAATTGCACAGCTAGTTGTTTTTGCAATATTATAAATAGGCAAGCCCTTTAAAGAGAACCTGTCGTGATGCTGACAGAACTACGAGCACTATGTTTCACAACATGTCTGCGCAATTGTAGACAAAAATGTTTTACTTTAAAATGCTGCAGTCTTTCAGAGACAATATAGTTTAAGAAGCCAGCCGGGGACTATAGAGAGAGACTCTATAGATTTAGGTTTTGGAGGACTAGCTCGGTGCAGTCGTCAGACTGCTGAGATCTCACACTGCTCAGTGCAAGATGCAGTTGTCAGTCATGCTGGGTGGATGCAAACTAAATAAATTTGCTCTTAGAGCACTTTTACTCATTAGATGGACTCATAAAATGATAATTTTAATAACAAAATTATGCTGTCATTATGTCTTGGACTTTCAAAGTATGTACACCAGTCCCATCAGGTCCAAGATATCTCTCGAATAGCATATGTGATTGGCATTGTGCAATTCTGTGACAGATCCGCTTTAAACTATGAAAATCCAGCTCCATTATTTCATATGTTCCATCTTTGGTCAGTTTCTGTGTGAATTGCCAACTCTAAGAAAAATACAGAAAATCTGTCAGGTAAATATGGGAAGATGACACGGAACAAAGCGCAGAGCTTTGAGTCCTATCAATAAAAGGTTAATCTGTGTCAGGGTGTTTTTCTTCCCTGTCGTGTTTTATTAATGAAGGATCTTGCACAATTGTCTTTGCTTTGTTCTCCAGTGTCCTATTTTCACAACCTTTACTAATATCCCAAGTGGATGAAATCCTGACTTTGGTTAACCCTGTATTGATAAAACGCTACTTTTTCTGATTAAAGTGCCATTTTCCTAGAAGTGGCCAGCTTGTTTCCATTCGATATTTTGCACGTCTTCTTTTAGTTTTTGAGTAGTGATTGTCAAATTCACTAATGATCCGCGCATTATGGAGACAATTCATGATTTGTGGGGTTTATTAAGCGACTTTTCTTTCCTTTTGGCTTGTGATATTTTCTTGTCACTATTACAACCATTTGTACTTCTAGATAAAAGATACAAAGACAAGGATTATTTGAGGCCAATGGACCTGATTCCTTAAAGGGAATCGGTCAGTGCGATTTTTCTATATAATCTGAGAGCAGCATAATATAGGGCACAAGAGCCTGATTCCAGTAATATGGCACTTATTAGGCTATGTGCTGTAGTTTCAATACAATCAGTGTTTAATGAGCAGGATATTATCACTACAGGACTAGGTTTCATGTGCATACCAGTCAGTCTAATCTGTGTAACCCCACCCCTATCCCTGATTGGTAAGTTTCTGACAGTGTGAACAGGAAGCTCCCAATCAGGTGTGTGGGCAGGGTTATGCACAGTTCAAAAGTCTTAGCTCTGCTACATCTACATTAGACAAACAAGAATTGTATTAAAATTACAAAGTGCAACCAAGTAAGTGACACGTCCCTTGAATCAGATTTTCTTGTCCTATATTATGTTGCGCTCAGATTATATAGCAAAAACCTGCTGACAGATTCCCTTTAAGACTTTTGGAATTTTATACACTAGTCTTAATGATGGCAGAGCTACAGTAAGATGGAGCAAATTCAATAGGAGGCCTTGAGCATTGAAACCCCTAAGTCTCTCATGTTAAACCGGGACTTCTGGCTCTGATGAGGTGCACAAGAGCCCTCTTGGTACTTATTATAGCCGGAAGTCCTGGCTCAGTGTGAGAGACTCAGGAATTTCAGTGCTCAAGACAAAGACCAGAAGATGCTACAACGTCTGGTCGAGTGATGGTGGGAGGTGAAGGGGACGGAGAGGTAAACGATAAGGTGAATATAAGGTTTTTTTTGCAATTTTTTTTACTTATTACGTATTATTATTATTTCTTTTGATAGCGCCATTCATGGTGCTTTACACTTGAGGAGGGGTATACATAATAAAAACAAGTACAATAATCTTAATAGAAGTCACGACTGGTACAGGAGGAGAGAGGACCCTGCCCGCAAAGGCTCACAATCTACAAGGGTTGGGTGAGAATACACTAGGTGAGGGTAGAGCTGGTCGTGCAGCGGTTTGGTCAATTGGTGGTTCCTGCAGGTTGTAGGCTTGTCGGAAGAGGTGGGTCTTCAGGTTCTTTTTGATTATTATGTTTTGGGGTCTAAAGAGAGAACCGATAGCCTAATAAAGAACATTATATTCACGGAGAATAACTTATCCGCATATCGAATTTCCCAGGAAAATCTCATTTTGCCTGATCGGCTCATCAGTAGCCAGCTTCTTCTCTATCTCTTCGCTGTGATGAAGATGGAGTCTGGCTTAGCCAAGAAACTGAACAAGATGTCCTGCCACATGTTGAAAAGAAAACATCCTGGACATCATCAAAAAGTTTATAACTGGGCCATGAGAATTAGTAGATGCCTCCATGTTCAATCTCAAGGGATCTGTAGAACTTGAGTTCATCCATTTCCATCATGGTGACGTTTTTGCTGTTGCTTTTCATATCTGCCATAAATAGATAAGATACTAGAAATAACACCATGAATCACAGCAGGAGAGGCACTAAAACCCCAAATAATGGAAATACGTTTTTCCTCGTTCATGATGTTCCTCGTCAATTTATCTGTTTCATTGCTCTCTTTGTCTTAACTAATTAGTAAACTACTGCTAAAGTAATTCAATTTACCTCACTTATTTATTTTGCATCACCAAATGTATCTACGTAGTTTTACCAATACACGCACAAATTACTATTTAATTAAGTTTACAACAATCTTGCACAGCAGGCTTTTTGGTTTTGACTAAAGGAGGTAATATGGGAGACATGGAGAGATAAGATTAATCACTTTCAGTTTGTAATCTGTTTGATAATTAGCTAGAGTTTTTCTTAATGTTTATAAGCCTTTTAATATTTAATGAAATACTTAAAAATTAAATTTTTAAATTTTTCGATCCAGCGTCATAGCTAGAGTCGGATGGGCACCGATGCAAAATTTGGACCTGACACCCCCTCACTTCACGTGTTGGTCAGATGTATGGACCCTTGAAGCGTTTTAAATCCTATAAGGACTTAAGATTTGTACCCCTTCTCCATTATGTAGTAATGTCCCCCATCTTGGGCTCCTTCCTGGTATATATGTATCCCATCCTAATATATATTCTCCCCATTCTGTTATATATATATATATTCCCCATCCTGGTATGTACGTCCCTTATTCTGGTATATATGACCTCCATCCTGGTATATACAGTCATAGTCGAAGGTGTTAGCATCCCTGAAATTCTTCCAGAAAATTAAGAAAAATGGGCTGGAAAAAATTGCTGCCACCTTTCCAAAATTGTGGGTAAACAACTTTGTTTCAAGCATGTGATGCTTGTTCAAACGCACCAGTGGCAAGTAACAGGCGTGGGCAGTACGAAAATCAAACCTGAAATCAGATAAAAAGGGGAGTAGTTGACTCAGTCTCTGCATTGTGTGTCTGTGTGTGTAATACGGTGCAGGATTGAGTATGTCACCACTGATCAGACAGACCAACTGTTGAGGGGGATTTATTAACAGGAGTAAGATTCTCCTCGCAGGGAGAAAACAAGGGGTTAGTAGAGATAAAGTAAACAGTATAACAATACACAACAAGCTAACTGAAGCTATGAAACAGTTAAGTGGAATAGAAATGGTTAACGAGTGTTCTTGTAACTTATCAGTCCAGCGAGGTCCTGACTGGAGGATCCTTATTCCAACATGGGTACAGTCACCAGCAGCACTTGAAGATTCTGAAGTCTCTCCTCTGTCTCCTGGGAACTGGAGACTCCGGGGTTAAGTCTTTGCAGTCTTTTTCTCAGAGTGAAAAATGGAAGCAGGAAGTAGCACAGTCACACTGCTGCAGGAGTCTCTGTATGTTGGGCTGGCAGTCTCGCTGCAGTAGCAATGCTACACACACTGGGCAGTTTGCTTATCACACTCAGGGAGTCTTGGCTTGTCACTGCGGTCACCGGGGCTGCGCGCTCGAGTCACTGTCTCTGCACTGTCAGGGGAAAAGCCTTCTCTATTACGGAGGCTTCCGAGTCCACACTCTCACATCCAGCCTTCACTACGGCTGGTATCTCAGCCTCAGTGCCCTCACGGGGAGCACTCTCTCTCGGGGAGTGCGGCACTATAGCCTGCTTTCTCTCTGGCACGATGTCCTCTCTGTCTCGTGCGCTCTGTTCTCCCGCTCTTTTCTGACCACACTGCTCTCTCTTCCTCTCCGCCCCAGCAGTCACATGATCTCTTCTGTCCAGGGCAGAAAGTCCTCCCCCCAACAACCCAGCTGTCTGACTAAGTTGTTCCATGTAAGGAGCAGGGAAAGCAACCTCCTTTGGGCTCGTCTTCCTCTTCATCCCCTTACATGTGTGCCACACTAAGCATGGAGAATAGAAAGAGAAGAGAACTTGAGAACTAAAATTGTTCATCAATATCAGCAATCTAAAGGTTACAAGTCCATCTCAAGAGATTTTTATGTTTCTTTTTTCACTGAGCAGAACATAATAAAGAAGCTTACAACCCATGACACTGTAACCTTGCTGGATGTGGACGGCAGACAAAAATTGATGAAAGGTTGCAACGCAGGATAGTCCAGATGGTGGATAAGCAGCCCCACTTAAGATCCAAAGAAATTCAGGCTCTGGGTACATCAGTGTCAGTGCCAACTGTCTGATGACATTTGAATGAAATTAAATGCTATAGCTGGAGACTCAGGAGACTTTCAAAAGCTAGACTTCAGTTTGCCAAAATGTACATGAGTAAGCCAAAATCCTTATAGTAAAGTGTCTTGTGGATAGATAAGACCAAGTAAGAGCTTTTTGTTAAAGCACATCATTCTACGGTTTCCCAAAAATGGAATGAGAAAAGAGCACAGTATCTACAGTGTTACCGTGATCCGAGGAAGGCAGGGCCAGTTGCTACATCAGGACTGACCTCGGGTGGCTGACAAATGACACCAAAGGGACAGGAGGCAGGAGTGGCCAGGAATGGTAGACTTGTCAAGTACTGGCTGGCAGAGCTGTGTACAGGCTAGCAGGTGGGCATGGCTAATAGGCAGGTGTGCACAGCTGATACATGGGCAGGTAGATGCTCGTTGGCTGATATACAGGCAGGCATAGGTGTTATACAGACAGACAGGTGCTCTGAAAGATAGGACTGTTACACAGGTAGGCACAGCAAATGTGAAATACAGGGCAGGTATACTGGGATACGAGCACTGAGGACATGAGTAATAGCAAGCATGTAAGGCTAAACTAAAGGTACCGTCACACTCAGCGATGCTGCGGCGATATAGACAACGAGCTGACCTAAACTGGATCGCTGGAGCGTCACTGTTTAGGTCGCTGTAGGGACGTCAAACACAGCAACTCCAGAACGATGCAGGAGCGATCCAGTGACGTAACGGTGACTCACTTCTCGTTCTCGCTGGTTGTTAGCTCCATTACATCCATTGTTATCGTCGTTGCTTTTGATGTCAAACATGACGATATACGCCGACCTGGCGACAAAATAAAGTTCTGGACTTCTAGCTCCGACCAGCGATGGCACAGCAGGATCCACATCGCTGCTGCATGTCAAACACAACGAGATCGCTATCCAGGACGCTGCAACGTCACGGATTGTTGTCGTTCTCGTTGCAAAAGTTGCTGAGTGTGACGGTACCTTAACACATTGCTCAGGCACCTACCATCAGACGGTGCTGGCCCTTTAAGAGGGCGGGATCATATACCCTAATCACTATGCCACTGTGATCTGCGAGCAGTGCACAGACCTTACACAGTAGTAGCAGGAGACAGATGAGGGTGTGTGGGGCCGTGACAGTGTGTCAGGACTCTGAACATTTTGTTTACCTTTTGTGCATTACTGCCCTTTTCCAAGATGGCGTATTTGGTCTCATGTGCACTGTGTCTTTCTGCTATAAAACTCCACCCCAGCCTTCAGTCTGTGCTAGAGTATTCTGAAAAACACCAAAAAAGGAAAAATTCAAGAAAATACACCAAAAACAGGCAGAGATGCTTATCTGTCTAAATAGGCCTCAATACAAATGCACAAGCAGGGTTCAGTGGACCCAAACAAAATAGCAAACGCACAGGTGCAATACCTAATGAAACAGCCAGCCTTCAATCAGGGTTTGGCCGTGTGGTACACCAATGCACTAAGATACATACTCTGTATGTGGCGTGTACACACAAGGAATGCAAAGCATCTGGCTCCAGCCTATTAATAACTCCCTACGGCAGGCTGCCCAGTGCTAAAATGCATCCTGTGTGAACAGAGGCCACAGTGTACAGAACCATTTGGGCCCAACTGCACCCTGCAAAAAATATACGTGCAAAACAAAACATATAAATATATGTAAGGTATTAGTTGATATTCTGGCCATAATATGCAAGAGTATTCTGCCTTGCACCCAGCTCCTGACGACTCCCTGGCTTTGCACCTGCTCCTGCTCCTGTGAACCTGTGTGGAGATCCTGCTACTCAGCTCTGAGTTTCTGCTGCATACATCGGTTTCCAGTAATCCTCCATCTGGCTGCTTGTGTTTGTTTCCATCTGCATTTGATGGACATGTAAGCTGTTGCTGCTCTGCTTAAACCTGAGACTTTTACCCAGGCCTCCCTGGTTGTGCTAAGATATTATTTGAACTGCGTTATAAGCATATCTATCTGTCTTTGGACTACCATGGACTTATTCATGTCAAGTATCCTCAAGAATAATTGTGCTTCATAGACTTTCTGCGTGATTGCATTTTCCTCTGAAGTTTCCTATAGACCGTTAAGCTTTGTATAATATTTGCACCAAGTGTTGTGGACTTGAGTTTCTCTCTGCACCTGTTTGAATCACCGTGTGATAATATAGACTTTACCACTTATAAAACTGTGTCCTGTAGTTGTCTTGTTCCATGCAAAGAGTCTCCTGAGTTATCCCCTATAGTTATTACACAGTGAGTGAGTCGGCATCTTTGCTGGGGGAGGGAGACAGAATGCAGAGATGCCGGCGTTACAGTACCCCACCTTTATGCCCCCTCTTCTTCAAGCCCACAAGGAATCTTTTCAGGAGGAGAGGGACATGGATGTTCTCCCTGGGTTCCAATGACCTCTGCACAGGACGGAATCCCTTCCAATCCACAAGAAAAAAGGTCTGTTTTCTTACCCTCTTGGTGGCCAGGATGTTCTCAACCTCGAAAACATTCTCAGAGCTGACTGGAGTGAGAGTGGTACCTGGATTTTTGAAAAAGGAACTAAGGATAACAGGCTTGAGGAGAGACACGTGAAAAAGAGCTGGGGATCCGTAAAGAGGGACGGAGTTTGCGTTTGTAGGCTACAGGATTAATTTGTTTTAGAACCTCAAATGGACCAATGAACTCAGGACCCTGTTTATAAGAGTGTACCTTGAGCAGGACAGATCTAGATGACAGCCAGACCTTTTCCCCAGGGTGGAACAAGGCGTCTCTTGTCTGCGTGTCTTTTCATCTATTCAGAGGACTTCAATAAGGTGGACTTGGTATCCTACCATTTTTGAGAAAAACCCTGATGAGGGACTCAGTGGCAGGAATAACGGAGGTAGTAGAGACAAGGAACGAAAGATTGGGGTGTTGACTGTAGACCTCAAAAAACAGAGATTTGGCAGCCGATTCACTCATATGCTTGTTGTAAGAGAATTGGGCGCAAGGCAGGAGTTCAGCCCAGTCATTATGGTGGGCATTGACGAAGTGCCGCAGGAAGTTGGTAAGGATCTGATTTACCCATTCTACCTGGCCGTTGGATTGAGGATGGTAGGCCAAAGAGAAACCCAAACTGACATGCAGCAACTTTCAGGTGGCCCTCCAGAAATGGAAGGTAAACTGGAAGTCTCTATCCAAAGCAATATGGAGTGGAAGACCATGGAGGTGGAAAAAATTTAAAATAAACTTCTCTGCTAGCACTGGAGCAGATGGAAGATCAGAGGAGTAAAATGAGCCATCTTGGAGAAGCGATCTACAACCACCCAGATAACAGTACACCTTGCCGATACTGGAAGATCAGTGATTAAATCAGTTGCAATATGCTGCCATGCAGCAGATGGTAGGGAGCAAAGGAAGTATCCGACCAGCCGGAAGTTGTTTCAGAGTTTTTTCTGGGCACAAGAGGAACAGAGTCAAAATCCACAATATCCATGCACAAGGTTGGCCACTAATAATGTCGGAAAATGAAGTAATCCGGGTAACAGGGTGAGCAAGGAGCCCCTAGTGTTAGGGAAAGGGAAAGATCTCGGGAAGGAACACCCAAATGCAGAGTCACCTCAGACGTTCTTATCAGCCAGCCGGAAATGGAGAGTAAAGTTGAAGCGGCAGAAGAACAGAGACCACCTGGCTTTTTGGGCTGTAAAACGCAAGTGCGGATCGCAGATAGACTAGATTTTTGTGGTCAGTGTAGATAACCAGCAGATGCATTGCTCCTTCAAGCAAAAATCGCCACTTCTCCAGAACCAGTTTTATCGCTAACAGTTCTCGATCGCCTATTGAATAGTTACACTCTGGAGCAAAGAAGATTTTAGAAAAGAAAATGCAGGATAACAAGAAGTAGCATTTACCTCCAGAAAAACTTCCTGTTATTTTCCAGACGTTGCAGTACGGGAGCAGAGGGGAAGGCCTGTTATAGAGACACAAATGCATTCTCTGCTTCTGGAGTCCATATCTTACCATTGGCCTCTTTGAGGGTCAGAGCGGAAATAGGAGTGGTCCAGGAGGAGAAATGTGGAATGAACTGGCGGTATTTGTGAACCTGAAAAAACGTTGGATACTCTTCAGGACGTCTGCACGGGGCCACTTCAAGAAGACGGATACCTTCCTTGGGTCCATTTTCAGGCCAGTCTTGGAGATGATGTACCCCAGAAACGGAAGAGTGGTCTGCTCGAAGACACACTTATCATACTTGGCGTACAGACGGTTCCTCCTTAACCCCTTCATGACCTTGGGATTTTCCGTTTTCCCGTGTTCGTTTTTCACTCCCCTCCTTCCCAGAGCCATAACTTTTTTATTTTTCCGTCAATTTGGCCATGTGAGGGCTTATTTTTTGCAGGACAGTTGTACTTCTGAATGACATCATTGGTTTTACCATGTCGTGTACTAGAAAACGGGAAAAAAATTCCAAGTGCAGTGAAATTGCAAAAAAAGTGCAGTCCCACACTTGTTTTTTGTTTGGCTTTTTTGCTAGGTTCACTAAATGCTAAAACTGACCTGCCATTATGATTCTCCAGGTCAGTACAAGTTCACAGACACCTAACATGACTAGGTTATTTTTCACCTAAGTGGTGAAAAAAAATTCCAAACTTTGCAAAAAAAAAAAAAGCGCCATTTTCCGATACTCGTAGCGTCTCCATTTTTCGTGATCTGGGGTCAAGTGAGGGCTTATTTTTTGCGTGCCGAGCTGGCGTTTTTAATGATAGCATTTTGGTGCAGATACGTTCTTTTGATCGCCCATTATTGCATTTTCTTGCAATGTCGCGGAGACCAAAAAAACGTAATTCTGGCGTTTCTAAAGTTTTTTTCATTACGCCGTTTATCGATCAGGTTAATGCTTTTTTTTATTGATAGATCGGGTGATTCTAAACGCGGTGATACCAAATATGTGTAGGTTTGATTTTTTGATTTATTTTGATTGGGGCGAAAGGGGGGTGATTTAAACTTTTATTTTTTTTATTTTTTTCACATTTTTTTTACTTTTTTTAAAACTTTTGCCATGCTTCAATAGCCTCCATAGGAGGCTAGAAGCAGACACTGCACGATCGGCTCTGCTACATAGCAGCGATCTGCTGTTCGCTGCTATGTAGCAGAATTGCAGGTGTGCTGTGAGCGCCGACCACAGGGTGGCGCTCACAGCTACCGGCGATCAGTAACCATAGAGGTCTCAAGGACCTCTATGGTTACAATGGAGAAGCATCGCTAACCCCCGATCATGTGACAGGGGTCTGATGCGCTCATATCCGGCCGCCCGGCCGGATGCGGTAGTTAAATGCCGCTGTCTGCGTTTGACAGCGGCATTTAACTAGTTAATAGCAGCGGGTGAACCGTGATTTCACCCGCCGCTATTGCGGGCACATGTCAGCTGTTCAAAACAGCTGACATGTCCCGGCTTTGATGCGGGCTCACCGCGGAGCCCTGCATCAAAGCAGGGGAGCTGACCTCGGACGTACTATCCCATCCGAGGTCAGTAAGGGGTTAATCTCTGTAGAACCTGTTGAACATCTCTCCTGTGTGTAGGCAGATTGGGAGAAAACACCAAGATGTCATCCAGGTACACTACCACACACGTGTAGAGGAGGTCCCAGAAGATGTCATTCATTAGTTCTTGGAAGACTGTTGGGGCATTGCAGAGCAAAAATGAAATAACAGGATACTTGTAATGGCTTTCGCGGATTTTGAAGGCCATCTTCCATTCATCTCTCTGGCATATACGAATCATGTTATATGCCTTCTGCATGATGAGTTTTGTGAAGACTCTGGAACCCTTAAGATGATCAAACAGCTCAAAGATGAGAGGCAGAGGGTATTTATTCTTGATTGTAATTTGATTGAGTCTCCTATAATCGATAGTGAGTAGTGTTGAGCATTCCGATACCGCAAGTATCGGGTATCGGCCGATACTTGCGGTATCGGAATTCCGATACCGAGATCCGATACTTTTGTGGTATCGGGAATCGGTATCGGATCCATATTACTGTGTAAAATAAAGAATTAAAATAAAAAATATTGATATACTCACCTCTCCGGAGGCCCCTGGACATCACCGCTGGTAACCGGCAGCCTTCTTTGCTTAAAATGAGTGCGTTTAGGGCCTTCCATGACGTCACGGCTTCTGATTGGTCGCGTGCCGCTCATGTGACCGCGACGCGACCAATCACAAGCCGTGACGTCATTCTCAGGTCCTAAATTCCTAGAATGAGGAGTTTAGGGCCTGAGAATGACGTCACGGCTTGTGATTGGTCGCATCGCGGTCACATGAGCGGCACGTGACCAATCAGAAGCCGTGACATCATGAAAGGCCCTAAACGCGCTCATTTTAAGCAAAGAAGGCTGCCGGTTACCAGCGGTGATGTCCAGGGGCCTCCGGAGAGGTGAGTATATCAATATTTTTTATTTTAATTCTTTGTTTTAAACATTAATATGGATCCCAGGGCCTGAAGGAGAGTTTCCTCTCCTTCAGACCCTGGGAACCATCAGGATACCTTCCGATACTTGGTGTCCCATTGACTTGTATTGGCATCGGGTATCGGTATCGGCGATATCCGATACTTTTTGGGTATCGGCCGATACTATCCGATACCGATACTTTCAAGTATCGGACGGTATCGCTCAGCACTAATAGTGAGCCTTCCTTTTCTTTCCAAGAAGAATCCAGCTCCTGCTGGGGATTTTGTGTGAAATTATGCCCAATTTGACTTTTTTTCTCTGTGTATTTTGTGTTGTTCCAATACACAGAAAGAAAATAAACACGTATATAACAAAAAATTAGTAATTGCAATAATTTTCTGGGAGAAATATTTTTCATTTTCTGGAACAATTTCAAGGGTGCCAACAGTTTCGGCCATGACTGTATGTTCCCAATTCTGGTATATAGGACCACCTTCCAGGTCCATATGTTCCCCATCCTGCAATGTATGTACATTATCCTGGTATGCATATCCTCCATCCTGGGCCAATTCTGGAATATATGTTCCCCATTTTGGTATGTATATGTCCCCCATCCTGGGCACATCCTAGTATATATGTCCCTTATCCTGGGCCCCCTCCTGGTATGTATATGCCCCCCATCCTGTGCACATCCCGGTGTATAGGTACTTTATCCTGGGACTCATCCTGGTATATATCCCCCATTCATGTATATATGTCCCTTTTCCTGTGTCTTTTCTATATATATATATATATATATATATATATATATATATATATATATATATATATATATGTCCCTCATCCTGGTATATATGTTCCCAATCTTGCTATATATGACCTCCATCTTGGTATATATGTTCCCCATCCTGTTATATATGTTCCCATTCCTGTTTTATGTTTCCCATCTTGGTATTATATATATCCCACCCTGGGCTCATCCTGGTATATATGTTCATTATCCAGGCCCCATCCTGGTATGTATATGTTCCCCATCCTGGGCACATCTGGGTATATATGACCCTTTTCCTGGGCCCCATCCTGTTATATGTATCCCCCATTCTGGTATATATATCCCCATCCTAGTATATACTGTATGTCCCTTATCCTGGGCTCCATGCCGGGATATATACAGTATATCCCCTATTCTGGTATACAGTTATATGAAAAAGTTTGGGCACCCCTATTAATGTTAAGCTTAATGTTTTATAAAAATTGTTTTTTTTGCAACAGCTATTTCAGTTTCATATATCTAATAACTGTTGGACACAGTAATGTTTCTGCCTTGAAATGAGGTTTATTGTACTAACAGAAAATGTGCAATCTGCATTCAAACAAAATTTGACAGGTGCATAAGTATGGGCACCCTTGTCATTTTCTTGCTTTAAATACTCCTACCTACTTTTTACTGACTTACTAAAGCACTTTTTTTGGTTTTGTAACCTCATTGAGCTTTGAACTTCATAGCCAGGTGTATGCAATCATGAGAAAAGCTACTTAAAGTGGCTACTTGCAAGTTGTTCTTCTGTTTGAATCTCCTTTGAAGAGTGGCATCATGGGCTCCTCAAAACAACTGTCAAATGGTCTGAAAACAAAGATTATTCAACATAGTTGTTCAGGGGAAGGATACAAAAAGCTGTCTAAGATATTTAACCTGCCAATTTCCACTGTGAGGAACATAGTAAGGAAATGGAAGAACACAGGTACAGTTCTTGTTAAGGACAGAAGTGGCAGACCAAGAAAAACATCAGAAAGGCAGAGAAGAAGAATGGTGAGATCAGTCAAGGACATTCCTCAGACCACCTCCAGAGAGCTGCAGCATCAACTTGCTGCAGATGGTGTCACTGTGCATCCGTCAACTATACAACGCACTTTGCACAAGGAGAAGCTGTATGGGAGAGTGATGCGAAAGAAGCCGTTTCTGCAAGCACGCCACAAACAGAGTCGGCTGAGGTATGCAAAAGCACATTTGGAGAAGCCAATTTCTTTTTGGAAGAAGGTCCTGTGGACTAATGAAACCAAGATTAAGTTGTTTGGTCATACAAAAAGGCGTTATGCATGGCGGCAAAAAAACACAGCATTCCAAGAAAAACACTTGCTACCCACAGTAAAATTTGGTGGAGGTCCCATCATGCTTTGGGGCTGTGTGGCCAATGCTGGCACCGGGAATCTTGTTAAAGTTGAGGGACGCATGGATTCCTCTCAGTATCAGCAGATTCTTGACAATAATGTTCATGAATCAGTAACAAAGTTGAAGTTGCGCAGGGGATGGATCTTTCAGCAAGACAATGATCCAAAACACCGCTCTAAATCTACTCAGGCATTCATGCAGAGGAACAATTACACTGTTCTGGAATGGCCATCCCAGTCCCCAAACCAGAATATCATTGAACATCTGTGGGATCATTTGAAGAGGGTTGTCCATGCTCGGCGACCATCAAACTTAACTGAACTGGAATTGTTTTGTAAAGAGGAATGGTCAAAAATACCTTCATCCAGGATCCAGGAACTCATTAAAAGCTACAGGAAGCGACTAGAGGCTGTTATTTTTGCAAAAGGAGGATCTACTAAATATTAATGTCACTTTTCTGGTGAGGTGCCCATACTTATGCACCTGTCAAATTTTGTTTGAATGCAGATTGCACATTTTCTGTTAGTACAATAAACCTCATTTCAAGGCAGAAACATTACTGTGTCCAACAGTTATTAGATATATGAAACTGAAATAGCTGTTGCAAAAAAAACAATTTTTATAAAACATTAAGCTTAAGATTAATAGGGGTGCCCAAACTTTTTCATATAACTGTATATGTCCCTTATCCTGGGATATACAATATATCCTCCAACCTACTCACCTTCCATCCGGTCCCCTGCCGTGCGGCATCCTCTTCTGAAGAAGGCAGCTGACGTCTGCGTGCAAGCAACAGGAACACATGTCACTGCCATGCGCCCCCAGTCAAATGCACGGTGATGTCAGCTGCTGGCCTTTGATTGGCCAGCAGCGTGTTTTGTAGTGCACAGATCTGGAGGGATTTCTGTGCCTCAATACACTTCAGCTGAATGTGCGTCTGAGGATGCACATCCAGTTAAAGTTTGCACTTGTGTCAGTGGGCTTTTGACTCGCACGGGCTCAGTCGAGACCTCTGCGAGCGTGATCCTTATGCCCTTGCATAGACTGTGAAAATATTTGTCAAGATATTGACAAAGGGCTAAAACATATCTTGTCTTTGGTGAGAAATGAGATGCAGCTTCAACTAGAATTTATCAGATGCTTGGGTAAGAAATTGAACTGAGTAATGGTTGCATTTGCACGTTGAGTCCGCAGTGGAACTATCCCACTAGCAACCGGGAAACCTCCACATGTACTCAGCCTGGCTAGTAGCTGTAAATCATTCAGCTGCCGCGATGAAAACTAAATCTCCGAGCAGTCATAAATACTTGTAGGTCACCCAAACGTGCTCGGGAAAACCCGAGCAACGAGTATACTCACTCATCACTATTAATTACCTGTCCTAGCGGTTCTCCACCCAGTCACTGAATCTCTGTGCTGTCTTCTTTTGTTCAGTTGTGGCAATGGACATCTTATTTCAGACCCTCAGCCTTGGTAGTAGCTTCTACTGCTTATTATGCCTCATTGAATACTAGAAAAATTGACAATTATTTTGCAATACAATTGGAAAAATCCAACAAATTGGCGGGTTCAAAAGCGTTACAAAATATAATACATGCTCTCTCCTGCACTCACCTATTCCAACATAGCTTCTCATATTGTCATTGCAGTGCATCTTCATCCACAGGCCACCGATCTACTTTACACCACAGGGGCCTTTATTAGCTCTTCGGTGCCTCTTGTGAACACAAGGCCTCGTGATATCATATTGAGCATAAGAGAGAGGGTCACGACTTTGGGAAGCGTAGCAGATGTTAACAGAAAACCTGATGGAACCCGTGGCATAGAAAAGACAAGCCGATTGTAACTGAAGACCAGGCTGGACCAACCAAATGGGGACTCGCGCACACAAGGTGGAGACTGGGGAGAGATGAGTATAATTTTTTTCCTATTTTTCACCCTATGTTTGTTATGCTTTAAGTTCTGCAAGACCCCAAAGCATAATTGGATATTTTTGATTCACATTGAATAAATTCTATGCAAATCGAATTTCCTGGCCAACTTTAAGCATACATCCGAATTCGAATTTTGACAGATTTGCTCATCATTACTAGGTAATTTTCTGATGATAATTTTCCTTTATTGATTTGATGTTTATCATCATATTACATTTTTTGTAGATTTGCATTCTGGCGCTTTTGTAAGGTGAGCTGTTCTACTGCTGTTTATGCCATCATCAAATCATATATATGCAATTGTTGCTCGTTCTTACCTTTCTTAATTTTCTCTGTGATTTATTTCTTGTTATTCCTCTCTTCAATACGAATAACTATATAACTAAATTCAAGTACAAAATATAAAGAACTAAGTCTTAGAGTCATTATCTGCAGTACTGAGGACAACATTAGTCTAAGACAACCAAATTACATAGCAATTGTGCTGCCATCCATCAATCTCCCCAGGTTCCCTGTTACTATAAAGGTACGGTAAGTTTAATGTATAGTTACATTCCTCATTATGGTATAAAACAAGTGACATTTTATACTTGACTTAATGATAGTTCCATTTGTGTCTTCAATAAAATTCTATCATATGTTATTGCCATACCAGGTTGGAAATTGTACTTTATTTCAGAAAGAAATGTCATTTATCATCTGTACAACACACAAATATGTTATCAAAGTTCCTGAAAAAAAGTTTAAAAAGTTTACAAACTATTCCTTTTCTGGTGAACTCAACATCACCAAGTATTACATGGTTTTGTTGCCACGTAATGCTCTATTTTACCTACAGAAATCATACTAAGCTTCTCCCAGGAATGACAGCTGATCAGCTTAGGCTAAAATCACATCTACATTTAAAATTACACTTTTCTGTTCCATCATAGGTGAAACTGATGGAGTGCTGGATCCATAGCACGATGGACACCAAAAATGCCCAACGATGTCCTTACAATGATGACTGAAAGGAACCCTTAATTCCCCTTATGATGACTTGTAATTGAGACTAGTATTGGGCAAATTTATTTGAGTGCAATTGAATTTTACTTGTATTTTACAAAATTATGTACCTGTGTCAGATTTGTTTTGTAATTCATTTGTGCATATTAATTGAAATAGTGGTCGGTTGCCCGCCATTTTGCTGTACCATAAGAGGCTGACAAATGTTAAATCAAAAAACTAATAATTACCTAACCGCTCACCTCTCCAGCCACCTAACTGCTGCTCTCTTTCCTTACAAGGTCCTCTTCTTAACGCCGCCATGAGGTAAATCCCTGGGCATCTTCGAGAGTGTAGTCAGATCCACTCATCTCTACTGGGAGCCATTTACCGTCATGGTGTCTGTGATTTTAGCAGGAAGAAAAGGGATGCATACTGTGCTTTTCTTTAAAACAAATATGATGGAACCTGGGAATGAGCCTCTAACGCAGATGTAAAAAGAGTGAACATATACAGTAGCAATGCAAATTTTAACTCTGAAGGCCTCCTATACCGATGAAGTAAAAATCATCAGGATTGTCAAACCGTTAAATGTGTATGGAGGGCTTTCTGACTCACCCCTGAAAGACGATGTTGGTGAATCCAAGGATACAGCCAATGGAACTTCAGAGATCGATCCCTTAGGCCAGCATAGAGATAAAGCTCCACCAGATGAGTTTTAGGGAACACAAGAGCGTCCATAAAAATTAATGGAGTGGTAGAGTGCATAAATGACCATCACTCCATTCAATCCGAGATCTTCAGAGATCTGGTTCTTGGGATCGTTGGTGGCCATGAAGGTCGGAAAGTTATCTCCTATTCCATGGATAACTTTAAAACTTGAGAATGCTTCTTTTATGCTTAATGTTATCAGATCAGCAATGTGTATAAAGTGTATTCCAACACTCCACCGATGACAGATGTCCGGAGAAAGAAGAATGGGGCATGTTGACCTTCAACATGGCAACTCCTTTTTTCTCATGAAAGATAACCTGCCCCATTAAGTTTGTAGCAGTGGACTATTTCCCTCTCTCTATTGAGAACATGTGTACAGGAATCAGGAGAAACAGCTGATGGTCTAATGAGTACTCCACTGACAGTTATCTAAGGTGTGTGGCCAGGTTTGGATGCTACCAATGAAGGCAATTATTAAACCCCTAAAATAAACAATGTCAACATTTCTACATGGTTCCGTTGAATATGCACATCAATGGTGGAATAAGAATAGCTAATAATCAGGCAAAACAATGTTCTGTCCAGTATTAAGGTATGGTTATCTTTTCTTCACTTTCCAACAGGTTACTAAAATGCAACTGCTAAGCCACACTTTAATCCAAAGCTTTACAAGCATCACATAAGAGTATAGCTGGCATGATAATCAATATAAAGCTCCTTTAAAGTTGAGCCCTCAGGGTATGCCAGCTTGGGGACATGTAAGGTTAATTACATTCAGTTGTTTTGATTGATTTCCTTTATTTAAGGGAAAACAGTTAGAAAGTCTAAATGTCGGATTTCCTTCTAAAATATCTACAGAAGGGACAAATGGCGACCTTAGGAGCTCTGTGTTCATACATTGAATTCAATAATAAAACAGCATGCGGTAAGCTCCTAACTTCACTCCAGTAATGGTTGCAAGCAACCAGAATTTTATTTTTGTACTGTTTGGGCACAATGTATCAAGGCTTTAGCATTGATAGATTTTTGCAGTTTTGGGGCTCAAAGTAGGAAATTTATCAAGAGTTTTAGACCATTTTTTACATAAAATCATAGAATCATAGAATTTTAGAGTTGGAAGGGACCTCCAAGGTCATCGTGTCCAACCCCCTGCTCAATGAAGGACTCACTAAACCACCTAAGACAGATGTCTGTCCAGCCTCTGTTTGAAGACTTCCAATGAAGGAGAACTCACCACTAGGGTTGAGCGAAACGGATCGTTCATTTTCATAAGTCGCCGACTTTTGGTAAAGTCGGCGTCTCATGAAACCCGACCCGATCCCTGTGTGGGGTCGGCCATGCGGAACGCGATCTTGGCGCCAAAGTCGCGTTTCGTATGACACGTTTAGCGCCATTTTTTCAGCCAATGAAGGAGCGTGGGCAGAGTGATGACATAGGGGTTAGGGCGTGCACGCCCATCATTTTATCGCTTGTGCGCAGTAGCGATTTGGAATGTGTAAAATGAAATTTCCTGTGCTGGGACGGAGGAGAGAGAGAGAGAGAGAGAGAGAGAGAGGGAGAGGGAGAGGGAGAGGACGAGAGAGAGAGAGAAAAAAAAAATCCCCATTGACGTGCATAGGGTTTCGTGTTCCGGCCGATCCTCGACTTTGCGCTGTAATCGGCCGATTTCGCCCGACTCGACTTTTCCAACAGTCGGGTTTCGCGAAACATGACTCAACCCTAAAAAAGTCAAGGTCGCTCAACCCTACTCACCACCTTTAGTGGCCGCCTGTCCCACTCATTGATCACCCTCACTGTCAAAAATTTTTTTCTAATATCTAATCTGTATCTTCTCCCTTTCATTCCATTGCTTCTCATGTTTCCATGAGTAAATGAGAATAATGGTGATCCCTCTTCACTGCGACATCCCTTCAGATATTTGTTATTTACGTCTCCTCTTAGCTAGAGATGAGCAGACATCGCTGGCTCCCTCATTATTCAGCAAGCTATAGCGATTACCAAAAAAGCTGCATCAAGAACCCGGATACCTGAAACGCTCCGGTTGATCAGGTGTCCGGTGCCACAGCTGCATGTGTCGCGGCTGTGTGACAGTCACAACACATGCATGTAGAGCCTGTTTGTTGGCCTGCATGTGTTGTGACTGTCACACAGTCTTCCTTTGAATTTTACAAGGGACTCATCTACAGAAATGTTTTGTGTTGGGGTGTAGAGCCTTAAGAACATTTCTGTCAACTCTTCGATGATAGGTCTGATTTTATATAGTCTGGGACATTTTGGGGCAGGAATTGACTATTGTCGTTAAAATACCAAAACCTCATGAGCACTTCATAGAGAGTCCTACAAAGAACAACTGAATACATAGAAGTTGCTTGAACAGGGCGGTTGAACAAGTAAGAGCAATTGCTACATTTTTTAACATGCCCCATGGAAAATGTAAGTCCTAAGCATTTTTTAACTTCAGGAAGATTAGTAAGCATCCATAAATTTAACCTAGCATAATAGGATCATGGATTCTGACTGATAAATTGGGAAATCTATAAATCTGTTTGGAGGACAATATTCTCTAGCAACCTGTCTGTTATAAACAAATTCAACAAATTAACTGGTCCAAAATCTTCCACCTCCACATTTATGCCAGGAATGGAGTAGCCAGATCCGAATCCACCCATCTGGGAAATGCTACATCAAGTAGCAAAGCCCCTTGTACATTGGCATGCACCAATTCCCTAGTACTAGGGACAGCACTTGTACTGGGCAGTGTTCCCTGATTGGGAGGCGTTTCACCAGTAGCGCTGTTTGCCTTTCTTGTACTGGTCCTTGTCGTGTTTGAGGATGGACCAGAATGACTGCTCATTTCTGAACTATCACTGTGCCTGAAACTAAAGCCCTCAAAATCATCATCGGCATCTGACATTATATTTCCTTCACTGTCTGAACATAAAAGGGAAGATGCCTCCTCTGTGGTATAAGACTGACGGCCATTTTATTACTTTTTATATATTTTATATATAAATGTACACTCAACAGTAATAGCTATATTTTAGCAGAAAATAAGTTCCTATCAAAGTATGTATATACCATATATTGCATTGTAAATAGTATTTATATGTGTATTTTAGTACAAAAATTAACAAATTGATTACCGCAACTGATTAACGTAACTTATTGATTAACAAAACTAATTGATTAACATAACTGAGTAACGTAACTATTTGATTACCAAAACTAATTTATTAACGTAACTAATGAGCAAAACTAATTTATTAACGTAACTGATTAACAAAACTAATTGATTAACGTAACTAGTTGATTAACAAAACCAATTGATTAACATAACTAATTGATTAATGTAACTGATTAACTAAGCTAATTGATTGCCGTAACTAATTGATTATCGTCACCACTTGATTATCGTAATTAATTGATTATTGGAATTGATCAATGTAACTGATTAATGTAGCAAATTCGTTACCGTAACTAATTGATTAATCAAATAAAACTGATCTGTAAAACAATTGTGATCAACCCTAACCCCAACCTTAAACCTAACCCTGACCCCAATTATTTTAGTTTAATTTTAAGAATAGAAATGTATGAATTAATTATAAATAACTAATTGATCTAAACAACTAATACTATACTAGACACCTACCCTATCTAACTTTATATCCTATCTAATAAATTGATGGGACTAACTGGGAAAAGGGGGAAATCTACTGATTTGTGTGTGTTTTTACAACATGACAAGATTGGACACTGACAGAAGATTAGAGGTGAAACAGTGTTTTAAAAGAGGCAAATCACCTGGGAAAATTTGTTACTACCACAAACTTGACCTGCCGGTGATGTCATCAGGCCCTTAATCAGGTTTCGACGAGGTCAGGGGTCACAGTTAGTATTCTGCACCGGAATCCCGGTGCTTGTAGGTATGTGGAGTCCCCGATCTCTGAAAGATCACTGACCGAATATAAACATAGGCGCCGCACAAAGCCAAGCCAGCACCAATATTTATTTATCGACGGCATTCGTGAAGGGGTTTAAAGGGAACCTGTCAATTCAGATAATGCTATAAATCTGTAGATATAGATTTAATCTGCAAGCTAATAAAGATAGGAAGGTGCTCGGCGCAGTACTGAAGCTGTGACACCTGGAACTTTAAATTAACTTTATTCTTCCTGGAAGCCACCAGCTTTCAGTCATGGAAGCGTGCCGTGACATCTATACTGTGAGCGGCGGCTGTAAGCATGCCTTGGCACTTTGAATGACAGCCAGCTTAGCAGTGCATCAGATCCAGTTGTCAATCAAAGTGCCGGGGCCTGTTCACAGGTGCCACCACTCTCAATGTTGTGAGCGGTGACTGTAGCCATGCCGACACGCCAAAATAACTGAAAGCCAGTGGCTCCTGGGAGGAATAAAGTTCATTTTCCCCCAGATGCCGCAATTTTAGCAGCTGGGCACCTTCATAAGCTATTAAACTGCAAATTAACTCCAGATCTGCAGGTTAATAACATTATCTGACTTGACAGGTTCTCTTTAAACCTTATTTGTATAGACAACCATGCTCAGACTACACCCACATTTTAAAATTAAGAAAAGTGTTATAAACAGCAAGGAATTTAATTGTTTTTCACCAAAACAGTGTGAAACAAATTTGAAACAACAAAAATTGGTGCAAAACCCTTGATTAATCTATAAAATGGCAGACTTGATAATTCGGATACAAAATGGATACAGTTCTAGAAAAAATATTTTTAGATGTTGCTGTAAAAATACTTGGGATCGTGGGGTGGTCGATATGATGCCTTAATGTGATATGTAATTACCATTTTGCCAATGATAATGCTAGGTAAATTACATTTCCACTTCCCCTCCTTCCTCTCCCAGCCCCTCTCTTTCTCTTACTATTTATATATACTTTCTATAAAGCGGAAGTTCTGTCGGTTTACAATGCATCGTAAATATAAGTAACTGAGTTTTGATTAAAGGTTGGCACACGGCGTTAAAGCTTCGTATTAAAAATGTATAGAGACGCCTTTCCTATAAATTATATTAAAGCAATGTCAAACCGCCGTCTATTTTCTTTATTACATTGTGCCAGACGTGCGACTGCTACTTTCCATATTACAATAGAAGATTGTAATGAAATTATTACTGGCAAGCCCCCTGCTCTGTATTCTCTTTCCTGTTTAAACATAGGGGGGGAAAAAGCTGAGATTAGTATATTTTATATTATTACCATTGAAATCTGATGGATAAGTATTTATTCCTGAAGTGTGGCATCTACCTGAACACTGATGATAGCATCCCCATTGGTTGCTAGTTTCAGGCCGGTTTATCTCAGGGATAAATTTGTTGAATGAGACCTAATGGCTTTCATTATGAATTCAGACTTTGAGTTTGTATTCAGACCTCGTGAGTTGTATTCAGACTTTGTGGGTCCTATTCAGACCTCATGGGTTGTACTCAGACCTCATGGGTTGTATTCAGACTTTGTGGGTCCTATTCAGACCTCATGGGTTGTATTCAGACCTCGTGGGTTGTATTCAGACCTCATGGGTTGTATTCAGACCTCGTGGGTTGTATTCAGACCTCATGGGTTGTATTCAGACCTCGTGGGTTGTATTCAGACCTCATGGGTTGTATTCAGACTTTGTAGGTTCTATTCAGACCTCATGGGTCATATTCAGACCTCGTGGGTTGTATTCAGACCTTGTCGTATTCAGACCTCGTGGGTTGTTTTCAGACCTTGTGGGTTGTATTCAGACCTTGTGGGTTATATTCAGACCTCGTGAGTTGCTTTCAGAATTTGTGGGTTCTATTCAGACCTCGTGGGTTGTATTCAGACATTGTGGGTTGCTAGTTACAGGCCACTTTATCTCAGGGATATATTTGTTGAATGAGACCTAATGGCTTGTATTATGAATTATTGAGTTGTATTCAGACTTCGAGTTTGTATTCAGACCTCGTGAGTTGTATTCAGACATCGTGGGTTGTATTCAGATTTTGTGGGTTGTAGTCAGACCTCGTTGGTTGTATCCAGATTTTGTGGGCTGTATTGATACCTCTTAGGTTGTATTCAGACATAATGGGTTGTTGGCACATCCAAATAACTTCGGTAGAATTAGCTGACAATCTAAGGGCCCTTCATCATTACATTTTAGTCCTTTGTTTGAAAACTCCAGATGTAAATGTTGAACTTATCCATGGAAAAAAGAGTTGAGCAAATCGATTGCAATTTTCTCACTGGTATCAAGGCCTAAAGTTTGATTCCTACTTACTATTCTTCACATGGACTTTAGCAGCAACAGAGTAAATCAGGCCCAAAGCTTGTATAGAATTATAAACTGGAAATGCCTTTATCTGAGGGGGAGGAGGTGAGCTGTGATATCACAAATTGTGAATGGTGGATCCTGTGTTATCTACTGTACATAGTTGTGTTATCAGTCATTGTACAGGAGGAGGAGGAGGTGAGCTGTGATATCATCTATTGTGAATGGTGGATCCTGTGTATTCTACTGTTTATAGAGGTGTTATCAGTCATTGTGCAGGAGGAGGAGGTGAGCTGTGACATCACCTATTGTGAATGGTGTATCCTGTGTTATCTACTGTATAGAGGTGTTATCAGTCATTGTATAGGAGGAGGTGGTGAGCTGTGATATCATCTATTGTGAATGGTGGATCCTGTGTATTCTACTGAATATAGAGGTGTTATCAGTCATTGTACAGGAGGAGGAGTGTTGTGAATTCCGTTCTGGAGCTCCCTCCTGTGGTTGCTAATGGTATTTTTGTGAGTTCTGCCCTTGGGCTCCCTCTGGTGGTTTCGAGTGGAACTGCTGCTCCTTTGGGTAGCTGTGTCAGCTGCCTTCACTAATCGCCTTGCCTGGATTTGTTATTTAAACCTGCTCTGGGCTTTAGTTCATGCCAGCTGTCAATGTTCTTGGTTGGATTTGGTTCTCTCCTTGGATTTCTCATATGGCCTGTCCTTGTCAGCAAAAGATAAGTTTTTGCTAGTTCTTGTTTGTCCATTTGCTTGGACTCTATTGCTCTGCAAATATGTCTCTTTTTGTCCAGCTTGTCACTATGTCATATTCAGGCTAGCTGGAAGCTCTGGGAAAGCAGATTTGCACTCCACACCGTGAGTCGGTGTGGAGTTCATTTTTGTAAACTCTGCGTGGATTTTGTAGTTTTTAATACTGACCGCACAGTATCCTTTTCTCTCTGTCTATCAAGTTTAGTATTGGCCTCCTTTGCTGAAATCTGATTTCATTTCTGTGTACGTCATTTCCCTCTTCACTCACAGCCAATAATTGTGGGGGGCTGTCTTTCCTTTTGGGGTTTTCTCTGAGGCAAGATAGCTTTCTATTTCCTTCTTTAGGGGTAGTTAGTTCTTAGGCTGTGAAGAAGTGTCTAGGGAGAGTCAGGAACATCCCACGGCTATTACTAGTGTTGTTGTTAGGATTAGGGACTGCGGTCAGTAGAGATACCACCTTCTCAGAGCTCGTCCCATGTTGCATTTTATCCACCAGGTCATATCAGTGTGGCCTCTTAACCACCAGGTCATAACAGTACAGCTGGCCCCCAATGTGTTAAATGCATCTCAAAAGAGGGAAAAGAAAGTTCTGAGCCATTTTTTTTTCCTTTGCAGCTTGTTTTGTCTTTTTTTTCCCCTTAATCTCTGGGTGGTTCAGGATTTTGGTGCTGATATGGAGGTTCAGGGTCTGTCCTTGCGCGTGGATCAACTCGCTGCAAGAGTACAGAGTATCCAAGATTATGTTGTCCAGACTCCGGTATTAGAGCCTAGAATTCCTATTCCTGATTTGTTTTCTGGGGATAGATCTAAATTTTTGAACTTTAAAAATAATTGCAGATTGTTTTTTGCTCTGAGACCCCGTTCCTCTGGTGACCCCATTCAGCAGGTGAAGATTGTTATTTCTTTGCTGCGTGGCGACCCGCAGGACTGGGCATTCTCCCATGAGCCAGGAAATCCTGCATTGCTTAATATTGACGCATTTTTTCAAGTGCTCGGATTGCTGTATGACGAGCCTAATTCTGTGGATCAGGCAGAAAATACTTTGCTGGCTTTGTGTCAGGGTCAGGAAGCAGCAGAAGTATACTGCCAGAAATTTAGAAAGTGGTCTGTGCTCACAAAATGGAATGGGTATGCCCTGGCAGCGATTTTTAGAAAGGGTCTTTCTGAAGCCCTTAAAGATGTTATGGTGGGGTTTCCTACACCTGCTGGTCTGAATGAGTCAATGTCTTTGGCCATTCAGATTGATCGGCGCTTGCGCGAGCGCAAGGTGGTGCACCATATGGCAGTGTCCTCTGAGCAGAGTCCTGAGCCTGTGCAATGTGATAGGATTTTGACTAGAGCAGAAAGGCAGAAATTCAGACATCAGAATGGGCTGTGTTTTTACTGTGGTGATTCTGCTCATGCTATTTCTGATTGCCCTAAGCGTACTAAGAGGGTCCCTAGGTCTGTTACCATTAGTACTGTGCAGCCTAAATTTCTCTTGTCTGTTACCCTGATTTGCTCATTGTCGTCTTTTCTGTTATGGCATTTGTGGACTCTGGCGCTGCCCTGAACTTAATGGACTTAGAATTTGCCAAGCGCTGTGGTTTTTCCTTGAAGCCTTTGCAGAGTCCTATTCCCTTAAGGGGGATTGATGCTACGCCATTGGCCAAGAATAAACCTCAGTACTGGACACAGTTAACCATATACATGGCTCCAGCACATCAGGAAAATATTCGCTTTTTGGTGTTGCATAATTTGCATGATGTTGTTGTGCTGGGTTTTCCATGGTTACAGGTACATAATCCAGTGCTGGATTGGAGATCTATGTCTGTAACTGGTTGGGGTTGTCAGGGGATACATAGTGATATTCCTTTGATGTCCATTTCCTCGTCCCCTTCTTCTGAAGTTCCTGAGTTTTTGTCGGATTTCCAGGATATATTTGATGAGCCCAAGTCCAGTTCCCTGCCTCCTCATAGGGACTGCGATTGTGCCATTAATTTGATTCCTGGCTGTAAGTTCCCTAAGGGCCGACTTTTCAATCTGTCTGTGCCAGAGCATGCCGCTATGGGGAGTTATGTAAAGGAGTCCTTGGAGAAGGGGCATATTCGCCCGTCTTCGTCACCATTGGGAGCGGGATTTTTTTTTTGTTGCCAAGAAGGATGGCTCCTTGAGACCCTGTATAGATTATCGCCTTCTCAATAAGATCACTGTCAAGTTCCAGTACCCTTTACCTTTACTTTCTGATTTGTTTGCTCGGATTAAGGGTGCCAGTTGGTTTACTAAAATCGACCTTCGAGGGGCGTATAATCTCGTGCGTATTAAACAAGGTGATGAATGGAAAACAGCATTTAATACGCCCGAAGGCCATTTTGAATATCTTGTGATGCCATTCGGGCTTTCTAATGCTCCATCGGTATTTCAGTCCTTTATGCATGATATCTTCCGGAATTATCTGGATAAATTCATGATTGTGTATTTGGATGATATTTTGGTTTTCTCCGATGATTGGGAGTCTCATGTGAGGCAGGTTAGGATGGTATTTCAGGTCCTTCGTGCTAATGCGTTGTTTGTGAAGGGGTCTAAGTGCCTCTTTGGAGTTCAGAAGGTTTCTTTTTTGGGTTTCATTTTTTCTCCCTCGGCTATTGAAATGGACCCTGTTAAAGTCCAGGCCATTCATGATTGGACTCAACCTACATCTGTAAAGAGCCTTCAGAAATTTTTGGGCTTTGCCAATTTTTATCGCCGCTTTATTGCTAATTTTTCTAGTGTGGTGAAGCCTCTGACCGATTTGACGAGGAAGGGCGCTGATGTGATGAATTGGTCCTCTGCGGCTGTTGAGGCCTTTCAGGAGCTTAAACGTCGTTTTACTTCTGCCCCTGTGTTGCGTCAGCCAGATGTTTCTCTCCCTTTTCAGGTTGAGGTTGATGCTTCTGAGATTGGGGCAGGGGCCGTTTTGTCTCAGAGAAATTCTGATGGCTCTTTGATGAAACCGTGTTCTTTCTTCTCCAGAAAGTTTTCGCCTGCTGAGCGTAATTATGATGTCGGCAATCGGGAGTTGTTGGCTATGAAGTGGGCATTTGAGGAGTGGCGACATTGGCTTGAGGGAGCCAAGCATCGCGTGGTGGTCTTGACTGATCATAAGAATCTGATTTACCTCGAGTCTGCTAAGCGGTTGAATCCTAGACAAGCTCGGTGGTCTCTGTTTTTCTCACGTTTTGATTTTGTGGTCTCGTATATTCCGGGATCTAAGAATGTGAAGGCTGATGCCCTTTTTAGGAGTTTTTTGCCTGATTCTCCTGGAGTTCTTGAGGAGGTGAGCTGTGACATCACCTATTGTGAATGGTGTATCCTGTGTTATCTACTGTATACAGAGGTGTTATCAGTCATTGTACATGAGGAGAAGGTGAGCTGTGATACCACTTTTTGTAAATGGTGGATGCTAAGTTATCTACTGTGTATGTTACTTTTTAATTGTAATCCTGTTTGTGATGATAATGAGTCTCCTACTTAAATCAGAAGTCTAATATTTGTCCTAATGATCAGTGCTAAAATTGCAAATTTTCTGTTTTGTTTTTGTTTAAATAGCTAGTGTTATGGATAATTGAAAAGAACATCCAACATGAAAACCTGATTTAAACAACTGATCATTTTCTGACTATGCATTATACCATTATAGGTTCAAGAACTCTTGGAAAGTTTCCAGATGTAAAATTTAAAATACGGTAAGATAGTTGGAAGCCATGATAATTGTATGAAATCTGATGCTGTCTGGACAGGTTCTCTCATCATCACTTTTGGTAAAATGTCCCTATTTTGTGTTTTGGAAAATAGCTGTCTCCTACCATTTTACAAGATAATGCAATCCTTCAGCTGAAATCCTGTGTGCTGAGAGATTGTTCTGTTCACTCTTCGGCAGAGTGTGTTAGTCATTACAAAAGGCTGCATTATAGCAAGCGACACATTCGAGGAGGAAAAAGCTGTTGCTGAGAGATTGCTGACATATCCACCAGGAGAAAGAATTGTGGTCGCTACCATGAAAATATGTTTCTCCTTAAAGAAAGGCTCCCCCTTGTGAAAATCACTTGCATTTAGGTTATTATGAGAAATGCAGACTGAAATCCAGGACTGATATAAATTGTGTTCCAGTACACAGATCAGCGCAGACGGAAAGCTTGCCTGTCTTTAAGGCTTAGCAACTAGGTTTTTCTTGCAAAGAAATACAGATCTTTTTCTTTAAAACCAACAATTTCACATTGAGTAGAAGTGTGCTGCGTTAAATGCGAGCACCGCATTTAATAAAAGTCTAGAATTCATCAATAATTCACTGGTAGATATTACTCTCTGACAATTCTGCAAACAGCTAATCGCAACATCTAGAGTTACCAAGAAATATAAAACTGTCTGTATCAAATGAGAACAATGAGTTCTAATACATAAAGGAAAGGGATCTAACGGCAACTATTTATGTAAACAAAGAAAAATGAAAGATGAGTGGATTGATAGATGGATAGATAATAGATGGATAATAGATAGATAGATAGATAGATAGATAGATAGATAGATAATAGGTATATGATAGATAGATAGATAGATAGATAGATAGATAGATAGATAGATAGATCACTGTTGTCTGTAGCAACCATGATACTTGTAGTTTGACACATCCAGGCTGCTCCACCTCTCCAGTAGACTGACTTAAATGAACACCTAGCCTGTTTATTTGCAGAGCTAGTCAGGTGTACTAATCAAAGCCTGCAGAGCTAGGATTCAACCCTAGCCTATCTGGCATTGCTACGATAGATAGATGCTAGGATTCGCACCAATTGGCAAAACGGATAATATTTATATCTCTATATCTTCTTGTACCAGTTGTGACTTGTATTGTTCAAGATTATTGTACTTGTTTTATTATGTATACCCCTCCTCACTAGTGTTGAGCATTCCAATACTGCAAATATCGGGTATCGGCCGATATTCGCTGTATCGGAATTCCGATACCGAGTTCCGATATTGGAAGGTATCGCTCAACACTACTCCTCACATGTAAAGCGCCGTGGAATAAATGGCACTATAATAATAAATAATAATAATAATACCTCAAGGGGAACTTTTTTCTTCTTTGAAAGATGGCATGGAAAGTCAGATACCTAATCACGCTTTCATTCCCTACGGAGAAAGTTGAGCGTGATGCTCTGCAGCCCCATAGGGTATGATTGAAGTGGAGGTGCAGAGGATGTGCACTGCTGCTCCTTTCTAATGGGGATAAAAGTTTTCCATTCTGCTGATCAGTGTAGGTCTCAGTGGTCGGACCCCCATGATAAACAAGTCATCATCACCTTTCCTGAAGATGTAATACGTTACCTTGTTTCTAAAGTACAACTCTTTTAAGTTTATTGAGGTTTGTGAGCATTTGTCTATACACAGCTCTCTTAAAATCCCGCCACAAAATTTCAATTGGGTTGAGGTCTTTGACTATTCACTTTGTTGATCAGGTTGTCACAAATTACTGGAATACTATGCTGTACTGTTCTATGAATTTTATTTATTATTATTATTATTATTATTATTATTATTATTAATTATTTATTTATTATTTATTAATAATTATTTATTTAAGTGGATTTAAAATATCTAATATGCTGGTGGGTTTTCCTTTTTTAATTTTTTTGCACTCCTTGGCAACATGAACTTTTTAGAAGAAACATGGAACTTTTATGTTTCACTTTTTTTCTCTGAGTTCTTTGTATTAATTTAAATCAAGATATATCTGTATGTGCCAGTACACTGTGCCTGTGAATAAGAATACTACTGATTTTAAACAGACTAAGAACCACAAAGAAGCAGTCATCAAGTCCCTTAAAAGTATAAACTTTATTAAACAACAATTTAAAACCTACAAAACAGGTACAATGGCATGAATGGAGAAATAAGTATGTGCCCACAGTGGTCATAAGTAGAAAAAAGGTACAAAATTGGCCCAGCACTCCCGCATAATCCTAGAATTATGTCAGAATATGGCACATGACAATCCTCAGACAATAGTAATGTAAGTACACACTATTACTGGTAGAGAGGAAAAAACCTCATAATACATACCTATAAGGTGCAGGAGTGAGAGGCCAACAGCCCACCCCGACGCGCGTTTCAGAGTGATACAAACTCCTTCCTCAGGGGGGATTTTAAACAGAGAAGTGAAGTTTTTAAACTAAACACAGCAGTCTCATGGCTCGCTGTTAGTGTTTCTGAATCACATATGGCAAGTTATAGATTTGAGACTGTTTCATAAAAGCTAAACATGCAAAAGCATTTATCAAGCAATGTCAGAGTGCTGGAAGTGTCACCCCTGTATAGCAGAAACTACACTGAATGAAAGAAAAAACGTTGTTGCACTATACAGTTTCTTTTACTGTGAAGTCAGTACACAGGATGCAGACCAAAGGTCGGGAAGTGAGCTCCACCATGTGCCCTTACTCTTACCGACCCTAAATATATCGATGGAGCAGAGAACATATCATTGGTGCAATCTGTGCAACTGTACAGGGGTCCAAGACGAAAGGAGGCCCATTACCACCTCCAGGTGGAATGTTGCATTATGTTGAGCTATTGGACTGTAAGGGGCCCATATTTTGTACTTGTATAGGAGCCCATTTTGTTCTGGTTCTGCCAGTAGGATGGAGGCTGAATTTTCACAACCATTGATATAGTGTCAGTCCAGAGTTGCTCATGACTAGATTTCAGCAGTCTTGTTTTAGACTAAAAAATTACAAAAATAGCAAGAAAGAGTGAACATCGATCACGGGATCTCTTCGCCTTGGAGAAAATCTTCATTTTCCACAGCAATCTTTCACAGTGCACATTACTCTACTCACAAAATAAGATGCTGCCTCCTAAAATGCATCCTATGTGATGGAGATGGAAGACATCTAATAGCACACCTGAAGCCAGGAACCTTTCTACTCTGTATTTAGGGCTCTGTGTCTCAGCCACCGTTTGCTGAACCACAAAATATCTCCACTAAATGAAGCCTCGAAAAGTCTGCGCTGACTCCATTCTCCGGGTTACAATGCGTGAAAAATGATAGTAATGTCATTTCAAAAGCTGCACTTGATAAATGGAAGCAAAAGAAAAATTGCCGTGCTTTATGATCGTGGCGCATTTTCCTCCAATTTCAGAAATAACTCTAAATTTGTCAGTGATTCTACCAGGGGAAAGAAAGCTAATGCTCAATCCCTGAAGCTGACAAACAAAAGGCGAAATAGGTCTTCGCCAAATTAATCATTGGAAATGGTATGTTTTGTATGAGCGATGTTTGTTGTTAATGATGTGGATGCGGCTTTGTATAATGTGAACCTGTCACCACTTTTTCCCCTATGAAATAAACATACGGGACAGCTTCTCTGGACAATGCTACAAGTTACATCTCTTCGTCTTATAACTCGGAGTCACAACTCATCTTTTGTTGACCTGGGGCCAAGATACAGTTCATTACCTAAGCTTTGTTTCTGAATACCATTTTGCCAGTTTTACACCATATCTTCATCATCTAAAGTTTTTTTCCAATGCCTAAAGACTAGTGTTGAGCGATACCGTCCGATACTTGAAAGTATCGGTATCGGAAAGTATCGGCCGATACCGGCAAAGTATCGGATCCAATCCGATACCGATACCCGATACCAATACAAGTCAATGGGACTCAGGTATCGGACGGTATTCCTGATGGTTCCCAGGGTCTGAAGGAGAGGAAACTCTCCTTCAGGCCCTGGGAACCATATTAATGTGTAAAAGAAAGAATTAAAATAAAAAATATTGCTATACTCACCTGTCCGACGCAGCCTGAACCTCAGCGAGGGAACCGGCAGCGTTGTTTGTTTAAAATTCGCGCTTTTACTTGGTTACGTGAGGTCCCGGCTTGTGATTGGTCAGGGCGGCCATGTTGCCGGGACGCGGACCAATCACAGCAAGCCGTGACGAAATTACGTCACGGCTTGCTGTGATTGGTCCGCGTCCCGGCAACATGGCCGCCATTAACCAATCACAAGCCGTGACGTCACGGGAGGCTGGACATGCGCGTATTTTGAAAAGCGCGCGTGTCCAGCCTCCAGTGACGTCCCGGCTTGTGATTGGTTAATGGCGGCCATGTTGCCGGGACGTCACTGGAGGCTGGACACGCGCGCTTTTCAAAATACGCGCATGTCCAGCCTCCCGTGACGTCACGGCTTGTGATTGGTTAATGGCGGCCATGTTGCCGGGACACGGACCAATCACAGCAAGCCGTGACGTAATTTCGTCACGGCTTGCTGTGATTGGTCCGCGTCCCGGCAACATGGCCGCCCTGACCAATCACAAGCCGTGACGTCACGGGAGGCTGGACACGCGCGCTTTTCAAAATACGCGCATGTCCAGCCTCCCGTGACGTCCCGGCTTGTGATTGGTTAATGGCGGCCATGTTGCCGGGACGTCACTGGAGGCTGGACACGCGCGCTTTTCAAAATACGCGCATGTCCAGCCTCCCGTGACGTCACGGCTTGTGATTGGTTAATGGCGGCCATGTTGCCGGGACGCGTACCAATCACAGCAAGCCGTGACGTAATTTCGTCACGGCTTGCTGTGATTGGTCCGCGTCCCGGCAACATGGCCGCCCTGACCAATCACAAGCCGTGACGTCACGGGAGGCTGGACACGCGCGCTTTTCAAAATACGCGCATGTCCAGCCTCCCGTGACGTCCCGGCTTGTGATTGGTTAATGGCGGCCATGTTGCCGGGACGTCACTGGAGGCTGGACACGCGCGCTTTTCAAAATACGCGCATGTCCAGCCTCCCGTGACGTCACGGCTTGTGATTGGTTAATGGCGGCCATGTTGCCGGGACGCGGACCAATCACAGCAAGCCGTGACGTAATTTCGTCACGGCTTGCTGTGATTGGTCCGCGTCCCGGCAACATGGCCGCCCTGACCAATCACAAGCCGGGACTTCACGTAACCAAGTAAAAGCGCGAAATTTAAACAAACAACGCTGCCGGTTCCCTCGCTGAGGTCCCGGCTGCGTCGGACAGGTGAGTATAGCGATATTTTTTATTTTAATTCTCTTTTTTACACATTATTACATTAATGTTGTTGCGATACCCGATACCCGATACCACAAAAGTATCGGATCTCGGTATCGGAAATTCCGATACAGCAAGTATCGGCCGATACCCGATACTTGCAGTATCGGAATGCTCAACACTACTAAAGACGTTTCTTTTTGTTTGTTTTTTTCCCTAAGCTTTGGTTTTAATTATCAGATAAATCTTCGAGATTAGCCGCTGAGCCAAATCTCCTTCTTTCAGGCCAGTCCTGTATGTATCTTCAAGATCAGTTTTCACTGTAGTCCTGAGAGATGAGATCGGTATAAACTTCCACCTTAAAACTGTCTCCTCTGCTTCTGTTGCTGTCTATCTGTGATCAGCATAGACTCCAGACTATGACATGTAATAGGATACAAACTATTGTGTGAAATGATTCCTACCAAGATTATATGAGCAGCTCCTTCCATATACACGGCCACTTTATCACGTAAAACCACAAAGGACACAATGCTACAATACGCTCTTGTATGTTTAGGGAAATGGGTTATGTCATAAGTGGTGGTGACCATATCAAGGAAACCAGTCGAGAATGGTTGGTAACTTTTAGCACACTATATTGGTGTATCTAAGCTGCTGAAGAACAGTAGAGCTGTGACCTCACAATAAGAGATGTATCTAAGCTCCAGAAGTACACCTGAGCTGTGACCTCACAACGAGAGATATATCTAAGCACTTGAAGAACACCTGAGATGTGACCTCACAATAGGGGCTGTATCAAAGAACCTGATAAACAGTAGAGCTGTGACCTCAAAATAAGAGATGTATCTTAGTACCTGGAGAACATGAGAGCTGTTACCTCAAAATAACACATGTGTCCAAGCAGCTGATGAACACCGAAATTGTGAACTCAAAATTAGAGATGTATCTAAGCATCTGAAGAACAACTGAGCTGTGACCTCACAATAAGAGATGTGTCTAAGCACCTGAAGAACACCTGAGATGAGACGTCACAATACAGGCTGTATCTGAGCAGCTGAAGAACACTAGAGCTGTGACCTCAAAAAAAAAGATGTACCTAAGCTGATGAAAACCACAGTTGTCATCTAAAGTATTATGTCATAAGTGATGATAAGGACATCATCCATTCCACATTGTGCTTGTAACATCCATGCGTGAACATGCTCCAGCCACGCTGGCCACGTCTAGTAGGTGGCATGGCGTTAAGTCTGTGGTTGCTGCTGGGCAGCGTACGCACTGCTCAGCTTAATCCTAGGCCTGCTAGACTTGTACTCTTTCTCTTATCTGTTTTTGTTTGGTACTTGAGGGGTTAACTCTGATTAGTTTTCTGCTGGAGCCATGTGTGAGGTTCCTGGCTATTTAAACCCTCAGCAGTCAGTCCATGGTTGCAAGTTATAGGTTTGCCATTGGCCTTGCTACCTGCTTGAGTTGTTCTGCTACATTTTAGTGTTTCCTGTAATTGACCCCAGCTAGTTCTCTGACTACCCTCTCGCCTGATGATTCACTTTTCTGCTTTTGACTTGGTTTTCCTGACTTTCCATTGCCTGCCTGCTCTGCTGGCCTTCGATGGGGCAGCCCTGTCCATTACTGTGCTTCAACCATTTGAAGAAAATCACCGTCTTTGTTAATCTCATTGAAGAGGCGATCACTCTGAGTTTTATGATGAGCTAAGCAATTTTCCACCTGGTGATGTGGATTCTCTAAGCTGAAGGTCTCATTGGCCAGCATGGACAAGGAATGTTGGCGCAGCATAACACAGCAGAACTGGAGATTCCGGACAGCATGTTTAATGGCATGCAACAGCAGAACTGCATGTGCTTGTCAGAAACTAAAGCAATGTGGAATGGCAGAACTGCATATGCTGGATGGCATATGGAGGAGCATGGAACAGTAGAGCTGGATTTGCTGATTGGCATCCGGAAAAGAATGGAACAGTGGAGCTGAATATGTTGGATGGCACCTAAATCAACGTGGAATGGCATAGCTGGAAGTTCTGGATCTCACGTGGAACAGCGTGGAACAGTGAAAATGAGACCCACTTAATAAAGCAGAGCCCAAAGGAGCAACAGGGTTGAGCTTGTCAGGAGATTTATTTGTAACAGATGAAGCAGAGCACATCAGAACAAAAGAGCTGAGTTTGTCAGGAGACTCACTATGGGATGTATTAAACAGAGCTCAGCAGTAAACAGAGCAGGATTTGACATATTGCCTATAGTTGAACAAAAGTTGCACTACCCAGCCATGCCTTAGTGACTAGGATGCCAACTACTTGAATAATCAGGTGGTGAGTCACAGCCTTAGCCAGGCTATAAGGTCTCAACATGTCACATCAGTTGTGCACAGCAGCAGAGTGAGCTGGGTGAATAACGGAAACAGAAAGAAATGTAAAACAAAGGAAGAAGGAAAGGGATTGTGGAATATCAGAAATGTTTAATGATAAGGTGATCTGAAAACAACAGAAATCAACACTGAAAATTCAGTAGTGGTGTCTGTGGAGACACGGAGGTCTGTGGGTGCTCTAGTCCTTTGGCTCGAGGCTGCGTGGACCAGAGATCATCCAACTGAAAGCACGGTCTCCTTTTACCTTGGGCATAATTCTTCTCATATATAGTTTTTCCTTCAATGTTTGCAAGTCAACAAACTGCATGGCCTAGTATAATGTGTAATCAACATATCAGCAAATATAATTGTTCTGTGACCTTGCATCCCTGTTTTACAAAGATAACAGTCTAGTAAACTGTAGGAGCTGATATAGGAGGTACATAACACCCATTCATCAAATTATAAATATCAGTTTAACCTACAAGAACAGTCAATATTTTAGACTTTTGACAAACCAAAGAAAGAAACATATAAATTCAAATGTTAAGATATAGATAAGTCTATGCCTCCTAGCCTAGATGTCTAGATAATTAAAATAAAATGCTGGGTCATCACAGTGTCTAAACAAAAAGGTTTGGAGAGAGCAAAAAAGATCAAGAGGAATGTAATTCTCAATGAAGAAGAGTAAAATGGAGAGTCTCAAAGAGTTTGAAAGATGCGATCCTCACCAAGAAGAGGAAAAATAGAGAATCTCAAAGAATCTGATTACGAACTGCAGAGGACCACTCTCAATACCAAACAGAACATCAGAGAGAAGAAATATTAACAGTGCAGGTACCTCTGTACAGTACCATATTACAGGGGCATCGGATGCCATGAATATGCCCTAGATTTCACAATTTAATGCACATTTTTAACAGGAGACAAATTGAAGTACAGAAGGATCTCGAGCCACGGTGACTTGATTGATGAACGCTCTGTAGGAAGATCGATCTTGTGCAAGCCTAGGTAGGTACACCAGGGTCTTCTCCTTGTTCCTTTTATTTTTCCGACCAAGATGTCCTTCTCCAGTGATTTCTCTTTTCCTATGATGTGTCGAAAGTAGGCAAGTGGTAACTTGCTGACCCTTGCTTCGAGTGACATGTCTGTCTTGATTGGGTCCCAAATTGTTTTGTTTGTTCTCCTTGGCATCCATGTAATTGATAACATCCTTCTCCAGCACCATATTTCGAAGGCACCAATTCTTCTGTCTTGTTTCTTTATCGTCCAGGTTTCGCATCCGTATATACTACTACATGAGCTATATTATGGCCCCTTACAAGATGAAGCCTAAGACAACGAGGCTTTTCTGGATTGGTAGTTTAAAGCTTTATAACAGAGCCCCCCATATCTATTGTGGCTGTGCTCTGATGTAGCAATGAGGCTTTTTTAACTGCCTTCAAAAGGAAGCAGTCACCGGGTTCAACTAGTCTGCCACCTCTGCACCCACCTATAGTGCCGCCCCTGGTCTTTATCGTTGTTGATCTAGACAAGAGAGATCTATATTCCTTTTTCCTTTAAATACAGATATCTCCTAATCCATAGCAATTAATTTAAGCAACAAAGACTGACTTCCATGATATAGTCTACTCCGGATGCATTTCTTCCGATAAGCCTGCTCTCTTTATACCGCAAAGAATAAGTTTTCCATTAGGCTAAAACTTCTTCATTTTCTTATTGGAAAGAAGGCTGGAGAAACTGCTTAGGAAGGCTGTTTGTGATTACAAAGATAAAGGCAATGAAAGAAATATAGTTTTCATTTGGACAGCAGTTTGGTAAATTGCTAATGAGAAATCTAGGCTGTTTATTGTGCATCCCTACCCACGCTGGGCACTGTCATTGCCGCGTCTGAAATCAGCACCTTTTCTTTTATCTACTAGAAGAGAATACCTTGTGCTTTTGTCTATATAAATCAAACAGAAGAAGAGCTTTCTGTGATTATGTTAAAAGAAAGCTATTTTTCTTAAAGCTATTCCACTTGCCCGTCAGGTTTTTCTCTTCGCTGGTTCTCAAACATCAGGCAAGACTTTTAATGTCTAAGACAAAAAAAAAAGATTGGCCTGGGGCTACGAGGAGATCTCACTGGTGATATATTGAAGTGGATATGAAATTTAGCTAATGTAATTCCCTATAATGTTTCTGTACTGAAATATACATATAAGTGAAAGTCAAAACCTTTACCAGATGGAAATGTCCCTGAACTGTCATTTTTTTAAAATATTTCTATGTCATCAAGACACTAGATTTCCAATAAAGTCAGCCAACCATGACCACCATATCAACGTCGTTGGGGACTGCCACCCAGTTCACTTTTCCATCTCCCACTACTCTGCTTTTAAAAGGCCACTCTCACAGTGTGACCCGACCCAACGGATGGTCGGTCAGTGGACAGCACAACTCACAAACAACGGGATGGAAAAGGTGAGAGGAAGGCCCTACCTGTATGGGGGATGGTCACCACCTGAGCTCAAACCTGAGCCTGTCCCTGCACTCCCCTAGCGCCCTATGCGGGTCCTTCCCCCCACTGCTATCAGGAAACCTCATCCCTAGTAGTCACCTATTACTGCCCTGGCTAGTGCACTGGCTGGCAAGGAGCATTAGCCTCACCTCTGCAGATAATACACACAGGGGAAAGTGACAAACACCAAAAGGGACAAGGTAACAAAAGCACCACACTTAGCTTACGAACAATGCTGCTAAGCTCCACACCGCAGATAACAGCAGCAACTGGACTCCAATCACCAGAAGTGGCTGACACCAGATAGCTGCTCCTACTTGGCTGGTCTCCTGAAAGAAACTGTATCACCAACAGTCAGCTGATGCAACAGGTGACCTTTTAAAGTATGGTGGGAGTGGTCACCACCTGCATCAGCTGACCCAGCAAGACTGCAGTAACATGAGATTGCCAGCGGGGGAAAGAAACTGACATTAACCTCCGATGGTCCAAAAGAAAAAAGTTTTAACCAGAGTGGAACCAGAGCTGCCACAAATCCAAAAATGGATTGTGAAAGCCACATTCACGTCCGCGGTTCCACATAACCCTTTTAAGACTAAGCTTGTTTTCTTAATTTTTGCTCCTTTGTTTTTTCCTCTGCTTCTTCCAAGCACCATTGCTATTTTTATTCTTCCGTCCCCAAAGCCGTACGAGGACTATCTTTTTTTTTTGCAGAACGAGTTGTACCTTTGAATGACACCATTCATTTTACCATATAATGTACTAGAAAATGCTCTTCCCGTGACTGTGATGTGGTGGAATGACAAGTGATGCTGCCGGGCACACTATCAGCTCTGGCATCACTGTATCCACCTTCAGACAAACTGAATATGAAGAGAAAGCCAAGCCTGCAGTTGATCCCGGACTTCCTCTTCATGCGCCGGGCATCACATGTCATTCCACCACATCACAGCGCCAGGACCGTGATTGCCAATACCGCTGGAAAAGAGCCGGCATGGAAGGTGAGATAGGCTTTATTATTTTATTGGGGCCAAAAAATTTAGTTTAAAAAGGGGTTGTCCTAGTAGTGGACAACCCCTTTAATGCCAAAGTGATCTCAGAAGGAAATAATTAACACATGTCAGGTGCACCTACCTGCAGGATTTAGAGGTTTTAAAGGGGTTATCCTGGGCTGAGATATTGGTGACCTATACTTAGGCTAAGTCATCAGTATCTGATAGGTGGAGTTCCAACATCTGACACCACCACTGACCAGCTAATACCCTGCTGAAAGCACAATGTACAGTATATAGCTGGACTGCCACAGCTCCATACACTGTAGTGGTCATTCTGGGATACTGCAGCTCAGTTCCCCTTGAAGTAAATGGAAGCTGAACTTCAGCGCCTGATAATGGTGACTACTGAGCTGTGGTATTCTGGGTCTGTGCACTGTTGTGCACCAAAGGACCCATATGATTCAAGCTATACCTCTATTGGCACTCTTAGTAGTGGTCTAGAAAGACATTAAGCTAAAAGGAAAAATTGCATAGAACCATGTGACATATAGGCAGTACACAAACCACAGAGCGTAGCAGCACACTATATTCCAATATATATGTTAACATTGACTGTATGAATTTTAAACTGTATTACTGCCAAATTAATTGCTTTTCTAAGATCGGGATCTATAGCGCACAAATGGGCTATGAAAAGCTATACCTCTATTTGATGGGACCCTAACCTTTATTTATCTGTTATACCTTTCCCAGGCTTCTGTTCACATTTACTTCATTCTTCTAGGAGGTACTGGTTAGTTTTTCTTTTTATATGGGTAGTTCACATCCATTACCTCAGGCGGCAAACACTGTAGAACATCCTCAGTCCTTCTCAGCACTATGACAATTTATTAGGAGGTGGGAATAGTGAAAGGCGAGGAGATGTCACCCAATAAGAGGTAAATGTCCTATACTACCTCTTGGGCTTGGCTTGGGGCCAACTCTCCTATTTGTCTACTTCTATTCCGGTCCACCAAAAACTGTGTGTTTATAAAGAAAGCCACCACCAGGTTCCCAAAGAAGGAAACCGTTCCTTGCTTCTGTAGATACAATCTCCTAAAGTTGGCATTTCTCACTCAGTAGTTTGAAGCATTGAAATGTAATCATGAAACGTATTTCGTGGGCGTTCTTCCACCAGGCTTTGGACTATTACCAGTCATAAATTCTCTTATCTTTAATGTCTGAAGGGATAATGTTTCCAAGCTTTTTTCCCTCTATTGACGAAGGTTTACGGGACGTCGGCACCATGTAGATTTCCACCAATTCATATCTGGACCATTTCTGGGAGAGTTTTGTTTATCAATTCCCAAGACTTATCAAGTGTTTGAAGCATAAATGTCTTCCTGTCTGGTATCTGGAAGTCTTTGAACATGGCTCTCAAATCAAATCTTGTAGATTGTGTTTCACGGAACATTGATAACACCACACGTTGCACAGCACAAAAGCTATGTGACAAGTGTGACACACAAGGACTGAAATTCTACATTTTACCTTAACGTATCTGGTAAAACTGTATGAGACTGAGCATTATATATCATGTTAAGCTGCTTTGCCTGCAGTTGAACAGCATTATTCCATTAGTCCTTATTGGAAATAGTTTAACAGCTTGCCATCAGTAACAACATCGCTATACGTGCTAGACAGATAAACTTCACAACATTGGAATTGCAACACCAAGAAGAAAAATCCTGGATTTATGGAAATCACAGGATGGATAGATGTGATATTTATATGCAAAGGATTAAAAATTGGAAACAAAATAAAAAAAAAAAACTTGATCTCTTGAGTTTGGAGTATGAACGCCATGTTAGGGGTCAAGTTACCGCCTCTGCACAGGGGGAGTCTCGAACCATCTCCGCTGCGGTCTCCTATTCTTCTCCAGCCACAGTGGAGCCTGCTCAGCGGAGACGTCGGTCTCAGCGTCTAACCCAGCTGGGTTACTTTATCCCCTGCCGGTGGCAGACAGGCCCTGGGAGATGGTCAGGATGGACTTTGTGGTGGGCTTACCCAAGTCCCGTGGCTGCACCATCATTTGGGTAATCACCGACCATTTTTCTAAAATGGTGCACTTGGTGCCGCTTCCACGGCTACCTTCTGCACGGGCCTTGGCAGCTTTGTATATAAAACACATTTTCCACCTACACGGCATGCCGGACAAAATTGTCAGTGACTGGGGTCCCCAGTTTGCGTCTCGGTTCTGGAGAGAGCTTTGTCGTCTACTCAACATCGACTTGAATCTCTCTTCAGCATACCATCCCGAGACGAATGGGTTGGTAGAGAGGGCCAACCAGACCTTGGTCACATATCTGCAACATTTTGTTTCAGCAAGGCAGGATGACTGGGCATCCTTGCTACCGTGGACGGAGTTTTTGCTGAACAACGTCGTAGCCAACTCCACTCGGCAGACCCCATTCCTTCTTAACTACGGTCAGCATCCGCGGGTTCCTGTGCCTATTCCCATGTCTTCTGCCGACTCCAGGGTTGCAGACTGGGCTGTGGAGGCACAGGACATTTGGGACCGCACTCAGGATGCCATCCGGGCCTCCAAGGAGAGAATGAGGTCCTCCACCGATGCACATCGGTGCCCCGCTCCAACCTTTTCTCCTGGTGACCAAGTGTGGCTCTCAGCCCATAACATCAGGCTGCGAGTTGAGTCCACTAAGTCTGCACCTCACTACTTGGGACCCTTCAAGGTCCTCGAACAGGTTAACCCTGTGGTCTAACGTCTGGCCCTTCTTCCACACCTAGGTATCACCGACACCTTTCATGTGTCCCTCTTGAAGCCTGTTTACATGTCCCGGGTTTCCGAGTCATCTGCCGGGACATCAGGTTCATCTACGGACGATTACGAGGTGAACGCTATTTTCTGGTGCAAGGTGGTACGTAGCAAGAAATTTTATTTGGTGGACTGGAAGGGTTATGGCCCAGAGGACAGGTCTTGGGAGCCTGCTGAGCACATTCAAGCTCCACAGCTCATTGCTGCCTTCGAGCGTAGCGAGGTCCAAGGAGGGGTGGCCTAGGAGGGGGGGTAATGTTAGGGGTCGAGTTCCTGCCTCTGCACAGGGGGAGTCTCACACCATCTCCGCTGCGGTCTCCCATTCTTCTCCAGCCGCAGAGGAGCCTGCTCAATGTAGACGTCTGTCTCAACCTGATACTGTGCGGATGGCTACTGCAGCCTTTCCAGGCTCAGCCATTGTAGCCAGTACTGGTCAGTGGCGAGCAGATGTCTCTGGGACTAAGTCCTGCTTTTCCCCTTCTGAGCATGCCCAAGGTAAGACCTCTTATTGGAGGTCAGGGGTCACATGCTCAGGTACTGCAGCAGCTCCCATTGGTCCGGTAGGAAGGTCCTGAAGTTGCTGCAGCTATAAAAGGTTTTGCATGGCCGCACAGCCATGCGCTAGGATCAGCTTATGTCATGAGCTTTTGCTATTCAGTGGTCTTGTCTGCTTGTGGTCAGGGTCCGGCTGAAATAAGCCACTAGAATACCGGCACCTCCAGTGAGGAGTTTTATATGGTGAATTCAGGGCTGGCGTAAAGCCATTAGAATTCCGGCTCCACTGGAGAGGAGGTGTTTGTGTGCTTGCTACTCCCTGACCACTGATTGATTTTGCTCTGTTAGGCAGCTGTGTTCCCCTGTGATGCTAACAGGGCACAGCGTTTTCCCTTCTGTGCGACTCTGAGAAGTAACAGAGTTCGCTTATACTGCCATATTGTGCCGCCATTTGCTAGCAGCAGGTTCGTCTCCTGCACGGTGGACCCTGGGCTGCGAACGCACCAATAATTATATCTAAATATACTTGGTGTGTTCCGCCAGCCCTAACACACCGTCACCAGGAATACCTGCACTTATAGCTTTGACTGGTATCAACGAGGTTATTAATGGTTGTCTAAGGAAGGTTCTTCCATGCTGAAGGCATTTGGGGAAATCATCAGGATCCGCTGCTGGCAGCAATGCTATTTCTTATCAGTGAAGTCCCAGATGTGTTAGATCGGAGACAAGTCTGGAGATGCTGCAGGCCATAGGAGCATGTTTAACTGGAGCTCTGTCTCTAGATGTTCTAATGGCATTGTTATGACACTGTAAGGATGGTGCACGGTAATGTCGCATTCCTACCCCTGAAGACACCAATTGCATTATAATATAATATGAATAGTGTTATCCATATTTTTATATAAATTGTGTCAAGTGAAGGGTAAACCATGTCCTGCGTACTAAATTGTGTAGTTCTGTGTTATAATGTGAATTGCCTTGTATTGTAATATGGTAATGTATAAAGTAAAGGATAAGATATAGATTAGGATTTAGGGTAAAATAGACTGTGATAAGCATTGTAAGTGTAATATGCTTATTGTATAGTACTGTAATGCATAGCGCTTGGAAGATCTGCCCAGCAACATAGTGCAGGGACAGATACTGTTAATATTCAGGACTAGCCCACAGAGGGAGGGGCTATGTTGGAAGGCTTTGAGGAAGTTCCTGATAGTTAGATCGAGGAGTGTGTGAGTTAACCTACTGTCTCACAGTGGCACTTTTGTCGCTACGACGGTACGATCCGTGACGTTCCAGCGATATCCATACGATATTGCTGTGTCTGACACGCAGCAGCGATCAGGGACCATGCTGAGAATCGTACGTCGTAGCAGATCGTTTGGAACTTTCTTTCGTCGCTGGATCTCCGCTGGAGCGATGCGTTCGCTTGTAACTAGGGTAAACATCGGGTTACTAAGCGCAGGGCTGCGCTTAGTAACCCGATGTTTACCATGGTTACCAGCGTAAAAGTTTAAAAAAAAAAAAACTTACATACTCACATTCCGGTGTCCTTCAGGTCCCTTGCCGTCTGCTTCCCGCTCTGACTGACTGCCGGCCGGAAAGTGAGAGCAGAGCACAGCGGTGACGTCGCCGCTGTGATCTGCTTTCACTTTACGGCGGCACTCAGAGCGGGAAGCAGACTGCGAGGGACCTGAAGGACACCGGAATGTGAGTATGTACGGTTTGTTTTTTTTTACTTTTACGCTGGTAACCAGGGTAAACATCGGGTTACTAAGCGCGGCCCTGCGCTTAGTAACCCGATGTTTACCCTGGTTACCCGGGACCTCGGCATCGTTGGTCGCTGGAGAGCGGTCTGTGTGACAGCTCCCCAGCGACCACACAACGACTTTCCAACGATCACGGCCAGGTCGTATCGCTGGTCGTGATCGTTGATAAATCGTTATGTGAGACAGTACCCTTAGTGTGACAAGATCAGTGCGATGATAACAAGAATGAGTACATATTGTTCTGGGTGGTATTTTGGGCTTACACCATTCCCTGCAGACATTTCTGCAATGTCCGGAGCTCAAGGCTCGATACAGGTGCTATGAAGAGAACATCAATCCCTTCAGTGCAGAGGAAGTTAGGCGTGAAATCACGGATCTCATGTGAACTGCGGAACAGGACTGGAAATCCCTGAGCCTGATAGGATCAGTAGATGTAGGAATAGTCCAGGGAGAATAGGTAGAAATGCTGAAAATGTACAGTACTGTATTAAGGAAACAAGAAGCAGAGAGTTTGCGCTGGCGTGTACTCCAGAGGACAGAGAATGAACTTCAATCCAATATTGCGGCCAGCATGCAGCCGGCGGGTAAGGAAAAGGTGAATCAAACACCCGAAAACCCCGCCCATATGACCCAAAACTGGTCCCGCCAAATTCAGGTGACAGGTTCCCTTTAAAAGGGTTAATGAATCATTGGCCCATGTTTCCTTCCTCCCGTCACTCACCCTTGTAGCCTGAGACTAAAAAAGTTTTAAATAATTATAAATGTATATATTAAAAAATATTTTTTGCATTAAAAAAAAAAAAATTGAATTCAAATGGCTTTTTGACGTATCTCATCCATTTCTCATCAGTGGTAAATAATAGGCCATTCACAAGTCAAACGACTGTAGGAAATTGCTGACCCCAAGTCCCTTGAATCATTTTTAAATTCTAAATTGAATACTTTAAATGCATTCATTGCACAACGATCAGCGCGTCGTATTGTGTTTTTGATTGTTTAAAAGTGATTTATTTCGAAGTTTAAATCTAGGAAGTCGTCTCTCCGGGGAATGTTGCCGGTTCCGTACATAATTACAATAATGCATAATAAAGGCTTCCCAGAATGATTGTATTAGTGTACAGCAGCTAGAAATCGTAATTCACTATTCATGGGATTGCACTTTAAGATATTCTGAGCTAAAAGATTCCTGTAATTGTGATTTTCTTTTTTTTTTTTTTAATCAATCTGTATTTCATCTTAATTTTTTTTTTTTTTTCGTTCTTCCAAATCTTTAACTCGGGGAGAAGGAAATTTCGACTCACTTAAGATTTTCAGTCACTGCGGTGACATCATGCCCCCAGCTTCAGGAAAAGTGTAATGTTCTTTGGACTCATTACCATGTGAAATCAATAGATCTACTTCAGGTTTCAAAAATGTATTTCTGAGTTATGTCCTGTAGATGCTTAAAACATTATCCCTTTAATAATTTATTAGCCTAAACTCTGGTGATGGAAGATTTGTTTCCCTTCCAAATGTACCAGTCATTCTTTAGATATTTGCCTATTTTCTTTCTTTTGTCCTCGTAATTAATCATGCACCTATATAATATACAAAACGGCTGAGGACACATTATGCAAAATGTCCGATTATATTAATTTGCTAACAAGTTATTTTTGTGTGGCATTTAAGAGGTTAAACGGTGGATACATCCTCCGTCGTGTATATAATGGGGTTGTCGGTAAGGAATTCATGTTTCCTCATATTAACTGTGGGCTTCATTTAACTAAGAGTAGCACAGGCCTCGTTGTCCATAGCAACCAATCAGAGCTCGGCTTTCATTTCTTAGGCTGTTAAAAAAAAATGAAAGCTGATCTCTGATTGGTTGCTATGGGAGACAGAGGTTTCTATGAGGCCTTTTGTGTACATTTTCCTACAGATTGGGGATTTTGATTATTTACATCCCCGTGATTTTTTGGATGGATATAGATCCTATGGACATGACATAGGACGTAAAAAAAACCCACGTGTGCCATATTCCCCTTCATTTATATACACAAAACAGCCACCTGTAAAAACGATGCACGTCCAAACCTGGTATCTGAATAAAGTCCCTTTTTTCAGCATTTTTACCTTTTCTATCTCTCCCCAGCAGAGACTAAAGACTTTCCTCCATAACCTCTGAATTTTAATACGTTGCTTGGCCTTTTGCACAGATTAAATATTCAATAATCAATGCGTTAAGGAAGTGAATGTCCTTGAACTGTGAGACGCCATCACAGGCCTCTCCTTATGAGGTACTGATTCATTAATTATCTCTTAATTAAACTTTGCATGCATACGCTACAAATTCGCAATTAACCATTTCATCCTCATCTACCAGGCCTAGTAATGGTTCTTCTCTAAGAGAGAGATGGGCCCCTTAAATAATACAAGCCACCCCTTCCATTTCTCCCTCCTCAAAAGAATGTCTCTCTTCTCATCGGAAAAATAATTATCTATTGTTAAATACAAGGTGGGTGCAAAATGCTAAAATGTTTGAGATTTTTCCTTTTAATTTTCCACATATGTAACTATATATAAACACAACACAGAAATCTTGTAATTTTCACTCAGCCTATACTAGGCTCATGCCTCCCGTTCTATACAGGAATGTACATGGTTATAAGCAATAATAGAATGAATCTGATCCATTTACTTCTACAGGAAAGATTTCCAAGCATGCTCAAATCTGCGAATTATGGATCCCGTGTTATCAGCTGTAATTAGAGGTTGAGGAGACACAGGGGTCAGCAGGTGCTCTAGTCCACTTGTCGAAAACGGCATGGACCAGGTATCTTCCCACAAAACGCCTGTCCTCCTTTTACCGTGGGAATAATACTATTCAGACTACACAGGGTGAGAGTAAAACAGTATGGCAATACTTTATTGAACCAAAGCACAGGCAATTAACATATAAAACAGTTATATGGCAAAATACCAAAGATGGTGAAAAATTACATTCCTATCAGACTGAGTCTAAAAACACACATGTTTGAAAGGCTTCCAGGTACTATCATGATTATCATGATTGACACCCACTTCTCCTTTTAGTTTTTGCCTCTTCACAGCAATGCCTCTTATTTTATTGTATTCCAATTAAAGATTTACCTTTTATCGGATCTTGTTATGGCTGGATTTTTTTACCTTCATTCCTGCAAAATTAGAGTCTCATCATTCTGCTGACTCGCCAGGATAAGAGCAGCTGAGACTTCAGAGCTTCCAGGGCTGATTACCCCCAACTATGGCATGCACAGAGAGGAGGTAACGACAAGCTTAGGAAGTTGACAGTCCATCGAGGTACAAGGCCTGGTGACTGGAGGGTCACAACCTGGCTTCTCTGAACATCTCCATGGAGCCAGGTGACCAGTGGGTCTCAATCGTGGTTTTCCCAGACGTATCAATGGGGCTCAGGTGACCGGTGGGTCCAAATACTGACTATCCCCACCTTGACGATGGTTGATGGGCTCACACTATTTGGCCAAATTCTGTGCTAAGAGTCTCAAAATTTTTTTCCTAATGTTCAAGAAGCCATTTTGCTGTTCATATTTCATGTATTTCATATTTGACGTGTTTTGGCACGATAGAGTGCAACCTTTTTTTCTATATTATATATGGAGGTAGCTGCTCCTGGTATGCACCTATTCACACTAGTTTCGATGTGCCAGTCGTTTTTCTGTCATTTCCATGTTAGCTTACTGACTGAGCACTCCTCCCTTCACCATCTGGTTTTTAATTACATCTAATCACACTTGGTTCCGGCCAACCCATATGTAGACTTTGCTGAGAGAGGTGTCCATATTCACCCAAGCATACAGACATTAGCCTTCGGTAAGTGTTCACATTTGGACAGGGAGGTCAGGTACCCATCAGTTTAATGAGACCACCTTGACGATGGTTGATGGGCTCTATTTGGCCAAATTCTGTGCTAAGCGTCTCAAATTTTTTTTCCTAATGTTCAAAAAGCCATTTTGCTATTCATATTTCATGTATTTCATATTTGACGTGTTTTGGCACGATAGAGTGCAACCTTTTTTTGTATAGTGTACTCTAATCCTGTGTCTTGGGATAGAGTCCTGAGACTCCTTGCTTGCGCTCTTGGTGCAGTACCGCGGCCCTGTGACGCGACAGGGTTTGCTTCCTTCACACTGGGTAAAGTTAGCCCGTGTGTGTATCCACATTGTACCGCCATTTAGTCCGTCATTACTCAGCAGCAGGTTCCATCTCTGCACGGTGGACCCCGGGCTGCGAACGCACCTATACCATCTCTCTTATAATTTGGTGCGTTCCGCTAGCCCTAACACATGGTCCCCTAAGGTGACATCCTATAGAATGTCAAATCTGTGCTCCTCGTGATGGAGCCATGATCTAGGAGCTATCCTGTAAAGTGTTCCTGATTGTGGTTTTGTAAAGAGTCTCTGGTTCTTGGGATCTCTAAATCTCTTGGCTGTCTGGATCTCTGGATGTTAGAGGCATATCCCACTTATATAGTTCACAACTGTTGTTCTTCAAGCCAGAATCTAGTGGTCAAGAGGAAGATGTGATGAGAATAATGCGCATTATTTGACTATTTAATCAATTTGCATAGTTTTTACTCCTCTGTTTTGCAAGTTAACAAGCTAGCTGACTTGGACAATGTGTAATCAACATATCAGAAAACATCATTGTTCAATTACCCTGTGTCCCTGTCATCCAAGATAACAGCACAATATGTTACAACAAACGTCAACTTAAAAGTCAATATTACAGGCTTATGCAAACAAAAGTCTGTGTTTTCTAAACCAACCAAAGAACAAACACATAAATTCAAAAGTCGACATATAGATAACAATTTCCCCTGGCTTACAGAAAATAGATGTCTGGTTAATTAAGATAAAATGCTGTGCCGTCACAGAGGTGTTATCAGTCATTGTACAGTAGGAGGAGCTGAACTGTGACATCACCTATTGTGAATGGTGGATCCTGTGTTATCTACTGTACATAGAGGTGTTATCAGTCATTGTACAGGAGGGGGAGGTGAGCTGTGACATCATCTGTTGTAAACACATCATGATGTACATTTTAGCCAGGCTAATTTATTGTGATGCTATCAGTACACACCTGCAAAATCAGCAGCATGGCCAAAGTTTTAACTCACAGACTAGCCTCTGCTGCAACTGATTTGACCAAAGCTAGCTGTGAAATCGAAATGTATCCTCTTAAATGCCATTGTCATCAGCAACAGTGGCATTTAAAGGGAACCACACAGGGTACCCTATGTGAATTTATAGGGAGAGATCTGTCAGTGTAGGGGAGTGGAGTAAGAACAAGAACTGGCCTTGGACTTGTCATCCGAGACACATAGTCCCCGTCCTGCTTCTCTGAAACGTTGCAGCATTACCGCAGTTTGTGCACCATGACTCTACTGTCAAGTTCCCTATTAAATGGTTATACAGCACAAAGGGGTTCCCTCTGTCCCCTTATCGGCAATTTTGCATTGTTATCACTGGGTGCCAATGGCTTGCTATGACAGCCTGGGGACTAACAATGGCCCCCATGGCTAACATCTGAGAACACTTAATAGAAGTCCCAGTCAATTTTATACTTTAAGGCACAATGCACTGTAATTTCAAAGTATTAGAGTGTTTGCTATGAGCAATCATGAGCTCATTAAACTTCAAGTATCACAATGTGAATTTAAAAAAAGTAATACAAAAATAGTTAAAAATGTGAAAAAATTAAAATAATAAAACTAAATTGCTTTATCATATAAAAATAAAGGTAAGAAATATTGATGAGCGAATATACTCGTTGCTCGGGTTTTCTCGAGCACGCTCGGGTGGTCTCCGAGAATTTGTGACTGCTGGGAGATTTAGTTTTTGTTGATTCAGCTGCATGATTTACAGCTTCTAGCCTGGCTGAGTACATGTGGGGGTTGCCTGGTTGCTAGGGAATCCCCACATGTAATCAAGCTATCAGCTGTAAGTCATTCAGCTGCGGGAGCAGAAAACTTAGTCTCCGAGCACTAACAAATACTCGGAGACCACCCGAGCAACGAGTATATTCGCTCATCACTAGTAAGAAAACATTGACACATACCATAATTGGCTTCAGCCTTGTTAATGATCGGAGCTATAAACCACAAAAATTGAAAAATTGCTGTCATTTTTGTATGTATAATGTCAAGAAATTATATCTACCAATTGTGCAGCAAAAAAAAAGTTCCTATGGCTACATTAATCTAAAAAAAATCATATAGCATACCTTTTAGAATACAAAAATGAAAACGTGCAAAATAAAAATATTTAGGTCCTGAACATGCGAAAACATGGGTTAAACAATAGGTGATTTTTTTTTAATGACATTCCCTTTAATAGCACTTAAACTAAACCTCTTGTATGTTTGCACCAAGAAGTTGTGAAATAAGACGCACAAGCTGCTCCACTCTGATGGAGACAATCAGTATCATGGTCGTTCTCCGTGGCCTCCATCACTTGAGGAGAAGGAACAAACCCTTCATGCTGATTAGAGAAACATGCATGCATGCTTGATTGACCAGGCTGATTGTCTTGGGAGATGCATGCACAAGAATCTACAGGACTTTGTAGTAAACCTGCCATTGATGAAATGTTGACTTTAAGAAGGCATGGGGAAGAAACTAACATTTGGCATATTGGTAATATAACAGATCACTGGATACGCTCACTCCTTGTAATATGCATCCTGAGCAAGATGCGGCCTACGGGAGAAGGTGGACACTTATACTTATTCATGCATATGGGATATTTCATAGATTTTTCTAATTCTATGCAAAAATAATCAATCCCGTGAGCTTGAAAGGTGAGCACTAGTTATACCAATATATATGATTACACCGTAAGGAAGACACACAGAATACAAGATGAGCACAATGGTGGACAGACAATAAAATAATGAGATTTCCGATTTCAGAAACCCCTTACAACTAAACAAGCTGAGCCTTACTCACCCCTGTGGGTCCAGCGCTGAGTCTCCACCGCCGTTACCATTCTCTGCTGTTGTCTACATCGCTGATGTCATGTCAACAGTGACACAGCCAATCAGTGAGCTCAGAATCTCTGCCAAGTAGACGGTCCAGGTCATTGTGCTCATTGATTGGCTACAGCATTGTTGACATGATGTCAACACGGCGGAGATTTAGCGCTGGACCTGGGGAGGACGTGTAAAGCTCAGCTTGTATTTTTAAAACAAACTGCGCTGGAGGTGGGTTTAAAAATAATAATAATAATACTCCTTTAGTGCATACTTACCGACATTGATTTTGGACGAATTTTTACTTTTAAGCCCTATCTCCAGTCCAATTAAGGACCCCCTTTCCCTCAAACAGCCGGAAACATCCCACTTTTGAGCTGGGATTTCATAAACGATACCTTTTTAAGGGCCCAGTACAGCCCTGAATTTGCCAGGACAGAGACAGTCGGAACTGTTGGTAAATATATTGCCAAGGGCTTTACTTGTCAGAGATTCCGACTGCATTGTGAATCCGCATTATTGCCAATACTTGTCAATACAATCATTAGACCGTACAGTGCAATAAGTCCACCATCAGAACCCCAGCTAGACTTCCCAAGTTACAGAACTAAGTTACAACTTAAATGCTAGAGTTTTATTCTCTGGTTAAGACAAAAGTAGTTTGCTGGTGCCTCACCCAAGGCTCCTTATACTATAAAGAAGTTGAAGAGCTGTCGGCATCACTTCTGAAAAACATTTGTATTAACTTAATGCATTTACCTGTTTTATATGTGGTGTTACATAATCTGCGTTGTAGCAGTTAGTTAGCCTGTGGACAGGTTTAACTATTATGTGCAAGCCCATAGTGGGAGGGGTTAATTGGGCATGTAAGGACTTGTGTTCCTGTTAGTAAAGAGACAGAGTTTTGAGAGAAATTACTGAAGAAGGAAGATTTTCTCTATGGGAAAAGGCCACAAGTTGGAGAGTGTGTTTAGCGCAAACGAATTATAGATAACAAGTTCGAAAACAAGTTCTACCAGCCACTGATTTATATACAGTCTGAGGGCAAGGGTTTGGAAGAGTAATAAGAAGTGAGTATGGTCACAACATAACAGGACTGTGGGAGACGTATTTTCTCAAGAAAGCTTGAAGGAGTGAGCTATAAGGGTACCATGTTAGCCGATCCTGGAAGATAGCAGTTTCTATTCTGACCAGGAGGAGACATGAAGGTACACCTGTAGTGGAGAATAAAGAAACTGATGGCCAGAGCTAAAAAACTTGGGATAAACTCTGTGCAACTCTTTTCCTGGCATAACATCCCTCATCCTGGTCCCCTTTCAGTAATAATGTACCCAATATATGTACTCTATCCTGTTATAAAGTGCCCCATGCTGTTTTTTTTTCCAATAATAATTTTCATGCCTCGGTTTTGGGACTTGATCTGGTGATGGTCAGTTTCCCTTTCTGCTGAGCCAAAGCCTGTTTGGTTTCTGTCCAACTGCTGATTGTTCTTTTGTCTTTTCTTTCCTTTCTTTGGTTTCCTTCTATTCAGGTGCATCTGACTCCCCTAGTTAGTTCTGTCCTATAACATCTTGGGAGGGGCGATTTATACTCTCTCTGCACCGCATCTTTGCTGGTTACATTTCAAGACAGATGATGTTTGGAGATCCAGCTCCTCAGCTAGGGATTATCTTACCTGGTTATTCTGTATTGCTTTTCCTACGGTTTGTTTGTGTATCTTCCTCCCCAGTACCCTTTCCTTTCTATTACGTTTGGGGTCTTGGAGGGTTTCCAGGTATTCCGCTTGTTGTGAACTTCTTATTTTCTTCCATCCTTCTTGTGTGTCGGTGTGAGGACGTTCTTAGGCTTCTTGGACCCTTCTTCAGATTTTTGTGTATTTCACTTTATAGTTGTTATTGTTCTAGTGTTGCCCATTGTTTATAGAGAGGGTGCAGTTAGGTAAGGACATTCACAATAAGTCAACGTTGAGTGGGGGCACCATTGCGTATACTTAGGGCACCAAGAAAGGGACAAATCATGGTCAGATTAGGGACTTTCCTAGTCTGAACAGGGACTTGTTGGGTTTTGGTGCTTGTCTCTCCTGGTTTGTACATGACCCGTTTGAGTGTGCTTATACAGTCATAACAATAATGTCCCTTTTCTGCGGCTCTTCTACAACAAATATGAAAAATAAGTAAACAACTGTGAATCAGGAGCACACCGTCTCTCAGCAGGAGAAAGATGTGAGACAGGGGAGCTATGGGCTCCTGAAGACAAAATGAGAATAACCAGTTATTAGCTCCTATTCTCAAAACGTCACAATATTTCTTAACAGGACATCGAACCTGACTACTCACTATGCCGCTCTGACACTAGACAGTATAACATGCCATACAACAAAAGTAACAGTGCTGTCATAACGACATCTCTAGATAATATCCGCATTCTCACTGGTTGCTATGGACAACGCCACTGTGTGCATTCGATTTATGTAAATGCTCCCTGTTGATTAATTATCTTCTCCGGCATCCAGATTACTGTACAAGCTCACGGAGCAAATACAGACACCCAGACAGACAAACCACGTGCTTGTAAACACATCTGAGCCATCCATAATTCTTGTAATTGCACGCAAAGAATAAATATTATTTACATTTATGCGAAAGATTTTATTGTGAGCGGTAATGGCCATTTAATGAATTCGCAATATTGGATCGCATGCGTCTATGCATGGCACGAATAGATTTGCATACACTAATGGCATTGCTAAGCTAATAATTAAAGGAAACGACAGCGCCGTATCACCTGCAAAGCTTTGTTATTCAGCATTGCACAGAAGAAATTACAAGATGACAGCCCTGACGACGCTGCTTCAAGTCGATGTTATCGTCTCATGACATTAATAATACAATAATCGCTGATTGCAAATTAAATACTGCTAAATATAATTCTCTTTAGACCGGAGTGGTCGGACGGAGACGTCCACTCTCATGTTACTCACTGGATAGTAGAATAAATATCTTCCTCGAAAAATACTTTTATTATGGAGTTTACACCATTTTATGGCATAACGTACAATGCAAAAGTGATGCAACATCTTAGGCTACGATGCCTCGGGAAGTTTTTGGTGACTTTTTTACTCTGACTATTTCTTTTAAAAAAAAAATGCAAGTAACCTATTTTATTTATTGGGTGCAGAAATGGTTCAGAAAATCTGCAACATCAAAAACTCACCAAACGTTCATCGTGGAAACGTAGCCTTAGAGGTAAAATCTGCAAGTTTTTTTTTATTGATCCCCCGATTAGGGTTTTTTTTTACCTCTGCCAGATTAATAGAATGGGTTGAACATAGAGGGGGAAAAAAATCCCCTTTAAATGGGTTCTACACAAAAAAAAAACAACCTATAAGAAATTACATGGAGCCACGTTTGAGATATAAGTAATCATTTATTAGTACATATGTCAACAAAGGGTTAACAAGTGTAGGTTCCCACAAAGAGGGCGATAAAAATGTATAATAAAGTGTAAATCAACTGATGACTGTATGTCAATCATCATCTCTATGTTGGGTTGACGGGGTGTTACTGCTGCTGTCATGGTGATTGACAGCTGAATCCCTAACTATGGAGAGCTGGCTGTCAATCAGCATGACGTCAGCAGTCACACCCCGTTGACAGAGCAGCTCAGAAAAGGAAAGGCTGCTCTGTTAACATGAGGTCAAAGGAAGCAGCAGAATTGCCGGCAGGTTAAAAAGCAGGAAAGTCATGAATAGGCAATGTAACAAAGTGCAAGGTGCAACAAAATGTAGTTACAAAGTACAAGATGCTAAAAAAAAAGTATAATTACATGACGTGTCCAACACATGCAGGCACCCAAATATTTGAGATGTATAGTATGTGTGATAACATAAGAAGATGAGCAGATTAGAACTTACCCACATGAGTCTCCTCCTGCTGGAATATCTAGAACCCCAGCTGAAGCAGGCTTGTGGGGAAACACACCATTCCAAAAGAAGGAGACTCATATGGATAAATTCTGATTTTGTATCTTCCCATCTTCTTATGTTATTACACATACTATTTATCTCGAAAATTTAGATGCTTGTTTCTTTTGGACACGTCATTTAATTATACTTTTTGTTTTACATCTTACACTTTGTAACTACATTTTGTTGCACCTTGCACTTTGTTACATTGCCTTTTCATGAATTTGCTGCTTTTCAACCTGCCCTATATGATGACTGACATACAGTCGTCAGTTCACAGCATGTTATTACTGATCGGTTTTCAGTTTGTTATGTCTTTTTAGCCTCCTCCTTAGCTCTTCAGACAGGAAGAGGACTTGAACTCTATAGCGCCACCTGTTGGAAGCAGCGATCCTACATGTAACTACCGACCCTTTAACGAGCCTTGCAATATGACTTGGGATAAAAGCCAAATCAGAATCTCAATCTGCAGACATAGTGTTTCGGGGAGTATTGCCCCTCATCAGCGCAAAGTATGAGATCTGATATGGCTAGGGGAGAAGCTCTGGACTGGGGTCTAAGGGATTATCTTATGGTTGCAGTTTCATTACTTCTCTTGTTACTATTATTGCCAATACAACAGATATAACAACCTCCTGACATAATCCTGTGGCGAGCCGAACGAGCAGTCATGGGGTTAACTCTTGGAATGCGCGACTTGGACTGATGTGGCTGAAATACTTGGCAGGTAGGTGCGGAACTGTAACAATACATACTTTATTTAAGGATACATAGCAAATATATGATTATGTCACAATGGTGGCGGATAAGATTCCGATAAAGCCTAGAAAGTGGACGCTGCCCAAAAGTAAATGATCTGGATTCTCTTACATATTTCATCAAAATATCTTCCCCATCAGACATTCGGATGCTGAGAAAAAGCAAAATGCAACGTATATAACTAATAGGAGATAACATCTGTCAGACTAAAGTAAGGGAAAACTCATTACAGATAAGCTCAGCTTGCCACTTCCAGCACGACACATTTCCAAGATTACCGTATTATTTAAGTATGGCCCTAACAAATATATTTAGGGATGAAATCTCCTTCAGGTCTATTAGCCGCACAGTCTGCGCAGTAGATAGCAATAAAGTAGGAGGGAGGCTAATATTGTCTAGATCACCTTGATCACTGCAATAGCAAGGCTGAAATCACTTGAGTCCGCCTTTACCTTTCCACAAGGAGCACCCCTATCTTTTGTGCATGTAATAAAGCGTAAGGGTATTAATATACTCACCTACCGCCGCTCTCTCCGATGTCCAGCGATGTTCTTCTCCTCTTCTCAGTGACATCACCACTTTGCAGACAGGCCGGGTCATGCTGCGGTCTCTGTGACCTGGGAGTGACTTAGATAGATAGATAATAGATTGATAGATAATAGATAGATAATAGATAAATAATAGATAGATAGATAGATAGATAGATAGATAATAGATAGACAAATAGATAGATAATAAATTAATAGATAGATAGATAGATAGATAGATAGATAGATAGATAGATAGATGATAGATAGATAGATAGATAGATAGATAGATGATAGATAGATAATAGATAGATAGATGATTGATAGATAGATAGATAATAGATAGATAGATAGATAGATAGATAGATAGATAGATAATAGATAGATGATAGATAGATAATAGATAGATGATAAATAGATAATAGATAGATGATAGATAGATAATAGATAGATGATAGATAGATAGATAATAGATAATAGATAGATAGATGATAGATAGATAATAGATAATAGATATATGATAGATAGATAGATAGATAGATAGATAGATAGATAGATAGATAGATAGATAGATACTAGATAGATGATAGATAGATAGATAGATAATAGATAGATAGATAATAGATAGATAATAGATAGATGATAGATAATAGATGATAGATAGATAGATAGATAGATAGATAGATAGATAGATAGATAGATGATAGATAGATAGATAATAGATAGATAGATAGATAGATAGATAGATAGATAATAGATAGATAGATAATAGATAGATAATAGATAGATGATAGATAATAGATGATAGATAGATAGATAGATAGATAGATAGATAGATAGATAGATAGATAATAGATAGATAGATAATAGATAGATAATAGATAGATGATAGATAATAGATGATAGATAGATAGATAGATAGATAGATAGATAGATAGATAGATAATAGATAGATAGATAATAGATAGATAATAGATAGATAATAGATAATAGATGATAGATAGATAGATAGATAGATAGATAGATAGATAGATAGATAGATAGATAGATAGATAATAGGTAGATGAGATCATCATGTGCCACATTGAGCTTGGACTGCTATGGTGGACTGTACGTTTCCTGTATGGTGTACTCATATATTCTGAGCTCAGAGGTTCTATCTGAAAGCTTCTAGTCTGAATGTGTATGGCAACTGTAAAGCCTAGTGGAGAATAATGGTCTGACGCTGACTTCATAATTTAGGTTTACAGAGAGGACAATTGAAAGGGGGCTTTACCAGAGATCGCAAGTCATTCAATATCTATAAGATTGGGGAAAATTTGCTGATTGCTTGTTATTTTTGAAAAACTTAAAGAGAAAAATAGTGTGGCCTGTGGATTCAAAAGGAATGGACGCCATAAGGGAAGGACTTGTACTCCTGCTTCCTTTTGGATGCACTTCTCACTTTCTCCCTCTGTATAAAAAGAATCCTTAGCCCACCCTTTGATTGTTACATCATGCACAATGATATTATGTGTATTTATTATTTTGGGGGGGGCAGCTGCACAATTGTCGAGGTTCACAGCGCATGGAGGTCCACTCTGTCCAGGAATCAATTGGGCGCATCGTCTGTGCATGTACTGAGCATGTGCGTAACACCAGGCAGCAGTGTTCACCAATGGCACGCCAGTCTGGGTTTCTAATTTTGTGGCAATTTCCTGGCCACAGAATGAGAGCCATAAAAATGGTGTACAGTGGGAGAACGTGCCGACAACCTACTAGCCGTGGTATCAGCGTCATCTGTTCTACCACCTAAAAACCAGAACTATTGTAACTTGTGACTGTAATGGTTTTATATGGAATATTAAACAAGCTGATATGGGGGCAAGTATCTGCCATATTCTATAGAGAGATGAAAGACAAAGAGATGGCTGGAATTTGTATCTGAAATGTTGCATTTACACCATGGGGGAACTGTAGTGCTAGATAGATAGATAGATAGATAGATAGATAGATAGATAGATAGATAGATAGATAGATAGATAATAGAAAGATAGATAATAGATAGATGATAGATACAGTAGATAGATAGATGATAGATAGATAATAGATAGATAGATAGATAGATAATAGCTAGATAGATAATAGAAAGATGATAGATAGATAGATAGATAGATAGATAGATAGATAGATAGATGATAGATACAGTAGATAGATAGATGATAGATAGATAATAGATAGATAGAATAGATAGATAATAGATAGATAGATAGATAGATAGATAGATAGATAGATAGATAGAATAGATAGATAATAGATAGCATAAGCTAGATGTGAAACATATTTAATCTATGTAACCGATCTACAAACAAATGATGGAAATCCCTACTTGTATGTGCACATAGGAGGGAGGACAGAGATAAAGGTTGTGTGAATGATAGAAGATTGCAGATAGATGAAGACGAGCATTCATCATAACGTCGGGGGTTTGTTGGAGACTGAAAATTAATGGGCATGGATGATGGTGAGAGTGAGAAATTCACAGGAGGGGTAAAGAAGATGTGACATGACAGAGGTGGAGAGCAGGTAATAATAAAATGGGAGGGAGCATCAGGAGAAATAAAGAAGAGAGAAGCAAGAATCAGGGATCAGAGAGGAATAAGAGAAGGATGAAGGGAATGAGGAGGAACCAGAGAGCAGAAAGCACATAGCAGCTAAGCCATGAGCTGGTGAGGAAGGTGCACAGCACAGAAAATACTAGAGAACTGTTGTAAATAAGCAGCATTGCTCAGATGTAACAAAAGTATTGTGCAGAATTGCTCTGATGTAACAGAGCTGAGTTAGTATACAGCATTGCTCAGATGTAGCAGAGCTGAGTTAGTGTGCAGCAGATGTAGCAGATCCGAGTTACTGTGCAGCAGATGTAGCAGAGCTGAGTTAGAGTGCAGTATTGCACATAAACATAAAAGAAATCCCAATACACAAGCATTGCAGTCTCACAGGGTTAAGTAGCAAATACAGCTCTGTTACATGTGTAGGTGGGAAAGGAGACTAGGAAAACATAAGACATGGAGCAGATGTATAGAACATGCAGGTAGTGGTTGTGGTGAATGTGACAGGTAGCAGGCTCAGATAGATGGAGCAGCAGAGAGGAGATTATAAGAGGAGATAGATGAGAGATGCGAGGACATAGAAGGAGACAGCAGAAAGTACACACAGAGCATTGCAGAGCTAGGAAGACAGCAGAGGATCTGGAAGGAGAAGCAGAAATAGATGAGAGGAGCAGCAGAGGATGCAGGGAATGCAGGCGGTGCAGGGGGTGCAGGGCATGCAGGGGATGCAGAGGGGATGCAGAGGGGAGGCAGGGATGCAGGGGATGCAGGGCATGCAGAGGGGATGCAGGGCATGCAGGGGAGGCAGGGGATGCAGAGGAGGCAGGGCATGCAGGGGATGCTGAGGATGCAGGGGGTTCAGGGGAGGCAGGGGATGCTGAGGATGCAGGGATGCAGAGAGGATGCAGGGGGTGCAGGGGATTCAGGGGGTGCAGGGGATTCAGGGGATGCAGGGACAGAGGCTCTGATGAGCTGCAGCTCCTGATCTCTCATGGAGAAGGCTGTGAGATGAGCTCTGTGTCTGGGGAGATGACAGTGATCAGTGCACACAGGAGCCCCTATCACTTACCTTCTGCCACTAAGCAATGGCCATCTAAATACACAGCCCTATACAGATAGAAATGTGCTACATGTAGAAAGAAAGTACATCCAGGGTTCTGTATTCTCTGCCAAGATTGCAATAAAATCACACCATCTGTGAAGTATGTCACTGCTTGCTGTTTGCACCCCCCAGATCTGGGGTTGGATGACAGATGGTGGGGGTGTCAGGCTGCTAACTGTATAATAATGACAGCAAGGGTTTCTTCTGCTGCTGCTCCTCGATGAGAGGAGAGGAAATGGCAGCGCTGCTCCTTTAAGAGAGTCGGGGGCGCGCCTGCGCTTAGACGCCCAGTGTCGGTGCGCGCTCCCGCGCTCCCTCTCCCTCTGAGCTTTAAAGTCTCCGGCTGGAGCCGCTCACATGTTACTTCCTGTATGGGAGAATGGAAAGCGGCCAGACCCGGTGTGATCAGCCAGGAGGAGCCTGGACCAAAGACCCCAGGAGCCTGGAATAATACAGAGACCCCCCTGGACTAGAGGAAACCCCCCAGCAAAGCTCGGGACCTGCCGGAGAGAGCTGCCTGCATGAGATCCAGAGCTCTCCCCGGCTCTCCAACTTCCCAGAGCCCTCCCGGTAACCGGACACCCGCAGCCCCCTGCCTCCCTCCTCGCCTCCACTACTACTTTTTTGGTTGGAGGGGGAATCAGTCAACAAGTTGCCTCTGTCCTCAATGTGCATGGTGTCATGCGGAGACTACTGCAGCCGTGCTGGTGGATCTTGTTCCTGAAAATCTCCACGTCTGTGCTGCACTATGTCCTGTGCTCCCCCGGTAAGTGGCTGGGGAGACCCCTCCTGTGTGGTGGGCATCTGCTGCCCCTTTCCCTGCTTCCCCCCTGCCCCTCCCATCAGACCCCCATATATAAACATATTACAGGGGGGCTGCCTGTTCCCCATTTTGACCCCCTCCTATATCTGTGTGGACCCTCCAGTTCTCACAATCCCCCAATCCTCCTATTATCTGACCTCACTGTCCCTTATTTTGCAACTGTATCCAATGATTTCTTTGTTTACAAAACAAATGTATCATTTCCAACAACATTCTATCCTGTATTTACAAATATCCCCTCTGCACATTGCTCCATGCCCAGCACACACAGACACTGGGGATTCCATTCATGTGCCATATATCCAGTACCCATCAGATGCCCACTTTTATTTTTTATTCTGGCAGAGCCCCCTTTTATGTTGCATACCCCCTAATATAGGCTTCTCCTATCTCCCCATTGCAATAAAATGTCCATACACCCATACAGCAAAGTTCCCATTGATTGCCCAGTGTGTAAGTGGCAGCCCTATAACATTGCCAGTGCTTTTCTTGCAGCTAAATCTCCCCTCTCTTTGTGCTGCCAGTGTCTTCAGAAGGTGACTTCCAGGAGCCATGCTCCAGCACTGCCATGCAGGAAATACTGAACAGATCCCTTGTAGGATTTTTTTTTTTTTGTCTACACCCCCCATTCCTTTCTCCCTCTCTTCTCCTTTTTTCCCTCTCTTCTCCTTCCTCCCCCCTCTTTTGCATGGGAGAATCAGGAATCTGCTATGTGGCTGCTTTTTGGTGCAGTGCTTTCCTAATCAAAGCAAGACCGGAGAAGTGTAGAATGGGATACACACAGTCTGGGGAGTGCACGAAACCCATTTTATAGAGAATATTTCTAGTTTTTAGCGGATTTTCGGAGCTATCTTTTATTGCCGCTTTATCTGTCTGATCCCGTTTCCAGTAAAGTTCCTATTTGGGGGGGAAAAAGGCAGAAAACCAAGACTTTAACTGTTTTGCAAATTTTTTTGTTTGTTTGTTTTTAACCAACTAAATAGTTAATACACTCCTATTCTTTAAATATTTGCCCCCCATCGGCGTCTTTTATACACTGGGTGAGGTGTAGACTTCCTACTATTGTCTACTTGGCATTGACCCATCATCTAGCAGTAGACGGATGTGTATAAAATATATAGGGATGCCAACTGAGCACCCATCTATTCTACATCACATACCCCGGTTGCTTTCTGTATTCCTTCCTACAGATAAATGATAAGATATAGGGCCGCTCATCCTATAGAATTCTTCAGAAATGCAATATTTTAGCAACTGGAGGTCACTTAAGCACCGATGACTTTTTTTTTTTTTTGTATGTGTGTAATGACCATTTGATACCAGAGGGGCTCTGCTGAGCTATTCTTTATAGCTGTGGTTATTAAAATGCATATTTCCCGTATAAGATGCTGTCACGTGACATGTAGCCTAGCTCAAGGTGTTATGAGGCTAGCAGTAATAACAGTATATTTCATGTGCTTTTTTTCCCTTGCTATTTTGTGTATTTTTACAATTTTTTTTTTTATAGACTATATGTATATTATTTATGATTTTTTTTTTTTTACTATAGTTGTATAACAGTGTGATGTGGAAATGAACACGCAAGGCTTGTGAGACGTGCATTTGGGGCTATGATTTATGTTTTGCCGTTGATTCTTCTTGTGTTTGTTAAGAACGTATTTGTATTCTGGGCTTTTGTGAGTTTTCCAGTATTGATCCCTGTTCTTGAGTCCAACAGTACAGAGTGTCCTCCTTATTGTTAAGGTCCGTGAGTTGTCTGCACTTGTGTCCTCCATATATGATGTTCCTAATAATAATGAGTTGTCCCAGTTATTGATACGTTTTACCATTGACCTCCCATAGACCTATCCATGGATTTAATACTGGAACACTCTTGGCGTAAAGATTTTCAAAGTCTTATCTGAATCTGAAGACCAGCTTTGTGTCTTGACATCTTCTTAAGATATACATTTGAAAACGGGGTGGCCAATCTTAATCTTAGAGCAGAAACATTTATCTCTCCTATTGATTTCATTCTCCGATTCAGCCCCGTTGAGTGATGTCCTTCTCGGTGGCTCTGATATTGTCCAGTAATTACATCTAGGAGGGTCTCTTTGGGAGCACTTGAGGGAAAACAAGGAGAGATGCAGGCTTAATGTGACAATCTTGCATGAAGGTCCGATTTAAGCCTTGCTTTAAGGTTTTATGCATTTACATGTTTTCATCATAGTATTGGGGGGGGGGGGGAAACAATACTAAATGTAAAGAAAATCTTGACATTTACAGGCGTCCAATGGTGTCAAGGTTGTATAATTGTCCCTACAGGGATGATGGCATCCTCTATGAAGTAGACCCTTCATATTTCCATAGTAGTGGGATGTAGATGTACCACGACGAGCAGATATGTCATAATATCTAAGCTATTGTTCTAGAACTGACCAATGTTCTCTATAATGGTCCTTACGGGACACGTTAGGGATGGTCCTAACTACAAGTAGATGGCCTATACTGTAGATGCCAACAAGTATGTGCCAAACTGACTTTTTATTGCTGGTTTGTGTTATGACATTTGTGGACACATTCTTGAAGAAGAACCATGGTATCTTGGTTTTCAGCAGAACCTACCGTGAGAATTTTGCTTAAGATATATTAAGGGTTTCCGTTATGGCGAAAGAACGAAGATTGAGGATAATGGAAAGGATGACTTAAGGTTGCAAAGAGACTATTACATTCTAAAGACTTTGGTGACCCATGTCTTGGTTCCTGGCTAGAAGTCCAAGAAACTCCTGATGTTCTGTTATTCCTACCGATAGAGTCTCATAAATGATCTAAAGAGTTAATCTATGACTGGAGAAGTCGGGGAAATGTATCGCCTTCCCCTTTTACGAAGTATTATAATCTTGTATATCTCATTGTTTTATAAACATCTGATCTGACTCCAAGTTTTAGCTCTTGCAAGAAAAAAAAGTACATCTCCAATGGTCCAAACTTGTGTTTTTTGGTTTTTTGTTTTTTTAAATTAGCGGCATTGGAAATCCATTCATGCAATGTATTTAGTATTGCTTCCTTGATTTATTTAAGTGCAAATATATCCGGAAATATTTTGTACCATATCCAAATACTCTGCATCATCGGAAAGCTGTGAATAATGTAATTCCTATTGATCTGGAATGGGCACATTAGTCATTGAGTAAGCTCCGGAGATATTCTTCGTGTACTTAACTTGAGTTTGAAATATTGAAGAAAATCTTTAACTTGTCCGGTGACTTGGTCTCCGAGGGAATTTAATTCTTTGGTATTTGTCACTGCCCATAAAGACTTCTATTTCTTTCAGCATAGTTGACGATAACCAGCGTTTGACTTCAGCGATTTAATGTCCTAGAGGTTTCCTTCAAATCTATTGAATCAATTCACTATAAACAAGTTGGCCATTAAAGACGAATACACTGATTGACAGTCATCTCCAACCTGTGGCTCCTTAACTCTTGAACTTTAACTCCCAGCATGTCCTATCCTTCTGGAAGTTAAGGTTTTGCAAGGTGGAGGCAACTGGTGTATGATATTTTAAGTAGAAACTTCTACAAAACCGCATTGTTTCATTAAGAAAGCTCTAGGTTTAATTGGCAAAGCTGGAGAATCCATGCCTTATGTTGAAAGAAATGGGGAATTGTCTTAATGACAGGGTTTTCTTGAGGAGCACGGTGGCTTGGTGGCTGGCAACTGCAGCTTTGCAGAGCTTGGGTTCAAATCCCACCAAGGACAACATCTGCAAGGAGTTTGTTTGTTCACCCCATGTTCCCGTGGGTTTTCGCCAGGTTTGCTGGTTTCCTCCCATGTTACAAAAACATACTGATAGGGAATCTAGATTGTGAGCCCCATCAGGGACATTCATGATGATGTATGTCAAGCACTGTGGAATTAATGGTGCTATATAAGATAATAATTAAGAGCTACTCGTATTAATTTTGGGGAAACTGCTACTTGTATCATCCCTCAAACCCAGCGATCATTGGTGAGACCTGATATTAGTATCTTCTGTTTTGGCCAATAAAGATGACCGCTGTCAGGACTCTAGGAAAAAAAAAACTGTTCAGTTTGTTGACACTTTGATGTGTTCTGGGGATTATTAAGGGTTAATTAGTCATCACTGAATTTCCAAGTATTAGGAAGGCTTAAAATTGGCTTCTTTTAAGCTACAGGAGTCATGACCAGGGCTATTAGAGATTACATACGTGACCTACATTCATTTTTAGAGGTTTGTGCTCCAGTTTCTTGTCCAATTATTATTTGCTGTATGCTGGACAAACTGCAAAATTGATGATTAATTTATCTTGCATCCTTAACGTGGTGAAGAAGAATAAATACAATATATATCTACAGTAAAATATATATATATATATATATATATATATATATATATATATATATATATATATATATATATATATATATATATATATATATATATATATATATATACCGTATATATTTTATTATAAATTTTTTATTTATTTATTATACCTTTTAAATTGAGCAATAAATGGTAGGGTGTTGTTTTGCCACTATGGGAACAATTTATTTTTCCTCTTTATCGATTTGTCTTTTTCGTGTAGGAAAGTCTTATGTACGTCTTGACATGGCAAATTCATTCTCTGGTCAGATTAACTCTCCAGTAACTGATTTACTCCAACAAAGTGTGAATCATATGGTGTCCATCACTAACACAGCTGTACTAGCTACATATGGTCTGGATTAACCCAATATTTGGGTTGCCTATGCGCCTAAAAACTTGGTGGTGGAACTGGAACCCTATCATGTCCCAACAGATGTAACCTTTTGCTCCTACAGGAGATGCTCAGCTGCCAGAAGGGTCTGCTAGTGGATAATTCCCCCCTCTCCCCAGTGTAAAATGGCTACAGATGATTCTTAGAAAACCTCTAGACCCCTTCAATTTTAATTGGAGTTTATTTGATATATGGAATCCACTAACCAATGTGACTGCTGTGGAGTTCTGCTTTTTGGCCACTGCTAGAGCTGGTAACAACTGGGTGATGGGTGTCAGCCCCTTGCCGATGTATACATAGGTCATCACTATCATAGTAGTGGAAAACCTCTTAAAGTCTTGACTATTTTTATACGTTCTAACAATTTTATATAGGAGCAATTGATTACTGTACTCTCGTAATTTATATGTATACACTGCTACTTGTTGGCTACTTTTTTATTCTCTCGTTGCTTCTGTTGGCTTCAAACTGGATACTCTGCAAGGTGACAACAAGATCTTAGCTCATTTTCTTGCATCTTTGGCTTTTACTGATCTCCTCACTCATGTGAATTTACACGACAAAACTGAGCGTACACTCCCAGTATCGTCTTCCTTGCCCGTCCAAACCAAGGATCTGGTGCCATCTACGGTAGTTTTTGGGTACATGGCAGCTGAATATTACAGCATCTTGCGTAATGCAATGTCTCAAAAGCAGGGGGTCCATGGTTGATGAAAACCTAGTTGGTTGTGTCATAGACTCATAGAACGTTAGAGATGGAAGGAACCTCCAGGGTCATCGTGTCCAACTCCCTGCTCAAGGCAGGACTCCCTAAACCATCTCGGACAGATGTCTGTCCAGCGCCTTCCATTGAAGGAAGTCTTCAAATTGGCTATTCCCTTGAAAGGAGTGGTGGACTGATTCGTGCAATGCCATATATTAATGGCCGTTTATTTGCATTTTGGGTAGTGGTGGGGGGTCAAGTTTCTCGACCCTTGGACATTCTGGCCATCATGACCTTAAGTAGAGCGATGGCCGGTCATGATTCACTAGCTGAGCTAGAACTACTCATATCAATGTCCTGAATATTCAGTAGGACCTTGAAACGCGTCGACTTGTAAACCTGTTCTAATAAACAATTTGATTTTAAGGATTCTATCTCCACAGCACATGAGTGATACCTCCTTTCGTTTTCCTTAGGATTCATTTTGGGATATGCTCTAATTTATAGTTCTCCAGGGACTAGGGAGGCATTGGTTGTCATCAGACCTTCCTGATGATCCAGAGTCTTATCTTGTATTTTGCTCCTTCTCTTCCCCTTCTCCATCCCGCACATCTCCTACAAATTATTACATGTAATATCTACACTCCTCAGAAGAGAAGCTAAGTTGACGGCATCTTGTCTGGGGAAATGACTATCAGGCTTTTGACCTATACATATAGCTAGTCCAGTGCGTTTAGTGGAGGACCTGTCACCGGAGATTGCCGAGCTTCATAAATCACAGTGAAGAGCCTGATAGAAATAGTAGCGGTACTGTAATGTGATTTCTTGGTGATTTAAATGCAAAGGCTCCTTAAGTGGCTGCAGGGGGGAGTGGGAAGGGAAGGCAAAGACGTCATATAATTTCATTGGGGATGGGAAGGGGTGGAAAAACTACTTAATTCAGCACCAAAATTACTTTCGTAGTGTGGGGGGAAAAATGCATTTTTATATCATAAAATGCCAAAAAAAAATCCTATTTTGTGAAAAGCTATGTGGGCGTAATCTGTTCTACAGCCGCTTTGCATGCTGTGTATATTTCCCGGCTTGGAGAGAGCAGCAACTTATTATTATTACTAGGGACATGGAAATAATAATAAAAGGGGGGAAAAAAACTGCGACTTATGTGAAATTGCAAAACAAGAGCTGCAGCCTCCGGTGTCGTTCTGGCCCCGGGCCGATGCGTTATTACTTTCTTTGCTTCTTGATTGATTCCCGAATCTTCGAGCGTTGGGGCCAGGCTGGTTTATTTGCCTTGTGTTGCTACATAATGAAGTGGTAGGAAGCTGGGACTTGTACTATTCTCTCAATGAAGAGAAGGCTTTCCAGAAATGGCGCCACTTCTGTCAGTGGCCGATGTGTGACATTGCAACTTGCCATCACTCGCTTGAATGTGGATGAGATGCTATAAGTGACACTGAGTATAGGCAAGAGAGGAGCTGAAGAAGAAACCCTATCGGTTTAGATGTATGGCCTGAAATGTATCCAAGTTGTACCCCCCCCCAAGTCTATAAAATGAACCATGTTTGCCACTTGAAAACTATCTAGTAAAGAATTATGGCATTTTCTTAGTTTGGTGCCACCTGGTGTTCAAACTGCATAGCAATAAGCACGTCCACTTGAGTTTAGTGCTGGTGGTCACACATGCTCAGATGCTCTCCCACCAGCCAGGTCTCTGCATAGTGATCCCCCACTCGCTACAGATAATCCAATGGAAATGGCTTTCTGTCCTGCTCGTCAAAGGAGCTGAGACAACTTCTTCTGGAGAAGAAATAAAGGACTATATTGTCAGCTGCCAGCAGGGGAAGGAGACCGACTTTGTTAGGCCCTGGTCACACTTGCGAGTTCAATGCGAGAAACTCGCGCATCAATTCCCGTCACTGCCACCGGCGGCTCCGACCGGAGCGTGGGGCTGCATAGAAATATATCCGGCCTAAACTTTGGTCCCGAGCCACCGCCGGCAGTGCCGAGTATTGATGCGCGAGTTTCTCGCATTGAACTCGCAAGTGTGACCCCGGCCTTAGGCTGACTTCACATGTCCAGTAGTGATGAGCGAACGTGCTGGGATTAGGTGATATCCTCCCATGCTCAGGTGCTAATCGAGTGGCTTCGAGGTGCTCAAAGTATGTTTGAGTCCCCGCCGCTGTTCGACAGGCACAACACTTGCAGGGATAGTGTGTTTGTTAGGAAATCCCTACATGTTGTTGGGGTTGTCGAACAGCGGCGAGACATGCAGTAGCGGGGGCTCGAACATATTTCTTTTGAGCACAACGAAGTCACGCGGTTAACACCTTATCCCAGCATATTCGTCTGTTAGAATGGATCCAGCAGCATTCCATTAACCAAGTTGTGCAGGTAGAAATTTTTTTATGTTTTTTTTGTTCGCCTGAGCAAAAAATTATTTCAAGTGGCTCTATATATAAATAATTTATAATAAAAATATATATAATTTTTTAAAAACATTTTTAAGTCTTTAAGAAAAGCAGATGCAGTTGCAGCGCCCCAGAGTCCTGGTCGTTGCAGTACTGTGGCTCCGCCACTATGGGGAGCTATGGTGCGTCCGATGGCACTGAAGGAGTTCATCTGATCAGGTATCACAGACACCAATACATTTCACAGCCGGGCCTCCGGGGGGAGCTAAGGGTGCTATTCATTAGGCCACTCCCCACCATAGTGGGTAAACTGGGGGTCAGGCAGGAAGTTAGATTAGAAGCTGACTGGGTTGGAATCAGACAACACCTTGTGGCAGAGGGTGTTGTGGGGGAAGATACAGTAGGGTCTCTGTCAGGGGTGGGATCCTGACAGAGGCTTGGCAACGAGAACGAACGTAACGGGACCGTGCCTGCTCCGGGTAGCGGCGGTGCCCAAGAAAGGATTAGAAGAGAGATTGTGCTGAGTGAGAAACGGGATCACGCAAAGGAGAAATACCAGTAGGAGTCGTGCTGTAAGACCGAAGCAACATCCTACTGAGGCGCACTACCGGTGGCCGGAACGCCGAGGGAGTAGAATAACATTCAGCTTCAAGCAATACTCCAAACAGCGGCAGGACAGTCAGTCTCAGGCGGGCTGTCTAACTCAAATCACCTATGAAGTCTTGGGAGGCAATTGTGGGAGAGGGGCGTCTCTAGGGTCCCGGAAGAACTCCAGGCCTACCCGTCAAACGGGTGCCGTTCCTACCCGAACCTCAGGGAGGGACGGAGGATTAGCAGAACATCATCTAGTCGAGTTGTGAGGGAACATCAGAAACAGACACAACAGTTGTGGGGTACTTTCCGTAAGCACAGCAGGGAAGGACTACAACACATAGCGCTAGGGGGAAGGCACCGATTTCCACCTGTGAAGAGAACTCTGGAGGTGTCATTGGACCGGCCGGACTTGCGCAGCCTGGTGAGCCGTATTCTGGATTGAGGACCCAGAGATCTTCAATAAAGAGGTAAAGAGACTGCAACCTGGTGTCCTCATTATTTATCGCGACCGGCACCCCACAACTGCACCGTTACAACACCACTTATTGCACCGGACGTCCCCCACTGACAGACAGGGCCACGGACCGGGTCTAGCCACCGTGACAACCACAGGACTGAGACCCAGAGGCCCGGCTCCGGGTACCCCTCGGCCCTGCGGCGGCGTGGGGGCGCTCCACAGTTAATAACCAGACATTTTATTTTTTTTTTTGTTCTTTTTTTCTTACCAGAGGTGGGAAAAAATAAAAATGTAACATATACTATTAGACATGTGACCTTTCATTTGAAACTGATCCAGCAAGCAAAAAAAGGCTCCTTTTCAAATGTGAGAAAAACAGATGGCAGTTTTAATTGGTCTGTTTTTCAATGTTTATATATATTTAAAAAAAATAAAAAAAAATTTCTTCTTCAGGAGGACAAAAGTTGTTTCCATAACTGGTTTACTGCTTGATCCTTTTTACTGGACATGTGAACTTGGCCTTAACAACACAAATGGGCACAAAGTTTAAAAACATCCTGTGCTTGAAACACTGTAAAAATAATATAATATATAATAATAAAAAAAAAAAATGGATATGTCAATGTTTTTCCAGTAATTGTTTCCCTGCACATTCTCATTTGTAGGGAAATGGCTGTTTTTCTTACAGGATCGCACGGCCATAATGATCAGCTGCGCCATTTTGCAGGCGAGATGTCTGTTTTCCTACAAGATTCAGTAATTTTGCAGGCTAACGGTAAACCACTGGCCACTGTGTGATTGCAGCCTTGGACCTCGACCATGTGGCAGTCAATTATGACATGTGCCTTGTGACTACGATGCTGTCCCAAGTTTATTTCTGATGACTAACTTTATTAATCGCGGATCTAGCCGCCCAGAAATGGCTGATAACTGAGAACAATAAAGTGCAGATGTGACCACATCTGCAGAACTTTGCTTTGAATGGAAGACGAGCTGACCCTGTGTGTAGATCCTTTCTCCCGTTGCTGTAGTTGGCTCGTTCGCTAATATATCCACTTATGAATCATTCATTGTAATGCTTTGTGTCCATAGACATTATGTTGTGCGCACTCGGGACAGCTGCGAGGAATATCTGGCTGCTTCCTGTATGCGAATCGCTGATCGAGTGCACTGGAGCTGGCACAGGACGGAGGTGAACTATGGGGCGGTGAAACTTCTCACAGCTCTTCCCATGCCGCTGTGATGGACATTCTGGACAAGAAAAGAGGCCACTATGGTAGTGCCAGCAACGGGGAGGGCGGATGCCTAAACATTAAAGGAGTACTCCAGGTTTGGCATGAAGTCTGCACTCGCCTTGTGATTGTAGAGTTGTGAATCCTCACATTGTCCACAGTGCTCGCTTTCAGAATTCTCCATTTCCCTGGAGTGGGGTGATCATGTGACTGCAATTTGCATACTCCCAGCCACATTCCGACTAGACGTGCACAGACTTGCTCAATGCAAGTGAATTGGACGTCTAGTCGGAATGTGGCCGGAAGTATGAATGTTGCGTTCCCGAATGGCATTAATTTTTTTTTTTTTTTTTTCCTCACTCACCAATTTAACATTGAGCAGTAGATGCTACAAAAAGCAAACGACAGATTATTGCTGCTCATTGGGAGTGTGTGTGTGTATATATATATATATATATATATATATATATATATATATATATATATATATATATATATATATATATATATATATATATATATAATTTTTTTTTTTTTTTTTTTTTTTCTATGCATTTCTCATTTTATGACCAGCTCCAAAACTTGGACTTTCCGCCCTGTAATAAGCTGACAATGTGATGGACATCTGATATCTCGAAACACAATCACTCAGGATATGATTTGTGAATAGTTTGTATCTTAACGTAATTTGGTGCAGATCACAAAATCAAATCAAAAGAAACAAATCCTAAGATCTGCTTTATCAGATGGCTGAATAGTGTTTATTGTTCCCTGTTATCACCCACGCCATGCAGTGTTCTTTAATGAAATTACTGTCAGGAGCAGAAGTATATCTGCCGCCATTATCACTACTTTATCTAGTGTATTTCTAGATACTATGTAAATCCCAGCCATACTCTGTTGGCTTTTGCATGTCTTTGGGCTGTGAGAATTTAAGGATTGTCGTTGGCCCTGGAAGGCACAGAACAGAGAGCAAAAGTTTTAGAAGCGAGGTATCACAATTCCACTACTCGGCGTGCTTTTGACTCCGTGACTGACAGCTCAGTTGTCCAATCTAGTGCAGGGGTGTGCTGAGATGTCAGTATTTTGAGTGAGAGCCTGGCCGTCCAATCTGAGACTGGGAGGTGCTGGGCTTCTTTCAGGTGTTCCCTGTTCCAATTCATTACCTGGCTACTTATCTAAGCTGTCTGTCCCAGATTGAGCTGAAAGCTACATATGGCTCTGTGTTTAGTCCTCTCTGCTCTAAATTTAGACTTTCTGACCTGCTGGTCCCTGGAATTGCCTTTTGCCTTGATGCACTCTGACCTTGGAATTCTAACTTTGGACTATGACCTGATGACTACGCCATTTGCATTAGCACTTTGTACAGTAAAGGAAATAATTATTTGATCCCTTGCTGATTTTGCAAGTTTGCCCACTGACAAAGACATGAACAGTCTATGATTTTAAGGGTAGATTAATTTTAACATTGATAGAATATCAAAAATAAAATCCAGAAAATCACATTGTATAAATTATATAACTTAATTTGCATTTTGTAGAGAGAAATAAGTATTTGATCCCTCTGGCAAACGAGACTTAATACTTGGTGGCAAAACCCTTCTTGACAAGCACAGCAGTCAGACGTTTTTTGTAGTTGATGATGAGGTTTGCGCACACGTCAGGAGGAATTTTGGTCCACTCCTCTTTATAGATCATCTCTAAATCATTGAGATTTTGAGGCTGTCGCTTGGCAACTCGGAGCATCAACTCCCTCCATAAGTTTTTTTTATGGGATTAAGGTTTCGAGACTGGTTGGGCCACTCCATGACCTTAATGTGCTTCTTTTTGAGCCACTCCTTTGTTGCCTTGGCTGTATGTTTTGAGTCAGTGTCTTGCTGGAAGACCCAGCCAAGACCCATTTTTAATGTCCTGGTTGAGGGAAGGAGGTTATCACTCAGGATTTTACAGTACATGGCTCCATCCATTCTCCCATTGATGCAGTGAAGTAGTCCTGTGCCCTTAGCAGAGAAAAACCCCCAAAACAGAATGTTTCCACCTCCATGCTTGACAGTGGGGACGGTGTTCTTTGGGTCATAGGCAGCATTTCTCTTCCTCCAAACATGGCGAGTTGAGTTAATGCCAAAGACCTCAATTTTTGTCTCATCTGACCACAGCACCTTCTCCCAATCACTCGCAGAATCATCCAGGTGTTCATTGGAAAACTTCAGACGGGCCTGCACATGTGCCTTCTTGAACGGGGGGACATTGCGGGCACTGCAGGTTTTTAATCCTTTATGGTGTAATGTGTTACCAATGGTTTTCTTGGTGACTGTGCTCCCAGCTGCCTTGAGATCACTAACAAGTTCCCCCCCATGTAGTTTTAGGCTGATCTCTCACCTTCCTCATGATCAAGAATACCCCACGAGGTGAGAGTTTGCATGGTGCCCCCAGATCGATGTCGATTGACAGCCATTATGTGTAGCTTCCATTTTCTTACTATTGCACCAACAGTTGTCTCCTTCTCACCCAGCATCTTACTTATGGTTTTGTAGCCCATTCCAGCTTTGTGCAGGTCTATGATCTTGTCCCTGACATCCTTATAAAGCTCTTTGGTCTTGTCCATGTTGCAGAGGTTAGAGTCTGACTGAGTCTGTGGACAGGAGCCTTTTATAAAGGTGACTATGTAAGACAGCTGTCTTTAATGCAGATAACGAGTTGTTTAAGAGCGTCTAACTGGTATGTAGGGGCCAGAACTCTTAATGGTTGGTAGGAGATCAAATACTTATTTCTCACTGCAAAATGCAAATTTATATAATTTATACAATGTGATTTTCTGGATTTTATTTTTGATATACTATCTCTCAATATTAAAATTAACCTTCCATTAAAATTATAAACTGTTCATGTCTGTCATTGGGCAAACTGACAAAATCAGCAAGGGATCAAATACTTTTTCCTTCACTGTATATGACCGCAGACCTCTTGACTACCCAAACTTCATGACTTTTCTGCGAGCAGTGACTAGTGTTACACCAGGCATATCTTAGTGTGTGTCTGGTGTTTGGGACATGGTAATCTTGATTCTGTCCCAAGCAATGTAGCGTAAATAGAATGGTGTTTTGCTAGATTGGCGCACTTTTTTTCTTCTACTACGTTCGTCTTTCCATACATTCTGTACATGTGGACTGACTGCTTAGCTGCAGATTATGATTTGCCTGTAAAGATGAACAAATCAATTCACAGGACTCTGGTCCAGAGGCCACGTCTGTAGGCGCCAAATGTCCACTCGCGAATCGCCTCTTGGTTGTATGGGCCTTTTCTAATTTTGATGCCAGGTGTGGAGTCCTCATTGCAGCATTATGCGTCCCAGTCCTGAAAATTAAGAGGCAAGAAAGGGGTGCTCCCTGTGTGATATTACTATCTCTGTAGGTGAGAATAGTCTCCACAATTGACCAATCACTTGGGCATTTTGTGGGCGGCACAACTGTGAAAAAGTGAACTGAATTCCTATGTTGGGCTGTTGCGCTGGACCTCACACCTGATGGGTGGAGGACATAGCTATCGAAAAGAAGTGGAGAGTTGGTGGATCCCAGGCACTACCGCTGTTGTAAGTGATTTTAAGCCGTGAGGATAAAAAACAAAAACAAAACCACAAACTGCTTTTATTACTACGCGTTTCTGAATAGATCATGCCCATTCGTGCATATTCTTCCTGAAGTAGTAAATTCTCCTCCAAAACCGTGTTGCAATAATCCATTTCTTATCCTTTCTGCTAGTCAGAAACTAGTCAGATCGTAGGGTTCACATCCGGCGACTATGGACTACTTGCGTGACCACTGGACCAGAGTCCTGCAAACTGATACTCTACTAGTGATGAGCGAGTGTACTCATTGCTCGGGTGGTCTCCGAGTATTTTAGTGCTCGGAGATTGTTTTCATTGCGGCAGCTGAATGATTTACAGCTACTAGCTAGCCTGAGTACATGTGGGGGTTGCCTGGTTGTTAGGGAAAATCCCCACATGTAATCAAGCTGGCTAGTAGCTGTAAATTATTCAGCTGCAGCGATGAAAGATAAATCTCCGAGCGGTTACAAATACTCAGGCGTCACCCGAGCGTGCTCGGATAATCCGAGCAACGAGTATACTCGCTCATTACTATTCTCTAAATCTCAATGGCAATAATGGTGCACTCCAATTTGAGACATGGTAACCCGAGCCTGGACTGCCATATTTGCCGAGTGTTGTACTTGCTGGTAAATTAAATGCATTATTATATCAGTTTACATGAAGGTGTTACATTAGTAGTTGAGCTTGCTCCATACCAGGCAGGCAGCAGCTACGGTTCTTGCTGTTTAACCACGTCGGTATCACTGGCGCCCACCACCCTCCTCCATGGGGTTAATAGGTTGAATGGCATCAGGGAGCCCAATGAAATCAGGGTCCAGTGGCTCGACTTCTTAGATCGTCAGGTTCACGATCTATTGCAATACGTTATTAGTAAACTATTATGTAATGCATGGTTTTTAAATGCAGAAAGTTTAAACCGCCCCTTACCTAAAGCACAAAAACTAAACGCATTCTGTGTCAACACGTGTTAGTCTGTGAAAATGTAAAATTAAATAGTGACTTGTGTAGAATGAAAAATTGAAATAAACACCAGAATGGCTGCTTTTATGATCACTGTACCCTACACCACTGAGGAAAAATGCAAGAATAATCTCATGGCTCCAAAATTGGTAGAAACTACAACTCGCCTGGCAAAAAAAAATCAAAACAAGCCCTCACACAGCCGCACAGTTGGAAAAATGGAAATTTTCTGTGTATCAGAACATGACCACACAAGCAAAATGGAAAATCAAAGAAGTTATCCACTATTTGGACAACACCCTTCTCGTACTCGACGCTTGACCCCGATAAAGTAAAAAGCTTACGCTCTCCTCTCGTGCCGATGCCGTTCCAGCCGTGTCGAATCTCGCGTTCCCAGGGCTGTTGTGTGGTTATGACACGTAAGCCTTGTTGCCAATCAGTACTGGTGTTTCTGTCCCCGCCTTCGGACAAATTGAACGGGAGGTGTATAGGCTTAATTTTGTTATCGGGGCCAAACATTTTGATCAAGAAAGGGTTGTCCCAGTAGTGGACAACCCCTCTTTAAATTTTAAGGAAAAAAAGCCTGAAATCGTAAATTTTAAGAAAGACCTATATACTTCTGGTATTGCTGAGGTCTGGTTGGGAGAGAGGGGCAATACCACACAAGAAATGAGATGGGGTGGTGGTAGTGCTCACCTGGGGGCATTGTGTATGGACACCACACCATTAAAAGCCCCGTGGCTGGAGGAGAACGTCTTACAGATAGCCCAGGTACCGTGATATACTTACCACCCGCTGTCTTTAGCTCTTGCGGTCTTCGGTCCCATGGCACCATCTTGTGACTGCAACTTCTGACCAGAAATCGGAGATAATGGGTCACAAGTTCTCATTGCAAGACTGAGAGCCAAATCGGGTCTACCCATAGACTTGCACTGAAAAGTGACCTCTGACTTGTGCTAACAAAAGCTGGAGTGATGCTACCAGAGACCCGACAGGAGTGGATAATGGTGGGAAAAACGGTGGATGGTGAATATATGACTAAGTGCAGGGTCCTTGCATTAGCAGTACTTCGGCGCTGCAATATAAAAATGCTGGAGTGGTTGGTGCTTTAGCTCTCGTATGCATTGCATTTCCTAATGTGTAGCGCACTTTACCATTAGTAAGGTTATACCAGGAAATTCTACTTCCTTCTTGGCTACTTTAAACCTTCTTTTTTTTTTTTTTTCCCCTCTATTATATGTCCTCTTAACCCTGCTTTTCTGCTTTTTCTAAGCTGGTTGAAACATAATCTAAAAAACGACTTCTTCCCTTGATACTTCTAAGACCACCTGATATAAAAGCCGCGTGTCCTTCTTCCAGAAGACTAAGTGACATGAACTCGATAATTGGAGAACCGGCTCTTATTATAATGGGTTTCTTGGTGTTTGTATTACTGATAAAGATTTGTTTGTTTAGAGCACTCTGGGGAGAGATGATTGATCCATACACTGGCCTGACGTTCCTGTTCTAGACTTCAAGTACATATTGACTGTTATTGGGCCCTTTTTCCTTGAACTAAATTCCATTAAATTTCTAGCTTGGGCCGCGAAGAGTTGGCTGCTTCTCGCAATATCTCATACCGCTAAATAAGGATCCCTACTGATCTGTAGTAATATGGTCCCTGTAGAACAATGGGAAGTCATTTTTGATGTGTTTTATTTTTTTATTTTTTGTCACAGAATTTTGAGACCGAATCCTTTAAATATGTCAAAAGTGATATTGATCCACAAGTCAAACTAGGGAAAAAAGCCACAGAAGTCGGCATGAAAAACTCATGTTAAATTAAAGCTAGCATTTGAGAGAACAAACAAGATGTGTGTACATGTAATTTGGGTTTGTGTGGGGATTTTTTTTTCTTTTCTTATAAATATTCAGCTCCTCCAAATAATCACAGGTTGTCTGATACTGCAATTTTGGCCCGACCTGCTGCATTAGAGCTGAAATGCAATAGACTAATTACATTAGCAAATGGGGTAACTTGAAATGATGTCACAAAGGAATATTAAACATCTACAAAAAAAAACAAATCTGAGAAATTATCACTTTGCAATAAAAACTAATGAAATATTTAAAGAATTTTTTTTCAAAAGTTCTTGCTGCACCTCTCTCCACTTTTGCTTCTCCTCACTATTCCTCTCCGCTTTTTTTCTTCCTCTCCGCCTTTCTCCGCTCTCTTCTTTTTCTTCTCCTCGCTCTGCCTGTCTCCGCATTTTTCTTCTGCTTTTTCTCTGCCTGTCTCCGCATTTTTCTTCTGCTTTTTCTCTGCCTCTCTCCGCTTTTTCTTCTGCTTTTTCTCCGCCTCTCTGCATTTTTCTTCTCTGCATTTTTTCTTCTCTGCCTCTCTGCATTTTTCTTCTCTGCCTCTCTGCATTTTTCTTCTCTGCCTCTCTGCACTTTTCTTCTCTGCCTCTCTCCGCTTTTTCTTCTCTGCCTCTCTCCGCTTTTTCTTCTCTGCCTCTCTCCGCTTTTTCTTCTCTGCCTCTCTCCGCTTTTTCTTCTCTGCCTCTCTCCGCTTTTTCTTCTCTGCCTCTCTCCGCTTTTTCTTCTCTGCCTCTCTCCGCTTTTTCTTCTCTGCCTCTCTCCGCTTTTTCTTCTCTGCCTCTCTCCGCTTTTTCTTCTCTGCCTCTCTCCGCTTTTTCTTCTCTGCCTCTCTCCGCTTTTTCTTCTCTGCCTCTCTCCGCTTTTTCTTCTCTGCCTCTCTCCGCTTTTTCTTCTCTGCCTCTCTCTGCTTTTTCTTCTCTGCTTTTTCTCCACCTCTCTCCGCTTTCTTCTTCTGCTCGTCCACCTCTCTCCACTCCTTCCTACAGCAGGAGCATTTCCCCCCAATCTGTCAGGATTAAGGGCGCCCATACACATTAGGCCGGTTTCACACGTTAGTGATTCCGGTACGTGAGGTGTCAGTTTTCTCACGTACCGGAGCCACTGACACACGTAGACACATTGAAATCAATGCACAGATGTCATTGATTATTTGCGGACCGTGTCTCCGTGTGCCAAACACGGAGACATGTCAGTGTTCGTGGGAGCGCACGGATTACACGGACCCATTAAAGTCAATGGGTCCGTGTAAAACACTTACTTTTTTTTTTTGTTTCTCGTGTTTAACAAAGATCCATGTGCCCGCCCGCTGTTATTAAAATACTCACCCGCCTCCCTCGCAGTGTCCTGTCCTGGCCACAGCTTCTCCTGTATGTGGTCACGTGGGGCCGCCCATTACAGAAATGAATATGCGGCTCCACCCCTATGGGAGGTGGAGGCGCATATTCATGACTGTAATCGGCGGCCCCACGTGACCGCTCATACAGTAGAAGGTGCGGCCAGGACAGGAAGCAGCGCCAGCGAGGGAGCCGGGTGAGCATTTTAATAACAGGGGGTGGGAGGGGGGTGGGGACAGGGATCTTTATGTTAAACACGAGAAACAAAAAAAAAGATTATTCATATCTTCTCTACAGCAAACGCTGCTGCAGAGAAGATATGAATGGCGGCTTCAGCACCACGTGGGGGGGACAGCGCTTATCTCTAGCGCTGTCTCCTGCACGGTGCGTGTGGTACCCAGTCGGCACATGGGCGGCACACGTGTGCCGCACTGATGTGCCACAGAAACGCACGGGCACACAGACACGGATAATTCCGGTACCGATTTTTCCGGTACCGGAATTATCTGAACGTGTGGGACAGGCCTTAGACAGCTGTCAGCTGAAAGATTTGTCCAACTACAATCTCCCCGTACACAGGAACACTTGCCTCAACCGAACATTTATTTGCATTTATGAGACGGTCACTGCCAGACTCATGGCTGCAGCTTATTTCTTGGGAGAACTAAGGGATTGACAGCTGAAATTCAGTACACTAAATCCTTCTCTCCACAAACATCTGTGGGAGGAGAGCTGGAGGCCCCCATATACATTGGACTGTTGGGTTATATTGATGGGTTCTAACAACTTTAATGTGTATGGGGGTCAGTAGTGTGTGTACCTGAATCAATAAATGACGGCAAGCTTATTCTTAATTATTTTTAGGTTTAGTGTTCCAATTGGACAAATCTAAAGTGTTATAAATTTTGGGTTTGGTCCATGGTTCTCTTTCGCAATGGGGTTATGACCGTATTTATCATGTGCCAAAATTTATGAACTACATGTGAAATGCAGTGGCCTCATAACCATTGCCTTAACAATACCAAAACATCTAGTATGCCTGGGACATGATAAACTTCAGAACATTCTAATAAAGAAGTACTGTAGTTTAATTTTAGGAATTTATTAGCTCTTGCCTCTTTTTTGGACAGTGAAGTTGAAATTGACTGGGTCTTATTCACACGAGTATATCCATGGTTTTCATCTGTTTGTCCTCCTGATGTCCCATTTTTACTTACTCCTAGAAAAAAAAATCCAAAGGACCCTCATTCCATTCCAATCAGAAGGTTTCTCAAGAGTCTCCCAACAATCAGTTGTTGTAAAACAATATGGCTCATTGATGAGTTCAGCCCACAAATCGGACCAGAGAAGAACATGTACATGATTTTCTTCATGTGAACTGTCGTTCCAAGTGGAAAAACTGGACATATGAATAACCCCATACACTAACTTCTTGTTTTGTTACTGGACGACAAACATGGATGTCTGAGCAAGACATTATAGCAGTTGGTCTTGCTATCGATTTGAGTCTTGCTATCAGTTTGTCCGTTGCCTCCAAACTAACCTGGTTAACACAATGATTCCCATAGCTTAAGCTCTGCGTCGGCACTGTAAATGGGGAATTTTTTTTTAGTCTATAGATGCCATTTACAACTTGTTTAGAGTAGACTTTCAGAAGATGTGGGAACGCAGAACACATCAAGAAATCTGTTCTTTATTATAAAGCAATTAGGTGTCTAGCAGCTTGTCTGACAAACAATTGATTCTCCACCTCACTAATAAAGACGGCTTATTCCTTCTGATTTGCTTTGATCAACCTCAAGGTCGTGGAATGAAAAAATAAATATATTCTTATTTTTTTTTATATATATATATATATTTTTTTTATTATTATAAGCCTTTCTTACAGAATCAACATTTTTTATTTATTTTTTTTTATTTCTTATCTTTTACTATATGAAAGGATAGTGCTGTGGGGAGATCTGTGTCCACGTATTACCACATCTGAAGGATGCTGTGGAGAAGGATCAATCGCCCGCGAGATGGACAGAATTGGCGAGCGAAAAGCATTTCTATCGCCGATAGAACTGAAGTTTTGTTTTAAAGTGGAGCTAAAGCTATTTTTTCTAGGTTTACACGGAGTGCAAAGGAGAAGAACAAAACTTCAATAACCTCTCCGGGTATCTATGATTCTATTCCGTGTTTCTCTACTGACACATGTCTAATTAGACTTTTCTATTAGATCTGAGGCTTGTTAGCGAAGCCGGTACCGGCCAAATGGCTAATTCAGCTGTGGGGGTAATCTGCTTCACTTGCAAAATGCTATTATGTAGCTGTAGTGGGTGGAAAAGGTCCAGATGTATTGAGTTACAAATAGTGGGTGGAGAACACTCGAGCATTGCTTGTTGTATGACTGACTGACTAATCTAGTATTCTAACAAGGGTGTAAGCACAAAAGATTGGCTGCGTCCTAAGTTGGACTAGGGCCATGGTTTTCATGGTTGTAAATGAGATTATTCACCTTTCCAGTTCGAGAGGCCATGGCATAACCGCCCTATGCAGATTGTCTCCAAAAAATCCTAATACTTAGTTCCTTATTGAAGAGATACTTTCTTACGATCAACCAAAGTAACACCAACCTTTTCTAGCATTGTTTACAGTGGACTTCCATTAGTCTCGGGTCACACTACCATACTTTGTCTCTATCTGTAAGAATTGGGCCGATTAGTGATAATTACTCTGATCAGAGAGATCCAATTTTCTGGCATGAGGGGTAGGAGTAGAATCTCTATTCCGTCAGTCCGTGAAAATCGGAACGTGCTCGGATGTTCGCATGCTTTCTAATTTTGTTCTTCCTTTGACCCATTAACTTGCTTTATCTGATCAAAAATGGACATTAACGTCTTCTTCCTCGGCAAAAAAACCACACATGAATAGAACATGTACGTGGATGTCTGACTGAGGCACAATTTGGAGGGCATCTCTCAAAGAGTACCCCTTCAAAAGAAAATCATACTTTTACATTGTGCCCTCGAAGACTTTTTGGTGCTGTGTATTTTTTATTTTTTTCTGTCGAAAATACAGCTTCTTGCAGCTCCATTAAAGTGAATAGGCCGGAGATTTCGTCTATACATTCCAATCAACAATGGAGTCATTAGAGAAGTTCTCCAAATCTAGGAACATTTCTCTGACGATGAAGACACAGCTTGCACCTAGTCTGATCTTTTTTGTGGTAACATACAAATGCGAAACATGGACAGTAAAGAAACAAGACAGAAGATTTGACTCCTTTGAAATGTGATGCTTGGGAAGGATGTTATCAGTAACCTGGATGGCAAGAAGAACAAACAAATTTTTAGAACAAATCAAGCCAGACATGTCACTCGAAGCAAGGATCACCAAGCTACGACTTGCCTACTTTGGACACACTATATGAAAAGAGCAATCGCTGAAGAAGGACGTCATGGTCGGAAGAATAGAAGGAACCAGGCAAAGAGGAAGACCAGCAACCTGATAGCTTAATACTATCAAGATACATCATAAAAAGACCGCAATCACTGATGAAGGGACATCATGGTCGGAAGAATAGAAGGAGCAAGGTGAAGACCAGCAACCTGATGGCTTCATGCTATTAAGATAATGTTGGAGAAGACCCTGGTGGACCGATCTAGGCTTGCATAAGATCGATCTTCCTGCCAATGATTCATCAATCAAGTCGCCATGACTCGAGAACCCACTGTATCTCCATGTGTCTCCAATTAAAAATGTTTTAATTGTGAAATTTGGGGCATACTTGCTTCATTAATTCTACATCAGAATGCTCCTGTAATCAAGTCGCAATAACTCGAGATTGAGCCGAATGCTGGTTTAAAAAAACAAACAAACAAAAAAAACTCCATGTCCTGCACTCTCCAATTGTTCTAAAATAAACATGCTGTGGACCTTATGTAGTTATAGTGACCCCTTCCATTATCGCATCCATCTATGGTTGTTAGGTGGCAACTCCATGCATTAGATGGTAATCATCTCTTACAGTAAAGGCCCCGTCTCACTAAACGATTTACCAACGATCACGACCAGCGATATGACCTGGCCGTGATCGTTGGTAAGTCGCTGTGTGGTCGCTGGGGAGCTGTCACACAGACCGCTCTCCCCAGCGACCAACGATCAGGGGAACGACTTCGGCATCGTTGAAACTGTCTTCAACGATGCCGAAGTCCCCCTGCAGCACCCGGGTAACCAGGGTAAACATCGGGTTACTAAGCGCAGGGCCGCGCTTAGTAACCCGATGTTTACCCTGGTTACCAAAAAAAACAAACACTACATACTCGCCTTTCGGTGTCCAGGTCCCTTGCCGTCTGCTTCCTGCTCTGACTGAGTGCCGCCGTACAGTAAGAGCAGAGCGCAGCGGTGACGTCACTGCTGTGCTCTCACTTCTCACTGTACGGCCGGCAGTCAGAGCAGGAAGCAGACGGCAAGGGACCTGGACACCGAAAGGCGAGTATGTACTGTTTGTTTTTTTTTACATTTACGCTGGTAACCAGGGTAAACATCGGGTTACTAAGCGCGGCCCTGCGCTTAGTAACCCGATGTTTACCCTGGTTACCAGTGAAGACATCGCTGGATCGGTGTCACACACACCGATTCAGCAATGTCAGCGGGGCCTCAACGACCAAAAAAAGGTCCAGGCCATTCCGACACGACCAGCGATCTCGCAGCAGGGGCCTGATCGCTGGTACGTGTCACACATAGCGAGATCGCTATGGAGGTCGCTGTTGCGTCACAAAACTTGTGACTCAGCAGCGATCTCGCTAGCGATCTCGCTATGTGAGACGGGGCCTTAATGCGAATCATTGCTACAGTAAGGGATTCAGGATGTGTGTTGCTTTGGGTAAATGTACATTACCTTAGCTAAAAGCCTGATATATCTTTGGCATTGTGTTCCTCTGTTTCTCCAATCAATAGAAAGTCATTTGCAAAGGATACCTTTTCACCAGAGCCTTGTACACACCGTAATGGGCAGAAAAACTTGAAAGGATGTTTGTCTGCATCAGCCTCATGACTTGCACTCAGAAATCTACTTCGCGTGTCATGAAGGTTACAATGAACACGTCAGCAGAACGGTTAACGTGCATTGTGATGAAGCTCCTCATGGTGGAAGGTCAACCTTTCCTACCTACTATACCTCTATTATGGTCTTATGCCATTGTAGTTGCTCTTGACTTGTCAACATAATACAATGGTCCATAATGTGGCCAGAAACTGCTAAAATGGTTACATGGTTTGGGGAACCCATTCTCCATTTTGGGGGAAAAAAAAAATTCTCATCCGGTGTCCTCATTTGTAAGCCAGACTGGAAAAACTCCCAAAATTATCACTCGCTCTCGAGGACACGATCCAGTTTGAGCTTAAATTAAAATCTTGTTGATTTTCAATGGTAATGGTAAGACATGTAATGTTGCCTTACCCTTTATGGAGGTCATAGAGGGAGTTTTTGGATTTCCCACACAGATTACGGGTGATCATAGGGGGGTCTTGCTATTGGGATACCATGAAATTAAATGCAGAGGTACATAAAGACAAATCAATTGTGCCTGTCAGTTCCAGCACTTTTTCAGTATGCCCAAGTGAATCAGAACTTGATGGATAAAAAAAAATATTTATCCAGCATAAAAAGCTATGAAACTTGGGATTGGTGGTCTTAATTCCTTTAAAAATTATTGTAATTGGCACAAAAACCCTGGCTGTACCTCACTCAATTTTCCTGCCTTGATCTGCAATGATATCAGAATGTCCTCCGTTTAGAGTACATATGATGGCAGTGATGGGTCAGCAGCTCCTGTCTCCTCCTCCTTCTTCTTCCTTCGTGTTCTGCCTATCAGAACAATCTCCTGCAACCACTTGTCCCTAGAAATAGCAAGACACAGGTGCTGACCCATCACTGCAATCATCTGTACTCTGAAGTGCATCCTAATATCAATGCAGCTGAAGGCAATCAAGTAAACTGGGGAAAACTGAGTTTGGAAAGCTCTTGCATGCATTTTCTTTTACAGGAATTGGGACCAATCCCCCAATGTGAATTTTTGAAAACCTGTCATAACTTTCAGTGTTGGAAATTTCTTTTAATGTTCTTAAAACTGCTTTTTAAAACCTCTTCATAACGATCTTTTGCTCAGTAAAATTGATTAGTTACTAGTGATGAGCGAGTATACTTGTTGCTTGAAATTTCCCGAGCATGCTCGGGTCTCCTCCGAGTATTTTTTTTTAGTGCTCAGAGATTTAGGTTTTTTTGCCGCAGCTGAATGATTTACATCTGTTAGCCAGCATAAGTACATGTGGGAGTTGCCTGGTTGCTAGGGAATCCCCACATGTACTTATGCTGGCTAACAGATGTAAATCATTCAGCTGCGGCGAAGAAAACGAAATCTCCGAGCGCTAAAAAATACTCGGAGGTCACCTGAGCGTGCTCGGGAAATCTCGAGCAACGAGTATACTCGCTCATCACTATTAGTTACTATTGCCCCTGTGCTAAACGAGCTTTGAAGTGTTAGTTGCTTGTTTCCATTGAAAATGCTTTGCCATAATAACCCATAGTACAAAGATGCCTATACACCCTTTTGAAAGGCTGTTCCTTCCCACTCCTTATCCATGCATGCTCAAGTTGACCGATCATGCTAGTTTTTTTTTTTCTTTTTTCCCACCCCTAAATGGGACAAAAGAAATATGCTGAAGTACAAGGCATCATACTTCTCTTCAAAACAAAAGGATTGAATGGAACAAATGGGACAAGGCCTTTCCGTCCCCTATTACTTCCCTCACCACCAAATTCTAGGTGCAATACCATTTAATTGTATATTCCGTGCACTATCTAATGGTTCAATCCTTGTTAAATATTTGCTCACATATGATTGGCCTTAATTGGCTTGCAATCTCTCGTTTGTTTATTTGTCTATGTGTTGGTTCGCAGTTGTTTCGTTTAAACCTTATGACCTGGACATTATGTACCCTATAAGTGTATATCACTGTGGTTATATCGTTGCATTGCTATTTTTCCCTATGCCCCTCCCTTCTTTCCCCGCCCTTATTCCCTTTTCTTGCCTGTTATTTTAAAATCCAAATCAAATCTTTGGGGAAAAAAAAAAAAAAAAAGGATTGGACATGTTGAAGTTAAACATTCCTAATCCTTCTTTCACCTTCAACACAATCTGTTGGACAAAGTTGAAGGGTGTGCTCATATTACAAAGATTTGGTCAGTCCCGTCAATATCTGGATTTGGACAATTTTGCTGTAATGTGTATGGGCAACTTGTTGTCGGACTGTGAATACTAAATGTTATCTGATTACACCAATTTCAAGACAGTTTGGCAACAATTTAGTGTCCCACCATTTGCACCTGTAATCCTATTGTTGTGCCACTGGGTACGACTTATGGCCAACAAAAGTCCAATGGAACCCTGTGCGAAATTTGGACCTGGGCTCTCACCTGCATGTTGGTCAGATCTAAGGATCTACGATGCTATGAGAGACCAATCAAGACATGAGTTCAACCCCCATGTTGTAATCTCGCCCATGCTCTGCACCTTCTGCTCTTATCCAGCACATTCTAGAAAGAATCTAATGATTTTCAACTTCCTCCTCTCCCACGCTGCGCAGCATCCTCTTCTGTAGCCGGTGCAGGAGCCAGCAGCGGACTTTGTCTTGCCGCCATGGGCAGCGCATGACATCACTTCCATGCATCACTGGCAAGATAAAATTGGCTGCCACCCTGATTAACTGGCGGTATGTGTTTCAATGCAGGGACCTGGCCGGTCTCTGTGTCACAGTACATTTTACCTGATATGTGTCCAAGGTGTATCCAGGTGTAATTTGCGTCGAAGAGTCACCCTCCAGCGTGGAGATGGTTAATGGTTTCACCTTCTGCAACTGCAATCGTAACACACATGGTGCTACCCAAGATCTATCTTGTGTCTAGAGCCAACGTTATATATATATATATATATATATATATATATATATATATATATATATATATATATATAATTTTTATTTTTTTTTTTTCCTAATCGGTATAGGACCTGATCTTCATGAGACACCAGCAGTTCCCCATCGGTTCATCCCTAACACAATGCTATTCATTTACACTTTTTATTTTCTACCCTGTAATTACACCTAGTCATCTTCTTACCCATTTTATGTCACCGTTTCCTCCGGCTGACTCTTTCCTGTAAAGAGACTATATAGACTTTTTTTGTTGTTGTTGTTTTAGCTTAAATATGACTGAAATTTTCAGCTTGTTGACAGCAGTTGCATCATATCCTAATTGGCAAAATGCACTAATGGAGTACTCTAGCTCTAAATATAGTTGTTTATTTTGCCTCTCATCTAAGCCCCAGGGTTTTGCATCATTTTATGGTTTCTCTGCAAACTGTTTGCATTCTGGATGAACACCTAGATGAAAGTTTTTTTGCATTTTCATTTTTTCTCTCGCTCTTTTAGGTATGTGTTAAATGTATGGGTTCAGACTCGACAGATTAAAAAAAAAACTGTGACTTTATTTTTAATTGTTCCAAAGTGCATTGTTTATGCATTCTGCCTCGTGTTTACTGTGAATTAATTCGTTGTTATCTTTACAAGTAAATTAAGTTAAAGCAAACGTTCTACACCGGCTGCATACAAATTTGATAACGACCCATCAGGAGGAGGGAGAAAAACTTCCACTGTATCAGTGTTAATTATCAGTTGGGTTAATTAAAATCCTTTTTTTTTTTTTACTTTTCATAAAAAAAATCCTTTTCATTGAAGAATATGGAAATACCTGGTCATGCAATTAAATCAAAATCTCTCATGGTTGGCTTTCTTGTAAAGACTTCTGTATGTCATACTTTTTAGAAAAAAAATATATATATTTTTTTTCCTGTCCATTCTATTACAAAAATCTTACCATGGTCAGGAATGGTTTTGAAACTATTTTAAAATGAGGCATGCTATCTATTTCTCATACCTTCAGCAGTGGCCACCCCGATAAGACAGGTGGTGATTAGTGATGATCGAACGTGCTGGGATAAGGTGTTATCCGAGCATGCTCGTGGTGCTTTCCGAGTGACTTCGGCATGCTCGAATACTAATTTCGAGTCCCCATGGTTGTTAGACAGCTGCAACACCGGAGGGATTTCCTAAAACACAAGCAATCCCTCCATGTGTTGTGGCTGTCTAACTTTCGCAAAACATGCAGGCATGGAACTCCAACATATTATTCGAACACGCCGAAGTCACTCGGAAAGTACACGCGCATGCTCAAATAACACTTCATCCGAGCACTAGTAGTGATGAGATCCTGTTCTTTGGTCACCAGACCGCTTAGGCTACTTTCACACATCCGTTTTTTTGTTTCAGGCTAAATCCGGCTCTTTAGAGAAAAACCGTAACTGGTTTTTCCCCCATTGACTTGAATTAGCGCCGGATCGCACCGCATGGCCTAGCATTCCTTCCGTTTTTTTTCTGGATCCGGCTAAAATTCCGATTCCGGCGTCTGGAAAAAACGTCAACTGCAACAATGAAAGCCTGAAAATGCCGGATCTGGCGGCCTGATCTGGTTTTTTTAAACTAAGCATGCTCCAAATTTTTTTTTTTTTTTTTATCCAATAATCTAGATAGGCTAGCCAGATCCGTCAAAAAAACGGATCCGTCACATCAGTTTTTCAAAATCTGCGCCGGATCCAGTTTTTCCAACATTCGCCGGATTTAGCCTGACACTGAAAAGCTGATGTGTGAAAGTAGCCTTAGATGTACTGTCACGGTGTGACTATCACAGTGTGACATGACCCAACGGATGGTCGGTCAGTCAGCTAACGGCGAAACACACAATGGGGATGGAATAAGGGGGAACAAAGGCCCTACCAATAGGAAATGAGATATGGTCACTACCGGAGCTCAAACCTGAGTCTGTCCCTGCACTCCCCTAACACCCTATGCGGGTCCTTCCCCCGCCGCTGTCAGGTTACCTCATCCCTAGTTGTCACCTCCAACTACCCTGGCTAGTGCACTGGCTGCCAAGGAGCACTAGCCTCATCTCTGAAGGTAATAAACACAGGGGGAAGTGACAGACAGGAAAGGGACAAGGTAACAAAAATTTCACACTTGGCTTTCTCTGCTGCAAAGCATAGCACAACAGAATAAAGGCACCAGATTAGGAACACAGCAGAAGCACCACTGCACCCAGAGAGCTCCTTACTCCAGCTAGGTCACTGCAGATTGCTCTAACACCAGCAGTCAGCTGATACATCAGGTGACCTTTTAAAGGATGGTGTGAGTGGTCACCACCCACATCAGCTGACCCAGCAGCAATGCAATTACACCAGCTTGACAGCTGGAGAAGCGGGTATATACTATATACAGGGGAGATGACACACAGGTATATACTATATACAGGAGGAGATGACATGCAGCTATATATTATATACAGGAGGAGATGACATACAGGTATATACTATATACAGGGGAGATGACATACAGGTATATCTAATATATAAAGCTGAATGTGTGTGTGTATGTCCCGGATTGGCATCTGCACCGTCGCAGCTACAGCCACAAAATTTTGCACAGTCACACGTCTGGACCCCGAGAGCGTCATAGGCTATGTTGTGAGGTGAAATTTTAACCCCGCGCTTTCCAATTCACCAAACAATTTTGCCCCTATCTACATAATGGGGGGAAAAAGTGAAAGGAAAAGTGTTGGAGGCAAATTGACAGCTGCCAGATGTGAACAAGGGGGATTTAAAGAGTGAGAGTGATGGCGCCAAAGAGTATATACTGTACAGTTGCTAAGGTGGGGCCCCGACATGGGATACTCACCACACACGGGGATATGAACACACACACAAAATGCGCCACACACTACCACGTGCTTGAACACATATCACCCTCAGCGCACATTTCACCACACACACCAACCTCGCCACATAAAAGTCGAAACACAAAAGTCGCCGCTCAAAACTCGCCACATGCAAAACTCGCCACACATGCAAAACTCACCTCATGGAAAACTCGCCACACGCGGAAAAATTGCCACATGCACAAAAGTTGCAACACATGCAAAAGTTGCCTCACATAAAACTTGCACATACTCAAAACGCACCACACATAAAACTCGCCACGCGCAAAACTTGCTGCACACAACTTGCTACACTAACCTGTCACATGCAACTCATCCCACAAAAGTCGCTACATGCATGTCGCCACACCCAACTCAACACACACAACGTGACACATGAAACTCGCCCTAAAATACACACAAGTCTGGTATTATCCTTCAAAAATAAAAATCTGCTTAATAAGCAGACAAACTACAAGAGCAACAACTGTACCATATAGGAATCCGGCAGCTGTCAGTCACATGACCAGTCTATTATGTGTATGTGTGAGCTAATATATACTGCCAGGGGGAGGGCTTCCTGTTGGCTGGGGATTTATCAGGCTGCCAATTTAGGTTACAAATACTGAGGTAAAAATACTGACCAAACAACGTGTGAATGAGGTCTAATACAGGAGGAGATGACACACAGATATATACTATATACAAGAGATGACCTACAGAATACAGGTATATACTATATACAGGAGGAGATGACTTACAGGTATATACTATATACAGGAGGAGATGACACATAGGTATATAGAGAAGGAGATGACATACAGCAGGTATATACTATATACAGGGGAGATGACATACAGGTATATAGTATATACAGGAGATGACATACAGGTATATACTATACACAGGAGGAGATGACACAGGTATAGACAATATACAGGAGGAGATGACTTACAGCAGGTATATACTATTTACAGGGGAGATGACATACAGGTATATACTATATACAGGAGATGACATACAGGTGTATACTATATATAAGGGAGATGACAAACATGTATACTGAGGGGAAAATGAGAGGTGTGAGGTGAAAATGAAAAGGTGTGAGTGCAAAATGAGGAGTGAGGGAAAATAGTGGAGTGATCAGAAAATGACAGATGTGAGGTCGAAATGACAACTGTGAGAGGGAAAATGAGAGGTGTAAGGGAGAAAATGAGAGGCGTGATGGGAAAATAAGAGAAGTGAGATGCTATAACTAACCACAGATATTTACTATGCCCAGGCAACGCCGGGCTCTTCAGCTAATAAATATATATAATTTTTTATTTTTTTTGCATTTTAATATCTTAAGAAGGCCTATCCTCCTCATATAAGACAGGGGCAGAAATATAGAATTTCAGCCTACATTTGGTTGTATTGAAGACAAATGTTTCTGGAATAGGAATATTGCCTGTTGGCGGTTTCCAAAATTGGCAAATTTTCATGCTAGATGTAATTAATGGTCATTTGACCATATTTTTTCCGTTTTTGTGTTTGTTTTTTTTTGTACCATATACACTGCTCAAAAAAATAAAGGGAACCCTAAAATCCACATCCTAGATATCACTGAATGAAATATTCCAGTTGTAAATAATTATTCATTACATAGTGGAATGTGTTGAGAACAATAAAACCTAAAAATGATCAACGTAAATCACATTCACAACTAATATCCCACGGAGGTCTGGAGTTGGAATGATGCTCAAAATCAAAGTGGAAAATGAAGTTACAGGCTGATCCAACTTCAGTGGAAATGCCTCAAGACAAGAAAATGATGCTCAGTAGTGCGTGTGTGTGTGTGTGTGTGTGTGTGGCCTCCACGTGCCTGTAGCCTCCACGTGCCTGTATTAACCCCCCCTACAACGCCTGGCTATGCTCCTGATGAGGCAGCTGGTCTCCTGAGGGATCTCCTGGACTAAAGCATCCGCCAACTCCTGGACAGTTTGTGTTGCAACGTGACGTTGGTGGATGGTGCGAGACATGATGTTCCAGATGTGTTGAATCGGATTCAGGTCTGGGGAATGGACGGGCCAGTCCACAGCTTCAATGCCTTCATCTTGCAGGAACTGCTGACACAATCCAGCCACATGAGGTCTGGCATTGTCCTGCATTAGGAGGAACCCAGGGCCAACCGCACCAGCATATGCTCTCACAAGGGGTCTGAGGATCTCATCTCGGTACCTAATGGCAGTCAGGCTACCTCTGGTAAACACATGGAGGGCTGTGCGGCCCTCCAAAGAAATGCCACCCTGCACCATTACTGACCCACTGCCAAACCGGTCATGCCGAAGGATGTTGCAGGTAGCAGATCGCTCTCCACGGCGTCTCCAGACTCTCACATGTGCTCAGTGTGAACCTGCTTTCATCTGTGAAGAGCACAGGGTGCCAGTGGCGAATTGCCAATCCTGGTGTTCTGTGGCAAATGCCAAGCATCCTGCACGATGTTGGGCTGTGAGCACAACCACCATCTGTGGACGTCGGGCACTCAGACCATCCTCATGGAGTCAGTTTCTAACCGTTTGTGCATACACATGCACATTTGTGGCCTGCTGAAGGTCATTTTGCAGGATTCTGGCAGTGCTCCTCCTGTTCCTCCTTGCACAAAAACTGAAGTAGCGGTCCTGCTGCTGGGTTGTTGCCCTCCTTTGGCCCCCTCCACGTCCCCTGGTGTACTGGCTTGTCTCCTGGTAGCGCCTCCGGCCTCTGGACACTACGCTGACAGACACCGCAAACCTTCTTGCCACAGCTCGCATTGATGTGTCATCCTGGATGAGCTGCACTACCTGAGCCACTTGTGTGGGTTGTAGAGTCCATCTCATGCTACCACAAGTGTGAAAGCACAACCAACAGTCAAAAGTGACCAAAACATCAGCCAGAAAGCATTTGTACTGAGATGTGGTCTGTGGTCCCCACCTGCAGAACCACTCCTTTATTGAGGGTGTCTTGATAATTGCCAATAATTTCCATCTGTTGTCTATTCCATTTGCACAGCAGCATGTGAAACTGATTGTCAATCAGTGTTGCTTCCTAAGTGGACAGTTTGATTTCACAGAAGTTAGATTTACTTGGAGTTATATTCTGTTGTTTAAGTGATCCCTTTATTCTTTTTGAGCAGTGTATTTATTAGTTTGCTGTCGCTTGTATAGTGCCAAAATCTTCCATGGGTTTGTATATGGGTCGTAATGGTGACATTACTGCCTGTCACTAATGGAGCATGCCATTGGAACTACCCATCTGAATAACACTTCAATTCCTTGATTCACTTTTGTGTTCCTTAAGTTCTGAAGTATTCATCAAAACTCCTTGGGATTATTGACGGTAGTCACGCTTGAGCCAAAGACTCGCGGTACTACTCATAAATGTAGACAAAAATATTAGATGCTATCACTTATGATTTTATTTTTTTAAATGAGTGCTTTCCACCTTGGGTACAGAGTAACCAATTTTATATCTGCGAGATGTCCCATAGTCTTAGGGACTGGTATCGAAATCTAGAAGTGTTGATCTGTTTCTTATGTAGATTCCAATATACCTGCATAAGACCTCTTGGGTCATCAACCAGACCCCAACATTGCACATGATCCATTGAATAAATCCATTGAATTCCCTGTGATATACGTATGCATATTTTAAGCCTTGTTAAAAAAAGAAAAAAAAAAAATCTTCTGTTTTAGGTTTTGCTGATACATTTTTTTTTTTTTGTCCTGTCATTTCACTGCAAGCACCTGATGTGTGCACGGCACTGAAGAGCTAGCAGAAAATCAATAGCCATTAACCAGCTCACTTTCCAGACAGGACATATGATGAATCAGTCCACATAGCCGCTCCCCCGGGACTTTTTAGGTCCGGTTGTCAGAAGGGGGGGGGGGGGGAAATACACCGCAAAATGGTCAACAATTTTGAGACTAATGTCCCATTTGGAAATATAATGCTGACGTGGCAGGAATGCTTCAGCGATGTCTTGTGATGGGTTCTTGTGTTACCTGGTGAGTAAGGTCGGGGACACACACAACGTATTAAAAAACGATCCGTTTTTCACGAATGAGAATGGATTTTTGGCTCAAATGTTCGTTTAAACATATATACAGTGTGTGTGTATGTATGTATGTGTGTGTGTGTATATATATATATATATATATATATATATATATATATATATATATATATATATATATATATATATACATACATACATACATACATACATACATACATACATACATACATACATACATACATACATACATACATACATACATACATACATACATACATACATACATATACATATATATATATTTTTTTTAATTCAGCGCTAGACATCCTAAAAGCCGGTAATTTAATTGCCGGCTTTTTATTTCTCCTTCACAAACCCGACATGATATGAGACATGGTTTACATACAGTAAACCATCTCATATCCCTTTTTTTTTTTTGCATATTCTACACTACTAATGTTAGTAGTGTGTATGTGCAAAATTTGGGAGCTGTAACTTGTAAAATAAAGGGTTAATTCGCGGAAAAAATTGGCGTGGACAATTTTCTCCTCCAGAGTGGTAAAGCCAGTGACTGAGGTCAGATATTAATAGCCTAGAGAGGGTCCATGGTTATTGACCCCCCCCCTGGCTAAAAACATCTGCCCCCAGCCACCCCAGAAAAGGCACATCTGGAAGATGCGTCTATTCTGGCACTTGGCCTCTCTCTTCCCACTCCCGTGTAGCGGTGGGATATGGGGTAATGAAGGGTTAATGTCACCTTGCTATTGTAAGGTGACATTAAGCCAGATTAATAATGGAGAGGCGTCAATTATGACACCTATCCATTATTAATCCAATAGTACGAAATGGTTAATAAAACACACACACATTATTAAAAGTATTTTAATGAAATAAAGACACAGGGTGTTTTAATATTTTATTATACTGGTAATCCACCTGAAGACCCTTGTCACCTGAAACAAAGTTAAGCAAAACAAACAACAGTATTCCATACCTTCCGTCGTTCCGTCAGTCCCACGATGTAAATCCATCTGAAGGGGTTAAATCCTTTTACAGCCAGGAGCTGTGCTAATGCAACCGCTCCTGTCTGTAAAATGTTGTGAATGAATGGAGTGCAGGGGAATGTCCTGTAGTTACCTTGAGTCGCAGTGATGCGCCCCCTGCTGGATGTCCTCATATGAAGTCGAGCGTGGGAAAAAGGCTCGAGTTCATATGAGGACATCCAGCAGGGGGCGCATCAGATGGTGATGGTGTAAGACGCGGTGAATAACGAGGGCACAAGGTTGCAGTCTCTTTACCTTTTACTGAAGGCTTCAGCATCCGCAGTCCAGAGTACCGTTCACAGGGCAGGCAGAATCCGGTCGGTCCGAAGGCACATCCAGAGTTCTCTTATCCAGGTGGAAATCAGTAGCCTTCCTACTAGCACCTGTGTTTTGTAGTACCTCCTTGCTGAGCACCACGGGATAGTCCTCACAACTCTTGTAAATGTTCTTGATGTTATTTCTTCCTCTCTGTCCCCCAGATGGTATGGATAGGACAACCTGTATGACTGGGATAGCCTGGGGCTTGTTTGTAGGGACCCTAGAGACACCCTGACCCCCACAGTTTGCCACCGTGTCTTTTTAGGTATTAAGGTCGGGCAGCCAACTGGGAATTGACTGTCCTGCTGGTCTCTGAAGTAAAGAGTAGAGTCTATTACTCCCTCGGTGTTCTGGCCACCTGCTACGCGCCTCAGAAGGAGGCATTTACAGAAGACACAATTTACTATTTTTGGCAAGGAATCATTCATCTTTAAAGTGGTTGCCCAGGACTTTAACATTAATGGCCTATACTTAGGATAGGTCATCAATGTTTGATCGGTGGGAGAGTAACACCTGAGACCCTTGCTGATCACGTGTTCCCATTTTTTTTTTTTTTTTGCAGCTGGAAATTCGGCAATATCAACTGTATATTGACCATGGCTGGGTACTGCCTTTTTGCCCCCTATTCAAATCAATAATGGGTGGACGTGCAGTACCCAACTGTGGCTACTATTCTGTAGAAGGAGCTGAGGAGTTCCAAAAGCCACCGACACCAAGTAAAGCTGTTCGACAGGAATGGTGGGTGTTGCATTCCCACCAAACAGACATTGATGGTCTTTCCTTAGGCTAGATCAGTGTTAAAGTCCCAGACCCCTAAGGGTACCGCGCCTGGCAAGGAAGTTACTAAAAATCCAATGGTACCTTAGGGGTTGCTATGCAGCCCCGTTTTATCTGCCACTGCTACACTGCAGCGTAATGCGATCTTCCTTTATGTAGTCCCAGCCGAAGTCTCCTATGCCTCCCTGTGTGTAGATATGACCAGTTACATAACTATAGTGGCTGCAGGGTTGCAGTGAAAGCTTCATGATTCATGAGGGCACTGTTGGATATGTTGCATTGAGGCCCACAAGCTTCATTTTGCGCCACTAGCTATGGCATTGTTCAGATCAAGTTGGGGAGGAACATACAGAATAGTAGTGGAATGCTTACATTTTTTTTTTGTTTTCTGCAGTGACTAGAACAAAGATGTTTTTACAAGATCCATAATGTCAAGACAAAGCTGCCATATGTAATGCACTTTGTAGTAAGGGAACTAGCAGCTGATGGGCATCCTTAGCATCGAAATAGCAGATGTTGCTTTCCGAACTTGAATTGGTACAAAAAAAGCTGAAATGAAAAGCTTTTCTAAGACTCGAGTGGTGAGTGTCGCTGATTCTTAAGTTTATGTAGCTCAGTGAAGGCCCAGCCTTGCCAATTAAAAGACAAGTCCTAGACGGTGGTATAAAATGCCTGAGAACACTTTACTAATTGGAAAGACAGGCGTGTGTGCGATACATGCAGCTGCTTTACGAGGTGACATTAAACTTCTAGACTTCGAGAGAACCCTTTTTTTTTATGCTTTGCTTTGCAACTGAAGGATCTGCTTCTAAATCACCACATAGTGTACAAGGATCTAGGAAATGGAATTCCTGTTTTTTTTTTGAGGGTTTTTAATGGTCATTTTGCATTAGAGGCTCTTGCCTTTTAGAGTATATAACGTAGTTTACGGTATCAGGAAAGGAACTAAAGCTTAGCTCTATTTTACCACTTTCTTTTGGTCCTTCCATTTCAAGATCATGATTTCATTCCATAAAGCCTTTATTGGATGGAAAGTTCTAATCACATTTTGGCCAATTAATGCTCTATTCTAAATGTGAATGATGGATGATGCCAATTTAAAAAGTCAAACTCCAACAAATGGACCGCTGTTGGGAAGGAAGAGTTACATTCTAGTTCCTTGATGGCAGAACTTTAAATGGGTTGTCCGGTTGAAATCGATAAGTCTGCGGTGCACTTTGCGCTGCGGGGATTCACCAGTATATGTCCTGGGATTGGAGACCATGTATGCATTATACCTACTGCTGGCCAGTGGGCATAGCCTATCATCCATGCACTTGTATGGAGCGAGGCTGCGCCCTCTTGTCGGGCCCTGACTGGCAGTATGTATAACTCCTACATGTCCTAGATCAGAAACCGGCAAAACCCTACAGCGTACAGTGCGTAACTGCAGACTTACCGATTTGGATCCGACAATCCCTTTAAAGACGTTGTCCTCTACTTCAGCATTGGCCTTTCCTTAGTATATGTCATAAATGTCTGATCGCTGGGGGTGCCCGAAGCAGTGATCTTTGATTGCCTTTCCTTGGGATACGTCATCAATGTTAAAGTAGTGGACAACCTCTTTCAACTAGTAACTATGCTTTTTTTTCTATTATTTTTTTTTTTACAATCTTGGTAGAGATGTCATTTACACCTTCTTCTGCCTTTTTAATGGTCTATTAACATGGGAAGGAGTAGAAGTTGGGGGGAATGAAAGCAGAGAAAGGAAAAACATAGCCCACGGCAAAGGCATGGGTGGTGTGACCCATGACTTGGTTTGTAGGTCAAGCAGCGGATAAAATAAATGTTGGTAGAAGTGAAGGTTCTGTGGGGTCAAAAGTAGAGGGGTTTGTCAGTAGGGGTGGGGTTTATAGTTGAGCAGAGTTAGTCTGAGAAGGGGTGGGGGCTAGCAATTGACACTAGTCACCAAGAGCAAAGGTCCCACCCTTGAATTTAGGGTTTCAAGTAAGGTAACAATATATCAAAAGGTTGGATGATGTCATTGTGGTGAGGGGGGGTTCTTTGAGTTGGTGGCAAAATTGTGGTGGGGGAATGGCACATTGGGTGCATGACAACCTCCCCTTCATGTTTGGATTTTGGTTAATTGACTGGCTGATTTGGAGACTCTACGCGGTGGAGTCCCTGGGACTCGGTGTTATGGCAAAAGGTTTTCCAGCAACAAAGGTACCCCGAGCCTAAGGTCGCAACTGGAGGTAATGCTGGATGGTTAATAACTCTTTAATGGTTTCCCCTGGGTTTTGGAGCTCCAACAACCTCCTTAGTAAAAGTTATTTATTGTAATGTTTGTATAATAAAAGGTCGATTTGGCCAATTTATCCAAAGAAATGGTGTTATGAGTGTTCATTGGGGGGAGTGGGGTTCTGTGTGAGCTGGGGGGTGTTGTGAAATAGTGGGGTGGTCTATAAGGGGGACAGTTAGAGGGAAGCCTCTACAATACTGCAGTCATGGTTTAAGGAGAAACTGATGAGGCTTCTAGTGCAGAGTGAAAAACTGTTTACACATCACAGCTTATCCTAAAAACTTGCAAGTGAAGGGAATCTTTATCCTAATGTTTCCTCCTATGGTACTGGTCAAATATTTTCCTTGTGCTATAAAGCTTGCCTCTACTCATCATTTATTTTATTTTAGTTTTTTTTTTTTGCATTTGTGACTCTAGCATTACCGTATTTGACTCCTGACTATTCTTTTAATGTCGTTATATAGTTAACTTTTCCCTTCCCCTCCCCAAATGTTCAGTGGTTTTGAGGTGGAAACCACCAGTTTAATTTACTTTCCCCCCCCCCCCCCCTTACATTTTTTTTTTTATATATTACTACTATTTTAGGATTTTTTTTTTTTTTTTTTTTTGTTAATTCCAAAAAGGAAATTTCCATTTAGAGATTTTTCTATGCAGGGGCCAAGATCTGGTGGCAATATATTATTTATTTATTTATTTATTTGTTTATTTTTTTTATTAGGAGTTTTTTCTTCATATACACAATTTTATTTGCACATTAAATATACCAATAATGTATTTTCTTTTTCTCACTTCTATCCCCAAGCAAGTGCTGCCAGTCATTCTTTCATTACCATAATGATTTTCTAGCTGGTGACATGTAGATGTTTTATATGCTAAATTATGCAACAAATGTAAAGACCTATATATGAGTAATCTGTGCAAACAGCAACATAACTCATGTGCTCTACACCATCGTGACGTTTGGTCACTGATGCCCTTGATCTCTGTCCTTTTAAACTTCATCTATTTTAAAATATTCTGTTGATGATCTGTCCAGAATTAAATATAAAGTAATTTTAACCTCACAAGACTAAATGATGGTAAATTCCTAGAAAGAGGAAGCCATGGTACCTAAGATGCTTAACCCTGTCTACAGTTGCGTTTACACCTGCCGGTGGACGGCGTTAAACGACCATTGGTCAACAACGTATTTGCCGGTTGGTGGTCATTTATTCGACTGGATAGGCAGACAGACTGAGCTTCAGATATGCATGGAATGATCAGTAATGTATCATTCATAGTCTTCCACTGATCTTGGCATCTCGGGTCCTATTCTGGCTAAACAGAATGATGTGTTGCCGAGAACCATGGTCTTTTGTGCAACACAAAGCCGTTTTACGCAACGAACAAGCGTTTTGCTCATTCGTCAGGTGATCGGCAGCCTGTTTACATTGGAGGATTATGTGGAAACAAGTGATCCTAGGAGCTCTTGTTCCTGATAATTCTGCAGTGTAACTGCACCTTTACATTTAAGATCTATATGGCACCATTATTCAGATATTGGTTTTATTTTCTGCATTAAAACCACAATTTCGTTGAAGGCCAAACAGACATCCTTTTTTTTTTTTTTTATGTGACCAGGAATCTTCTAAATATCTGAGAAACGGAAAAGGGCCATCATGTGTGGAATTGAACCAAAGTTTTTTTTAATGAGGCCACAAACTCTTCCTCCTTGGTATGAAACATTGTCACTAATCCCAAGTGCCCTTGACTAATGTGTGAGCACCTTGATCTGTTACGGTATGATGGTGTATCCCTTAGGGTACCGTCACACAGTGGCATTTTTATCGCTACGACGGCACGATTCGTGACGTTCTAGCGATATCGTTACGATCTGGCAGTGTCTGACACGCTACTGCGATCAGGCACCCAGCTGAGAATCGTACGTCGTAGCACATCGTTTGAAACTTTCTTTCGTCGCTGGATCTCCCGCTGTCATCGCTGGATCGTTGTGTGTGACAGCGATCCAGCGATGCGTTCGCTGGTAACCAGGGTAAACATCGGGTAACTAAGCACAGGGCCGCGCTTAGTAACCCGATGTTTACCGTGGTTACCAGCGTAAAAGTAAAAAAAAAACAAACCGTACATGCTCACCATCTGATGTCCGTCAGGTCCCTTGCCGTCCGCTTCCTGCTCTGACTGTCTGCCGGCCGGAAAGTGAGAGCAGATCACAGCGGTGACGTTGCCGCTGCGCTCTGCTCTCACTGTACGGCCGGATCTCAGTCAGAGCGGGAAGCGGACGGCAAGGGACCTGACGGACATCAGATGGTGAGCATGTACTGTTTGTTTTTTTTTTACTTTTACGCTGGTAACCACGGTAAACATCGGGTTACTAAGCGCGGCCCTGCGCTTAGTAACCCGATGTTTACCCTGGTTACCTGGGGACTTCGGCATCGCTCCAGCGCCGTGATTGCAACGTGTGACCGCAGTCTACGACGCTGGAGCGATAATCATACGACGCTGCGACGTCACGAATCGTGCCGTCGTAGCGATGTAAATGGTACTGTGTGACGGTACCCTTAGTCTTCAAAGAGATCCTATCAAAGTCAATTTCTAAAGACCCTTGTTATCTGGTATGTTTTATAGTCTGGCTGTTGCGTGTAGTTCTTTTGCTACTCCGTTTAACATACAAGGGTATACACCATCCATATTTCATTACCGGTTTACGAGCTGACAAACTTATTTTCATGACAGAATAACATATTGTCATCTGAGGAGGCCTTGAAAGATAACTGCTTGATATTGACAGCCGCAAAGCTTTCCGTCACTTTCAGCACGTCCTGTGATGTGCGCAGAATGCTGATGGCACAAATATAGGCCCCTAGCCGAACAGCAGGATGTGTTGTGACCTTATTAAAAGGCTCTCGGAGACATCAGATGTCACTCATTGTATCAGTTCATCTTGCCTCGTCAAGTCTCGGCCTCTCATCGAATATCTTCTCTGGGGAGATGCCTTTATTGTGGCAGATTCTCAATGTTTGACTGACAGGACGACTTTGTGGTGGAATCTTTCAAAATGGAGGCAAATGACTTATTGTGTGCTTCAAGTTTAACCCTTTTTTTAATGCTGTGTTCTGCACAAGTGCTCAGACTCATTTGTTCCTGCATAGTTTCTCCAAGGGGTTAGCCAAAGCTGTCACTGGGGAAAAGCATTGTCCTATGCATCTGAAAGCTCCACCGTTATTAATCTCCCCAACGCATGGTTCTAGACATGTGATGTAATTACTCTGAAGAGTATACATTTCTTACTATTTAGACTGTCGGTAACGGTGTCTGCATCTGACGACTCTTTTGTAGTCAAACCTTATGGAGTTTTGAGTCTTGCGCACTCCCATAAGATCTCAATCCTTCCAGGAGGATTTTCGGTACAAAATCAACCACTTAACTCTGTATCTACAATCCCAGCCGCGGAAATGGATTGCTCTGGGAAGAAATCGCAGTTTAGAAGGCCGCATTTATCTTGGAGATGCAATACAGGGAAAAATGCATCTACATAGAAAAAGTCTGAGTTAATGACTCTCATGGAACTCGCATGCAAAAGCAGCCATTTATAATCAACGGCACGCCTGAAATTTGGAGTAATAAATGACTGCAGAGGAAGGGAATATAATGTGGAAAAGCGGGATCATTTTTGGGATGTGGAGAGTGTAAAAATCAGTCTTGCCGCTGTTTGTAGTTAAAATTTGTTCTCATAATTTTTATTTTATTTATTTTTTTGTCATGAAGCCTGAATGCATAAACTGTCTTTAAACCCATGTTTACTTTTCCCCAGAATCTGGTAATATAGCAATTAGTGGATAGCACTGTAGCCTTGCAGCGCTGGAGTCCTGGGTTTAAATCCCACCAAGGACAACATCTGTAAGGAGTTTGTATGTTCTCCCCGTGTTTGCGTGGGTTTCCTCCGGGTTCTCCGTTTTCCTCCCACATTCCAAAGGCATACTGATAGGGAATCTAGATTGTGAACCCCATCGGAGACAGCAACGAAAATGATAATGTGTGCAAACTGTAAAGCGCTGCAGATTATGGTCACGCTATATAAAAACAAAGATTATTATTAATTATCCCAGGGCATCCAAAACTGACATCTTTAAAAGTATGGAGACCATGCAGTGGTATTATTTCGATTTTCTTGAAGAATAATAGTGTGTGTGTTTATATATCTGTCTGTCTTATGAGAGGTCGGCTCACCTACCTGCTCCCCGAGGTAGACACAGGAGCACATTGTTAAAGTCTCTGAGAGGTTTATTACTTCATAAAGCCAAAGTAGTAACACCAAAACCACCTTTCTGGCACAAAGGAAAACAAAAAAAAGTCCAAAGTCCTCCCCAGTATGGCTCCTGCCTTCTGGGACAAACGCACAGCAGCTCACTGGAGCTTCAGTCTAGAGGCTTCCTTCCTCCAAACAGTACAAACAGGAAACCACTAGACATTTAAGTCCCTCCAACCACACCTTTGAGGTGGAGATATGGTGAGTTGATGTCCCGACCTTCTCTTAGGTACTGACCGAAACCCAGACCCTATAAACGACTGATTTACTCTCAGCACATATCATGCTGAAAGGAAACTTATGGCTTTCACTTCACGCAGGATAACCACCTTTGTGACACATCTCCCTGTCACCGTGTGTGTGAGTATATATTTTTTGTTTTATTTTTTTCTGTATGATCTATTGTTTCTTTCACAAAACTGCCAAGATCTTAATTTCTCCCATTTTTCACCCCTACTTTAAAAAAACAAAATGAGGGTCAAAAAATTGTGTGGCACGCAATTCTTACTAAGATGGATTTGATTGTTGATAAGGGGCATCTTGGCTTGGATACATATTTGTCTAGACATCCACATAAAATGTATACTCGTTATGGCTGAGCACACATGGTGTTTGTTTGTTTTTTCCCTCTAGCGGTGGCTTATCTCCTAGGCAAATAAAAGGATCAAGCGTTAAAATTTGTCATGCCTGATCCTTCTCTCTCCCAACATCTTCTGTTCCCCTTTTTAAACATTTGCATTTTTGTCGAGACCCATCAACATGGTTGGCCATTTATAACCATCATGGAGTGATTCGGCACATACTTAACCTACCATCCCATTGTTTGTTGATGGGTTCGGTCAACAGTCTAATGTGCATGGGAACCCTAGACAGTTGATTGTTGGGGGGGGGGGAGGAAATATTGATTCTGCATGTCACGTTTCGGACTGCCGATCTTATTTCATCCCAGAAATAAGCAGTCTATTTCTGGCTTTTGCTCTCTTGCAGAGAACACACGAATGCCCTTCTGAGCGGGAGCTTCTATTTATGGGCAAGATGGCAGTCGGCTGAACGATGAGCCAAACCATTGACCGACTTGCAGCCATCTAATGTATCTCGACTTTAAGGCCATGTGCACACGTAGGTTCGGGTCCCTGCGGGTTCTCCCGCAGCGGATTTGATAAATCTGCAGGGCAAAACCGCTGCGGTTATCCCTGCATATTTATCACGTTTTTTCTTGCGGGTTTCCGCTGCGGGTTTTGGTTTTACTATTGATGCTGCATATGCAGCATCAATAGTAATGTTAAAAATTAAAAAAAAAATGGTTTATACTCACCCACTGACGGCCCGATCTCCTCGGCGCTGCACGCGGCGGTCCGTTTCCAAAGATGCTGTGCGAGAAGGACCTTCGTGACGTCACGGTCATGTGACCGCGACGTCACGGTCATGTGACCGCGACGTCGCCCCAGGTCCTGCTCGCATAGCAAACCTGAGACCGGACGGCCGCGTGCAGCGCTGAGTGGTGAGTATATCATTATTTTTTATTTTAATTCTTTTTTTTTTTTTACCACAAATATGGTTCCCAGGGCCTGGAGGAGAGTCTCCTCTCCTCCACCCCGGGTAGCAACCGCATATTATCCGCTTACTTCCCGCATCGTGGGCACAGCCCCATGCGGGAAGTAAGCGGATCAATGCATTTCTATGTGTGCAGAATCGCTGCGATTCTGCACAAAGAAGTGACATGCTGCGGATTGTAAACCGCTGCGTTTCTGCGCGTTTTTTCCCGCAGCATGTGCACAGCGGATTGCGGTTTCCATAGGGTTTACATGTAAATGTAAACGCTATGGACACTGCTGCGGACCCGCAGCTGCAGAAACGCTGCGGGTCCGCGGTAAAACCCGCAAAGTGTGAACATGGCCTAAGGGATGAGGCTTAACAATTCTTTTTTTTTAAAGTCTAAATTTTATCTGATTATGATTAGAGTTGGGGACACGGTTTCATTTTGTTGAACTTGCAGACCATAATGTGAGGTGGTACTGCGATTAACAAACTCAACTTCACAACAGTTTGATTTAAAAATATTTTTAGACCGATGGCATCAAATTTTTTGGTTTTTCAATCTTTATAGAGAATGACGACCTATGATGAAGATAATTTGTCACCACATTTTACAAACGGAAGTAGTGGTAGATGCTTGTCCTGCACTAAAAATGATACCCTTTTCTGAATTTAGCTATTTGCCAGTATTAAAATCTAATGTAGAAGCCATATGCAAATCATTCTGGAAATGTTCTGGAGGTGTGTAGGTGGACATGGAAGAAGAGGTCCAAGTGCCCTGATATGCCCCTGGGACACTTTCAGCCTGACTTGCATATGGGGTTTAGTCTAGATTTCTCAAAACTTATTAATCAGATGTCTTTAAAAAAAAACAAAAAACTTTTATTGTGGCACGTACATCTATAAAATAAACGACCAAAAAAGTGAATTTTTCCTCAATGAGATAGAAAATGGAATAGGACCAGAGTGTAAAGATTTTTTTTGTCTTTAAAGAAACGTGACACGAGATCTAAAAGTCGATGTGTCACCAGGGTAATCTCAAACGCGAACATAATTTGCAATTTCTTTACTGTGTGTAGCATATTATTATTTTTTTATTTTTTTTCCCCCACCTCCTTCTTTCATCCCTCGAAGCTCATGCAGTAGGAATTGAAATTGCAGAGCTCTGTGTTGTCAGTAATGTTTTGTTTTTATATAAAAAAAAATGAGGTTGCAAACATGAGCAGCCAGTGATGTATTTGGGTTATTGATGGGAATTGAATTTGCAAAGGGAAAATGGGATTTGGTTACAGTCTGAACTGATAATGATGTTTCCCAAATGGATTTATAATGGTCATTCATTGTTTTGCTCCTGCTGTGAAGTCTATTCCATAAAATGCATGTCTGCAACAATAAAACCGGCGCTGGCTGCTCATATTAATATGTTCTAAAGTGCGTTTTAAGGCAAAAAAAAAGCAATACATATAGTTGAAATCTAGAAACATAGTATGAGCCTCGTAGAAATGGGCTTGTGGACTTGCCAGTTTGCTCCTTGGAATTTTCCTTACACTTTGATATCAAGTAGTGAGAGAATTATCAGATTTTGCTTTTTATTTGATTCTACAAAAAATGTTGCTAAGATCCCTATATACATTCAAGTGAAAGCCAGTCGAGCCGTCGAGTCTAATGTATATTTCACCTGACAGATTGTCAGTAGGGGAAGGGATCTGAGAGTCAGAATGTCAACCCTTGATCCTTCTATTTTCAGGGGTGATGAGCTACTGTAGGACACCTCTTGACAGTAGCTTTTCTCCTCTTTCTGCTGAAACATTTGTGTATGGTGAAGTTGGGAGAGAAGGGAGAGTTGTCTTCCAAACGAATGGTTGGTCAATAGCTTCTCCATGTGTGTAGCCATTTTTCTTTGTCTTTGGATGAAATCTCATGCTGCCAGGCGAGGAGCGGGTATGTTTTAAGAGGGTCGAAAGAGATAGATGAAGGTCAAACGAATGCTGGTCTGGCCAACTGCTTTGCTAAAAATGCTTCCTAAAATAGTTTTCCTTTTTGCTTGGCAACTGTTTGCAAGATATTATTCCGTGTGACCAGCCATCTCCGTAAAAAAAAACGTTGTGGTCTTTTTCAGCCCAGGTGACACTGTTCTTTTTGTGGACTTGTTGACTTCTTGACTTCTTGTCCTTTTAATCTATGTAAAGACTTTAGTGCTCCATTATGGGACATCTGGCATAACTTCTGTCCCAATAAGCGTGATTATGCTTTCTCTTCATTAAATACCAGCACCTATTTTCATAGGAATAACGTTAGACTTCGAGACCCTTCAAAGAGCCGTGTGTCTGTCGAATTTACAATTCTGTAATCTTTTTGGAGAACGCTAAACCCATTCTGGCTACAAACAACCCTAGATTAAAACATTGTAGACAATGCTTTTATATATTAATTTATATGTAACATTTTTCAGTGTCTGAGATTTTTAGTGATGGCTTTTCTTTTTTTAGGCTAGGTTCACACTGCGTTAACAGCAGGCTGCTATTAACACAAGTGCCGACTTGTCACATTGCTAGGGCAGATAGAGCATCTATCCGGACCCAGAAACGCTGCAGCCCGTGTCCCAGGGTCCGTCACTCAATGACGGCACATGGCTAGCGCACACCCATTGTAGAGACGTACAGAATCTAAAATTTAAAATAAAACTCCGCCAATGTCAACCCTCTCCTACTTATAACTTCCTGTATCTGGCTGTAGGATAATGGACTTCAGCTGGAATCTCTCCCCTCTAAGCTGTAAGAGTCTCTGCCTCTATCATTTGCAGTAGGACAAAAAAAAATCACTAAACCCTGCTCTCTTCTCTGACTACTTGCGCTCAGAACATATATTTTTTTGGCCTACTGTCCATTTGGCAAAGAAACCGCACACAGATTCTATGTTGGCCTTTTGAACGAGTTCACCACAGGTCCGTGTGAAGGTAAAAAAAAAAAAAAAATAGTATGTACAAGTCCAGTCCAATTTCTAGACCATGCAAATAGTAGGTCCTTCTTGTGCTCTTCTGCTATGCAGAGAGGCACATGAGGGGTTGCAGATGAAACCAGTTACGTCTGCAATTTGTGGACCTAAAAGGGTTGTAAACTAACCCTGTCTAAATCCTCTGTTTCTCCCTTGTAAAATAACACTTGTACTGGCCCTCTTCCAGCGATGTTGGCTCTGGCTCTCCCGGGAATCGTGTAAAATTGTCAGACAATACTTCAGCCAAATCGCATACATCCTTTGGAAAGGAGTGAGTAGCAACTGTGACGTCCTCTGGTTCAAAGGGTTTTGTCGGAAAGTGACACCAATGATGATTGTTACATCATGCGATCCCCATGGCCAATGTTTTATTTCACAAGGGGGAATCGGGAGGAATGAGAAGTGGTTGTCTGAGTAATGGACAACCCCTTTTTAATTGATTTGATTCAATAAATTAAACAGAGCCAAAGGTGGAACTGATCAGCAGGAAATTTACCCCGGTGTTCTCTGCAAAAATTTCACAACTTTTACAAGAGCGCGCATAGAGGACATGACCCACAGCAAGGGCAAATCTTTTTTTCTTCCCCCATTTAAACACTTTTTTTTTCTTCTAGGATTTGTGTTCCTTTTTAAATCTGGCTATGTGGAGAGCGAATCTGTTAATGGACTGATATAGTACATGGTCATCCGTCTTCCCATATCAGTCATCCAAGTCTAATCTCTAGACTGCTCATCCCTTGATGACTATGACACAATGCATCACTTTGCACATTTCCGAAATGAGACCTCGAGCCTCAACCCTAGAGATTCTCCTCCAAACCCTCATTGCTTAAAAGCTGCAAAATAGCTGATTAAAATCGATCACCACAAGTTACTTTATATTAACCAATGCAACAACCAGTTATTAACCTTCCAGACAGCGGCGCGGCCTCACGCTGAGTAATCTCCCCATTCTCTGTGTTATTACAGTAATGAGCATCCGTCTAAGCTCGCTGCCTTATTGCTCATTTAAGTTTAATGTCTCTACTTTAGAAGAACTGGTTAAAAATCTCGGTTGTATTAACAAGTGGAATGAATGCATTAAAGTTAACGAGAAAGCCAAATATACAAACTCCGAAGCAGGGGGATCTTTCCTCTTTTTGATTAGTATTGTATTTTTTTATATTTTAAGTACTATACCTGGAACATTTTATTTAAGTGGCAATTTTTGCTACTCCTTGTGTTTTTTGCTAAATTACCTTACCTCCTTTTGTTAATGTAGAAATATTGAGCAGAGTTTCCCAGAAAGGAATCACATATTTCACTTGGAATAACTACGGAGTATACTGTGAATATATTACAATAATTAATAATTGCTATCGTAATGTGCTGGATGCATCAAATGTTAACATGACTCGCGTGTGTAGATAAATATGCAGCACTGTACAGAATTTTGTTTCACACCTGTCTCTAAAACTTTTTCAATGTAAGAATTTTCCAAAAGTAGTACTGTTTTCACTTTTTTTGTTTTTGTTAACTAACAAACTTGCAAGCTAAATCAAATCAACATTTGATGTGACCACTCTTTTGCCTTCAAAACTAAACTAGTTCTTCTAGATACAGTTTTCAAACGAACCTCAGCAGGGAGGTTGTTCCAAACATCTTGGGGAACACTAACCACTGATCTTCAGGTACTGATTGTTCTGTCTTTTCATGTGATCCCAGACAGACTGGATGATGAGATCGGGGCTCTGTGGGGGCCGGATCATCACTTCCTGGACTCCTCCTTGTTCTTCCTTACAGGATTGCAATGAAACATGGAAAGAGAGGGAGATCTGTCTATAGACCTGTCACTGTATCGAGAGGAAGGAAGTGAGTGGTCTATCACTCGGTCTATCGCTACCATCACACTCAGCGACGCTGCGGCGATATAGACAACGAGCCGACCTAAACTAGATCGTTGGAGTGTCGCTGTTTAGGTCGCTGTAGAGACGTCAAACACAGCAACTCCAGAACGATGCAGGAGCGATCCAGTGACGTAACGGTGACTCACTTCTGGTTCTCGCTGGTTGTTAGCTCCTTGTCAAACAGCCGGAGTGTACCGACTGGCTAGAAGGAGACGCTGCGACCCCCCCCCTATGCTCGTTGCTGGCGTTGTTGCTTTTGATGTCAAACATGACGATACACGCCGACCTGGCGACAAAATAAAGTTCTGGACTTCTAGCTCCGACCAGCGATGGCACAGCGGGATCAAGATCGCTGCTGCGTGTCAAACACAACGAGATCGCTATCCAGGACGCTGCAACGTCACGGATTGTTGTCGTTCTCTTTGCAAAGTTGCTGAGTGTGACGGTACCTTTACGCTCGGTCTATCGCTCGGTCTATCGCTCGGTCTATCGCTCGGTCTATCGCTCGGTCTATCGCTCGGTCTATCGCTCGGTCTATCGCTCGGTCTATCGCTCGGTCTATCGCTCGGTCTATCGCTCGGTCTAGCTTTATTTGAATGCATAATGGGTCAGATAGTTACCTTCCTGTATACAAAAACACATTAAAAAAAATAACAGTATAAAAATATCGATACCTGGTTTTCCATAGATAAAAAAAAAAATGTGAGTAATCAGTTCCCTCTTTAAAGTTTGGCAAAGTTTCAGGTTAATTGCATGGTGGACCCTATTGATGCATGTTGTCTGTCAGGTTCTGTCACGGAAGCATCAGGAAAAAAGCATGACCACCAAAAAAAGTGGCATTATAGCCTAAAGTAGAGCAGTCGCCGGTTAGTAAATACTTGTATTTCTGAATAACAATGCCGATACATCCTTTATTAGAAGTTTACGTAGTCCTGAACCTCTATTTAATCCTAGAAATGTATGAATAAATGGAAAACTGGGTGTTGGATTTGTCAATAGAATATGTCCTTTTATACATATTTTTGTTTTTTTGATCTCCACTCTTAAACCAAAGTTGCGCATATGATCTAGGGTTGAATTTCGACGCTCGCCTACACGTGACTGATGCTATACACAAGGTCTCATGATAATTGGGTTTCTAACCACTCTGCAACCTTTATCAGCACAACTGGTTGTTGCCTGTTAACACTCTGCTGCCGCCTGATGTGTCCCACCTACTGATCTGACTGGTTTGTGAAATGTAGAGGTGTTTGATTGTGAAAGAGATAAATAAACCACATGCCTCCCATAATCATCAAACCACCCGAAAATAGCTCAAAGTGCCACATCTCAGCAGTACAGTACAAGTTATTCCTCCTGGGTATTGGCTTGTAACATCACTTGTGAAAAAACTAGAGTTGTAAAAGCTAGTGCCTAGGATTCTTATTTTTTTTTTTTGGGTGGGGATGGAGTATACGTGTGAAGAATAATGCCATGCACTGATCTGATTAGGAAATTGATTTTTGCATAAACGTTCCAAGATTTCCGAGAAGGTGGACACCATAAAATAATGGCTTCCATTAGAGCACATACTATAGACATAGGGTAAGCGCTTTTAATATGGGATCCAAAGTTATTTTATTGCTTTTTAGGTTTTGTCGAGTCATTGTAGCTTTGACCGAAATGGGAATCTGGTGGATCCAGCCGTACAAGGTTCTGTTTAGTGATATTTTGTAAACCGACACTAAAGGGATAGGGCAATTTTCTTTTCTTTTTTTTTAATGTATATATTTTTTTAAATTTTTGGCCTCTTTGGCAAAAAAAAGAAAACAAAGGCGCAAAGTTGTGTAGTTTTGTCATGTAGCGTAGAGTAGACTACAGTCTAACTTATATTAAATGCTTTTATCTTATCTCATTTTGTAAGTATGCAGATGCCCATAGCATATCTATCAACATTCAGGTGTGCTGCCATTTTTGTCTATAACCATCAACCGTTTTATGGAATAATTCATGTAGAAAGAGAACAAAATGTAGGTATTTGGCGCTTTTCCAACAATCATTTCAATAAAATATAAATATAATTTTGCATATATGTTCGAATAGCTAATTTAAATTACATAGATTAACTCACAAGCACACTTTAGTTCTGTGATGAAGATTCAAGTCCAGAATTAAAAACTCCTTTGCCAGCTAAACTATGCATTTTTCTTTTATTTATCTATCAGCACTGGAGTGGTGCTACCTATGCACCTAATATTATACTTGCGCCCACCCTCTTCAGCTCTAGCTGGCGCCCTCTGGTCTCACCCTGCCATCTTGTGACCACAACTTTTGATTGAGTGGAAGTCAGACGTGATGGTCCCAAGCTCTCTTCAATGTAAGTCTGAGAGCCAGAACTAAGCTTTCGTAGACTTGCATTGAAAAGTGGCCGCCAGCTCGCTCCATCAAACACTGGAGTGATCTAGAAGGTCAAAAATTACTCGAGACCATCTGTAGAGGTGCAGATTAAAGAGTTAAGACAGTGGTATGGGCAGGGAACTTGAATTAGTAGCACCACTCCAGCGCTGCGAGTAGAAATTGCTGGAGTGGTGCTCAAAGTTGGCATCTGTGTGGAAGAGGAATCCTACTAAGTCACGACTAGTGTTGAGCATTCCGATGCTGCAAGTATCGGGTATCGGCCGATACTTGCTGTATCGGAATTTCCGATACCGAGATCCGATATTTTTGTAATATCGGATATCGGTATCGAAACAACATTAATGTAAAAAGGTGTAAAAGAAAGAATTAAAATAAAAAAAATCGCTATACTCACCTGTCCGACGCAGCCGGGACCTCGGCGATTGTAAGCGGCAGCGTTGTTTCTTTAAAATTCGCGCTTTTACTTGCTTACGTGAATTCCCGGCTTCTGATTGGTCAGGGCGGCCATGTTGCCGGGACTCGGACCAATCACAGCAAGCCGTGACGAAATTACGTCACGGCTTGCTGTGATTGGTCCGCGTCCCGGCAACATGGCCGCCATTAACCAATCACAAGCCGTGACGTCACGGGAGGCTGGACACGCGCTTATTTTGAAAAGCGCGCGTGTCCAGCCTCCCGTGACGTCACGGCTTGTGATTGGTCACGGCGCCATATTGCCGGGATGCGGACCAATCACAGCAAGCCGTGACGAAATTACGTCACGGCTTGCTGTGATTGGTCCGCGTCCCAGGAACATGGCCGCCATTAACCAATCACAAGCCGTGACGTCACGGGAGGCTGGACACGCGCTTATTTTGAAAAGCGCGCGTGTCCAGCCTCCCGTGACGTCACGGCTTGTGATTGGTCCGCGTCCCGGCAATATGGCGTCGTGACCAATCACAGCAAGCCGTGACGTAATTTCGTCACGGCTTGCTGTGATTGGTCCGAGTCCCGGCAACATGGCCGCCCTGACCAATCAGAAGCCGGGAATTCACGTAAGCAAGTAAAAGCGCGAATTTTAAAGAAACAACGCTGCCGCTTACAATCGCCGAGGTCCCGGCTGCGTCGGACAGGTGAGTATAGCGATATTTTTTATTTTAATTCTTTATTTTACACATTTATATGGTTCCCAGGGCCTGAAGGAGAGTTTCCTCTCCTTCAGACCCTGGGAACCATCAGGAATACCGTCCGATACCTGAGTCCCATTGACTTGTATTGGTATCGGGTATCGGTATCGGATTGGATCCGATATTTTGCCGGTATCGGCCGATACTTTCCGATACCGATACTTTCAAGTATCGGACGGTATCGCTCAACACTAGTCACGACACCCATCTATTTTTTTTTTTCTCCTTTTCGCAATGTTTTTGTACTTTATAACTTTAAATTGTAGCAACATGTTGCGTTGCAGTCCATGATGGATTTTAGATTCTTGCAGAATATATGATCACCTTTCGAAGGCTTTTAGAACATCATTTGAGGAAAGTGTTGTTTTCCAGGTGCTGATACTTTTACTCTTATGTTTACAAGATACTATTCCATCATTAGCGGTTGTCAGGCGGTGAAGAGATTTGGACTCCTCCATAAACTCCCAGCTAACATATTGGAGTCTATCAAGATATTTGGTATTTTACAATATTTCACTAGCCATTATTTTTATCAAATTTTGTCCTGATCCTGATGACTACATTTGTATTGTTCCTACCGTAGATCTGATCATTATGAATTGTCATGACACTCTTGGTCAAATGCAAGACTCTCATTCAGTCTATGAATATACAAGGTTTTTTTTCCAAATTGTCTTTGCCTCAATGGGTTCCATTGATTCATAAACTTCAGACGGTCTCAAAAAAACAAAACGTACTTTGGTCCATGGTATGTTTCCAACAGGGTAGTTTTCTTTTGATTTTTTTTTTTTTTTTTTGTTCTTCAGAAGAACCAATATTCGGACCTTTTTCTAACACTGATATTCAATGATTTTTTTTTATTTTTTTTTTAAATCCTAGAAAATTGTCCATGATCGCCTTTTTTCTTTTGTGCTTGTGGCACAAGCTTAGCTATTACTATAACTCTTGTTGCCTAACAGAGTGGCACATGGACTCTTATTGAATATTAAGAAGAGTGTTATTTGGGGCCCTCTCATATCTGTGTTGTGACCTTCATTTGTCACTGGTGAGGATATAGCATTAACAAATCCACTATTTACCTGATGTAGAGCTCAAATGTCAGCAGACATGGGGTCAAATGATAATTCCAGCGCCTTGTGCTAAAGAACTCAATGGTCAGTGAGCAGAAGAGCAGTACAGTGATCAAATATTTTGATCGGCCCAGAAGGCGTTTGCTGAGCCCGTTCATAAACTAAAAGAAAATTTACTTTTCTTCAAAAAGGCATGCCCGCATATTGGGTACACTTTAGGTAGCTTCAATACCATGGTAGTTCATCTTCTAAGTAGACTCTCTCCATCGTGGTGACCTTCCGTTTTATCCCATTATGTTTTTGCTATATTTCTTCTCTTGTCCACTAGAATAATTATAGTGGCCTCGCTCTCTCTAATGTTGGGATATTCCTATTCTTGACCGGTCTTGTCTTCTGTTGGCAGGAGACCTTCTACAACTGGCAGCAAATTAATAGCATAAAGGCTTTTTTGCTTGGAAAATTGTCCCAATGACAACAGTTTCACTCCCTTCTCTATCGCTCAAGCTTTGGCATAGTCTTTGGCTTGCAGCAGCAAGGCGGTCATGCCGACTTCTCTGAAATGGGTCAAACTAGAGATGACCTCAATGTGATCATCTCTAAAAAAAATTAAGGCAAAGCGAAACTGTAAATTCTAGTAAGGCCGTTGTGTAGTGTTTCCGATCTGAATGTCCCACAATGTTGCATTGCTGTACCCTACCCATAAATCACCCATCTGGTGTCTATATAAGGATTATATCTTATGCCTTGAATAAGCAAGTCTTGACCACAAATCTTCACGGGCAATGCCAAGATAAACCGTCGCAACCTATGTGTGAATTTCAGCCTTACGTGCATATTTTATCTCTGCAAAATGGCTTAATGTTCCCTCATTGCGACGTGATCTATGTTGATCTGGATAATACATCACTGGAAACAAGAAAACATAATGTAACATCTGTAAAGTAAAAAAAATACAGAAAGATTTAACACGTTGCCAGGTGCACTGTGTAAATTGCTACTTTCTTTGTTCCGATTCCTCAGCCTTTCGTTAATGTCTCTGAATAAATTGTATCAAAGCGGTTTTGTGTTCTGCAAGGTCATGTCTCGTAGGTAATCATATAGTGAAATATTTTAATTATTGTGGTTTGTTTTCCTCTTTACAAAAGGTGTCAAAAATGGAGGGGGGCGGGAGGTGCTACGTATGTGACATAATACAGAAAAAAGCAAAGGTCTGCCATAACTCATGCAAAAAGTTTCAGATCTTGTAACCATTTGTTTTTCAACTATTAATTATGCAATAGCTGTTTTCAAGATAATTTGAGGTGTGACAAATTTGAAGGGGGTTGTCCAATACAAGGACAAACCCTTTGCAGTCTGAAAGCCCGCCCCAGTGAAAATAATTCTGCTTGTGATGGCCGTTCTTCTTGCTTCATGTGGATGACGCGTCCTATGTCTTCCACACAGTGTCCTCCATGTGCCGTGTCCTTGAACATGACAGTACTTTTCTGTGCCCTTAGCCAGGCAGGGAGAAGCGTTCTGTGCAAAAGCGCAATGGAGGATACTGTGTGGATGACTTAAAAGGCAAAGCAGACATAAGGCACCGGATCAAGACCAGAGATGAAGATCAGACCGAAGCTTGCCATAGGCGAGTATAATAGAAGCCATGTTTTTGTGTTATTCAGAGTGTATTGGGGACATATATACAGCATTCTAGTATGCTGTATATGAGGGTGTACAAGTGCTGGTCCTTCTTTATATGGGAAAAACTCGGTGACGTGTCTCATTTAAGACTATTTGCTCCTGTATACTATCTTTGTGGATCTCCTGAAGATGTATTGCTTCAAAACGTGTTGAGAATGAACCACATTGTCAAGATCTTTGCTTCTGGTGTGCAACCAGTGAAGGAGTTGGAATCAAACAGAGTTCCCACTACTTCTTTTCCTGCATTATGATGTTGGATCTACTATCCAGTGCGGCTGCAGCATCTGGAACCTTTTATTTATCATCGTATCGGAGTTGTTTCGCACAACCCTACCAGTTGAGCGGAACCTCCAATTGATCATCATGTTATCTTGGCTAACATGGTGCTTTTCTTGTTCTCTAGTTGTTTTCCAGTGTGTGTGCATAACTGGTTTCCTTCTTTACAGAAGTCACTGATTGGTGATGAATGACTTTGGCCATCACATGTGCACTTGATGGTTCTTAAAGTTTCAAAGTGCCAGAAAAGCTTTCTCTTAGCATTTACAATGGTATTGTCAACTTTTTTTTCTGCTTATTTAGTACAGGAACCAAAATTGCAAATTAAAGGTCAAAATGAGCTTACAGGGGAGGAGCACCGCTCGTGATAAACCTGTTCTTTGGTGCCCTGTAATGTAAACAGTGTTTAGCTATGTATACAAGACTGCAGAGTCCAACATTTTAAACCTTACCATTGACCAGTCGTCCCGCTGTCCTTGGCCCAATAACACACAAAACACATGAATTTTATTTTTTTGACAGACCACAGCTTTTATTTAAAATTCAACCAGTTAACATGCCATGAAAATTGTCACCATATTTGAAGTAATATACCGGACTCCTGGTCACCACCTGGTATCCCCGCCAGTCAACTGTTCTCGATGCCGCCAACCGGAGCAGATCAATAATCGAGCAGTTACGTCTTCTGATAGTGGCCACAGCAGGGTACTATACATTCGCCTCTTAATGGTTTCTAGTCGTATATGTAGCTCCCTGCCACAGCCACGATCACGAGGCAGAGCAACTCCAGCAATCGGGCAGTTCTGACCGATGGCGGTCATTTCAGACCCTGGCAGTCCGGTATGTTGCTTCAACTACGGCGATTAATTTACATGGCACGTTAGGCTACTTTCAAACTAGTCTGTCGGTACGGGCCATCGCAAACCGTCGGCCCGACGGACAGTGTGTTAAAGTAGCACAACGTGGGCAACGGATGCAGTTTTACAACGCATCCGCTGCTCATTGTGAGTTCCGGGGAGGAGGGGGCGGAGTTTCGGTCGCACATGCCCGGTCGAAAATGGCAGACTCGACGCACAAAAAAACTTTACATGGAACTTTTTTTGTGCCGACGGTCCGCCAAAACACTATGCATCCGTCGCACGACGGATGCGACGTGTGGCCATACGTCGCAATGCGTCGCTAATGTAAGTCTATGAGGAAAAAACGCATCCTGCAGACAACTTTGCAGGATGCGTTTTTTCTCCTAAACGACGCATTGCGACGTAGGCAAGACGACGCTAGTGTGAAAGTAGCCTTAACTGGTTTAATGGATGAATTTTAAATAAAAGCTGTTGCCGGCCGCTATTGGGACTAAAGGTCATCAGTGAAAAAATAGTGGACAACCTCTTTAAGGTTGTAAAGTTTTTGTTTTGTTCGTTTTTAAGGGGCCTCGCCCTTAAAGGGTCAAGATGTTTGTGTATATAGAAATATATATTCATCTTGACACTTTTAATTATAAAAAAAATAGATATATATCATAAGAAGTATTTTTTTTTTTTTAAGTATACTTGCCCAGTGTGGAAGGATATGAAACTTTGCTAACCACTTTAGTAGAGGATTTGTCTTACATGGAATTTTTTTTAGTGGAAGTTGTGTCTTTTAAACCCTGCTGTTCCCCAATGTATTTATGCTTTTAGCTGCATTGATATCAGAACATACTCATTTTGGAGTACAGATGATGGCAGTGATGGGTCAGCGCCTGTCTCCTCCTCTGAGTGTTCTGCTTATCAGAACAATCTCCTGCAGCAGCTTCTCCCCAGAGTTGGTAACACACAGGAGCTGACCCATCACTGCCATCATCTGTACTCCAAATGATTGTTCTGATATTCATACAGCTGAAGGCAAGGAAATAGATTGTGATTAAACAAGGATTAGAAGCTACTTGCATGCAATTTTTTTATTTTATTTTTTATTTTATTTTTTTTACAGGAGTGAAGACAAATCCCTTAAAGATTAAATTGGCAAACATTTATAGCTTTCAATGCCGAATAAAATGTTGAGTCATTTTATTTTTAATAATTGGCACAAATCACTTTTCGCGATTTGTCAATCTGACTATAGATATTGAGTCTGCCAAAAGCGCACAAGTTGCGTGTGGATGGCATGATGCCCATTTTTTTTTTTTTTTTTTTTTTTTTTTTAAAGTTGAGGAAATGACCTATATGTAGTTCTACATTTTTGGATTTTTAGCTGTACCCTAAATCTTCATAATCTTTGACTTTTATTTTAGGTATTGTTCCATGTTCACTATTACTCCTAATGTGATTATAGTGTTTTTTTTTTTTTTTTTTTTTTTTTTTTTTCACCCGTGCCCCGATCCCGTTGCTTTTTTTTTTTTTTTTTTTAGAATGTTTGTAATCTGTATTGTTCTTTGATGCACTTTCTTCTTTGCTTAAAACAAGGTGTTCTAACGATATAATTAAAGAGAATTGCTTAATCTGTTCTAATGAGACAAGATTAGATAATTGTAAAGTATGTGGTTGAACTGGAGACATATTTCTTGACATCTGTTAATATTTTGCTTTGCCTGTTTTTCTAATTGATGTAGATGTTCATGAGGCTTGTGTGTGTTGGGTTTATGCAGTTACTAAGATGAAAATGAAGACTGGAAAGTGATGGAACATGATTTGAGGTCTGTTGAGGGTTTATTTGCATTCTCCCTTCTAGAATCCATTATGCAAACACGTTGCTGCACATGTTACAGCAGGCGGTATTTCATGAATTTGGGACCTGTATTCTGGTGGCACATAAGCTTCGATGAGGGATTTCTAAATGTTTCACCTGCTGTCATGAAAAACTCTGCATAAAATGTTCACTACACTCTGAGGTTTCTTTGGAAGCTTTGTTGTTTATCGAAGCGCTGGAGGCAGGCTCAGACTGGCCCACGGGACAACAGGTGAATTCCCGGGTGGGCTCCTGTACAGGAAACAGCTACTTGCCTCCAAACATGAACCGTTTTTAGCCCAATTCATTTCACTACGTACAGATCAAAGCAGCATCTCTTCAATCATTCTTTTGTGAATGCGGGTCATGTAATATTTACATGTAACTGAACAGTAGTCTTCCCATAGTCAATGTTACTAGCAGGCTCTTGACACTTTGGTCTGACACTGGTCGACAGGGAGAGGTTTGTCTGATCGAAGGGGCTGGCTGGGCATGTTCTTCCAGGTCTGCGTGATGGAGGGGCATCAAAAAAGCTCTTTGCTTTTTTAGTATATTTTGAATACAGAGCTAGGGGAAAAAATACGGAATCGTTACCATAGTAAAGGGAAGCCTGTACCAATTTTGCCAAGGCAATCCTGCAAACTGTTTCTTGTGGTAGGAGCAGGGTTTAAGTCATATCTGCCTAAAAGTGGAAGTTTGGGGGATGCATGAGCTGACCCAAGGATGGAGCTTAAAAATGTTGTCTGGGACCTGCATATTGATGACCTGAACCCCTCCTATCTGCTATTGAGAGCTTGTTCAAGAGAGGGCATCCATTTCCCAATTTTGGAACTTGAATGCAGATGCATATAAAAGCCCATCTATGGCTCTGTTGCCAGTTACCCTGTAGGAACTACAGAGGTGTCCAACAATAGCAGTACCATCAGTGACACATCCATAAGGCTGGATCTAGGTTTGAGAGTGCCATAAAATAAGTCTGGTTCACACAATTAATATCCCTACGCAGGTTCCTTCTTGACCTCAATCATTCCCTTCCATAATTCCATATCCTAGAGAACCCAGCAATCCTTCCATTATGTGATGCAATCTTTTCCAAGTAGGACACGTTGGGAAAACCCTAGGGCATGGGTTCTTCCTTTCTAGGAGCCCTGACCATATTAACATTGCTTGCGGAAAGGCGTCAAATCCTTCTCAATGGTGAAACAGCCACATTTTGTTCAACCTTAACCTGGAAAATTGCTCTATGCATTCGCACCATTATATGTGATTAAAATCACTGGGCAGTGTAGTCTATAAAGAAACTTTTTTACATATGGGCATTTTTTTAATTTTTACAAAGAAGAAATTAAAGAAAATTGAAAAGGGGAAAACACATGGACCCAATTATAAACTAAAGGTTTTGAAACTGGACAGCAGAGGATGCTTTATTCCATTTAGATGTTCTACATGGAGTACTCAGTCTGAATCTCGATTTTAGGGGAATACAAGCAAAATGAGAAGATTGGCCCAAAGACTGCAAGTGAACTTGAATTTTTTTTCTAAATTGTCCATCTTTTCCGACTTCTACAGAAACGTAGGGCTTGATGCATCAAAGCTTTCATGCCAGAGTTGCTCCAAAATGTTGCAACTTTTGGCGTTTTCTCACCAGTTTCTGCCAACTCGGATAATATGGAAGGAGGTGGGATGTAACTTGGGCAAATGGCTATGTTCTCTAAGCTACAAATCTTACTCCAGCAGGGTTTGGAGCACTATTTGTGGCAAGTCGTACAGATGTGTATGCCGCTTGACCTACATGCCTAATTCATGCAGAGGCTTATTCCTTGCGCTCTTCATGTATCCGGAGTGACTCCAGCCCTCCCCTTCACCAAGACCGGTGTGAAAAAATGCCTGTCTTGATGCATCGAGGCCATAGTATGTTATGTATCTGCTCTTGTTTGACATGAAAGACCCAATCTGTGTTCACTTAGACTGCAATTGCCCAAACAGTTCATGGCCTCATCAGAAAGGAGAGATGTAGGTCTGAAATCTGTTTTTAGAGGGATTCAGGCAGAACCTCTGAACACGCTGCAGAAACGTAGCGTGGACAGGGCCTTGGGTCACTAGAAGGAAGATCTCCACATCCTAAATCATTCGTGGTGTGTATTTCATGGCTCCATCGTGTGACTCCTAATTAGGTGGGATCCGGTTATACCATCTATAGGAAGGATCCGTCAGTCACTTGGAATAAAATAACTATTATTTGTAGTACATAATTGATGAGCAGGAGTGAAAATTTCCAGAAGTAGAACGATCTGTTCCCTGTCATTGAAGCAAAGTTTATTTACTTTTTAATGTAAATTATATCATGTATATAATGTAAATGGCTACACATGGACAGACATAAAAATACAATTTCACATGTGTGATCACTTTAATTTTTTTCTACAAAGAACCTCACATGAGAAAATTGGAGTAGAAGCATACGTGAATGTCAATGACTGTTTATTTTTGGATTTATGATCTTCCTTTTTTTTGTCTTTTTTGTGCTTATTTTTCTTTATTTTTTTTTTTTATCCTTTTGCTCCATCCCGTTTCCTAGACAAAACAGGCAGCGGATATTATCTTAATCAGGAAATGCAAGTTAAACAATAAAATCCCTTTTCATAAAACTCGTTGAGGAGGAAAGTCTCAATGACCGTTCTGGTCTAGAGTCATATTTTCCTCTTTATTGTACTTGCTCCACCCCTGATCACAGGTTTTATGTACAGTGTATGTGTGTTCTTCTTTTTCATTTTCTTCTAGGTTACCACTTTGGGCATTAAAATAGCAAACATTGCAAGTTTTCACTATTTGACGTTATTGCTCCCTGCTGTCAGCCTCTCAATGCTGTCTCTATAGTCTTTCTAAGGTGGTCACTCCTCCTTTCCTCCTTCATAACTACAATTCTGAGAACTACGTTAAACATTTACATCCATGTGCGTGACCACTGTTGTCTCTCACATGCTTGGCTTTTTATTAGCTATGAACTTCACATTTAGTGCATTTATAACTAAAACTCAGACTGTTGAACTACTGATAAGAAGGGAGACTTTTTGGTGTCCCATAAGATTTCCTCCACCCACCATTACTGGTGAGCGTGATGTTGACTAAGTTCAGCATTTGACTTGATCCCCTGTACAGTAGACCCTCCATAATTGTGCCCGCATTGCCTTGGTGAGCACATGCCTGTACAGATGTCTACAGGGTGATTCACTTGCTATTTTAGCCAGGAAAATTGTTGTAACTTCTAAAAGACTGTCGACCATACTGAAATTTGGACTGTACTTACTTTTAATTCATGATAAGTGAGCGTGCGATGAGCCTCCGCAACAAGAAATGTCCTCACGCCGAGTGGTCTCACAGACTTGTAGTCCTTCCGGCGGTCTCCACTACGCGATACACTTGCTGCATGCCTTTCTATGTGTCGGTACTTTGGTTCTCTCATTTCACTCCGGCCAAATTCTTACTTCATTTGCTTAAAATGTACAGATACAGTTTGGAGGAGCGTGTTTTCATTGTGAAAATTTGATAACAAAATCCTTTAAGAGATGCTAAAGTTAGTTTCTAAATAAATTTGAGGTAAAAAATCCGTTGTCCAAAACGTGTATTCGGTCTTCGGTGAATAAGCCGGAATGTACAGTCATGGACAAAAATTTTGAGAATGAGACAAATATTAATTATTCCAAAGTCTACTGCTTCATTTTTTCTAATGGCAATTTGCATATACTCCTGAATGTCAGAGTGATCAGCTTAACAGCAATTACTGTACTTGCAAAGTCAATATTTGCCCAGAAAATGAACTTTAACCCCCAAAACACATTTCAACATCATTGCAGTCCTGCCTTAAAAGGAGCAGCTAACATTGTTTTAGTGATTGATCCATTAACACAGGTGTGGGTGTTGATGAGGACAGGGCTGGCGATCAATCAGTCATGATTAAGTAAGAATGACATCACTGGACAGTTTACAAGGAGGCTGGTGCTTGGTATCATTGTTTCTCTTCAGTTAACCATGGTTATCTCTAAAGAAACACGTGCAGCCATCATTGCACTGCACAAAAATGACCTAACAGGGAAGAGTATCGCAGCTACAAAGATTGCACCTCAGTCAACAATCTATCGCATCATCAAGAACTTCAAGGAGAGCGCTTCCATTGTTGTCAAAAAGGCTCCAGGGCGCCCAAGAAAGACCAGCAAGCGCCAGGACCGTATCTTAAAACTGTTTCAGCTGCGGGATTGGACTCCCAGCAGTGCCGAGCTTGCTCAGGAATGGCAGCAGGCTGGTGTGAGTGCTTCTGCACGCACTGTGAGGCGGAGACTCTTTGAGCAAGGCCTGGTTTCAAGGAGGGCAGCAAAGAAGCCACTTCTCTCCAGAAAAAATATCAGGGACCGACTGATATTCTGCAAAAGGTACAGGGAGTGGACTGCTGAGGACTGGGGCAAAGTCATTTTCTCTGATGAATCCCCTTTTCGATTGTTTGGGACATCTGGAAAACAGCTTATTCGGAAAAGAAGAGGTGAGCGCTACCACCAGTCTTGTCTCATGCCAACTGTAAAGCATCCTGAAACCATTCATGTGTGGGGTTGCTTCTCAGCCAAGGGAATCGGCTCACTCAGTCTTGCCTAAAAACACAGCCATGAATAAAGAATGGTACCAGAATGTCCTCCAAGAGCAACTTCTCCCAACCGTCCAAGAGTAGTTTGGCGCCCAACAATGCCTTTTCCAGCATGATGGAGCACCTTGCCATAAAGCAAAGGTGATAACTAAATGGCTCATGGAACAAAACATAGAGATTTTGGGTCCATGGCCTGGAAACTCCCCAGATCTTAATCCCATTGAGAACTTGTGGTCAATCATCAAGAGACGGCTGGACAAACAAAAACCAACAAATTCTGGCAAAATGCAAGCATTGATTATGCAAGAATGGACTGCTATCAGTCAGGATTTGGTCCAGAAGTTGATTGAGAGCATGCCAGGGAGAATTGCAGAGGTCTTGAAGAAGAAGGGTCAACACTGCAAATATTGACTTGCTGCATTAACTCATTCTAACTGTCAATATAACCTACTGGTTCTCATAATATGATTGCAATTATATTTCTGTATGTGATATAAACATCAGACAAACACTAATAAAAACCAGAGGGCAGCAGATCATGTGAAAATATAATTTTGGGGTCATTCTCAAAACTTTTGGCCATGACTGTACAGGAACATTATTAGATAGTCATGATGGAGAACGTTCAAAAATGTCCACCAAATTTTTTCCTTTTGGCGCCATTTGAAAGGTTGGATATACAGCATCAAGACATGGACATTACAGGAACTCCGAGAGAACATACAATGAGAAATTCAGGCTATGACCCTAGACTTCCTGCGGAATACATTCAACAATATGGAATGGTGCGTACTTGGATGTTGGCGTTTTCAACATCTGCTTTAAGACCTCAGTTTCTCATGAACCAAAATATGTACAGTACAAATTTCAGTAAGGTAGATAATCTGTTAGAAGATGTAGAAATTTTTCTGGATAAAGTAGTGAATCCCCCTGTACTTACTATTTTTAAAGGGAATGACACCCCCAAATTTGCTTATAAGCTAAGGCCACCGGCATCAGGGGCTTATCTACAACATTCTGTAATGCTGTAGATAAGCCCCCGATGTAACCTGAAAGATAAGAAAACAGGTTATATTATACTCACCCAGGGGCGGTCCTGGTCCGATCCGATGGGCGTCACGGTCCAGCACCTCCCATCTTCATACGATGACGTCCTCTTCTTTTCTTCCCGCCACGGCTCCTGCACAGGTGGACTTTATCTGCCCCGTTGAGGGCAGAGCAAAGTACTGCAGTGCACAGGCGCTGAACCTCTATGACCTTTCCCGGCACCTGCGCACTTTGCTCTGCCCTCAACAGGGCAGATAAAGTACACCTGTGCAGGAGCTGCGGCGGGAAGAAAAGAGGATATCATCGTAGGAAGATGGGAGGTGCCGGACCCTGATCGCGTCGCCCATTGGACCAAACCGGGGCCGGCTCTATGATTGGTATGCCTGCCCCAAGGTGTGCCGGCTCTATGGTTGGTATGCTCGCTCCTAGGAGGAAGGCGACTCTAGAGGGCATTCTGTGGCTTTTGTTGTGCTCTGAGGAGCAGTGGCGGTGGGATTTGTAATAATAATGATTATTTATTTTTGTGCATATAAAGCATCCCTCTATGAAGTTAATTTAAAAATATAATAACAAAAAAGTGGTCCTATATTGGTTAATGGCAAAAAGTCTGACTGTTGTGTTATGTAATGTAGCTAACTACAATGAAGTATTCTATATATTGCATTTCATTCTCCTGACTTTCTGATGGGCCTGCATTTAGAACGCTGATGTGTCCATCACAAAATGTCATCTGTAAATATGCTGTATTTTTCCTTCCTTTTCAATGTGAAAGTTCTTTTCAGAGTCCATCTTGGGGCCATGAATTAAACACAAATGATTTAGGATGTGTAGATCTGAGCTGACTTGGGTCACAGTCTATATATTTTTGCTTTCCGAGCCGAAGCTCAGATATTTACAAAGCAGCTCGTAACCTTCACAGATTGAAACGTACAGTATTTGATTACATAGTTCAGAGAGGGGTTTTTTGTTTTTTGAAAAGGTCTTTTCTGGCAGGGACTTAAAAAATATCGCTGTCCCGGAGAAATGACATTTATAAATGCTGCCAGTTACATTTTCACATTTTCTTTTTCTGTAACTACTTTGTGGCTGGATGTTTTTTTTCCTTTTTTATATGCGTTTGTGAGATTTTTTTTATTTTCGGTGGAAATATTGTATTGCCAGCCTGGCTTCTAACTAATCATAGCCATGGAGTTTTAAAATATTAAGACGGACCAATAAATCCACAAATGACAAGTCCCAATTTAAAAGGGGAAAAAGCTTTAATATACTGTAAATATTTATGCTAAAGTTTTAATTTCAATGTTTAACTTGTAATTCTCTTTTGAATAAAAAACTGTGTATCATCGTTTCTCATAAATTTACAGCAGGAATAACCGGGGAAAAAAAATTCGTATTTGTGTGTGGTTGTTTGTGTTTTTTTTTTTTTTTTTTAAATAATCCTGACTGCCTAATCCAATGCTGATCATCATATGTTTGACATACAAAAGCATAAAGCCAAACTCGAATTATTCACAGGTTTCCAGGAGGCATAACGGAGGTACAACATAATGCATATGCAGCGCTCCAGCGTCCTGGTCGTTGCAGTAACGTTGCTCTGCCGCTAAGGGGAGTGATGTTACGTCTGATGGCACTAAAGGAGTTCACCTGACCAGGTATCACAGTCACACACTACACTTCACACTCCGGCCACCAGGGGGAGCAAAGGGTTCTATCTATTAGGCCACTCCTCACACTCTGGTAAAACTGGGGGTTGGATAGGACGTTAGGGAGAAGCTGACTGGGTTTTGCCCAGGTAACATCTCGTGAGAGAAGAGCGTTACTTGGGAAGATTCAGGGGTGTCCCTGTCAGTGGTGGGATCCTGACAGTGGCCTAGCACAGGACAGATCGTTACGGAGCCATGCCTGCACCTCATTGCGGTGGCATCTTAAGGGACACGAAGTGAAGGATATTGTGGAGAAGTGAGAAACGAGATCACAGCACAAAGGAGATAGAACCAGTAGGAGTCGTGCCCCGAGATCGGCAACATCCTTCTGAGGCGCGTAGCCGGCGGCCGGAACGCCGAGGAAGTAATAGACTCTGCGCATTACTTTGAACTACGGCAGGGCAGTTAACTCTAGGTTGGCTGTCTCACCTTTACACCTAATGAAGACAACGGAGGCAATTGTGGGAGAGGGGCGTCTCTAGGGTCCCTATAAAATAACTCCAGGCCTACCCCGTCATACGGGTGCGTCCTATCCATATCATCTGGGGGACGGAGAGAAAGAACAGAAACATACACGACAGTTGTGAGGACTATCCCGTGGTGCTCAGCAGGGAAGTACTAAAACACCCAGGCGCTAGTAGGTAGGCTACTGATTTCCACCTGCAAAGGGAACTCTGGATGTGCCTTCGGACCGGCCGGACTCAGCCAGCCCTGTTAGCAGTGCTCTGGATTGCGGATGCTGAAGCCTTCAGTAAAGAGGTAAAGAGACTGCAACCCTGTGTCCTCGTCATTTACTGCGACCTACACAGCCACCTACATCTTTAATTGGGCACCCCTTAGCAGGGCCACAGACCGGGTCAGGCCACCGTGACATCCCCAGAACCGAGAGACCCGGTACCGAGTACCCCGCCGTCCTGCGTCTGGGGGCCGCTCCACATAGTTTTTAGTAAGGCTACTTTAACACATTAGGTTTTTGCCGTCAGGCACAATCCGTCGAATGTTGGAAAAAACGGATTTGTCGCAGATTGTGAAAAAGCATATCCAGATAATTGCATATTTAAAAAAAAAAAAAAAAAAAAATTGGAGCATGCTCACATTAAAAAAAAAAAAAAAAATGGAATCCGGCTCCGGAATCCGTCATTTTCTGGATCCGGCGCCTTCTGGCTCCCATAGGCTTCCATTCTAGCTAACAGCCGGAAGCGCCGGAGACAAAAAATGTTACTATGTACGTTTTTTCCAGAAACCGGAAACAGCAGATTTCCCGGATCCGGCAAAAACCGGACGAAACGGAAGGTCATCCGACGTTAATACAAGTCTTTAGGAAAAAGACGGATCTGTGTGTTTTTTTGGGGTTTTTTTTATTAGCCAGATTGTGCCTGACGGCAAAAACGTTGTGTGAAAGCGGCCTAAATGTGATCTAGTACTGTGTTTTGTTTTGTTTTTGTGAATTATTTAAGCAGACTTGCCCCTTTTTACCCTTATATCACCTACAGAGACCAAAAAGAAGCAATAGAATCCACGATCTCTCCAAGTATCAAAATTTATTGAATACAGAAATTCATCAATACATAAAAACAATAGAACAAAAGGTCACAAAAAAACAATACAGTATAAAATAATAATAATGGCAACAGAGATACAGAAGAGAAATGGTGTACCCTAATCCAGAAAATCCAGGAATACCCCTTTAACGAAGAATTGGGCTGTTGGATCCTATCCTACCTGACCCTATTGTTACCCTGGAAGATGCTCCCCCATTATCCATCCTCGTGAGCCCAGCGGGCATGTGCATGGAGAGTTTGGAAGGACTATCCGTCTGCTGAGCAGATACGTTTGCCATTTCCGGTGCTGCCATGATCCTAATTTGACTTGATTTTTGAAAAACTAAAATATTAGAATTCATTGCGCCGAAATGTTAATTGTTCTCCCGTATGTGGGTTTTCTGTGTTGAGACTTTAAATCTGTATTGAAATAATCTCTTCCCATTTCTAAGGGCTGATTTTATATTCACGATGAAAGTAAAATAATATGTCCTTGAGAGATAAAAGATGTAAGCGTATAAGATGAGCTTACAAATATCACTGGTTTCTTTATAATTCAAACTATATTGCATTGAAATAGATTTCTGGAGTTTAGGCACGCACAGGATCAAAGACCCGTTCTTAGGGTACTGGTTGGATCTCGACTCTTTCCCCAAGGACCCCTTCTTCTTATTATTTTTTAAACAGAATAACCTTATCTTCTATGAAAGTGCCAGTCTCTGCTTCTTGAAGGATACAAGTTTTCAGAACGGTCTTGTACTGGGTGTAGGCGTAGACTGCCTGTCCATGACCGTACTGATTTCCGTCTGTTGTAGGTGCGCCGTGGACTACACAACCGCCTTTACCGGAGGGTGTTCGTTGATCCGAAACAATAAACCTGCGCCGTAGCCAGTCTCTGCTTCTTGAAGGATACAAGTTTTCAGAACGGTCTTGTACTGGGTGTAGGCGTAGACTGCCTGTCCATGACCGTACTGATTTCCGTCTGTTGTAGGTGCGCCGTGGACTACACAACCGCCTTTACCGGAGGGTGTTCGTTGATCCGAAACAATAAACCTGCGCCGTATCCTTAGTGTACGTATTGAAGATGACATTTGAAATGGACCGTCAAGAATAAGATGCTGCCCCAGTAGGAAAATGTCTGGTATTGCAGCTCTGCTCAATTGGGATGTATGGGGCTCGCCAGTAAAACAAAAGGTTAATGTAGAACAGGTGTGGCACCATTTGTGGAAGAAAGCGGTCCTATTGTGTTCTAACGTGAGCGTGACATCCAGAAACTGACTTCCTGTTTGCATCAATTTGTTAAAGGAAACCTGTCAGGTGATTCATGTTGTCCAAAGCACCGTTTCGACCCAGTACTGTATAACTTCTCTAAAATGCTCTGGTGTTTCAGAGAAAATATGCTTTGAAGTAGATCCGGAACCCGACTAATGTGGCATTGCCCTTGGCCGTCTCTTCCCAGCACCAAGATCCGGACAGAAATGTATCCAGATTATCCTGGTCTCCAACTAAAGTCCCAAGCCTGGATCTTCAACATATATCTTCTCTGAAATGCCGTTGCGTTCCAGAAAAGAATATATACCTGGTTGCAGTTATGCAGCCAAGCTGCAGTTCATTCTGTGCAACAGGAATTGCCTGATGGGCTCCCTTTTTAATTGTATTTTTAAAACCTGTTTTTGATTTAAAAAAAAATATATATTTTCGATATCCTGATTTGCAAAAAATATATATTTATGCTTCCTGTTCTTTTAGGAAATGTGTACATAGGCAACAATAAACTCACCCTACCTTGTCTTATGTATTGAAGCATCCAATGAGCGTGTCAAAAGGTAATTGTTGTGAGAGAAGTGGGATAAGGGCAGTTGTGCTGGGTGGATCCTGTGTTAGTGGCTGTATATACTGTGCGGGTTTCAACTCTCTGGTAGCCACTTGGATATGCATAATGGCTTTCATATCAAAACAGAATAAAGTTTGCTCTTCATAAACTTTAAAAGTCCAAAATGAAAACAGTCCTTTCTTCAGCACAAATGGATAAATGCTTTCTCTGAGTAAGGCAGATGAAATAAAAACTGTCTCTCCCACTTGGTATTTCAGGCACTTTCTCAGTCTCTAGCATAGACCATCCACCATGAACTGTCTTTCTCCATCCCCAACACAATACACTCTGCTGAGCTAACAAACCTGCCTTTTTATTATACTTGCAAGACCCGCACTGGAGCATAGGAACGACCTTTCCCACCTAGGCTCTTTTGGCTGCTCCTAAATCCTGGACCCAAAATCCAGACAAAAATAAAACCATCTCAGTAACCTATTGTTACTTGTGCACTTTGTCCCTGGACTTAAATCACCGAGGCCGTACCCCTCGGTGATGCACATCTGCCATCCAGGATCTTAACTCTGACTTTCTTACAACACTTATTGTAATTCTTACTGTGATGATAATGTGGTAGCTGAAAAGACTTCTGTAATGAACAGCAAGTAGGAGTTTAAAACTGCTTCAACGGCCAGTGTAAAAATGGAAAGATTCTGTTTAAGTCAAATTAATACAAATATACACATCACAGAAAACATGATTTAGGATATGAATAATGGGTAATTTCTTGATAATTCATTCCCTTTTAATCCTTGATAACTTACTGTATATGGATGTTATAGATTGGAGTTTCGACTTGTTACCTCTCGCAACTCTTTTTATCCAGGGCAATGTCTGCTCCACCAGGGGGTTCAGTCCAATCATGTATTGCACGCATGACCCCTTTTCATTTCTATATAACTTTGCTTTCATGGGAGAATGTAGGGATATCATATATACAGTGTATCAGCACATGAGAGCTAGAAATACTTTGTTTGCTGCCATATGGGCTCACTATGTACATGAAGCCCAATGTTGTCGTTCTGAGCCTTCAGTCCAGTTGATATTGAGCTGGTGTCTAATGCTGGCAGTATACCATACGTCCTTCTGTTGACCTTGTCAACCTCACTTTCGATCACTCCGTGTCGACTCCTCGTTGCTCCAGGTTTCTAGTATGAGAGCCGAGTTATTTCCATATGATCTAAAAATTCACACAGCCATATGTTTCAATTTTTTTTCTTTGCATGCCATCATTAGCATTTAGTTTGTGCACCCGTTTATCCGGTGGTGGTCTTTCCAGATTTATGGTTTGTGTCACTAAACCATTTGCCATTGCCGTCCAACTTCATTAAAGCGATTTCCAGCTGCGTCACTAAATTCTATGGGGATCATATTCCTGGATGCCGAATCCTGGCAGAAGCGTAACGAGTCTCACCTTGCCATGAATGCGTCACGTCGCTTTGGATTAATCTTCGATTGTGATGTGTGTTTTTACCCATTGACACGTACAGATTGCTAGTGACAGTTCCTGGGTTTGCTGAATTGGTTTATATGGGTTCGTGTATCCGGAATATTCTGGATTAAGATTGATGTGATTTTTCTCATGTAATTCAGTAAAATAATAAATATAATCTGTATACATGAGCTCCGATACAGACCGCGTGATACAATGTTGTTTGTCAATAGCAAATGTAAGCTGTAACTATTTCTCATTCAAGAGTAATATAACAAGTGTGTAAAAATGTCTCTCCAGCTTTTTTTTTTCCCGCCTTTCTGTAACTCTCGATCGCCTAGACTTTCTCTGCTGTGCTTTTCTCTCACTTTTGATCTGTCTCTCCTTTGTAACTATCTGTGTTGTGTGCTCTGCCTTCTTTTGCCCCTCTGCCTTTTGCCCCTCTCTCTGCTTTCTTTGGCCCCTCCCTCTCTGCCTTCTTTGGCCCCTCCCTCTCTGCCTTCTTTTGACCCTCTCTGCCTTCTTTGGCCCCTCCTCTCTGCCTTCTATTAAACACAGGTGAATCCGCATGTGTTCACTGAATTGTGCATATGTACAGCGTCCAATACATTCTTTAGAGCCGCAGCAGTTACTGATCATGAGCACAAACCCCTATTGTTACAGAGGAGTAGCAGAGCAAAGTTTTGTTTTAACGTTTAAACTCTGCTATACCTACCGTACTGCTATCTCAATGTAGGGCAATCTGTGAGAGAACAATCAAATGGACAAACTCTACTCTGCTACATCTGTGTATAAAAAGCCTAGCAAGCCGTGCAAGTTTATATATAGTGTGATACGGTGACCCCTGTTACAGGTAGGGGGCGCCTCATGGTCCTCGGGATGGGCATGGAGGCGTGTCTGTGATTTTGATGGTGAAACGGTGACTGGCAGGATTGTAAATGGCCGATATATGTGTCGCAGATGGAGTCTGAACTGCAAGCCTGAAGTAAGGTTGTTCTGGGACCTGTAGTCCCACAATTATTTGTGTAGTTTTAAAGGGAGGCTTGCAGGGTTAGTTGGCGAGCTGGGCGGGTCTGCCTAACCACACACACCTCCCACCTATGGGAGTGGTTACAGCTTTATAATGTGACCAGGGTGTGGGTCACATGGTTCTGAGTGTATGGACCTGAATGGTTCTTGGCTGTAAGGTCCTGTGAGAGGGAAGGCCTGAGTGTTAGGAGGTCCAGCGTGTGGACCGGATCCCTGAAGAGCACCTGGTGAGACCGTGATCCTGAGTGGCCTCTGTGTTGGGAGGTCCAGAGTGTGGACCGGATCCCTGAAGAGCACGAGGTGAGGCCATGGATCTGCAGAGCCAGTGACTGCTACGGTGTTTGGTGGGTCTCGAACTGACTGATGTGTGCTTGCCAGTCAAGTTGGTGATCCCCTTAAGGCAGCTTCTCCGGAGGATAGGACCCATGTGATATCAGCCAGTGAATACGTGCAACTCTGTCAAGCAGGTAACCCAGACTGTGTGTGTTTGGCTCCAGAGCAAGCCTGAATATTGGACTCTACCAAGTGTGTATGGTCACAGTCCTGATGGAGCAGGAGCTTCCGTAAGGTACCTCCACAGACTGCTGGTGCTTATTGTGTTCCATGAACTAATGAACTGTGCGGCATGCAGTCACCCATGGTGACTGGACAAAGTAATGTCAAGCATGTTTAGTGTCTGTGAGATGAAGTGATGTAATTAACTGTTCGTGTTTGCGGTTTGATACCTGAATAAACTGGCTAGACTGGTTTGTGTTAAAAACCGTGCCCGTGTGCATTTATCCCGTTGCCAAGTGAGTGTCCACACAAGCAGTAAGCGCTATCTCACAATAGTGAGAGCATAACTTATTCCCTGCTGTGATGCAGCCTCTCCAGCACATTTCATTTTGATGCTCCTGGACACCATTTATATGCATCTATCTATTTTCTGTCTTTCTTGTCCTTCTTATTGATCTTGTAGCTTGAGCACAGGTGAGGCCATGTAATTCGTGCAGCCACACCGGTGCCCAGGAGATAAAGGGGCAATTGTGGGTGCAATTGTTCATTATGATGAGCTATTGGACTGTAATGCACCCATGTACTGCCCATGTTTGACTGTCTGCCCCTGCTTAAAGGGAACCTGTCACCCCCAAAATCGAAGGTGAGCTAAGCCCACCAGCATCAGGGGCTTATCTACAGCATTCTGTAATGCTGTAGATAAGCCCCCGATGTATCCTGAAAGATGAGAAAGAGGTTAGATTATACTCACTCAGGGGCGGTCCCGCTGCGGTGGGCGTCACGGTCCGGTCCGGCTCCTCCCATGTTCATTCATTACAGAATGCTGTAGATAAGCCCCTGATGCCGGTGGGCTTAGCTCACCTTCGATTTTGGGGGTGACGGGTTCCCTTTAAGCAACTATGTGAAACACTGAGCAGTCTGCTGCTACCTTGCAATATATTGAGAATTGTTCAACTGTGACATGTATGAAAAATTATTTAAACTGATGCATCTGAGAGGAAGAAGTCATTTGACACACTATATTATATATTCCTACACATAGATTCTTTGAGATTGCCTGCATTTACATAGGACTGCAACTCGTGGTGTTTTTTTTTTTTTTTGCATTAAGATAAAATCTCATTAATACAGAGCAACTATTCTGGCTCCCATCTATACATCAACTCCCGGAACAAAGGTGTGCAATCGCCTGTATATTGCTTGAACACAGTGTTTGGCCCAATCAATGGGGAGTGTTTTTTTTTTTTTTTTTTTTTTTTTTTTCCCATTTGTCATGATGTTTGTTTCTTACCTCCTGAGATTATTCTCATCACCGTCTCCCCCCGGAATTGTGCATTGTGCTTCGGTCCGCTCCGCCGTGCATGTTTTCATCTCGCCGCGCTATGTCTTCCACATAGAATGTTCTCATCTCAAGTTGTCGCTTCTTATTCGTCTCTCCTTATATCTTGCAAAATGTAGCTGAGCTCCTGCCTGTTATTTGTCTGTGGCATTCAGCCACTTTAATGCTTTTATAATCCCTGAAGAGAGTGGGGAAAGGGTGGGGGGGAAGGGAATAAATGAGCTTTTACTGTATCCTAATCGCTGCTAGTACAAAAGGTGTATTGATTCCCAACCTTTGTGTGATTTAGTCACATCCAATGACTGGGAACAACACAGTTTGTAATAAAAGAATTGTAAATTATAAGCTACTGCCTGGACTGGCAGCCTAAATCTTCACCCCCACGCTCATTAGTGCTCCCTGTGCATTGTGGGTATTGGATTTCAGATCTTTTTGTTTTCAAATGTTTCGTCATCCATCGGAAATGATTTAATTCCCCTCTTAGGCTGTAATGTTTAGATCAAATTGTGCTAAATTTGGCAACAGAAAATTACTTACATAGGTATTCTCAGATTTAAGCTATTATAGGCGATAATTTTCCAATCTTTGTGGATTCAACCACTGGGACCCCCAACTTTCTAATCTCTGTGGATTCAACCTTTGACCCCAACTTCACAATCTCTGTGGATTCAACCACTGGGACCCCCGACTTTCCAATCTCTATGGATTCAATCACTGTGACCCCAACTTTCCAATCTCTATATTCAACCTCTGGGACCCCCAACTTTCCAATCTCTGTATATTCAACCTCTGGGACCCCCAAGTTTCTAATCTTTGTTGACTGAACCACTGGGACCCCCAACTTTCCAATCTCTGTGGATTCAACCACTGGGACTCCAACTTTCTAATCTCTGTTGACTGAACCACTGGGACCCCCAACTTTCCAATCTCTGTGGATTCAACCACTGGTACCCCCACCGATCTGAAGAGCCCCATGTGAATGGAGCGCTGATCGATCTTGCTCTCTGCCGCTCTATTCGTTCTTTTGGGCTAGCCGAGAGCACCTCTGAGATATTGGCTAAATCTGACACCATTTGTAGGCAGCTGTTCCAGGGTTTGCTTGGCTGGTCTTTGGCACTTCCATAAGATTAACTGAATGTGAGGTTGAACACCGCTCCATTCATACAGGGCTGTTTAGGGCCCCTGTTCTCTAGATCAGTGGAGGTCCCAGTGGTCAGTCACCCAGTGATCAGGAAGTTATCCCCTTGCCCATGGGACAGGGGATGTCTTCCAAATGTGTGAACACCCATTTTGAGTTAACTATTTGAGTACTGGTTGTCATGGAGATCTGAAGATGTTGCATGGAAATTAACTTTCCTCCAGAAGGAATAAAAGTGCCTTTAGTCCTTCATAGTGGTCATGGTCAATGACCTTCCCATAAAAGAACCTTGAAATGACTGGAGATATTGGCTAAATCACACACCATTTGTAGACGGCTCTTTCAGTGCTCCTTTCTTCCTCTGTGACATGAGAAGGGGGTTATATTGTGCCCAATATAGTACCTAAATGTTTCCAACCCCTTAGTTATTTATGCGTCTACTGCCATAAATATATGTACCATATATAATATATGGCATCTAGTATATGGCAGTAGGTTTATAAAGAACTACAATGGGGGTTGGAAACTTTTGGGGCTTATGTTGTGCTCAATATAGTACCTTTCTCATACTATATAGAGTAAAAAGGTGTACAGAAACTCTGGCTAAATCAGGCACCATTTGTAGACGGCTGTTTCTGTACAGCCTTTACTAATATGCGGCGTCATAAGGGGCTTATATTGTGCCCAATATAGTGCCCAAAAGCTTCCAGCGCCAATTATAGTTCTTTAATAATCTACTACCATATTCCATATAGTATATGAGAATTTTTTTTTTATATATATATATATATATATATATATATATATATATATATATATATATATATATATATATATATATATATATATATATATATATTTTAATTTTTTTAATTTATGGCAGTAGACGTATGATGGGGGTGGAAACTTCTAGGTACTGTATTGGGCACAATATAAACCCCTTCTGATTCCGCATATTGGAAAAGGGGTGAACTGAAACAGTAATAATAATAATTTAAAATTGATTATTTTTGTGTTTTATGCCCTATGTTATATACATTCATGCATCTTTTAATGTACACTACCTATCCACTATATAGCTGCCACTTTCCACAAAAAAAAGTTTTCCCCCACACTTTGTGACTGTTTTGCATCTATTTACTGTATACTATGGTTTTTAGAGTCAATCATTCTGGAAAGGTTAATCCCGCGTTCTGGTATGTGGCGTTATTGTCCTCTTTAATGCGGTATGACTGTCAGTCAGATAACATTAGTCATGCTGTCATCGTTGACTGACGTATATTGAATCCCGAGTCTTCGATGAGTTGCTCGTTCTGTACGTGATGTACTTGACACTTTTTGGCGGGGCCCCCGATGCCGTGGCGGCTTACTAACCAGCTCTGACACCTCTGCACCTGCCGAAACATCCTTTTGCATTTGCCTGCAATCCTGTTTGCTACATAATCGCTCAGTTGCTTGGAGACCCTCTCATCAGCCCCGTGTTCACCTGTTCTATCCCCCCAGAGAGAGCATTATCAGCATCTGTAATAGGAGCTGCTGCTGGGAGTAGCAGTTTTCTGCTCGAAGGAACAATGGCACCAAAAAATGATCTGCATTGAAATTGCTAGCTGCAGCATTAAGCATACAAAAGGCGAGAGGTGTAGAACATAATGATGTCTTTTTAATGTGTCATATTCACTTGGAGTTACTTCCTTGGGCTTTTTTCTTCTGCTTGATTTTTTATTTTTTTTTTAAAGATTTTATGCAAATACAAAATGGAGTTCCTTGTGACTTTGGGTTGATGCTTAAGACTAAAAATTAAACTTGCATAGCGCCACCTGCAGTTTGAGTAACTAGATTACATTAGTGGAATTGGGGTCTCTTTCGCTACTTTATTCTGCTCGCGAAAACCTGGTGACAGAATCCTTTTTAAAGGATTATTGCTTATTTTTGGGACCCCCATGGATGCAGACAACTGGAATTCCTCATTGGAGAGAAGTAGTGACCACCCAAGTGTTGTAGTCACTAGGTCCCATAGAAAACGAATGGCGCCATCACCCTTTCGGTTTAGGCCTCGTTTTCAATATCTGTTCCATTGGTTGGGCCTCACCGTTCAGAGTAAACGCCTACCCTAAAGATGGGGAATGGATTTCATTGCTGAAGTTTGTGTATGTATGTATGTGTATGTATATATATATATGGTCTTAGCTGTAGACCACATGCGTGATCGGTTGCGCCGTTACATTTTCCTAGTCATTGTCTACTGACCCGAGACGAGAAGACTTCCTTCAGGAATTCCAGTTGGGTCTCATTTGTTAGGCGATAGATGTGAGAGCCACACAGACCCATTTATTGGTATTGACTAGAGGAGGATTTATGTAGACTTTTCAATGGTTTTTCCCCAATATTGCATCTGTGTTCTTCTATGTGCTTATACTCGGGGTTTTTAGAATCATGTGGGTGAGGTCTAAAGAAACAAACAAATTGAAAAGGTCCATGTTTGAAAGCAAAGATTTGACTTGGTGCCATAAAGCCCATGACAGATGGTAACCATAGACGGTACTCAACCAAGTTTCTTCTTTATGGACATCCGGCCATGCATGTCTAGCATTTACACTATTGGGTTTACAGCCAAATCCCATAAAGCTGATTAAAAAAAACAAACAAATGGAAAAGATTTTGAAACCTGGTAAGAAACCGCAGAAGATCTATTGTGCTGTAGACCTTTTTATGTCTTTAGGAAATTGCCGCAAAATTTGAGTCGGTGAAGGGCTGTAAAGCTTTTGAATTGTTAGATTAGTGCTCCCAAACGGTGCCAATGCCGACATATGGCAGCGATTGATATATTCTGACAATAACAGTTATCATTTGTTCAGTCTTTGTGGTTCAAACCAGGGCACATCTGTTGTAATTCATTGACCTTCAAGGTCTGTGAAAGCTGGAGTGAATTCTTTCGTTTAATTCCTCCTAAACACCCCGCTTGCTCACTGCCGTGTGTTCCTTCGTGAATCTTTTCTTGGTCCAAATTTGATGAGCATCCTCAAAGATATTGATCGCCAGCATCTCATTAAGCCGGAATGGCATTCCCTTCTTATTTTTTTTTTATTTATTTTTTTTTTAAGTTTTAATTGATTAATGTTTTCTGTTGCTGGTGCATACGCAACCTTATTTAATGAATCCCGCTATCGTCGGGAATGTAAATAATCGGAGGTGAAATTCTGAAACGCCTGTAAAAAGACTTCCAATTTATCTAGATATTACATTTTCATGGAAGATGCTTTATTTGAATGCATATTTTTATTGACTAAATGGCTTTTCAACAAGAAATCAAAATTTTTTATTTCCAAATGGCTCCTAACATAACTCCATTTTTTTTTTTTTTTTGTTTGTTTGTTTTTGGATTAGGGAGCTAAAACGATGATGGATTTTGGGCCCCAAAGTGCTTGTTGTTTCCATTTCCCGATCCACTTTACCCGGTTGTGCCATCTTTATTTGAAAAAAAAAAAAAATGGTGAGATTATCTAATCACTGAATGTGGCATGCCTGCTCACATCCAGAACATATTTTATGTAGGACATAGTGAATCTTGGGATGTATTTACTTTATAACATGGTGTACGGCCCACTGTGCAGACTGGCATGCCACCCCACTTGGACTTGATGGCTTCAAACCTATGCCTATCGGGCTTTTAAGCTTGGGTCACGAGACCATTGATTGGTCTATGACTCTGACACAGAAGTGTCCATGTCGACTTAGGCCAAATTTGGAAGCCTGTAAAACAGTCTGACCTTCAGCGTATATGAGACTGTTAAGTTCAGGGCAGAGATTCGGTGGCCAGCATGGACTTCATGGTCTGTACTTGGGCTATGTTTTGGGAGTTTCTGAATTCGGACTTATGTTGCCAGTTTAAGCTGTTAACAATTTTTTTTTTCTTTTTTTTGCTCAGAAAAGCTGAATATTCAGTAATTGAGACTTAAGTCATTAATGGATCTGTGATGTGAAAGACTCCAACACCTAATGGACTTAATCATCTACAATGTGGTCTATTGGGATTTTTCACAATGTCAATTTATTTACCATTATTGATTTTATCTATGACCAGGCACCCTATGCTCGTCCCACGCTGATAGAAATGAACCTCCTGTGTATTGCTGGCCAATTTTTTCTTTTTTTTTTGGGGGGGGGGGGGTTGGGGTAGGGCTTTACTTAAAGGTGAGCAAGACATGAGTGTTGTATAAGCTGTGGACAATATCTGGAGTGGCCTTTTCAGCACATTTGTGTCCTATGGCTTTTTTGGACTGAAGACTTTTATTGTATTTGTATGTCACACTGTTTTTTGTAATTATTTTTATACATCCCTGCCTGGAAAAATGAAAGTAGTTATTAGTTGAAATGGGCAGACTGCTCATACCTGCTCGGGGTGTTTTTTTTTTTTTTCTGCACCGTAAGAGTGCGTTTTCGTTTTTTTTTTCTTTTCTTTCTAAGAAATATGTGTAATTGTATATTACAGAGAGGCAAAGTAATTACCGCATGGTATGCTTGAATTCCCATCAAATCAGGAGGAAAATAAATATCTGTGCATTTTAACTAAACCATGGTGCATTGTAATGTTCAGAAACTGTTGGATGAACTAATATAAAATATATATATATATATTTTTTATTTTTTTTTTCCCCTCAACAATGTAGATCTACTCTACTAGCTGTAGTGTATCTTAAAGATGGAATTTACCTTTTCATTGTCCCTAGCCATAAGGGAAAAGTTACCACCACAGAATAAGCCCAAAGCCTCTATAATGACGATTGGTCGATACCCTTACAGGATTATTCTCAAGACTGTAAAGGCCCCGTCTCACATAGCGAGATCGCTAGCGAGATCGCTGCTGAGTCACAAGTTTTGTGACGCAACAGCGACCTCAGTAGCGATCTCGCTATGTGTGACACGTACCAGCGATCAGGCCCCTGCTGCGAGATCGCTGGTCGTGTCGGAATGGCCTGGACCTTTTTTTGGTCGTTGAGGCCCCGCTGACATCGCTGAATCGGTGTGTGTGACACCGATCCAGCGATGTCTTCACTGGTAACCAGGGTAAACATCGGGTTACTAAGCGCAGGGCCGCGCTTAGTAACCCGATGTTTACCCTGGTTACCAGCGTAAATGTAAAAAAAACCAAACAGTACATACTCGCCTTCTGATGTCCGTCAGGTCCCTTGCCGTCTGCTTCTGCTCTCACTGACTGCCGGCCGTACAGTGAGAAGTGAGAGCACAGCAGTGACGTCACCGCTGCGCTCTCGCTGTACGGCGGCTCAGTGAGAGCAGGAAGCAGACGGCAAGGGACCTGGACACCGAAAGGCGAGTATGTACTGTTTGTTTTTTTTGGTAACCAGGGTAAACATCGGGTTACTAAGCGCGGCCCTGCGCTTAGTAACCCGATGTTTACCCTGGTTACCCGGGTGCTGCAGGGGGACTTCGGCATCGTTGAAGACAGTTTCAACGATGCCGAAGTCGTTCCCCTGATCGTTGGTCGCTGGAGAGAGCTGTCTGTGTGACAGCTCCCCAGCGACCACACAGCGACTTACCAACGATCACGGCCAGGTCATATCGCTGGTCGTGATCGTTGGTAAATCGCTTAGTGAGACGGGGCCTTAAGTTAACCACTGTGAATGGGATATGGGCTAACATGGAGATCACTGAGGGTCAAGCCACTGAGGCCTTCAGAAATGGACTACCATCAATAGTGGGACACTGTACTCGTATTGCTCTGGCATTCCCATGAACAATGAATAAAGCGGAGGGCAAACAATCACACCTCAGATCCTTTCAAGATTGTCCCCTTGTAGATCCAGATTCATAGGTTCCAGAGCCCTATTCTCCGAATCAATGGGGATCCCGGTGTTTGTACCTCCCCTACCACCCGCCCCATACCTCCAGTGATTAGAAAAGGTCTATTTACACTAGTTGCTTTTAAATTTCCGATCCTTAATCAGGGAGCAAAGCTAATTAAAGTGTTTGACTTGTTGGGTAGCTTCTAGACTAGCAGTCTTCCTTCTGGATGAGATCTAAAGGAACATTTGCTTAACCTTTAAGATTAGTTATACCAACTGGCACTCTACACAAAGTGAAACTATACTTATCAAAAGCTCTTGTACTCTTAGGGCCTCCTAATTGACTCTCTCAACTGTGGCAATGATCCGTATTCTTGAAAGAAGAATCTACGGTAAATTATTATCATTTACCTATAGTCCAAACCAGGGCCACTATAAATTGAAAGCGGGTGTACAATACTCATTTCTACATGGTCTCATTTCTAGACTGTCTTCTTGTAGATGTATCGTTGTGTGGTCTTCCTACTGTACCCTCACAACAAAGAAGGCTTTGATGACTTCATCTCCAAGGTCAGCTAAAGTGGCTTAGACCCCCAACCCTCCCTGTGACTCTCTAGCAATTCCTCTTAATAAGTTTGTGCCTCCTCTGTGTGCCGGTCAGATGTCCTTGCTTCCTGACATCTATTGGCCTTCAGTCTTCATGTTCCCATGAGAAGGCAACCATGCCATGTCTGGAGATGCTCCATGGCATTTAACCTCTTATTGATATCCCGCAATGATCTAATGGAACATTAAGATTTTATCATTTGCTGCAGCGAGAACAGCTGTGTGATTTAAGGGTTATTACACAGCAGGGAGCTTTTTCCGCCTGATGATATCTGTCTTGGGTGCATTACAGGCTTGAGGTGTAGGCAGCGCTCCATAGTGTCCAAACATTGCACAACCTGGATTCGTTTGTTCACTAAATGTATAATTCATGAATCCTACATAACCCGAGCTGCTATATTTCTTATACTAATATGAACATTGACATTTTAAAAGCCAATATTGTGTTGCCTTATTGCTTTGTTTGTATGTGCCCTATTCACTCGTGCCCTATAACGTACTGCATTAGACTCTTTTAGTGAGGGAAGGCTTTATTGAGACCGCTCGTATGGTTTATTTCATTGTGAACAGCAGCTATGTAAAACCTATTGACACCGCATGCGACCTAGTGTTAGCCTTGAAACGCCGTGCAGTAAATTCACTGGCCTATATTTAATTTTGCAAAGCTTTCTGCTTAGGGGAAAAAAATAGTTTTAGAGCAAAATTCACAAAAAAAGATGAAACTGATTTAACTGTTAAGACCCTTATGCATAGTAGGATGCTGATCCAGATAGTCTATGCCCCCCTTGAACCAGATTCCTGCCATCTCCCCCTTACCAGTTTGGATTAATAGACTATGTGAAGTCATGCAAGCATCATGCCACAACGATGACGTTGCTCCAAACCTACTAATCCGAAAAGATGTTTGGGAAGAGTTGAGATTCTGACTGTTTTGTTCTAGTGTATGGGGTCTTGTTTGTATTTTGTTTTTTTGTGAGGGAACTTTTTTTTTTTTTAATTTCTATTTCTTAGATTCCAGCAATCGAAAGTTCTCTCCTATCCTAACTGCTATGACTTCCATTGATCCATAGAAAAGGACATTGGAACCATCAGAACCTGTCTATGGGACTGCCAAGCCCAGTTCTCTTCGATTTCCGACAGTCACACAGACAGGTGGGGAGGCCATGCATGCGCACCTCCACTCCATTCGGAACAGGACTTCAGAGCCCCATTGTTGGCATCACTGGGATCCCAACGTTCCAACTCCAGCAATTTAGCAAGTTATCCCTTTTTCAAATGATAGGGGTTAACTTGTTTTTTTTTTTTTTTTGGAATAAGCTTTTTCACAGCTTCAGTAAAACAAAACGAAAAAACAACTTGATCGGTCATTGCAGTTTAGTATTCGGAAACCTTTAATTGGTGCGTAATGAATTTCTAGAAAACAAAAATTCAAATACTCCAGTTGGTCTCCATTTTGCAAGATTTTTTTTTTTTTTATGGGACCAAGGAGTTAAGAAAAAAAAATAGTAAAAAGGATATGCTACCTATACTAGACCTGTCTCCCACCGGTCTTGCTGCCACAAGTCGCTCGCTTTGGAATAGTCTTTGGTCCATATCTTCTGGCACAGACTAGACCTCATTTTGGTCATGTGGATTGTTGTTAACTTCAGGAGATCTAGACCAAAGAGTGAAGTCAAATCTAAACTTTGGTGTAAGACCAGGCAGGTAGCTGTAATGGCAGGATCATTGGAAAATACGGTAAGTATCAACATTTTTATTTTTTGGGCACAGACAAATTTTAGATGTTGTTGTAAAATCGAATGCGACAAATTTTGGATCATTTTTATCATTTAGATGACAATGCTGTCAGTCAATCTCCTAGAAGCGCACCATTCTGGAGGATGTAGCTTATGAAAAAAAAATTGATAAAGCATGCAAGTCATGGTCTGGATCATGGTTTATTTGATGATTGTGTAGTGCATTAGCGCCAACCTGTAGAGGAACAAAACATCACAATTATATCGATCAGAAGAATAGATGTTCCTGTTCTATGTGACCGGTTTAGAAAAGATTGAAGAATGCATCTGTGTGTTTGATGTTCTTTTTCCTCTAAAAGGCTCGTTTTTAAGACCATGCCTCTTATTCTGGTCACCACCAAGATAAAAACCTGTACGGAGCTCAGCAGCAATGCCTGGCTCAAAACTAACGTACTGCGCTGTTCCAGGAAAGGGAGGTGGGATGGCAACGGGGTTGTCCAAGGGCACATGTTGAGTTCTAGTTTGGCCATAGAGACGGCCAGGGATTGTTTCCCAGATTTCTTTGTACTTCACAATGTCGCCGTTAATTACATTTGCAATGAAAACCTGATTTAAATCTACATATCCCATTGGTACATTTCTTGACCTTCAATTCCTGGGAAAGGCCGAAGGGACGTGAATAGAAAAGCACAAAATGATTCTAATGCCACGGAAATGCTGATCTAGTAGTTAAAGGAAGCTCTGAATAGGCATTTTGCTATTTTCCAATATAATTTTAATTAACCTATTTTTCTTTATGCAGAAAGTTTCCCAAAGACTGTAAGAAAGTTATCAAATAGTCCCGTCAAACCCAAAAACTATTTTCCCTGAAAATGTAAAATCGTTCCTTCTAGACCTCACACACACGCGCACACACACATGCAAGCGCGCACACATATTATAATAAATATATATAAATATAATTATATATATTAAATATTTAAATAATTATAATGTATTATGAATTCACCAAATCCACTCTTGCTACACAAGTGAAAAACATGAGCCACCTAGTCAACATTGGTTATCAAACGTTTATAGACCATCCACCAGCAACAAGGTGATCTCCTGGGAAAGAGCCTAACATTAGTGACTCACTTCACTATGTACCCAACCTGGCCTCAAAACTGAGGGGCAGGGCGCAGCTACAACCTCCAGTGGTAAATGCAGAAAACAAAGAACAAGGTGGACACTCTTGGACACGGGTCACACAACCGTATTTTCTCTCATCCAAGAAAATTTTGAAGTGTGATCAGTTTGATACGATTATGATTTTCTCGGATGAGGAGGAGATGAAAAGAAAGTCTGGGCAGCATGGTGGCTCAGTGGTTAGCACTGCAGCCTTGCAGCGCTGGAGTCTTGGGTTCAAATCCCACCAAGGACAACATCTGCAAGGAGTTTGTATGTTCTGCCCGTGTTTGCGTGGATTTTCTCTGGTTTCCTCCCACAATCCAAACACATACTGTTAGGGAATTTAGATTGTAGAGCGCTGCTCTAAATAATAATACTCCATTCTGTCAGTCTTGTGAAAATTGGACTGCACTCAAATGTCATCTGAATCAAGTCCGATATTTTCCATGGACTCAACAGAATAACATTGGTCCGAGAGTGATCTAAAAACATCGGATTCCACTTGGACCCATGTTATTCTGTCGTATCTCATTCGAACCACCCTGCTCATATGTGATTTATTTATTTTGTATTTTTTTTTTTTTTTTTAATTTTTAGCCATTGTGTCTTGTAATCCAGATGTTTACAGACGATTTATTTTATTTGCAGGTTAACTCCGGTATCACCCCTTCCCACCCATCCTCCTTAGAATGATTTTTCTTTTTAGATTTTGCACAAATGGTAGTTGTTAGATATTCTTATGGACCATGCAACATTTTCCTACAAAAAATATATATGTACATACACATTCTCTATATCCTCTGATCTCTATCCACCCTTTTTTTTTAAAACAGTGTGTATAGAACTATATGTTCACTTTTTTTTTTCCGTAAATTTAAAGGTGTTGTCCATTACTTGGACTACCCTTTCTTGATCTAAATGTTTGTCCCCGATGAAATAAAAAAAAAAGCCTATACTTCTCTCCTGTGATAGCGCTGTTCCTGCTAGCGCTGTTCCAGCGTGTTGGCGCTTGCGGTCTCAGGGCTGTTATGACACGTGATCCCGGTGCCGAATCAGCCCTGGCGTCACTGTCCCTGCCTTTTGATGAATTGAACATGAGGAAGTCCGGGCTGCGGCTGATCTAACTTCCTCTTCATGTTCAATACGACAGAAGGCGGGGACAGTAATGCCAGTGACGTTGATTGGACGCTGGGATCACGTGTCATAACTGCACGGGAGCCCCGGGGAGAGCGATTGCCAACTTTGCGGGAACTGCTCCAGCACGGGAGGGGAGTATAGGCTTTTGATATATATATTTTTTTTTTCTGTTACACTTGCACTTTACTGAATGTGTTGATGACATTACCACATTTGCCAAAAGTATTACAAGCCAGACACAGTTAATTAAGAACTTTTTTTTTTTTTTCTTTCTTTCCAGGGCTGTAAAGTAAAAAGCTGTAATAGACTAATAGACCTCCCAGTTCTTTGTGTGTCTAACAAGATCAGCAGCTCCTTTCTTTTCCCTCTAACTGTGTTGAGCAATAAGTTCCTGAGACCTGTTACCATGGCATAGATCCCAGCTGAAATGCAAGCGCATCTGTTAATCAGAGCTCCATTCGTTTGCTTTCGATGGTTTGGGTGTTGTATCGTTTTTTACGTACTGTTTTTGTAATATTTCACTTATTTGCATTTTTTTTGTGTTTTGGCAATATATCGAAAGTCTTTTATTGTGGTCTTCAGTACGGATGTTTTTGCATTAGTGTCTGACTACATTAACAAAGTATCCAACAGCTGTTTACATAGGTAAAGCCGCACAGTTAAACAAACAGCAATTCCGTAGCCGTTCTCAGTCAATCTGCATAAATCCTTCCAGCAGATTTGTTGACACAGATTGACTGACTCATATGGTGGCATAGCACGTTGTTTTTTTTTCTCATCGGAAGCTACACCCACCTTGTACGCATTAAATTCACAAGCACGTCGTCAGTGGGCGCCTTAGCCTACAATGTCATTAATGTTTTTCTATAATTTAAGAAATAATTTCAAAGTTGAATTGGCTTTGCATAGTTTATGGGTGACACTAATTATGGCATGTGCAGATCTGTTCTCGTAGACTTCAGAAGATTTCGTCTGGATGGAGATATGCCACTGAAGTGCTCCTTAATGACATGACTAGCAATTGCACATGTAATTTGCATGGAGTGCTTTGGTCGATACGAAGAAAAAATATTCAAGAAAGCAGAAATTTGAAAGCCTAGAATGAAAGAAGAAATTGTTCTGCAAAAGCGGGGGGAAAAAAATCCAGGCAAATATTCTCCATTTGGCCACCAGATTTGGTCCAAATCAAGTGTCCCAATTGCCGTGAAGGTGCTTTTTGTACTGAGGTTTCTTCAGACCCCAAAGCATGATAAACAGTAAAAAAAAAATAACTCGCCCTACTTATATCTTTACCTCTCCAGTCTTCAGTTCTTACGATCCTGCGGAGAGTAATTGGCTTCATGCAGCCATGTGGCATAAACACATTTTCCAGTGATGGGTGTCACCAGAAAAAATGAAGTGAAAAGAGAGCTATTAAAATTAATAAGTTTATTCAGAATATTGTTCTAAAAAGTATAACACATAATAATTCATAATAAATAGAAAAAGACAGGGGGGGAAGCAAAACCGAACCTCCAAACCAAAGGAGGCACTCCACAAGAATACACAGTGCACAGAACAAAATATTTAGAAGGTAATACCCTTAGGGAGGGTGCTCATGAAAAGCAGTCAGATGTATACCAATGTATTAGCATAGAGTGCTATAGGAACACTTGGGAAGTGAAAGAAAAATCACTATATATACTGATTGAGCATGTCATAAGAGCAGATCTCACTCCCTAAACAAGACGGATTACCTGTAGTTGTAAATATCAGAGGGTCTGTGCGCTCAGGTCAAGGTGATGTGGAGGCCTCCTGCGCCCAACAAGCGCCGTTTCGCAAGTAGCTTCTTCCAAATGGGGCGTGGATGATTTCGTGGGTATGAGCGGTGTTTTAATAGGGAGATATGAAGGGGGCAGATCTCCCTATTAAAACACCGCTCATACCCACGAAATCATCCACGCCCCATTTGGAAGAAGCTACTTGCGAAACGGCGCTTGTTGGGCGCAGGAGGCCTCCACATCACCTTGACCTGAGCGCACAGACCCTCTGATATTTACAACTACAGGTAATCCGTCTTGTTTAGGGAGTGAGATCTGCTCTTATGACATGCTCAATCAGTATATATAGTGATTTTTCTTTCACTTCCCAAGTGTTCCTATAGCACTCTATGCTAATACATTGGTATACATCTGACTGCTTTTCATGAGCACCCTCCCTAAGGGTATTACCTTCTAAATATTTTGTTCTGTGCACTGTGTATTCTTGTGGAGTGCCTCCTTTGGTTTGGAGGTTCGGTTTTGCTTCCCCCCCTGTCTTTTTCTATTTATTATGAATTATTATGTGTTATACTTTTTAGAACAATATTCTGAATAAACTTATTAATTTTAATAGCTCTCTTTTCACTTCATTTTTTCTGGTGACACCCATCACTGGAAAATGTGTTTATGCATTATGTGGAAGTGACCCAGCCATTGCTAATACAGGACTATGGAAATAAATGCAGCCATGTGGGTAAGGTGCAAGACCCATCAATGGAATGTAGAACGTGCAACTCTAGTCTACACCATTTTTAATTCGTTGGATTTGAAAATTTTTGGGAAACTTTTTCAACTTGTTTGATCTGTTACAGATATATTTGCTTATCTGTTTTGCCTATTCTTTGCATTCAATGCCTATAGTCATTGGACGATGCGGGCATTTAACAGGATCTTCTGGTGTGCTCAGACGCTGGTACAATAATGTGAACCACAGGTCAAGTAGAAGACAACCAAAGCTGTCTTTACCATGATGTTTTATCTATGTTTATATTGGTTTTGTACTGGGATGCATTCAGTATTTCATGGACCCAATGAGTTTGGCTTGACCCAATGACTTCAAAAATCCTACCAAAGTTAGCTCATGCTATACATTTTTTTTCAACATAGACAAATGGTCCACGTGAAAAACTCGAATATGTGAATTTGGCCATTGACCTGGTCAATGTACAGTCCAAGCACGGTCCATTAAAATAGACCTTACATATGACAGTGGTTTGTGTGAATAATCCCTCAGTAATACTGAGACCTAGGTGTAACCTAGAATCTATGAAATTTTAATTTTAAAATTGATTTATTCTAGTACCGTTAATTATTTTTTTACGCATTATATACTTTCCATACTAATATACCGGCAGCCTCTTCCTATGTGCTCCATTTTGTTTCAAATCTAACACTTCTGACAACGTAAGGAAAGTGCTAATTGCTTGCTTGGGGTGCAGTTTAATATCGGTCTCTGCTGAGAAAACTAGTGCATAATGGTCTGTGTATTAATAATTTGTGATTTTATAAAAAGCATACCCCCTCCTTCTGAATTCTCACCCATTTCTTTGACACATTTGCCTGTCCTCAACGCATTCCTTTTCACAGATTGCCCAGTAGAGTGAAACTTGCGTTCCCCCCCCCTCTCCAAGATGTAGAATTGGGAAATTATTAAAACTTTGAGAAACAGTCTCTTGTAAAGGATACCTAGACCCTCCTATAGATTACTCGAGGCTTTACAGGTAATCTGCTACCAGGGAAAAAATGGATCTTGCTTTTCCAAGAGTACACCAATACAGTTGCCATTGCAGCTTCCACAGATTGTCACTTTGGTTTGATTGTTGTGCAGGGTGGATTTGATTTAAATCTAACTGATTTAAATCACGATTTAAATCACGATTAAAATCACTAGTCAGTAAGGCTTGATTTAAATCAGTGATTTAAATCAAAGTTTCTACCTAAACTAGTTCTTGCTACTTTAACATGCAAGTGGATGAAGATTTTTAGAATCACTTTTTATATTACTTTTTTCTCCCCAGTTTAATGGGTTAATCATTCATATTTGGACACCACTGTTCTGTTGTACTTAGGAAGGAGAAAAATAATCCTGACTTTAATAACAATTTAAATAGATTTATTCAACTGAAACAATAACAACATTACAGCATAAGTTATTTGCTTAAACAAACATCCATGTTTGTTAACTAATTTGGCTAAACAAAATATATATATATTTTAAGAAACTTAGACTGTCAGCCCAGCCGACACATGAAAAACTTAAATACTACTGTCCCTGCTGTCCTCTGTAGCTCACTTGTCGTCATCTTCATCATCATCTTCTTCTTTGTTCCTATTCATAATCTGGAAAAGAAAAACAAGCTTTCCTGCTTTATTGGGTCCCAACCGATTTCTCAATTTAGAATGAATGAGTCCAAAGGAAGAGAATATTCTTTCAACGCCTGCAGAAGAAGCTACTGCTGTTAAAAGTGAAATCATTACTTGAACAGTCTCTAAATCCAAGCGCTTAAGTGACTTCCACCAGTTTACTGGTGTGACCTTCCTTAAAATATCTTCAGCAAACCTATATTTCTTAAATGGTTCCCCCTTAGCTCTGAAGTTTATTATAGTTGGCATTAAAGATGGATGATTGCTGGATACCCATGTCATAGCTAACTCCTCTTCCTCAGCACTTAGGTTTTGACCCTGATATTGGATATTGACAATATTTGCCAAAAAATGAGCTGGAGTCAGTGCTTGTCCCATTCGTTTGTTTACTGCTTGTAATTTAATTCTGTCCATGTGTAGTTCTGTTTTTAAGTGTTCACTCAGTTCCTTCCAAATTTCAACAGCATCCGCAATAAAACAGCTATTTTTCTGTATTTTGTTTAAAGCTTGAGAGACGGGTTTCAGGAAGCTCAGCATATGTTCAACATTTCTCTTAAGCCCAATGTTGAGGATTTTGGCCGTGACAGTGCCATCTATTTTATCTCGATTTTCTTCACAAAGTGTCATCAGAATAGGCCAGTTTTTGATATACTGCTCAAAACAGTCCACCACAGAGTTCCATCTAACATCTTGTGGGAGCGTTAGCTTGGTTCCACCCATCCTTTTCAGAGCTGCTGCAGCAAAATGATTATTACGGAAGTATTTAGCAATTTCAACAACATTAGCCTTTATTTCTGGAACACTTAAGTCTTTGGCTAAGAGGTGCAGCAAATGAGCACTGCAACCATATGTTATTAGCAGCTTTGTATTCCCTCCCTGCTCTTCTAAATCTCTTCTCATCTTGGATACGTTTGCAGCATTGTCAGTGACCAAACTGCGTACTAGACATTTGAATTTTTGTTCACATGTCGTTATAGCTTTTACTGCCACTTCTTGTAAGTATTCTGCTGTGTGTGCATTTCCTGACGTATCAGTTGTTTGTGCAAGGAAGACTTTACCTTCTTCTGTTGTTATACAAGCACATACAATAGGATCATTGTGGACATTACTCCACCCATCAATACTTAGGTTAACAATTTTACCCTCCAGAGCTGTTGCACATTGCTCCATTTCTCTGTCATACACTTGATCCAGCAGTTTCCCTGCAACATCAGCTCTGCTGGGTGGACTGTATCCTGGTCTCAGTGACTGAACCATATTAATGAAATGTGGGTTCTCAGTCAGACGGAAAGAAGAGTTTGTTGCATAAATAAACTGGGCAATTTTTTCATCAATCAACTCTTTTTCTAATCTGCTAGTTCCTATCACAAACCTATCTATGGTGGTTCCAGGAGGTAAAGGTTTTTTCTTCCTTTTGGGTGATGGTGATATTTGGCTGTGGGTGTCTGATGATGATGCTGCTGCTAATGAAGCACTATCCTGGATGGATAACTCTGAAACTGTAGAACAGGATGATGGTGATCTTGGAGGTGGATAGTTTCCAGAATCCATGAATTCCCCTAAACAAAAAAAGTCAATGCTGTTATTTTATTGTTTATACAATTTCTGCTTATTGTACACAACACATCACTGCCCCTGCCCCAAAAGGAATATTTATTTTGCTTCATAACTGTACCAAATGACAGTAACATGCAGTAATAATAAGAAATATAATTTTTCTCACACATGACAGTTCAGTCTTTAAAAATAGGATTCAATAAAAATGTTTACCAACCTGAAGATCCTGCCTGTTCAGAAGTGTTTCTTTGGTCATCTTCATCACCGCACTTCTCATGATGTTGCCTCATTCGCGCCACCAGGCCTTGCATCACTTTGTTACATCGTTTGCATTTTGCACGCATGCCTGCCTTACCGATAGGCGAAGGAGCTTCATTAAAATATTCCCAAACTGGGTCTCTTTTACGGCCTGCTGCCATTATAAGGAAAGAATGTAATAAACCTCAGATCGTACACACAAACAGATCCAGACTTGTCTGTCTGTGGCTATGCTGCAGTATTGTGCTCAAAGTTTCACTTTCATTTTCTTGTCTGCTTGCCCTTCCTCCTCCTCACACTTAGATTCACATTCTTCTTGTGTTGTGCAGATCTATTCCACTCCAAACAATCAGAAACATATTGTCTAACTTCTTGGACTTGGCACTGAAGGGGTTGATTCTGTATTCATAGGTTTGTAGAACAATAGGATTAAGGTCTTTTTCTCAACTCTGTTCATGTTGTAACATTTTTGCCATGAAGAAGAGGCTGGGACCTCTGCGGAGTCAAATTCAGTTTTGAGAACTGCGTAAGTAAAGCGAGCGTCTGTGATAATATAGGAGAGAAACTGCCCACTAATCCTACAGAAACCTCTGGAAGAGCATGGCATTGTGAATGTTACACATATACAGCCTTTATTCTACTGAGTTAAACAACTCAGCTTTATCTCATGATGGAAGAACCTTTGGATGGTAAAATATTTTCCTCAAAAAGCAGTTTATTGAAAAAAATCTGATTTAAATAAAAAAAAAATCCGATTTAAATAAAAAAAATCCGATTTTTTTTTTTATTTAAAAAAAAAAAAAAAAAAACATTGATTTTTATCCACCCTGTTATTGTGTAATAATTAAAATAAACTTTTGGAGCAAATCTATTACTTTATTGTAAAGATGTCTAGAAATATTACTAGATCTGGACTCTTTAAGGGAAAAATTTTTAACATGTCGACTGAGTGGTCTTAAGTCTGGCTTTTCATCTGTTGTAAAACTACAACTTCAAGCATTCTAAATGCTGTTGGGATATTCAACTAGTGCTTTTGTGGTGTACTGTATTAGAGATGTTATTCCTAAAAGAATTAGGAAAGGGACTCAGTTGGCCCTTATTGAGACTTATAAGAGCAAGATGGACTGAGAGAAAATTGTGATGGCACGCCTTGGAGGTAAAATCTTTGTGACTATTGGGAAAGAGATTGGACTGGATTTTGTGGTGAATACTGTGAGGAAGGATGCACTAGACGGGACCTTGCTGTAACTGCTGGGAGGGAGGATGCACTGGATGGAACCTTTCTGTAACTACTGGGAGGGAGGATGCACTGGCCTGAACCTTGCTGTAACTACTGGGAGGGAGGATGCACTGGCCTAAACCTTGCTGTAACTACTAGGAGGGAGGATGCACTGGACGGAACCTTGCTGTAACTACTGGGAGGAAGGATGCACTGGACTGGACCTTTCTGTAACTACTAGGAGGGAGGATGCACTGGACGGAACCTTGCTGTAACCACTGGGAGGGAGGATGCACTGGATGGAACCTTGCTGTAACTACTGGGAGGGAGGATGCACTGGACGGAACCTTGCTGTAACTGCTGGGAGGGAGGATGCACTGGATGGAACCTTGCTGTAACCACTAGGAGGGAGGATGCACTGGATGGAACCTTGCTGTAACTACTGGGAGGGAGGATGCACTGGACGGAACCTTGCTGTAACTACTAGGAGGGAGCATGCACTGGACGGAACCTTGCTGTAACTACTGGGAGGGAGGATGCACTGAACGGAATCTTGCTGTAACTACTGGGAGGGAGGACAGACTGCACAGAACTTTGCCATGACTACTGGCAAGGATCATGGACTGGAGAGAATCTTGCTGTGACTTCTGGTATGCAGGATGGCATGGAGTGGAAACCTTGCTGTGATTTTGACTGCCTGCAGTAAATGTGTACTAGAGGGAATCTTGCACTGACTTCTAGGAGGAAATATATGGACTGGGGGAAACTAGCTTGAACTACTGGGACTTGGGGTGGACTGGTGAAATTGCCTGACTGGAGTGTGGCTAGGCCATACAGAATGTTGTACCTGACTTCCAACTTTCAGACCTGGTGCCTCAACCTGGTTGAGATTTCACTACGGATAGCTGGACATCTATTGGTGGCTCGCTGTATACCTTTCTAGAGCTAAAATCATTTTTTTCTCCCCCCACCTTATGTCAATTTACTGTTTCTCATCTACTGACTTGAAACCAGCCACTTGATGATCCATAAATGTTAATGCGTCTGTTTATCGTTGTGCCGGCAATTTTGTGGTGTTGTATGTGATGAAGCAGAATGTCTTAAACCATTAACAATCTTAGGTTTTGCTTTTTAGTGCTAACCGTAACATTTTAAGAGTTTGCGATCCAGTCTTAAAGCAGCAGGATGCCCGGCTGTTCTGGTTTACGGCCTCAACTTGTGTTTGGCTGATGGAAGAGAACATATATCTTAAGTTTGTTCCAGTCCATAGGAAGACCTAGTGGATTGTAAACTATACAGCTGTGTTTTCGAGCTGCAATATGGAAATATTTAGATGTGGTTGTCTATAAAAAACAAACAAACCATAATTAAGAATATTTATGTATGTTGCGAAAAAGTTTTTTATTCTGTGGATTGGCTATATTAATGAAGAAACATTTAGCTGGCTTGTAATATGGGATACATACGCCATATAAGTGTGATTCATACATAAATGCATTAGCTGATAAAACCTCTCACTTTGATAGTAAAATAAAAGTAACAAACATCACAAAGTATGCAATCCTCTGTACTAATTTTTTTTAATCTCAGATTAACCCATCGTAGTTGATTCACTACTACCTGTTTGATAATTTACTGAAAATTAAAGACTAGTACATTCTGAAATGGTCACTGTTTTAACAAATGTTGTATAAATCAATAATACAAGCAAATCTAGGAAATGTCATCTATTTTAGAAGCGATATCTGCTTGTTTCCCCTCTAGTGAGCCTCTTCAGCTGTTCCTCGTTAAAATCATAAGTCACAAAACCTATTAAAATCAAAGCCCGCTGTTTTATCAGTGCAGGAGTCACAGCTACCCTGCTTGGTAATATACTGCTGTATCTGTTGCTGCATCTAAATATATGTAACATAGATACAAGAGATTGGTTTTTTCCCACTTATGTTTACAGGAGACATTATAGCAGATACTTTCCACCCTCTAGCTTTGAGACAAGTAAAAAGTAGAGCTGGGACCTGTAGAGGGCCTTACTGGAGATAAGGTAGAGCTGGGACCTGTAGAGGGCCTTTCTGGAGATAAAGGATCAGTCCAGAAAGTGTAACTCTCCATGTACACAAATGATGGCTTATCCTGGAACAACGAATACACTTTATTCCATGGCTTAACCTTGACTTTACACAACGGCTATGTAAGAATTTGAATGGGGTAAGGTATTGTTCACGTTTACAGTGGACCTTTGTGGTCTCTACATAGACTGTTGTCGATAGATCCCACCTGTCGTAAGTCGGCAGTCTTCTTTCTAAAGCGTATATGAACAAGGTCATTTTGGTTCCATCACATTTTAAAGATTTTTTATTTTGCGGTCTGTCCTTTTTGTCCACCATTTATCTGTAGTTGTCTACAGTCATTTGCTTGCTCAAAGATGGATTCATAGCCTCAGCCCTCTGTAATGTTCAGTCATCTGTAACTTTGCAAGAATCAGATTTTGCATCTGTAGATCATGTTCTAAAAATGTGAATAAACAAAAACCAGATGTGAACAGCACAAATTCTTTGGAGAAAATACCCACGGGATCTCTTTTTATACTGCACATTCCATGATGGAATATCATATTTTTGAGTAATTTTTCCAAAGTGAGCTAAACTTTTTTTTTTTTTTTAACCCTAATGTGTTTCTTCTCTGCTAAATTTGATTTAAATGTCAAAGTACTGTCTTCTTTGTTTCATCATATGAATAGATCATCAGCTTCTGCCTGTGACCAAAATCTTTAGGCTATGCTCACACATTGCGTTTTTTGCTTCTTTTTTTTTTTCAGCAGTAAAAAACCTGCTCACTTGGCAGAAAAGAGGCTGCTTGCTAAACGCAGGATTTGCTGCGTTCTCAGGAGCCCAAAGTTTAGCTTTTACTTCCACCACAGAAGCATGGACACAGGTCACCAATGAAAAATATGTGAAACCATTAAAACCATTTTACGGAGAAAAAAAAAAAAAGGCAATTTGACAGGAGTTCACGAAAAAATACACAATTACAAATTTAACAGCTGGGAGAGGTGAATTGGTGGGGAATAGGGTACCTAAGACCTTGGCAAAGCATTGAGTTTGTAGAACACTGTTTACTTTCACACCTTGATGGGCCATTTGAGTTGCTTGGGCATTGTTCAATCTCACACCTTGGTCCCCCAAAGGCATTATTCAATCTCACACCTTGGTCCCCCAAAGGCATTGTTCAATCTCACACCTTGGTCAGCCACAGGTATTTTTGAATTTTAATCTCGCACCTTGGTTGGCCAATGTTTTACTTTTCATGCATCAATAATTAAATTAAACTGTACGAAAATAAATAATAATAATCTTAACTGAAATTCTCAGGTGAGGGGAGCTATACATTATGGTTTAAAGTTGAAGAAAATCACAAAAATAATTGGGTTTCACATCCTGCTGTATGAACTTTTTTCCACTAAAACCGGATTCCTCCGTTTTTGCATTTATTGTTTTGTGGGGGGTTTTTCTAACTGTGAAAAAAAACACTGAAAGTGATATGCTGCAGTTTTGAAAAACATAGCTGTTTTCCAATTGCCAGGAAAAAAAAAAGCTTAACCTACTTTTTGTATATAAGCTGCGGCCCCCGATGTAACCTGAAAGATAAGAAAAGCAAATTATGTAATACTCACCTTGGGGGGGGCGGTCTGGTCCGATGGGCGTTGCGGTCCGGCGCCTCCCATTTTCATGCAATGACGTCCTCTTCCTTGCTTCTGTCGCAGCTCCTGCACAGGTCTGCTTTATTTTTCCTGTTGAGGACAGTGCGCAGGCACCTGGAAAGGTCCGAGAAGCCCAGCGCCTGCACTCTGCAGTACTTTACGCTGCCCTCAACAGGAGCTGCGACAGGAAGCAAAGAAGAGGACGTCATTGCATGAAGATAGGAGGCGCCGGACCACGATGCCCATCGGACCAGACCGCCACCCCAGGTGAGTATAATCTAACCTCTTTTTCTTATCTTTCAGGTTACATCGGGGGCTTATCTACAGCATTTTACAGAATGCTGTAGATAAACCCCTGATGGTGGTGGCCGAACCTTGCATACAAAAAAGTAGGTGACAGATTCCCTTTTAACTTTTCAACAAAAACGCAACGTGTGAACATAGTCTTACTGGTTGTTTCCAACAACATTTGGTCAGTTACACCTAAAGTTTAAGGCTATGTTCACACATTGCGTTTTTCCCCGAAGTCAAAACCTGCTCTTGGCAATAAAGAAGCTGCTTACAAAAAGTGTGTTGGCTCTAGTGCATGTTGATACATTTTAGTGGCCAAAACAAAGCATAATTTAAATTCTTTAGGTCTTTTCATCAAAAACTGATACCTGCATTTTTTGCATTTATCAGTTGTTTCCTATGGGTGTGAAAATGCTGAAAGAAGCGACATGCTGTAGTTTGCAAAAACGCAGTAGTTGTGTAATTCATTCTGGAAAATAAAACGTGTGTGTGAGATTTCTGAAAACTCAAGACTTTTCTGGTACTGTTAAATGCATCTTAAAATTTGCATTTAAATCTGCAAAGGGTCAAAACAAAATGAGTCACTTTTTCACATCCTCAGAATTGGCAACCATTGAATTATTGGATCGTGAATATCAATCATGTTTGAATACCAGCTGAATGAAATGCAACCTGACAAGATTAAAAAAAGAAAGTGGGCTCATCCATGAAGGAAGGTGATTACCGTATTTTCCGGCGTATAAGACGACTTTTTAACCCCCGAAAATCTTCTTAAAAGTCGGGGGTCGTCTTATACGCCGGGAATCGACTTGTACGCCGGTGTATATGGTGGGTGGGGAGGGGGAGTGATCCTGATGACGAGGGGGCGTCTCACAGGAAAGTGAGTAATCCCCATTACCTTATCCTAGCGGTGCAGCGTGGGGGTGTCAGTGCCGGGAGCGGCGGCAGCTGCTGTGTTCTGGTGCGGCGGCTCCTCTTCTGTGTGGGGCCTCTGTGCTGTGAGGTGGCGGCGGCAGCGGCGTATCTTTATCCAGTTGGGGCTCCTCCGGCATCTCCTTAGCCCTGGAGGCCCCGCCGCAACTCCATCGGTGCAATGTGGTGGCCTCCGGGAAAATGGCCGCTGCTCAGATTCAGATCTCGTGTCCCGAGATTTCGGGACGAGATCTGAATCTGAGCAGCGGCCATTTTCCCGGAGGCCACCGCATCGCACCTATTGAGCTGCCTCCGGGAAAATGGCCGCTGCATTGCACCGATGGAGTTGCGGCGGGGCCTCCAGGGCTAAGGAGATGCCGGAGGAGCCCCAACTGGATAAAGATATGCCGCCGCCACCGCCACCGCACAGCACAGAGGCCCCACACAGAAGAGGAGCCGCCGCACCAGAGCACAGCAGCCGCCGCACCAGAGCACAGCAGCCGCCGCCGCCACTCCCAGCACTGAGACCCCCACGCTGCACCGCTACGATAAGGTAATGGGGGATACTCACTTTCCTGTGAGACGCCCCCTCGTCATCAGGATCACTCCCCCCCCCCCCCAAAAGGCACATATTCACCGGCCCTATAAGACGACATAGGGTGTATAAGAAGACCCCCGACTTTTAAGAAGATTTTATATTTTAACTGGTAAAGTTGGGGGGTCGTCTTATACGCCCAGTCGTCTTATACGCCGGAAAATACGGTAGTTATTCACTGATGGTGGGACAGCATTTGGATAAACAAGTCATAGTTGTAACGATGCATTCTTAATTTTTTATTGCAATCATCAGCCGCAAAAAAGAAAAAAATATCCGCCATCCTATCGATTTTGAAGTTCTTCAACCATAGACTTGACCACATCACAAATTGGCAATGATCTCGGTCACCGTTACCTTTGTTTGGCCTCCACAAATGGTTCTCAAGCTCTGTAGATATCCTGGACAGTCAGTTTGACCACAACCATAGTTTGCCACCAATGTTTAGTGTGCGAAGAACCAAAAATCTGAATTTTCTGTAATTCTACTGATCGAGCTGATTCTCCATATTGATATTTTTGCCTTTTCTCTTGTAGCCTACACTGAGGGGAACGTGGGAGCACAACACGAAAACAGACATGGAAGCTCCGTGCAGATACGAAGACGTAAGGCGGCCAGTGAACCATACTGGTCCTACTCAGGTACTTTTTCTTGCTCCTTTTTTAATAAGATGATGTTGATACCAAGATTGGACATTGTTTGGTTTTGGATGAGTTTCTGTATTTATTTTTTATTTTTTATTTTTTTATATTTTTTTTTTAGATGGAATTTATAATGTTATGTTTTTGTGCTAAAGTTTTCTCACTGAATCTGTATTTTGTGAATCGCAGCTGAAGATAGAGGCTACTTGTTCTCCTTCAATTCATATCCTCATTTTATAGGCTGAAATTCAGGCAATTTATTCATATTTTGTCCTACTTTTTAGCTTTGCGTTAACTTTTTCTGTTGTCAATGTAATTTTGTCCCAAACATATACCGTAAGCATTTCTGATTCTCCTCCTAAACTTCTTCGTGATGCCTTCCTCTAAAACTGATAGTTGATGGAAGACCATGTGACCAGACTTGCCCATCAGCCTCCTCCAATTTAAGGGCTGCTTTCACGTGTGCAGGGCTTTTGATTGCAGGAGGCTGATTGACGAGTTGGTCATGTGCTCCTCCACCAGCAGACATTTCGAAAAATGGGAGAGCTGTACCATCTGGGATGAAGGACATGTTAACAATTGGAAGTAGAAACTTTAATACTTTAAGTGCCTTTAAAATGAAGATAACTTGAACAATCTCTTTAAAAAAAAAAATGTAGGGGATATGATTTTATGCATAGCTTCTTCAAGGATTGATGGAGGATAAGAGTGACTTGGGAAGCAAGCGGTAAACATTCCTGCTGACGTCATTGAGTAATGGAGCCGGTTAGTTCTTCACATATAGCAGGCATCAGAGTTTTTGCTAATCCCGTGTGCTTGCTAGTTTCATAACCAATATTGTAAACCATGAGTCACAGTTCCGGAAACTTATGAGTCATGGATTTTCTACATTTTTTTTCTGACTATTAATCGGATCACTTGTGTGAAAAGCGGAGTCATGCCATGCCTGTGACCCACATGTCAGCTGTATTCTTGGTGCGGTTACTGAATGAATTCTTGTCTCAAAACGCGTTTCTGATCTGAATGAATATATAACTCCAATAGTTTTTGCAAAAATTGTCAAATCCTGACTCTCAGAATAGTGACGCAGCTACTGGACCAGGGGCCTCTGAATCAATTTGATGATCTCTAAAAAGAATCAATACTTGCCTATCTGATCTCCCCCCCCCCCCCCCCTCCCTTTACCATTCCCCTCCCAAAATAGCTTAGTCCCCCAACAGTCTTCATTTCCTGCTGTGGGTCAGGTCGTACCAATACAGTCACACGTGACCGATGCATCCAATTACTGGTTGAGGTGGGATTGTGTAGTGGGCAGTGATTGGCTGAGCAATCGCTTCAAAGGAAGTAGAGATGTGGAGGATACTTGACGAGCATCAGGCTTGAAGCAGGTTGTTCTGAATATCAGTTTTTGCCTATTTTTTTTCTAGAAGTGGTAATTTTTTATTTTTACTATTTTAAAAAGATAATAGATATTTCGAAACTCTTCAATTTGTCATTTTTCTAATGGACACACACATTATATTGCTTAATAGTATTATTGAATGGTTTTCTATAACATAGTAATGTTTCTGTTCTGGTCTTTTAAACAAAAAAAAGATTTTGGGGATAATTGGATGCCAAATTACCGTAATGATTTTTTTCATTGAGAATTACATCATTTGCTAATGATCCAGTTCCTCTGGGGCGGGGAATATGGAGTCTTTGCTCATTATGTTGCCTAAAAGGGGAAAAAAACAACCACAGCTGGGTTTCCCTTACTTCAAGGGCCCAATAGCGGCTATTTGGGCTCACTGTATGGAACGTGCACCCTAGCTCCCTGGTTTTTCTTTGGAAGATATGTATTCCATAAATAAACTAGGTTAATCCCATGACTTTTCTTATTTAGCACTGCATATTTGTTGGTCTACGTAACTTCCATTGTCACACTATTGTTATCACAGTGAGCCTTCATCTACTATTCTCAGCGGAAAACCATACGTGCAATTTGATACATTTCCAGTCTCAAAGTTTAATCATAATCTTAATCTTGAAATTAAAGCAAATGTATGATTTTTGCTTGGATTAATAAAATTATTTTCCTTTTGCATCTCAAGTGTACAGTTTTTGGCTGCCTCAGAAAGCGTAAAACCAATACTATTGATCTCCTGGTGATATTTCATCCCCTTGTGTTTTATAATATGACATCATTTCCCAGAACGAAGCGTGAAAGAAAAACAAGGACAATTTCCGAATAGAACTGTCAGGATTAATATTGTAAATACAGCAATCGGCTGCTTTTTAATAATTGCAGTCATTAAATAATGTATCCTTGTTTACTATTGAAATTGCACATGCACCTTCCCCCACCTTCCCCATAGTACTACATATATGATGGGATTTGGATCAATGGACCAGTTTTATAGGGTTTGGTTCATAATGGAATCGTGGTTCCATTTTCTCCGGTTTCCTTTGTTCCAAATGGCCAAATTTACAGTTTACTGCCCAATAAATCCTGAAAGCCCCATTATAAGGCAAAACGGTTCATGAGGATTGGTTGATTGGTTGCAAATTACATCTACCATATGATGGATATTAAAAAGAGTACTTATAAATCCAGTACTTGGGTCACTTAATACGCTATTTCCACTTGCTCTGTTGAAATAGTGGTCCACTTTTTGCATGGTAATAGAGGAACGTGGTACACATGTACCGTACAGTTTTACTTTTTGGGTGGTTCAGTGATGAGATCTTAGTGGTATAGATTTTGACCTCTTATTGACATGATTAGGGCCATCGAGAAATATCAATATTTTTCTACAGACTATCTTCAACTCTAGGTAGGTTTTAATCTACCTCCAACGGGTCTGGTTTCCGAGGATTTTCTTAGTACAGCACTGGCATCGCCAAATAGGTTCCTTCTTTGAGATATCAAGTCATGACTTGTTGGGGTTCACTTTAGAGTAGCCATGTGGACCATGTACTCCTTCCACCTAGTCTTGGTAATACAGGGCAAAGATGAGTATTTTTTTAGAACTCATTGCGGATCATAACATGACTCTGTGAATGTGAGGACGTTAAGATTATGGGGATTTCTAACATATAGCATACCAAGACCACAGGTAAATGAGATTTAGAGGACTCTGTACCAAGCGATTTATATATTTTTTGGCTACTGTAACTCTTACCTGGGAGGGATATTGGTTTGAAGGACAATGTGGACACTGCCAACTGTATGGAGATCCTTGGGTCATGATCTTTTGAAAGGATTGAGATACAGTAGCTTAGCAATACCGATAAATACAGTTTTTATGGTGTAGAACCAACCTTTAACTCTTTCTATAACAAGGTTGTCTTTTAAGGACTCATAGAAAACTACGTGACGAGCCTACAATTTATATTCTAAACACACACACAAAAAAAAGCATCAGCAGATGTGGACTGCAACGCCTGCGAACCTGAACCCCTCAGTGCAAGTTCTTGATCTCTCCTGAGAACCTCATACCAGGCACATTCTGCTCTAAGAGTTCTATATACAGTACATGGTTTATTTTTTATTTTTTCCAAACTGTTAAACTTTGAAAGTTTGAAAAGTTTTGGTCCAACTTTTGAACTACTCCCCTGAGAGGTTTTAAATATTGGACTTAATTAAATCGCAAGAGCAATTCTCACATCTTGGTGGCCGCTAATAACTGATAATCCATTTGTTCTTAAGGGAAGTGACTTTGCCACGTTGAACATCTTGATGTGAAACGAATGGGCTTGCTATTAAATATTCATTTCTCTCCTGAATTAAAGTTTTAAAAATATATTCACTTGGGAATTCCAGGCGAATGTTTATCCTTTAAAAATTTTGCCCATTTTATACATCGGCAGTAGGTTCACTATAAAGAACAGTCTGTTCGTATCTAAATTGAAATAAAAGGAATTTTCATGCCAATTCTTATTTCCATGGGTATTGAAAATCAGAGTGGCCTTCAAAAAGAAAACACAATCTCTGTTGGGCCCAGACTTTGGCTCCAATATGATTTTGCAAATTGGGATCTCTTCTGCCAGACCTAAGCAGCATTATTGTGTCATTCACTTACCATTCGGTTCACTCTGTTCTTTTTTTTTTTTTTTTTTTTTGTTTTGTTTTGTTTTGTTTTTTTTTTTTTTAATGGGCCAATTTAATAGCAGTCAATTATAGGTCAATGTGGCCAAGAGCTCCCTCCCCAATTCACATGCATACTTTGTGCCATAAGCAACTGACAGTTATCTATAATGGTGGCTCGTTGCTCTTTGGAACAAAAGAATTGATTTTGGATTGGAGCTGCTCTGTCTTTCCACCCAAGCAGAACTCGAAGGATCGACCCAGAATCTTTGTTGCCCCAACAGCGTTTGTCAAGACTCGTAAGAACAGGTTCAATCAAAGGATGTGTGGAGACCTCCATTTTACGGAATGAATTGTGTAACTTGGCTTTTTATTTCACATGATAATTGCTAGAGATCAGATGAACTTACAAATTTTCCAAAAATGTAGGATTCTGGTGAATCCAAATGTTGTTGTGGGTTTTGTATATTTTTTCTGATTTGAATCACGAATGCATCCAAATGACAACTCAGCTGGTGGTCATTTTGCCGTTGTCTTTTGATGGCTGAGAAGGGGGTTTAAATAATAGGACACATTAATACTCTGCTTGCCTGTCTTTGGCCCTCACCTTTCTTTACCCTTCAGTGTTCTAGTCCTTCACAGCTTTTCTCTGGTCTCAGAGTTGGAAAGGTACTCTGGAAGAATCATAGATTGTCCTCATTTGGTTATGTGGGAGACAACACGTCATTGACATGTTGCCACTCATGTCCCTGCATTAGGCCAATAATTGGCTTAAGCACTAGAAGAACTGATGTTGGCTTGGGGGGAGTGGATTAGGTGGCGTAAGCAAAAGTGATTGTCTGGGACAGTTGATTTACACGCGTGTGTGTGCTGGGGTTTTTTTTTTTTTTTTCAAACCCCTTACTCCTTTTGATATGGGGTTTTAAAGAGGCGTTTTCGAATAGGACTGATTATATTTAGGTAAAATATTTTGGCCAAATTGAGCAAATTTTGTTTACGGACAGTTTTGGGAAATTTGCTCACTTTGAATAAACTCCATCTGCCCTTTCATTCTTTTTAGCCTATAGACAGTAGAAAAGCAGGCAGATTACATGGGTATGACACGACGACTAAAGAATTGGACTATAAATGGAATTTGTGTAAAAAAGACTATTTTAGATATGTAAATTTACATAAGACGGTAGGCAAATTACTTCTTCAGAGAGGAAGAGAACTTGAACTCTATAATGCCACCTTTTGGAAGCACCATGAAACAAGTCATTATCGACCTTTTAACGAGCCTTGCAATATTACTTTGGATAAAAGCCAAATCAGAATCTCAGTTTGCAGACAGTGTTTCGGGGTATTGCCCCTCGTCAGTGCAAAGTATGAGATCTGATTTGGCTAAGAATGTAGGACCTTTTTAATGCAATAATAATATAAGCAAACATCATTTATTTTAGTTGCAAAAGTCTACATATCCTTTCTTTATAACCTTTTTGTACTGTAATTGTCACTGTAATTGTCACATGGAGATTTGTATCCAGCCTAAACTCAAATTTTGGCCTCTACCGCAGACATTTATAGGGCATGTATTTTCCTCACACTGTTGACAGTTTAATATTTTTTTTCCTCGTCAGAATGTCCATTACTTGGATGTCCTATAATTTTTCTCCCAAAGTTCTCCAGTGGTTTCTAGTTGTCATTTAGCAGCGTTGATAGAATTTACTACATCCAACATTTCCAATGTTCATGCCTTCGACGGGTCCTTAATTCTGCCTTGAACAAGCTGTACGAGGCTCTCCGGGGAGTCCACTGGGTCATGTTTTTATACACATATATATTTTATTTTGCTGAATGTGCTTCAGACATCAGTGTGATGCCGCCAGACAGTTCTGAATATATTTCTCTGCTCTTTAAGGAAAGGGCTGTCAGCGGATGCTGTTAGTATATCAATTGGACGGGCAGAAGACCATGAAAACAGCTTTATATTTTCATTACACTACGAGATATATGTGGTGAATGTAGCAAAGGAGTGAACTTTAAGAATCCTATTAATATGATATCATAATAATAATTTGTGCCATATATCCCCTTTATTTATTGGCAGCGCACTGCATTTTCTCGGCATGCGGTCACGCACAACAGCCGGGGTTATGTTAGACCAGATACTCAACCAGTATGTTTGCGATTGAAAAGGAAAGAGTGAAACTGAAGGGTGTATCAATATTTTTGTGATTACAGCTGGCAGATGTAGCCCCCGATTCTCCATTTTACATGCTTTTCATTGACCGCCAACCCTTCCCGAACCCCACATGGTCATCTTAATGGCTGTGGCTACTTATTTTTGGATGGAAGCGACTTGGACAGTGGTTTTAGTCTTTGGTGGCCGGTTGTGACCTTAGCCTTAGGAGTTATTAGAGTACCCTATTGCCAATAACACAGCCACTTAATGTTAATTGTGATTGTGACTCCTTTGGGCTGCAGGTTTTCAAAGTGGTGGTGTTGTGTGTTCTTTTTATTTTTTCAAAGTATTTTCAGAAAATTGTAGCAAAAACGCATAATTGTAAACTCCTTGTATGCATACGGCCTTAGTTGGTATTTGAGAACCATATGGTGGGATTTACAATGTTTGTGTGGTATCTAGCTGGTGCTAATGTATAGCATTGTTATTTTAGTTACTTGAGTAAGCTTTTTTTTGTCCAAAGTATGGCAAGGTTTTATAGATATTGTACTGTATTGGACTTTTCTATAGGTTACGAAAATGATCATTTCACACAATGCCTAAGGCAAGGTCCCCACGGTCAATAATCTGCAGCGCTTTGGATGCAGCACGTCTGCTCCGTCCAAAGCACTGCCAGCTTTTGAGCGCTGGTGATTCCACATGTGTTCATTGAACCGTGCGGAATCACTGTGCCCTATACATTGGACTGTGATATTTATCTTGCGGAGACAGAGCGTCATTGCAAGATAAATGGACATGCTGCGGTCTGAAAAGATGTGCCGCATGTCTGTCTCCGCAGGGAAGCCGGAGGCGTCTGTGCACGCACAGTGGAGATTTGATTTCTTGAAATCCCATCTGCTATGCTGTAACATCTGGCCTGCAACGTTTACTGACTGTGGGAACATACCCTAAGAAGATACTAATAGACATTACTGCATGGAACACCTAATGTAAGGTAATATTGTATTGATGGGTCCCATTGCACATCAGAAGTCTAACATATACACCCAGTTACCCAGTTTAACCAATAACCAGACAGATAACGTAAACCGTTACAGGTGTATTCCCATCTGTAGATTTGTTGGAGAAATTTCTGTGCATATGAGTGGTGTTTGCAGCAATCCAGGTACTTGTAAAGCCAGAGATTGATTGGGTGTCGGTGATAACTTTCAGGTTATCACTTTCTTATGCTGCATTGTATTATACCGCCTTTACCACTCGAACATCTGATAAAGCGTTAGGATGTGGGAAGCCGTAGTTTGTCTGTAGCAATGTCTGTGATGAAGCATGCCTGGTGGCAGAACTCCACCTTTTGCTATAGAGGCCCAATATTCCTCCAGTGCCCCCACGCCCATTGACTATTAATTAGCCAAATCCTTGCGTTTCTTTCTCTCAGCCATCCGACTCACTATCTTGTCCGGTTGTACATCAGCCAGCTGCTTCTATTCCAGACCGAGTTCTCAGCCAGGAACCTTGGTACAAAGACTGCACTTTTTCACATTGCGTGGGAACCAGAGAAGAATGACAACCATCAACCTGATTGTCGTCATCGCATCATTTTCCTTCTGTGTAATTATGGCCGGAAATATTGCTTATCAGTTGTATAACGTTCTAGTTAGTGATGCAGCCATGTCATGTATGCTGACCTGATGCCCAAATTACATGATGAATGCATGTGACAAAGAAATGTTTTCTAAGATCTACAAGCAATAAATGTTCTTCGAATTTTGCAGTAATCGAAATGTACAGAATTAAAATAATTTTTATTTTTAATACTTATAGTATTTGTAGATCCCATCTATCACTTTCCTCATCTCTCCTAGTTCCCAACTCTCCTGCTTCCTCCTCATTCCTTCCCTCTCTTCCTTCCTCCTCCTTCCTCCTCCTTCTTTCCACCTCTATATCCTCTCCTCCTTTTGTCCTCGCCCGGCCTTTTGCCTTCTTCAGACCCAGGAAAGGTTTTTCTGTGAAAGGGGGTTGTCCCATGAATGACCCATCACTTCTCCACAGGATAAGTGATGTATATAGATGTATTTCACTGATCCCCCAAGAACACAGGGCCCAAAGTTCCCTGTTGAATGTAGCCATTATCGCATGTTCTCACTTCTGCTCTACTCACAAAGTGGAGTTTGGGATTACTATTCTCATATAAATGGTGATCTGAATGGTTAAACGCCCAACAATTCAACATATTCACACAAATTATAAATAAATGGGTTGTCCCATAACAGACATTTAAGGACCAAGCTATGCCTCTTGTCTGGATTTCGGGGCTTCAGTGTGAGACTGCAATTTAAATCTGATGGTTCGTCAAGATTAACCCTGCATTGCTGGGGGGTCTAAGTGAAGTTTCGTCCTCAGACTGACTTTTTTGCATTCTAATTTGTCATGCATGTGAAAATAATCTAAGGCTTGAAATCCGTCCATAAATTACCAATCAGACATTCCCCTAGGCTTCTTGTTAACTTTTGCTAAAAAATCTCATCACATAAGAGGCTCCGGGCTCTTCAGTCTCTGGGTGGGACACAATCTCCGAAACAAATTGGCCTCATTGTACTCTCTCTCTTCAGACCTAAAAATTAAGAAATTAGGCCAGCGCATCCCATATGCTTTAGTTGGTCATACTTATAATGAAATCCTCTCCCCATGTGGAGCTTTAGCAGTGGCCTGTATTAATAGACCAAAACTGGTTTCGGAATAAAGTTGGATAGACTTCAAAAATAGTGATATCGGCGCTTTTTTTTTTTGTATAAGTTTCCTTCTTTTTGCATCCCAGCTACTTTTGTCTCATAAAAGAGCAAAAAAAGTCCAACCAACTTAAAAGGTTCAATTGTTTCAGTAGTTAATGCTCTGGGGATAGGAATTCAGCTCTTGTCCTACATTTATACAGTGGGGCAAAAAAGTATTTAGTCAGTCAGCAATAGTGCAAGTTCCACCACTTAAAAAGATGAGAGGCGTCTGTAATTTACATCATAGGTAGACCTCAACTATGGGAGACAAACTGAGAAAAAAAAATCCAGAAAATCACATTGTCTGTTTTTTTATCATTTTATTTGCATTTTATGGTGGAAAATAAGTATTTGGTCAGAAACAAACAATCAAGATTTCTGGCTCTCACAGACCTGTAACTTCTTCTTTAAGAGTCTCCTCTTTCCTCCACTCATTACCTGTAGTAATGGCACCTGTTTAAACTTGTTATCAGTATAAAAAGACACCTGTGCACACCCTCAAACAGTCTGACTCCAAACTCCACTATGGTGAAGACCAAAGAGCTGTCAAAGGACACCAGAAACAAAATTGTAGCCCTGCACCAGGCTGGGAAGACAGAATCTGCAATAGCCAACCAGCTTGGAGTGAAGAAATCAACAGTGGGAGCAATAATTAGAAAATGGAAGACATTCAAGACCACTGATAATCTCCCTCGATCTGGGGCTCCACGCAAAATCCCACCCCGTGGGGTCAGAATGATCACAAGAACGGTGAGCAAAAATCCCAGAACCACACGGGGGGACCTAGTGAATGAACTGCAGAGAGCTGGGACCAATGTAACAAGGCCTACCATAAGTAACACACTACGCCACCATGGACTCAGATCCTGCAGTGCCAGACGTGTCCCACTGCTTAAGCCAGTACATGTCCGGGCCCGTCTGAAGTTTGCTAGAGAGCATTTGGATGATCCAGAGGAGTTTTGGGAGAATGTCCTATGGTCTGATGAAACCAAACTGGAACTGTTTGGTAGAAACACAACTTGTCGTGTTTGGAGGAAATAGAATACTGAGTTGCATCCATCAAACACCATACCTACTGTAAAGCATGGTGGTGGAAACATCATGCTTTGGGGCTGTTTCTCTGCAAAGGGGCCAGGACGACTGATCCGGGTACATGAAAGAATGAATGGGGCCATGTATCGTGAGATTTTGAGTGCAAACCTCCTTCCATCAGCAAGGGCATTGAAGTTGAAACGTGGCTGGGTCTTTCAACATGACAATGATCCAAAGCACACCGCCAGGGCAACAAAGGAGTGGCTTCGTAAGAAGCATTTCAAGGTCCTGGAGTGGCCTAGCCAGTCTCCAGATCTCAACCCTATAGAAAACCTTTGGAGGGAGTTGAAAGTCCTTGTTGCCAAGCGAAAAGCCAAAAACATCACTGCTCTAGAGGCAGGGCCGTATTTAGGGTTTCTACTGCCCTAGGCACTTTTAGTGCTGCCCCCCCCCCCCCTTTGGTGAGTATGACACTATCGGCAGTGACTTTAGCAAGAATCGCTGATGTGAAAGTCGCTTTTTCCAGCAAATCCGGCAGTTTTTCTGCATCTGCCGCGTAACGGCTCACTTACAGCAACACTGCGTTCGGCCTCATTCATTCAAGGAGACAGTGAGACAGGTAAATTTTAGGCCACGCCTCTGACCACACCCATTTCACAACTAGTCACACCCATATCCACGTCCCAACCACAGCCATTTAGCACTGCTGATCACACTGTTTTATATACAATAATTATAAACGAAAAAATATGGCCACAGTGCTCCATACTGTATAATGGCCACGCATGATGCTCCATACTGTATAACGGCCACACATGATGCTCCATACTGTATAACGGCCACACATGATGCTCCATATTGTATAATGGCCACACATGATGCTCAATACTGTACAATGGCCACACAGTTCTCCATGATACTGTATAATGACCCCCCCTCCTGTATGCATGGCTCATATTCCCCCCCTATATGCATGGCTCACACTCTTCCCCTGTATGCATGGCTCATATTCACCCCCCCCCCGTATGCATGGCTCATATTCACCCCCCCCTGTATGCGTGGCTCATATTCACCCCCCCCCCCCTCTACGCATGGCTCATATTCACCCCCTCCCCCCCTGTATGCATGGCTCATATTCACCCCCCCCTGTATGCATGGCTCATATTCACCCCCCCCCCCCTGTATGCATGGCTCATATTCACCCCCCCTGTGTGCATGGCTCATCTCCCCCTCCCTCCCTGTATGCATGGTGGGCTCTGGCTTATCTCCCATCCCCCCCTGTATGTGTGGCTCATCTCCCATCCCCCCCTGTATGTGTGGCTCATCTCCCATCCCCCCCCTGTATGTGTGGCTCATCTCCCATCCCCCCCTGTATGTGTGGCTCATCTCCCATCCCCCCCCCTGTATGCATGGCTCATCTCCCATCCCCCCCTGTATGCATGCATGCATGCATGGTGGCTCTGGCTCATCATCTCCCATCCCCCATGCGTGGCTCATCGGCAGCCTGCCCCGCCGCTCCCCATCTATCTTGTGGCTGCCGCCTGCCGGGCTCCCTGGCGTCCACGGTCCTCCTCGTTCATCCTCCCCGGCTCCCCCCGTCCCTGGCTGTCATCATACTCACCTGGCTGTGTCACCTCACACCGCGCACGGCGCGCAGAAGAACGGGATCCTCCACCTCTGTGCTGTGTCCCGGCGCAGCACCCTCGTCGTCCTGTATGAGCGGTCAGGTGGTACCGCTGATTTAAGGTCATGACCATGTGACAGTCACTGAGAGCAGACCAGGCGTCGCTGGAGCAGGTGAGGTGAGTATGCATCAATCATAGTGTGTATGGGCAAGGAGGCAGCGGCGGGGGGGCGGCGGCGGTGGCGGCGAGGGGGGGGGGCCGCGGCGAGGGGGGAGGGGCTTAAGCCTTTTAGGTGACCCCGGCCGGACCGGACTTTGCATAAAAAAAAAAAAAAAAAAAAAAAAGAGCACACACGCCTGCTCAGGTGCCGCCCCCCCCGCATGGCCCCGCCCTAGGCACGTGCCCTCAAGTGCCTAGTGGCAAATACGGCCCTGCCTAGAGGAGATCTGCATGGAGGAATGGGCCAAAATACCAACAACAGTGTGTGGCAACCTTGTGAAGACTTACAGAAAACGTTTGACCTCTGTCATTGTCAACAAAGGCTAGATTACAAAGTATTGAGATGAAATTTTGTTTCTGACCAAATACTTATTTTCCACCATAAAATGCAAATAAAATGATAAAAAAAACAGACAATGTGATTTTCTGGATTTTTTTTTTTCTCAGTTTGTCTCCCATAGTTGAGGTCTACCTATTATGTAAATTACAGACGCCTCTCATCTTTTTAAGTGGTGGAACTTACACTATTGCTGACTGACTAAATACTTTTTTGCCCCACTGTATACTGGTATTCTATTTTTTATTGGTAAAATTCATTGTGATCTAATGTTTTACTTTTAACTGGAAAAGTCCCAAATGTGGACACAGAATCCCCCTTTGTAGTCTTTGTGTGTAGTGAATTCTTATTGATAGACTTACTCAAACTGAGCTTCTGTATGGGAAGAGTTGTAGGCATCTCTGACCCTTCCGTACCTGGGCAATATGATAGATCAGGGGTTTTTCAGAAAATAAGGAAAGATGGGTTTTATCACACAAACTTCATAGTTATAAATAATGCAGCCATATTTTACCTGGATCTTCAGTTCTACTGGACTAAACTTGGTTCATGGTTAACCCTTCTAGAGTTCTATCATACTTGGATAACTAGTACCGTAGTTTTGTTGTGCCGCTACCATAAATGCAGATGTCTCTTTCCCAGACAGTCTAACTTCTACTGACCTGATAATGACTGGTCATCTATCAACACCTACTGGTAAAATTCACTGTGCATACGCTTTAGTTTCCTGGTACGCATGCGCAGATTAAAATATTCGTCCACGTTTTAAATAGCTAATTCTTCCCACCCATAGAATAGGTTTATATTGAAATACCTAATCATTTTCTCAATGCCTTATGGATTAATTGTTTTTTTTATTTAAAGCGTGTTTTTTTTGTGTTTAAGAACTTGCCAGTAGGTAGTCGCTAGCTGTTGTGCCCAAAAATTAGAGTGGGGAAAGTAAAAATTTGATACTGTCAATTTTACAAGTTTTCCTACCTACAAAGAATGGAGAGGTCTGTAATGGTTATTGTAGGAACACTTCACCTGTGAGAGACAAAATCTAATTATGTGAAAATCATACAATGTGATTTTTCTGGATTTTATCTTAATTTTCATTTTTATTGCATGAAATAAGTATTTGATACAATAGAAAACACAACTTTAATATTTGGTACCGAATCCTTTGTTTGCAATTCGAGGTCAGACTTTTTCTGTAGTTTTTGACCAAGTTTTGCACACATTGCAGCGGTAATTTTGGCCCTCTCCTCTGTACAGATCTCCAGATTTTTTTCATGTTTCAGGACTGTCACTGGGCAATATTGAGTTCCAGCTCCCTCCAAAGATTTTCTATTGGGTTCAGATCTCGAGACTGGCTAGCCACTCCAGGACCTTGAAATGCTTCTTATGGAGCCACGCCTTAGTTGCACTGGCTGTGTTTCGGGCTCAGTATCCTGCTGGAAGACCCAGCCATGACCCATCTTTAGTGCTGTTACCGAGGTAAGGAGGTTGTTGAACAAAATATCTCAATACGTGACCCCATGCATCCTCCCTTCAATACGTTGCAGTCATCCTTTCCCCTTTGCAGAAAAGCACCCTCAAAGTAAGATGTTTCTCCCACTATGCTTCTTGGTTAGGATGGTGTTCTTGGGGTTGTACTTGTCCTTCTTCCTCCAAACACGGCGACTGGATATCAAAGAGTTCTATTTTAGCCTCATCTGGCCACATGACCTTCTACCATGCCTTCTCTGGATCAACCAGATGGATCATTGGCAAACTTCAAATTTGCCTGGATATGTACTGGCTTGAGCAGGGGGACCTTACGTACCCTGAAGGATTTTAATCCAGTAGCCCATCCCAGCCTTGTGCAGGTCCTTGCACAATTTTGACCCTGATGTCTGTAGACAGCTCTTTGGCCTTTGCCATGGCGGAGAGGTTGGAATGTGATTGAGTGTGTGAACAGGTGTCTTTTATACGGGTAATGAGGTCAAACAGGTGCAGTTAATACAGTTAATGAGTGCACAATAGGAGGCTTCTTAAAAGCAAAACTGACAAGTCTGATTGCTAGAATTCTTGCTGGTTGGTAGGTGATCAAATACTTATTTCATGCAATAAATGCAATTTAATAAATTAAAAATACAATGTGATTTTCAGGATTTTATTTTTAGATGCTGTTATGGTTGAAGTGTACCTCTCTGCAGATATTGAAAGTTTTCCCACCTACAAAAACAATGTATCAAATACTTCTTTTCCCCACTATCTATTCCGGTCCAGGTGGTCATGCGCCTGCTTCCTTTGACTACATCTGAAGAGACCCGCTCTTCCTCTTCCACTCTGCTCTGTTGATGGGCATCACTGCCAACATCATGATGATTGATCCAGGTTCTCTGAAGTTAGGCAGCATGATCTTGGCAGTGACGTCCTGTCGACAGAGCAGAGCGTAAGAGAAGAAGCTCGTCTGTCAATGTGACGTCATCGAAAGCTGTAAAATTGCCAAAAGGAGCCGTCAGTGATTGCTCTGAGCCGGGAGAGATCATTGTAGGGCAGAACAAACATGTAGTTGGCAACTACCCATCTAAGTTCTTAGCCCCATTTGAAACGATAAGCATAATCCAGGACAAGTCCTCTTTAAGGGAAAAATACTTGTTGGGTTTGCATCTTTTAGTCTTCGTACACCATTGTCCAATTTGTCAGGCTTTATTGCTGCACTGTCGTCACAGCGTCTCACTGGCTGTCGCTTATTTATCATCTCTGAATCATTTGTGACAATGAGTCCCTCCCAAAGATCAGAAGACAAATTGTGATCCTTTCCCTTTAAGTCCAGAGCATTTATTGGAAAAGTCACTTTTGATGAGCATTAAAATACTCCTAATATCAATATTTTTTGACTGTTATTGCCGTATGATTTACTACTCCTTTGCATTCTTAATTAAATTTGTACATCTTTAGCTGGGGTGTTAAGCCGTTCCGTTCAGACTGAGAGCCAGGTCTATATGATATTTGTCAACGCTGCATTTTTCCGGCACCTTGGCATAATTCTGCTATAACCAGCACTTTTTTTACATAGATGCTTGCGTGCAAATTGTTTTACTCCTGAAGTGAATTAATTCTGGATATTGAATCTTTTGTGATTATATAAGAGATGCCCGGTGTATTGTATTATATTAGATATATATATATTTTATGTCTATTTGCATCATTTTAATATTGGTTGTACCGCAGTAATGGGTGTTCCGTGAAATGAATGGATAATTACTATGTTTGGATGTTCATTGTATGGTTATTAAAGAGTTGTTTGGAGCTAAACTCAATTTGGTTTTTAGAGCTCGTTGAATTCTAGAGCGTCTGCTCGTTGTGACATTACTGCTTATGGACTTGCTTGGGACTGCAGGAAGACTTTCTAAGTTCTGGTTAGAATCTAAGGGGTAACGTTTCTTGCTATGGAGAGTGACAAGCCAGGCCTGGCATTCTTGCGTTAGTAGACTTATAGGCCATGCTCTGTGAATTTAAATATGCAAATTGCCTCTTCAGGAAGGAAAAGGTCTTGAACTCTAGTGCCTCCTATTGGAAGTAGCAATCCTAAAAGTTAATATTGACCCTGAGTAAGCTCTGGTTAGAATATATGTGTATGCATTGCATATCCCTCAAAAGATGGATGACTTGAGCTTTTCCACGTGTGAATACCTGCGTTGTAAATTTAAAGTTGTAGCACTGTGTATTGTGCATAATCTGCAAGTAGAAAAAAGGAGAATCTTATCTGAACGAGGGGAAAAAAAAGAAACCCAGTCCAAAAGTATTGACATTCTAAGGGCCCATGCGAAACTGTTACATTGGTCCATGGACTGTCCAAATGTATAAGGCTACTTTCACACTAGCGTCGGGAACAACCCGTCGCTGCGCGTCGGGCCGACGTTCCCGACGCTAGTGTGGTCTCCGCCGCACAACGGGGGCAGCGGATGCATATTTCCCACGCATCCGCTGCCCCATTGTGATGTGCGGGGAAGTGCGGGGAGGTGGGGGCGGAGTTCCGACTGCGCATGCGCGGTCGGAAAAAGCGGACCGTCGGGAGCAAAAAACGTTACATGTAACGTTTTTTTCTCCCGACGGACTGCTACCATACGCCCAAACGCCGCCAAACGCATTCACCGTTTGGAAATGCGTCGCAAATGCGTCGCAAATGCGTCGCTAATGTTACTCTATGACGAAACAACGTATCCAGCAAAAACTTTTGCTGGATGCGGCGTTTCGCAAAAACGACGCATTTGCGACGTATTGCAGTTAACGCTAGTGTGAAACTAGCCTTAGTCAATGGCTGTTTTTACACACGGACTGATGGTTTGCGTGTAAAAAAAAAAAAGTCAGTATTTAATTTCTTTGATTTATAAATCAATGGGTGGATGAAAATCCAGGCAGTGGCATAATTTAAAGCTTGTAACTTGTCATGTATGCCAAAGGGACTTTTTGGGCTCCTGTAGGCTCCAGGGCCCAGGTGCGATTGCAACAGATGCATTACAACTATAAATATAGGAAACTGTATATGACTCTTTTATATTGTTCTTGTAAGAAACGTGTGCCATACACATTGATGACCATACAGATTAAAAAAATTTGTTCTGGATGTAAAATGTAGGATTTTGCATATGCTTGTGTGAACAAAGACTAAATCTTAAGTTGTGTTTTTTTTTGTTTGTTTTTTTTTTAAATTAGGGGCTCAAAACCCATCCTGAACATGGCCTACTGACACTGGCAACCAGCTAAGAGTGCTGGCACATTGCCATGCGTTTTTGTCAGCTAAACATGATCGTGTTGGGCTTTCAACCTCCAAATGTGAGCGGGGGCCTGTATAATTTTATGTATAAGAATTTTATTTTTTTTCTAATCTTCCACTCACTGAAGGCAAGTAGAGATTGAAAATGGTATTGGAACACAGCTTGCATTTGTTTTTCACTTTTTATGCTCTCATTTGGGTTTCTAAAATTTGAACCTATCTTTTCGTATCAACAGTCCAAAAGATAGACGGCACTCTCCTCTTCTTATAAGAATTGCTTTATTGATCCAGTAGTATAAAAGGTAAAAAAAAAATAGATGGAAACAGAACAAAAACTAAAGAGACAGAAAAGAAATATCCACTACGCTCTCGGGCAACATGTTCAGACCCGCATGGTCCTTTTTAGCTTTTTTTTTTATACTTGTTACTTACCTGTACTTTCCATTAAACTTCTTAAATTGGCTATGAGGTTGTCTGGTGCCGCTCTCTGGCTCCTTTAGGACAGGTGCACGACTATACCAGAAAATCGTAGAGACATGATGGTGGTGGCGCCAATGCAGGAGTGAGCGGCTCTGATAAGTGTCTCAATTTTGCTACTGCGTTAAGAGTCGCTGACCAATAAGTGGTTTACAATTTCCTAGGGCAGATATCATGCGTGTCTAAATGAAAATTTAATAGGACATTTCTTTGTATGATATCTCAGTGCAACATCTATCCACATCTGATGCCAAAAAATAAAGGGGTCATGTCTTTTCAGTTTACAAAAACAGAATTGCGTTCTTTCAGTAGCAGCGTCATTTAGCGTTAGATGGTCTACCAGATACAGTACATAGACAACAGTGCCGCGGTTTTCTTGGGAAAGCAGCCGCTTCTCCAAATCTCCCAGGAGGAAAAGTTTGGAACACAACAAAGTGCAAATTGCCGGAAGCATCTACACCTCATGTCATTGTACTTTACTCAAGAGTCCTAGATCTTGTCATTTGGGCCATTTTGGAACTACTAACCAAATGAAGGTATCAACGAAGATGATGGAGCGCCACAATTTGGATTGGCTTTGGTTCTGGGTCGACAGGTCCTATACATTGCCGCAATCTAGATGGTTCTGTCTCACACACAGGCATCAATCTTATGTAGTGAGGTCAAGACTCTCTCTATTCTCTTCTCCATGTCATCATGGAAAATCCGATGACCGTGCCCCTTTAATGCTCTTTATGATCCTGCTTCTAAGTTGATGTAATCTTGGCAGTAAAGTAGTGATTAATGGCCAACCCTTGATGGGTAAACCAGCTGAGTCAACCACCTGCTCCGGTGGTGGAGGCCATAAAATATGGAATTATTGGCTTTCCCGCACTTCAGTTATTATCTCTGGTGATTTAACTTGCCGATGGAATCTGCATTATTCTCGTAGTTTTTTCCCCTTGCATCTGTATTATTTTAATAGTGTGTCAAACCTTTGCACTTAAAATTCTGATAATTTTTAATCAAATGCGTTTCAAAGACTAAAAATTAAGTCTTAAGAAAATGAGAATTTTACACATGGGCAGACAAAACTACCCAGAGGCCTACTTCTACTTTTTCCATGAATATTAATTGTAATAACACATGCCAGATAGAGGGTTGTTTTATACTAATGCATACAATTTGCAGTTTTGAGAGCTACTGCAATATGACAACCTGGGAGAAAATAATTTGACTGTAAGGCAGACTTTTATACATTGTTAATTGAAAGAGTAACCCCATATATATGCTACATCATAGACTGTAGGGTATATATACCTGGGAGAATGGCGTATTGCTTGCACATCATCACTTACCATCTGTCTTTGTAATTACTTTTTGAGTTTGCTTTTTACTATTCATAAATTGGAAAACCTTTTTTTGTTTTCTGCACAACTTTTGTGTGATACGTAGAATGGTTGACTTTGAGCAGCCTGTGGGCACATCCATGGGTGGACATACCATTAGGCCCAAGAGGTAAGAGGGACACTACCACTTCCAACGCAGGTGGAATTGTTAATTATGATCTATTGGACTGAAAGGGGCCTATTTACTGTTCTTGCACAGGGGACCCTCTTTTGTCTGTGGATGCCTCTGGGCGCATCACTTGACCATACTAAAGCAGGGCACCCATAGCTTTGCTGGCTTGGGCAAGTGGACCTTGCATTCCCGATTGCACTTTATGGAACGCAGCTGTGACTGGAGCTACGTTTCCTATTTGAATTGAGCATTGTGTGGTTTATGTAGCAGAATCGTGATGAACCAATTGTGGTAAAGCATTTTTGGGGTGGGAGAGAGTCAGTTTAGAGAGTAGAAAGTACTACACAAGGGAACAAAGACCATCCATGATTTGTACACACAATGGGTTGACGCCTCAGAAGGGCCAGCACCTCGTGTAGTGATGACAACACTGGATTTTCCACGATGACATGGAGAAAGTAATGACCTAGGATAAAGTTTGGAAAGCTAATGATAAATTCTATTAACCCCCTCCCTCCAGACAGTAGGGCAAGACAATAATGGGGCATATTTTTGAATATAAATACTCCATCCTTTAGCCCAACTTATACACTAGCTGTTGCTAGGAGTGGGGTATCTGTCAGTGGCTTACTTTCCTCCTTGCCATACAAAGCACAAGAACAGTTGGCCAAGTTGACCACGCATGCATATAGGCGATTTGGAAATGGCTGTCGGCCAACGAGTGTGTTTAGTGACCTTAACCCCTCGTTCAAAATTTCATTTTTTGAAAAATGCTTCCCATATGTTGCACTATGCGATATGTCAGATTAGAGGTAAAAATAAAGATAACATGGGTGATACCCTTAATGTCATCCATGCTCAAAATGAAAGGTATGTCAGCCATTGTAAATACATTAGATTGCTTTAGTATCCAGTTTAAATGACAGCCTCCTCCAAGATTAAATCAAAAGTATTGGTGGCTTAATCAGTTATGTATAATTGCCGTTGGGCCACCACCAATCTACTCCGACCCTCCAATAATAATGTAAGCTCCAGTTTTCTGTTAGATTCATACCTGCGCTCATAATATTGTTATTCTATTGTCATAGGAATGAAAAACTAAACATTAGTAGCACTGGGTCCAAACAACGAGGTGCAACAAACTCTATCGAGACTAATGGTTTTCATCATGGTGCCCTTCATTCGACGGTATAGTGTATATGACTAGCTTTAAAAAAATAAATCCACATTTTAACAAAATATTGTACTTGGAGACAAAGTTCTGCACCCATTCTTTTTTTTTTTTTTTGGCCATCAAATGTTTTTTTCCAGTATGGAGCTCCGAATCCTCTGTAGGTCTTCATCACCTTCTAGAACTCTGCTGGTTTGACCCTTACGTCTAATTTAATATTGTACAACATGGAATCATGTGAAACCCTTTTTATGTTACCACAATTCCAACATATACAAGTATTGAAATATTTCTGATCTGGCTGAAAAATCACTTACACCGCTGCCCCGACACAGATAAAGAACCTGGCTTCAAGTTGGGTTTCTTGGTATTTTGTTTGAGTATTTCCCTGCAGAGATGGTTTTTGTTGTGCTCCTATCATGCTGTGCATCTTCTAAAAAGCTCCGAGCTATAAAATAATAAAAGATGCTCATTTTTTATTCCACAGGTCAAGCCATTTTGCAGTAGGCTTCAATGGGACTTGCTCGCACGAATATCTAGTGCTCCCCACAGTCCCTGCTGTGAATACAGTAGATGGAAGTTCAGAAAAAAATCATAAAGTTAGATTTATTATTTGTTCAGCATTTGATTCCTGACAGAATACATTAAATGACAAAGAAACATTTGAAAACTGACTTTCAGCACGGGAATAGCAACTCTGGATCACTCCATGGCTCAGTCAACAAGTTCCACAAATATATGTTTAATGGTACCTGGGAGCAGGTGTGGAGGTCGCGTATTTTACAGCCGCCATATCTTTCTATCTGTGCAGTAGGAGGTCCGATATACTTGAAATTACTAGACCTATGCTACCTCTGCCTTCATTGGAAATACATTCTGGGAAGGTACCTCCAACCATACTAAAAGTAACATGTGGTGGCACATGGAACTGTAGGCCGGATGCCATTGTTAGTTTTTGGCACAGAGGTTTGCGAATTCCATTTTTTATAATGTTTCCCATTTTACCAACCATCAGAGTTTTGTTTTTGGGTTCTCGCCTGTTCACAAAGTTATGCTTTCTCATGAACAATGAAGATGTTGTCATTAGTTAGTCTAGTATCTCTGTAATAAATACTTGATTAGTCTGTCCTAAGGTGGTCAATAGTAGAGATAGAAGAATCGATTTGCTTGACTTTGGGCTATCCAGGTCGGTAATATATGATCGCTAGATTGGGAGGCCTAGGAGTGTCCTTGACTCTCAGCATTCCCGGCTTATTTATTGATTAGAAAGCATAGTGATGTGTGTCATACCGCAATGATGAGGTTGCGCCAAATGATGTAAGATAATGAGATTTGCTGTCCTCCCATCTTAACAGTCACAGATTACTGATCTGGCCGATGAAGAGTCTAAAGATCGGAAAAATCAATTCACAACACAGTAGGTAAACTGGGCTAATTTGCTTGGTTGGTGTCATTGGATCATGCCTGATTAATCTAAAGAAGAGCAATCAAACCTTAGAGTATGTTCACCGTAAGTGTTTTGAGCAGTTTTTGGAGCAGAATCTCTGTAAATCCTCCTGGCTATGTGCACATGGTCCATTTTTGATGCATTTTCTCCACGCGGAAATGGGCCAAAAACTCTATGGAATCCTTATGCAAGCTAATTCAATGACAATCCTGAAGTGTTGTGCACATGATCAGTAAATTTCCTTTTGAGTCTTTGTAGTGCATTTTTTTTCTGCAGCATGTCAATTCTTTGTGCAGATTTTTAGCGTTTTCCTCACATTGGCTTCAATTAAGTCAGTCAAATTCGCAGCAAAAACGCAGGTATAAAAATGTTTGTTTTTGTTTGCATTTTTACCAGCTTCCTATAGTGTTTCCCACGCTGTCATCTGTGTGGTTCTTGTCGGCGGTAACGTTACCACCAGTAAGACCGTGTGTTAGAGAGCTGTGAGCTCATGCGAAGAGATACTGTGACCTGTAGCGGTGACTCGCAATAAAAAGCTTACCGCAGGTCAGCAGGAGACTACTCCTCTCATCATCCTACATCTGCTGTCACTGAAAACTGTGATGGCAGGAGCTGCTGATGGGAGGAGTAGTCTCTCGTTAGCCAGCACCTGTGCTCCTACATAGAAAAAAAATTAAAATAACATAAAAACATGTAAAATACATACAAATCCCCCCCCCCAAAAAAATACATTATACTCGCCTAACACCAAATCCCTGATGCCCATCTCTCCAAGAAAAAATAAAAAATAATAAACCACCATATACCCAATGACTGCTCTCGGTCTGGGACATTATGGATTATATTTTCTGCGGGCAGTTGAGGAATATTGTTTTATTTTTGTTGCAGGAGACGTTGGCGTCAGTGGATTAGGCGTTCGGTAATTTAGATTCAATAAAGGTGTCTGTGGTCAATGACAGCTGCTGACACCAAGCCCTAATCCCATTACTCTGATGCTACTGCGTCAGAATGAAAAAGGTGGTATTGAACCAAGAAATTACAACTTTTTTATATCTTTATTTAGCTCTAAAATGCCTTCATGTCTGTACAAAAAAGCATATAAAAACGCTCCAAAAATCGAGGGAAAACGTGTGTTTTTGCTGCCAAGAGATGTAGAAACCTTGCGGAAATTTCTGCAAGCAAATACTCAACGTGCGCACATAGCCTGAGTTTTTGGAGCTAAAAGTCTGACTGCACATTATCCTTGAGGTGTTGGATAGAAAGCTAATGGAAGTTCTGAGTTTCAGCATACATTATCTTCTTAAAAGGAACTTGTCATGGTGCACCCCCTACCTGAGGACAGATTGACATATCACATTCCATGTAAGTTGAACGGCCTTGGGCTACAGTTTTGCTTTCACACTGTGACTGCAGACTTGTGAATCCTCCCATTGTGCATTCTGTGAGGATTCTCCCGAGGTGCATGCCGTGAGGATTCTCTGGAGTTGCATGCTGACTAGACATGCGCGGCCTCGCTCAGAGCAAGTGAATTGAGTGAGGCTGGACAAGTCTAGTTAGAATGTGGCCTGAAGCATGCAAATCACATACTTGCAGTCACTGGACCGCCCTGACAACCGCACACAGCACGAACGATTTGAGGATTCGCAAGTCTGTAGTCACTCTGAGGCCGGACAATGACTTTAAATGCTATTTCACTATATATATATATATATATATATATATATATATATATATATATATATATATATATATATATTCAGTATATACTCACCCTCGGACGCGCCCTGCTTCTTTCCGGCAGCCTTCCTTCCTAAGAATGAGCGCGTGAAGGACCTTCGATGACGTTGCGACTTGTGATTGGTCGCGACCGCCCATGTGACCGCTCACGCGACCAATCACAAGCCGCGATGTCACCGCAGGTCATTCACGCGCTCATTCTTAGGAAGGAAGGCTGCCAGTTAGTACCAGGGCGCGTCCGAAGGTGAGTATATCAATATTTTTTTATTTTGATTCTTTATTTTACACTTAAATATGGATTCCGATACCGATTCCCGATATCGCAAACATATCGGAACTCGGTATCGGAATTCCGATACCAGATTCAGAAGATCGCCGACCTCATGGCCGACCCCACACAGGGGTCGGGTCAGGTTTCATGAAACCCGACTTTGCCAAAAGTCGGCAACTTCTGAAAATGGCTGACCCGTTTCGCTCAACCCTAATCACCACTTCTGTAGTTGAGTTTTAAGTTCATAATCCCAATCCCATTGTTTTTTGTACCGATGAAAAAGCGTTAAAAAAAATGTTTCTTAAATCTGCACCAAAAATGTATAAAAAAGAAACATGGGATAACGCATAAAATGCAGCAAAAACCCAATAGTAGATTGCTGTGGTGTGTTTTGGTCAAAACGTCTGCAGAAAAAAATGCAGCGCTTTTTTAAAATGATCTAAAAAGATACCAGTAGATTAATAACATATACCCATGTGAATGGTGACTCATAGATCAGTGCATAATAAGGAGGAAATGGAGTCAAAAAACACCAAAAAATAAGGTTTTATTTAGAAACAAATAACCTATGTTACAAATACTAATTACATGGGTTTCATACATGCAAATGAGTGAAATAATCCATAGGGGTAATAAATGACCGAAAAGGAAGGCAAACACAGATGGTGGAACTGCTAAAGTTAGCCTGGTGATAGATATATGTGACCAATTATATATAACAGGCAATAACTCAAGCATTCTATTTAAGTCACAGCATCATCACCACATCCATAGTTAATTTGTTTAGTGTGCCTGTCATTCCTACATTAATATAAGTAAACATAGGCAATAATTACCCATTTATGTAGTCAATTCCCGTCTGGACCTCGGTCATAAACCCCGACGCACGTTTCGCGTACAAATAGTCTAGCTTCCTCAGGGGCGTGGCTTAACCTAGATCCCAGTCCAGTATTAATAGCAAGCCGTTCTGGTCACATGACCGCTCGGCTACCTATCGGTGCTATGCTAAAGTGCGCGTTCCGTAGTCATGTTTTTTAAAATGATTGTAGGAGAATCTAAAAAAAGATGGTAGAACATACCCAAAGTGTCTGCAAATTGTAAGCAGACATTTAGTATTTGCAGCAGCCATTAATGCTCCAAAACGTGTTTTTTGGCAGAAGAAAATATCTCGTAAAATAGTCATATTTTTGCGTTTTTGATGCATGTTTTGTTTTTTTTACTTCATTTGAATGGGTGAAAAATACAGAAAAATTTGACCTGTTGCAGTTATGAAACGGTTTCGATAAATACGCAGTGATCTGATGAGAATATGATATTACCGGTGTAAAATAACACTGTTGAAATGCAAACTCCCCAAACGTGTAACATCCTTTAACGAAGCTTCTGCCGCTAATGGGCTATTGCCAGTAATGTAACACTAGCAGAGCATACTAATGTCTCATGGAGCGGAATAGTCTCGGCCGTGAATCACACTCCTCTGTAAGATCTAGGGAAAGAGCCCGGGCTCCTAGAACCAGAGAAGTGAGCTAACAATAGACCTCTCTGTTCTTGGCTGTCTTGGAGGTAAAACCAACGGTGCACGTACAGGGATAAAGATCTATAACAAATTATCTGCGGGAGGCATAATAAAAAGCAACAAAAAAAAAGACGACATGACCAGAAGCGATCGGAGAACAAGATATGAATAACACGGGTGTTTATGATCTTACGTGAACGATATCTACTATATATTGGTGTCATGTACAGGAAAATTATTTTTAGAGTCCAGAAATTATTGGGGGAGATTTAGAAAGCAAAATGCTCCACATTTATTAATTAAACTAGATTGTGGCCCGATTCTAAAGCATCGGGTATTCTAGAATATGCATGTCCCCGTAGTATATGGACAATGATGATTCCAGAATTCGCGGCAGACTGTGCCCGTCGCTGATTGGTCGAGGCAACCTTTGACATAATCGTCACCATGGCAACCATTGTGAAATCTACGTCGATAGTGTGCCCGTCGCTGATTGGTCGAGGCAACCTTTGACATCATCATCACCATGGCAACCATTGTGAAATCTACGTCGATACTGTGCCCGTTGCTGATTGGTCGAGGCCCAGGCGGCCTCGACCAATCAGATGTGGGATTTCCAGGACAGACAGAAAAACCCTTAGACAATTATATATATAGATGGCATTAATTGCCCAATATATTGGTGCAAAGTAAAACCGGCCAAGTGGTGGTGTACGGAGAAGAAGAATATCAAACCTGTCCGGAAAGGTGTGCCGTGAGTGTAAAGTTTTGCCGATTTTGCCTGTCTGGTCTACTGTAAAATTAACACCGTAATGGGTTATTCCTAGAATTCAGTTCCTTCCCCCATCAAGTAATCCTTTATAGGACTGCTGGAGATATCGGAGGGCTGTACTTTGATGTCTCCAGACATTAATTGGCTCAAAGGTTGAGCATGTGTATCTCCACTTCACTTCAGTCATTCAAGCCCATTTTTGGGACCCAGAGCCCTGTTCAATTATATCTTAAATCAAAGCGTAGTTAAATATTTTCATTACTTTTTTTCACGTTTCTCTCAATTGTAAGTTGAGCGGGATACGGATGCAGTATAAAGCCTATGCTTTCTTCTACCGCATCGTAACTCTGATCGTTTGTGCGCTCCTGTCTCCTTGACCTGGGCACCTCTTGGGGTGGTTTTGAGCCACCAGACCTCCATGGATCTACTTGCAATTAAAGGCTTATTCCCATCTTTATAGATGGATAGTTCTCGTAAAAACAAGCACTCTTTTGAAATTTACTACTTAATTTTAATTTGCAGCTGATCTTGAGATATGAACATTTTTATTATTTTTTGGGAGACCGACCACCGCTACGGTCTAACTTGTAAGCACTGCGCTAAAGCCGGCTAGGGTTTAGGCCATGTTCATACACTGAGAATTTTACATGTTTGTAAACAAAAATCACAAGTGTTTCTATTCTACTTTTCCTCTGATTTGTTCCACTCCTGATTTTTGTTTTACAAATACGGATGTAAAGTACTGAACTTGTGAACGTGGGCTTAGAGGTTAACGGCGAGTTCCAGCGATCCTGGCCAGATTTAACACATTGCTTTTAATCTCAAAAGAAAATAGCTGGCAAGCACTGCACATGTTTTGCTGTATTGGTGGTCTGTTTCCAAGGTAACACGCTGTAAACAAAAGAAATAATGATATCTCAAAAGCGGATGAAATTTTTAATAAGCAGTAAATTGCAACATTTCTTGTATTTACAAGCACTATCTGATAATACCCAGTTATGAAGAGAAGAATAACCCATTTAAGGGAACATCAACCTATAAAACACAGCAAATATTTAGTTACTCTTAAAGGTTTTGAGAAAATAGGCTAAAGTTGGTCAGAAGATTGCATTGATGACTTCTTTATCATTTCGGAGAAAAGCCCTTTAACATGTAGAATCTATATTTGATGCCCATAGATCAGAAACTTAATAAATACTAGGCTTCAACCAGTGGCATAACAGGGCCCAGGTGTGAATGCAACCCATGCACCTATTATAGTTATACATTTGGCTTCACCCACTTTGTACTGATCCTGAATGATAATTTTGAGGTTGTAGGTAGAGCGAAGTCCATCGAGTTTAACCTTCTACCTTAACATGTCCAAGCTGCATTCACAGTTCAGCTAATCATCACCAGAGCCTAGCTGTAGACCCTTTTTGGTCTAGTTTTTCTCCAATAAACCAAGGCTGGGCTGCGTTCAGAGACTTATTTCGAATTAGATTCCGATCAGTGATGAACGATCATGCTCAGATAAGGTGTTATTTGAGCATGCTTGGGTTCTAACAGAGTTCTCGAATAATATGTTTGAGTTCCCGCACCTGCATGTCTCACGGCTCTTCGACAGCCCCAACACATGCATGGATTACCTAACAGCAATGAGACATGCAGCTGCGAGGACTCAAACATATTTGAGCACGCCAAAGACACTCGGTTAGCACCCGATCATGCTCAGATAACACCTTATCTGAGCACGTACGTTCATCGCTAATTCCTATACAATACATTGCACGGGCAGGGAATGAAAGGACATTTGAGCTCAACAACCTGGAGAATTGCAAATGATGCTCCTTCTGAAAGTGTATGATATGTATTATCGGTTTGACTCTCTAATATCTGCACATACTTCTTGGGGAATACATTATTATTTGAAGGATAAAACTAACAAGCTGCGTAAAGAATGCATGCTCCGATCCCATATTAACAATGACCGTTTCCCTCCCAGTCCTTTACCGTGAATTTGCATTACATCGGAGTCTCGTGTGCCTCCTATCTCTCCAATTTGCAAGTCAATTCTCTTACATCTTGCAGTCATCCATCGATATGGCCACTGGCCTCTCCACTGACAAGTAGACGTCTTGTACAATATTGCATCTTTTTGAATTCATCTCCCTTTATGGCTGTCTCCTACAATAAATCTATTCTGGTCGAGATTTCAGCAGTCTTCAACTGAGGCTACTAAATATTGCAAGGAGGAAACGAGTCCTGAAATTCCATGTTTATTTAATAATCAAGCCATTTTATTATCTGGAAATGTGGCTTTGTTACTTTGAGGTCTGGTGGTTAATGATAGGCATGTGAGAATTCAGCTCTTGTGGAGGTTTGAGCCGTGTTTGTCAATCATGGACTCGAAAATGCAAATTTATGACTGTGCTATGGACTCTGCATACTGATGGGGCAATTTTGATTCAATCATTCCTATACATTTTTTATCTGTTGTAAGGGAAAATATACTGATGCCAAAATGATGCATGTTCGGGTCACAAATGTACAGCGGGGGATCTGCTGCATTGTGAAAAATCTGTAGGGAAAGGAAAGGAGGATACATGAGTAATAGCTCCACTATTTTCCCGGAGGAAATTCCTCCTTTAATATCAGTTTGGACAGATACATTCTTATTTCTTAAAGTGATTCTTGTCTGCCTGATTTTCTTGGTACAGTATATAATGTCAATCTGGAAAATTGAAGTCCACTTTCGCTGATCTTCTGACATTTGCTCATCAGCCTTCAATGGTAAACTGATGATATCCCTACGCGTTAATGGGGTTTCCTTATCAGCTAAAATTGCAAAATGCTTGTGAAAATCAGCAAAATCATTCTTTAGAGTGGATGAGAGTTTTAATGTTGTTTAATGCTCGTTCTCTTAAGTTGCTGGCAAATTCTGCTATCTGAGGTGGTTGGTTTCCAAGGCAAGGAGTGCACATTACAATCTCGTTAAAAATACAGATTGCAATCCCCTCTTTAAAGATGGCCGTATTGCAGGACACAACCACCTTAAGTGGCCCCTCAGCAAAAGCAGCTTTGCCTCTGTAGCAGCAATCTGCATTGGAAAACATGCAGTACATGGCCAGTGGTGGTGTCACCAGCCATAACTGCAAAGAGAAAGTTTGAAGGGTAGTTTGAGGTGCGCTCCTTAAGAGATGACCAACCAGTTAGTTATCGCATCGAAAAATCCACTATAGTCATATTGGGGTAAATGAACATAAATGGGAAACCATGCTTGTGGATTCCTCTAGAAGCCATAATTGGGACTTTCCAACAAAGCAGGGTTCTTGCCCTTCAAGATGTGGCTGGCTAGAAATTTTTTCTTAAGATGCACCCAGAGTGGTTGACTAAGGCCGGAGTCACACTACAGCGAGATACGGCCGAGCCTCACAGGTTAAAAGCAAGCTCTACCGCCGGCACTCCGGAGCGGAGCGTGCAGCTCCATGTATTGCTGTGCGGCCGCACGCTCTGCTCTGGAGTGCCGGGTGCCAGAGCTTGTTTTTAACCTGCGAGACTCGGCCGTGTGTGTGATCCCGGCCTTATCCTCATTGGAACTTTGAAAAAAAAATGTCTATTAATTTAACTCCATTTGTGTTTGTCTTAAAATATGTTAAAGAGCAGCGTTCACTTGACTATCCTGATGGTAGGGCTCATCTAGTCTGTTAACATTTTTTTTTTGCACCATTCTGCCCACAGCCCTGCTCTTTACCAATATCTGTGGTCAAGCCGTTCTACTTGTCAAACCTTAACTGATCCAATAGTCATGGGTTATAGCCATCACATATAGGAAAAAAACATCCTAGGAAATATTGTGTGTTAGGTTTTCAGGAGTTCTCAATTCCTAATTGATAGTTGAGCTAGAAATACTGCTGTTTTGCAGTTGCCAAAAATTTGAGCACTATTGGAGATAGGGGCAAAGTTGTGTGAAACTGGCCAACAATCTAAAATGAGGTCTTCCCTCTGCATTTTGAATTTAACGCTTGAACGTCTCTAGTTTTCAGGGGAGATGAGCCACCTCCAGAGTTGTCTGGCAACGCTTTACTTCTCCCTTTTCAAATTAAATGCTTGACCAACATATTTATGTATTGGGAGGTCTGCAGAAATTGTTGTTGGTGGAACAAATATTTGGCAACGTTATTGTAGGTGAACAGGAACACTAAAATGTCCTATGGTAAAGATGCTCAATGGGTATTATTATTATTATTATTATTATTATTATTATTATTTATTGTTATAGCGCCATTTATTCCATGGCGCTTTACAAGTGAGGAGGGGTATACATAATAAAAACAAGTACAATAATCTTGAACAATACAAGTCATAACTGGTACAGTAGGAGAGAGGACCCTGCCCGCAAAGGCTCACAATCTTCAAGGGATGGGTGAGAATACAGTAGGTGAGGGTAGAGCTGGTTATGTAGCGGTTTGGTCGATCGGTGGTTACTGCAGGTTGTAGGTTTGTCGGAAGAGGTGGGTCTTCAGATTCTTTTTGAAGGTTTTGATGGTGGGAGAGAGTCTGATGTGTTGTGGTAGAGGGTTCCAGAGTAGGGGTGATACGCGAGAGAAATCTTGTATACGATTGTGGGAAGAGGAGATAAGAGGGGAGTAGAGAAGGAGATCTTGTGAGGATCGGAGGTTGCGTGTAGGAAAGTACCGGGAGATGAGGTCACAGATGTAAGGAGGAGACAGGTTGTGGATGGCTTTGTACGTCATGGTTAGGGTTTTGTACTGGAGTCTCTGGGCAATGGGGAGCCAGTGAAGGGATTGACAGAGGGGAGAGGCCGGAGAATAGCGGGGGGACAGGTGGATTAGTCGGGCAGCAGAGTTTAGAATAGATTGGAGGGGTGCGAGGGTGTTTGAGGGGAGGCCACAGAGCAGGAGGTTGCAGTAGTCAAGGCGAGAGATGATGAGGGCATGGACTAGGGTTTTTGCAGATTCTTGGTTGAGGAATGAACGGATTCGTGCAATATTTTTGAGTTGAAGTCGGCAGGAAGTGGAAAGGGCTTGGATATGTGGTTTGAAGGAGAGATCAACGTCAAGGATAACCCCGAGGCAGCGAGCTTGTGGGACTGGGGAGAGTGGGCAGCCATTTACTGTAATGGATAGGTTCGTTGGGGGGGTCACGTGAGATGGGGGAAAGATGATGAATTCTGTTTTGTCCATGTTAAGTTTCAGAAATCTAGCGGAGAAGAAGGATGAAATAGTGGACAGACATTGAGGGATTCTGGTTAGTAGGGAGGTGATATCTGGTCCAGAGATGTAGATCTGTGTGTCATCAGCATAGAGGTGATACTGAAAGCCATGAGATTCTATGAGCTGTCCCAGGCCAAAGGTGTAAATGGAGAAGAGCAGGGTCCCAAGGACTGAACCTTGTGGGACTCCGACAGATAGGGGGCGAGGTGAGGAGGTGGTGTGTGAGTGGGAGACGCTGAATGTCCGGTCTGTTAGGTATGATGAGATCCAGGATAGGGCCAAGTCTGTGATCGACCAGAATTTTGGTTTCCTCTCCTTTTTGTCTGTTGTACACCTCGTACATGTTATACTCCAACTCTGGTGATACTGTAGACCTTTGCCTTACCCCATATTTTGGTTGTGACCTTAGAGTTCCAGGTTTTGCCTTCTATCAACTTCCGTCTAATGGCACCATCTTGCACCCTTCGTTATCCTTTTCCAATATGTTTAGCGTGAACACACCTGTAGCCTCTCCATTGGATAAAACACTATAATTTATGGATTCTGATAGATTCAAATCCAATTCTGATCCAAGTCTCAAACTTAATCACAACCTTTCAAGTTATTCTCCATTTCCAATGTTGGTATATGATGTTCTTCATGTAAATCCATGAAAATTTTCCATTTGAGGCAATTTTGGTGCTTCCTCTGCTCTGATGCTCTTGGACGCGTCAATCTATTGAATGCTAAAAATGGTGATCTAACACTAGAAGTGAAATACCTGTACTTTACTTTAAGCCCAGTGGTTTTGATAAAACTCCAGAGACCATCACAAAAGCTGGCGCCCTGGTTAATCTCTGGGTAATGCTCTGTATTAACTGCTTGTTTGTGGTTGATGCGTTGTGGGTGGGATGTAACAGAAATATGGATCTTTCTATCTCATTATTTGATCTTTAAACTTGCCACCGCAAAATAAAATCTCATTTTCTGCTCTTAGTGCGCTTATTTATTTATTTTTTTTTCACGCCACTTGATTCCCTTAAGATGATAGTTTTGATGGCTTCCTTGGTTATTTGCAATCCTTTAACTTGCAGAACACAAGAACGTCGCACTGTGCTGTGTGACAGGTGGTGGTTACCAGACGTCACTCACGGTAATTGTCTTCTTGGAGGTGGATGAAAGATTTCTCACACTGCGATGGCAATTGATTACTCCTTATTTTTTTTAGACTTTGACTGTACTGTGCCGCCGTAGTAAGCAGAATTACATTTATGTAAGAAGTTTGAGGTAATTGTTCAAGAGGTATGTTGGGGTGGGGGGTCTTGTCAGTTTATGGTCTCTGTGCAGGTTTGGACTACAAAGTGCCTTCTCAGTTGGATTTATAGGATTCTGCTCTCCATAAGTGATTTACTATGGAGAAACATATTTATTATTTCATTGTTTATGGGATGTTCTTCCTTTTGTATGTAAGCATAGGTCATAAGGAATTGATCTACTCATATGTCAGTCTCCTTTTGATCTGTTTTTTTTTTTTTTTTTTCTCTCCATTAGTTTACAACTTTTTAACGTTCTCTGCTCATACCAGGAATCTTGGCTAGCTCTTTGTGAAGTCCTCGACTTTACCAAATAGAAATGAGCAAAAATATATGAACTAACTACTCTAATCCATCATCTTGTTTGGTCCTCCTTGGCAGCCAGACCAGGGCAGTTTTCACTTTGTGCCAGCAATCCTCATCCTCTACCTGTCATTTTGGGTACCACATACTAGGCCTACAAAATGTCACCTCTAGTCCCAAGCTAGAACAGGTAAACTTGTCTTAAATGTCCCCTGAAGTGCTCAATCTGTTTATGAATCTTCTTGTCTACAGAGAGAGCCTCCACTGAAGCTCTGGTCACATTTACGTTAAGAGATCTTTTCATAATTAATAGGATGTGGTTGGCAATTATAGGATTATAGGGTTCTTTGGGCACCACTGGTGGATCCATCACTGAATTATGGCTTCCTTGACCAACAATGCAGATATCTGCAGCCATTTATTTAGTTGACTGAAGCACCTCTAGTCTGTCATACAGGACCAATTAGTGGTCCCATGGATCCAAGTTCTCATATCATATTCTCCATATAAGAATTTGTAAGCAGACCAATGCTGATTGCACTAATTTTGTCTTTCTTAGTACTCAGCATGAGGGAGGCAAAAGAAAGACTATTTTCTTTGAGTAACACTTTTATAGAACTTGTCACCAAGTAAAATCTGACCAGTTTTTGCTCTTACTGTATTCCCTACACTCCCCTGTGTAATCTGGTTTTTGTATTTTTAAAATCCGCCATATGGTTCCAGAGATATGAGCCTTATAATTTGATGTGGAACTTTATCGAAGAGGGTGTTGCTTACAGGGTGATAATGAAGGGCAGTCTAAAGACACACCCAAGAGGATCCTATTGGCCACGCCCCCTTAGTAAAGACTGTAAAATGTAGCACTACATTTAAAAATACTGTATCACTCGAAACTGGATTTTAAAGAAACCAAACACCGAATAATCAGAGGAGCAACAGGAATACAATTTTAAAACTGACCACTTTTCACTTAGTGACTTCTCCATTTTTAAAGGTCAATTTCCAAAATAATTAAAAAGCCTTGATACATGAAGCAAATTATGAAATGCATATCAAAAAAGCCAATCTGATCCCAATCCTGTACTGGTGAGGAGAAATTGACCTAAATAAATAGTTGTCTTTGATAAGGTTTCCAGAATGGTTGGATCTTGAATTGCATCTAAAGGTGACATATGTAAAAAGTTTTCTTCCTTAAGTCAGAAAGTTTTTTTGCATGCTTTTTTAATGGGATTATTTATCTAAAAACCTCATACCATTGGATGACCATTTTTCACGGCCCACCACAGGCATTATGAATGAATATAAAGCCGACTGAGAGCCTTCTTCAGGATTGATTTGGTTGAAAATTAATTATTCTTTTCCATATTGAGAAAATTTCATTTTTTTTTTTTTTACTACATTTTTATGTTTAATTTGTTTGTAAAATATATGCAGAACTTTCTCTGCCTTAATAAAAATTTAATTTAATCAGGATCGTTAAATAAAATTATGTCCACCTTTTTTTTATACTTTGTAAATGTGGCTTCTTTTCAGGAAGTAGAGCATACTGCTAATAGTTTCCTTTCCTTCTATTACACGCAGTAACTGGAGCCAGGACTCATTTCCATCAATGTCCTTTGTGAACTTTTCCTGCTCAATCGGCCTCATAACGGCTAATGAGCACGATATTTCTTAATCAATTGTTTTTAAGACGATTGTAGAACCTGAAGTACCTTTCACACTAATATCCTCTAGGATTATTTTTATCCTTTGTATACATAGTGTGCTTGTCTTGGTAAGAGATACTATCAAAGATAGTTGGCACATTTCATTCCCCTGGGAAGTGATCCAAAAAAGAAGCAGACCATGGTATACAAGTTGCAGCTCTAATAGGACAGCAGGACGTGTTTTATCCGTTGTCTATCTGGCCGATGGCTATGTTGGAAAATTATTACTTTTTCCAAAAAAAGTAAATAAATTAGGCTGTTTCTGTATTTTCTTTGTGTTCTTAAGTGCGGTTTAATTAGTAGAGTTTTAATAGTTATGACTTTAAAGGTATAAAAGTCTCCATTGTGGTTGGAACTTTGCCTTTTATTCCTAGTCAGAGACATACAATCCTCAAGAGCTAAATAGCCACTGTACTCACACCTGTGCCATAAGAGGGTAAAAGGCCCCTCCGTTACATCGGAAGACCTAGTATCATAAGTGGAGTCTGGTAGGTGGAGAGCCATGTTATGGCTTTTCCATTTGTGATCTGGAGCTAAAAGGTTTACTAGTGGACTCTTCTCCAGAAGAAATACATTTATTTTTAGTGATACTTATTGAAGATTGGTAAAGATGAGCAAATCTCTTTGCATGACCATTGTCCAGCAGCCAGGTTTGTCCTCCTTAGTTGGATGAGAGCCTTGTGACCTACCTTCTACCTATCATTGTTTGCGGCTCCATTTTGGTTAGCCAGCCTGGTACGACGTCCTTGTTGTGGGATGACGCACATATGGCGTTGCACTGGAATGGAAGATGCTGGTAGGTAGGAGGCAAGTCTGAGGGCTACCATCTAATTGCCACAGATTACTCACCTGGCTGCTGGACGAGAATCCTGAGAACTTATTCACTTCTCCTTAGAGGTGGTTAACCAATGAGACTATATTACACTTTTTGAATAGGCTTTACATCATACCTATAAGGATATAAGCCAAACCATAATCTCATGCAAAAGAGACTCCGATCTGTAGACATCGGTTTTGGGGGTTCTTGCCCTCTTATTGCAGAGCAGAGTGAGACATCTTTAACTTGGGTTTCGGGGCTGTACCGCTTTTCTTTGTGGAATAACTGGTTGGTGTAGAAGTTTTATGTGTGGGTGTAAGTGTAGGCAAATTTGCTCACTTCCAGGTAAAGCAAAGCCATCTTTCTAGTGCCAACGTTAGATGGTAGCTACCCTAGGAGTCGATGTCTGAATCCAGTCTTCTTCGAAAGAAAGAAACCCATCTGGAGGACGGCCAATGTTAGATGGTAGCTATCATAGGAGTCGTGTCTGAATCCAGTCTTCTCTAAAAGAAAGAAACCCATCTGCAGGGCAGCCAACATTAGATGGTAGCTATCCTAGGAGTCGATGTCTGAATCCAGTCTTCGAAAGAAAGAAACCCATCTGGAGGACAGCCAACGTTAGACGGTAGCTACCCTAGGAGTTGATGTCTGAATCCAGTCTTCTCCAAAAGAAAGAAACCCATCTGCAGGGCAGCCATCTCAAGTTTTTTGCTCCACATCCATGCACACCAGGGTATTTTATTTGCCAGGTGAGAGATGTGGATCTAGGTGGTGTCCAGTTTCCATACTACAACTTTGAGCCGAAACAGTAGCTGCAAGTTATATTTCTGTACAAGTGTTTATTACTACCAGTTAGCCATCTTGATTATTTTCAGTTTTTGTAGAAGGGTAAGTTCATACTAGGCGTCTTTTCAGCTTTTTTTTCTGCAGCCAAGCCTGATCTCTTGGCCAGGAAAGAAGCTGCAGAAAAAAAGTTTTCCTTGCAGTTTTTGCATGTTAATGTTATGCTGATTTGGCATGGTACATTTGTATCTTCTGCATGCTGATAAAGTTTAGTGTTCAAAAAAAGTCCTATTCTATAGAATCAGGTTGTGGCAAAAATGCAGCAAAACCTGTTACCTGCATTTTTTCACCACCCATTAAATTTTATTTCAGTGTGTGGAAAATCTGAAAGAATGCTGAAAAGTGACATGCTCCATTGTGCAAAAAAACATGCAAAGCACAAAATCCGGATGACAAAAAACCAAGCTGTGTGCAGGAGATTTCTGAAATCTCATAGACTTCGATAGTACTGTAAAGTGCAGCTGAAAATTTGCATAAAACACACACAAAAGCTGCAAAAATGCCTAGTGTGAACTTAGCCTAAGCTTTGTTTGCAAGGCTTTAAAAAAAAAAAAAAAAAAAAAAAATCATCCTAAAGCGGTCTACCGTGCCTGCAATACCGAAACTGTTGTATTCAGCTCTACTACAAGTAGGTAGAAGTTTATAATTGAGCCTATAGGTAAAATATGAAGTGCAAATTGTATTTACTTCCTGCCTCAGTTTATTGGGACAAGACAACTAATCTCTAAAAAGTTTTTACAGAAAACTATTCATTCATGTTTTGACGCCAAACGCTTTGTGGCTCTGTATTTAACAAATTGAAATTGGTTGAGAATACACAGTGGATTTTTTTAGTTGGGTGCAGCATCAAAAATTGTATCCAAGCCATCTGGGCCATGTATTTAGAAAACCTAAACATTATTTTTGACTATTTTTCTGTTTTTAGTTTTTTAGTAGTCAAAGATTTCCAAAAAAGTGTCCTTAAGTGTTTGACCATATCCACACATATGTCATAAATGTCTTGAGTTTGGTTTCCACCTCTGGGGGATCCTTACCCACTTGAATATCAGGAGTCTCCTAGTTGCTACCACACAGCAGCTGAATGTTGCATTGTCGCCAAAAGAGACATGGAGTGTCATGTGCTGTTCTATCAGATGTTTCCTAATGGGGTTGTACCAAATTTCGAAGTTATCCCCCGTTTCCCAATTGCTGGGTGTCTGACTCTGGGATCCCGACGAATTCCAAGCACCATGGTTCTGAAAAGCTCCAGGTGAATGGAGAGGTGGTGGATCATGTGCAGCATTGGCACTGCCATTACGAATGAATCGAGTAGCAGGGTATATGATACCTCTGGTCCATTCACATACGCCTCTTCAGAGTCCCGGCTGTGAGACACCCAGTGATTGGGAAGTTTCCCCTATCTGTGATTTTTAAAGGGTTTGTACCAAATTTGGACGTTGTACCTTAGCCGTAAGATGAGGGATAACTTTCCGATCATTGGGGTTTCCACAGCTTGGAATCTGAAGAGGCCTATGTGACTGGATCAGAAGTCGATCATGCGCACTGAGACTCCATTTGTAATGGGAGTGATGAGTGATACACATGATCCATGTCCTCTCCATTCACATGGAGCTCTTCAGAACCATGGTTCATGGGATGAGTGGGGATTTGCAGTGATCGGACACCCAGCAGTTGGAAAATATATACCCTATGGATAGAGGAGAACTTCCAAACTTGTAACAACAACTCCTTTAGATCAGTGATTTTCAACCAGTGTTCCGCGGCACACTAGTGTGCCGGGACACATGGTCGGGTGTGCTGTGGGGAAAGTTCCCCAAACTATGCTTTAACCCTTTCTACCCTTTCAATTTGCGCTGCCTGGCACAAGCATCTCAGTCAGTGCAGGGCCAGGCACACATAGGGGTTAAGGACACAGCCAGCGTGACATTGTGGGAGGAGAGTTCTCCTGCTCTGCTCTCCTGGCTGCAAGCAGTGCTGAACTTATCAGGCACAGGCAGATTCCCGGAGCTCCTACCGGCACCTGAGTGAGTGCCATGCTATCGTTGTATGTACTGACAGTCTACTCTGGGTGACCTGGGGCGGCCATGGGCTGGGCGGCTGCAGCTGGCATATATATATATACTACAGCAGCCGCCCAGCCCAGGCCCCCAGCACAGCCTGTATAGATACAGTGTATATAATATATATACAGGACAGGTGCTGGGGGCCTGGGCTGGGCGGCTGTTGAAGTATATACACTGCACAGTACCTCTCCTCCTGTATATATACACTGCACAGTACCACTCCTCCTGTATATATACACTGCACAGTACCACTCCTCCTGTATATATACACTGCACAGTACCACTCCTCCTGTATATATACACTGCACAGTACCACTCCTCCTGTATATATACACTGCACAGTACCACTCCTCCTGTATATATACACTGCACAGTACCACTCCTCCTGTATATATACACTGCACAGTACCACTCCTCCTGTATATATACACTGCACAGTACCACTCCTCCTGTATATATATACTGCACAGTACCGCTCCTCCTGTATATATATACTGCACAGTACCGCTCCTCCTGTCCTGTATATATACACCGCACAGTACCACTCCTCCTGTCCTGTATATATACACCGCACAGTACCACTTCTGTCCTGTATATATACACTGCACATTACCACTCCTCCTGTCCTGTATATATACACTGCACATTACCACTCCTCCTGTCCTGTATATGTACACTGCACATTACCACTCCTCCTGTCCTGTATATGTACACTGCACATTACCACTCCTCCTGTCCTGTATATGTACACTGCACAGTACCACTCCTCCTGTCCTGTATATATACACTGCACAGTACCACTCTTCCTGTCCTGTATATACACCGCACAGTACCACTTCTGTCCTGTATATATACACTGCACAGTAATACTCCTCCTGTCCTGTATATATACACTGCACATTACCACTCCTCCTGTCCTGTATATGTACACTGCACAGTACCACTCCTCCTGTCCTGTATATATACACTGCACAGTACCACTCTTCCTGTCCTGTATATACACTGCACAGTACCACTCTTCCTGTCCTGTATATACACTGCACAGTACCACTCCTCCTGTATATATACACTGCACAGTACCACTCCTCCTGTATATATACACTGCACAGTACCCTCCACCTGTCCTGTATATATACACTGCACAGTACCACTCCTCCTGTCCTGTATATATACACTGCACAGTACCACTCTTCCTGTCCTGTATATACACTGCACAGTACCACTTCTGTCCTGTATATATATACACGGCACAGTACCACTCCTCCTGTCCTGTATATATACACTGCACAGCACCACTCCTCCTGTCCTGTATATATACACTGCACAGTACCACTCCACCTGTCCTGTATATATACACTGCACAGTACCACTCCTGTATATATACACTGCACAGTACCACTCCTCCTGTCCTGTATATATACACTGCACAGTACCTCTCCTCCTGTCCTGTATATATACACTGCACAGTACCTCTCCCCTGTATATATACACTGCACAGTACCACTCCTCCTGTATATATACACTGCACAGTACCTCTCCTCCTGTATATATACACTGCACAGTACCTCTCCTCCTGTATATATACACTGCACAGTACCACTCCTCCTGTCCTGTATATATACACTGCACAGTACCTCTCCCCTGTATATATACACTGCACAGTACCACTCCTCCTGTATATATACACTGCACAGTACCACTCCTCCTGTATATATACACTGCACAGTACCACTCCTCCTGTCCTGTATATATACACTGCACAGTACCTCTCCCCTGTATATATACACTGCACAGTACCACTCCTCCTGTATATATACACTGCACAGTACCTCTCCTCCTGTATATATACACCGCACAGTACCTCTCCCCTGTATATATACCACACAGTACCTCTCCTCCTGTATATATACACTGCACAGCACCTCTCCCCTGTATATATACACAGCACAGTACCTCTCCCCTGTATATATACACTGCACAGTACCTCTCCTCCTGTCCTGTATATATACACTGCACAGTACCTCTCCCCTGTATATATACACTGCACAGTACCACTCCTCCTGTATATATACACTGCACAGTACCACTCCTCCTGTATATATACACTGCACAGTACCACTCCTCCTGTATATATACACCGCACAGTACCACTCCTCCTGTATATATACACTGCACAGTACCACTCCTCCTGTATATATACACTGCACAGTACCTCTCCTCCTGTATATATACACCGCACAGTACCTCTCCCCTGTATATATACCACACAGTACCTCTCCTCCTGTATATATACACTGCACAGCACCTCTCCCCTGTATATATACACAGCACAGTACCTCTCCCCTGTATATATACACCGCACAGTACCTCTCCTCTGTATATATACACTGCACAGTACCACTCCAAGGAGTTCCCATTCTGGCCAACAAAGCTATTTTGACATTGCTCCCATTTTCGACCACATATCTATGTGAGCTGGGCTTCTCAAGCTTGACTGCGATAAAAACTAAAAACAGGGAGAGACTGAGAACTGTTGAGGAAGAGCTTTGTGTGTGTCTTTCCACCATTCCTGCCAGGATATCCCTTTTGTGTTTATCGAAACAGGCCCAGGTTTCACACTGAGTGAGTATAAATACATTTAGAATCTATATTATTAACTATATGTAGAATATGTACTGTTTTAGTGTCATTTTGTGCCATTTTGGTTGGTGGTGTGCCCCGTGATTTTTTAAGTATAAAAAGTGTGCCGCGGCTCAAAAAAGGTTGAAAATCACTGCTTTAGATCACATGGACTTGAATGTAGTGGTGTCATGTGTGGCCGATTCTCCATTTATCGGAATGGTTCTAGTGATAGAGCTAGAATATATATTAACCCCTTCCCGACATTTGACGTACTATCCCGTCGAGGTGGGGTGGGCCCGTATGACCGCCGACGGGATAGTACGTCATAGCCGATCGGCCGCGCTCACGGGGGGAGCGCGGCCGATCGCGGCCGGGTGTCGGCTGCATATCGCAGCTGACATCCGGCACTATGTGCCAGGAGCGGTCACGGACCGCCCCCGGCACATTAACCCCCGGCACACCGCGATCAAACATGATCGCGATGTGCCGGCGATGCAGGGAAGCATCGCGCAGGGAGGGGGCTCCCTGCGGGCTTCCCTGAGCCCCCCGCAGCAACGCGATGTGATCGCGTTGCTGCGAGGGTCTTACCTCCCTCCCTGCCTGCTCCAGACCCGGATCCAAGATGGCCGCGGATCCGGGTCCTGCAGGGAGGGAGGTGGCTTCACAGACGCCTGCTCAGAGCAGGCACTGTGAAGCAGCCTGTACTTCTCGCAGATCGGTGATCTGTCAGAGTGCTATGCAAACTGACAGATCACCGATCTGTATTGTCCCCCCCTGGGGCAAAGTAAAAAAGTAAAAAAAAAAATTTCCAAATGTGTAAAAAAAAATAAAAAAAAATATTCCAAAATAATGAAAAAAAAAAAAAAATATTATTCCCATAAATACATTTCTTTATCTAAATTAAAAAAACAAAACAATAAAAGTACACATATTTAGTATCGCCACGTCCGTAACGACCCAACCTATAAAACTGCCACACTAGTTAACCCCTTCAGTAAACACCGTAAGAAAAAAAAAAAAAAAACGAGGCAAAAAACAACGCTTTATTACCATACCGCCGAACAAAAAGTGGAATAACACGCGATCAAAAAGACTGATATAAATATCCATGGTACCGCTGAAAACGTCATCTTGTCCCGCAAAAAACAAGCCGCCATACAGCATCATCAGCAAAAAAATAAAAAAGTTATAGTCCTGAGAATAAAGCGATACCAAAATAATTATTTTTTCTATAAAATAGTTTTTATCGTATAAAAGCGCCAAAACATAAAAAAAATGATATAAATGAGATATCGCTGTAATCGTACTGACCCGACGAATAAAACTGCTTTATCAATTTTACCAAACCCGGAACGGTATAAACGCCTCTCCCAAAAGAAATTCATGAATAGCAGGTTTTTGGTCATTCTGCCTCACAAAAATCGGAATAAAAAGCGATCAAAAACGGTCACGTGTCCGAAAATGTTACCAATAAAAACGTCAACTCGTCCCGCAAAAAACAAGACCTCACATGACTCTGTGGAGCAAATGTGGAAAAATTATAGGTCTCAAAATGTGGAGACGCAAAAACTTTTTTGCTATAAAAAGCGTCGCTGGTTTCACACTTCCGTTTTTGTCTGCAGCGTTTTTTGCACAAAAAAACGCATGCGTTTTTTCCCTATATTTAACATTGAAAACGCATGTGGTTTTTTTGTACGCGTTTGGTCGCGTTTTCAAACGCATGCGGTTTTTTTCTGCATGCGTTCATTTTCAGAAATACAACCTGCAGTATTTTCTTGCGTTTTTAAGCACATGCGTTTGTTTGCGTTAAAAACGCATGCATTTTTATCGAAAAAAACAGAAAACACACTGAAAAGCCACCCACCACCATCAAGGTGATAAAGGGATCCAAACCCTAACCCTAACTCTACCCCTAACCTCACCCCTAACCGTTTAATGAACATTTTCTGACAGTCATAGTGCCACGTATTTCAGTGCCACGTATTTCAGTGCCACGTATTTCAGTGCCATGTATTTCAGTGCCACGTATCACGTATTTCAGTGCCACATATTTTAGTACCACGTATTTCAGTTGCACGTATTTCAGTGCCACGTATTTCAGTGCCACGTATTTCAGTGCCACGTATCACGTATTTCAGTGCCACGTGTTTCAGTGCCACGTATTTAAGTGCCACGTATCACATATTTCAGTGCCACGTATTTCAGTGCCACGTATTTCAGTGCCACGTATTTCAGTGCCACGTATTTCAGTGCCACGTATTTCAGTGCCACGTATTTAAGTGCCACATATCACATATTTCAGTGCCACTTATTTAAGTGCCACGTATTTCAGTGCCACGTATTTAAGTGCCACGTATCACATATTTCAGTGCCACGTATTTCAGTGCCACGTATTTCAGTGCCACGTATTTCAGTGCCACGTATTTCAGTGCCACGTGTTTCAGTGCCACGTATTTAAGTGCCACGTATCACGTATTTCAGTGCCACGTATTTCAGTGCCACGTATTTCAGTGCCACGTATCACGTATTTCAGTGCCACGTGTTTCAGTGCCACGTATTTAAGTGCCACGTATCACATATTTCAGTGCCACGTATTTCAGTGCCACGTATTTCAGTGCCACGTATTTCAGTGCCACGTATTTCAGTGCCACGTATTTAAGTGCCACATATCACATATTTCAGTGCCACTTATTTAAGTGCCACGTATTTCAGTGCCACGTATTTCAGTGCCACGTATTTCAGTGCCACGTGTTTCAGTGCCACGTATTTAAGTGCCACGTATCACGTATTTCAGTGCCACGTATTTCAGTGCCACGTATTTCAGTGCCACGTATTTCAGTGCCACGTATTTCAGTGCCACGTATTTCAGTGCCACGTATTTCAGTCACGTTTAGGGTTAGGGTTAGGGGTAGGGTTAGGGTTAGGGTTGGAGGTAAAGTTAGGGTTGGGGCTAAAGTTAGGGTTGGGGCTAAAGTTAGGGTTAGGGTTTGGATTACATTTACGTTTGGATTAGGGTTGGGATTAGAATTATGGGTGTGTCAGGGCTAGGGGTGTGGTTAGGGTTACCGTTGGGATTAGGGTTAGGGGTGTGTTTGGGTTAGGGTTTCAGGTAGAATTGGGGGGTTTCCACTGTCCAGGCACATCAGGGGCTCTCCAAGCGCGACATGGCGTCCAATCTCAATTCCAGCCAATTCTGCGTTGAAAAAGTAAAACAGTGCTCCTTCCCTTCCGAGCTCTCCCGTGCGCCCAAAAAGGGGTTTACCCCAACATATGTGTTATCAGCGTACTCGGGACAAATTGAACAACAACTTCTGGGGTCCAAGTTCTCTTGTTATCCTTAGGAAAATAAAAATTTGGGGGGCTAAAAATCATTTTTGTGGGAAAAAAAAGATGTTTTATTTTCACGGCTTTGCGCTATAAACTTTAGTGAAACACTTGGGGGTTCAAAGTTCTCAAAACACATCTAGATAAGTTCCTTGGGAGGTCTAGTTTCCAATATGGGGTCACTTGTGGGGGGTTTGTACTGTTTGGGTACATCAGGGGCTCTGCAAATGCAACGTGACGGCTGCTGACCAATCCATTTAAGTCTGCATTCCAAATGGCGCTCCTTCCCTTCCGAGCTCTGTCATGCGCCCAAACAGTGGTTCCCCCCCACATATGGGGTATCAGCGTACTCAGGACAAATTGGAAAACAAATTTTGGGGTCCAATTTATTCTGTTACCCTTGTAAAAATACAAAGCTGGGGGCTAAAAAATCATTTTTGAGAAAAAAAAAAAAAATTATTTTCACGGCTCTGCGTTATAATCTGTAGTGAAACACTTGGGGGTTCAAAGCTCTCAAAACACATCTAGATAAGTTCCTTAGGGGGTCTACTTTCCAAAATGGTGTCACTTGTAGGGAGTTTCAATGTTTAGGCACATCAGGGGCTCTCCAAACGCAACATGGCGTCCCATCTCAATTCCAGTCAATTTTGCATTGAAAAGTCAAATGGCGCTCCTTCCCTTCCAAGCTCTGCCATGCGCCCAAACAATGGTTTACACCCACATATGGGGTATCAGCGTACTCAGGACAAATTGCACAACATTTTTTGGGGTCCAATTTCTTCTCTTACCCTTGGGAAAATAAAAAATTGGGGGCGAAAAGATCATTTTTGTGAAAAAATATGATTTTTTATTTTTACGGCTCTGCATTATAAACTTCTGTGAAGCACTTGGTGGGTCAAAGTGCTCACCACACATCTAGATAAGTTCCTTAGGGGGTCTACTTTCCAAAATGGTGTCACTTGTAGGGAGTTTCAATGTTTAGGCACATCAGGGGCTCTCCAAACGCAACATGGCGTCCCATCTCAATTCCAGTCAATTTTGCATTGAAAAGTCAAATGGCGCTCCTTCCCTTCCAAGCTCTGCCATGCGCCCAAACAATGGTTTACACCCACATATGGGGTATCAGCGTACTCAGGACAAATTGCACAACATTTTTTGGGGTCCAATTTCTTCTCTTACCCTTGGGAAAATAAAAAATTGGGGGCGAAAAGATCATTTTTGTGAAAAAATATGATTTTTTATTTTTACGGCTCTGCATTATAAACTTCTGTGAAGCACTTGGTGGGTCAAAGTGCTCACCACACATCTAGATAAGTTCCTTAGGGGGTCTACTTTCCAAAATGGTGTCACTTGTAGGGAGTTTCAATGTTTAGGCACATCAGGGGCTCTCCAAACGCAACATGGCGTCCCATCTCAATTCCAGTCAATTTTGCATTGAAAAGTCAAATGGCGCTCCTTCCCTTCCAAGCTCTGCCATGCGCCCAAACAATGGTTTACACTCACATATGGGGTATCAGCGTACTCAGGACAAATTGCACAACATTTTTTGGGGTCCAATTTCTTCTCTTACCCTTGGGAAAATAAAAAATTGGGGGCGAAAAGATCATTTTTGTGAAAAAATATGATTTTTTATTTTTACGGCTCTGCATTATAAACTTCTGTGAAGCACTTGGTGGGTCAAAGTGCTCACCACACATCTAGATAAGTTCCTTAGGGGGTCTACTTTCCAAAATGGTGTCACTTGTAGGGAGTTTCAATGTTTAGGCACATCAGGGGCTCTCCAAACGCAACATGGCGTCCCATCTCAATTCCAGTCAATTTTGCATTGAAAAGTCAAATGGCGCTCCTTCCCTTCCAAGCTCTGCCATGCGCCTAAACAATGGTTTACACCCACATATGGGGTATCATCGTACTCAGGACAAATTGTACAACAACTTTGGGGGTCCATTTTCTCCTGTTACCCTTGGTAAAATAAAACAAATTGGAGCTGAAATAAATTTTGTGTGAAAAAAAGTTAAATGTTCATTTTTATTTAAACATTCCAAAAATTCCTGTGAAACACCTGAAGGGTTAATAAACTTCTTGAATGTGGTTTTGAGCACCTTGAGGGGTGCAGTTTTTAGAATGGTGTCACACTTGAGTATTTTCTATCATATAGACCCCTCAAAATGACTTCAAATGAGATGTGGTCCCTAAAAAAAAATGGTGTTGTAAAAATGAGAAATTGCTGGTCAACTTTTAACCCTTATAACTCCGTCACAAAAAAAAATTTTGGTTCCAAAATTGTACTGATGTAAAGTAGACATGTGGGAAATGTTACTTATTAAGTATTTTGCGTGACATATGTCTGTGATTTAAGGGCACAAAAATTCAAAGTTGGAAAATTGCAAAATTTTCAAAATTTTCGCCAAATTTCCATTTTTTTCACAAATAAACGCAAGTTATATCGAATAAATTTTACCTTTAACATGAAGTACAATATGTCACGAGAAAACAATGTCAGAATCGCCAAGATCCGTCAAAGCGTTCCAGAGTTATAGCCTCATAAAGGGACAGTGGTCAGAATTGTAAAAATTGGCCCGGTCATTAACGTGCAAACCACCCTTGGGGGTGAAGGGGTTAAGATTTGCATATGTTCATTTTGCATTTTTTATTGTAGATTTCATGTTTTTAATTCTGTTAAGTCCATTTAGTTATTTTTGTCTGCACTCTTGGGTTCTTACGGTACTTTTTTTTCCTCTTCATTTTCTTTAAAATATTAATTTGCCCTTATGAAAAAATAACCTGTTCAACAGTTAAGTGTTCCCAATTCTTATATGTATGTTCCGTCATCAGAAGAAAAATTCATGGTATTCTCGGGACTGAAGTATTTGTGTTTCAAGCAAAGCTAAATTGTTCTTTGGCCGTTTTCCAATTTGTAAAGTGCTGCAGGTTTGAAAACTTCCTGAAGTATCATAAAATGTGCCCACGGTGTTAGACACAAGTTTTCTTCTAGTGACATAAAATTGTTTTTTACATTTATATGCTGCATTGCTATTTTGCTATAATTTCTTTATATGAATGACTTCATTGTGAAGCTATTGTGATATTTCGGCTAGTATTTCGAATTGTACTAGTTATCCAGCAGGAACATTAGTTGTGCATTTTTATTTTTCTGTCGCAGCACAATGATCTTATGAGCAAAGAGAGAGGATTTACAAAGATTAACATAGAAACTCCTGGTGGCTAAAGATGTTTTGGTTTAATTAGTTGGTAATAAGCTTGTTCACCGGATTGCCATGGAGAAGCCAAGTTGTTCTTTAAAGGGAACCTGTCACCCCCAAAATCGATGGTGAGGTAAGCACACCGTCATCAGGGGCTTATCTTCAGCATTCTGTAATGCGTGGGTATTTTTGGAGGAAATTGGCCGGGTGAGTCTATGGGCGTCTCTGAGCTGGTGCGTATAGGCAAGACGCGACCTGGAGACCAAGTTTTACGGATATGGAGGACAAGTTTTTTATGGTCTGGAGGACAAGTTTATTACAGTTTGGGACTTCGAGGACCGCCCTCCCCGTGGTTAATGTTTAATAAATAAAACTATTTTTTATTATGTGTTAATAAAACGGCTGCTGTGGCCAACTTATCCAAATAACATTGTGGTAAGTCTTTATTTCAGATAAGGTGGTCGGGCCGTTGGGATGAATGGTATAATGAGGATTGGAAAAGGTGGGTAGAGAAATTCATGGGGATTCACGTATACCCAATTGTCAAGCAACTTCTAATACTGGAGATACCGGTGCTGATGTAAGAAGATCAGATAGACAGGGTGGACAGCAGTGCAAGCAGCTTCTTCTTATCTCCACACCCATAGTATCTCCAATATTAGATCAGATAGACAGGGTGGACAGCAGTGTGAGCAGCCTCTTCTTACCTGTCAGACAGAATCAGTGGACAGTTCTAGTATTTGCTTAGATAATAGTGCGATTTAAGCAGCTTCTTTTTCTCTCAGCAGCTTGGTATCTCCAATATTTATTTTACTCTCTTCTGTAGTGCCATTAATTCCGCAACACTTTACAGACATTATTAGGTCATAGGATGAGCAGCCTCTTCATGCCTCACCACCCCTGGTATCTCCAGTATTAGATCTAGTAGACAGGGTGGACAGCAGTGTGAGCAATCGTTTCTCAGCAACCATAGTATCTCCAGTATTCGTTCAGATATACAGCAGTGTGAGCAGTCTCTTCATACCTGAGCAATCCTGGTATTTCCAGTACTAGAACCTGCAGCCCATTCTATCTTACTGATTTTTCTGATGGCAACTCAGAGGACTTATGATGTTACTATACTAAGTGGTCTACCCTTATCAGCTTTTACCCACAGTAAGTCTAGTGATGTCACTTAGTATGCGGTGCTCAAGCATGTTGGTGTTAAAAACTCTAAATTGAGTGGAAAAGAGGCAAACTTATTCAAACCATAAATTCAGGCGAAAAGGGCGAGGTTGGGTGGGTTTTCACCTTTACTGGACCTTCTGTTTTTTTTTAGTTGGCAGATTTCTCAGAACCCCTACTTCAGAACGATAATGCCAATTAAATATTTATGTAGTGCAAGTTTTTCTTTTCATGCTTTTGTACTTTTGCTTCTGTGGGTTGCTATTCGAGAGATCTGCAGTAAATCCAGCAAGTAATGTCACTATTAGACATAAGCATTTGACCTCTTCAGCACTAGAGAAAACGGGCTCTCTTCTACGCTAATGAGAAGAGCTGACTCAAGATGAATAAATTGAATGCTTTCACCTTGAGCTGGTTGTCATATTCACCAGTGACCATGCATGTCTTAGACTGCCCCTGTCAATCTTAATTAACTAAACATTTGGTAAGTGAGGACCACAGGTCCCCGATACTGCACTACGGTAATGAGGATGATGACTTGAGTCATTTCAGGAGGTCACACTTTGTCTAAGGAAGCACAGCTTGCAAATTCGCTTGGCCAGGGGGCAGACAAAGTTTACTTCACTGGTGGTTACACACAGTTAACGATGCAATAATATGTTGAGTAAAATTAATATCATGGCGTGAAAATTTTAAGAGATTTAAACACTAGAACTGTGATGCAGTGGTTTGTCAAGACATTTAGAAGAATTGGTCTTAGAATTGCTTCAGATCTAATATCCTAACAATAGGGCCATGATCAGTTTATATGGGCATTTCCACTCAGCTTTCATAAAGTCTTGAAGAACAAATATAGGTGGTAGAACTTGAGTGATGGCCTGTATGTGATGTGACCATGTTTGTCACTCTTTCCCTGAAATATAGTACTTCACTGGTCACGATAGTGCTGTTGAGAGGAGTTAGCAATTGGCTAAATGATCACTTAGCTGATGGCGATCTCTCCCGACTCCCCCATACATCAGGATGATTGGCTAAGCTCTCCTGTGTTCCTATGAGGAAGGTGCTACAAGGATCTTTTGGTAATCTTGCCACCAGACAAAAGTATCTGGCGATTGACTTCTAACTACCCGGTCTGGGGTCAATCAGGAGGCCCTCATATGGACAAGATGTTCTGTTGATCCTGCCAAAATCAGCTGCTACAGCAGACTTTTATCTAATGGGTGGTATGGTTGACTAAAAACCTTTTAAAGAGTCACAATGATGATGACCTAGTGCTGCATTGTGCTGCCATATTTAAGCTTCCGTCTCTTCAGCCAGGGACGAATGCAGGACATGTGTTGTATGATTTGGCAATCGGTAGTGCCAAACACTCACCATAATTTAGCGGTTAGCAACTATCCGGTTCACAGCTCTACTTATATCAATAGACTTTCTCTGATATTGTAGCTCATTCCTGTTTCCTTAAATACCAGACATAGCCTAGGCGCACAAATTGCGTGGTTTCAAGACTGGGTAAAAAAGCATATCCTTTTTTTTTTCTCATTCTGTAAAAACCTCCTCAATCAACCACCCAATCAAGACATGGGGGTTTTACATGTTAAGATGTATGTGATATAAGAAGTTGAATGAAGTCCTATTTATCACATAGATAATTATCTGACATTATAATTTCAGTCTATGCTTCTACATTTTTTGGGGTGAGTGCACTGATTTATTAAATATTGAGTTATTACAGACACTATCATAAATCATCGGTAAAATAACATCTTACAAAGCGATCTTACCAAACACAAGCATAGATCATGTGGGATTCTCTTTGCTCTGCCTGATAAAGAACCATTGACTATAGAAGCACTTGAGGTATCGAGGCTTTAAGAGCAGCCAGTGTAATTATTTTCTAAGGCTATTATTGGTAGATTTGCTTTAATTTTGTTCTTTTTGCATACTGGCTACCCAACGTTAACATTATCTGACATCAATATTGTCCTTAGTCTTAAATAGGACAGCTGTTCTTTGACTGGTTCTTCTAACTTCATAAGATGAAACCACCTAAAATTGTATTGAGTGATCTTCTTGAAGGTAGTCTTGTAAAAAAGAAAAAAAAAAGATCAATATGACTAATAGAATGGTAGAATTGAAAATATGTTCTGGATAAGGCAGTGATCTTCTCCAAGAGGTGTGTGTTTTGTTTTTTTTGTGAAGATTCACCATCTTGGCGATCATGTTGGATGACATTTGAGGAGAGGTGACACCTAACAATGGTTTTATGGAACAGAGTATCCAACATGGCAAGAGATTTGTTTATGCAATAACTAGTGTTGAGTGAATGTTCTCGGATAAAGTGTTATCAGAACATGCTCCAGTGCTAACATAGTGACTTCGGAGTGTTCGAAAAATATGTTCGAGTCCCCACACATGCATGTCTCGTTGCTGTTTGACCTCAAATGGCCAAGTCCTGCATGTGCTGCGGCTGTTGAACAGCCATTAGACATGCAGGTGCGGGGACTCCAACATATAGACCTCGCCGATGTCACTCGATTAGCACCCGAGCTCTATCGAATAACACCTTATCCGATCCCATTCGCTCATCACTAGTAGTAACCTATTAGCCAAACCCGGACTTACCTTATGGTTCTACTGAAGTTTGAATTTGTGCTTGTGATATTGGTTCATAAAACATTAATTTTACACCTTACTTTGTGTTTGTACATGTTGTCGTCACTGAAGAGCCAAGTGGCCTTTTCAAACACACATTTTTAATCGTCGCCACAGTTTTAGGTGGTATTTCAATGTTCTCACTGCATGGCCACTGAAAGGTTAGAGATTACTGGAGTGATGTAAAAGTCTCCTAGTCTTTTTAGGCCCCCCTTATGCATTAAATCAAAGTCCAACACCCCCAAAATTTTTGGTGGGGCTGGCCAACCACTAGATGGGTATGGAGGCCTCACTAATCTCCTGATAGATATTATTGATGCAAAGAAGGATCAAGCAGTTGAATATTTTAAAAGCCAGTTCTTTTGCGGGGAGATAAGTCATGGCTGGGTGTTTAAAGGTACCTTCACACTCAGCAACTTTACAACGAGAACGACAACGATCCGTGACGTTGCAGCGTCCTGGATAGCGATCTTGTTGAGTTTGACACGCAGCAGCGATCTGGATCCCGCTGTGATATCGCTGGTCGGAGCTAGAAGTCCAGAACTTTATTTGGTCGTCAGGTCGCCGTGTATCGTCATGTTTGACAGCAAAAGCAACGATGTCAGCAATGTTTTACATGGAGCTAACGACCTGTGAGAACGATAAGTGAGTCACCGTTACGTCACAGGATCGCTCCTGCATCGTTGTGGAGCTGCTGTGTTTGACGTCTCTACAGCGACCTAAACAGCGACGCTGCAGCGATCGGCTCGTTGTCTATATCGCTGCAGCGTCGCTGAGTGTGACGGTACCTTAACAGTGCCTTCTCTGAAAACACCTAAGCACTTGGCCATGTTGCCTGAGCTGCTCTTAACCACATTCGGAGATATGCTTAGAATAGCCACATGGATTATAAAAGATGGTTGTCTGGAGAAGTTTAATGACCTGTATGGAAGATTGGTGTGTGTCTATTTATTGTGAATGGTCTTTTTGGTCTACGGTTGCATAGACTGGCCACTATTAACGGTACTCACGGTTTGGTCTGTAATAGCTATTTCAGTGCATAGGGGTTGCCACTGTTCTTGGCAGTACTGGTCCTATTTATAAAGGACAGTGTGTGTTGGAGAACAATGATCTTTAATTCAGCACAAAAGATCGTTTCACCCAAAGAATGAGCGTTTTGGTTGTTCAGTACAAGATCGGCAGCCTGTTTAGCCTTTAGGATTATTGAGAAACTAGAAACTCTCGTTTCACAATTCTATTTCAGTGTACGTAGACACTTTTACCGTTCATTGAATTTCTGCCGGAATAACGAGATGACTGGTTAAAAGTGATCTCTACGGAACAAGAAATGTCAGCCCATCATTAGGCTCAGAGCCAGGGAAAATATCAATATATATATATATATATATATATATATTTTTTTTTTTTTTTTTTCTTCTAGGTAAATTTTTTTTAACAAGGATAATAAAACCAGGAAATTGGTGCTCCCGCAGCGATATGAGAGTGGAAAAAAAATCACCACCCCTCCCCCCCCAAAAAAAAATTGTAATAAAATCACAATGTGTTTCAGCTGTATCCATCCTTCCTCAGGTATTGCCCTTGGTTACTCTCTGCTATAACTTTTCTTGGAGGAAATTTCTGCAGCACACACCAGGATGGCTGTACCCATTTGATTAACTTCTCACACATGTGCATATAGAACAAGCGAAGACTGAACTATATTTTTAGCAATGCTGACCTTAGGTGATCATATGAACCCCTGAAAGAGGCAAGTCTCTGTTCTCATACCAGATTTTATTTTTGGAACGTCTGGAGAATTCTTCAGATTGTCAGCCATGTGCTGTGTCTATATCTCGTATCCTACCGTTCTGAGCCTTTGCCAACATCTCCTTTTCAGATTTTTTTTTTTTTTTCACTCCCTTCTAATACAGTCTGGTAGTAGCAGTTTTAACACCTTGTCGGGAGCTTTCTGCATGGAATATCAATTCTTTGAGCAGACACAACATAAACTGTTCTTCGACTCTTGTTTCCCAACAAACATTTTCACTTAAAAGACTGCAAAACAGAGATACAAGATTTCTGGACATGAAGGCGTTTCGGTCTACAGACGACATTCTTATTGATAAATATACAGAATATAGTTTTTATGAGATGCTGAAGACAATTCACTGATAACGTCCAATTCACACACTAAACACGTCAACCCGCCTGGCCGGCCAGATTTGCCTCCGGTGCCTCGTAAAGATATTTTTCATATGGGAAAGAAGCTTTTTAATGCTTATTGTCATGTTTTTGCTGCTGATATGAATAAAAATTATTCATATCTGAGAAAGGGGCGATTTCTCATCGGCGTAGTGTCCGTTATCTTGGAGGGATACAACATTCTCTATTTGTTCATGTATCAAAATCTCTACCGACTTCATCTTCAGTTACCATTTAGCTAAAGATGACCAAATAGCCAGACGTTTTTTGTGATACGATATGTATAATGCTTATCATTTATTCTTATTTTTATATATTTTTTATCTTTATGGCTATTTTTACAATGGAGAAGAGCCAGAGTTGATATTTATGCCTGTAGCTGCTTCTTACATTGGCGTCTTGAAAATCCTACGAACTCCAATATGATTTAGCGTAAAGTAGGATTGTAAGCGTGCGAGCAAGGCCCTTACTCCTTTTGGTATCGGAGTTATGTAAAAGTCCCCTCTAAAATTGTAAAGTGCTGAAGAACATATTAGCACTATAAAACTAATAATTTAAACAGGCAGATTTTAGTAGAACTATCCAACATTCTGGCCTGTACAAGGGTCTCCTGATTCTCCCCGATACAAATTTTTTATTTTCCTGGAGACGAGCAACTCTAAAACATCTGGCAATTACTTTATGAGCCCATAAACCTAAGACCGTCATTGGGAGCCACCGTTTCCAACTGCCCCATACACATGGACACTCGGCACCTCTGGAAGCGGCTTACTCTCTTGACAACAAAAAGGAGACCCTCACACTCATCAGATGGTCAGTACAACAAGTCTGTGTATGGGGGGCCTTTACTTTCCTTTTCCTAGTGCAAAAAGGTTAGAAGAGATGACTGTGGGATGACAAATAACTGAATTGTGTAGTATTTGAAGTCCTACGTAAAAGTGACCATGATCCAGACAATCACATGGGAGAGAACAAAGAGGTCAGCAAGATTGGTTTTAACATTTTAAACCCTTTTTGAACTGAACGTCCTTGTGTATCGGGTGGAGTTATTTTGACCAATAAAGTGTTCAGTCTATAGGCATCTAATGTGTATGGTGAATCTTAAGGTGCCATTACACAACTGGCGTGACTTAAGGCTTAAGGGCCGCAATGTAAAAGGATCACTTGGTCTCCGCATTGCACCTTGGAAGCTTGTTTGCCCAACAACACTCTCACCCTGTTTTCTGAGCTGTGTCCATATAGATGGATGGATGGAGAGTGGACTAACTGATCTATTATTTTTTTCCCTAGATGAAGAGCTTTCAAAGTACGGTACATAAATCCTCCTAAATCGCGCTGCATCCTTCCGCCCCAGTATATCAAGTTTCTAATTATAAGCTTGCAGGTTCTCCTCCTTTTAGCAGAAGTACATTTTCTAATTTGTTGCTTTGTTAATCTCACATATATACATACAGCTAGCATCCATTTTTTATTTCCTTTTTACTCTCTAATAGATTTCATGTCAGAGGTGCACTTTGCAGCTTCATCCTGGGCTGATGAGTTTATTCTCTAAGTGCCCTGTGATGTATTACACTGCACTCCCCTAAAAGCAATGAACGCGGTGCACGTTTTGCCTTGTAAAAGTCTGGCCAGGGCAAATTGATTTAGGTAATGCCTTTTGTGCTTCTTCGGCATAGTGCTCTTTGTTTCCAGGGGACTGCTCATTACGACAGAGAGCCTCTTGTGCGCGAGCCCCTTGTAAGGTTATGGCAAACAGTACTCGGTCATTTTCTCATTTTTAGCAAATCTTTGCTCAGCGTACCGTACTAGACAATGCGTTTAATTAAGGAGGAGATGTATTGGCTTTCCGGTAAATTGTCCTATCCAGTCTTGTGCTGACTATGGAGAAAAAAAATGCTTTGAGAAATGCTATTCTTGCTCTATTGTGAAAGTCTTTAATTTTTTATTTATTTATTTATTTTTTTAAACATCCGTATTAGCTATGAGCGAACGTGGTCAGTGTTATCCGAGCTTGCTCGTGTGCTAACAGGGTCTTCGGCGCACTTGAAAAATTTGTTTGAGTCTCCCCGGCTGCATGTGTTGCGGCTGTTCGACAGACACAACACATGCGGGGATTGTCTGTTAGGCATGTGCATGTATTGCGGCTGTTGAACAGTGTGAGGACCAAACCTATTTTTCAAGCATTCCGAAGACACTCGACACCCGAGCATTCTCATATAACAACTTATCTGATCACTCATCGCTAATCCTTACCTATTGGATCCAACGTAATAAAAAATTCTTAAAAAATTCTTAAGCTTTATATTTTAATTACATACACATTATATACGTGCTTTGTCCCCAGTGATCTCTGGAATTGGGGTTATGATCCCTGATTTTTCATCACTGCATACAGTTGAATTGACCCAAGAATCGAACCTTTTATCACCAATTTTTTCTTTCACGGGAAAAATCTCTTTAAAAGTAGCTTCCCTTATTATATGGCCATTATTTTTTACAATTCCCACAGTCATTTTGGTTCGCGTTCTAGAAATCAAATTAATTTATGGATGGATATTGGCACGTTATTGGTATTAAAGGGGATCTGTCATCAGGTCTTTGGTATGTACCTTAATCTGAGAACCCCCCCCCCCCCCAAAAAAAAAAAAAAAAAAAAATGACCTGGAGCATAAGCTGGTGGTACACGTGCAATGTGTCAAAACACGTTCACATTGTAGCCATTTCACAGACAAAACCCAAGAAAGAAGCAAAATGAGCAAATGTCCCATTGTAAGTAAATAATTAACTAGTAATAGTTCATATAAATAACATGAGGTATTTGGCTAACACTATTTTGATAAAAAAAAACTTAAAATCCATCCCGATGTGACAAGGTGTATTCAATCGGGAGGGTCCAATCTGAAAACCCGCATGATGTAGACAGAAATACTGATTCTAGCGGTGTCCCTGTGCTGATGTCAATAAAACCAGTATATTATCAGCAGGAGATTATCACTACAAGACTAGTTGTCTCATGCCTCGTAGTCCTCCATCTCCTCTGTAACCCCGCCCCCCAGCTCTGATTGGCAGCTTTCTGTGTACATTATGCAATCAGGCTTGTGGGTGGGGTTATACAGTGCTCAGCATTCTAAGCACTGCCAGATCTGCAGCAAAGAAAACCGTGATTGTATTGAGATGACACATTGCTAGAATCGGGGTCTCGGCCCCTACATCATTCTTGTCTCAGATTTACATAACAAAATACTGCTGACAGATTCTCTCTTAATAGCTGGACAGAGATTCCATTGGGTTTTCAAAATCTTGGCCACCACTTTTATAGGGACTGTAATGGGGTCAAATCTGTTGTCCCCATGTTGAATGGAAGATCAAATGGTATTCTTTTATATAGCTTATTTTTTTTCTAGTTAAAGATATGGTTTTCCTTTTATATATTATTTTTCTCTAGTATTAATCTGTTTACAATGCATGTAAATTCTTATATATTTTTATGTATATATGCAGTAGATACATAGTAGTGTACATGTGTTCTTATACGCATGCAATGTGGGTGTGTTTATATACATGTGTTTCTGATATATATATATATATATATATATATATATATATATATATATATATATATATATATACATATAATTTTTTTTTTTGTATACATGTTCATAAGCTTTTTCTCAGTCCATGTTGTGCTACTTAATTCTCCATTTTTTTTTTTTTTATGTGACCGTGAAATGTTATTTGCATTTCTCACTCTAATCCTCACTATAAATAAATGCATTTTGGTCTATACTTTTTACATTATATTCTTTATTTGTATTTTTCTGTTTTATTTTTATTTATTTTTTAGCTTTACATTTGCATTTTGGCTCCACAGTCGGCGTATTATTAAGTAGACTAATGGGGCATCAAGCTAAGCCAACAATAACGCAAGTAAAGGGAAGTGTATTTTCCCTAGATTTAATTGTACACTCTTTATTGTGAGGTTCATGCAGGATGCGAGGGAAAACCCATTAGGCCGAGAAAAAGAAAACATTGTACAAACCACATGCGGAGTATTTTATGAAATTAATAGACTGATTGGTGCGGTAGGGAGGTTATTCTGAGCAATAAGGGACATTTTGTAAGAGGTTTGGTCATACGTGGCTTTTTGTACTATTTGTGCTCGCTTGGTTTAATTTATTCCATGTTGAACAAAATTGGACGGATTGGTTAAAATTCCATGTACCTCCGAGGTAAAAGCACCTTGATCAATGGATGCTAATTAAGTGGCATTTATGTTGAGCACAGAGTGAAAGGCCTTCAAATGTACCGCTTAGTAATTGAAGTTTGTGCATGTGTGTGGGATGGTGGTTAAGCTGTTTTTCATGAGGCTTTGCTATTTTCTTTTTTGTAAACGTGATGTTTTATTTTATAGAAAATCAATAAATGGTTTAAAAACTTCTGCTAACTTAACTGGCTTATATAAAATTCAATATTTTATATCCTTTTTGATCATAGGGGAAGTGTCGTCTTACTCCATGATTTCACCATAGAAAAACACAATGGAGCCACCATCAGCTCAACGGGTTGAGAAATACCTAGAATAGGGGTGCGGTGCATGGAGACTTCAGGCTGGTTTCCTGAGTAAGTGAACAGTGAAGAAAATGGTTAAAATCCGGCAACCGCAAAAGTTATAAAACTTAACATTTATTAGTGAATTAATACAGGAGAAGGAAACATTTTTGAAAACCTAATGATCGACACGTTTCGAGCTACACTATCTCTTAATCATGGTCATGTAGTGTAGCTCGAAACGTGTCGACCGTTAACATTTTTTTTCAATTTTTCTTTTCTCAAGTTTTAATCTAATAAAGGTGATGTTTTGTGACCTTTGCGGTTGCTGTATTTTCCCATTTTGTTTCATTATTTCACCATGTTTGGTTTTGATGGATAGCGCTCGTTCTCATGTTATTCTATTGGGGCTGTGGGCTGTGCACATGTCCAATCTTTTTTTTTTTCTTTTTTTTTATTGGACCGAGTGGTCCGAGGAAAAATATCAAAGCATGCATGAATTGCTTCCAAAAATCGCATGGCACTTGTTCATTTCTGTGGAAAAAAAAAAAAAATCGACCGCACATGGATGATATCACAGTGAGGTCCCATTTTTATGGACTGATGTAATAAAGAAGGTAGAGAAACTGTTTTTTTTTATTGTGTTTTTTTAATGCTCACCGCACCTTTGGAAAAAAGCAGATTCCACTCTGATCAAACTCATATCAGAGTCTCATTAGCATAATTGGACTGTTTTTTTTTCTCCGCGTGAAAACTGTTGTGTGACCCTTGCCTGATGCTCACTAGTCATAGTAGATCTCTGTTGGCACTCAGAAGGCCATATACTAATGCATAGTTTAACTCGAGCGTTCATTGTGGTCTCAATGGAGAAAAGGGAAATAGTAGTTGCCAGTCATCTCTGCCGGTGGCTTATCTTCCCTAAGAACAATATCCCAATTAATTAAAAATCCAACAACCTGAGGTTTTCTTTTCCCTGCCATCAGATATTGGGACTTTCAATGGGTCCAACCACTAATAATCTAATGTATATGACCACTTTAAAGAAGTTGTCAAGTGCTGCTCACTTCCGTATCTGGATGGAAGCTCCTCCTATTGGCTACACGCATATTTTGAATGCACTTTTCCAATTAAGGAGCCGTTCCAGGCAACCACTTTAATGGTGGATACACATGGGTCATAATTAGAGCCAGTCCATCAGCCCCATCAGTATTCTTTGTCCGCTGGATTGGGGACCATGAGAACCACCTCCAACCTGACAGCATCCCTAGCTCCTCTTTTGATTAGCCAGCCTGACGTGATGTCATCGAGCCAGATTGGTTAATCAAGAGTTAGATTCCTTCGGGTATGAATACATTTTCACAACTCCCATCCAGTGGCTACAGATTATCTAGATGACTGTAGCACTGGGTTCTGCGAATCAGTTTGCCCCCATCTCTAGTTATATTTTTTCGCCTTTGTCAATCTTGCCTGGAAATTCAGCTGCCTTGTGGTAGAATTACTGAGGGCGAAATTCGAAGCAATTTGTTAGGCTGCGTGTCCACGTTCAGGATGGCCGGCGGTATCGCCGGAGCGGTGAAGCCGCTCGGCGCTAAGCCCCGCCCCCTTCTGGGACGCGATGATGCCGGATGTGTTAACTGTACACATCCGGGATCATCGCCCCCCTCCCATAGGGCCCTGTGTTATGCCTTGCGGGGACGCTGCGTCCCCGCAAGGTCTACGGACATGCTGCGATCTGAAAAGACGCGCAGCATGTCCGGAGTCGCAGGCCCGCCGCGTGCGGGTTTCCATGCATAGTGGACACGGGATTTCAAAAAATCCCCTCCACTATGCTGGAACATCTGGACGCTGCGTGTTTGACGCTGCAGCTCTGCGCAGCGTCAAACAAGCAGCGTTTACTGACCGTGGACACACACCCTTAGGATCATGAAGTTACGGCCCTTGTATTCCCCCATTTGTGATTGGATGTATTATCAAAAAGTATTGAAGTGGTATGGCTGCAGGCTGTTTGTTTTTCTCTAAATTCAGACACTGTCTAGTAACACATTAATGGTAAATCTGAACCAAAATGGTGGAATTTCTTGACACTGGAGACCTTTTTTTATAATTTTTTTTCTTAGATAAGTTAATATTCTACAATTGGAAGTAGACTTTCTTTAAGAAGATTTCACCTGAGCTCCTGAAGGTTATTGAAGTGCATATAATTGTCCAACTGGTAGTTGAAGTCTGCAATACCAATTTGGGCCAGTATTTTATCAAGAGAGATATATTTTGCAGTCCCAAAAAGATAAGGTGGCCAACGTCTGTAAGTGATGGATTGTCTCGGTATTGACCTGCCCTTCTAATCCTGTAGCTTCCTGTAAATTTCGAGCCAGAGGAATTGGTATCATTGCGTCCACAACATTAGCATGCGCATATAGCCAAAGCCCCACATACATTAGTCATCGGGTGGTGGCAATCTGACATCTCTGATTTATTAAATGTCTATGGCCGGCTTCATTGGTGGTAGATTTATAGGTGCTATTATATAAACTGTATTGGCCTTTTCTGTGTAAATACACCTTTTATATCATACCATCTCAAAAGAAATATGGAATCTTGGCAAGTATGATTTAAGAGACACCAGTCCTCTAGTTATTTATTGTGGAGATAAGTGTGTCCTCTTCTTCATAGAGACTCCATAAATGGACAATCATCTGGCTGTCAGATATACCATGAAAGGTGGAAAATAATGTTGTTAACTGGGAAGCTTTGAACAAACATCCAGCTGGGTAGGGGTTAATTCGGAATTGAGAAAACTGATAGCGTCTGGAATACGCCTAGGTTTCTACTCCTTACCATTAACAAGCGGCTCGATCCTCTTGTTTTCATAGATATTCTGTCAAGTAAATAGGTAAACATGAGCTCCCCTTTGCATTTCAAAAATAGCTTGACATTTTGAAATGGAAATTTTCTTACTTTAAATTGATTTTTCATGAATGCCCTGTTTTTCATCCTTTTACAGGTCTTTACTGGCATAATTATTTATATACTTTTTTTTGTCGGTATATTCTCGCGCTCTCAGCTTTTTTTGAGCTGTAGTTTATCTCCTTGAAGGCTCATTGTGTAGACATCTGTGTCAACAAGGATCTATGGTTTCACAAAGGAGAATCTTAACAGAATATGGCAAGCATAACTGGTACACTGTACAGTGATTATTTTTTTGCAATGGCCGTTGGCTTAATCTCAAATCATGGCGACTTGATGGATGAACATTCGAAGAAAGATCATTCTTGTGCAAGCCTAGATAGGTCCAACAGCATCTTCTCTGCCATTATCTTGATTGTATCAAGCCATTGGGTTGCTGGTCTTCATCTTTGCCTTGTTCCTTCTATTCTTCCAACCATGATGTCCTTCTCCAGTGATTGCTCTCTTCGTATGATGTGTCCAAAGGAGGCTAGTCAAAGCTTGGTGATCTTTGCTTCAAGTGACATGTCTGGCTTGATTTGTTCCAAAATTGATTGTTTGCTCTTCTTGCCACCCATGGTATTGATAACATCCTTCTCCAGCACCACATTTCAAAGGTGTCCATACTTCTACTGCCTTGTCTCTTTATCGTTCAGGTTTCGCATTCAGATGTTACCCCTGAAAAGACCAAACTATTTGAGCCATGTCTTCTTCACCAATTAAATGTTCAGTGGTTTGAAGACCTTGTCCAGTGACTTCATTGTTGACTTACTTATAGCTATTAATTTCCGGTGTCATCGCTGCATCTTCATTGATCATTGATCTAAGTAGGTTGAAGTCCATTACAACTTTCAGTTCAGCACTGTCCATCTCAAAATGTGTCCCGGTCATACCTGGCAGTAGTCCATATCTTTGTCTTTTTTTGTGTTGCGCAGCAGTCCCATGTTCGAGCATTCCATCTGACACTCCGTAATAAGTCCTTCAATCCATCTACGCTTGTTGATGTCAATGTTGTATCGTCAGCGTATTTAAGATTGTTTATTATTCGCCCAGCAATTTTGACTCCATTTTTGGCAAGTTTAAAAATCCACAGTATAAATTGATCTATGTTGTGAATTTTCATGTATGTCGGGTTTTTGGTTTTTTTTTGGTGGCAGCTTATAGGGGAGTCTAAAAAAAAAATAAAATAAATAAAAGCCACCAGCACCCACCTGCATCTAGAACTTGCCACGGTGTAGTCTGCGCAACTCGAAAAGCAGAGATGTCACTGTTTCACCAGCAGCAGGACCACGGTGTGCTGTGATTGGCTGTAGCCGATAGATGAACTGTGCACCATCTGAAGAAAAAAAATAAATGATCACATACTGCTGATGTCCCCTGTCGGCAGCAGCCCTTTGGCTTGTGGAGCTGTGACATCTAAGTTTTCCATGCTGGTGCGGATTGAGTGGCATCTGCTGGATCCAGTTGGGTGCCGATAGGTAAGTATCAGTTAGTTTATTTTTTACAGATCCTGGCCCTGGGGGAACTTGGCTTTTTTCCGCAGTACTTCTGTGAAGGAAGACTAGCCCAAAAAAGCCCATAATACTTTTGTTGCTGTGGAATACTGCAGCATGTCAGTTCCGCGTGGGCATGCCTTAAAAGTAACAACAACGTTTTGTGCTTCTTATTGTAGATAGGAGTCTGAGAAGGTTGAATTGACTATTCCGAGGAATCTTGTTTTAAGATTATGAGCAGACATGTTTAAGTCAGACGCAAGAGACTGGGGGGTGAACACATACAAAAATGCCATAAAATATGGTTTTTACATATTGAGGTGCTCAAGCTGTTGAGACTATTGCTACTTTTTATCATAGTTATGTTAACCCTCAAGCTTTGTTGAGGAGAGGGGCGTCTGAGGTGTACAAGAAAGGATTATCAAGTTTGCTAATTAATTTGGTTTTAATGAACATCCGTGAAAATTTCAAGACCTTGATGGCATGATATATCTTTACTACAGATATGATTACTGTCTGGGGAAAGTCATCATCTTTGAAATGTTAACAGTATACACACATAATGAGATTAATTAAGCTAGTATGTTCCTGCCTCAGAGCTTCCGAAAGTACTTACCATCGGGGTTATTGCTAGATCATTGTTACTTTTAGTTTTGAGAAATGCCCATTACTTGGTGTGTAACTTTACATGCTGCAACAGGAATTTTACACCATGCCTTTCCTTCCGTTTCTAGCATCCAGTTTATGCTATGTTTGTGTATATTTTATGCTTGCCACTTATTGAATATGGACCTCAAGTTGACGTGGAGGAGTTCCAGTGTCTTCTCTTCTCAAATCCCTGGTGTTAGGATTCTGGTTCTAGTTTCTGTTTTTCTTATTATAGTGATGCTCTATAGTGAGGCGCTTTATACGGTGGGCATTTCAGTAGAATATTGCATTTCATAGTGATACAACAAAGAGTCAAACTGCACCAGCATCATGAAAAAAACACACTTAAACTTGTGCAGGAACTTTACCAGAATTGGTGGCAATTTTTAGAAAATTATTCTAGAGGTACTTTTATGGTTATAGTAAGCCAACAAACCTCCGCACCGAAATGATGATGGAGAACAAAAATCTTGATACAATAAGTGAATATTTTATTTTGCTCATCCAACATTTCGACCAATAACTTTTTTTCATCAAGGATATGATGGACATAGTCAGATTGGAACAACCAAGGGAGCAGAATCCTCAAAGAATATCATGTAGTCAAATGCATTGAGGCGTAGAGTGGAGATTTGTATTGTTGAGGAGCCTGGTAGGAGGTAGATGCGGCTGTGTGATTTATGCCCATTATGTATGTGTTAGAGATCGTTGTCGGTCATAATGTTGGGCCTTTTCTTCCGGATCAAAATAAAATATTCACTTCTTGATTATCCATCATTTTGGCACTCAGGTTTTTTGCTTACATTAAGTCAGGACTGCAGTATCTTTCCTTCAGAATTTGTTTAGTGTTATGTGACTCATAATCTGAGTGGTCACTATAAAGAAGATATTCTCTATGATGCTTTTGTTCTTCTGATCAGTGGAGGAATTCATGGTCCTCAACCCCTCTTGCATTGGTGGCGTCTAACCTTCTTGGTTATACTTATGCTGGGGCGTAACTATGGGAGTTACAGAAGTTGCAGTCACACCCAGGCCTTAGAAGGTCAGAAAAGTTGTCTTTGGTGCATTTGAGCACAAAAATACTCTGTCTTATGATAATTGGGGGAAGGCCATTTTGAAGAATTTGCGTTGGGGGTTACAAGCTTTAATTTATATTACTGTTATGTAAACTTTTGACGGTAGACATAGAGGTAGGACAGCTGTTTGAAAGAGTATGCTCAGAACTACCCTCTTATGGTGAGCAGAACCTCTGCGAAGAGTCTTCTGCTCTAGTTGACTTGGTGCCACCATGCATTACACAGTTTCTAATCCTGTAATTTATGGGGGTGCCATATACTGACTACCATTAGCACTCAGCTGGTCTCTGAGCAGTGGTCTTTAGAAAAGTTATCCAACTGACCTCACGTTTTAAGGAGGACCTGACGTTACTCTTGACATGTCTGTTTTTAGTAAAGCCTTTCGTTCCTTATGAAATACCAATGCCAAGTCATCTTTTCTTGGATCTCTGAATTGTACCGTCTGTTATTCCGCCGGAATATTTCTGAATACATTGACAACTGGGTGTTATTTGTCATCTTATCAAAAAGACTATCACCCCTGACTGGCCAGTGTCAGAAGGGACACTCCCCTAACTCATAATCCCCAGGTGACAATTTATTCATTAGTTTCTAGGAGGACTAACCGGAAAATGACACAATGAAGAAAAATAAATCCGTTATGTCATTTTATGAAGAACACAAGTATTTACTAAGGTGGTAAAGTCAAAAGAGCGAGCGGTGTCCAATATGTCAAGAATGCGCTAAATCATCCAACACTACAAGTTAGGATTTCATGACAAATGGAACTAAACCTATTCAACCGAAGTCATTTTTTCTGACATGCATGATCAAAACCACTTCCGGCATGAAATTCACGTATGCGGAACATATCCAAGATCAAGCCGTCCACTGTTTAATATCCACTAAAAGGATTAACCAGGCATGCGGATATTGTAAGTCATATATTCATTTATTTTTATCAATTCCAAATGGAAAAAATGTACCAGGGCAGCCTGTCATGCAGCAGAGATGTCTGACCCCCCAGGAGAAAATATTTGTCCTCCGCTGCTCCCTTACTTCACACTGAACTTTCAATTATCAGCAATATATATCAGTGATCTGAAAAGAGCGCCAGAGCGTAGCAAAGTTAAAATGACAAGCTAACTAAGTCTTTATGTCTCCCTGAAGATAACGGCAGAATACCCAAACCGGGGAAGTATAGATAGCGCAATTCTAAACGCTCAGAGATCGAAACAAATTGTGTTTGCTTAGATTGATAGATGCTTAGAGATCCAACTTTATGCGTCGCCCATATTAATTCGCGCACAAAGGGCTGTGCTATTGTACGGCACAATGTTTTATAGATGGGTCGATGACATGTCCTACTATCTAGTGTATCTGGTGAAGATTAACATCAGGCATTGGATTATTTTTTTATTATTATTTATTGGTAATAATTATTATATTTATTGTGACACTTTTGTCCATAGGGTTTGTATAATACTAAAGCTCAGCCCCATTCCTTTGAGTGGAGAGTTGCTACATTAGATACCACATGTGACCTAGATGTGATGCCACTTGTAGAAGAAAGCAGGTTTTTCTTGAGGTTTTTTTTTTTTTTATTTTAATTTTTTTTTTTTATCCTGGGCAACCTTTTTTTTTTTTTTTTTTTAAGCCATAAAAAAATATCCGATCAAGTCCTAGGCCCCCTTTTGTTGTTTTTTTTTTTTTATTATTATTTGTATCTCATAAATATAAAATGTATTTTAAAAATAAATTTTCCTGTGTTTTTCAGGATAGTGAGTATGAGAACCACGAACCAGGTTCATCTCCTGTACCTGGCTGTAAGTCAACTTACTGCAGCTGGAGCCTCCCCCCACTTTTTTTGTCTTGTCTTTTAGAAGGAGAAAAACAGGATTCATAAGCTCGGCCCTCTTGATTAAAGGGACAAGGTTTCAGCCACCTAGCAGTCAAAAAAAAATCTGATCAGCGGAAAAAGTAAACCCTTTGTTTTCCCCAGAATTTCTTACTCCGGATTATGCAGAAACCACAAAGAAACAGTGAGGGCAACTAGGGTAGATATAATTATTTTCTATAATTTAATCTTTCTATTTTTGGTGTATTTATTATTTTTTTTTAATTAGAATATTGCATCTTGTAGCATTTTTGCAGATACCAGATACTAGTAGCATTCATAGCCTAACCTCTTTCTGTGGCACGGACCAGCACAAATTGAGATTGTTGGTAATTCTGCTCTTGATGTGGACACTTTATAAGAGATGTATATGGTGACAATCCAAGTACCTACTTATAGGCCGGTGAATGAGGCTACCATGCTCTAGTTGATACCTTAGCTCTTCCCGATGGTCAGTGAGAAGGCGCTTCCTATCCAAAGATCAACCTTGTTTGCACATAGGTATGGGAGTATAATGGGTTAATATGTGGGATTTTTTTTTAAATAGGTGAAAAGATATTCAATACTCGACCATATTGTATACCATGGTTGGGTAGAAGAAAGACCATGTCGCAGGAGGGTGGGTGTTCGGTGGCCCTAAACTCAGCCCAAGAGGGAGAGATGAGGCTCCATTTTCACGGATATGTATTTCTCTAGCTCTTTGTGTCGTGTTGACCCCACAATTGATACTCTGACCATGTTCTGCCTCATTAAACACGGCGTCATTTTATGCTTTCCACATTTTAAGTTGACGATGAATAATAGTACGTAGGTCCAGGTTCCTTGGGTTGATGCCACTGCACTAAAACAAATTGCCCCAATGCAGTAAAAAAAGCACAATTAATGGAGACTGATTTCTGTATTTAACCTTAGAGCTCATATCGTATTCCGTAAACTTTGGTTCTTTCATCTCGTACCTTGTAATTACCTTCTACGTTAGGAATTCGAAAAGAAAAATTACATTTTGCAGATTTTCGAAGGAGCTGCATCAATTAAAAAAAGAGAAAAAAGAGAGACATTAAACAGACCGGTAGTTACAGGATGTAAAATTGCAAATCTTTTCCTGCCTTGAAAATAATGTTGCTTTAAATCAAAGGTACATGACGTTGATTGCTAATGTTAACATTTGTATTCACGGATTTGGAACACTGATTGAAGTCGGCCCAAATATTCTTGGTTTCTCATTATGAAGTGGCCATTTTAGAAGTTATGAGATACTTCTTCTAGCACTAGTTACACTAATCATCGTCAGCAGCAACTAATGATGAAAATGGTCCTATTGGTTATTCTGGGCTCTTAAGATGCCATATGAGACCGAAAAGAGCATTTTAAAGAGAAGCCATGGGTCCTTACTACTTATTCTTGGGACACTGCACACAGAATAGAGTATGGTTTTAATAGAAAGCATACGCTTCGTAGCCTATGCTTTCTATTGAAATTGTACTCCGGACTGTGGAAACGCACATAGAATGGTAGGGTTGGAAGGGACCTCCAGGGTCATCGTGTCCAGCCCCCGGCTCAATGCAGGATTCACTAAACCATATCAGACAGATGATCTCCTTCTCTCCACACTTATTCGCTCCTCACCCAACCGCCTCCAAGACTTCTCCCGAATATCCCCCATCCTCTGGAATTTTTTGCCCGACTATCAACCACGTTCGGATCCATCAGACGGAACCTGAAAACCCACCTCTTTAGGAAAGCCTACAGCCTGCACTGACCCCGCTGCCACCTCATCACTACCGAAGCTACCGCCTCACCAACACCAGAGCTCCTGCAACCCTCAACCTACAGTCTCCTTCCCCACCATCCTGTAGAATGTAAGCCGCAAGGGCAGGGACCTCGCCCCTCTGTATCAGTCTGTAATTGTTAGTTTGCATACTGTAAGTGATATCTGTAATTTGTATGTAACCCCTTCTCATGTACAGCACCATGGAATCAACGGTGCTATATAAATAAATAATAATAATAATAATGTCTGTCCAGCCTGTTTGAAGACTTCCATTGAAGGAGAACTCACTGTGCTCTCCTGTCTGATGGACACTTTCTAGTCCGTGAACGGTTAGGATTTCAGAACCTGGATCCCCACTTATCTGAAGGCAGTTTAACTCTGCTTGGTTTTGAACAGTCATTCTGAAGTCCATTTTTAAGTGCTTGCTAAATATGAAAAATCAAAAAGCACATTTACTCTTTAAATATTTGCCTAGATTGTCCCACCTTCCTCATGGGTGGTGTTTAACTCCATAAGGCACCACCCCTGCGTAACCAATATAACACTAAAAAAAGCATGAACGTTGTTTTTTTTTTCTATTTCTGCTTTTTCCCTTTTTTTTCCTTGTATCCAATAACTTAATATTCCATATTTGAACTTGGGGCTAATGCCGAATTAGACAAACAGTGCCAATAATAGAAGAGTATAAAGTGAAGTGAAGAATTGTAAAAAATTGCAATTAATTTGTGCCGTCACCAGTTCAACCTTTTGGCTAATGTGTAATCGCGGTCTATCAATCGCACTAAACTTGTACGTGCCGGTGAGAGTCGCTGGGTCTTTAAATGTCAGAGTCTCTTTAACGCTGTAATTCTCACTGCGCCTTTCTCTAACAAACCTGTACACCTTCTGTGAAACCTCTAATTATTCCAGAGGTTTTTTTTTTCTCCTAGGAGCTCAGAATATTTATTTAGGCAGCGGCAATTTGTTACCAAGAAAACAATGCTTTACACGAAAATGTTCTATTTAAGTGTAGTTCAAAGTAGTTCGTGTTCAGCAGAAAAATAGCATAAGTAGTGTCGGGGGGGATGGATTAAACGACCAGGCTCGTGTATAAAACGTGCACAAGGGACCGGGATAGGACACTGGCAATTTATACTTTATTCTGTGAAATATAAGTGTGCATTCTCCAAATGCGATTTCCATAATGGACTTTTTGGAGGTTATTTTAGTGAAGGATTGTATAGATACTAAATTTATGTAGTGCAATGAAATGCTTTCATTGTTTAAATGACATTATATAATTTGATCAGATTCGCCATTTGGTCAGATTCGCCATCTTTTTGTAATAGATCATTATCTTTGGTTTATGTAAAGAAAAAAAAAAAATTCTAAAAATATTATGCTATTACTTTTACTCTAAGGCTTTATTCCCACATCCGTTTTTTTTTTTATCTGAGTGCTATATCCATAAATTTTGCAAATCCTAGATTATATTCACACGTTCAGTATTTGGTCAGTATTTTACATCAGTATTTGTAAGCCAAAACCAGGAGTGGGTGATTAATGCAGAAGTGGTGACGTGTTTCTATTATACTTTTCCTCTAATTGTTCCACTAATTATTTTGGCTTACAAATACTGATGTAAAATACTGACCAAATACTGAACATGTGAACGTGGCCTAATGGTGAATAGGGCCGATAATTTGCAAGATTTTTTTGTGAACGTAAAAATGTAGAGACATGTCTGATATTGTTCCAAATGTCGACTCAAAATCAACAATGTGAGACTATGGGTCTATGAAAAAAATCTTACTGCACAAGGATGACATCAAAGTGCGGCCCGAATTTCACGGATTGTTAGAAAAAGATGGAGAAACTTTTTTTTTTTTTTTTTTATTCCTAATTTTTCACTTGCGAGAAATTGATGAAAATTGGACCAAACACAGATAACACTTGTATGGCAGTGATGACAATCTGAGACTCTGAAGCTCGGTCTGTTTTTCTCACTTCGTACATGAAAATAAACAGATGCTGGAATGAGACCTTGGGCTTAGTTCACAAACTGCATTTTTTTTTTAAATTTTTTTATCTTCAACCTGCTCTTTTGTCAATAAATACGTTGAATTTGAAATGCTCGGTTTTTGTAGGTTTCAACTTTTTTTTTTTTGGCAATTGTTTGGGGCTTTTTTTTTGGGGGGGGGGGATTGCAAATTACCTTTGTGTATTGTCCACGGTTTAATAAAGTTACTTGGAAGAAATCATTAACGTAAAAGATTAATAGTGCGTTTCTCAGCATCTAGACCGCAGCTATGAAGCATACAGGTAAAACGAGTTTAACCATTCGATTACCTGCATGCCTAGAGTAATAACTAAAAAGCGGGGTGACTGATTCCCTATAAGAAAGAATATCCTGGCAGTGCACTTACCTGAACATTTTAAAATAAAATGTAATTCTAAAGTCTCTAAAAAAATAAAATAAAAATAAATTAAAAAAAAAAAAATAGAAAGAATGAGTGCACATCCTGGGGAAAAAAAATTAAACCTAGCCCATTTATTAAATATACATGTCTGTATATATGTTTTCTATTCTTTCTGGTTTGTGTATATGTTCTTAGTACTCAATGAGTCGCCCAAAATTTACACTTCCAGCACAATTTCTACCTATGTAGCCGGTGTTTGCACACATTCTCCCTAAATTTCCAGGTTGTCGGATTTGTTTTTCCAAGGAAGGGAATATATTGTCTTCGGTGCTAATTTGGAAGTGATGCCGTTGAATGTCTTAATTTAAGATACACTTGGTCGCTTGTGTTTAAATAATATTGTTTCCTTGACAACAGCTCCCTAAATGCGACTGTTCAGAACCCCGCACTTTAATCAAAATCTTTTGCCTTTTAATTAGGTGTTAAATTAAAATTTGTAACAATATTTAACACTGTTGTTGCGATTCACTCTTCCGCCCCCCCCTTTTAGTTAGTAACTTAATGCTTCAGTTTCTGCATATTTTATGCCTCGCTTTTGCTGTTTTGTTTTTTTTTAATTTTCTGGGAAAAGCATTATCCGTTTAGAACATTAACAACACAAGCCTTATAGGGAATAAAAATCGGATGCATCATCCTTTTTAGATGTAACAATCATGTGGCCAGTGCTTACGAAGAGGAAGAACATGAATGGCTACAACAAGTAATAACAGTGCGAAATAAACAATTACTCCCGAGCATAGCAAATCATTTACACATCTTCATACAGACACAAAATTACTGTTTGACGAACAATTGTTTTCCAGTCAGCCATCTAACTTTTTACTAACTGGTAGAAAAAGTCCTACCGGTGAACTACTAGTTACCTGGTTGGTTATGCTAAATAATCTTCTTTAACCTTTTGGATTTGGGATGTCCTTACTTTATAAAAAGAGGTCCCAATTTATGCATCAAGAACATTAAATATCACACTTCATTTGACCAACGGGGTAGACCCAAGTGATGAAACCTTGAAACGATACATTATCTTGACCACAGGTTCCATAGCTAAAATCTTCATGTACGTGTGTTAGATACCTGCCCGGCAATTGTTCGTAAATTCATAGGGACGTGTAAGTTATTACCCACAGTCTGTGAACTTTTTCACATTGGCTAAAGGAGAACCTGATAACTTTTTGCTCCAGTCTAGGTTCTGTGGAGAATTCCTGGCTGCCATATTATTTCTGACTGTTGATGTATTTGGAAGGTTTTAGGTTTTCTTGTGTTAAATTGTAATCTCACGTGAGCTTTGTATGAATGGGGACATTCTGCTGAGAATTGCTTTGGCAGCAGGACTGGCAGAATGATTGCATAGTTAAGGCCATTGCCTCCGGCAGTCACTGTGCTTGGGACAAGTGTTGCATGATAAATTTTCACTGAGCACTAAGAACATCTGCAAATATACAGTGTCTACAGGATTAGCTCGCACATGCTGCTGACTCTGATGATTTGAACGAAAGAAATTCACCCTTTAAAATAAGTAATTCTTCATTACCTCTGAAATATGGGTAGATTAGTCGCTTGGCTATAGTTTAATTTTTATCTAATGGTGTGCTATTGGCGGGCATTTTGCCGGAGTCCAAACTTTATTCTGTGTAATCCAACTTTTATTCACCCGAATTCTTCTCTCAGTAATAATTCACTCGCCTGTCCTAGGTCTGCCCTTTGTCTGTCCTGCTACCCCAGCGCCCTGCCCAGTCCTTTACGTGCTTTGAGTCTTCGGTCTTCCGTAGACTTCTGAATAGGTTTCACAATGTGTTCATGGAGAGTGTGGCAAAAGACATAACGTGTCACACCCCACATGATTAAAAAAATAACTATTATGGTATTCACCTGTCGTAGGTCTGCCCCTCATGTGTCCTGTCACTGCAGCTCTCTGCCAGGCCTCCACGTGCTTTGGGTCTTCGGTCTTGTTTTCAATTTTCGATGTTTTGTTCAAGGTCCTATGGTGCTGACTAGAGATCGCATGGTCATGCGGAGTGTGATGAATGACATGATCTGTGTCACATCCCACATGGTTGAAAAAAGTAACTATACTTACCTGTCCCTCATCTGCCCTGCCAGCACAGCTACCTGCCCGGTCTTCCTTGATCTTTGGGTTTTCGATCTTGCTGTTTTTAGTCTTCCATGTTCTGATTGAGGTCTTCCATTGGTTAACTAGACCTCACAATGTGCTCCTGTGGAGTGTGACATGACTAGTCACACCCAACAAATTTTAAAAAAGCAAACCTATTCTACTCATTAGTCCTAGGTCTACATCTCAACTGTCCTTCTGCAACTCCTCAGCTGGTGTTTTACATGCTTTGGGGCTTTGGACTTGTTGTCTTCAGACTACCACTCTTCTCGTCTTCCATATTCTGTCTGGGATCTTCCAGAACGTGTACGTGATGCCTCAGATCCCACATGATTGTCATGAGGTCTAGTCAGTGCCAGAAGAACTTGGACAGAACACAAGAAGAGTGATTGTGCTGAAGGGAGAGTAGCTGTAGAAGAGGATAAGTTAGGGGTAGCACCTTTCAGTTTTTCTTTAACTTTTTCTGACTCTATAAGTATCCACCAAAATCCAGCTGGCTACTATTTTGCTGGATTCATGCGAGTTGATTCCTAAAAAGAAAAAAACTGATTTTGTAAAATGTGAATTATGTCGGAAATTCGTAACATCGTTGATTAGTTACCATCGATTCACTCTTCTCTTTTAGATATCTTTTTAAAAGGAATCCTACAACCTTTTTTATTTGACGCACGTTGGGAAAGTCGAAGCATGTTGTCCATCTTATATGGGAATACAGTGACTGCTGGTGCCTTTCAGCCTCTTCTACAAACACCAGGCAGAGAACAGCCACTTCCTCTGTAAATGGGAACCGGTCCAAAACTTTTTACTTTAAACAAAACTGTAGAGACTATTTTTACAGACTTCCATTAAACATTCTCTGGACAACACCCTGGAACAGGAAACCACAATTTCTCTAAGATTTGCACAGGATGGAAATAGATAACATTCTTGCAGGGCTCTGAGTGCAGTGAATAAGCTTGGCTTGTCCTCGAGGTCTGCGGTAACATTATTATCCTCTATTTCCTAACGTTTTAAATATAAATACCGTGTGAAAAATTAAGTCGTATGGCATGGATGTATGGAAATGAAGACTCTCTTATGAGAACGATGTATGTTCTTTTTTATTCTTTACATCAATCTATTCTATGATTAAACCTTTTTGTTAAAGTATATTTTTCACCCTAAAAGTAAAGGGTAGATGCTAATGGATTTGCTTTTTATATACACTTTTACCAACCCCCACTCCTCTACTCCAGAACAAACGTTCAGGGCAATTCCAGGAGCTATACATGCCGGGAAGAGAGGAAGTAGAAAAAAGTTATTACGCATGTAGTGCTGGCAGAATGTTAATGAACTCGACAAAGGTAAATGGAACGTTAGAGAGCACAAAAATCCGCGTACAGTAGTCTGGTATGTGGACCCAAAACTGTTTTAATATGTCGTGGGAATTAAGGCTTCTACACTTGCACATGTTGACTTTAGTGAGTGCAAGTAATTACCCTACCCTGCTCAGAAGTATTAAAAAGTGACCCTAAATTATTGTCAGTTGTGATAATTTAGAACATATAGAGATCACAGAAGAGGAACCCTCTCTGCTTCTATGGATTATATACCGTAGCTCTAAGGCCGATTTCGCCCTATTTACATTTATGGTCCAAATATGGACCTCCATGTCCAGACTGGTTTAAGGTCTCCTGAACCAAACTCAACAGCCTCGTAGGCATGCGTGCCAGTTTAGTTCGATTCAAGAGACCGGTGAAGGTCCGTTACATCGTAATTGTGAAACCGCCGGACTTATTAAGACTCCAGGTTAAAAAATTTTTTTAATGGTTTTTGGTTATAAACGCATTGTAGTGTGTGGTAACACGCTTCATGGGAAAAGATCATTTATGGTAATCAAGAATCTCAATTGTATGTTACGTCATTCCTGCAAAAATTAATTTGTGTCTTTTTATGCATTTGTCGTACTGCTAATCAACTCCTCTAGGCATTAAGAGTTCTATCAAAGTATTCACTTTTTTGTCTTATTAGTGTCATGACACAGGGGAGTTAATCCTTCCTCAACATTAATAATTGCTCAGTAGTCCCTCTTGGTATTACATTAAATTAAATGAGGAATGATACCTGTCACACATCATCCATTAAGTGTCGAAACCCTACATTCAGCATTTTAGTTTTATTGTTTTCTTGTTTTGCTTTGATATGGCAGTCTGTATATGAGTTGAGAATGATGCAGAATAAATAGTTTTCTGTGGTTGGGTACATTGCTGGCTAGCTATCATTGCATTTTAGCCTGGATACCAAATGCCAACAGGTGTTTCATATGAAAGTTCTGGAATTAGCAGTCAGACTGCTGTATACATGAAGTATCATACTATTTCTGGCCATTATATGACCTGAATTCTGAATTTTTCACCAGTTCAGTATCAAATTCTACTTTTCAGTTGTCTCTGAGCTAGTGGGTGGAGACAAGCTACTCTGATGTCTCCCATACACAGCACACAGAGACATGAGGGATTCCTACTCCGTGTCGTCTGTGACATATTCAAAAGCATCAGCATGGAGGACATTATATGCTGTATAGTATTGAGCTGTGTAGCTGGGAATCCAGTGCTGGCTAGAGATGCAACACTTGGAAGAAGGAGCATTATGTATCTGTTTCTTTTTCTGTTTCTTTATTTCCTCCTTTATAAGTTGGTCATACAATATAAATCCATGCCAGTTGAGCCCCTCCATAAGCAGATAGTGAAATAGATCTGCCTACTTTAACAATTAAGTATTATTGTCCTACAGCACCACATGGTTTCTGTCCCATAGCTGGCGTCAAATGAGGACCCAATCCTAATTCATGTCACATGAAAATGCCATTCTAAAGCTTTGTTCTTTATATAGTGCTCTATTCCAAGAACTACGTCAGAGTTTCCATCAGAATCCCCGATTTAAAAAAATAAAATAAAATGGAAACCCCAACAGAAGACCTACCAGACCCATTCATGGTTAACTACATTTTTGTCCATGTCTGAAAGAGATGAATTATGCAAGGATGAAGGCCAAAATTGTCAACTGTGACTTTTTCATTCAAGTCAATGCCTCCTTTAGGGCTTTGTCGAGGTTTCCAACGGAAACGGTCTTTTCACGGATTTCGACAGAAAACCTGATTGTAGTGCTCGACTTAGAGCTAAGTGTGAACCTTGCCTAAGGCCTCCCACATGCAAACTACATGGTTACAATTGTAGTGTCTGGATCGAGCATGGGCCTCCTGACCCTAATATGCAGGTATGAGGTTAGTTTGGGTCAATAGACTCTCGTTCAGTCCAAAGACCATGGTCTATACATGGACCATGAAATATGGAGCTATAAATATTAGATGATTATGGTCTCCATCCACCCCTCCCTATACCATGCCGTGCAGGAGAAAATTGTTACCATGCTTGTGTCCATTTCAGCTCATCCATAACTTCAATTTGATAACTTTTAACAACCTGTGGGGTAGAAAGGGATTGTACAGGACGGCTTCCCTTTGTATAAAAAACATTTTTTGTGACTAGCACCCTGATGAAGAGCCTACGTCCAATATTCTTGTCAACATTTGGATCCTAAATGAAGAGCTATTTTAAGCTCCACCCTAGAATGGACAAATCAATTTTAATTCAAATTAGCATAAAACCGCCCCCGAGGAAATCAGGTGTGTAAGTACTGATAAGTATTTTAATACAGTATGTTATTTCTCTTCCTCTGCCTTCTGTTAGCTAATTTTTGTAAGAATTATTCTGCTAAATTTCTGGAAGGAAACCTTTTACATTATTATTAGAATATCCTCTTCCCTGATCCCTTCCGTTAAGATAAATGTAACGTTCTGTCTCGCACAGTTAGAGATTATTTGGTTTTGGAAGTTTGCATTTGTCTGCATTGAGATTAGCACATTTTTTTTCTGTGTTATTAGGCGATTCATGGAGTGCAGATTGTGCTGCGGTGGAGCGGCGGCTCCGAAGCTCCGCCGTACCTGGAGAGCGAGCATCAGACTTCATAATCTGTCATATTACACAAGGAGGGAACTACTGATCTGGGTTTATGTTTTTCAAGCTGCTTTTTGACCTCTTGGGAATAAGTCTTTAAATATATACATCTATTATCTGCATATAGTTATTTTTATCAAACGCCATCAGGCGCCATGCATGCATTAACTATAACTTAAGGTAATTCCATATTCCTCCATCATAAATAAAATCTTTGAGATAAAACTGCAATAAAGGTTTTTAGTTCTGACAATTTCAGGTGTCATGGGGGGGAAAAAGTTATCAAATAACGCAGCACAAAAATGACTATCGCCAGCAGTGTGACGCGAGGGGGTGGGAGAACTGGAACTGAATTGTTGGAAACGTAGAAGGTAGTCCACTTTTGTCTTGTAAACAAAAAGAACAAGTCACATAAAGTCTTAACAATGTTTTAGAAGTATCTCATTGCTTTGTTATAGGTAAAGGATTCATGCTGTTGGCTGTATTGGACTCTTGATTGTGTTAGCACCATGGGTTTTGTGAAGACAGGGGTTTTTTTTAGTTGATCCACTCTAAAATACATCACAAAAATGATTTAAGAAACCTTTTTTGCTGTTCAGATGTAGAGTGTTTTTGTTTCATTTTTTTGTATTTAGCTTTTTCCAATTCTCAGGTTTTTAATACTTCTAGTAACAAATAAATAAAGGGGCACATGTCAAGTGGTTCCAGATTTAATCTGTTCCAAACTAGCCACTGATTTTGTACACGTGGCGTCATTTAGCTGAATATTCCCAGGCCATGCCACAACAGGAAAATGCCGGCCGTTTTCCTGAAGCTGGTTGGCTTTGTCGTCCTTGTGGCAACTCTACTGTCGATGTCTTTCGCTCTATTCTCAAGGACTTAACAGTGGAAGCCGCCCGAAGAATGGACATATTACTCCTTTTAACCACTAAAGCGATTTCGAACCCTCAAACAGATAAAAGAAGGAACAAAAAAACTGAACGTGTGCACAGCAATGCCGATTTGACATTGATGCGCACTGTTCATTTTGAGGCGCTTTTTCAGACAGATTCTGAACTTTTTGTTTTTGGTTTGATTCCCCTTTAAGGTCCTTTTGAGGAGTGGACCTTGTCATAGCCACATTTTTTGGTAATATTCTTTCTCCGTTGTGACCATGTATAGAAGTCTACTGTCTACGTGACATAATTTTTGGTCATATACATTGGCTAAATGTCTGCTACACTTGTTTGGCGGTCATTGGACTCCTTATTTTTTTTTCAATGGCATGTTTTAGGTGGAGGCAAGAGGGGGCAAAATGAGAATGTGTCAGACACTAATACAATCTAAATAAATCCTTTATTAAATAATTTAGTTAAAACCATTTAACAACTAAAGTGAATATAAAGGTTGACTACCTCAGTGATGTTATACTAAAATACTGTGGGGAAACAAGAGTACAGTCTGAAGTAAAAGATATTGTTGGAGCCATTTACAAAATACAAATTACCCATCCGTCACCCTAGACAGAGCCTAAGCAAAGCGCGCGTCGGGGTTGGGTGCATTCATCTCACCCCGCGGATAGGTAATTGTATTTTGCTATATGTATATATACATATATATATACACTCACCGGCCACTTTATTAGGTACACCTGTCCAACTTCTTGTTAACACTTAATTTCTAATCAGCCAAACACATGGCGGCAACTCAGTGCATTTAGGCATGTAGACATGGTCAAGACAATCTCCTGCAGTTCAAACCGAGCATCAGTATGGGGAAGAAAGGTGATTTGAGTGCCTTTGAACGTGGCATGGTTGTTGGTGCCAGAAGGGCTGGTCTGAGTATTTCAGAAACTGCTGATCTACTGGGATTTTCACGCACAACCATCTCTAGGGTTTACAGAGAATGGTCCGAAGAAGAAAAAAAATCCAGTGAGCGGCAGTTCTGTGGGCGGAAATGCCTTGTTGATGCCAGAGGTCAGAGGAGAATGGGCAGACTGGTTCGAGCTGATAGAAAGGCAACAGTGACTCAAATCGCCACCCGTTACAACCAAGGTAGGCCTAAGAGCATCTCTGAACGCACAGTGCGTTGAACTTTGAGGCAGATGGGCTACAGCAGCAGAAGACCACACCGGGTACCACTCCTTTCAGCTAAGAACAGGAAACTGAGGCTACAATTTGTACAAGCTCATCGAAATTGGACAGTAGAAGATTGGAAAAACGTTGCTTGGTCTGATGAGTCTCGATTTCTGCTGCGACATTCGGATGGTAGGGTCAGAATTTGGCGTAAACAACATGAAAGCATGGATCCATCCTGCCTTGTATGGAGCATCTTTGGGATGTGCAGCCGACAAATCTGCGGCAACTGTGTGATGCCATCATGTCAATATGGACCAAAATCTCTGAGGAATGCTTCCAGCACCTTGTTGAATCTATGCCATGAAGAATTGAGGCAGTTCTGAAGGCAAAAGGGGGTCCAACCCGTTACTAGCATGGTGTACCTAATAAAGTGGCCGGTGAGTATATATATATATATATATATATATATATATATATATATATATATATATATATATATATATATATATATATATATATATATATATATATATATATATATATATATATTATTATGTTTACATTGTATTAGGCTCTGGCGAATATTCTGTCCCCCCCCCCCCATATGACACGTCATTTGCATATCTGTAGACACATGGCTTTGGCTAGTTTTGCTTTGTATGATTAATATTTTGGGTAAAGAATTGAGGGGGATTCAATAGGTCTGTAGCAGTGGCTTATTCCCCACTACTCCTATGTGTTTACTCCTATTATTCACTGGCCGGCGGTTGAGACCATAGTTGTTGACCCTTTTTTTGGTTCCCAAGGGCAAATATTGACTGGTGTGCCATAGTTGAGAGATTACCCTCAAGCAACCAAAAGCTATGAAATGGCTAAAAATCTATACATATATTTTACTTTTTTTTTTCCTAAACCTTTTTTGTTTAACAAAGGAAACGTCCTTCCTCAGCGTTGTTCCTGATTAAAGATGAAACCTGAGCAATCCTTCAGGGCAGGAACCAGTTCTCTAGCTTTGTGATCTCGTGGTTTTCTTTCAGGGCTTTCTTCTCTATATTCTCGATGATCTAGAGAGTAGTGCGTGACATGAAAAGTTTTTGACAGTGGTGCCAGTTAGAGGAGCGCCTTTGTTGCTGTTGATACCCATAAGTATTGTGTTTTTTTGCTATTGGCAGTTTAATTTTCAGCTCCATGTGAGACAAGCCGTTTTTCACAAGATTGATGTGACGACCTAGAGTAGTGTTAATTAATCAGAGATAGGAAGGACTTGTGCTTTGCATTCTTAATAAGCGCAACTTCTTTTAATTGCTGCTCGTTGCTTAAAAGAAAAATTGGTTGGCTTATTGAAAATTTCTAAATTTTGTATTTTTTTTATTACATTTTCTTTTATTGGTTTTTGTTCCGAGAAAGTCTGTTCTTGATGTCAAGACTTGTTTTATTTGAAGACCTCTTGCATATTGGTAGTTTTTCGATTGCCTAATTTAATGTGATTTTAGATGACACGTGCAATCTTAACTTTTAATGGCCTGCTAAAATTTTATACAGATTGATTGTCTTGTTATAACCTCCCCTTCCCAAACTGGCGTCATGTATAATAATGGAATTCTGTTGTTTAGCTGGCATAATGTATGGTATTCTCTTTTATTTTATTTTTGTTTATTTTTGCGTTCTGAAAGGCCAAGAAAACTTTGTCCCATAGTTTAGGCTAATAATTTAGTTTTGATTTTTCATCTGGTGCATTCTTTCATTTATTCTTTATTTTTTGGTTTGTAAAAGGTAAATACAAGTATTTATTCCCATGGCTTTCTGGAATTTTAAGAATTGGTTAATCCAAGAGGCAGCACTAAGCTTTGAAAAGTGGGACACACTACAAAGAAACAGTAGATCTAGATAACTATACATTATCTCTCTTGTTAGACAAGCCTAAATGTTCTTGTGCCCCCCGGGCTATGCATTCAGTCTACTGAGCGATGGTTAGCTTCTCATGTATAGTTAAAGTGCACCCATCACACATGAACGGTATCAACTATTGGTTTGGGCTGTAAAAAGGCCATGTCTGCCCTGTATACAGTAAGTCAATGGACTATAAAGTGAATCTAATACTATTTTTTACAACACATTTTGTATAATGGGGAAGTTAAAGGGCCACTCCAGACAAATCTCATCCTTTATACTGCGCTCCGCCATCTTAGGCCCTACACCAAGCGTAACATAATGTTTCGGATTTATTCACGGTTTCTTAATTTAGGTAGCACAAATAGCCATCACTTTTTTTGTTAGATTTTAGTGTTTTTGTTCTTTATCATTATGTTTAGAAAATGGAAATCTAATCTAAAAAGAACACATCACGTTTTTCTATTTTTGCTAACAGTTGACAAAATCCACCATGTGTCCGTATTGATGGTCAACAATTTCCCCTATACATTGGTGCCATGAACTGGGATGACCATCCTTCCTTTTTACAGCCAACAGAAATGTTCTGAGCTTTGAGCAATTTTTTGTTAGGGTTCTAACACTAAGGGGTCATGCAGAGAACCGTATGTTCACCATCTGAGACAAACGGTCCTATTATCCTGATCATTTTTTCTCACATGGAGAACTGTTTTCTGCACCTGCACTAACCTCCAGTGTAATCAGCAAAATCGGTCTGGGAATCGAAGACCGCAAATATTTAGTCCCCTGCAGTGCCTCCATTGGGCAAACTAAGCATTACACAATTGGAATGGAAATTATTGGGTAGAGATTAGCAAATCTACGAGTAGTATCATTCTTGAATTTCACATGAAATTTTGGATTCTCCAAAACTCATTTTTTGCTAATTGATTTGTTCCAATTGAGCAAAATGGCAGCCTGCTTAGTTATTTTCTAGGGATGGAAAAAGTAAAACAAAAAAAAATCTTACATCACCTGCCTTGTCCTCTGCTGACTCGTTTTCGTCCTCCAGCTCAAAATTTTCTTCTTCTATTCTTAGTTTTTGTTTTGTTTTTTTTTCTTCTGGTGCTGACTAGGCCTGAAGTGACACAACATTGCGTGAGACCTAGTCAGCACCAAAGTAAAGAAGACTGAAGGAAAGACAGGAGGTGGAGAGAGAAAGCGAGCCGGGGGAGGACCAGACTGGAGCAAAGTGCTCTCCTAATATCTGTTCTGACAGGAAGGGACCCTAAACCTGGGAACCGAACTGTTAATTCCAAATTCCCAAATAGTAGAGATAAGCAAATTATATTCACGTGGAAATGAATTTTACTAGTATTTTACAAAAATCTGCATTTGCCAAAACGCAAATTTTTGAATTTTGGCTGATGTATGGATTCAGAAAAATAGCTGGTCATCATTTTGCTGAGCTGAAAAGGGCCATCAAGAGGTTAAAAATAAATAAAATGCTGATAATCCTTTTAACACTCACATTTCTGGCCCCCGCGCTCCTCGTCATCCTCTGTCTGGCTCTCCTTGCATCTCTTGTCACAGCCGCTTATGCTGAAATCCCATACGTCCCACCATGTAAGGTCATGGCGTATGTGGGGACATCGTGACGTTGTGCGCGCTTGCGAAGAACTGTCTTGGTCATTGGAAGAGCCGGAAGTTCTACCCTAGCATGAAGAGGCCTAGGATTTCAGCGCTAATAAGACTCAATGAGTACCGGACAGAGGACGGTGAGGAACAGAGGGGCCAAAGAGATGAGTGGTAAGATGAGTATTTTATTTTTAATTTTCATGTAGTGTGTTGAAAATGCTCTGGATGGAGAGAAGACCGCACAGCATTTTAAGGGACCTTCAATTCGCAGGAAATAACTTGACTGCAATTCGAATTTCCAAGGAAAATCCGCACAATCTCGTGAATTCGAATTTTGCTTAATAGCGTTTTTGAAAAATGGGATTTCTAAACTAGACTTGTGTAGATTAGAACATGATATAATTTTTGTCTACAGCTGCATATTTGATCATTTTATAAAATGAGTTAACTTTTAATGGAATTGAACCTTGCTTTTTACGATGGACACTTGATTATTTGCTAACAACTTTATTTTGCCTTTATGAACCTTACGAATCTCTGTGCTATAAGGTAGCGCACAAGGATACATCTCGGAACATTAAGTGTGGCTGTCATTGAGTGTTACTCTTGTGCTTCCTCAGCCTTAAAGCTGTCATAAAAACAGAAAATTCTGCCATTTACTGCTGCTTCTGCTTCTTTTTCCCCATTTGCCACCGGCAACATTGTTCTTGCATTTGTGCCAGTTCTTCTCCTCTGTCAGTTTTAAAGGTCTATGCAAGTGTCAGGATGAAGTCAGACAGTTTCCTCCACTACCTGACAGATCCTTCACCTATTTAGTGCAAGCCTTAAGAATCTGTCCTTTAAGCTATATGTTAAAGCAAAACCTGCTTTCCTGTTTATTTTTATTTTTCTTGGGTTTGTCTTTTTTAAGAATTGCCACCATCCTGAATTTTCACTGAGGGGGGATTAGTAAATTTCGGCTCTTGAAGAAAATGGAAATCGACTCTCTTATCCTACGTTGTAAACATTTGGATTAAAGTGCAGAGGATCTGATTGTTGAATTATGGCTTCTTAAAGTACACAAATTGCATGGAACTGGTAAAGTCGCGTTCGGATCACAACAATTCTTGCATTCATGACTCCTGCAGTTTCCAACTTTTATCCCTGAAAAACGTGGTTTTACCCCTAACTTACGGTAGACATTGCCTTAAATTAGGCAAACTGAATCGAAAACAAGAAATTCTCTACTCAGATTTGACCTGTTCTTCAGAATATGTCGATCTTTTAAGATAATATAGTCTACTATGTTAGCGTGTCTGGCTAAAAGATGAACATCTTCTGGAAGGTGTTCAGTTGTTCCATTGGGGCGTGACTGAATCATATTTTTTGAGGGATTCAGTTGGAAGCCTTTGATGGAGTCATAAACAAGGGCATAAACATTGTTTAAAAATGGCCTTCAGGAGGTTGGTCACTAATCTTTTTGATGCTTTTTTATACTTGTGATAGGACGACAATATCAATATCTGATTGTTTGGGGTTGCAACACCCGGCACCACTACCGATCATTTAACAGCGGGGCTGTAAGTTATCGGGTTCTACCGGAACATAGCAGTTCCGTGAACACTTTTATAGAAAATATGGAGCTTCTGTGATCTGGCAGCATTCAAGAACTATTGATGGGCCATCAATAAAAAAGTAATGGCCCACCCTTTTCAAAGTTCTCCATCTGCTTGATGAGACATGGATTTATTGGTGTCAGAAGATATGATCCATTTTTAGTATTTTCTCACCACTATCGTTGGCTGTATTATGATTGATGCTTTCTATTTATCCTTGACAATATCTTACCTGTAAATTCATCTTAGTTTCTTGAACAAAGGTCTTCCGACAATTGGTCCAAGGCTGGGTCATGTGAAGTACTGATCCATAAAATAATTTTCAGAATTGCAAGAGGCTCATAATGTACCACATTGACTCTGTTGGTACATGACAGATATTAAACCATGAAATCTATTCTGGCCAGTAGTTTTTTTTTTGCCAAACTTCTACTATATGTTGTACTAAACACCTGTAATCGTAGATGTTGCTATATACATGATTTTATAAAAAAAACAAGGGTTAGATAGTGCACTTTATTCCCCCATAGCCGTGCCTTTAAAACCCACTTGTGATATATATCAGAAGTGGGTTTTGAAGGCACGGCTATGGGGGAATAAAGTGCACCATCGAACCCTTGTAATTTTTTTATAAGGTCATGTATATAGCAACGGCTACGATTACAGGTTTTTGTTATCACATTTAGTAGAAGTTTGGCTGAAAAACTATTGGCCAAGATTGATTTCACGGTTTAATGTCTACTGTTGGTTGACCTGTCACCTGAACCTGATGCTGGAGCTGTTGAACATGCTTTCACCTAGAGTTCCTATTTTTAGATGACTAATTTGCATATTGTATGGTAATGACATTAATGGATGTGTGATTGGACTTGTTGGTTAAGTGGTCATCTATGAGCTAGATGACTTCAATGTGAACCTTCGGGACAAGATGGCTGGCAGTAGACATTAGTCCGTAGAGAGGTCCTCTAGGTTACCCTTCTCTGGTCATTTTCCTCTAATTGATATTGATGCATGTGTGACCAGCACAGCATAAGCATATTATGGGTAATTGGTGACGTTCTTTACTAGAGTTCCCTGAGCAGCAATATTGTGAAAGCTTTTATGTATACTCTGAAAAATATATTTTTACGTTTTATGAATAGAGCTTGCAATTAGAGGTTGACCTTTCCAGGCTGCGTCACGTGTTTTCACCGCCGAGTGACATTAAGTTCCATTATGTAGCACTTAAACTGAAAATCGCTAATAAGCTGTTACCTTTAAACATAAAATCTTATGGACTTATTCTCGTGCCAGTGATTCACCTGAATTACTACTCGTATTTCTCTGTTAGATCAAATAGAACAATCCCCTCGAGTGCTGGAAGTCTGTCTGTGGACTAACCATAAAATAAACCATTTTCCACTCGTCCTTTAAGTATCTTTAGGAAAGCAAATGGATCTTATTTTTAGGGTGGCAAAATATAACCAGATTGGGGGGAGAGACAATGTGATTACTTAGCTTGAGCTCCTTTGTTTCCAAAAACAGAAGACAATTTGTTCTTTCCTATTGTTGTAAAAATGCCTTAATAATTTACGATTCTGTTGAATTATATTACCGTCAAACCTTTTGTAAAGTGAAGAATTAGGATATTCGTCAACATTGAAATCTTCAAGTTTGCCCTTAAACAATCCATAAGAACCCTATAGACATTAAATTAACACTGCTGATATCAGTGGGCTCGGCTAAAAGTCTAATGTATATAGGAGCCTCCCAATTCTCCCCTCGGCAGATAATGCCGAGTGGGAGAAGGATCCGGCAAGATCGAGTTTTGGCTTCTGTAAAAAATACTGAAAAAATTACTCCCTCAGAGAGGCCACATGGGCACTGGCGCTCCTGTGTATGGGGTGGCTCAGGAGAGATGGTTGACAACCAGTGATCTATTATGCAAAGGGAATTTAGACCGCTTTCTGTCTAACGCTAGGCATACACTTGAGATCGCCAAAACCTACCATGTTCGGTGGGACCAGTCAATCATTTTTATGTGTAGGGGGAACTGCCTGATAACCCCTCGATGGCAGATGTTTAGGAGAGGTATAGATTGGGTAGTTGAATTTTAATATTCTCAATCCTTTATTTGTATGCCCCAACTTTTTGCTCTATACCAACAAAGTACACACGCTCAGCTATATAGAGGTTGGTAGAGACGGACTGTTTTCTTTTACTTATCTAATGTATTTGACTTGATACTGATTAAGCCAGAAACCTTTATTATGCATTTCTTATATAGCGCCATAATGTTATGCAGTGCTTTACAAACATTAGCATCACTGTCCCCATTGGGGCTCACAGTCTAGATTCCCTATCCATATATCTTTGGAGTGTGGGAGAAAACTGGAGAACCTAGAGGAAACCCACGCAAACCCTGAGAACATACCAACTCCTTGTAGATGTTGTCCTTGGTGGGATTTGAACCCAGGACTCTAGCACTAAAAAGCAAAAGTGCTAAACACTGGGCCACCCTTCGGACTGAACCATAAACTCGCTTGCTCAACTCAAGGGCACGTATTTGTCAGGTATTAGGGGAGAAGGGAGTAATCTTCTATCAGAAGTGTCTTGGCTTTTTGTCTGATCTTTGTTTTCACATGTTACAATCCATCATGCCTCATGGTTGCTCAGACATTTGCGAATTGGCTTACCCTGCCTGATGTTCCTTTAGCTTTTGAGGTCTGTTTGTATCATTCGTTCTGTTCTTAATATTGCTTACATATTCCGCTTTCTCCCCCTCTGGACCTGCACATTTTTGGAGGAAACTAGATAAATCCAATCTCTCTGATCTATTAGTTTCTCAGAACAAGTGCCTAAACAAAGGTGATCACCTCCAGGATGGTGGGGAAGGAGACAGGTTGAGGGTTGCAGAAGCTCCTGGTGTTGGTGAGGCGGTAGCTCTGGTAGTGGTGAGGAGGCAGCGGGCGGGGTCAGTGCAGGCTGTAGGCTTTCCTGAAGAGGAGGGTTTTCAGGTTCCGTCTGAAGGATCCAAATGTGGTTGATAGTCGGACGTATTGGGGCAAAGTACTACACACTTCTTGATTGTAGTCTATAACCAAGGAGACACATGACTCTGCACAGATGCTGTCTACATGAAATGGTCGCTTTTATTTAAGATTTGCAGAGCAGATTTATTTTATTTTTCTTATTTATCCATTTGATTTGGAATACACGGGAGTAATAGAATAATTCTTTGTAAGAGCACATATGGTAGCTCACATCTTATAAAATGAAAGAAGGGTAAGGTTATCTCGCTAAATACTAAGTAGAATATTAAGAGTTGATTTGAATCTGAGGTTCAGACTCTGTATGTCATTTTCATATTTGATATTGGATAATATTTCAATGTTTTTTATTCTCCGTTTCTACTCTTACATTTGTACTAAAAAAAATTTGCTGTAAGCTTCATCTTTTTTTTTAATAATTATGCAGGGAACAAGATTTAGAGTTGTTTACTTAGAAAAATATCTTCAGATGTTCCATGGCAACCTCCGAATGTGGAGAATGATGTCTATTAGTGATCAAGGTTGGCGATGGCAGGAGGTCTGAGATGTGCTGTAGAGGCAGAGAGGATTGACGGTTGTTAACATAAGTGAAGTGACTCGTACAAAAGGTGCAACTGAGTTTTGAGTATGTATGTGTGGATATATAGATGGATATGCTCATATAAAAAATATATATATATATATATATATATATATATATATATATATATATATATATATATATATATAATTACATATGTATATATATATATATTACATATGTTAAAAATATATACGGTATATTTAAAATAGATTTTAAAAAATATATTTTTATTATTATTATTACTATTATTATTATTCAAGAGTGACTGACTTACTAATTCCCCTTAGTGACCAAGCCAATTTTTACAATTCTGATCACTGTCATTTTTGAGGTTATAGCTCTGGAACGCTTCGACGTATCCCACTGATTCTGAGATTGTTTTTTCATGACATATTGTACCGTATTTTTCGGATTATAAGACGCACCCTACCATAAGATGCACCCCAAATTTGGGGTGAAAATTGCAGAAAAAAAAATATATTTTTTAATAAGATGGGGGTCCATCTTATTGTCCGAATTTAAGATCTCTTACCTGAGGGCAGGCAGGGGCAGAGCAGGGTCACAGGAGGCATGGTGTCAGCAGAGGTGCGGTGATGCTGAGGGGCGGTACGGCGTGCACCTGAGCGGGGTCATTTCCTGCTTAGGTGGGCAACGCCATGGCCTGGTGTCCATGGGGAGGTTGCGGCAGTGCTGTGGCGGCGGCAGATGTGCGGTCACTTACTCAGGTAAGGTGACGCTGTGGCCCGGTATCCAAGGAGATCAGCAGAGCTGTGTTAATCATCAGTTTTTCGGTGGCGGCAGCCATCTTCCTGAGGCCGCGTGTGCGCAGATTGAGTACTCAGCTTCCCAGGGCTTCAGGAAAATGGCCACGTGTGTGCAAATGGAGATCACAGCGGCCATTTTCCTGTAGCCGAGATCTCAATCTGTGAACTTGGCTTCAGGAAAATGGCCACCGCGATCTCAATCTGCGCACGCATGGCCTCCCGCGGCCATTTTCCTGAAGCCCCAGGAAGCAGAAAACTCAATCTGCGCACGCGCGGCCTCAGGAAGATGGCCACCGCCACCGGGAAAGCCGTGACTCACCCAGCTCTGCTGCTTTCCTTCGATACCGGGCCACGGCGTCACCTCAAATGTGGAAGGGAGCCTGCTCACACCATACCGCTCACCGCGCCTCATCATCCCCACACCTCTGCCGCCGCCACACTGCCGGTAAGCCTGCATTCCAACTATAAGACACCCCCCCCATTTTCCTCACAATTTTTTTGGGGAAAAAGTGCGTCTTATAGTCAGAAGAATACGGTACTTCATGTTAGTGGTAAAATTTCTAGGATATGACTTTAGGAAAAAACAAAAATGGAAATGTGGCAAAAATTTAGAAAATTTTGCAATTTTCAAACTTAATTTTTGTGTCCTTAAATCAGAGAGTCGTGTCACACAAAATAGTTAATAAATAACATTTCCTGCATGTCAACTTTTCATAAACACAATTTTGGAAACATATATTTTTTTTTTTTGTTAGGACGTTATAAGGGTTAAGTTGACCAGAGATTTTCTCAGATTTATAACAAAATTGAGAAAAACATTTTTTATATATATAGAATATATATATATATATATATATATATATATATATATATATATATATATATATATATATATATATATATATATATATATATATATATATATATATATATATATATATATATATTTTAGGGACCACCTCACATTTGAAGTGACTTTGGGGGGGGGGGGGGGGGTCAGTATGGCAGAAAATACCCAAAAGTGACACCATTCTAAAAAATGCACCACTGAAGGTGCGCAAAAACACATTCAAGAAGTTCACTAACCCTTCAGGTGCTTCACAAGAACTAAAGCAAAAAACGTTTAACTTTTTTCACAAAATTCTTTAGACCCAAACTTTTTTTTATTTTCACAAGGATATCAGGAGAAAATGGACCACAAAATCTGTTGTGCACTTTCTCCTGAGTACGCCGATACCCTATATGTGGGGGAAAGCCACAATTTGGGCGCATGGCGGGGCTCAAAAGGGACAGAGCACAGTTTGACTTTATGAATGCAAAATTGGCTGGAATCAATGGGCACCATGTCACGTTTGGAGACCCCCTGATGTGCCTAAATAGTGGAACTTCCCCAATTGTAAGTCCAAACACCACCCTAGCCCCAACCCTAATCCTAATTACAATGAATGGAACAAAAAATAAATATAATAAAAAAGTTATGATATATTTTATATATATATTATTTTTACCTAAGGGAGTGACAAAGGGGGGTTTGATTTGCTAATTTTTTTTAAATTTATTTTGATCACTGTGATGAGGTAGATCAGTGATCAAAATAAAAGATCACTTTTTTTATAGGCTGGATGGGAATTCTACGTCTATCCAGGGTGCTGCTGTCTTCCTTAGCTCCTATCCTGCATCTATTCCTCCCCATGTTCTTTGCTCTTTTTCTATAGCCTTTTTCTTCTGCCCTCCCTGAAACTGTACAAGCTTTCTCCCCTCTTCACATTGTAGAGATGTACAACAGTCTTCCCCTGCATGTTGCGATCTGTAAGGGAGAAGGTAGAGACTATTTAGAAAGCTGTTTTAACTTTCTATATGGAAAGAAAATAAATAATAAAAAGATGCAAATTCTGTGAGAAGGCGCACGTGGCATTTTTTAGCTGAACGGAGGTTGTTTCCCGCAGTTGCCATGTCCCCTTTTTTATATGGAAGTGACTGAAGTCTTGTGAATTGATGTGTTACATAAATAATGGTTCGTCCCAGAAGATGGCAGCCACTGATGGGCGCAGTCAACGGCTGAACTAGACTTTACGTCTGACACCATTAGGCAGGAACGTTAGAAGCGCTGCCGGCTGATACAAGGACGGAATATAGAGCGACTCCTCCACCATCATTGCTCTCGACTGCTTCTTCTCCACATAATTAGCGGCTTGCACAATAGAATGCATAATTTCAGCAGCTGCCAAGACTCATTAAGTTACAGAAGTGTTTCCTGAGATTTCTGTTGTTTAAATTGTCACCATTGTATAGGATATGTTAAACAAAGTCAAAAATAGTTTGTTTTTCTTTATTTTTTTTTCCCACCAGAAACCAGTTCTTTTGTTGCATTGATTGTAGGATTGTAGTTTTTATCGGTTGATACACTGTATCATAGTCAGAGAATTCCGGATTCTGCATTTTCCACATTCTCTGAAACATTTTTAAATGTAATGTACATTTTGGAAAAAAAAAAAGACAAAATGTATGTATGTGTGTGTGTGTGTATGTATGTATGTATGTATGTATGTATGTATGTATATATATATATATATATATATATATATATATATATATATATATATATATATATATATATTCTCTACTATATAATTGTCTAAGGGGTACTTCCGTCCTTCTGTATTTCTGTCCTTCTGTCTGTCACGGATATTCATTGGTCACGGCCTCTGTCTGTCATGGTATCCAAGTCGCTGATTGGTCCATTGGACCATTGCCCGACCAATCAGCGACGTGCACAGTCCGGAAGAAAATGGCCGCTCCTTACTCCCCGCACTCACCGCCCGGCGCCCGCATACTCCCCTCTGGTCACCGCTCACACAGGGTTAATGCCGGCGGTAACGGACCGCGTTATGCCGCGGGTAACGCACTCCGTAATCGCTGCTATTAACCCTGTGTGTCCCCAATTTTTATCTATTGATGCAGCCTATGCAGCATCAATAGTAAAAAAAATGTAATGTTAAAAAATAATAAAAAACAAAAAACCTGCCATGCTCACCCTCCGTAGCCCGCGGCCACCATCTTCCGTTCCCGGCGATGCATTGCAAAATTACCCACAAGACTTAGCGATATATATATATATATATATATATATATATATATATATATATATATATATATATATATATATATATATATATATATATATATATATATATATATATATATATATATATATATATATATACACACACACTGTGTTCCAAATTATTATGCAAATAATATTTCCTCATATTTTCTCTAAATTACCTATCTGAATTGCAGTCATTGTTATTTTCCAGTCATCTACTATTCTAGTATAATTGCAATGTTTTGGAACAAACTGCCTATGAAAACAGAATCTTTTTAAAAAAAAATAAACACTCAAAATGCATGTTCCAAATTATTATGCACAGCAGAGTTTTCAACCTTTTTTTTTTAATTTGAACAAAAAAATGGTCAATTGTGAAGTTATAAGCATTATCAGCTTATTACAAAATGAAATCAAACAGTTTTCAAGTGAAAACTTTATTCTAGGTGATGTTACATTTTCACATAGGACCCCTTGTTGGAAAGAAGCTTCTGAACTCTCTCGTCCATTGAATTTGTCAGTTTTTGGATGGTTTCTGCTTCAATTGTTTTGCATGTGGACAGAATACCCTCCCAGAGCTGTTGCTTAGATGTGAACTGCCTCCCGCCATCATAGACACTCCTTTTGATGATGCTCCAGAGGTTCTCAATGGGGTTGAGGTCAGGGGAAGATGGTGGCCACACCATAAGTTTGTCCTCTTTTATGCCCATAGCAGCCAGAGATGCAGATGTGTTTTTTGCAGCATGAGACGGTGCATTATCATGCATGAAAATGATCTTGCTGCGGAAAGCACGGTTCTTCCTCTTGAACCATGGCAGGAAGTGTTTTTAGAAACTCCACATAGATTATGGAGTTCATCTTTACCCCTTCAGGGATCATAAAGGGGCCGACAATCTCTCTCCCCATGATTCCAGCCCAAAACATTATTCCACCTCCTCCTTGTTGGTGCCTTAGCCGTGTTTTCATGGGGTGTCCATCCTCCACTCTATCCATCTGGACCATCGAGCGTTGCATGGCACTCATCGGTGAACAAAACAGTTTGGAAGTCAGTCTTCATGTATCGTTTGGCCCACTGTAGCCATTTCTGCTTGTGTGCAGTGGATAGAGGTGGCCGACAGGATGGCTTACGCACAGCTGCAAACCTCTGAAGGACCCTGCATCTTGTTGTTCTGGGGACGTTGGAGGCACCAGCAGCTTCAAAAACTTGTCTGCTGCTATGACAAGGCATTTTTGCAGCTGCTCTTTTAACTTTACGCAATTGCCTGTAGGAAAGAGTCCTCAATGTTTCCTTATCAGCACGCACACGTGTGTGCTGGGAATCAGCTACATACTTCTTGATTGTGCGATGATCACGATGAAGTGTCTTGGCAATGTTGATTGTAGTCATGCCTTGACCTAAATACTCCACAATTTGTTGCTTCTCAGCAGCCGACACATCCTTTTTTCTTTCCCATTTTGGCAAAAAATGTAGGCTGCTTAATAATGTGGAACAGCCTTCTTAAGTAGTCTTGCCTTTATTTGGACACACCGGCCAAACTAATGTGCGCAGGTATCTGCAATTGCTTTCAGTGATATAAAGAGCCCTGACGCACATCACCATCAATGAGTTTAAATGACAAACAGAAAAATTCTATCCTTATCACTCCTAAACTCTATGTGCATAATAATTTGGAACACAGTGTATATGTATGTATGTATATGTGTGTGTGTGTGTGTATGTATATATAATATATATATATATAAGTGTGGTGTGTGGTATTGCAGCTCGGCTCCTTTAAAGTGAATAGGGCGAAGTTGCAATACCATGCCGAACCTTCGAAGGAGCCATACTTTAATGCGTTATAACCGCTTTTTATCTATTGTCTTTGAATTATTTGTATTTCGCTCTTTGATTTTTGATTTTTTTTTCTCCAAACTTTCGAAGGGCAGTTATGCTTTTTGTTGCCAAGTTATGATGTAAAACTTGGTAACAAAGATCATAACCACCCTTAGAAATATTGGAGAAAAAAAAATATATATATTTTTTATGCCCGGTTGGGGTCTTCTTTGAAACCTATTAAAACACAGTGATCGCTACAGATGACTTAAATGAATATATCCCCCCACACACACAAACTGGAGGAGGTAACAAAGCTGCCTGAATAATGCACACGCATCCTTGTCTTCCAGGATAACGAGAAGTTGCTTTCCGTAAAAAATGCATAGTGAAAAGATGGTACACGGCGCTTTCTGCGCTTCTGAATTAGAATTTAATATTTCATATTTTTGTCAGCTTCTGTCTGTGATAGGAAACGCTCCTTTTAATGAAGAGTTTGAATAACTCGACTTCGGATTTAAAAGTATCTAACAGAGTAAATTTGTTCCTATTCATAGAAAGCAGATCGGCGTCTGGTAGAGGATTGTTCACACCTGAGGGAGTCTCCTGCCTGGGTCACATAATACTCATTACCATGGTTCTGCTGCTTATATGGCGTCCACATATGCCACAGTGACGTATAAAAATTGCCATCACTCACTTTTGCCCAGTGTGGTTCACCTTTCTGATATCCGATCTCACACGTTTTACATATGTAAAATATATATTCATGCATGCATACATACATACATACATACATACATACCTACATGTACCATATACACATACCTACGTACACACCACACACTACATATGTACATCATAAATTATTATATACATACGCACGCACATACATACGCACACACGCACTTGCATGCATGCATACATACATACGCACACACGTATGTATGCATGCATGCGCCTATGTATGCGTGTGTGCGTATGTATGTATGTATGCATGCATGCAAGTGCGTGTGTGCGTATGTATGTGCGTGCGTATGTATATAATAATGTATGATGTACATATGTAGTGTGTGGTGTGTATATATACACACACATATACACACACACACATATACACACACATATACACACACACATATACACATATATACACACACATATACACATATATACACACACACACATATATATATATATATATATATATATACACACACACACACACACACACACACACACACACACAGTACAATAAGTATTTGATACACTGCCAATTTTCCAAGTTTTCCCACCTATAAAGAATGGAGAGTTCTGTAATTTTTATCGTAGGTACACTTCAACTGTGATAGACAGAATCTAGAAATAAAGAACCAGAAAGTCATAGTATGATTTTTTTTTTTTTTTAAATGAAATTGTTTTAGTGCATGAAATAAGTATTTGATCAACGACCAACCAGCAAGAATTCTGGCTCACAGACCTGTTAGTTTCTCTTTAAGAAGCCTCCTACTCTGCACTCAGTACCTGTATTAATTGCACCTGTTTGAACTCGTTACCTGTATAAAAGACACCTGTCCACACGCTCAGTCACTCTCCAACCTCCCCACCATGGCCAAGACCAAAGAGCTGTCTAAGGACACCAGGGACAAAATTGTAGACCTGCACAAGGCTGGGATGGGCTACAGGACAATAGGCAAGCAGCTTGGTGGGAAGGCAACAACTGTTGGCACAATGATTTAAAAAATTAAAGAAACACAAGATGTCTGTCAATCTTCCTCAGTCTGGGGCTCAATGCAAGATTTCGCCTTGTTGGGGCAAAAATGATTCTGATAAAGGTCAGGAATCGGCCCAGAACTACAAGTGAGGACTTGGTCAATGATTTGAAGAGAGCTGAGACCCACAGTCTCAAACATTACTGTTAGTAACAGACTGCACCATCACTGATTAATTCCTTCAGGGCACTTTCAATGTCCCCCTGCTCACACCAGGACATGACCAGTCCATTTGAAGTTTGCCAATGACCATCAGGATGATCCGGAGCAGGCATGGAAGATCCTGTAGTCATGTGAGACCAAAACTTTTTGGTATCAACCCTACTCATCGTTTTTTGGAGGAAGAAGGATGATTACAGCCACAAGAACACCATCCCAACCGTGACGCATGGTGGTGGAAATATCATACTTTTTGGGGATGCTTTCCTGCAAAGGGGGCAGGACGACTGCACCGTATTAAAGGGCGGATGGATGGGGTCATGAATTGCGAGATTTTGGAGATTTTTGCCAACAACTTCCTTCACTCAGTAAGAGCTTTGAAGATGAGTCGTGGCTGGATCTTCCATCATGACAATGACCCAAAACATCCAGCCAGGGTAACTAAGGAGTGGCTCTGTAAGAAGCATTTCAAGGTCCTGGAGTGGTCTAGAAAATCTATAGAAAATCTGAAACTCAATGTTGCCCAGTGACAGCTCGGAAACCTGAAAGATCTGGAGAAGATCTGTATGGAGGAGTGGGCCAAAATCCCTGCTGCAGTGTGTGCAAACTTGGGCAAGAACTATAGGAAACGTCTGACCTCTGTAACTGCAAAGAAAGGTTCCTGTACCAAATATTAAGTTCTATTTTTCTATTGTATCAAATACTTATTTCATGTAACAAAATAAAAATTAATTATGTAAAAATCATACAATGTGATTTTTCTGGATTTTTTTTTTTTTTTAGATTCCGTCTCAGTTGAAGTGTACATACGATAAAAATTAGCCATCTACATTCATCTATATGTAAATTATGAGAAATTGAAAGAATTGGAGCACTCACCCAGATCCTTCTTGATGTGCAATTTTATTCCATGGTAAAATGTGACATCAAACCATATTAAAGTGCGGAGTGCAGGTAGCTGGGGAGCTACACAGATGAGAGCCTGATGGATTACGGCTGTTTTGCGCTTGCTTAGTGCTTCTATGGGTCTGCACTTTAATATGGTTTGATGTCACTTTTTACCATGGAATAAAATAGCACATCAAGAAGGATCTGGGTGAGTGCTTCAATTCTTTCAATTTCTCATGATTTACCTAGATGTTATCTATATGAATGCACCACCCTACAGAGATCCTAAGGAGGCATATTGAGGTGTGAACCAGTGATCGTTGCTTATTTTCAGCAACTGGTGCCGAATTCGCACTTTACAAGTAACTGCATTCCTATATATGCGCACACACACTCTTGGACCTGGAGGCAAGAGACACCTGGTCATTGTCATGATAGGACTGGCGAGTAAACTGGGACCAGGGGCACCTTTCCTGGCCCTAGCACTAGGGGGCGCCCTAGCTCACCCTGTTCCCTGGTATACCTCAGATGGCTAGGATGCCGGGGCCTCAGCCCTCGCCCTGTCTCCTGACTGTAGTCCTGCATCTGTCCCCCTCCCCCACCCAGGGAAGAGAGGTGCTACTGTGTACCGCAGTACACCAACCCGACAGACAGGGGTACAAAGACAAGGGTAAAAGAATTCCACTCACACAAATTATACTCTCACAAATAACAGAGGTATTCACCAGCGTGTGAAGGATGGGGGAAGAAAATAAGGCAGGTAGGGATGAGGAATTTCCAAGCTTACAAACCAAGCAACAGTCGCCCAATGAACTCCTCCAGCTCTCCAAACACCAGCTACTCACTCTCCAGATCTATGTAGCAAGTGCTAACTCAGACAAGGATCTGGCCAGAAGGCCTAGCTTTTATAGGAGAGAGAAGTGGCTAACCAAGCACAGCAGAATTCAGGGATTTCCACAAGGCCGATTAACCCCTGTCCTGCTGAAAGAAAACACATTTAATACACCGGAGAAGTGCTTCTTCTCAGCGGCAAAGCAGAAGCCATCAGACGCTGCGGTCTTCTGGCACTGCTCTGTCGCGTTAACTCCGTGACTGTCCTGTAATGAAAATCTCCAGCTGATAAAACACCTATTTTATTGAAACAGCAAAACACAGCCCAGTAAGTGACCCATCACCAGAATCCAGGTCTCTGTCCCTATATTTTGCTGCTATCTTATTACATGGCAAACACCGGTTGGCCGATTCTTTTTAAGATTCAAAGAGACAAGTCCCCAGTTACATTATGCTGAATGTGTGTTGACTGGAACTGTTGGACTTCCTGCTGCGAGAGAGGGTGAGGAAGCAACTAGTTGTCCTGTGCTATAAACTAGTTGGTCATACCGGTGTTATTTCGTTTCTTGTTGGAATATTATTTCTCTTGTTTATGCCGCCTTTAATTTAGCGATGAGGTATTAAAGCATGACTAAGTTGCCGCACGTAGATTTATTGTGTTTTGTCATTTGTCTGGTCTATTATTTAGAGCTATAGAATACAATAGCGTCATAAATAAACTATAATCATTAAAAAGTAATACACCTGACAAGTCGTTTTGCCTGAGGTTTGCTGAGCCCAGCTGCGCGGACTGCAGCAGAGCGAGGTTTCGTCACGCGGTGATCTAATGTTTATGTATCGTGTATATGCATAGCACTGTAAAAACGTAGGTAAAATATAGATTATTATTATTGTATATTAAGCATTTTTCCTCTCCCACAATACATTTCCGAAGCTCACAATCTCTGTAAACTGTCTCCTTCGCCTCGGGGCGTTTTATTCAATGAACCATAACAAGTGTTGATAAAAATAGGACTGGCTTATCCTTATTATATAGATGCCCAACTACGAATGGCTGCCTTTACAATAATATATTATGAGAGGTTTTATACAGTCAAAAAAATCCTGATAAAATCATCTTTTTGGGTTTTCTTTTTTTGTATTCTCCTGAGGTTGGGCATAGTGGCCCATTTAGGTTTTCTAAGGGATTATATGTAAGAAAAGGGCATAAGCGTTATCGAATGGTGTGTCCCAAGTAGGATCTATCCAGGGAGGTCCAACTTCAAGACAATGTTCCTGGTTACATAAGATCTCATCCACATAGCCATATTATTGGTCCATATAACCTCCTGAAGTTGTGGAGAACCATAATGGAAGATCGATGGACTTTTATGAGGGACCTTCCTTTACCAGAAAATCTTGACTCCCTTGATTTGAAGGCATGGGCACGATTTATGGTAGGCTGAACTGGCTTGGATGCCTTTTTATATGGAATGATGTTCTTGTAGGATAATCCCCACCTGGGTTGTATGAAATGACCTTTTCAGAGTCATGTAGGTTGGGCAGTTTGGTAGAAGCCTTTGAGTATGGCTAATGTGGCTTGCTTTGCGTCCCTAAATACACGGGGTATGCAATCCGATGCCTTTCTGACGCATGTGCAGTGAGTCAATGACGCCTGTGCAAGTACAGCCAGTTGCACTGCGCATGCGCTGGAAGTAGCCAGTTCATGGGAAGGTTTGACATGTATCTAAAGCTCGGGTCACACCACAGAATTTTCTCTCATCTGAGAGAATCTGGCCAACTATGCTAATGATACTCTGATTAGAGTGTGATCTGATTTTTTTTTTTCGGATGTAGAGAAAAAGCAAAAAAAGTGTCTCCATTTTCCGCCAAAAAAGTCTCCATCTTCTCCATTTTCCGTAAAAATCTCACTACACCTGGATGTCATCAGTATGGTTCAGTTTTTTCTTTTCCATGGACTAATTGGCTTTCATGACTGTGTGATCTGAATATTGGGTGCAAATCATTGATGCTGTGACTTTGACAGTATATCCAAGGATAAAATTGGACATGTGCATGACCCAACAGACTAACATTGGTCCGAGTGCAATTCGATGTTTTGTCGGATCGTACTCGGAAGGGAAATACGGTAGTCTGCCTGAGCCCTAAGGGATGTCAATCAAGCTAAAAAAAAATGACACCTGGCCACTTGACTCTTCTGAAGAGCGGCTCCACCTTTGTGACACCAAGTTGTTGACCGCGAGGGGGAGGACATCATGGTCAATCAGTAGGTGTTATATGTCCACCCCTAAAAAGTGATGTATTTATAGCACGCAATCTCTCTACACAACAAGTATCTGTTAATAAAACTAATAGAAAAGAAAAATCCGCCCACTGATCGAACCGGAGAACGCAGGTAATTAAAAGTCAAAGGCAATATGTCTGAAGGCTGATCCTCCAGTTTCCTAACATGGCAGCATTGCAGATTTTATTACATCCAGAGTGATATCTTGATAGGTGACACATCATTATCAACAACTGTTGATGAAGTGCAGAGTGGATGCCCCCGGGGAGGCCACGATAGGAAGGTGAAGACTTCTTAATTGGATTAATCTTCCATCTGAGTCTTCTAAGATGTAATAGGAATTATCTCCACCATGTATCCGCCTATACAGTGTATCAATAAAAGAAGGATTAAAGCCGCGCGTCGGGGCGCCATCATTTCCTAATTAGAGCCCTGTGTAGTAATTCTATAGGTGTTCTAATTGTTTCTTTGTCCAAAGGGAATAGACTCGTCGAGAAAATTTAGAATATAATAGAGTGATCCGGCTAAAAGGATTGGCCGTACTGTACCGAATCGTTACAACGCATGATCTAAACACGCTGTTCTGCCACCGAGGGGCTAATTATCCTCGTTCAATTATATTACATTTGTCACACTGTAAAATAATACGGTCTTGACTAATGGGCTTGATTATATTATTTGGGGATGTCGAAGCTTTGAGAGCGCAGTTCTACATGTTTATTTGGGGTTAATTATACACTTCTAATAACAGCGGTGTTCTATTGATTGACATTTCAGCACTAATTATTATTCTGCTTCTTCTTGTTGCCTGTGATATTACCAGGTTTTCGTATAATCATTGTTGTCTTTGGAGACTGTGCGTTGGATCGCCAACATTTGGGATGGTTAGACGGGCCTATAAGCGGCCATGTACATTAGATTGATGTACGACTTCAGTGAGACTTAACAAACCTCTTTTGTATATGGCGGTGCTTGATTTTTATTTTTATTTTTTCCTGATGCAAGACTTTGGTGGGAGGGGGGGAGGATTAGGCTGATTGATTTCAGCATGCCCAATCCTTTTGTTCTCAAGCTGACTATGCCACAACAATGCCTTGCAACAACGTTATCCTCTCTCTCGGAATACACTCCTTGGCCGACGAGCCAAATCCACATTTATGGAGAGGGTTGGTCTTGAGAGTCTGAGCAACACGATCTTGGGAAACGTAAAAAAAATATATACATATATAATATATCTGTCATATGTGCCAAAAGACTCCTGTGTACTGTCAGTTTTGGCTCGCATCTTCAATAATGGCACCTAGATTCGTCATCAATTTTTCTTTTTAGCTTGGGTCATTGTCCAGATTGACAACAATGGACACATTGATTAAAAAATGTTCTTCTGTATTTAATAATAAATAATAATCTTTATTTTTATATAGCGCTAACATATTCCGAAGCGCTTTACAGTTTGCACACACTATCTTCGCTGTCCCCGATGGGGCTCACAATCTAAATTCCCTATCAGTATGTCTTTGGAATGTGGGAGGAAACCGGAGAACCCGGAGGAAACCCACGCAAACACGGAGAGAACATACAAACTCTTTGCAGATGTTGTCCTTAGTGGGGCTTGAACCCAGGAGACTCCAGCGCTGCAAGGCTGCTGTGCTATCCACTGCGCCATCGTGCTGCCCATATTTTTCTTTACCTTAAAATTATAGTTTGTTTGTTTTTTTACCTAATGTAAAAAAAAAATAAAAAAATGGAAAGGCTGTGGCTAACCCAATAGTTTACTCAACCATCTAACATTTCATGGTGGAGAAGTTGGGTACTTGCATATTTCAGTTTTGGATATCTCTTATTCCACTTTTAGACTTGGTTCAGACTAGCGTACTTCACAGTCCGTATATGGACCCGAGGGGCTTCCACCTGAATCTAGAGCCCCATGTTTGTCTTTTGTTTAAGACGTTTCCTCTTCGGAGAGGAAGAGAACTAAAACTCCAGTGCCACCTAAAGGAAGTAGCAATTACTCTCCGGAAGGAGAAACGATACCCCTTGGATCCCGGTCAGACTCCTCTCACACAGCCAAACCAGATCTCACATTTTGCACTGCTGAGGGACGAGTACCTCCAGAACAGTGTTTTTGAGATTCTGGTTTTGGCTTTTATCCTAAGGCATGTGACAATTCTCATTAAAGGGTCGACATTGACTTCTAGTATTGCTACTTTCTATAGGTGACACTAGAGTTCTAGTCCTCTTCCTCTCTGAAGAGACCATTTGCATATTTCCCATAGGAGCATTACGGCCTAAAAGTCTCCTCATCTCGGCCAGCTTGACATGTCACTCTCAACAAGGCGAAACGATACCACTTGGATCCCTGTCTAAGAGGTTGTAAATTCTGGTTGGGAGTCCCAAGGACCGTATGGGCCCTTGTGGCACATAAACAGATCGTGAATTACAGCAGTCTTATCTGGATTTACACAAGGAGAGCAAGGTGGTCGGTAGTGATTTATTTTTTGTGACTAACCAAATAACTCATCACAAATAACTGGCCCGAAAATATTTAATGTTGTCATAAATACTGTAGTTACGGTAATTCTATGAATCCTTGCACAAGACTTTTAATCCTGTAGATTAAAGGAGCGTAAATGTGACACACAACAAAACTGTGTATCCCAACGAGACATTACAAGGAGTGCCTATAACAAGATTTCCTGGCTGAATTTTTTTCTACTATAATCCAATGACCTCATTGAGTATGACCATAAGACAGACCAAAGCTAGTATTCCCCTTCGCTTAGACAGAAGAGTTTTCCTTAGCCGTTAACCAGATAACTCCTTCAACCTGCACTGGAAAAATGAAAAAAACTATAATCTTTTTTTGGATAATACCCCAATATGTATATTTGTTCTTACATTTGATAGAACTTCCTTACTAGTTTTCAATATGATACAATTAAGCCTCCAATCATTTCTTAGATTTTTGTATTTTTTATTGTATGCATATTAGGGGTTTTATTTGTACATAATTCACTTCCAATACCATCTCTTGACATTTACGGAGATTTTTTTCCTTTTTAAGCTATAAATTCCTTAGGGTCGTTCTCCTCTTAAAAAAACAATAAAATGTTATTTTCTAGAATATGGAATATTTGCGTTAAGACAGTTTTAATCAACCTCCTACTGTCGTTCCCCCCCATTGTAGACTCTGAAAGCCTTTGATTAGTGGGGGAGTCGTGTTTATAATTAAAAAGTGAAATATGTGTTTTTGGCAATAAAGGACATTCCTCCCCCCTCTGATTCTTTGCAGTCTTTGCTTTTTTTACAATTCAATTTAACCCTTTTCAAATTTGTAGATTTGTAACCGATCGGTTTTATTATTCCGTTTGAACCACGTCAAGAAGTCAGTGGAGACAGGGGAATATCAAGTCTACCGATATTTGTCGTCTGGCATGCATTGGAGGAAGCTGCCATGACGCCTGTTCTAAAGACTAGAACAGTTGCGTGATGCCTACCGTTTGCGCATGCGCGACGGTGACTATCTGTAGACATGTCAACGAATTCCACTCTGCTCTCGATCCAGAAGTGAATGGGGCCGGGTAATCCTTTTTAAGGAATAAAAGGATCAAGCATGTTAAATTTCACCAATCCCGATGCTTAATCAAGAGAGTTTGTCTACCACCAGAAGACTCTGCACACTCAGCCAAACAGACTATGTATGGAAAAAGGGTTGGCTACAGCAGATGAAAGTGTTTGGGTACTTTGATATTACACTCGGTTTAGTTGAACCCACCAAGCTTTTTGTATATTGTTCATTCATTCGGCCTTTGTTAGTTGAAAGAAATTTCAACAATCCTTAAGGCTAGGGTCACATGACCGGTTTTCTCTCTTCCGAGAAAATTGGTCCCATTTGTGAGTGATCGGAGTAGGCGCAGATTGAAGAAAAAAAAGTCTCCATTCCATCACTCTGTGAAAATCGAATGCCCTCAGATGTCATCCGACGTTGACTTGCATGGCCGAGTGTGATCCAATTTACAGATTTAAATTGTGCATGCTGTAATTCTTTTTTTCTTGGATAGACTATGTCCAATGAAAAAAATTGGACATTTGCGTGGCCCCATAGAATAACATCGGTCCCAGTGCGATTTGATCTTTTTTGGCTGGGAACACGGTTGTTTGCACAAGCTCCTATTCTCAACGGAGATGAGCTTCTGCCAAAGAAAATGGTTGCACGCTCGACTGATCTGTGTGTGCATTTGTATAAGGCATTTATTAGGTATAGTGAGTTGGATATAAGGCTAAATTCACATGACCATATGAAAAAAAAATTTTGATTTTCATCCATAGAAAACTGTATTTGGTTTTGTAATTTTATCAATAAATATATATTTTGTTTTTTGTTGCACAGCCATTGACTTGAATAGGTTAGCCTCTTCGAAATACAGACACAACTTATGCATAGTGCAATATTATTTTATTTTTTAGGCATTCGGTCCATGTGAAAAAAACAAAAAAACTGTAATCTGAAAAGATCAATTATACAACATTAGTCTGACTTCTGTCCGTGTGAGGTTAGTTGTTTTCTGTTTTTCTTTCCCATGGACAATACTCTGACCTCCAAAATCCAGTTTTTTTAACATGCCCTAAACCTGTCTCCTTTTCACCCAAAAAATGGTGCCACCCTTGTCCTCGGGTTGTGTGTGGTATTGCAGCTCAAGCCCGATTAATTGAAATACTGTAATACCAAACACAACAGATGGTCAGGTGTCACACTGTTTCCCAAAGAAATCGGCCATGTTTTTGTAATTTTATTCAGCTCATTTTATCATTTATTGCCCGACTCTTGAAGATCTGGAGGATGAAATGTTTTGAGAAATAGCGAGTAGGTTATTAATGCATAAAATGTACTTTATTATCTTGTGTACAGATCTTCTATGCTAATGAAGACTTTAAGTTGAGATGTTGGCATGGAAGCTTTATTTTGGGCGATGCTCATAAGCAGGAACAGCGTGAGCTTAATCTGGACTCGAGGAGGCACAGCAAATCTTCCGGTGTGTCTTTTAGCTAATGAGTAGTGTGAGATGGGAATTTGGTATAATTCCCCCGACTATCTCAAATCAAGGCTTAATGACTGCGGCTGACATGTTTTATGTTTATTGTTGTAAAGCCAACGTATTGCATCATGGAACAGTCGAAGTAGAGGACGTGGGAGTGAGAACAGCAACTCGGAAGTCATCCTTGGCTTATCTAAATGATAACAAAGATACACCACTTGGGTATGCTGGCTGCGGCGTGGGCGAGTTGGTGCGTTGTCCTTGTGTGCCGGATAAGGGTCTGCGAAGACAAAGTCCTAACACATTAACCTAACCGATGGCTAATCCTGTGCCTGTAGTCAACATGAATGTTTCTTTTAAAACCTACCCTAATTTAATGACCAAATGCTCAAAAGGGAACTTAAAAACTGATATACTTGTATCCAAATTTTTAAAATTTAAGAAAAAAGTAATGTAAAAGAAAAACAAAACCAAAAGTCTTAATAAAAAAATAGGATTTTTTTTTACTGGATATTGTCCCAACCTCTTGGAGACAAATCGGATAGATTTTAACGTGCTTGTCCAAGACTTAGGTCATTAATATCAATCTTTAAGGAGCACTTACACTTGCTTATGTTCATCACATAAATTCCCGAGTGCGCTTCCCATGTGTACAGAACAATCAGTAATAGATTTTTCTGTTCACATAGATTATTGTTCTCAGAAGCTCTCATCATGTGCTGCCGAGAGCGATAATTTTTAAGCAAAGTTAAAAATCATTTAACACAACAAACGAGCGTTTTGCTTGTTTTTCAGGTGTTTGGGATCTGTTTACATGTGTAGATTATTGGCAAAACGAGTGTTCCTAATGGCGACTATTTTTGATAATTGACTAGTGTGAATGTGCTCTAAGAATAGGTCTTCAATATCAGAAACCTGGAAAATCTCACTGCTGTTAGCAGCTCCAGTGGCTGCTTTAAGAACCTATGTACATGGCCAGGACTCCACGTCTCCATAAACTTTGCAGTCCTGAAATGTGAGCTGTAGTACCCAAGGAGGACACAAGTGTTCAAAGCGGTAGTGTTTTGACTCTGTGCATGGTTCACTTTTGGCATCCTTGGTACCCATTAACAACTGAGCAATGGAGGTGTCTGACAATCATCAATTTTAATATTGATGACCTAACCTAAGAATAGACCAGTAATATTATGGCCCCTTTAAGGTCCTCACATGAGAATCAGCTGAACTCGATTTTCAGCCAGAGCGGCAGACCATATTGTGTCTTGAGAGTTTGAGTCCCATTCGCAGGTACTACCACAAAGTAGTGAGCTTTAGCTGGTAAACCGTAGTTGTGACTCAGATAATACACAGAGTGCCACTCCAGAATTTTTTTCTTTTTGCACCCCTTGAGTGGTGATTTGCCTGTCATACACTCGCCTGCCACTGACTTTGTTGCTTTCCAGCATCGCTCCCGTCTGTCTTGGACGAAAAGTGAACTGCTGGGACGCTCCAGTGTTTCATGAAGTGGCGTGGAGGTTACTTTCAATACAAGTCTAGAAGAACTTAATTCTGGGTCTCCTAGACTTTCATTGAGACCTTGTGACCTAGCTCCAGACTTTAGGCCAGTCAGAAGCTACTGTCACAGGATGGTGTAGTGGGACCAAAATGGCACCGAAAAATGGGGAAGAAGCCAGAGGGTAAGTATATGACTGGGTGCAGGGACTTGGGTATAAAGTGTCACAACAGCGCTGAAACAATGGAGTGGTGTTTTAAGGGCTCATGCGAACATCCGTGGAAATTCTGACCTGAGCATCACAGCCTCGTAGACCTATATGAAGCTGTGATGCCAGAGTCAGAAGAGCTATGACCAGTCCATGAATTGTGGTCCATCCTCGAAGCGATTTTCACATCTGCATGAGCCCTAACTGCTTGGAATGGGATCCAAACCAATAAGTTCTTGATGGCCTAGTTTAAGGCCGCCAAAGTGGAGGGAAACCGAGTGACCACCTATATAGGCACCATTTTTGTAGGGTCAATAAAGCTTTCAATTTTTTTTTTTTGACAGAAGACCTCTGCTGTATTAACGTGGTGTGAACGTCATGTATTCTTAAAGTAACGATTTAGTCTTAGCTCTTGCACAGTATTGTTTTTCCTAATGATTCCCTAAGAGGCCCAAGGATTCCCCGTTTTTTACCATTTTTTTACTTCGCATTTTCTGGTCTTACTTGGCATGACAGTTTATCAGCTTTTCCCAGAATGTTCTTTTTAAGCCTATTGTTATGTCAGGAATTAATCTTGCCTGGATCATTTTTTTTTCCCCCATTTTGTCAATTTTCTATAAAATCTTGGTGTACGATATAAGTGGCATCTGTAATAACGTCTGACTTTATTTCTTGAATCCTTTATCCACTTTGGCCTTGACAGAAAGCGGTCATGGATGCTGCACATTACAAACTATATTTTCTGCTGAGATTATGCCGTACAATGTTCCGATGGTAACAAGTGGCCGCCATCACATTATGTATACATTAATAGGACACCGGGGATTTTCTCCAGGCATCAGATGGGATTTATTACAATTTGAGTATAGATTTAGTGACAAATCTTATTTGTGGTGCGGAATTGCTCAGAATTCCTGGCTCCACTTACATCCTGGAGAACATTCAACCTGCGCTTGTCTCCAAGATTAATTAGGAAAGTCCGTGATCTACCTGATTTCTGTAAGGTTACTTTTTAACTACCCTTTAAATTAGGTTTGTTTTGGTTTAATAAGTCATTCTCATCCCAATGTTGCTTCCCAGATGTAAAGTTGTGACATCTTTCGAGAGAAGTCACCGTAACAAAAAACATTTGGGTTCTTAGACTTACGAAAGAATAAATGAGTTGACTGCTAGATGACTGCCAAGATGTTGACAGATACCAGAAATAATTTCCTCTATACACATCCCAGTTGGATGGTCTCCTTAGCAATATTATGTATTATAATGCAAATTTCAAGTTGGGCGCATGCCTTATTACAGGTTAATTAGTTACTAATTTGGCTTCTCGGCAGTGAACGTTGCGATCGGTAGCGCTCGTGTGTATATATTATTATGCAGCTTCATGTTGAGCACTGATTCTCTTTGGCTATTAAAAGCAGAACATCTCGTGGCGGCACAGAAAATCATTAGGAAAAGAGAAAATTAGAATCTTTCTTAAACTTTTAGACCCGGTTGATTGCAGCTACTAGCCAGATGGGATTTGTGCTCATTGCGATGTTGTATAACCACCGTTGGGCCAAAGACCTACCATGGAATTGAATGTCACTTCTAGGCTGAAATTCGGACAACACCCTTACCCAATCCTCACTTTCCCTCTACCTAAATGGTCAGAGCATAAAAAATGATTCAGTTCCCTTCCAATTCCCAAGAAGGAGTGGTGCCCATAAAATCATTTTTCTGTTTTTGATTTTTTTTTTTCGTGACCATTTATCATATGGGTTAATTAATTGATGGACTTTTATGGAACCGATATTACCTAAAACTCTCTAATATTATTTATTAATAGTGGGGTAAATTAATTTTGTGTTTTTTATATATAAAAAAAAATTTACTTATTTATTTTTTTTAGTCTTGTTGATTTAACTTTAATGGACAGATGCTCCAAGCAGTGGCGGATTCGGCGAGATCATATATTAGTTGTCTGCATTTGGAATTTAATGCTACATTTCTCCTGAAATTTTTCCTGAAATGGCCGCCAGAGAGTCCATTCATTCCTTCCACTAGTAATGTAATTTGATCGTTGAGGATCTCACTAGGTTAGATATTTAAAGGAGTTGTGCAGACATGGGGATCAAGTCTGCAGTTGCACGAATGGTGCATGCTGTCAGGATTCTCCGATGATGGTGTCTGGAGCCGGCGATCATGTGACCGCAATTATTCGATTTGCATACTTCTGGCCACATTTTGACTAGACGTGTCCAGCCTCACTCAATTCCTTTTTATTGAGCAATGCTGCTCATTTCTAGTCGGTATGTGACCTCATGTATACTAATTCCACGCCCAGCATCGGAGTGTCCGGACAGCTCACACTGTCTGGATTTACAAGTCTGCCGTCACATAGAGTGGGAGTAAAATGAGCCTTTTTTTTATACTTTAACAATTAGTTTCCATGTATTAAGCTTACATTCTTGCATTTTTTCACAAGTGCGTTTGCAGAAGATTATTTTTATTTAGAGACTATATAAATGTTGCATTTGGTAACTTTGAAGGATCATAACGGCACATTCTCGGAACGAAATGACATTGTAAATATCATTTTAATAAGAAGCTGTTCCAGCATATGTTCTCTTGGCACCCGCAGGAGATACACAGGGCAATAAAAATACCTATCTATACGATTTTTATTGATATCAGCTGGCATAAATGGTGCTATTAGAATAAGCGCATCCAAGCGAAATGTCCTTATTTCACAGTGTCCTGTTTTGTAGACTTTGTTGTAAAACATTGGAAGCTGAGCCTTGTTGGTGTTTACGCTTCTTGCTCACCCCTCTTGGCTTTGGTGTTTTTTACTATCTTTTAATTATCTATTTTTTTTATTTTTTCTTTTTCTTTTTTGGTTTCTATAACCATTCCCTTGTACCAAAATTATTGTAGTAGGGGTGCAAGATCAGAGCACAATTCTTTAAATTGCGAATTGTTGAATTTGGACATCCAACCAAAATTTACTAGATTACTTTGCAAAGCTTTGTTCTGCTTTTTTATTGACATGATCTCATTGACAGCATGCAAACCTTTTTCTGGTAGACTCCTTAAATAATGTTCGACTTTGCCAATTTGACTCGGCATCCCAACCTAAAAAAACCTCATTGACAATACTCAAACCTTTTTAAGGTAGACTAGTTAAATAATGTTCGACTTGGCCGCCCAGCCAAAATTTATTAGGTTCCTTCATTATTTTCTGGTTAGCCAATAAAGGTGTCACTCCTAGAATACTTTTGTCATCATTGGGCAGAAAAGTATTCACATCAATTTTTCTGGCTAACACAGTACCACAATACAATTCGTTATTGTACATCATTAGGTTCCTTTGCAAAGTTTTGTTCTGGTGTCCTTTATTTTTATTTTTTTTCGAAAGGCCTGATTGACCATGCTCAAACCTTTTTGTAGTTGACTACTTAAATATTGTTCGACTTGGCCACGTTGACTTGGCCTCCGAACCAAAATTTATTAGGTTCCTTTGCCAAGCTTTGTTCTTTTTTAGAGAAGATGTTCAAACCTTTTTCTGGTAGACTTCTTAAATAATGTTCAACATGGCCAACTTGACTTGGATTCCAAACCAAAATTTACTAGGTTCCTTTGCAAAGCTTTGATCTTTTTGGAATGGTCTCATTGAAAGTCCTCAAACCTTTATTTTCTGGTATACTCCTTTTCATATGGCATACTTTTACTCTATGTCCCTTGCAGCGACTTCCCAGTTTGGTAGTTCCTCAAGATTAAGTTGAAATGTGAATTTATGGAAGGTGCTCGACTTTGGCTTAGAACTATTTGGTTTAGGATTGAACAGTGAAAAACAGATAAGGCATCCGTCTGAAATATTTTTATTTAAAGAAATAAACCCTGATTCATCATGGGCTTACAAACCATTGGTACGGAGCGGGTCAGCCGAGATGTCAAGAGGATTAGTGAAACTAATTAAGATTGCTTCCAACTGGGAAGTTTAATGTGGCCGACTTGTCCGTATTGATGTTGCTATTCATTGAAAATACGGTTTACTATATCCTCTTCACCGCGCACTGCAAAGGTTTTTTTTCTCTGCACTCAGTGCTGTCTGTGACACGTCCAGTACTGTCTTCATGTGCAATTTTAGACCTAAGGTCAGCCCTATTAAATCGAAGAATGACAGTGTTATGAATGAGATGTCCGCTCGTGCATGGGCTTCGTACAAGTAGAAAAATAAAATAGAACAGTGGTTCCTTATAATCATTGTAGCACTCCTGACAACTTAAACAGCGGGTAGATAATGCCACACAGAAGAATAGACACAACTAGAACTCTGCTAGATGTTTTATTTGTTTTTTGTTTGATTTTTGTCTTCTTCAGGGTCTACAAACGGATTGCCAAGATTATAGAAACATGGCTATTTTTTTTTGTTTGTTTTTTTCCAGAAATAATGTTGAAGTGAAAAAAGTTGAAATGTACTACCACTTACAACCTGTTCAGAGATGTGGCGCTGTTTTTGTAAAAAAATAAAAATAAAATAAAAATTAGCCATGTTTTTATCATCCTTGACGCACCCATAATTACTTGAATCTAATGATTCAGTTCTATAGACATACTTTTTTTGGGGGGGGATTCTGTGCCTAAGTGTCTCATGCCGTAACTTGGAAGATCTTCTAGGGTTGTAAGTGCGGAAGATTTAATAGGGCTGTAACCTACCACTGATATAATCCTGTTCTGGGTGTAATGTTTATCTCTGCACCCTCTAACGTTGCGCCCTTGTGACTGTTCCTTAAAGAAGTTGTCTACTGCTTAGATGACTTCTTGTCTCATCCCTTGCTTGCCCCCATAAAATAATAAAGCGCCATTCCACCAGTGTCAGCGCTCACTCTCCTTGGGCTACTGTGCTGCTGTTATGACATGTGATGCCGGCGCCCAATCAGCGCTTGTATACCAGGCCCCGCCTCTTGGCGAATTGAGCAGGAAGAGGAAGTCCGAGATCAGCTGCAGCTCAGACTTCTTCTCACCGGTACGTATTGTCCGAAGGCGGAGACAGTGACCCAAGTGCTGATTGGGTGCTGGCGTCACATATCATAACAGCAGCACGAGAGCCCGGGAAGACTGAATGCCAGCACTGCGGGAACAGTGACGGCACAGGAAGAGAGTATAGGCTTTATTATTTTATGGAGTCCAAACATTTTGATCAAGAAGGGGTTGTTTAAAGAAAAGCGATCCTCATCATTAAATTGCTCATTGTTTAAATTACATTTTTGCATTTTTAAATGTATTTTTAACAATTTTTTAGCAGTGTTTTTCTTTGTTTTTTTCATATCACAATCTGCATTACAAATAAAAAATAGAATGATAGAATTTTCACCTCGGTTACTTGGCTTTTCTTAGACTCTAAAGGTCCATTTCATACAGACGGGCGTTGGTCACGACAGACTTTATGAACGGGTGTGTTGGAGTCAAAAGCACCCAATTTAGTAAGAGACTCATCATTAAAGTGGATTGCACATCTGTGGACCTCACTTCAAATCTTACTCCTGTCAGTGACTGGAGTAAGATTTGTGGTGTAAGGAACGCCACAGCTAGTCATGGATTAGACAAGTAGGCGTCGACACATCCAGTTATACAATGTCCAGCCCCAGCCCTGCCCATTTTGGTGGAGCTGACCAGCACTGGTGTGAAAACGTTAAAATTCACAATAATGTGACTTTTAATAGTTTTTCTCCTGATTTCTGGCATAAATATTTTGATGAATCTGGGACTAATTTCTTATGCAAAGATTGTGAAGGGTAGAGGAGCGAAGACATCACCTATTATGATAGGTGGATCCTGTATTATCAGCTGTGTATAGAGTGGTCATTGTAAACCTGCCTCTGATGTTAAGGAAGCTGCTGTAAACCCTTCTGGAAGGACTGGACGCAAGTCCAAAAAATGCCTCCGTTTGAAAATTTGCAATAATACTAATTGTGTGTTTTCAATCAAGGTCATAATAAAAAAAAAATAAAAATAAATAAAATTAGCAAAAGTTTGTTTTTTTTTTAATTTTATTTTTTAATACTAGCAATTTTGCAGCATCATTTTAGATCTCTGCCTTGCGCCGTTGCTCTTATTCCTACTGGCGGTTTGTGAATACATTGATTAGTGGATGTCACCGGGTGGAGGGGTGTCTCCCTGCACACTGACCAATCCGTGCAGACCACAGGAGACTGTATAAGGACACGCCTCTTTAGCCAGAAGAATGGTAACGCCCAGTTGTTCATTTATTTATAAATTTCAGTGAAATGAGGAACAGAGAATCCTTTTGTTAAATACATTTACTAATCGAGACAACTGACAGATCCTAAAGAGAGATTATGATGGATACAAAGCATTGTGAGGTCTTCATTTTCTAGGATTGCCCCTGCTCTTATTTTCAGAGTATACAGAATATTAAACCTAAGTATTTTATGTTTTTTCCCCAAGACAGCAGCTTGGTATAACCTCAGATTTTCTATAGATGAACTCTCAAGAAATGAAGCTGGAATAAAATGTGAAAACGCTGCAAAATCTGGCACAAGCTCAACCTAAGTCTTTGTTACATCCATCAAATAACTAGGGAGAAATGAATCCCATGACTCTGGATAGATGCAATCTGCTGTGGTGCCTCAGTTCTCCACTAACAAGACTATTCGAAGACTCAGCTGTCGGGGTCAACCTTCATCTGAGCAAACTTTTTTCATAAAAGTTTACCAAGTTCTTTGAATTTTGTATCATTTTGAAACCAGTTTTCATAGTTTTATGTTTTACTTTTTTCATTTTAGGATTATTGGGAAAGTTGTAATGACTTTACTGAATGCCACACCACTAGGACCCCCAAAGGGCACTAAAATAAGAGATCCAAAGCTCCAGAGGAGGGTAAATTAACCAGTGGTCCCGTATGCTCCGTAACATTCCGTAACATTCCATTCTGCGTTTACGGGACTGAAGGAGATACCAGAACACTATTTTTGGCTTTGTGTCCCTCACATACTCTATCTAATCAGTGCCGAGGCATGACCTTGATCACAACTTGACCAACCCCTTGAGCTGCATTTACTCCACAAGATCATTGTGAATTAACATTCTTTAAAAATGCTCCTTTTGCCATTATCTTGGCATGTAAACAGGCTGCCGATCACCCAATGAACGAGCAAAACACTGGTTCATTGAGGGAAATTATCTTTAGTGAAGCCGAAAAAAATCATGATTTTCAGCGTTGAATCGTCCGGTGTGAACATGACTTAGACTGCTGAGAAACGCGGCTTCCTATGCTCTGAAATGGATCATTCAATGTGTATTGTCTACTGTGGCCTACCTGTATAAAGGGGCACTTAAACGACCTCCTATCAGTAAAGGTTTACCAATCGGTGGTCGCTTCATATCGTGCCACGAGTCTGTCCATGCAATTAATTCTTAGACTCAAAAATCATTTTTTGAGTGATCTGTTGTCAAGGGTGCCCTTTATATCCATGCTTTTTTTCCATAGGAAAAACCCTTAAATTTCAACGAAAAAATCTCAAGGAAATTGCCCATTTTGTCCTCTATAACTTTAGCCTGTATATAAAGGAAACTCTGTGGCCATCTGTAAGAACATTGTGAACGATTCTCCATTTTCCACCATGATAGGTTGGGGTTTTTGATAAGAACTTGGAAAATGTATTTATTTTTAGGTGACTGTTTTGTATTTTTTGATTACTTCATTCAAATATTTGGAAAATCCAATAGCCTTAGTGTCCTTTTGATCTCCATGATGCCAAACAACCGTGTCCCTTTTGATCTCCATGATACCAAACATCTGTGTCCCTTTTGACCTCCATGATACCAAACATCTGTGTCCCTTTTGACCTCCCATGATACCAAACTGTGTCCCTTTTGATCTCCATGATACCAAACATCTGTGTCCCTTTTGACCTCCATGATACCAAACAACTGTGTCCTTTTGACCTCCATGATGCCAAACTACGGTGTCCCTCTTGACCTCCATGATACCAAACATCTGTGTCCCTTTTGATCTCCATGATACCAAACTGTGTCCCTTTTGATCTCCATGATACCAAACAACTGTGTCCTTTTGACCTCCATGATGCCAAACTACGGTGTCCCTCTTGATCTCCATGATACCAAACAACTGTGTGTCCTTTTGACCTCCATGACACCAAACTACTGTGAAAAAAAAATGCTTTACTGGTAAGTGATGGACTCTGCTATTTAGGTCACTTTGCCGTTCTATGGAATTAGATGGCGTTGACGGGTTGCTCCGGTAATGAGAGTGATGAAATCAAGTGACCTCTGAAGTATTAATATTCGGCAGACTAACTTGCTCTCAGCTTAATTGAGCTGTAATGACAGATCGAGAGGACACTTACAATATTATGCTTAGGTTGGACATCCGTGGCTTTGCATCTCACTTAATATTCAGTCGCGTCACAAAAATTCCTTATTTATTTTTTTTTTCCGGGCATTTTGTCAAGAAAAGACACAGCTGAAGTGCAAATCTATGTTTAGTAGACCCAGGATTCTAGACAATATGATCATTCTTTCTTTCAACATTTTGTTCTTTGCTGGGAATTGGTATCGAAAGCTCTGATTAGGCGTCAGAAGCTCTTTGTATTGTAATTGTGAATCTATTGAAGATGATGGCAGTATTAAGCGACGATTGCGGATTCAAACGCCCCGTGTTTGCCAGTATAAATTACACATATTCTATAGTGTCTACAAAGCTAAAATGATTCAAGGAAACGGCATGTATTATTCAGTCAAGGGGTTATTAATTGTACCGATTATTGTGAAAGCTGCGCTTTTCACAGACATCAGGTGCAAATGGTGACACTTTTTTGGGGGGGATTTCACAAGACAAAGATACTTTGATAAATGGCTTCGTTTATGTATTCTCCCTTGACGTTCATTTGCCTGATGAGTTGAGGGATGATGGGATCCTAGGAAGAAACTCTCTTGGGCCAAATTACTTCATCCAATACTGTTTTAGACTTGTATTAAATATTCCGTTTAAAAATTAAAGCTTTTGGAAATGGGCATTCGTATACTGGAGGACTTAGCAACTTGGCCCATGCAGTAGGGTTACATTATCCCAATTTATGTCTGTGTTTTTTTATGGTAGAACCTAGGGAAACTCGATGATGATTAAAACAATCAGGCAGCGTTTTCCCATGATTAATTCAGAGGTATGATCTTAAATGGGTAAAGTTGGGCTGCACGGTGGCTCAGTGGTTAGAACCGTTGCTTTGCAGGGCTTGAGTCTTATGTTCAAATCCCACCAAGGACAACATCTGCATGGAGTCTGTATGTTCTCCCCGTGTCTCCGTGGGTTTCCTCAGGTTTTTTCCCACACTCCAGAGACCTACTGATGGGGAATCTAGATTGTGGGCCCCAATGGGGACAGTGGTGATGTCTGTAGAATGCTGTGGAAATTAATGGTTCTATATAAGTGAGTAAAATAATAGAGCTTGTAAGTACTGCCCAGAAACTGGCCAGATCCATGCACGTCTCTGATGCTATAGAGGCAAAGCTGCCTCATATAGCCACATTGGAGAGCGCAAGGTATGTGCCACACAACAGGTTGATACATAAAATGAGAATAATGGGGATAGGGGAAAATGTGTAAGTGGGTTAAAAGCTGGCTCAGGGATAGGAAACAAAGGGTGGTTATTAATGGCATACACTCGGACTGGGTCGCGGTTAGCAGTGGGGTACCACAGGGGTCAGTATTGGGCCCTCTTCTTTTTAACATATTAATGATCTTGTAGGGGGCATACAGAGTAGAATTTCAATATTTGCAGATGACACTAAACTCTTCAGGGTAATCAATACAGGGGAGGACAATTTTATACTACAGGATGATTTATGTAAACTAGAAGCTTGGGCTGATAAATGGCAAATGAGCTTTAATGGAGATAAATGTAAGGTCATGCACTTGGGTAGAAGTAATAAGATGTATAACTATGTGGTTAATTCTAAAACTCTGGGCAAAACCGTCAATGAAAAAGACCTGGGAGTATGGGTGGATGACAAACTCATATTCAGTGGCCAGTGTCAGGCAGCTGCTACAAAGACAAATAAAATAATGGGATGCATTAAAAGAGACATAGATGCTCATGAGGAGAACATAATTTTACCTCTATACAAGTCACTAGTTCGACCACACTTAGAATACTGTGCACAGTTCTGGTCTCCGGTGTATAAGAAAGACATAGCTGAACTAGAGCGGGTGCAGAGAAGAGCGACCAAGGTTATTAGAGGACTGGGGGGTCTGCAATACCAAGATAGATTATTACACTTTGGGCTATTTAGTTTGGAAAAACAAAGGCTAAGGGGTGATCTTATTTGAATGTATAAACATGAGGGGACAGTACAAAGACCTTTCTGATGATCTTTTTAATCATAGACCTGAGACAGGGACAAGGGGGCATCCTCTACGTCTGGAGGAAAGAAGGTTTAAGCATAATAACAGACGCAGATTCTTTACTGTAAGAGCAGTGAGACTATGGAACTCTCTGCCGTATGATGTTGTAATGAGTGATTCATTACTTAAATTTAAGAGGGGACTAGATGCCTTTCTGGAAAAGTATAATGTTACATGTTATATATACTAGATTCCTTGATAGGGCATTGATCCAGGGAACTAGTCTGATTGCCGTATGTGGAGTCGGGAAGGAATTTTTTTCCACAATGTGGAGCTTACTCTTTGCCACATGGGTTTTTTTTTTGCCTTCCTCTGGATCAACATGTTAGGGTATGTTCGGTTAGGCTATGGGTTGAACTAGATGGAATTAGTCTTCCTTCAACCTTATTAACTATGTTACTATTGTGGTTTGTCTGAACTGTACATCGGTCAGGAGCGTACTATGCCATAGCAATTATGAAGCCAGGAGGCTCTGTAGCAGTGCACGCCTGTTAAAAAATGTGACAAGCTTTTTATGGGTTCAGTTTTCAAGATTTCATTTTTTTTCAGGTTTTGATTTTCCAAAAAAAGTGAGATCTGTGGTATTTTGACTGTAAAACCCCCAAAATTGGATCAAATCTGTGACATGTGAATCTTGCTTCATCTCAAAGTATTTCCTTATTTCTGGAAATATTTTTTTTACCCTTTTTTTTCCATTTTAGAGATTATCTGGGACATAAAATGTCTTGAGATAAGCCCAACAGTTTTATATTAGTAGAGCGACCCACTTTTTGAATCTTTTCCGATCCTCAATTTGAAGTGGTTGTCAAATTCCAACACACCACCATCCCTTTATTGTTCACCAGAAGGGTTCTACAACTCCATCTTATTAAACGAAGTAGGTTGAAGTTGTGTGTAATTGACGATGGGGCATCATATCACAACTTGAGTAAGGGGCTTGTTAGACCATCATGGCCCCATCACTCATTGGTACATGGTGGGTTTGGCAAGAGTATTACCCTCAAGATGGAAGGACAGACTATCCATTTGGAAGTCCTACAGAATCCCCTTAACAAGCTAAGTCTTTAAAGGATCAGTCGGTTGACTATTTTCAGATGGCAGTTCCACCTGAGAGTCTTGAAGGGCTTCACCGATTATGGGGAACATGGCTGGGAATACTTAATTTTTCACTTGGTTAGCAAATCAGTATGCACCAACAGGGCATTGGAAAAGTAGGTGTCCAGGGCAGATAACGACTTATTTGAATGTAAAATTTTCACTTGGTTGATTTTAGACCATTTATTTAGAGTCGATGGGCCAGATTATGAAACGGTCTAAAAGATGAGTAGTCTTTTGGTGAAGCTTTTTTTCAAGAGCAAAATTCGAAATGAAAGTTTGATTGCGTTGGGCAACAAAGACTTTTATTTTATAGATCGTTTTATACATTTTTGCTGCTGTACAGTATGTATTTAGTATTTCTGTGATTTTGAACTTTTGGGTCTTGAGCTCATGATCGACGGAGAGTATTTAGAAATGTATTGTGAGTGAATGTGAATGCATGTTTATCCAAGGTAGAATAGAAAATATTAACCTTGGACATCCGCTTTTGTCCAAAGTTTTGGGCTAATTAGATCGAGAACAAAAAGTATTTGTTTGTGAAACCTGCCAATAATAGACAAGATAAAAAGGAGCGCGGCTCGTCTTTCCATACGAGGCCCCTATTTGAAATGTGTTTTCATTGAATGAAAACAAATGTCTAGATTCATAATATAGTCTTTGAAAATCCATTAGCGGTGTGAATGGACTGAAATTCCTCCCACTGTTTTCTATAAAATGTTATTAAGCGTTATGTTATTTCATATTGAGTATTAGGTGGGTTTTCTCTCGTTCTCTTTCCTCTATAGTTCATCCAATATTAGAAAGTAGATGTATTCTAATACCTGATGAAGGTCAACTGAGTGATATTGCTTAGGAGAAACCATGGCAATGAATATGAGCTTAAATTACCTTTTAGAGCCCCTTTTTCATTATTCAAGCCGATATTACGTTCATAATGGTCGGTGTAGATTTTTAAGAGGATTGACTTTTAGACGGATGAGATTGAGGAACATGATTTAAAACAATGGTCTTAATTTTATTTTTTTATTTTACTCGCTTATATAGCACAATTCTCAAGCTCCTGTCCGACATCATCATCACTGTCCCCATCGTAGCCGACAAACTAAATTCCCTATCAGTAGGTCTTTGGAGTGTGAGAGGAAACCGGAGAACTCTGAGGAAACTCACGCAAGAGATTATGCAAAGTCTTTTGAGATGGTTTTTCTTGGTGGGATTTTAACCCGGGACCCCAGCGTTGCAAAACAGTGTCATACCATAACTACTTGGGATGCCACCAAGGAATGTAGACTAGAGTTGTGTATCTTGTCTTTTAGAGAGAGAACAACCTACTATATAAATAAAAATTATTATTATTATTACTAGTGGCGATTTTACGGTCTGTGTTTCCTCCTCTCTCAGCCATGAGCCTTTATCAAGACTGAACCCTATTTGTATTGGTAAAAACGTTTTGGTTTTTTTATAAAGTGGATGGTAAGAAATCATCATAGTTACCAAGCCCATGTAGCCCAAATCAAAGAACTAGTAGGGGTTAAGGCTTTGGATTGAGGACACATGACTTGGTGGAAAAGTCTTTGAAGAAGAGGTAGATGTTCTTGTCCACCCTGTGCCTCGATTGTATGGCCTAATGTGCTACCAGATAATGCTCTGTCCCAAAACTTCATTATTTTAGATGAATGTTGGCCAACCTTGACCTTTTTAAGGATAAATGGCCTACCATCTAATACATATAGTGTGTATTCTAACCCTTCACCTATGCTAGCTGGTGGGAACAAGTGATTGGACTTGTTGGATTTCATAATATATTCATACAGATGGTTAGCCTCCACTAAAGGTGTCTGGCAACAGTTTAGACGCATGCATCCTCGGCCATGCATGCATCTGTATAAAGGTTGGGGTGCTCGAAAAGACTAACAGATGACAACTACTCAATCTAAGGTGTATGTCCAAGTCTTGGTGTACCTTTAGAGTTTTATTGATGACTGGAGTGGCCAGGGTTGAAGAACACTGGGTTACATCTATTGAATAGAGGGATAGAAGAATTTAAAGATGTGCTGCAAGACCAAAAGTTTTCTGAAATGACTAATTTTAATCCTGAAAACTTTAGTCTCCTGAAAACCTGTTCTTACCTTTTAAATTTCCTGCAGATGACAGCTATCTGTCTCTAATCGTTGCCTTTATTACCGTGGAACTTCAGCCGCCTCCGTGTAGAGTAATTACTCTGTACAGAACTAAAGACAGACCTGAAGGCAATGAGTCATAACAAGTGTAATATATATGCATTTTCCTGTGCAGCGTATGGAGGGTACACTGCCTGTAAAGTAATTATGGTACCTGGGATAGTCTCCTAATTGTGACATGTTTTAATTTTGAGGATATATTTTCTAGAAGAGACAATTTTTGTACTGATGAAGATCATTGCCACAATTCTTGTTTCAGAAAATCCCTGCGATCAGCACAGGAAGGTCATCCATTTCCCTGCAGTGGCCACTATTGGTGAAATGTAGTATTATACGCGGGTTGTTAATATTGATAGGTACCTGTGATCTACCTGGGAAAGCACTGCTATAAACTGTATCGGCTCTAATAGCCCCTCGATTTGTGTGTCTGACTTTATCCAGACTTGACCAGACTCTCCTTTTACGAGTGATCCCCAAACGCTTCTTCTTACTTTGTGTTTTTTCATGATCACAGCAGGGTTTAATAAGAGGCTTATCCCACATTAGAAAATCATGGCTTACAAAAAGGATTTGCCAAGTTTATCTTTTAGATGCAAATCCCAACTCTGAGATCGGGACTTCTCCAATGTTCTACCTGGATGTGTTAACCATTGCAATCTCACTGGTCAAGACATGGTTCTTGGGATCTCCTTTTTTAGAGAGGTCATGCTTTCTAACTTTTAGGGATAGTTGTACATTGACTAGTAATTAAAAAAATATCCCCTCATGGCTAAAACCCCCTTTTCCAGGCTACTCCTCTCCCATGCCCCACCATGGCTTGAACATTGGACTCGTCACCCCATTGTTACAGAAAAAAAACCTTCCGGGAATTTGGCAAATGCTTTGGCACCACCTCTGAGATTTGGAAATTCTATACAAAAGTCTGAGAACTTCCCTTTTCCTGTGATCCTCCTGAAGACTCTGGCAGAGTTGGCAACTGTGAGGTAGATGCAGATCCCAGAGATGGGAATTAAATATTTTAAGAATGTTCGGAATATATTGGAAAGGGAAGAATACCTCTTTGAAGAAGCAGAGCTTTGAACACTAAGGAAGTAATTTGTATTTTGTAAGATTGTTTCCTGGGTCACATACTACCGTATATTTGGCTTGCTATTCACCGCATCAGGGTTTATGCCCTCCAAGTGGAAAGATATGAATATTTAGACCATTATATCATCTTGAGGAGGTCAGTGTCCCGATTAAAACCCGCAACTGCTTTTTTCACTCTTTAACGGCATTACCCAATGCACCATTCAAGTCAATGCGACATGGTTGCGGTGCTGGAATTAACCCACAAATTACTGTCATTAGTGTGCGTGTTTCCTCTGGGAGACGGGTCCTTCTAGGGACAACTTGTCAGAGCTGACTAATGTCCTTGATGCATCTGATAGGTCACAGTGGAGGTGGCTCACAGCTGTAGGGAAATGGTCAGACGAGACCATTATTCTCCATGCGGCTTCATGAAGTTGAGGGATGGGGATTCCTTTCTGCATTGCACTAAATTCTTACAACTTGATATATTGTAGGTGCACAGATGGGTTCACATTAACGACCTCCCAATTAACGTTCTGAATCGTATCCTCACCAAGGAATACATTTTGCTGGAGCAAACCTGATGGGCCTGCTACTAGGGCTCAGGACCTCCTGCCATCTGGTAATAGTCCAAGCTGCACTCTACCATCGAGAACGAGCCGAGGAGCCAGTGGCACAAGTCCGGATGTGCCGGTTCCTCCACTCCCCTTCTGGGGCATTGCCCGGTGTTGTAGTTTCTGTATAATATTGGGTCAGTGGTGGTGCTGTGGAGAGACAAAATAAAGGGGTTGTCCAGGATTATAAAAACCCAGCTGTGTATTTTTTCAAGGAACCTTGTCCAATGTGTTTTCTACAGTCATGTGAATTTGACAGAGCTGCAATACCAGACACAACCTGTGGACAGGTGTGGTGCTGTTTTTTGAAAGAAACAGCCATGTTTTTTTTTCTATTTTAATTCTGAAATCTCCAATAACTAGCTGTGAGCCCACTTAGTTCTTTAGACAGGGAGAATGCTATGGTCAGTAGCCATTGTGTATACATATATTTTTATATATTACAAAATCTACTACTAATAATGTAGAGATCTGGCGCCGTATTTTACAATGCAAACTGCACACATAATTAAACAGATTTCTTAGACCTGACGAGGCTGATGTGCTTACGTTCTAAGGCCATCTCGCAATGGCTGTAAAATTGAAAGTTTAATCTCAATCTCCGCCTACATTGGTGATTGACTGCTCCTCTGTGTCCCCCCTCCCTGCTGGTGCTGAAAATACGTCTACCTTGCCCAATTGAAAGCTCCTCACTTTCCCTCCTCTCTGCCAGTTTTGAATATCCTCCAATCCAGCCTTATTGACAGCCTCTGTGTTCCCCTTCTCTGCTGGTCCTGAATCTTCAGTTACCTTGCCTAATTGACAGCTCCTCAGTGTCCCCCCTCCCTGCTGGTGCGGAATCTCTGGCTACCTTGCCTAATTGACAGCTCAGTGTCCCTCCTCCCTACAGATGCTGAATCTCCACCTACGTTGCCTAATTGACAGCTCATTGTCCCTCCTTCCTGTAGATGCTGATTCTCCTCCCACCTATCCTCATTGACAGCTCCTCAGTGTACCTCCTCCCTGCTGGTGCTGAATTTCCTCTTCCATCCAGGGTTATTGACAGCAGTTGTTTACCTCCTCCCTAAAGATGCTGAAACTCCACCTACATTGCCTGACAGCTCATTGTCCCTTCCTGTAGAAGCTGATTCTCCTCCCATCTATCCTGATTGACAGCTCCTCAGTGTACCTCCTCCCTGCTGAGATCTCACATTACTCAGTACAAGATGCAGGTGTCAGTCAAGGGTGAAACACCAGCTTTCTCACTCTTAGCCGCACTCCTAAAATTCTTATCTTATTATCTGGATTATACAGTCATTGATATGAATTTTTTCAAAATAAGTACACCAGGTCATCAGGTGTAAGATCCGTTTAGTAATTGATGCAATTTGCATTGTGAAATCTGGTGTCAGGTCCTCTGTAAATGTGCTTTCCTGCATGCAGCTTACAATTACAGGGTTACTTTCACAGGGTGAAGCGGCGTAAGGAGCAGATCTGTAAATTATACACTATTGTCTATTGATATTATTCACTCTGCAGAATGGCTGTTTATAAGTAATAAGTATATCTGGAACAAATTGCCTTTGGCGATTACTATTATTATTATTTAATGTTTCCTCGGTGTGAGAGGCCACAGTCTGCAGATGAAGTGCCATATGTGTGTGGATGACCCGAGGCGCGCTCTCCCACTCTCCTTTTGTTAGAGGTTTAGAGCCGTTGTTTGCTGTGCACTACAGTGCGGTTTGGCCTCTTAAAGGAGAACCGTCTGTATTTTTGTATTTCCATTCTGCCGTTTTCTAATTTGACTATTACGTCCTGTTATATTTCAAAATGACTACCTGATTGATCTCCGCTTCATTATTCCAGCGTACCTGATTGATCTCCGCTTCATTATTCCAGCTCAGTCTCCAGAACCTGAACTTCTGTTATCACCCATTTTTGATTGGGCAAAACCTGACAAAAAAATTTACAAAATCGCCCTAAAAAATTAGTGTAAATTAAGTCGCTAATCAAGCCAGCTTGTAGGTAGTGTAAATTTTGTTTTTCTGACCTAAAGACACGTTTAATTGGTGTCTCTTGTTCTACTGCATTGGTGAAATGCATGCAAAACATTTAGTCTTAAAAGGAATCAGAAAGCACTATGTAGGTTCAGAGACCCTGATTCCAGCGATATGTCACTTATTACTTATTCTTGGATGGAGAGTGATCAGATTTGTCCTCCTGCATTTGCACTTTTGTTATTTTTTCTATGACTGAGGACCCTGCTATGGGTAAAGCAAAAAAAAAAAAAAGGCAGAGTAAACTTCCCATAAATGTGAATAGGAAGTTCACTGGAGTAAAGCGTGACAGCCTGCTTAACGTCTGACCCAGCCGTGATGACAGCTACTGCCTGATACAACTACTCTAGATGATGTGATGACAAGTTTGCCACTAATACAATGTTGGGTGGAGTATTGCTTTTCAGCATCAATGATGTCAATAGTTCACACTGACTTAATCCATCTACTTTTAGTTAATGTTATTTCCAGAGTACTGACATAGCAGCCAAATCCGTACAAAGTGTAGAGTCCCCATGTTCTGCCTCCTTTCGAGGTTTATCAGAATTTATGGCTTGGCAATTCTTATTCCGTTTCTGGGTAGCTTTCCCCGCTTCCTTTTCCGGTAGCTTTCCCCGCTTCCTTTTTGGGTAGCTTTCCCCTCTTCCTTTTTGGGTACCTTTCCCCGCTTCCTTTTTGTGTACCTTTCCCCTCTTCCTTTTCGGGTAGCTTTCCCCTTTTCCTTTTCGGGTAGCTTTCCCCTCTTCCTTTTCGGGTAGCTTTCCTCGCTTCCTTTTCGGGTAGCTTTCCCCGCTTCCTTTTCGGGTAGCTTTCCCCGCTTCCTTTTTGGGTAGCTTTCCCCGCTTCCTTTTTGGGTAGCTTTCCCCGCTTCCTTTTTGGGTAGCTTTCCCCGCTTCCTTTTCGAGTAGCTTTCCCCGCTTCCTTTTCGGGTAGCTTTCCCCGCTTCCTTTTCGGGTAGCTTTCCTCGCTTCCTTTTTGTGTACCTTTCCCCTCTTCCTTTTGGTGTACCTTTCCCCTCTTCCTTTTCGTGTACCTTTCCCCTCTTCCTTTTAGTGTACCTTTCCCCGCTTCCTTTTCGTGTACCTTTCCCCGCTTGCTTTTCGGGTAGCTTTCCCCGCTTCCTTTTCGGGTAGCTTTCCCCGCTTCCTTTTCGAGTAGCTTTCCCCGCTTCCTTTTCGGGTAGCTTTCCCCGCTTCCTTTTCGGGTAGCTTTCCTCGCTTCCTTTTTGTGTACCTTTCCCCTCTTCCTTTTCGTGTACCTTTCCCCTCTTCCTTTTCGTGTACCTTTCCCCGCTTCCTTTTCGTGTACCTTTCCCCGCTTGCTTTTCGGGTAGCTTTCCCCGCTTCCTTTTCGGGTAGCTTTCCCCGCTTCCTTTTCGGGTAGCTTTCCCCGCTTCCTTTTTGTGTACCTTTCCCCGCTTCCTTTTTGGGTAGCTTTCCCCGCTTCCTTTTCAGGTAGCTTTCCTCGCTTCCTTTTCTGGTAGCTTTCCTCGCTTCCTTTTCGGGTAGCTTTCCCCGCTTCCTTTTCGGGTAGCTTTCCCCGCTTCCTTTTCGGGTAGCTTTCCCCGCTTCCTTTTTGTGTACCTTTCCCCGCTTCCTTTTTGGGTAGCTTTCCCCGCTTCCTTTTCGGGTAGCTTTCCTCGCTTCCTTTTCGGGTAGCTTTCCCCGCTTCCTTTTCGGGTAGCTTTCCCCGCTTCCTTTTCGGGTAGCTTTCCCCGCTTCCTTTTCGGGTAGCTTTCCCCGCTTCCTTTTCGGGTAGCTTTCCCCGCTTCCTTTTCGGGTAGCTTTCCCCGCTTCCTTTTCGGGTAGCTTTCCCCGCTTCCTTTTCGGGTAGCTTTCCCCGCTTGCTTTTCGGGTAGCTTTCCCCGCTGGCTTTTCGGGTAGCTTTCCCCGCTTGCTTTTCGGGTAGCTTTCCCCGCTTGCTTTTCGGGTAGCTTTCCCCGCTTGCTTTTCGGGTAGCTTTCCCCGCTTGCTTTTCGGGTAGCTTTCCCCGCTTGCTTTTCGGGTAGCTTTCCCCGCTTGCTTTTCGGGTAGCTTTCCCCGCTTCCTCTCCTTGCGGAAAAGCAACGTCTCCTTACGTCTCAGAAGCTGACGGATAAAAGTTACAAATTCCCAATCAGATCATCATTGCTAACTGACTGATTCTCAGTTCACTCCTTCTTCAGCTACAATAAACTACAACACAGAGAAGTCAAGCTGTATTAAAAAAAAAAATAGGTGAAACCAAATTGCAAAAAATGATTTTTAGCTCCAATTACATACATGCATGGAAAAAAAAACTCTTCTAGCAAAATCAGACTGGTTGGGAAGTACGGTATGTACAATCCTGGTTTAGTCTGCATTCCTCCATTGTTGGGAAAGACTTGCTTTGGGAACTCCTTGACCGTGAGCATGGGTCCATGGAGGATAATATTACGGACTCCTTGGCACCATGTGTGCCATTATTTGCTGTTCCCATGCATGGCATGTTAGAGGCACCATATGGCGATGCACCGGGTCCCTCTATTTAAAAATCTATGGCATGAAAGGAGAGGGATGCAGCATTTATTTATAAAGTGGTTGTGTATTCCAAGGTTTTTAATCTACTTTGTTGGAAGTTTGAGAAGTAGCCAGATAAGAAAACCGAACCTAAAAGCTCAATACAAATGTTACCCTTAGGGTACTGTTAAGGTACCTTCACACTAAGCGACTTTGCAACGATAACGATAGCGATCCGTGACGTTGCAGCGTCCTGGATAGCGATATCGTTGTGTTTGACACGCAGCAGCGATCAGGATCCTGCTGTGATATCGCTGGTCGTTGCTGAAAGTCCAGAACTTTATTTGGTCGTCAGATCGGCGTGTATCGTTGTGTTTGACAGCAAAAGCAACGACGCCAGCAACGTTTTACAATGGTAACCAGGGTAAATATCGGGTTACTAAGCGCAGGGCCGCGCTTAGTAACTCGATGTTTACCCTGGTTACCATTGTAAATGTAAAAAAAAAAAAACAGTACATGCTCACCTTCTGATGTCTGTCACACGTCCCTCGCCGTCTCCTTCCGGCACTGACTGTGAGTGCTGGCCGTAAAGTAAAAGCAGAGCACAGCGGTGCCTTATGGCTGGCACTCACAGTCAGTGCAGGAAGCAGACGCCGGGGGACGTTACATACACCGGAATGTAAGTATGTAGTGTTTGTTTTACTTTACATGTACACTGGTAACCAGGGTAAACATCGGGTTACTAAGCGCGGCCCTGCGCTTAGTAACCCGATGTTTACCCTTGTTTCCCGGGGACTTCGGCATAGTTGGTCGCTGGAGAGCTGTCTGTGTGACAGCTCTCCAGCGACCACACAGCGACGCTGCAGCGATTGGCATCGTTGTCGATATCGCTGCAGCGTCGCTTAGTGTGAAGGTACCTTTAGTGTGATGGTACCTTTTACACTAAACGATTTACGAACGATCACGACCAGCGATACGACCTGGCCGTGATCGTTGGTAAGTCGTTGTGTGGTCGCTGGAGAGCTGTCACAGACAGCTCTCCAGCGACCAACGATGCCGAAGTCCCCAGGTAACCAGGGTAAACATCGGGTTACTAAGCGCAGGGCCGCGCTTACTAACCCGATGTTTACACTGGTTACCATCGTAAATGTAAAAAAAAACAAACACTGCATACTCACATTCCGGTGTCACGTCCCTCGCCGTCTGCTTCCCGCACTGACTGTGAGTGCCGGCCGTAAAGTAAAAGCAGAGCACAGCGGTGATGTCACCGCTGTGCTGTGCTTTACGGCCGGCACTCACAGTCAGTGCGGGAAGCAGATGGCGAGGGACGTGGCAGACACCGGAATGTGAGTATGTACTGTTTGGTTTTTTTACATTTACGATGGTAACCAGGGTAAACATCGGGTTACTAAGCGCGGCCCTGCGCTTAGTAACCCGATGTTTACCCTGGTTACAAGCGAACACATCGCTGGATCGGTGTCACACACCCCGATCCAGCGATGTCAGCGGGAGATCCAGCGACGAAATAAAGTTCCAAGCGATCTGCTACGACGTACGATTCTCAGCAGGGTCCCTGATCGCAGTAGCGTGTCAGACACTGCGATATCGTATGGATATCGCTGGAACGTCACGGATCGTACCGTCGTAGCGACCAAAGTGCCACTGTGTGACAGTACCCTAAGTGAGATTTGGACACTGAGCCACCATGTTGCCCATACTAATCCATTTTGCATAAGCCTACCCCACAGATCCATAGTATGTGTGTGACAATGCCGATCACAATTACTAATTTAGTTTTACCTGTATGGCTTGAAACTATCAAAATAATGGTGAAGACCCTGGTGGACCTATCTAGGGTTGCACAAGATCGATCTTCCTACAGACCTTTCATCCATCAAGTCGCCATGGCTCGAGATCCAGAAGAAGACTGTAAAATAATAACAATATTGGTAATTAAATAATTATACTTTTATATGAAAAAAATAATAAATATGATTTTTGGTTTTATTTATTACTCTGATTAATCAGACCCCGTCTAGCTCCCCTGGTAATGACTTTGGTGTCATCCCAAGGACAAGTCCTAGGAACATTGTTGCCGTCTACACTTTTAATGAACAAAACTTGTAATGTGTTTCTAATTTCCATTTTCCAGTCCGGATTTCACAGCGCTTGTATCTTGCAGTAACAGCGTCTGATGAGTTTCGCCGATAGTACGTTCAAAATTAATTTTGTTCTCTAGGAGCCTTATTGGAAAGGAAACTCCACCCTTCGAGGAAGTTGTGATCGGGGCCCGTTTTTGATTAATTGTGTCATTTGATACAATGTTAATCACCTTCCCTGCCGAAAGGAAAATGAATGTTAACAATTAGACTGTGTCTGGAATCGATGCTGGGAATTTGTTTTTGTTAGATAGCTGGTTGTGTGGTTATCCCAGGAAGAGAGGAACATTTAACATTCCTTTGTTTTGTCTTGGTTACATTTTCTACAAAAAAAAAAACCCAAAACAATTTGCCAGCCGTGTAGAAAGACTACAAAGATCGTCGCTTTCTCTGGAATACCCAGGATGCCAGGATGTTGCAGAATCCCCACTGAAAAATAAATGTTCTTCTCATGTAATACTTATTTTCACCTGTGGGAGTGCTGCAGGGAAAATGGATAGCTGGTGTAGAGTTTGCATATTGATACAACCGTGTGAGCCAGAAGAAGCGTGTATACATGCGAAACAGCTCTTGGCTCTTTTCACTGATGTCTCGGACTGCAATCCTGTGACCGAAATAACAAGCATCAAGCTGAGCAATGCAAGACATGGCTATTATCTGGATATTTTTTGTTTGATCCTGTTTTTTTTCTTTGCAGTAGGGTATGTTGGTAGTGCCAGAATTTTTTTTTTCTTTGGTCCTTGTAGAATACAACAGATCTTTGGATGATTGAACAGTTATCTTAAAGGGGTTGTCCAGGCTTGGGGCTCAAGTTTTTAATCATTCTAGGTGTGCACTGTCAGGATTCTACAGTGCTGGTAGCTGGCAGGCTCGTTACTGTAAGTATGTGTTTTACATACATGCGGTCACATGCCAACTAGATGTGCATGGCCTTGCTCAATGCAAGTGTATTCAGTGAGGCCGGACATGTCTTGTCAGAATGTGTCCAGAAGTATGCCAAATGTCATACTTGCTATCACATGAATGCTGTCATTGGCAAATCCTGACAGCATGCACAATTCCCCTACCATCTCGGAGGGAGTGTCCCTGTATATGGGAAAGACAGAAGGAAAAGCTATCAGCCAAGCAATCATTTTTTGGATGACTGCTAAGTAGTGATGAGTGAGTATACTCGTTGCTCGTGTTTTCCTGAGCACGGTTGGGTGGTCTTGTAACTGCTCGGGGATTTGGTTTTTGTTGACTCAGCTGCATGATTTACAGCTGCTAGCCAGCCTGAGTACATGTGGGGGTTGCCTGGTTGCTAGGGAATCCCCACATGTAATCAAGCTGTCTAGCAGCCGTAAACCATGCAGCTGTGGCAACAAAAACTTAATCTCCAAGCACTAACAAACACTCGGAGATCACCCGAGCATGCTCTGGAAAACCCGAGCAACGAGTACACTCGCTCATCACTACTGCTAAGTCATGTGTATGGCCAGACTTATTGCTGGACGACCCATACTTTCTTTGCCTTCTGCAGGCAGCCAATTTATTTTAATGTGTAATACTTAATTTCACCTCTGGGGGTGATGTAAGGAAAATGAACACCTACTATTGTCGCAGATTATAACTGTGGAAACTGGCAGAGACACATTGTGTAATAATAAAATTTTTATAATGGGACTTCTCATAAAAAAATTATCCAAAGTAGACCATCCCTAATGCAAATCTGGAAATGTGCAGGATCCTTTATGAATCAAACCTTGCGGGCTAATTTATGATCATTATATATCATATTCTTTGATACCACAAGCACTGCCTTGTTATAGAACTTGTTCCTCTGTGCTTTACACTGCAGCCACACCTGTTGTCTAAAAGGGCAAAACTTTTGTACTAGCTTGGTCCTCTGAAACTAGACTGGTATTGGACTACCTTTAGACAGTCTAACTAAGCTGTAGTCACCGATCACGCGGAAGGCCCATAAAACAAACATTGTCAGATTTTTCAAAGTGAAATCCACAGCAAAAAGCCCCCCAGAAATTTATAGCACTGTGGAGTGCTTCCACCTTCATTTTGGTGTTACATTGAGGGCATAGTTCTTAAAGTTCTTATTTAGAAATAAACAATGATATGGGAGTGTCTCCCGAGATCACCAACTTCTATGCTCTCCTGCAGTGAAAATGTAGTGTTACATGCAGCAATTTAAAGAGACCTTTTCTCTGGGTGTCTTTAATTTATACCAAATACATCCTCCTGTTGGCGCTGTTCCACTGATTCTGGAACAGTTTTTCTTTTTCTCCTGTGCCCCTCCGTTCCAAAGTTATGCTCTTCGGAAATAAAGATTTTTTTAGTGAACTAACTGGGCATGCAGCACAGAGGTTTTGTGGGCGTGGCCGTGTTTTGATTGGCCAGTGACAAAGGAGAAAAAACAATCAAAATGCGGCCACACCCACATAACATCTGTGCTGCATGCCCAGTTAGTTGACTAAAAAAATTATCATCTTTATTTCCAAAGGGCATAACTTTGGAACGGAGGGGCACAGAAGAAAAAGAAAAACTGTTCCCGAATCAGTGAGGAGGCAGCAATTGGAGGAGAGGCTTAGTTAAAAAACCTGAACAGGTCCTCTTAAAATAAAATGACCAGATCAGTAAGAGCTGCTGCTTGTTGACTCTGTATGCAAGGAGGGCGTTATCCATAAATATAATAATTTCTTTTAAAGCAAAGTTTCTGATTGAAAATGCTCGACAAAATGACTGCGTTCTGATATAATAGAGGTTAATTATCTGCACTTTTTTACCCATTTTTTTCTATCATAGGCTTTTGTAGCAATCATTTTTTTTTGTGTGTGTGGTTAATGAGGTTTTTGCAGATTTTGAACCTTTGCTATGTAACAGTATGTGTGTATTGAAATGATTTCTTTCTAGATGTGCACTCAATGTCCTTTCATTGTGCTGACAGTGTGGCCCATCGGGGGCCTCCATTGTGCACCTTCCTCTGCAGGCCTGCCAGATTTCAAAGCAGATCATTGTCCTCTGGATAATGAAACACTTTGACCAGCCTTTTTTTGTTTTATTAAAACAAATAAATAAATAATCCGTCCTTGTATCAGCTGAACCTTTGTTTCAGCTGCAACGGAAGATTCCACATCAAAAGGGATCTGTGTGACCTCTGGTAGAAGATCACTGCGGATTAATTCATTACACATGTCAGGAACGATACAGCGGCTCCCTACTCCCAGGTGCCAAGGGTGGTGGTAACGGAAAGGCAAACAATGCCCGACTTGGAGGACAACACTGTGTATTAGGTCACTGCTGCAGGATGTGGCGGTTCAGTGGGCAAATACGCAGACTCATGTTTTAGGCTTAATTAAAGCATGTGTCAAGATTCCAAAAAGTGTACACCTAAATGTGGTCACATAAAATGGCCTTATTCCTGTAGCTTCTGTTTTGCGTGGTCTATTCTTAGCTGTAGAATGGGCTAACTGAGAAACAATCAGTGAGCTCGTTGTGTCGATCCAAAATATCTCATCATAGCCTCCAAAATGGCTCCCAGTACTGATGGAACTTAGTCTGAAGGGCAGCTCTGGAGCACAAACTTCTGCTCTGACCAGTAAAATACTGTGCCTTTTTTATTTTTTTGGTTGTGATGGAGAAAAAATTATTTAAAGTTTGTCAAACCCAATTCTAGTCTGTTGGTTCTGATGATGGACAGAGTGGAAAGTCGGCTAGATAAATGGAGGCGCAGTGGAGAGTTCAGGGTCGGCCTTTGTGGATGCTAAACTTTGGCACCCGGTGATTGATATTCAGCACCTGTTAAATTAGTTGGTAAGTGGAGTGTCCACAGGGAGCCTAAATCCATTGGTAAATTCATATTTCCCCTCCAATTACACTTCTAACCACTAGGGGGAGCCAAATGCACTATGCCTTGTACAGGGTTTCCGCTGATGGGAAGTGCTATGGCCGACGGGTAATGATGAGCGAACGTGCTGGGATAAGGTGTTATCTGAGCATGCTCGGGTCCTAACCATGTGACTTCGGTGTGCTCGAAAAATATGTCTGTTAGACAATCCATACATGTGTTCTGACAGCAGTGAGAAATGCAGCCGCAGGGACTCACACATATTTTTCGAGCACGCGGAAGGCACTCTGTTAGGACCCAAGCATGCTCAGATAACACCTTATGGAAGTGGCTCAGGTGCTCCTTTTCCTACAGACACAAGCAAAGTGACTGTTCTACATGCGCCATCACTATATAAATGTGTATACATAAGCATGAGGATGGGATTCGCGGCCCCGTGGTGTATCGGAGACAAATTAAACCACCTGTTGAAATGAACAATATGCTTCCAAGCGCCATTTGTGCAATGTGCTACCAGGGAAGCTTATTTTCCATTTCTTATGTTAATTTCCCTGGGGATTTCAATAGCAATTATTACACGTCTGGCCAATATTTGCAAGAATAATTTTAGCTTTCTGTTAATCAATTTCACAATTACGTTTTTCGGCCAATTTTTTCTTCAAATCCTATTCCTGCAATATTCCCAGCACTCCACCAATATGAAAGGAGAATACAATATTGTGAAGTCAGTGGGGACAATGCTGTAAAATGGAGGGAAAAGAAAAAAAAAAAAAAGCCTATTTAGTCAAATGAACAATGTTAACTTAGCCTGAAATGACATGAAAAGTCAGGTTCTTTTTAAGTGATTTCTAATCTAGATTACAGTGCACTTTTCTGCTATTCCCTGTTGCTGCCACTAGGGGGCCGATCTGTATTCATCCGTGTGCCATTATAGGAGTTGTATATACATGACTGCCCTCTAGTGGTGGCAGCAGGAAGATAAGAACTTTTATAACTGTGGATGAACTGGTGTAATAAATTGTTAAATGCCAAATCTACTATATGTATTTTAGGATCCTCTACATATTTGGAAAACACAGGGGTGAACACAGTCTTGTGCTTTAGTTTTGAAGGAGAGAAGTGAATATATTTTTAATTTTTTTGCCATCTGCTTTGGCTTTTGCATTTATTATTAAAGGATTATCAAGTTTATTCCCTATTAATTGGAAATGGAATAATTTGCTGATTGCTGAGTATTCAACTGCAGGAACTCCAGTTATCCTGAAAACTGGGTTTTGAATGGAACAGAGGTTCGAGTTCAGTCTGTACTCTATTAATTGTCTAGGTGGCTACTAGAAATGGCCAAATTCTCTATATAGGCAGTCCCATAGACAATGAATGGAGCCGAGACCCAGCACATGCACCTCTTCTTCATTCAGGACTGTTCTCCAGACTTCCTTTTTTTGAGCTCTCCTCAAGGTCCCATAGGTGAGACCCCAGTTATCAGCAAGTCAATCTCGTTCCTATGGATAGGGTAGAAATTCATTTTTTTGGGGATCACTTTCCAGGACTAAAGTGATTTCATTAATTCATTAAAAATTAATGAACTTTGTTTCAATACAAAATATGAAAAAAGCAATAAAAATGTCAAAATAGGCACAAGGATGTGTCATAGCATGAAAAGCCTCAATCATAAAGTGACGTGTCTATATTTTAAAGTATATACTAGTAAGTCTAACGTATAGTTACACAATGACTATGACCAAATAATGATGGGCATGAAAGCGTTCGATATAGTTCAGCCTACAGTTAAAAATTGCAAACCGTATCAAACACCAAGTATAATGAATAGTAAAAATGCTTACCTCCAAACACCCGACGCGCGTTTCTCAAATACCCCTGAAAAGTTTACGATCTGTAGGCTGTATCTTATATAACGCTTTCATGGCCTTCATTATATGGTCATAGTCATTGGGTGACTGAGTTCGCATTACTAGTATATACTTATATTCACCCAATGGCTATGACCATATAATGACAGCCATTTTTGAAACGCGCGTCGGGTGTTTGGTAGGTGAGCATTTTTAGATCTCCATTATAAAATCACACCGATCCGTTATGACTGGTGTTTTGCACGTAGATTTTTATTAAGTGTGCGATAGACTAAAATGCCCTAAATTCATTGAGACACGTGCGCCTCTTGATGAATTTGGTGTTTCTTTCAGCTGGGATGTGTCACTACAAGAAATTCTCGAGTTACGGTCTAATTTGCAAGTTTGTTGTAAATTACTCCACTTTGTTTAGTAAATTGTTTGTGTCCCCTCCTGGCTGAGCTCTGTCCACTCACAAAGTTGACCTATCTGGATGTTTGGCTGGAACTGGTGTTTAAAAAAAAAAAAAAGAAACTTGCGCTTTTTTTTTTTTTTTTGCACAATTCCAATTTACACTAAAATGTTGTACATTTTAGAGTATTTTAATGGCAAAATAAAAAAAAAAAAATGTTGTAACCCACTTGATGAATCCAACGTAAGGTGCCTACATGTTGGGACTCCCGGTAGGTATAGTGGGGCAGTAGGTTTTTAATTTCCCTGCTCTCTCACCAGAGGTGCGTGATGTCTTTCCGCAATGATCGTTGCTGGTCTGTGTAGTCCACGGTGGGTCCTCCATATGCTTTAAACAACCTTCCACCCTGACTAATTTTGGGGGTTCTCTTATCGATCCTCATCTATTAAAGGGGCTTTCCAGTTTCAGAAAATTCCAGTTCCACGGCTGCAGCTTGTTTAAAAAAAAAAAATATAAAAAATGCAACAAACTATTCTATACTCACCCTCACTCGGTCCAACGTTGAGTCTCTGCTGCGGCTTCCCTCGTCTGTTATTGTCTAGTGCTGATTTCACATCAGCAGCGCTGCAGTCAATCGGTGCCAGAGTTGACTGCACGAACCGCTGAGCTCCCTGATTGACTGCAGTGCTGTTGACATGACTTCAGTGCTGCAGACAATAACAAATACTAAGACACAGCAGAGACTAGATAACAGACCTGGGGAGGGTGAGTAAAGCACAGTTTGTTTTGAAGCAAACTGAAGCCAGGGGATGGGTTTCTGAAAGAGGAAAACTCCTTTAACTTAACGTTCCGTGGTATGAGAACAAGAAGCATGCACAGAAATGGGGGGGGGGGGGGGAGAGTCTTCTCGCAGCCCCATAGCTGGGCAGCTCGTGCGTGATAAATCCTGTGTTTATTTCATCGGCCGTCCTACCATGAACGCTACACACTGCTGTGTGCATAATACAATCATTTAACGTTTAGTTTTTTTTCTGCATCGCTAGATCTATTCATGAGATTGAATTATGAATTAAGCTCTGGAGGCCGCGTGTACGGAATCGGATCAATATGATTTGGCTCAGTAGCGACTAATTTAATACAGTGCTGGTTGTTGATTTGCTTCGCGGGACGGCGTTTGTCCAAGTGGGGGACAATGGGACGCAGAGGGGTGAAGGTGTCTTAACCCTGTGTCGCCTGGGTCGGCATCCGCGTGTTTTGTTTTTTTTACATCTGGGATACATAATTTATTAGGCGGTATCGTTAGGGGATGAGGTTGCTTCATAACTGCTGGCCTGGCGGAAAGTTATCAATAAAGCCATAAACTGAATGTTTGCCCATCTGTCAGAGATCGGAGGTCTCTGTCTGCCGGCGTAGAGCTCCAATCATAATCCCAAAATCTCAAACTACAATTTTTGGAAAAAAAAATTAAGGAAGACTACTAATTTGCATGTAAAAATTGGTTTCCTTGTTTTAAAAAGAAGAATGATTAGGTTATGGAAATGAAGGATCACAGCAGGGTTACCATCACACTGCTGACCTTTACTATCCATACTCAACTCCTCAAGTGCACAGGGCAACTTCCAATCCCGCCCCTTCCTAGCTGCACCCATGTGTCAATGTGATTCAAAACTGATCACCCAAGATGCAGGTAGTTATGACGTTGGCTGATTTATGGTTCCACTATAAAGGGCGTAGATTTTTGATAAGCAAATTTTCTAGATGCCACCCCTAGGGATCAACTTCCAGACCTGTGCTTGACACGAGCGTTTCCTCTGCCAGCACAAGGCTAGGGCTGTGTGTAAGGGCTGTCTACTCAATTCAATAGCTAAGCCAGACCCCTTCTGTCTACATAACAGGTATTCACTTATATTTTCTACTGAACCCCCCACCGATTAGCCTGGCTTCCAAGAACTTCTCACTGTGGAGGACCACCATGGCAATACATTCTGTAGACAGTCCTTTGGCTTTGGTGGGTGCCGTTGTTGTGCTTCATTTCACCTGTGGGGTTGCTGCAGGGAAATTAAGCACTTGCCGCCAGGTTTTTTTGCAAATCCAAGGTGGAAACCCTATGATCAGCTTATTTATGGATGATCATTATAACCGAACAAACCCTTTTAATGTAAATTCTAGTCTTGGACCCAACGAGTGCCTCCTGCCCACATTGTTTGAACCCATTCCTTGGTAATTTTAGTTTTTAGCCTGGATGGTGTAATCGGTATAGATTTTACATAGTGTTTTGCTTCTGATGGAGACTTCAGGCTTCTCATATCTGATGTAATTACCAGTAATTGTATCAAGCGGCTCATCGCAGCCACCAAACTTGAGTGACTCAAGCCCGGCTCTTCTGCGCAATTAGATTCCCTCCCTGCTATGTTTAATCAGAGATGTCCCGAGGCACCAAAATCTGACTCTTCGTCTTCATTTCTTCACCTCTCTGATCCCTTTTGGTGTGCAGCAGCTCTCTACGTGTCAAGGTCACGCTGTCATCGGTCTAAGGATTTAATCAGTATTACGCAGCGCCCTTTTTGTAGGACCTGAGCAGCAAAAATGACCAGTTGCCGGATTGATTTGGTGAAGCTCTAAAAGTCTATTGGAGGATTTACCCACACAATTCACTTAATGTGCTTTATGCATTATTAATATGTGCATTTATAGGAGCGACTTGAAATGTACAGCTGGAATAGAACGTCTCTTACTTATTAATTGGTTCCCCTGAACTTTACGGGGCCGCGGGATTTAAAGCATTACTTGGGTTTTGAATATCATTTTACAATCTGAGAGTGCGGAGCATGTGTTGCTTCTGGTTATACCCTGCTTGTATGATATTGCCCACAGCAAAGATTAATTCCAATGTTGCTGTTTTCCTGTTAGCTCTCAGGCTGCAGAACTTCTCTATTACCTTCTAGTTATGGACACCTAAATCATACTTGCCAACTTTAGTCTACAAGGAACCAAGTTTGCACAACCAGCAAAACCTGTCCATGGCCATACCCTTTTACAAAGCTATTCCCCACTGGTTGAAGAAACCTCCCAGAGGGCCTAGTTTCTGGGAGGATCCTAGAGGGCCTAGTTTCTGGGAGGATCCCAGAGGGCCCAGTTTCTGGGAGGATCCCAGAGGGCCCAGTTTTTTGGAGGTTCCCAGAGGGCCCAGTTTTTTGGAGGTTCCCAGAGGGCCCAGTTTTTTGGAGGTTCCCAGAGGGCCCAGTTTTTTGGAGGTTCCCAGAGGGCCCAGTTTGTGGGAGGTTCCCAGAGGGCCCAGTTTGTGGGAGGTTCCCAGAGGGCCCAGTTTGTGGGAGGTTCCCAGAGGGCCCAGTTTCTGGTAGGTTCCCAGAGGGCCTAGTTTCTGGTAGGTTCCCAGAGGGCCTAGTTTCTGGTAGGTTCCCAGAGGGCCTAGTTTCTGGTAGGTTCCCAGAGGGCCTAGTTTCTGGTAGGTTCCCAGAGGGCCTAGTTTCTGGTAGGTTCCCAGAGGGCCTAGTTTCTGGTAGGTTCCCAGAGGGCCTAGTTTCTGGTAGGTTCCCAGAGGGCCTAGTTTCTGGGAGGTTCCCAGAGGGCCTAGTTTCTGGGAGTGCCATGGGTGGGGTTTAGGCTAATTGGCCATAAAATGATTGGCTATTTTAAAATTGTAAGTAGAAATATAAGACTTATTTGTATTAATAATAAATATGGTTAACCTGAGAGAATGAGAGACATCAGAGTCCATAAGAGTCAAGTTTGAAAAGTTGTATCTTGAGAGGGGAAGGGGGATATTTTTTATAAGATTTTTCCGAAAGCCAGTGGCACCATTAAATAAGGTACCTAAACTGAAATCTGCAGGTTTCCTTTTCTCGTGAGCATAGAATGGAGTTGAACCTTCCTCACTGTTCTGTTCTCTGTACTAAAGAATGTGGCTTCTCTCTGCACCTAATGTGCCATGATTGGAATTCTCCTTTCTATCGGTGGAAGTGTCCTTCAGATGCCTCTTTTCTTTGAACCCAATTTTGCCTTCCACATTACATTGTTTTACATCTCGAGCTACTAATCAACCATTATTCTTGTACTGTCTTCTACAGCTCTATTGATAGGTGGCTTTGACTTCATACTTCTCAGGACTGATTTCTATATATTTATCAGAAATGTCTATGGTGTATAGATATTTCCAGGAATAGAAAAAATTATGGTTTATTTGAACCCTTCCACCAACGCTTCACAGAAAAAAAAACACAGTGCCACACTTGTTAACAGGTTGAATGTGATATTGCAGCTCATAGCTGCTTCATATTGTCCTCCATGCTGCTGCTTCTGAACATGTGCTTCATAGAGACAGTAGCGCAGGAATCTATTATGGCTTATTGTACTCTTGCCAATATCCTCTTTGAGAGATTCGGAGATAAAGTGTGCTGCTTTATTTTAAGCTGGATTCAGTGCTACACTGCTCAGTGTTACCGTATAATGTCCTACATGCTGCTGCTTCTGAACATGTGCTACATAAAGAGGAAAGAGCAGGAGTCTCGTGTCTGTGTACTGTGCTTTTTTGCATCATTCTTGAGCGATTGAGGCAAAGATTTTTGCTCATTTCTGAGCTGGATTGAGAGCTACACTGCTCAGTGCTGTTGTATAATATTCTCCATGCTGTTGCTGAGCATGTGCTACATAAAGACAAAAGAACAGGAGTCTCTTGTCTGTGTATTGTGCATTTTGCATCATTCTTGAGCGAAAGGCAAAATGTGTTGCTTATTTCTGTAGAGGCAAAGAGTGTAGAGGCAAAGAGTGTAGAGGCAAAGAGTGTAGAGGCAAAGAGTGTAGAGGCAAAGAGTGTAGAGGCAAAGAGTGTAGAGGCAAAGAGTGTAGAGGCAAAGAGTGTAGAGGCAAAGAGTGTAGAGGCAAAGAGTGTAGATTATTTCTGAGCTGAATTCAGAGCTACACTGCTCAGTGCTGCTGTATATTGTCCTCCATGCTGCTGCTGCTTCTGAACATGTTACATAGAGACAGGAGAGCAGGAATCTATTATGTCTCGTTGTACTGTGTGTTGACATCATTCTTGTGGTCTCTTCCTACTAGCTCAGAGTCCATTGAAAACCAGAGTGAGCCTGCTGGTGAAAAATGCTGCATACAAGTCATAATAGCCAGAAATGGTGTTATTGCTCATGTGCACACACGACATTCTTTTTTGAGAAGTCACCTGGACATCAGGCATGCTTTAAAGATTGTGAAAAATGCTGTGTCATATGAGGTTATTGCAAGAAAAAAAGACACAAGTACAATACATGTTCACTTAATTAGTCTTGTTTGAAATTCTGCTATCCTCGGCGCTAATTAGTGACATTGAATTAAAAGTAAATGATCTGGTTTGCCCACTCTAGAACTCAAGTGCCTTTTCAGTATAAACCTCATCTGCTCTCCCGGTTAGTCGCTGTCCCTGCCTCCTGCCTGCAGACTATTGTGATCCCTATTTGTTTTTTCTCCTTCTCGGTAATCTCTCAGGTTCTTGGACTCGTGTTGTCTTTAGACTTTGCATCCTGCCAAAACGCACTTCCAAGTGGCGAATGTACATTGTGTTAGCAAACAATATGGTATTTGCTACAATTCTTTACTTTGGCTATTCCCCAGATAAGTGTGGATTTCACCACCTTATCCATGAACTTGCTATATCAATGATCTATCACGAAAGGCAACATTTCATTACATTTTGCAGTGTGGAAACAGTCAGCATGCTGCCTTTTTTTTTTTTTAATCTGCTGAAATAAGTAAATGTTCTTTACCTGTTTGTCAACGTTCTTTGATGAGAACTTTGTGTGAAGGGGCTGGATAACTTCTCATTTCAGTGGTAAGCCAGCCCCCTTCTCTGTGCATACTTAGGCTCTGTTGGATAAGTGGGCTGCCTGACTGCTCATTTCAATAGCTAGGCTTCCCCCTTCTCTTTTACAATGGCTGATTGAGAAGGGGGCTGGCTGACAGCTAATTTCAATAGCTAGGCTGCCCACTTCTCTTTTACAATGGATATGACAGAAGGGGGCTGGCTGACTGCTCATTTCAATAACTAAACCGCCAGCCTTCTCTGTCTACAATAGGTCTGGAAGAGAAAGGGGGCTGGCTGATCAATTTAATAGCTGAATCGCCTTCTTCTTTATACAATGGCTGTATCAGAAGGAGGGCTGACTGACTAATCATTTTAAAGCCAAGCTGCCCCCTCATATATACAATGGCTGAGCAAGAAGGGGGCTGGCTGACTGCTGATTTTAATAACTCCGCTTCTTTCTTCGAAAACAATGGCTGTGACAGAAGGGGGCTGGCTGACCATTTTCATAGCCAAATTGCCCCTTTCTCTATGCAATGGCTATTGCATAAGGTATCTGGCTGTCTCCTTATTTCAATAATGACTAGAATGTCCCCTGCTCTGTGACACAAGGGGGCTGGCTGACTGGTCCTTTTAATATTTTTACCGCCCCTTCTCAATAAAATGGCTGTGAAAGGAGGCTGGTTGATTATTTTAACAGCTCAGCCGCTTCCTTCTCCACATACAATGGCTTTGGCAGACAAGGGGGCTGGCTTGGCTATTAAAATAATGCAATTGGCAGCCAACTTCACACATTTCTCCGATTTTGTGTTTAATACAGATTGAAAGAGGACCGGCTGGGACACCTAATCTATGTAATTTATTTTTGCGATGTACGTGGTCTATTGTTCCTTGTTATCCGCCATTCAGCGGTTAGTTATAAGCTGATGGTAGGTTCAGATCTATCTGTGCCCTATAATTACTTATCAAAGAGGGTCCACAAACTGGAAATGATTGCCTACTGATGTGTGAATGATGTTAGCGGCTCTGAAGGTCCCCTGCTTTATATTAACGGGTGTCCTTTATTTTTTTTTCTACAGGTGTGTATGGACCCGAGAACTGGGTAATGACCAGCGTGGATTGTAAAGGCCTTCACCAGTCCCCCATAGACATTGTTGATTACACTGCCAATATTCGGGACGAGTTCCAAGAGCTTGTGCTGGACGGATTCGAGAACGAGTCTTCCAACAAGACGTGGATGAAGAACACCGGCAAAACAGGTGACTATTCCCAGAGCGAGCGCACGTTAAATAATTGATGGAAAATTGTGTATATATGTGGGAGGCATAAAAGTCATTTCTAACCTCTGCTTAGTACGGGGTTCCCAGGAATAGCTACTAGAGGAAATATTATGTGTAATTGAGGACTGCAGATAATTAACTATTCCTAGAAAATAATAAATATCTTAAAAAAAAAAAAAAAAAAATTACTAAAGGTCTTGCCTGATTTTAATTGGTGGTGAGGACATCTGCTGGTCACAGTGATGTACTACACCCCATCCAATAACCACAGTGAGGAGGTTCAGCATAATATTTCAAGCGAAAAATCAGGTTAATTATGATGCACTTTTTCAATAAAATGTCACAGCTGTGATGGGAAACTCCATATCCCAGTAGTGAGTACGGGGGACATTAACTTGGTTTAGGGTGATTAAAGTGGAGGGATACAGAGAGGTTTATTGCTCCGCTACTCTCAGTCCATTTTCACAGATTGCATTCTCATGCACCCTATTATTCACTTACATCTGCCACATAAATCACCGCTCGCCTATCTGCGAGTAACGGGATGCTAGGGTTTTTATTTAATATACAACTAAACAAAATGATCTGGATCAAAGCCACGGGGTCTATAAATTCTGTGAAACCACCAAATCCTGCGTTTAATATTCTGGCTTATTGGTTTGGCACCCAGACGTGGTATCCTTCCAAGGCCTCAGACTTGTGAGCCTGGTCATGACGGTCCGTGCTCTGATTAAATAATGGTTTATAGGACGGATGTCATGGCTAGACATATGGCCACAAATATCTGCTCTGCTTTTGATACAATGGTCTTGAAAAATATATTAAAGGTGATGTCTCGGGACAATTTTATTGCTGAAACTAGTTGCACGGCTGTATAGCTCCTCGCCCAACAAGAAAAATGACACCTGTCTTGTAGAAATCAGATGTGCCAGGGCTGAGAAATCAAGCTTTTGAAGCCACATGTAAATTAGTTGTGAAGTGCATTGGGGGCGTGTCAGTAGTCAGAGAGCACTTCCTGACAAATTTGCATGTGGCTTTAAAGCTCGATTTCTCAGCGCTGGCACATCGGATTACTACAAGACAGGTGTCATTTTTCTCGTTGCGCTAGTGACGCGGAGACCCAATCAGGACATGAAAGGTTTGGGATCTTGGTCTGTGCTCTTTAAAGGGAAGCCATCATCCAAAAATAATCTATTGTTTAAATCAGGTTTTTGTGTAAAAAATGCACTTCCCTCCGCCTATATCACAATCTTTATTCAAAACAAAACTAGCCCTTTTTACTCTGGTCATTGGGGCTTCATTAGACCCATACTTCTTGACATTTCTGGAAGATTTTCCAGCAGGCTCCTTATCAGCAGAGGCATCATTAAAATAACAAGTAGCACAGCTGATAACCTAGCATCTACCGGTCACAGCTGACACTGCTTCTCCTACCTTCACAATTCTCTTTGCGCACGCTCATTGGATGCTTCAATACAAAATATAGGGCTTGACCATTGTGGCTATGAACATGTGTTATTTCCTGAAACAACAGGAAGTTAGTCTATTAAAAATTGTGTAGGCTTTTTTTTTTTTTTTTTTTTTAAATGACTTTGCTATGAAAAAAAAATGGCAACAATTATTTAAAAAAAAAAAAAAGAAAAGAAAAAGTAATAAAATTCAGATTTAGACAATGTTATTTTCTAACGATAGTGAACATTTATAAATAATGAAGGTTTTTATCCGGATGGGCTGGTGATCAGTCCACATCGCTCACGCTTACTCACTGATAAAGCAGATCTACCTTGGAACACTTAGCACAAAAACAAAATCTTGTTACCCCCGGCTATTAGCGGAACATTTCAGACTGTAAATCCTTCCAGAGGTTCTTTAAATTATTTATCTTGCTACAAGTAAAATGACCTCCAAGAGTCCGATTAATCACTTCCATCTAATGCAGTATTTATACAACGCTATTACATCCCCATTGTGTCTTCCACCTTATCCGACATACAGCGCAGCCTCTCCAGGAAAAAAAAGGAGTTCGCTTTCAATGCAAATATTTGAATGCACCCTTTATTTTGGGGGTCACACAAGTGTTTTGTTTTATTTAAAGTAGATTTTTTTTTTCCTACTTGTAACAAATTTTCTCTCCTAATTGTGCTCTGTGTAAATAGAAATGGCATTAAACGCCTTAAATTATTCATTTGTAAACTAACATTATTGCTGCTCTTTGTATAACTTGTATCACGGGGACTAGTGTTAGAACGTAGGAAATACTTCTGTGAAATCCAGATTAAAAAATTCAAGGTTTTTTTTCATTAAATTAAAAAAAAAAAAAAAAAATACAAAATTGGTGGCGATTGGAATATTAGGACCCCCACCGACTACCAAAATGTAACTGGGGTGCATGCTTGACCACCTGCCTTCAAACTAATGCTAACCTCGGTCTTGTAGATGGGGAACGGAATAAATCCCCCCTGCACTGATTAGAAGCACTTCACCTTCTTTTTAAATGGTGGCAATTTCTTTTGGCAGTACAGGGGTTCATCGGCCATATTGTAAGCTCTTGGAGTCTGAGCTCGGATAGTCACTCCTATCCCCTATATTATCTGGGCCCTGACTGACACACATCATCAGAGCTAGCTTATGCTGCATGGCAGGAGGTAGTTGTTTGGTGGTTATATGAGAAGGAGTGTGGAGGAGTTATCTGTGACTGTTGCGAGGGTTTGTAAGTGTAATATTTCCCTTCCCTCCTCGTACTTTGGTTTTTCCCCATCCTCCAATCCCTGGTACATTCCTCTGTTATATGTGAGTGAATATTTGTATGCCTGATATTTTCCATTGCCCCTGTTTATGTTGCCTTGTTCGTCAGGTTGGTGTACTGTGGTGCACGGCAGCAACCCTCTTCCCTGGGTGGGGAAAGGGAACAGACAGAGGACAGATACAGGAGATAAGGCAAGGGTGGTGGCCCTGGCATCTTCACCTGCAGAAGTATCCCGGGGAATAGGGTGAGCTAGGGCGCCTCTAGTGATAAGAACAGGGAGGGAACCCCAGGTCACATGACAACAGTCGTGACTCACATTTCGCTAACACTATATATCAATCAGTGTGTCTTTATATCAGTGATTGTGTGTTATATAAACACACACACACACACTGATCTGTAAAGACACACTCGCTAACACTATACATCAGTGCTAGAGCGTGTTTATATATCAATGTTAGTGTGTCTATATAGCGCATAGAAACACTGATGTAAACACATACGCTAGCACTGATGTAGTGTTAGCGAGTGTGTGTGCATTTATAGATCTGTGTGTTTATAGATTAGTGTCAGTGAGTCATATAAACACATGCTCACATGGATATGCAAAACAAACACACACAGATATACATACACTGATGTATACACACACACTCGCTAACCCTGTATATCAGTGTTAAGGTACCGTCACATTAAGCGACGCTGCAGCGATATAGACAACGATGCCGATCGCTGCAGCGTCGCTGTGTGGTCGCTGTGTGGTCGCTGGAGAGCTGTCACACAGACAGCTCTCCAGCGACCAACTATGCCGAAGTCCCCGGGTAACCAGGGTAAACATCGAGTTACTAAGCGCAGGGCCGCGCTTAGTAACTTGATATTTACCCTGGTTACCATTGTAAATGTAAAAAAAAACCAAACACTACATACTTACATTCCGGTGTCTGTCGCGTCCGCTTCCCTGCACTGTGTAAGCGCCGGCCCTAAAGCAGAGCGGTGATGTCACCGCTGTGCTCTGCTTTACGGCCGGCGCTGACACAGTGCAGGGAAGCGGACGCCGGGGGACGCGACAGACATCAGAAGGTGAGTATGTAGTGTTTTTTTTTTTTTTTACATTTACAATGGTAACCAGGGTAAATATCGGGTTACTAAGCGCGGCCCTGCGCTTAGTAACCCGATGTTTACCCTGGTTACCAGTGAAGACATCGCTGGATCGGTGTCACACACACCGACTCAGCGATGTCAGCGGGTGATCCAGCGACGAAATAAGGTGCTGGCCTTCTAGCTCTGACCAACGATGTCACAGCGGGATCCTGATCGCTGCTGCGTGTCAAACACAACGATATCGCTATCCAGGACGCTGCAACGTCACGGATCGCTATCGTTATCGTTGTTAAGTTGTTCAGTGTGAAGGTACCTTTAGTTCGTTTGTGTGTTTATCGTGACTTTTGGATATGGGATGGACCCCACTCCATCTTAAAACCACCATAACTACTGTAAACCTAGGTACTAAAATAAATACACAAAACACATTATTTTGGTTGTCAAAATGGCCACAGCTTTTATTCAAATCACAGGATTAAATAATCACAGTAGGAGTCAGGTGGAGTGCTAGTACATTGGGATTCACAAGTACTGCGATATCCCCAGCTGTCTGACATACAGCACCAGGACATGCATGTACAAAAGCCGCGGAGACACCATCACGTGTTTCTCAACGCAAGCAATGAATAGCCAGGTCTTTCACCGGGAAGGAACAACCACGGGAAGGGCAGCATCCAATAAAGGAAAACCACCTATGCCAAAACATGGTATCCATCCACAGACAGCTGTTTCGGGGTATTTGCCCCTCATCAGTGTGGAGTAGGAAACTGGCTATTAGGAGCAGTGCCTAGTGAAAAGGCTATAAACATAAGAATGAATGACCTCGGGGAGATCAAAACATCCAATACCGCGGAGACACCATCACGTGTTTCTCAACGCAGTGATCCAGAAACAACCACGGGAAGGGCAGCATCCAATAAAGGGAAACCACCTATGTCAAAACATGGTATCCATTCCCGTGGTTGTTCCTTCCCGGTGAAAGACCTGGCTATTCATTGCTTGCGTTGAGAAACACGTGATGGTGTCTCCGCGGCTTTTCTACATGCATTTGCATATCTCCCATAAGGGATGGGGGCAGTGTTCTGGATCACTGCGTTGAGAAACACGTGATGGCGTCTCCGCGGTGTTGGATGTTTTGATCTCCCCGAGGTCATTCACCCTTATGTTCATACAGCACCAGGACAGACAGCTATAAAGGGGCGGCATGCACTGGCTTGCCATTCAAGCAGAGCCAGTAAACTTTCAGGGCACCAATGACCCTATTATCCTCACTCCTGTGCTTAACAACTGTGCCCTCCCCTGATTGATGTTACCATTACAACGTCCTTGAGGCTGGCCACCAAAGCCGATCCTGCTCACCACCCTGAGGTTTTAAATCCTCTATTAGTTAAAATGAGTCCACCTTAACTTGTCTGCAACTTCTACCTGACTCCTAAACCGCAAAGCCGTGGCGGATTATAAATTCCAAGTCTCATTTGCCACTTTTCTTTTCTTTTTTTTTTCTTTTTTTAATAATTAAATCATTTTTGTAAACTTAAAAACTAGAAGTTCCTGCAAAAGCATTAATGGGACTAAGCTTGGCAAACCTCCGACTCACAAAGAGTCATCCTACAGCGCTCAGGAGAGGAAAAACCCCCTGTGGAGGAAACCTCCAGGGAACCATGGCTTAAGGATTGCCCTTCCCTTGGGCTTAGGTTTCCACAAATAATAACTCTTTATAGCCAATATACAATTGAACCTGGTACAAGATATACAATGACAAATTCAAAAATACAATAAAGCATCTATCATTATACAATCAATAATTAAAAAGTTTTAGGACAGAGATTATAAACAGGGCGGGAGGGCGGGTAATGTTTCCTCCTGTCCATCCTGTGAGAGAAAGAGGGAGAACCAGAGTTGCCTCCCCTATATAAGCCCCACCCTCCTCACAGTAATACACCAGGCACAAACATCTAAACGCCTTCCTCTTAAAGCAACAACACTCTTGTTTAAAATCTACACCGCAATACAAACAAAAGCTGCAGGAGTTCTCGGTCTACCCATCCCCAAGTCATGTCCACCTCCGTCTAGTCTCCAGTGGTTTCTATCAGTGTGTGTATATCAGTGTTAGTGTGTTTATCGATCAGTGTGTGTTTTTATGTCAGTGTTAGTGTGTGTGTGTTTATAGATCAGTGTGTTTGTATGTCAGTGCTAGTGTGTGTTTATAGATCAGTGTGTGTTTGTATGTCATTGTTACTGTGTATATATAGATCAGTGTGTGTTTATATATCAGTGTTACTGTGTGTATATATATCAGTGTGTGTTTGTATGTTAGTGTGTTTATAGATCAGTGTGTGTTTGTATGTCAGTGTTAGTGTGTGTTTATAGATCAGTGTGTGTTTATAGATCCGTATTAGTGTGTTTATACAGCACACACACTGATATAAACACACACGCTAAAGGCCCCGTCACACTTAGCGAGATCGCTAGCGAGATCGCTGCTGAGTCACAAGTTTTGTGACGCAACAGCGACCTCAGTAGCGTTCTCGCTATGTGTGACACGTACCAGCGATCAGGCCCCTGCTGTGAGATCGCTGGTCGTGTCGGAATGGCCTGGACCTTTTTTTGGTCGTTGAGGTCCCGCTGACATCGCTGAATCGGTGTGTGTGACACGGATTCAGCGATGTCTTCACTGGTAACCAGGGTAAACATCGGGTTACTAAGCGCAGGGCCGCGCTTAGTAACCCGATGTTTACCCTGGTTACCAGCGTAAATGTAAAAAAAAAAAAACAGTACATACTCACATTCCGGTGTCCGTCAGGTCCCTTGCCGTCTGCTTCCCGCACTGACTGACTGCCGGCCGGAAAGAGAAACCACAGCACAGAGGTGACGTCACCACTCTGCTGTTAGGGCCGGCGCTCAGTCAGTGCAGGAAGCGGACGCCGGGGGACGCGAAGGTGAGTATGTACTGTTTGTTATTTTACATTTTACACTGGTAACCAGGGTAAACATCGGGTTACTAAGCGCGGCCCTGCGCTTAGCAACCCGATGTTTACCCTGGTTACCCGGGGACCTCGGCATCGTTGGTCGCTGGAGAGCGGTCTGTGTGACAGCTCTCCAGCGATCAAACAGCGACGCTGCAGCGATCGACATCGTTGTCGCTATCGCTGCAGCGTCGCTTAATGTGAGTGGGCCTTTACACTAATGTATTATATTTCCTGTATGTACAGACTTTCCGGTTGTCAGACCTCCACTGATCTGATCATTACCTTTCCCATGGAAAGGTCAGAAGTATAAGAGTAATGGACAGTCCCTTTTAAAATTGTTGGAGGGTAACCCGGGGTGGTGGTGGTCAGCAGTGTAGGAGCAGAATTACATTAGCAAAGGAAATAAAAAAAAATATTTGCTACACCAAAAAAAAAAAACATTTTTAACCCTTTATTTAGTATGCTTTTAGGTCCAGAGAGACCTTCCATCAATATGTAATAACTTTTCGCTGCTATCTGGACGCTTTTCATCTTGACCAGTTTTATTCGGATCTATTGGCAGAATCAAGTGAATCCGTCTAATTTCAGGAGAATCTCTTTTCTACATACAATCTCACAAGGTTTCAGATTATTGACTTATCAGATGATGAACTGATGGAATTTCACTGTTTTTAGGCTATGTGCACACGTCAGGATTTCTAGCAGAAATTTTCATGACAAAAACCGGACATTTCTGTCCGCATGCGTTTTTTCGAGTTTTTACCGCGTTTTTGACGTGTTTTTGACGCGTTTCTTCCATGCGTTTTTTCCAAATGCATAGAATTGCGGGAAAAATGCGGACAGTGCGCAAAATTAATGAACATGCTGCTTTTTTTACCGCGATGCATTTTTTTCAGGGGAAAAAACGCACCATGTGCACAAAACATGCAGAATGCATTCTAAATGATAGGATGCATAATGTATGCGTTTTTAATGAGTTTTTATAGCGTTTTTATCGCAAAAAAACGCAAAAAAAACCTGAACGTGTGCACATATTAAGGTTTCAAGAAAGTTTCCATGAAACTTGTGTTTGAAAAAGCTGAAATCTGAAAGAGTTTGTCAGAGCCGGTATCTTACTGCGATAAGCAAGAGACCAAATCTTAGATAATCTTATAATTATGGGGGAGCCGCTGATTGTGATGGAGAAGAGGCAGAAAAACAAATTAATTCACATTTTAGGATGATAATTGTTAGGGGAGATCCGCTCTACACTGAACCACATAATGAATATTACAGTAAATGTTACTACAGGGTCATTATCCCATATTGATCCGTGATAAATATTTAAGGGCTGAATGTATAAATGTAAGCTTATTTGTTATGGGCAGGACTTGGTTGTAAATTATATTTATGGCCAGGATTATTTTCATCAGGTTAAACCTTTTATTTTCTTTCTTACTCCACAATAATCTATTGGTAAATGCATTAATTAGTCCCACAGATAACACCACAAGTTCTGGTTAAACTGATAATTTGTGCTAAGCTTATACCGGGCTGCATGCCGTACACAACCTATCGATGATGATAGGTATCGATGATGCCGAGAAATCTCCCACCCGCTATGGATTTTATAGGGGGTTGAAGGGAGTCTGTCACCCCAAAGGTTTGTTTACAAGTGACTGTGCTTGGTTTGAGCAGTCATTTTTTTGCTGACAAAATCTCTTTAAAGGCAACTGAGAGAATGTTGAGATGCTGGTGATCTCCAGCCTTTCTCAGCTTGGTCTATCTTTCTTGCTTGATTTCTTTTGCTTACTCTAGCTCACTCTTACGCTCTCTGGCTAGCTCGTTCTCTGTTTTGCTTGCTCCATCTCATTCTGTTTCAATTATTTTGCTCTCACTTGCTGTCCTGCTTTGACTCCCTCTGTCAGCCTGGCGCTCACACTCTGCCTGGCTCACTCGCCTGCTCCCTTTGTCTAGCTCTGGCTCGCTCTCCTGCTCTTTCTTTGTCGAGCTCCCTCTTCTGCCCTTTCTTTGTATGGCTCGCTCACCTTCTCTTTCTTTCTGTCTGGCTTGCTCACATGCTTTTTCTCTGTCTGGCTCACTCGCCTGCTCTTTTTCTTTGTCTGGCTCGCGCGCCTTCTCTTTCTTTCTGTCTGGCTTGCTCACATGCTTTTTCTCTGTCTGGCTCGCTCGCCTGCTCTTTTTCTTTGTCTGGCTCACTCGCCTTCTCGTTCTTTCTGTCTGGCTTGTTCACATGCTCTTTTTGTCTGGCTCACTCGCCTGTTCTTTTTCTTTCTGTCTGGCTCACTCGCCTACTCTTTTTCTGTCTGGCTCACTCTCTTGCTCTTTCTTTATCTGACTTGCTCACCTGCTCGCTCTTTCTTTCTTTCCTTCTGTCTGGCTCGCTCACCTTCTCTTTCTTTCTGTCTGGCTTGCTCACATGCTTTTTCTCTGTCTGGCTCGCTCACCTGCTCTTTTTCTCTGTCTGGCTCACTCGCCTGCTCTTTTTCTTTGTCTGGCTCACTCGCCTTCTCGTTCTTTCTGTCTGGCTTGTTCACATGCTCTTTTTGTCTGGCTCACTCTCTTGCTCTTTCTTTATCTGACTTGCTCACCTGCTCGCTCTTTCTTTCTTTCCTTCTGTCTGGCTCGCTCACCTGCTCTTTCTTTCTGTCTGGCTTGCTCGCATGCCCTTTTTGTCTCGCTTGCTCGCTCTTTTTTTTTTTTTTTTCTTTCATTCTTTCTGTCTAGCTTGCTCCCATGCCCTTATTTGTCTGACTTGCTCGCCTGCTCTTTATTTCTTTCTTCTTTTTTTTTCCTTTCTTTTTTTCTTTTTTTTTTTCTTTTTTTTTCTTTCTACTTTCTTTTTTTTTTTTCTTCTTTCTTTCTTTCTTTCTTTTTCTTTTTTTCTTTCTTTCTTTCTTTTTCCTTTTTCTTTTTTTGTTTCTTTCTTTCTTTTTCCTTTTTCTTTTTTTTTTCTTTTTTCCTTTTTCTTTTTCTTTCTTTATTTTTCCTTCTTTCTTTCTTTCTTTCTTTCTTTCTTTCTTTCTTTCTTCCTTCCTTCCTTCCTTCCTTCCTTCCTTCCTTCCTTCCTTCCTTCCTTCCTTCCTTCCTTCCTTCCTTTCTCACATGCCCTTTTTGTCTCGCTTGCTTGCTCTTTCTTTCTTTGTCTGGCTCGCTCGCTCTGTCTGTTATGCTCATTCTGGTTTGACTTCTCCCTGTGTGACTCTGGATCGCTCGACTGCTTTCTCTATCCGGCTTTGGCTCACGCTCTGTCTGGCTCTCACGCTTTCCTACTACCGTACTTAGTTTATTAGAAATGATAATCTAACAATTTGGTAATTCCCAATGCATGTTATCCTTTTACGGTTTGATTAGTCTCTCAAACAAAATCTGTTATAAAAAGCCTCACAAAAATTGTCGCCCCAGATTCCTATTGGATCCATTTTTTTTTCTAGGTAAAGCAGGTGCTTATCTTCTCAATCATCCAGTGGGAATTTGATGGAACCTAACAATCATGGTGACCCATCTGACAGTCACGGGTGTCTCCAATTTCCCCTGTCCACCAGTTAGACTCCCCTGTGCATGTGTGGCTTTCGCACTCGGTCAGATCCTCCTCCTTCCTGTAATGAACCATCTTTCTCTATTTCATGAAACGGATTGATTTCATCTTCTCGCAGGGATTGTAGATTGACCTTTTGTTTGAACCAAGTTTTGTTCAGTGATGATTGTGAGAACAATCAGAGTATTCAACTCAAAGCGTAATATCAGTATAGTATCGATCTGCTGATCAGTGAGCGTCCGTCGTGGGATGCTCCGCTGTGCCTCGCTCCGCCATTGATCAGGAAACAGCGTTTTATTCTTGTAGCTCGATTTATTCTTGTAGCTTGATACATCGCTGTCTTCCATTAACCTGATGTTGGAAAGAATAAAAAAATGCGTGGGGCGGATAGAGCTTATTATGCATTTCAATACATCAGTCATACAAAGCCCAGGCATTAAAAGCATCAATCATGGGCGAAGAAGTAGAGAAACTTCAACATCTTTCACTTCTCCTCCTCCGCTTTTTTTTTACATTTTTCCTTTTCTGGTCATTTCCTGCCAATCCACGACGTGATCTTGCTTCCGTCATAGCTCATCCACACATCTCACAATAGCTGTCTCGAATCGTTCAGTAACTCGCTGTCTAGGTCGATAAGCCTATTGTTCACTTTTCAAGTTTTAATGTCTCTTTAATGTGTTTTTCAGTCTGTAGACTCTTTTTTTTTTTTTTGCATGGATTTAAAACCAACAGACTTCTTGATATCTTGCAGAGGGTTATTTTTCTTGATGCTCTCTTCCTTTTTCAGCGCAGGAACAATTGAGAAATTGGAACCTAACAAACTTTTTTTCTTACTGCAGACTGAGTAGAAGGGAGAGGCTCCTGCTGCAGTCAGACACTGGGCAGTGGGTTAGAAAAGGAAAAGGGAGCTTCAAGACAAATGATATTTCTTAATGGTTTCTTCTCCTCCTGGAGAAATATATAAAGAGTATTACAGGAATGTGTTCTTTCTTTCTACGTTTTAAATTTTGTGTTCCTTATTATGTTTTTATCTGCCGAAATCTTTACTAAACATCGATTAATTTTAATTGACTTAATGTGGCTGACGATAGTGGAAATCCAGAGCCATAAAGTAATTATTGGATCAGCATTATAAACCAAAGCTGAAAGGGACACAAAACAACTTACACATTTCGGACAGTGATGTCCTTACTCCTAGATAAACCCATGAGTACGGCCGTCACTGTCTGAAACCCGTATGGAATTTAGTGTTCCTTTCGGCTTGTTTTATTTGGTTTATAATGCTGATCCGATAAAGAATTAATTTTACTGTTCCGGTGCTGGATCTCCACTACCTTCACCCACATTTGCCTACTCGGAAATGCTGGCCCTATGGACCCACGCATCGCACAATCTATGAATCCATGGACATTTTATTATGGGTGAAGATAGTGGAAATCCAGAACAATAAAATAATTATTGGATCAGTATTATAAACCGAAGCTGAAAGGGACACAACACATTACACATTTCGGACAGTGATGTCCTTACTCCGAGATAAACCCATGAGTAGGGCCGTCACTGTCTGAAACCCGTATGGAATTTAGTGTTCCTTTCAGCTTGTTTTATTTGGTTTATAATGCTGATCCGATAAAGAATTTATTTTATTTTACGGTTCTGGTGCTGGATCCCCACTACCTTCACTCACATTTGCCTAATTGGGGATGCTGGCCCCATGAACCCATGCATGGCGCAATCACTGAATCCATGGACACTTGATTATGGTTGGTGAGCTGATGGTGTTACTTTTCTTTCGTTGATTAAAGCCAGAACCATTTATGGCTGTAAATGTAGAGTCTCAAGCTGACGGCCTTTCCAAAAATCCATTTAAAGGAATTGTCCAATGGTTTCCAAACAGCATATGTTATTTTAAAACATTAAAGAGCCTTTGCTCAACCCTTTTGGTATTTAAGGTCCATAAATCATTCACGTGACCTTGGTAGAAAGTCACCCTCAACTCCAAGCTTCCCAACTGAAGCCACTGATTGACTCCATTTGCGGTGGAAGGGAATCGAAGGATAACCAAAGTGTGGGGGGTTTTTTGTTTTTTTCCCCCCTCTTTTTAGTTTTACAACAATTTCAGCTATTCGGGATGTTCAAAAAGTTGAGCAATTCTTCTAATTAGACATCCGGGTCTTTACATAAACACATATTTATAGCTTCCATTATTCGATCCTCTTTTATAATCTTGTACTGAGCTGATAAGATTACTGTTCCCTGTAACCCATAGAAGTTTTTTTTACATCCGATGACCATAGGAAGGTGATTGATAATAAAGACCTTCACTTAGACGGGAGCATTGTACTTGAATTTAACTGTTCGTAGTGTGGATGTAATACATGGACACCTTATGGTCATTTATTTTTTAAATGGGTGTGATTTACAGTTGGTGCAAATGTATCCATACATCGGATTCCATTGGCCATGACGGTGGTCTGTGGCCATGGCTAGGGAGTTGTAGTATTGCCTCTTAACTGACGGAATCAGCAACACTTCTTTTGGCTACCTGACGTCATCATGGTGATGTGATGTTGCACCAGGTTGGGTAATGGAAAGAACCACTGATGTTGGCAGGGTAGGAGTTGGCTCTAACAGTTCCCATCCATCGTCCATAGATTACTTTCATGGCCAATGGAATGGGACATGCGAATCAATTTGCTCCAACTCAAGTGTGATCCCATTGTCCTGCAGTTTTATTCTAAGGTTCTGGTCTCACTGTTGTTCATAGCCTAGTGTAGTGTTGCGTTCCTTCAGTGGTGTATCTCCTGCACTTTGGCCGCCAGTTATTGATGCAAACTGCGGCAATGGTGGAAGCCAGAGTCAGGTGTCATGGAGTACTGATGTACAGCAAGAAATTAGAACGGGACGCAGTTCTTCACCAGAACCATGTCCTGTATATTGTTGGGGTCATTGTGGGTCTGTGATGTTGGACCTCCAGTGATCATAAAGCATGATGGGCTGCTTGGTTCTTACAAACGCTGAGACTCGGACACAAGAAACTTCTGGAAACACATTCGAAGAGATTTTCAAACTCGTCCAGGAGTTCTCCTTTTTTTTTCTAGGAGAATTGGTAATAAAGTGATGGCATAAAGTTATGAGGAAGGAAAACCCTTTGAACTTGGTGGACCATCATTTTGCCTGAGCAGATGGATGAGGCTCCTCTAAGGCCGGCTTCACCATACCGAATTTTACAGTGCATACACATATCGTGATTTCTGGACCCAAACTCAACAGCCTCAAAGATTGCGGAAAACCGGTCTGAGAAATTACAAGATGTCTTTCCAATATTTAGACAAGGATAAATCTCCAGGCAATGGTCCATGATCTCATAAGACCACCATAACGCATGATCCCGTGTTGTACACACGTGATGAGGCGTCATCTGCTCATTGGATGTCTCGCAAAGACCAATTTCTTAACTATTGTATGTTGTGTGCCTTCTGACAATATTTTGTTTTCCTTCTCTTTTTCCTCTGCAGTTGCCATTCTCCTGAAGGATGATTATTACATCAGTGGTGCAGGGCTACCGGGCAGGTTTAAGGCCGAGAAAGTGGAATTCCACTGGGGTCAAAGCAATGCATCAGCGGGCTCCGAGCACAGTATCAACGGCAGAAGATTCCCCGTGGAGGTGAGCGGAGACACCATTGTATCACTAAGTGGCCGTCACTCACCGTATAGACTGGGCACGAGAAGCCTTGTCAGACACTTATTAAAACATATCCTGGCTTTACATGCATCACAGGCTTCTCCTGAATTATAGATTTCTGTACTCGAGGTACCGGGGGATTAATGATGGCACTGTGTACCCAGAAACACTGCAGCAGCTGCCATGCTGCCTTCATTATAGCGGTATAATGAAGATGTAACATGTAAATGTGTGTGTATACTCCTAGCATATATCTTGGGTGATAATAAAGCCCACCTGCTGCAGAATCTCTTCCTTAAAGGCAATTTGTAATCAGAAAATGATCCATTGTTCCTATCAGGTTTTATGTAAAATGCATTTTTTTCAGATCACAATCTATTCTAAAAAAAATACAATCCTCAGAAATCTCGCAGTTTTCATGCTGTCAACTTGTTCTGATAGTGTTGATCTTTTTAGCTTTCATGTAACATTGACAGCAAGGAATCCTGTTGACTTTTGCAGAAAATATATCCAGGCATGCTTTGATCTAGACAAAGGTCATTGTGCAGGAGGAGGAGGTGAGCTGTGACATCACCTATTGTGAATGGTGGATCCTGTGTTATCTACTGTATATAGAGGTGTTATCTGTCATTGTACAGGAGGAGGAGGTGAGCTGTGACATCACCTATTGTGAATGGTGGATCCTGTGTTATCTACTGTATATAGAGGTGTTAGCAGTCATTGTACAGGAGGAGGAGGTGAGCTGTGACATCATCTATTGTGAATGGTGGATCCTGTGTTATCTACTGTATATAGAGATGTTATCAGTCATTGTACAGGAGGAGGAGGTGAGCTGTGATAACACAGAATCCACCATTCACAATAGATGATATCACAGCTCACCTCCTCCTCCTGTACAATGACTGATAACATCTCTATATACAGTAGATAACACAGGATCCACCATTCACAATAGATGATGTCACAGCTCACCTCCTCCTCCTGTACAATGACTGCTAACACCTCTATATACAGTAGATAACACAGGATCCACCATTCACAATAGATGATATCTACTGTATATAGAGGTGTTATCAGTTATTGTACAGGAGGAGGAGGTGAGCTGTGACATCACCTATTGTGAATGGTGGATCCTGTGTTATCTACTGTATATAGAGGTGTTATCAGTCATTGTACAGGAGGAGGAGGAGGTGAGCTGTGATATCACTTATTGTGAATGGTGGATCCTGTGTTATCTACTGTATATAGAGGTGTTATCAGTCATTCTACAGGAGGAGGAGGAGGTGAGCTGTGATATCATCTATTGTGAATGGTGGATTCTGTGTTATCTACTGTATATAGAGGTGTTATCAGTCATTGTACAGGAGGAGGAGGTGAGCTGTGATATAATCTATGGTGAATGGTGGATCCTGTGTTATCTACTGTATGTAGAGGTGTTACTTTAAAATGTAACTTTACCTGTAATGATAATGACGCTGCTGAAAATTAGTTTGTACAGAACAGGAAGTGTGAGTCTTGTATTAGACCTAGTGGCCATTGCGAAAACTGCAAGATTTTTTTTTTTTTTTTTTTTTTTTTAGTAATTATATAAATGAGATGCTTGTATAAAAATGTATATAAAAAAAATTTAAATCAGGCATTCATGCAAAACAAGTCCATTCTCTGATTACACATTCCCTTTAAGTTGGAGGGGATATATTTACTTGAAAACTGTGATTGCACTATAGTTTTTCTTATATTCTCATGAAGGTACCATAGCCTCTAGTCTTCTAGTAGTCTGTATACAAACTGCTGCTGCAGAAACTCTTTCTAATGAGA